>NC_045660.1:1072874-2409124 GCF_009829145.1 Chiroxiphia lanceolata | reverse complement strand
GAGAGCTCTGAGACTGTGCAGGGGGAACTGAGACAAGGGGTGGAGGGACAGCACAAAGGGAATGGCTTCCCATTGCCAAAGGGTAGGGTTAGGTGGGATACTGGGGAGAAATCCTTCCCTTGGAGGGTGGGGAGGCCCTGGCACAGGTTGCCCAGAGAAGCTGTGGCTGCCCCTGGATCCCTGGAAGTGTCCAAGGCCAGTTAGGATCAACCTGGGCTGGTGGAAGGTGTCCCTGCCCATGGCAGGGGTGGAACTGGATCACCTATAAGTTCCCTTCCAACACAAACCATTCTGGGCTGCTGGGATTCTCGATTATCAATTAGGGATAACAGAATTAGGGATATCTGATTGATTTTTTTCCCCCAGATCAGATCTAGTAAAGGTCAATCTCAATTTTCAATTTCCTTCTGTTGATTTTCACCCTGTTTTCACTCCTATTCTACCTCATCTAATGATGAGCTTTCAGAAAGGAGGACACTTTCCTTACCATGAGTGGTGTGAAGACCACACAGGTCCAGTCCCTGATATTTTGCTGCTATTGAGAATGTGGAAGTGGGAAATTGTTCCTGGGTTTCTATCCTTGTTTTGCACTCCTGGCCACAGCCCAATTTCCCTGTAACTTCCTCCTTTATTCCACTACCAATTACTTGAAGATACAAACCCAAAGCCTTCGTGTTTGGGTGTCTCACAAAAGAACTTGATCTTTGTTATTCTGCTCCCAGAATGAATCCAGATCAGAAACCAATCCTAAATATATATAAACACATCTGCTGAACCCTGGATCTTTAGCCCCCATCAATTAATATCATTTATTAATCATATTCCACCAAGCAAAAAAATATTCTCATTTAAATTGACCAAAAAAGTGGCATTTCCCAAACAGAAAATCATCTGGAAGGGAAGGGAGAGGGACAACAACCCTTCTAGAGAAAGGAGGACACTTTTTTTACCATGAGTGGTGTGAAGAAAACACATGGTATCCAGTCCCTGATGTTTTTCCTTCATTAGGAATGTGGAAGTTGTAGCACAATGGAAAGTGTTCCTGGATCTCTGTCCTTGTTTTGCTCTTCTAGCCATAGCATAATTTCCCAGTAAGATGTTCCTCCTTCATTTCTGCACCATTTGATTGAAGATACAAACCCCAAACCTTCGTGTTTGTGTGTCTCACAAAAGAGCCTGATCTTTGCTTTTCTGCTCCCAAAATGAATCCTGCTCCGAAACCAATCCTAAATATGTATAAACACATCTGCTGCACCTTGAATTTTTAGCCTCCATCAATTAATACCATTTATGAATCATATTCCACCCAGTAAAGAATATTCTCATTTAAATTGTCCTGTAAAGTGACAATTCCCAACCACAAAAGGGAATGGAGAGAGACAACATCCTGAAGTATATCCTCAATTTTTGAACTATTCCCAAGGGACTTCACAATGTGGCATCATTTCTAGATTTCTCCAAGTTCCTGTCACTCTGTGGGACTGGGAAGTGATTCTTTGGGATATAATTGACCATGTGACCCCCAGGGAATGTAGGGAAAGGCTGACTCTGTGAGAGTTTAATGGTTCTTTGGAGTCTTTGTAATTTTTGTGCCTCTCAAATAGTGCATATTTTGGGCATCAATCTTATATCTGATCAGGGGATTATTAAGGCACTGCAGCATCATTTTGTCCACTTGCTAATAGAGTGATTTTTATCTTTATAAATTTTTGTGCTCAATAATATGTGTTCTGTGCACTGGGCTTTTATATTATCAGGGAGATGCTGAGGGGGTGAGAGAGAGAGAGATGAGGCTTTTCATCCTGAGAGGGACCCTTAAAGATATGCACAAATATCATAAGGGCAGAATGGGCCAAAACTCCCCTCAGCGACTGGAAAAAGGGCACAAACTGAAACACGGGATGTTCCATCTGAAAATGAGGGAAAATTGCCTCGTTTTGAAGGTGAGAGAGCCTTGGAACAGCCTGTCTGAGTTTCCTGCTCTGGACATGATCCTGCTCAACCTGCAGGTGGGTTGCACCAGGTGATCTTCCAACCCCCCCCAGTCTGGGATCCCCTTTATTTCTGTGACATGTGGCCCATTTTGCACTTCATTCTTAGTGATTCTGTTATTATTGCTCTTCTCTGACAGATATTTTCTTCTTCTTTAACCCTTTTGCCCCGAACCTGGACTATAAAAAAAAAAAGCCTTGCAATTTTCCCTTTTTTTTTTTAAACACAAATTGTTCTGAGAAACAAAATCGTTGTTATTATGCCCGAATGTTCTTTTTTTTTTTTTTAAGAAAAAATTTTAAACCAAAAAAAAAAGCTTTAACAACAGCAGTGAGGGTGGAAAGAGGGTGAAATTAGGTTTCTCTGAAAAGTGGCTTTGGAATTTTAACACAACGATTTGCCAGGAGAAAAGCTTAAGGGATCATATCAAATGAATTTTGCCATCAGAGTGAGAGATCTGCCTGCAGATGGGGGAAGTACATTTTAATTTGACAGAGGGCTTCAAGGGACTTTGAGGGAGTTACAGAATTCATTTTGCTAGCAGATATGATCGAGGTATTAGACAAAACCACATTTTGCAATGAGACCACGGTGAGCTATTTGACATAATGTGTTTTGGACACAGGTGGAAGGGACAGGAATTTCCTTGCCAGTGAAGCATTGGATTCTTATTTCTGGTTAGAGGGACCCCCAGGCTCCTGCTCAAAGGAGAAGCAGGGTGGTGTTTTTACAGAGGGGTGAATGTTAGAAGCAATCAAAACCTTTTGATGCTCCCCATTATTACACTGCCCACAGTCTGGTCACTCCACACTGCAGGGAAGACTTGGAACCACTGAAGGAAGGACTTGAGCCACTGAAGAAAGAACTGAAAACACAGAAGGAAGGGCTGGAACCATTGAAGAAAGGGTTGGAATCACTGAAGGAAGGTTTGGAATCATTCAAGGAAGGGTTGGAACTCCCGAGGTGCAGAGAAATGAGAGAGCAGCTCCGTTTCTTTCTCACACCTTCCAGAGGGAGTTGTGGGCAGTGCTGGGAAAGGGCCTGGGAATTCCAGGGGGAATGAGGTGTCTCCCAGTGTACTATCCTGCTCCCTGAAACTTCCACTTAGTCTGTGTGGGATTTCTGGGTGGGAATGGCACCTCCTGCTGAATTATCTGCTAGGGAGGAAAGAAGGGGTCACCATTCCTGTGCTTTCAACAACTATTTGCTATCCCAGAAACCTGGGGGGAAATTCCCCTTTCAGTGGATCCAACACTCACTGGAGCTGTCACTGCACCTCCTGATGTTTTCTTTCTTCCTGATGTTTTCTCTACTTTTATTTTTTTCCTCTCTTTCCTTCCCCCCCCCCCATTTTTTGTGTGCTTTAAGGAGCTCATTGAGTCAGTTCTGTGCTCTTGCTTCTATTCCACTTGGTGAAGGAATGACAGAAGCGTGGGTTCATTTGCTGAATCTTTTAAATAAATTCCTCTTTCATTAGAGGAATGTGATTGATAAATCACAGCCTCCGTTGTTGTGGGTTCTGACAGTGCTGTGGACATATTTTTAAACAAAAAGATCAAAAAATTACATATTTATCTAATGAATAAATCACCCTTTGTGCATGAACAGCCCAGGAAGGTCTTCACCATGTAAATGGGAGAATATATACAGTATCTAGGCCAGAGAATAGCAGTCTGATCACTAAATCCTTATGTACAGGAGCCCCAAAGCAGAGATGAGAGAAGAGCAAATAATTCACCCAAAGCTCAATAGTATCACTGTGACTTCATGATCTTTAGTACATTTAGATTAACTTTGGAAAATCTCTGAAAATTCCAGGCTGAAACTTACATTCAAGGATTTACCCTCTGTAACCCTGAGCACCACTCCAAGAGACACCTCAAGAGCTAAAAAAGGAACCCACAAATGGAGCATCCAGGACTGGGAGCCCTGAGGGGATCATGATTTGGGGACACTCTGACCCCACTGCAGGAGGAGATGCCATCCAGGAATGTGATGCTGGGGATGAATCATGGAATGGTTTGGATTGGAAAGGAGCTTAAAGCTCATCTCATTCCACCCCCTGCCATGGCCAGGGACACCTTCCACCAACCCAGCTTCCTCCAACCTGTCCTTGGTCACTCCCAGGGTTGGGGCAGCCACAGCTTCTCTGGGAAATATATTCCATCTCCTCCTCACCCTCACAGGGAAGAATTCCTTCTCAATATCCCATCTAAACCCGCTCATTTTGAACCCATTCCCCCTTATCCTGGCATTCCAGGCCTTTGTCAATAGTCTCTCTCTGTCTTTCCTGTTGGCTCCTTCAGGTCCTGGAATGCCATCCTGAGTTCACTGCAAAGCTTCACTTCTCCAGGATGAAAAATTCTCCTGCAAGGAATAAACACAGAACCGCCCCCAGTGCTGATCTGTGGCTCTAAAAAAGTCAGTGGGCACCAAACTTGTGCTTAGACCAGTTAGTCTCAGGCCTAGGGTAGGCCAGGAGTAGTGAGAGATGAACCCGTGGCTGCAGGCACTGCACTGGGGCAGGTGGACAATCAGGGGATTATCTGCCCCAGACTTGGAGGAACATCTGGAAAGGAAGAACTCACGGAAATCTGATGTGCCAGAAGTTCAGATTTGCCTCTGGGTGATGCTGAACATTTTCATCTCCTTTTCAGGCCGGGTTTTAAGGTGGGGTAAATTCAGGATTGCTCTGTCCCTGATAACAAGGCAAATTCCCACCGGCCCCATCTGGCCTGTGAGCAGCATGTTCATCTCAGAGGAGCAGGAATACCAGGTTTTTGTGGGATGGAGCCTCGGAGAAGTGAAGGCAGAAGTCCAGAGGAGCTGCACTGGCTGCTGTGATTTCAACTACTTAGCAAAAGATGCAGCAGCCAGAGACAGAAGCGAATGGATATTCCATTTCTCTGCTTCTCAGCAGCGAAGCAAGAAGAGAAGAGGGGATGGCAAGGACTAAAGGAGGCTTGAGAGCAAAGGGTGAGGCACCAGACCCCCTGCTTTCAGAAGATTATCTTGGCACTTGGGCATCTGTTCAGCCTCTCAGAAAGGGAGAGCTCGAGATCAATGTGTGCCCCCCTCATCCCACCGAATTTCCGCCCGGAAAACGCGTGAAAGATGAAGTGAAAGTTCAAGCAGCTGAGGGAGCCTTTTGAATGTATGCCGGGAAATAATTAGCTAATTAACAGTCTTTTGCTTGGCTGCCGAGGAATTTGTAATCCATTTCCCATGGAATGCACAGTAATGACCCTGTAATGGGATTCTAAACCCCCCCATCACTTGTCAGGCGCAGATAAGTGAGGCTGGGAATGTGCTGAAGGGGCTGAGGGCTGGGTTTCTCATGGTAGAGGCCTTCTCCAGCCTAAATTATTCTGGAATTCTCTGAATCTTTGGGTAGAATGGGTGAATAGCACTGTGTTTTCACCCATTATATCATGGAGGTGGTGGAAGGAGGAAGGAGGGGCTCCTGAGCTGAGCTTGAGACCAGCAGCGCTCCCCTAAACTCCACCTGCCCAGGCTGGGTTTGGTGAGAAAAGGGCTCTTCTGGACTCATCCCTGAGTCCCAAGTGAGTGTAACCATCTCTTTAGCTCCAAGGAAAGCACCTCTACTCAGATCATAGAGGCAGCAGAAAGGTGGGACCCTACAGCAGTAGCTGACCCAAGATTGCACAGATGTCTACATTCAGCACCTTACTCAAGGGATGATTCTGAAAGGACTGGATTTGCCTGGATGGCTTTTTGCAATAACAGGCATGAAACACATTTAAGAGTGGATGTAAGGTTTCTCTTGCCAAAGTTTTTTAAAGGTGCTTTTGCCCTATACAACATTTCTCTCCGTTATGACAATATAAGTGTTTATGGGACTGCAGTGCAAACACTGCAACAAGTTCTATGAAATTTAAAGGGGAAGTTCTGAACACTTTTCTTCTTTTTTTTTTTTTTTTTGGTGTGTGTGTTGAGGGGGTTGTTTAATTGGTTTTTGTTTGTTTTGCTTTTGTTGTAACTTGCACTATTTCAGCAATCTGGTTTATAGGCAATTCTCTAGATAATTCCACCGCCATAATGAGCAAAGCTGAGGCCTGGGAGTGAGACCTTTACCCAGGAATGTCTGCTTCACAGGGTTCTGCTGTCCAGGCCTGGGGTTTTTAAAACAAGCAAGATGTTGACTTGTTAGAATGAGCCAAAAGGAGGACACTAAGTTGATCTCAGGGCTGGAGCCAGGCTAGGAGAGCTGGGAGTGTTCACCTGGAGAAGGCTCCAGAGAGACCTTGGAGCCCCTTCCAGGGTCTAAAATGGCTCAGGAGAGCTGGAGAGGGACTTGGAACAAGAGATGGAAAGGAAAGGAGAGATGGAGAGAGACTATTGACAAGAATGGCTTCCCACTGCAGGGGATGGGGTTAAATGGGATATTGGGAAGGAATTCTCACCTTTGAGAGTGGTGAAACCCTGGTACAGAGGATGGAAAACATGAGGTTTAAGGTCCCTTCCCAACAAACCATTCTGGGATTCCATGATTCTCGATTACCAATCAGACATAACAGAAATATCTGATTGCTTTTTTCCCCCAGATCAGATCTATCAGAGATCAATTCACATTCTCAAATTCCTTCAGTTGAATCTCCCCCTCTTTTAACTACTGTTTTGCCTCAAAGCTGAGCTTTCAGAAAGCACCTCGTTTTGGCATTTCAGGACATAAAGGGACCTTAGAAAAGTGTGCAGAGTGACTTCTTACATGGGCAGAGTGTACCAGGCCAAGGGGGAAATGACTTCCCACTGCCAGAGGGCAGGGTTAGATAAATACTGGGGAGAAATCCTTCCCTGAGAGGGTGGGGAGGCCCTGGCACAGGTTGCCCAGAGAAGCTGTGGCTGCCCCTGGATCCCTGGAAGTGTCCAAGGCCAGTTTGGAGCAACCTGGGCTAGTGGAAGGTGTCCCTGCCCATGGCAGGAATTTGGATGAGCTTTGAGGTCCCTTCCAACCCAACCCAGGCTGTGATTCCATGTTTCTCTGCAGGAATTGGCCACATTCGGTGGATGGCTGTGTGTCTCTCTCTGTGTATTCCAGTGACTGTAAGCACCAGTCAGTATTTCCCAATAAATCAAAAAGCCATGAATCATAACAGAACACATTGCACAGTGTAATATTAATGATCAGCAAACTGATCAATCTGTATTCCCTCCTCACGTTCATTCACTGCTCTGGCACATCAGCACCCACGGCAAAGTCATCCCTTAGTGCTGTTGCCTCCCATCACCCCCTGGGTCTTTGAGCAATGCCTTTTGAATGTTGTTCCTGCTCCAGCCATCTGATTAATTAACAAGGAAAAACAAAAGACAGTACCTTAATTCAGAGGCAGAAGACCTTTAAAGATAGACTCCTATTAGATTTCTATTTTTTTAATTTAGTTCTTCCAGCGACTCCTCATTTTCATATTAATGTGGCAGGAGAACTTCCCCGTGCTGGCACGCCACCGGGACCACCATAATTAATGAATCTAATGTGCAATGTTAAGGTTCATTTGGTTGGGAACTTAGGCAGGTTTTTAATCAAGCATGTTATAGCTAATCATTAAAAGCTAAACACGATTTGTAAAACCCCGCAGTGTTACTCAGCTGGAAGTCGACTGAGGGCAGAGAAGGTGGCTCTGAGGAACACACTTTGCACCTCTGAGACCTGTCAAATCAAGCAGGGCAGGGGCAGATGACACAAACTGAGGTGATCCTCTCTCAGGGAGGGGAAGGAGCTGGGAATGAGTCGATTTTCCTAATAATAGTGGCAATTAAGAGGACGAGTGTGTTAAAGTCAATTGTGTAATGGTGATATCTCCTCCCTGCCATTACACTGAGGAGAAGCAGAGTCAGGCTGTCACATGGTGGGAATTGTTGGACACTGGCATATCCAAGGCCCGTGGCAGCTTGGAGAGGTGTTGTGTGTTCCCAAAAAACAGTCATGCCCTGAAGAGTTTGGAATCCAGGCAGGGCAGAGGCTGAGCAGGGGCTGCTCTCCCCACACATACTAGGAATGAAGAACAGAGCAACACCAGTGCTGCTCAGACACCATGGAATGCCCTCATAATATCACCAAGCTGAAGGGTCTGGGGTATTTTCCAGTTATAAATCCCTGAAATTCCAGAGAAAACTGCTTTAGGAACAGCTCTTCTTGGTGAGCATTGTAACCCTGAAGGAAGTCTGTGACAGGATACAAACCCGTAAGTCCTAAAACCTGGGACAGTTGTCACACCACAGACACAAACTGAGGTCTGGAATTCTATCTCCCTGGAAACATCTCAGTCATATGTGAAACCTTCGTCAAAGTGCTGATAATCCTGATAAAAATACTCCCACCCAGCCCCCAATTCCAATTATCTCTTCCCCATGTTCCTGCATTGTATTACTTCAGCTTCCTTTAAGCTTACAAGGCTTTTTCCTTCTTCTTTTCATGTCCTTTTCCTTTTGCTCTTTAAATAAAACCACGCTTGGCAAGCAGTATTTCCCAAGCCTCAGCAATTCCAACTGCATTCCAAGCAATAATCTTAACACAACCTGACTGAGAGCTCAGCTGGGCAGTACAGGAATAAAACACATGTCAGAAAGTGTCAATCAGAAGCAGGAGTCATTAATTAACTTCCAGCTACCCATTCCTATTAATTCCCAGAGGCTCTATCTCCAAGACACTATGTCCATGTTGGCATCTAAAATGCTTGGGAAGAGGAGGATCAAAAGGGAGGCAGGAGGAGAAATTGGGAAGATTAATCAGTGTCCTGTGAATTTGAATGAATAATCAGTGGCCTGGTGGGAGCTCTGAGGTTGCTCCATCTCTGGAAGTGTCCAAGGCCAGGTTGGACAGGGCCTGGAGCAACCTGGGCTGGTGGAAGGTGTCTCTGCCCATGGCAGGGGTGGGACTGGATGATCTTCAAGGTCCCTTCCAACCCAAACCAGTCTCTGATGCTAAAATTTATCTTCCCCTGAGGAACTTCTCCCTCACAGCCTCCAGTCAAACCCACGTGTTACAAACCAGAGAGGGTGGGTTTAGTGAGCTAAGGGAGGGATTTCTGGTCTCTTCCAACCCAAACCATCCAGAGATTCTATTATTTTCCTTATGCAGTGGTTTGAATTAGAAACAGCCAGGCCAAGGGGGAATGGCTTCCCACTGCCAGAGGGCAGGGATGGATGGATATTAGGGAGCAATTCTTCCCTGGAAGGCCCTGGTACAGGTTGCCCAGAGAAGCTGTGGCTGCCCCTGGATCCCTGGAAGTGTCCAAGGCCAGGTTGGAGCAACCTGGGCTAGTGGAAGGTGTCCCTGGCCATGGCAGGGGGTGGAATGAGATGAGCTTTAAGCTCCTTTCCTTTTGCAAACCTGTGAGAATTTTTCTGAAGGCCTCCAGAGCCTGGTTTTTGCCCTGCATCCCCCTATTTCCCATTCCATGCTGTGATTCCTGAGGCAGCCCTCGCTGGAAAATGTGAAGTTCTCACTCAAAAAAGTTTTGCAACATCTGATCTTGGTTTTCTCAACCTGCTTTATCCTTCCCTGGCTCCTGCACATGTTGTCACCCATCTGCTGGAACCTGGAATGTCTGGAATAAAGTGCAAATTTACTCTAAATCTGACTGAATCAGTCCCTTTTGCCACTGGAATTTCTGGGACAATTAGCCAGGCATGACAGAAACCCTCTTCTTCAGCCAGACACTTCCAGTTTTAATGCTTAAAATCAGCTTTTTTTGGGTTAATAAAGCAGGTAATTACAAGGGGTGGGCAATGCAGAACATCAGCATTTGGGGTTATATCAGCAGGATAAATGAGGCATGTTCATCCCTCACCCACAGCATTTGATCTTCCCACAGAAGAGGTTAAAAAAAAAAAGATATTAAAAAGAAATTACTTGCAAGTTCTTCTTAAAAGGAAAAGTCTTTTTTAACTCTTTGCTCCACCTGCTTCTAAATGTACATATTCCCAAAAACCTCTTTGTGGCCTGATTAAAATCCTTTCATTGGATCTAAAGCCCAATAACCTCTTGGATGTAATTGTGTTTCATTTAAATTGTATTTATTTTTAATTTTATTACTTTCTAATTGTATTTCTTTCTTGTCCAACTCTGAACCAAACATTTTTGGCCTCGTTTCTGGCAGAAGTAGATGAGAATTACCAAGGATTTATTTTGGGATATAACCACCCAAAGCACCTGATTTTATGAGTCCTCTGAAGAACAAAGATATTGTATATAATTCTTTAATGCTTTATAAAGTTACAATATATTTTAAACCCCTATTTTAGAAGTAAAAACATTTGAAAAAAATTACATTTTTCTGCTGGATTTAAGCACCTCTCAATGGAAAGACTGTGAGCACATGGATCTGAGTGTAAAGAAAAGCCATGGAGATACTTTCTCTCTCTCTAGTTTACTTTGTGTTTTCAAGGAACCAGGAATCACTTGTTGTAAATTAGGCAAGAAGTGGTAACTTTTAAGGGATGTAACGTTTAAAGTTGTGCTTCCTCAGTCACTGTGATTATTCCACAGCCTTAAAACCCAATTTTACACATTTTTGGAGCTTCTGTAAATGGGATGATGTCCAATCACATAATAAAAGCACAGCCTTTCCCCCCAAAAATCACGGTCTGAGTCATTTACACATCTTCTTATTTATTTTTCCCTCGTTTAGGTGGCACTCAAACATCGGGGTTTTTTTCCCATTGCCAAACAAACTGTCAGGAAATCTTCCCTCCTCAGCAGGAAATTCCACAGCACGCTCTCCTCTCCCTGGAGCACACCCAGCACCTTGTTAAAATAAAAATTATGAGTGATCTACAGCGCAATTTCACCATTTTTGACACTGTGTTGAGCATCTGTTCTTTGATGTGCACTTCAGCAGCGAGGAAATTTAACATTAACATTGTCTGTAGCATTTCCAATGACTTTTGATTACGAAATGAGGGAAAATTCGGTGAACTTTGACAATCTTCCTTTGATGATAGTCATTGCTTCTGTGTTTCTGGAAGGAAAAGGTCTGATTCATGATGGGGCACAGATCAGATGGGGAATTTTTCATTTGTCCTGCCACAATGGTTGTTCCATCTCTTATTGCACAGCATCAACCTAATTAGCAATAAAACACTTTCTTTTCTTGTAATAACGACGGAAATTTTCACAGTAAGCCCAGAAAAGGAGATGAAAACACTCAATGTCAGGAGCAGGGAAGAGAGAGACTTGAGGAATGTGAAGGTTATTTTTCTGCTCTCCTGTGGGATGAGGGGAAAAGGCAGAATTAAAAAGACTAAAGCCTTAGAAAACACCATTAAAAATGTCTGAGCTGGAGGAGCTGCTTATTTTGAGGAGCTCTTTGCTCCTCACTGACACAGGGCTGGGAGTGCAGCTGGATCTTAGTGTTTGTGTGAGCTGATGGCACAGATCTAAGAAAGGGGGATGCTGAGGGTAGCCCAGATAATCTGATGATCTCATCTGCTTGCTTGGCCATGAATGTGCCTTCCTCCAGTGGCTTTTTAGTGTTGATTATCCATGATTTTCCACCCAGAGGGAGAACTGCTCAAACAGTTCAGTCAGGGAGGTGCTGGGGCTGAAAGATGAGTCTGACTCCACCCCACAGCCAGGCCAAAGTCCTCAAAGACATTGTCCCTCAGACAGGTCGTGTGAGGGGCAAGAATTAAGCCCTAAAAAAACACCTTTAAAAACCTTTGACATGGAGAAGCTGCTTATTTTGAGGAGCTCTTTGCTCCTCACTGACACAGGGCTGGGAATGGGGCTGAATCCCTGTGTTTGTGTGAGCTGATGGCACAGACCTGAGCAAGGGGACACTGAGGGTGTCCCAGAGCAAAGGGCAGTTCAGAGATACACCCAGTGATTTCATGGGCTTGGCTGCTTGATCTAAGAAAGGGGGACACTGAGGGTGGCCCAGATAATCTGATGATCTCATCTGCTTGCCTGGTCACGAATGTGCCTCCCTCCAGTGACTTTTATTGTTCATTATCCATGATTTTCCACCCAGCTGCTCAAACAGAGCTCTCAGCAAGCTCTGAAGGATGGGCTGGGCTGTGTCTGACTTGATCCCACAGCCAGGCAGGGTCCTCAAAGACCTTGGCCCTCAGACAGGTGGAGATGTTGCAGCAAAACCAAGTTCCTGCACGAACACCTTTCCAGCCCAAAAAGCAGGATAACATGAAAATCCAGGGAATGCTCCCCTCCTGAATCAATTTATCTCAAAACACATACTAAAGCAAACAAAAAGAACCACCCTGCTGGATGTGTGGAGATTTTGAGAGCTCCTGGCTCCAGCATCAAATCTTTAAGTGAAAAGGTTGCTGTCCTAGGGGAAAGCTGAGGGCTTTGGATCTGCTCCCAAATGTTCAGAATGGAGCTGGATTCCATGTCCCCATCCCCTCCAGGTAGGATTTCCCCTCTTGTAAACTGTGCATAGTATAAAAAATATCCCAGGTTTTGTTTAGAATCTGAAACTTTCCTAGTTTTAAACTGGGAAGAAGCATTTCTAGAACTTCTCTCTCTGTATTTCACCCATTTTAGAGTCCTTTAGTTGGCTTCCCTACTTAAACAAATATAGACTGATCTTTATTTTCCTGAAGGGCCTGTGAAATGCTTCAGAAAATACTAATTTTCATGTGCAATGGCATATGTCTTATGCAATCTAAGGGTTTTAAACCTCCTGGGCATAATTCCTGGGAAGAATGAGGGAAAAAAAAGGTTCCTTGAAACCATCAAGCAGCTTTGTATCCCTGTCCTTCCTGGTGTAAATGGAGTAATTTTATTACAGTTTTCAGTTCTGATCAATGCAGAGCAAATCAAGCATCAATCAAAAATCAAAAATCTGGATTTCTTCATCCAGATGATCCCAGAGTGACACCAGCCCCTGTGGCAGACCAGAATTTAAGTTAGCTGCTGAATTCCTGGTATAGGAACACGCATGTTGTACCCTCACAAAACAACTCCAGTCTTGTCTCTCTGTCCCTTCTGAGTGGCACTGACTCGGGAACACATCTGAGTTAATTCCTCCTGATTATTTTAGATCACCAAGCAAAAAAACCTGACAGGCAAAACCCGCAATCATTT
Source organism: Chiroxiphia lanceolata (assembly GCF_009829145.1). Classification (NCBI taxonomy): domain Eukaryota; kingdom Metazoa; phylum Chordata; class Aves; order Passeriformes; family Pipridae; genus Chiroxiphia; species Chiroxiphia lanceolata. The sequence goes on along the minus strand of NC_045660.1, from coordinate 2,396,064 downwards.
ACTTAATTCTGGGCAGGACTCTAAGTGCAGAAACAAGCCAGTGGTTTCATATTAATACTGCCAGTACTGAGCTGATGAACAGGGAGCCTGAGGCCCTTCCAGGGTGAGTTCATGGCTCCAGGAGAGGCACAGCAAGGATAGATAACTTTTCGTGTGAAATCGCAGGCAGGGTGCGATTTAATCAAAGGGTGGCAGATCTAAGTGCTGGTTTGGCAGTCACAGGACCCATCTGACAACAAAATAGCAGCATCCCTGCCAAAAGGCATTTGTTGTTCATTATTATTTCATAAGCTTGGCCATTGCACCGCTCTGAGTGGCCCAGGGATGGGAGCAAGTAGAAGGACCAAAGTGAGGGAGGGCAAAATGTGAAGATGCTTTCAAAAGCTGCATCAGTGACACACACACTGAAGGTCACAACACCCAGACTGAGGCCCAGGGCCTTTGTGCCACCTCATCCTTTTTCTTGTGCTGCTCACAGACAGCCCCTTTTGTCTCCATGTGCTACATGTGCCATGATGAACCTCTCTGTGATGCCTTTTCACTGCAAAGGTGTGTGGTCTCCTCAGGGCCTTGATAAGTTCTGCAAGGGGTCAGAGGAGCAGAGTGAATGCACCAAGAGAGCAGCTCTGACCACTGCATTTCGAAAAGAAAAGGTGGATTTCATCATTAAAAATAGTTCATTTTCCTGCTCCCACCCCCATTTAATGCCTTTTATAGCTATTCTGTTGATTATTCTGAACTGATGGAATTTTGGTCCTGCCTATTAAGCAACAATCACGTCCAGATATCTTGAAAGCTGCTGTTTTACAGAACTGTTGCCCATTGGCACCAGGAGTTAAAGGTGCTGAGAAGGACACCTGAACCTGCAAATGGCTCATCATCTTCTCTTGCCAGGCCCAACATGCAGATCCAGAACAGAAGAGCTTGAGGGTACAAACAAGGTGATCCCTAAATTCTCAGCTGCCCTGACACCCATGAAAGCAGTTGGATGCACACATGGAACTAACAGGAGATGGCTGGAGAAGCCCAGAGGAGGGAATCAATATTTGTGAGTAGTCCTGTGTTTGTTATGACCCTTTTTTTGTCTCCATCTTCCCTTCAGCACCTCTGTCACAGAAAAACCCTCCCAGGATGCTCAAGATTGCCTTTGAACTCACTTGGTGTCAGCAGGAAATGTGAGTGAGCTTCTCAGTTCTCTCCAAGGTCTGAGGAAGTTTATTGCACAAATTGTCCTTAACATCAATGGTTTATTTCTCTCTTTCTTCCATAATGGTCCCTATTAATTTTGATTTTAAAAATCTTTTAGTCATTTAAAAAGCAGACCCATTATCCTCTCCTTATCAGGTTGTTCACTTTAACCTCCCTGCTGCAGGTCAGAACTTACAGAAGGTTTAGATCTCCTCTCTGGGAAGGTTGGCTTGTATCTACAACAAGGAGGTCAAAAATGACAGCTTGAACTGCTGCTCTTGTTCCTGGATGAACCAGCTTGGAGAAGCTGACAGCCCTGGGGATTTGCTGGAGTCTGGGGGAAATTCAGGAAAAGGATCCCAGTTTGGCAGAGCACAGCCAGAGGAGAGGAAGCAGCGCACAGAGGGGACCTGCTCACCGGGAAAGAGGTGTGAGGTGACACAACACCCACAAACTTCATGGTTTCAGAGAGATCCATTATACAGTCTGTAGTTTAGAGTAGGACTAAGGCAGAAGTCCCAGAAAATTTCACTGAGAATTCACAGAATCCCAGAATCCCAGAATCTCCTGAGCTGGAAGGGACCCCCAAGGATCATGGAGTCCAACCCTCAGCCCTGCACAGGCCCAGCCCCAAGAGTCCCCCCCTGTGCCCCAGAGGATCAGCCAAACCCTCCTGCAGCTCTGGCAGCCTTGGGGCTGTGCCCACTGCCCTGGGGAGCCTGGGCAGTGCCCAACCAGCCTCTGGGGGAAGAACCTTTGCCTGAGATCCAACTGAGCCTGCCCTGACACAGCTCCAGCCGTTCCCTGGCTGCTGTCCCTGCTCCCCCAGAGCAGAGCTCAGTCCCTGCCCCTCCTCTGCCCCTGCCCAGGAACTGGAACTGCACTGAGGTCTCCCCTCAGTCTCCTCTGCTCCAGGCTGACTTATTCCTCTGCATTTTCTATTTAGAAGATTTGGGTAAAATTTTAGTTGGTCTACAGGACTGTGATGAACAGAAGGTCCCAGTGAGAGGATTTAGAGCTGCAGCTCTTTCAGACCATTCTCATAACCTGTCATCACAACTGAGTGGTCAGACCAGGTCCTGTGGGATAGGGAAGAAAACCAGAGCTCTCTCAAAACTAAAGAAACTCAACCAGAGTGAGGACAGTTCTCAGCAGAAAATGGAGAGAAAAAAAAGGAATATTTATGCCTAAGAGCAAACCCACAGCACAGGAAGCCCACAAGTGGCCACCAGCTGAAGGACACGAGCTCTGCTCTGATCTTCTCACAAAACTGTTGGCCCAGGGCCCCAAAGCCCAGCCTGCAGCTCCCTGTCCCTCCCAGCAGATCCCTCACTCCACGCAGACTCCACAGTTGGAATCATGAAGTGTCAGGATTCGCTTGAATGGGGGTGTCTCCACCTGACAATCCATAATTGAGCTGGGCTGTTTGATTTTATTTCAGCTCCATTTGGCAGTTCTGTTACTCCTCTAAGTGTCCACGGGTCCAACGGTCCAGCACAGACTGAAATGAGAAGGTTTTACATCCTCAAAATCCCGCAGATCAATCAGTTCCTCTCCGGGGTGATTTGTGGCTCTTCTCCAGCTCTGCCTCCCTGACAAAACCCGTGGGTTAACTACATATTTTTACAAGATTACATCCTTCTTTTGGCAGAGTGGTCTCAGCCATCCTCTGGTTCACAGCACAGATCATTATTTTCGGCTCCTTTTTCATTTTTTTAGCTTGATGGGTAAAGAGTTTTGATGGCCCCTGCAAACTTGCCATTACAGAAGGCTGCCCATGAATCTATTCAATGACTCTGTGCATCCAGAGAATTTTTGATGACATTTTCCCCCCTCTTGCTTTACGTGATTGACACTGCAGTGATGCCTTTTGGAAATGCAGCACAAGTAGAGCTGATTTTCAGGCTTGGTTGGAAAAATCTGGGTACTTAGCTGGATTTTTTTTAAAATATAATTTCAGTGTTTTATTATCTCGCAATTAACGTGGAAAATTTCTTTTTAAGGGCTTTGGTCTGGAATGCAGTTTAAATAAGAAGATGATTCTTCTAAATACTGCAGAAAGAGCCTCTGCAGAGGAGTTACAGGAAGAAGAAGAAAAGGTCAGATTAATGCCGGGTCTGCAATCAGTGAAAGTGGTCCCTTGAAGACTGAATTACTAAGGGTCCTTTAACATGTAAAGATATCAAATTATTTCACAAAATCTTTGTGCCACCTCATCCTTTTTCTTGTGCTGCTCAGAGACAGCCCCTTTTGTCTCCATGTGCTACATGTGCCACGATGAACCTCTCTGTGACACCTTTTCACTGTGTTTGAATACATTATATGTCCAGCCTTTTAGTACCTGAATGGCAAAAGAAAAGTGACCTTTTATTTAGGATTTGTCACATCCAGCAGCTCAGCTGGAACAGGCCCTGATGCCCAGAAATCAAAGTACCCCTGCTCATGCCCAGATTAACATGGTGCATCCAGGACAATTCTGACTCGCTGGACAGAGCGTGGGCTGATTGATTCCATGATCCACGACCCGAAATGTGGGGGTTTTACCTCCAGCATTTAATGTGTGAGCTCACAGCCACCAGGGGAGAGGACAGAGGTGCTTCTAGAACAGTCACTGGAGAGAAGAAATAACTCACCTCCATTTGCTTCTCAAATATTCCATCAGGATTTTACCCCAGGGAGTGGCTGGAGCTGTGTCAGGGCAGGCTCAGGGTGGATCTCAGGCAAAGGTTCTTCCCCCAGAGGCTGGTTGGGCACTGCCCAGGCTCCCCAGGGCAGTGGGCACAGCCCCAAGGCTGCCAGAGCTCCAGGAGGGTTTGGCTGCTCCTCTGGGGCACAGGGGGTGACTCTTGGGGCTGGGCCTGTGCAGGGCTGAGGGTTGGACAGGGTTGTCCTTGGAGGTCCCTTCCAGCTCAGCATATTCTGGGATTTTCCCAGTGATCCTGTTGTTTCCATTGTCCCTTTTCCCCCTTCTTTCTTAAGTGCCCATGGGGTGAAGGTGATGGAAGGCAGTCTGGGTTCCTGGGTGTGTCCTCCCCAGGCACATAACCCCCCTCTCCCTTTCTGTCTCTGGGTTTTGTCCTGTGGCTGTTGCAGGAGCTGTTGTTTTATGCTCACAGAATTCAGGCATCCAAGAGATACAAGAGCCAAGATGGTTTTGATTGACTTTGGTTATCGTGATGAACAGAATAAAGCAGCTCTGCAGGATGGGGGAGAGGGAAACCTGTGAGACAAAAAGGGCAAGAAGAGAACCCACCTCTGACCACCCTTCCCCTTATCCACAAAACCCCTCAGTGTCACTCTGAGAGCTACCAAACCTGACTTTTAACTTGGGTCTCAGAATTTAGGTTCCTGCCCTCTTGGGTTTCCATATTTTTAGGTTTTTTACACGGTTTAAAAGTTCTGTAAATGGGGATAAAATGGTTTGTGTTGGAAGGGACATTAAAGCCCATCCAATTCCACTCCCTGCCATGAGCAGGGACACCTTCCACTAGCCCTAGTTGCTCCAAGGATGGGAATACTGGTTTACCAAGGTTTCAAGCAGGTTTGAGGTGGTTTGGTTTTTGTTCTTGTTGTACATATGTAATAATATGTCTGATACATATTATTATTGTCTGAGTCAAGCTTCAGAGAGATATAAATTGGGTTTGCTGTAACTACAGCATGATACATGGAAAATAAAACATGAGATTTTTCTACTATCTCATGCTCTCACTTCCAATGACAGGAGCAATTAAATATGGAAAGGGTTTTTTCACTTCTCTCCTGCTTATTTAATTCCCGGCTTTTCTCATATTAGCTCAGCTGTGGATCATTTCTTTTATAAACAGTATCTTCTCATAAAAAAGCATCTCTAAGAACACCTTTCCTCAAGAACAAGAAGATTTTAAGAAGAGGAAGATATGCTGTTCACCCCAAGACCCATTTTATTTGCAGCCACATTGTGAAGGGGTGTTACACTCCCACAAACTGTGCTGCCACCACGGCCTGGGGCCAATTTCTTTGATTTTGCTCCAGGGTGGAGTGGAGCTGGGGAAGAGCAAAGTGGATTTGACAAACTGTGCTCTTAATTAATTTACATCCAATTAGGATTAATTAATTGCTGACTAAAGTATCACCCCATGTAATTATGTATCAAAATAAATAATCCTTATGCACCAAACGAGGCGGGTGTTGCAGAGTGGAGACACCACAATCCCACAGGCTGTTCTAGGAGGGGAAGGCAGGGCAGGGAAAGCCCTCCAGGTGCAGGTGGGTTGGTTTTCATTCCCCCAGCACATCCCTGATACAGAATCCCAGAATCCCTGAGGTTAGAAAGGACCTCCCAGCCCATGGAGTCACCCCTATGCCCCATCCCCGCCTTGTCCCCCAGCCCAGAGCACTGAGTTTTATTTTCCTCCAGGGGTGGGGACTCCAAACCTCCCTGGGCAGCCCCTGCCGATGCCTGACCACTCTTTCCATGGAGGAATTCCTCCTGATGTCCAACCTGACCCTCCCCTGGCACAGCTGGAAGCTGTTCCCTCTCCTCCTGTCCCTTGTTCCCTGGGAGTAGAGCCTGACCCCCCCCGGCTCCCCCTTCCTGTCAGGGGGTTGCAGAGCCAGAAGGTCCCCCCTGAACCTCTTTAAACTAAACCTTTCCACACCTGGTCACCCTCCTGCTCCTCCTGGAATTCTGTGCCGCAGCCTCAGGCCTCAGAGGGCTGGGAATCTTCCATGGTTTCCAACCTAAATCTACTTGTGGCCAATATAATTCCATTTCTCCCAATATCAATATCACCTTTTGATAAGGTCCTGTTCTTTTCCTGTGTGGTGTTCCCTCTCCAGGTGCTCCAGGAGAGCACTGATATCACTTTTCACATGCAAATCCTTTCAGGGGTGAAGATGAAGAAATTCCTCCTCATGTCCAACCTGACCCTCCCCTGGCACAGCCTGAGGCCGTTCCCTCTCCTCCTGTCCCTTGTTCCCTGGGAGCAGAGCCCGATCCCCCCCTGGTTCCCCCCTCCTGTCAGGGGGTTCCAGAGCCAGAAGGTCCCCCCTGAGCCTCCTTTTCTCCAGGCTGAGCCCCCCCAGCTCCCTCAGCTGCTCTTTTTTTCTACAGCCCATTCCCCAGCTCACTTCCATTCCCTGGACAGGCTCCAGCCTCTCAACGTCCTTCCTAAACTGAGGGCCCAGAACTGGGCACAGCCCTCGTGGTGTGGTCTCACCAGTGCCCAGCACAGGGGGACAATCCCTGCCCTGGCCCTGCTGCCACACCAGTGCTGGCACAGCCAAAGTGCCCTTGGCCCCTCTCCCCCCCTGGGCACAGCCTGGCTCATGTTCAACCTGTGCCACCAGCACCTCCAAGTCCTTTCCAGAGTGGCCCTTTCCAGCCCCTCTTCCCCAGCCTGGAGCTGCAGGGGGTTGTTGTGACCCTGGAGCAGGACCTGGCCGGCTCAGAACACGTATCCAACAGCTCTCCTTCCCCCAAGAACAAATGTTCTGGACAAAATCCCTCCCCTCCAGCCAGTGAATGACCAAATAACACAGACTGGGATCCCCGAGTGCTCCTCCAGCCTCCCCATCTTCCTGCATCCCCCACGAGGTGCTCTGCAGATGTTGGGTAAACCCACATGGAAGAAGTGGCACTGCCCTGACCCACCTGCTGCTGCCACAGGGGGACACAGACCCAAGTCCTGTGACCCCCCCCAGCCAAGGCTCTACTCACTGATGAGATCATCATCTTGGGGTTGAAAACTTGGGGGTGATCAGAGAACACCCAGGTGACCATTTTGTGACAACTCCCATTTTGTGGCCCAACCCAAACCTGAGTCTGGTCTTACTGACTTTGCCCCTTTGAGATGTGTGCAGGTTCTCCCCACTGCAAGTTGTGGTATAAAAGTGCAGCCAGAGGAGTTAATCTTTTTTTTTCTTCATTTTTTTTTTAATGTGGTAACAAACACATAAGTAAAATTTAATTTAAAATGGACAGAATGTCTATCCCACAGAGCAAGATCAGGTCATTGTGGTGCCAGTCTGAAGCAGAGATGTTAAGGAAAATACGCAAACAGATACAGAACTAGGAAAATAGAAACACAAAAAGAATGGGAAAATAAAGGGAAAATAATTTGAAAATAAAGGGAAAATAATTTGAAAATAAAGGGAAAATAAAAGGAAAATAAAGGGAAAATAAAAGGAGAATAAAAGTAAAAAATTAAGAAGGAAAAAAATATCACTGTAGGATGGTTCCCCACAGAGTTTTAGTTCTTTGCTCTCCAGTTCACTGGTAGACATGCTCTGTTCCACTGAGCAAATTCAGTGTGACACTCCCAGAGAAGTCGTTCATGAAAAATTGGGAGATTTTTGTCAGGTTGTATAAATGGATTAGCCAAAGTGACACTGTGCAGGAGACAGAAACATCTGAAGGAGAACAAAATAACCTCTTTCTTACAAGATCTAGATTTCACCTTAAATTCAAATGCCAATTGGAAGTGGCATTGATGGTAATGGATTTTGGGAGATGTTAAATGAAAAAGCACAGGTGGGATAAATAATCTGGAAGTGCTGGTGGTGTCAATAGAGTGGAAGGAAAAGGCAGGAGCTGTGAGATCAGCAGGATTGCACTGGGTGCCCAGAAGCTGAAATCTTCTTTTTAATATGCCAAAAATGTGAGTTTGGGTCATTCTTCAAGTGGCTGCTGAAAGCCGACCCACAGCTAAACTTATTTGAGGTGTTAGAAAGCTAAATCCCACCAGTTTGACCAGGAATTCCTCGGTGGTTCCTGGTCAACAACCAAGTTGACTTCAGGTTTCTAAGTGTGGTGTCGGGGAGGTTGATCTTCTGTGCCTGTGCAGGGCCAGGGGTTGCACTGGATGATCCTTGTGGGTCCCTTCCAGCTCAGGATATTCTATATTTTTATGAGTCTTTCTCCTCAGCCTCACTAATTCCCAGTTTTCCCAACAGCCTCTGCCTGCCTACACTCTAAAATCTGTGGAAGGAACTCCACTGGCTGTGTGGGGACAGGATGAATTCCAGTCTGTGCTCTGCTCCTCCCAAACTCACCAAACAGCACCAGCACCACTGCTCAGCACTGAGATTCACCACCGAGGAATAATGCCTTACTCTGAAGACCTTCTTTCTCTGAACACCGGGTTCTATGGAAAGGAAAAAAAATACAGCTTGAAATATATTTGTATCAAAGTGTTGTGAAGAGCTCTGCTGGAGAATGAGGGATCTGCGCAGGCCCAGCTCTTGTGAAGGCACTCAGTGACCATCTAATTTCTCTGTTTCATCTTAATGCCTCCCTAATGCTTGTTTAAACAGATCTAAAATTACCTGTAGCTCTCAGACAGAAGAGGATGTCCTTCTGTTCCATCTGGGTAAATAAGCACTTGAAGCAGAGGAGAAGGGAGCGCAGCGAGATCCCCTGTAGCTTCACCTGAATTAACCACAAGTAGTGCCTGAGTACATTATTTATTGTGCTTCAGCTGCCTCTTCACCTCTCTTTGGCTCCATTTCCTTCTTTCATTGCTGGTGGGGTCACCCTCACTCACATCCCTGCTTGCACCTGCATTTCAGCCCCAGAACGTCTCCAAAGTCCCTGCTGGGAGGTGGGTTTGGGACCTTTGTTATCCTCCTGATTTGGGGCTTGAGCATCGCTGCTGGAAACCCCATCAGGGAGTCAGCCCGTGCCCCTCCAGGCCGCGTTTCCAAAGCCATCCATCCCCCAGCAGGAGCGGAGCAAGAGCTTCCCAGGAGTGCAGGCACAGCTGACTGCTGCCACCCCAAGGCTGAACACATCCCTGATCCACAGGAGCCGGTATCGTTCCCTAACAAGGAGGAAAAAAGGTGAAGGAATGCACAAGTGTCTCTCAACACTCATCTCTTTACGAAACCTTTCCTTCAAAAACCTGTCCTTCCAAAGCCCAGAGACAAGTCCAGCCTGACCCTTGTCTTGGATGAGCCTGAAGAGCTCACACACATCAGACTGTTGGCCCTGGCACAGAGGAGATTTAGGGGAATGATTCCTTCCCATATATCAGCCAAGGGCCAGGCCTAAGGTGGGAATCCATGTCCAAAATGCTCACATGGTCTGGGAAATGTGAGGATGGAAAATATAAAACTTCCTTCCTTGGTTACTCAACTCTCTGACAGCATGGACCACAGCTCTCAAATATCTTTTATTTCCTTTAGTTTTCACTCCTTTCCCTCATTTCACTCTTTCCCATGGCTTTAAAGGTGTGGGGGAATTCTCTGAGGGTACCATATCCTGGGAATTCATCTCTCCTCATGATGGAAGCCTCTCCAGGATCCACGGGGACAGTTTTCCTGAAACACAGACCTGTCTCAAAAGGACTGTTGTAATGAAAGTGCAGTTCTTCCTTTCCTTTCCTTCCCTGACCCTACCTGGTCATTCAAAATGGGGTTCAGTTCTTCCTTTCCTTCCCTGACCCTACCTGGTCATTCAAAATGGGGTTCACTGTCCCTTTTTGTGGGCAGTTACTGCAACTGCAATTGGAGGGTTGGAGGAATGGCTCATATCCCTCTGTGGAACAGGAACACACGTTACAACAGGTTGTAGGATGGGTCTGTACCTCTCCATTCTGCAGAAGGTGCTGTCAGAGTGACCAGAGGGCAGGATTTGTTTTCAACTATGGAATTAGATCCCAGGCAAAAAGTGACTGGACAGGGGAAAGGGCCTCAAGCTGGGCCAGGGGAGGGTCAGGCTGGACATCAGCAGGAATTTCTTCCTGGAAAGGGTGTTCAGGCCTTGGCAGGGGCTGCCCAGGGAGATTTGGAGTCCCCAGCCCTGGAGATGCCCAAGGAAGGCCTGGATGTGTCACTCAGTGCTCTGGGCTGGGGGACAAGGTGGGCATCGGGCACAGGGGGAACTCAGTGACCTTGGAGAGCTTTTCCAACCTTAAAAATCCTGTGATTCTGTGCTTTGCACATCTCCCTGTTAACTGAACACCCCTGGGGGCCTCTTTTGACTTTTATCTCCTTTCCCAAAACGAACGTCCCGAACCAGCCCCAGAGTTTGTTTCCTCAGCCCACACAGAGTTAACTCCAGCCTTGTTCTACATTAAATCATGCAGCATATGGAGACAAAATTCCAAGCCATCTGGATTATCATTACCCATCAGGTGTTGTGCTCATTACACCTGTTATAAAGAAGAAGGATAATTAAATGGGGGGAATTACATTCCACTCAGAGCTTTGCTGCATTTTATCAGTACATTCTTGTCCCTTTTTGGCGAAATGACCAAAGCACTTCTGGGCAATATGCAAAATAAAAACCTTTTGCATGAGGCAGAAATAAAGATGAGTGAACCTTCTTAGCCTGAGCAGATGTTCTTCATTAGGAAATAATTTTTCAAAAGGCAGAGAGACTCATACTCATAATTTTCAGAGCAGCTTCTCTCACTTTGGAGGGTAACTAGACTCAATTTAGTTGCAAATGGGCTGCACGGTCCCGGGAACAAGGGAAGGAAAAGCAATGAGAACATGTGCTGTGGTCTTAATCAAAAATCTTTCCCAAAATAAAGGAGTTGTGTTCTATTTTCCCTGGGACAATTGTTGGTTTCTGATTTAACTTCATAGCTACTGGGTATGTATCTTGGGAGATAAACAGCATTTAAGGGTGCAGGAGGAACAGCTTCCTCCCTCGTGGCAGTGATGTTCTTCTCATCCTAAGGAACCACTTATTTCAGTGGGATGTGGTTGCCTGACTGCAGATTCTTATAAAAAAAAAGCCAAATTCCCTAAAATTCTCCACTGCATGACACATATCCAGCAAATCCTGGAGGTGGTAGGGGTGAAGGAGATTAGGATTTCCTGTAGAAGGACTCATTAATCAATATTTGATCATACTAATTAATAATTAACAATTAACAATTAACATCTGGCAGATGTGCAACACCAACACCAGGGAATTTGGGGTCTGTGTTTCAAAACTGAGCCTCGTGAACAGACTTGTCCCATAGGAAGACATCACGGAATTTTGGTGCCAAAACCTCTCTTTTTTAGGTTTCTTTGGGCACCAGGAAACAGGGAGGCACAACTGCATTATCCATAGGTGGCTCCTGTGCTCCCAGAGGAGGTTGGAATGACATAGGTATGGAATCACACATGTATGGAGTCACACAGGTATGGAATCACACAGGTATGGAATGACACATGTATGGAGTCACACAGGTATGGAATCACACAGGTATGGAATGACACATGTATGGAGTCACACAGGTATGGAATCACACAGGTATGGAATCACAGAGGATGGAATCACACAGATATGGAATGACACATATGTGGAATGGCACATTTGGAATCTCAAACACATGGAATGACACACATATGGAATGATACACATATGGAATAACACATATATGGAATGGCACAGGTGTGGAATCTCACACACATGGAATGACACACGTATGGAATCACATGCATATATGGAATAACACACATGGAATCACACAGGTATGGAATCACACACATATGGTATCACACACACATGGGATCACACATGTGGAATCACACATATGGAATCACACATAGGTATGGAATCACACACAAATGGAATCACAAACACGTGGAACCACACATGGAATCACACAGGTATGGAATCATACAGGTATGGAATCACACACATGAAATCACACACATGGAATGACACATATGGAATCACACATAGGTATGGAATCACACACACATGGAACCACACATGGAATCACACAGGTGTGGAATCACACACACGGAATCACACACATGGAATCACACAGGTATGGAATCACACACATATGGGATCACACACATGAAATCACACACATGGAATGACACATATGGAATCACACATAGGTATGGAATCACACACATATGGAATGACACACATATGGAATGACACATATATGGAATGGCACATGTGTGGAATATCACACATGGAATCACACAGGTATGGAATCACACACACGTGGAACCACACATATGGAATCACACATATGGAATCACACACATGGAATGACACATATGAAATCACACATAGGTATGGAATCACACACACATGGAATCAAACACCCATGGGATCACAACCTCGGTGTCCTTTTTTCCCTGCCTCTGCTTAACCCCAGCAGTGCCAGGCCAGGGGCTTTTCTCCCCCTTGTGCAGCTCCTTATCCATCAAAATCCAACCTAAACAAACCAGAGGTCCAAGGTGAAGTCAGGGAAGGAGGTTTTGATAGAAAGGACTAAACTAAGGCAGTGCTGGAGAGCCCCAGGCTGGGTGCTTGTGCTTTTTATTTCCTGAAGCCAAGGCCTGTGTGACCTGCATCCACAACAAGGACTTCAAGGAAATCAAATTCCCCACCTGTTCTTGGCTGGAGCTGTCCAAGGCTCACTGGGTGGACTTTAAGGGACAGCTCCTCCTTCCTCATCCTTAAAATCATGTGCTTTTGCCTCCACTGAAAACCAATTCCACCCAGTAACAATGGATTGCTTTTAAATTAACAAGTTGTAGCCCCTGAGGGCCTGTGGGGAATTCCTGCCCAGCTAGGAGTGAATAACAAGTCTCCCACTGACTTCCAGGAGCCAGGATTTCACTTGAGAGCATTTTCAGGACATTTTTAAAATGCAAACCAATAGAGACAGTCCCATCTTTTCCGCATGGTTTATCTATTCCAATGGAAAATGAGAATAATCCACCTTAATATTAAACTGTTTTTCTGTGGAATGAGCTTCTTCACCCTTAAGCTGGTACAGCAGCAATACAGAAATACAAGGATGCTCTTAATATTTGTAATAAATTGTTATTGTTCAAGACAAACACACTTCTTGGACATCCAGACAATAAGTCCAATTATCACTGGAACTTTACATTTAAATATATTGCACTGGCTGTTTATTGTTTTAATTTTGTGCTTTTTTTTTTCCTTGAATTTTCCAAGGTTTTTTATACAATTTCAGAGGTTTCCTCTCTTTTCTTATATTACTCTCAGCACACAGAGATACAGTTCAGGATGTTCTGGGTGTTTACTCTCCACGGGTGGGTTCCATTTCAACACTATTTTTTTCATAAACGAAAATGTGTGTTAAAGAGAAGAGCCCTTGATTTTCTAAAGCAAACAAGGAGGTAATTATTGGGAAACGGAAAAAAACGAAGCTTTGTGCATTTGCTGAGTCTCCCCAAATCTATAAGGAGTATTTGGCTGCTTAATCAACCCATGGGGACCTGCCAGGTCAGTAAAAATGGGGCAGAAACCTCAAGAGAAAATGCTCCTTATTGACATTTCTGGCTCTGGTGCAAGAACAGAGTTGCATAAAGAGGGAAAAAAAGAATATCCCAACATTTCCCACCACAGCTGAAGTTTCATTTAAATCTCTCCCCAGATCCAATCTTCAAACTTCCTAAAAATCTGAGGTATTTAAATCACCTCATTATGTATTTAACTCTCCTGCCACGCGTGAGAAAAACAACCAAAGCTGCTCTTCCAACTCTTGGGGCCCTTCTTGGGGATGAACACAAAGCAAAAAGATCTCATCAAGAGCTGGAGTCTCATCCCAGCTCTGGGAATATGAAACAACTCCTCCAGCCTGAGCAGAGAGTTCTTTCCATCTTCACGAGGACTCCTGAGCCTAATTAGGAAAATCCACAGCAGAGGGTTTTGGTGGGAAGAAGATGCTGGTGGTGCATGGTGGTACCTGAGCCCAGTCCTGGCACCAGGCAGGGTCACTTTAACTCCTCTCCACACCTGGATCACATCCCTGCCCATGTTCACAGCTACAATCCAGGGATTTTCCATTTTTTTCCATAAATACAAAAATAAATACACACGTACACATTGCGGGTCCTAGAAGATGTTTCATTTCGAGTCACTTTTTCACCTGGAGCTTCCCTGTTTCTAAATTTCCCCACCTTTGTTTCCTACTTCTGTCACTGCCTCCTTGTACCCAATCCATAACCAGTTCCTTCTGTCCCAACAGCTGCACTTCCTCTTATCTTTTATGGGAATTATTGAGAACTCTGGGTTACCTGGGAGTTAATTTGCAAAGAGGAAGCTGTGAGTGAACCAACCTCAACCCGACCAACAGCAGGACAACAGAGAGCACTTTCCACCACCAAGGGCTTCCAAGTCCCTCTTGGAACCTCCCTGCCAGCTGTTATTTCTGCACATCCACATCCCTTCCAAACCCTTGCAATGCTTTCCTCAGCCCCTCCTGACCTGCCTCCCCTGGCCCTGGAGTCCACCCTGCTTGCCAGTGACATTTCTTATTGATTTTTAAAAACCCTCTCCTTGCCCACACTGCAGCTCTGGAACTTCTTCATCCTGTACTTTCTTTTTGTGTTGCCAGGGTGTTCTTGAGGTACATCCTTTCTAATTTATAAGTTTGTCCTACCAAAAAAAAAAAAAAAATCAAATAAAATCAAATTGGACACATTTGTAGCTAGATGTGTCAGTATTTATGCCTCACTGTTGGCAGCACCTCCTTCCTGTTGCTATTCAGTGGTTTGAATCTCTTCAGAAATGTGTAATAGAACTTCATTTTTAAAGAGGTTGAAGCTGCAAAGCATCTGAGGACATCACTGACCAAATGCCCCCCCAGAAGTATTTATGTTGTTGGAGCACCAGGATCATCCATCAAGAACTGGATGTTAATAACGGCATTTAATTTGAAAATGGAGCTTTGCTTTTATGTTTTTTCTATGCACTTTCTGCAAGCAGGGAAGGCTAATTAGCTCCTCTGAGGAGAGGACATAATGCAGAGCAGGGATTTGAGCCTCACTCCGAGTTTTGTTCACTGTCTGGCAGAACTGAACCATATCTACATCTTCATACAGACAGAAGAGACATCAGCTGGCACCCAGCACTTGTGACATCCAGCCCCAGCTCTGCCCCTGGGAGCTTCAACCCACAGCAGCTCAGCCCTTCTCAGCAGCAGAACCAGGGAGAGGGGACAGGCAGCACCTTTTTTTGGTAGGGAATTAAATACGACACCTACTGTGTTCGTGTTGACTCCAATGCTGGTCTTTGAGCCCAGTTCTTAAAGGATATTTCATTTATTTGTTCTCCCTCTTTGGCTGTTGGACATGTCCAACACGGGCTCACATTTCATTCTGGTTGTCACCAGTGTGGGCTTTTAGGGTGACATCCTGCTGCCCCTCCTGTTTTGGAGGGGCCAAAGGGTCATCTCACAATCAGAGAATATCCTGAGCTGGAAGGGACCCCCAAGGATCATCCATCAAACCCCAACAATCCCCATCCTGTTCCTCAGAGCGTTGTCCAAACCCTCCTGGAGCTCTGGCAGCCTTGGGGCTGTGCCCACTGCCCTGGGGAGCCTGGGCAGTGCCCAACCACCCTCTGGGGGAAGAACCTTTGCCTGAGATCCAACCTGAGCCTGCCCTGACACAGCTCCAGCCATTCCCTGGCTGCTGTCCCTGGTCCCCCAGAGCAGAGATTTGAGCTGCTTCTCCCTTGACTCTTTTCTGTAGGACTGTAGCATCCAGTCATTCCAAACAAAAGATGGTTAAAGGGCAAGAAAATCACAGAACCACAGAATCAACGAAGCTGGAAAAGACCTTTGAGATCATCAAGTCCAACCAATGGCCCAACATCACCTTGTCAAGCAGAAGGTACCAAGTATTGTGAGCACCAGGGGACCAAAAACCCAGGCCAGGCACCTGCTGGCACAGAAAATTTCACTTCCACATCAGAGAAGACTGAGTCTGCTTGAATCATGACCTAAGCTGGGACCACAATTCCGGCTCCTCCTGCCTGCCCTGCCATTCCCTTCCCCCTTTTTCCATGCTCTCTGCTGTCCAGAGGAACATTTCTGTCCTGGACCCACCTTGGTGACAAGGGCTGTGTTAGGGAGCAGCAAACCCCTGCCCTCCAGGGAGTGACAGGGAGGGGAGTCATCCAGGGAACTCTGAACTCCTTGGAAAAAGTTAGTGGCGTAAAACCTGTAAATTCCCATGGGCACCTTTGCTGTGGAGTGGGAGAGTGGCTGTGGTAGTGATTGAAGAGACCCCTCAGAGCCTCCCAGGGTGGGGCTCTGCTTCTGGCAAAGGAAAGGAATGGGACATGGAGAGAGACAAAGTTTCCCACTGCACTGAAATCCTCAGGGAACTTGGGAAACACCCTGTATTTCATGGAGAGAGTGATGGCTCTTGCAGCAAACTGCCCGGGGAGGTTGGTAAATCCAACCCCAGGCGGGTCTTTGCTGGGAGGCAAAGCCTTCAATGCTCTTCAAAAGGGCACGTGGGGACTCTGACTTGAGCTGACTGAAAATTCCATGCCTAAGACTGATCCACCCATCCTTTGCTCCTCTGATAGTCAGGGGAGAGAAAAGTAAGGCATGTCTTCCAAAAACATGCTCAGCCAGGGCTGGAGAATCACCTGGATGTCCTTGGTTCTCTCCATTGAATACAAAAAGGGTCTGGAAAGCAGGTTCATGGCTCTTATTTGCCTTTCAGGTACTAAAGCAGTGAGATGCTTCCTCCTTAAGTCTGGTCACTCTCTGCTGGGTTGCAAAGCTGCCTTCCAACACTATCTGTGCTGTCAGACTGGTTCCCTCTGTGCTCCAGAGCTCCAGGTTTCCATGGCAAACGGGTGTTCATTCCCTCAGGCTCAGCACATTGTGGACCAACTCATTACACCCATGAGGGTCTAGTGGAAGGTGTCCCTGGATGGAACTGGATGGGCTTTAAGGTCCCTCCCAACCCAGCCCAGTCTGTAATTCCATGATTCTGTGAGGACAGTGCTTTTAAAACAACAAGCTGGAAGGTTCAAGCCTTGTACTTGTACAGACCAGCCCCAGACCCAAGAAGCAGCTTTATCCCAAATTCAGAAGTCTCCATGGAAAACACTTCTCTGCCCAAGGTCCACATGTCCCATGTAACATTTTAGGGACACCTCCTTCAACCACTGACATTTCCTCTCCAACCCCAAACCTTCCTAAGCTGCTTTTGCTTCTCTAGTGAGGAGAAAGGGATTAGCTGTCAGCTGGAGCAATGAATGCTCCCAAGGTTTTGTGTAGCTGCAGCAGCAGGAGACAGTAAAGCTGGATTAAAAAATCCTTGCAATTTGGATTTCAGCTCCTTTTAGACTGAGAGAGATAAATAAGAAGTAGCATCTCAACAAAAGTGAGCTGCTAAAACCACACGGTGTGAATTGGCTCCTTGGAAAATCTGCTCTAAGAACAGTTACACTCTTACAATAATATTACAATTAATGAGGCCAAGGCTCCTGGAAAAACTCTGACAGGGAGATATGGAATGAGAGATCTCTCGTTTCTCAAAGCCTTTGTATGAATATATTTGGGGAAAAAAAGCAAAGGCAGGGCGTGCATCACGTGTACAACCTGTGCACGTGTGCTTGGGCTGTGCTTGGGGATGCTTCCATGTCCACCTGTGCAGTGGGATGAGTGGAAAATGGGAGGGAATTGTGTCATGGAGTGACTCCTCCTGGCCCAGAACCCCAGGAGCTCTCACACCATCCCAGCCAGGTGGTTGTGTCACCTGCAGACTTCACTCACTCACTACTCCTCCTTTCCCAGGCTTTTATCGCCTCCTCCACAAAAGTTTGCTTTGTGATTCCCTTGGATCTTCCTGCTTTCAGACTGTGCCTGGGATTTCTTGCCCACAGAAGGAATCCCTTCCCTCCCTGGGCCTGCCCTTGGAGTGTTAAGGCTGTTATTTCTTTGCTTTCTCTTTTCAAAGCTGCACAGCCCAATTATTTCCTTCTGCACCTAAGCCACTGTTCCCCAGAACTCTGGATCGTGTCATCAGTCTCCTCTGAAGTTTCCTCATTAAATTGGTCTCCCCCAGCCTTGTTGGGACACAAATGGACACAAACTTGGACACAAATGGAGCTGGAGTCTTCCAGTGCTCAGGCAGGGAGGTTTCTTGGAGGCTGGAACAGGGACTTGGAAGCCCTTGGTGGTGGAAAGTGCTCTCTGTGTCCTGCTGTTGGTCAGGCTGAGGTTGGTTCGCTCACAGCTTCCTCCCTCCTGCCAGTGATGTTCTTCTCATCCTAAGGAACCACTTATTTCAGTGGGATGTGGTTGCCTGACTGAAGATTCCTATAAAAAAAAGCCCAAATCCCTAAAATTCTACACTGCATGATGCACATCCAGCAAATCCTGGAGGTGGTAGGGCTGCAGGAGATAAGGACTTGGCAGCTTGAACTCCAACAGCTCTTCCTTCTTTAAAACCACAATTAACTGTAAATTAATTCACCGGGAACCCAGAACTTTCAATAATTCCCATGAAATGTTCTTCTCATCCTAAGGAACCTGGGTTCCAACATAAGTTGGATTTCAGTGGGATATGGTTGCCTGACTGAAGATTCCTATAAAAAAAGCCCAATTCCCTAAAATCCTACACTGCATGATGCACATCCAGCAAATCCTGGAGGTGGTAGGAGATAAGAACTTGGCAGCTTGAACTCCAACAGCTCTTCCTTCTTTAGAACCACGTGTTTTGCAAATTAATTCACAGGTAACCCAGAACTTTGGGAGAAGCCCTCAAAAAGGGGCAGTTGTGTTGGGCTGAGCTGCAGGGGGAACTTGAATCTCCCAGGAATTGCACCACATCAGGATTTCTGACAAGATTTTGGGAAAAGACTTCACCCAAGCTGTGGCTGCTCTGCACCAGACACACCTCAGGGAACTTCTTTTTGCCCAAGATCTAAATCTGTATTAATTAATATATTAAGTAGTATTAATTATTTAATTATTAATTAATTTCATTAATTATTTTATTAAATTAACTAGCTTATTACATTATTAATTATTCTATTATTAGTATTATTATCATTATCAACTATGCGATTGTATTATATTAATTATTTTATCATTTTCTATTAATTAATCGATATTAATATGCAATAATTATATTAATTGTAATTATAGTATAGAAATTATGTCATAAATATAACAATAATATATTTATTGTCACATATTATATAATATAAATTAATAATAATTAATTATTTCAGCATTTTGTATGAATTAATCATTATTAACATGCAATAATTATATTAATTGTAATTATAGTATAGTAATTATGTTATAAACATAACAATAATATATTTATCAATTATTTTTTTATTAACTAGTTTATTACATTATTAATTATTCTATTATTAGTATTATTATCATTATTAACTATGCGATTGTATTATATTAATTATTTTATCATTTTATATGAATTAATCGTTATTAATGTGCAATAATTATATTAATTGCAATTATAGTATGGTAATTATGTTATAAATATAAAATTAATATATTTATTAATTGTCACATGTTATATAATATTAATTAATTATAATTATTGTATTAATTATGTTATTGTATTGATTGTTTCATCATATCATTATTGTATTATTAGTATTATCATAAGTATTAATTAAATAATTGTGTTGTGTTAATTATATAATTGTGTTATATTAATTATATTAATTAATATTGAGTAATACTAATTGCTATATAATAACCAATTATATAACTGTATCTTACATAATATAGTATATTATGAAATATTATATTATTTTATTAAGTAATAATAATTTCTTTTCCCACACTGCTGGTCCTGATCATCCCAATTATCCCACAGGAATTAAAGTGGCCATGAAGTGCTGCCTTGGATGGAGCTGTTGGGCTTTGGAGGAGATGGAAATCCCAGGTTTGAGTCCCCAGAAACCCCCGGGATTTACTTCCCAAGCCGGGAAGATTCCTGGTCAAATCCATGAAAGATGGGCCGTGCAGAGACCTCCCAGCCCGGGCTGGGATTTGTTTGGGAGCCTGAACTCCCACTCAGGATTGAAGCACTTCAGCTGAAACTCCAGGGATCCACATATTCCCTTGAGCCTGAAAGTCTGGGAATCCCTCCTCTTCACTTTAGAGCAGACAAACTGTGCTTCCACCCCTGGAGTCTCCCTGAAGAGGGACCCCCAAACCCACAGTGCTTCCGGCTGGGAATTGTCACCGGCTCGGGATCGTCCCCCACACCAACCCCCAAGGATCCCAATCCACGGGAGATGGACCAGGAGCCCCAGAGCCCACCACGCCAGGGAGCTCAGGGAAGGAATTTCAGCCTCTTCCTCCAAAGTCCTAATTCCTGCCCCATCCTGGCCTGGGCTTTTCCTTGCCTGTGTTTTCCAGGCCGTTGGAAGGAATTCCTGGCTGGCCTGGCAGGATGCCCGGGGTTAATGAAGCCTTCCATCAACCCTGGCCTTGGGTGGAGGTGACAGGGACATGCAACACACCGTGGTTGTTTGGAAGGGGCTGGGGAGAATTGAAAATTAAATGAACTTTCTCCATTGTGGCTCATTATTGACAGCTCTGCATTAACTGTGGACTTCAATTAATAGTTCTTTGCGAGTCCAGCTTTTCCAGGAGCTGAACTCACCACCAGAGCTAATTGCTAACACCCCTTTTATTCTCCATCTCCACGAAAGTTTAACATCCAGCAGAAATCCAGGTATTTTGGGGATGTTCTTAACTGGAAACACTTTGCAAAGAGCAGCTGATTCTTCCAAGAGCATGTTCTTGCCTCTGCCCCAGGCTGGTTTTCTGTTCCCAAACAATGGAAACCTCTGGATTTTTCTTTCCCCTACAGCCACAGGACAAACTGCTGATGTGAATCTTTCCCTCAGTTCAACTCCTTCTTTTATTTGATAACCCAACACTGTTTTCATGCTTTCCTGATCAAGGTGTTCTTGCTGTTCACATTATTTAGAGCTGCAGTCTTACTGTGAATCAGATGAAACACCTGCTGACCCTGGAGCGTTTACCAAACACTTACTGGGTTGTTTACTCAAGAAAAAAAAAACTAAAATATTTAGGGAGACCCTGGAAATAAACACTTCCCGTTTTATTACTGTGATTTTTACTTGGATATCGCCATCACCTTTAGAAAATTCAGAGCTGGAAAAACAAAGTACTGAAAAAAAATGTTCCATTCTGCATTAAATGTTCAGAGGGAGTAGAAATGTGTTTTCTCATCCCCAGAACTTGCAGTAAAACTTAAATATCAGCAGCACCACTTCAGGTTCATCTCCCTGAGCTCCCTCTCTCTTACTCTGCCCTTCCAAAGGAAGGAGCAAGAGTAGGGATGCAGATCTGATCCCTTCCCTACTCATTTCCCAGCCTTCAGACTTTTTCAGCTGGGAGCATTCTCTGAATCTCAAAGGTTTTTTTGGTTTTTAAACACTTTCTGTGGTGGTTTGTATTTCCTCTCTAAGTGGAGAGCCCCTCCGGATAACCCAGCAGTCAGAAGGATAAATCCATGAGGACTGGGATTGCTGGAAGCATAAGTGAATGGACAGACTCAGGGGACTGCTCAGACTCTTGGTGAGGGTGATGTTTGCAACACAAGAGGAGCCCAAGTGCCCACCTGCACATTGGCATCCTCATTTTTCCCAGTAGGAAGCAAATTCCAAGTCACCACCATCGCCCTCCAAACTGGACATGGCAGAGTGTCCTGGGATACCTGGGATGTGTTTGCCAGGAAGAGCAAACTGAGCATGAATCTCAAAGTAACCCACCAGGACTGGGGAGACTCAGAGAAGGGCCCACACTTGGTGAATCACAAAATCCCAGAATGTGCTGAGCTGGAAGGGACCCCCAAGGACCATCCAGTCCAACCCTGAGCCCTGCACAGGCCCAGCCCCAAGAGTCACCCCCTGTGCCCCAGAGGATCAGCCAAACCCTCCTGCAGCTCTGGCAGCCTTGGGGCTGTGCCCACTGCCCTGGGGAGCCTGGGCAGTGCCCAACCAGCCTCTGGGGGAAGAACCTTTGCCTGAGATCCAACCTGAGCCTGCCCTGACACAATTCCAGGCCATTCCCTCTGGTTCTGTCACTGTTCATCTCAGGGAAGAGAAAACTCCAGCTCTGGAGGGCAACGTGCCCTCCTCATTTTCCACAGCAGCACCTGGCAGCTCTCCAAAGCCTCCCCTGCTCAGGTCTGTTCCCCTCTCCATGCATGTGTAATCCCGCTAAATTGCTCCAATAATAACACCAAACATTTGTAAAGTGTCCTTCACCAAATGGGCCCGAGGAGATTTCTTATTCAGGCATAATTAAACAAGAAGTGAACACTTTGTCATTCGGGATTAACAGCAAAAGCAGAGGCTCTTCTGGTCATCAGCCCATATCAGAGGGAACACTGACCTCAGGTCAGGGGTGTGGGGAAGCTG
Source organism: Chiroxiphia lanceolata (assembly GCF_009829145.1). Lineage (NCBI taxonomy): Eukaryota > Metazoa > Chordata > Aves > Passeriformes > Pipridae > Chiroxiphia > Chiroxiphia lanceolata. The sequence goes on along the minus strand of NC_045660.1, from coordinate 2,373,710 downwards.
CTCTGAGAAGGAAAGAGCAGAACTGGGGGTGTTGGGGATGAGTTTACGAAGTGCCTTTCTCTGCTGATCTGACTGGCCTGAAAACAAGGCTCTGAGGTCAGTGCTGAGGCTGAGAAACACCATCCAGAAGGGAGAAGTGTGAAGGTGAGGCCACCCCTGGAGTGCTGTGTCCAGCTCTGGGCCCTCAGCTCAGGAAGGACATGGAGGGGCTGGAGCAGGGCCAGAGAAGAGCAACAAGGCTGGGGAAGGGACTGGAGCACAAGTGCTGTGAGGAGAGGCTGAGGGAGCTGGGGGGGCTCAGCCTGGAGAGGAGGAGGCTCAGGGGAGACCTCCTGACTCTCTGCAACTCCCTGACAGGAGGGGGGAGCTGGGGGGGGTCAGGCTCTGCTCCCAGGCAACCAGCAGTAGGACAAGAGGGCTCGGTCTCAAGCTGTGCCAGGGGAGGTTTAGGTTGGATTTAGGAAGAAATTCTTTCCAGAGAGGGTGCTCAGCCATTGGAATGGGCTGCCCAGGGAGGGGGTGGATTCTCCATCCCTGGAGGTGTTTAAGGACAGACTGGATGTGGCATCAGTGCCATGGGCTGGGAACCACGGTGGGGTTGGATCAAGGGTTGGACCTGATGATCTTGGAGGTCTTTTCCAGCCTGGTTGATTCTCTGATTCTGTGATTCTGTGACTGAGGCCACGAGGGACAGAAAGGGGGAGAGGAGGAGTGGGAGAGAGCAGAGAAGGGTTGGAGGAGAAGAAACATCCTATTTTCTTGAGCCAGTGCTTTGTTGTGTGGGTGCTGTGGCACAGACAGACCCAAACCACATTTAGGGTATCTTTACCTTTAATCTGGCTTTAATTCCCAAGCCAGCAGCAAGGGGCTGCTTCCTCCTGGATTTTCCATTGTTCCAGATCCCAGTTCATCCCAGGTGGCTCAGAGAGACTGCTGTGACCACAGGACTATTCACTCCCTGAACAAAAGGGAGCTCAAGTACTACAAGTGCTGCAGCCAAACCTCTCCTTGTTTGGCTCAGAGAGTTACATCCCAGCTCTTTGTTCAGGCCCTGGCACACAAGGGCTGTGTTTCCCTGGGTGAAATAAAAGAGTTCACAGGCAGCATCTTGACCCCAAAATGTCAAAGGCAGCAGGGACAGGGGCCAGAACACTGAGAGGGCTTAGGAAAGTACATAGAGACAAAGTGAGAGCCTCAGAGCTGAGCTTTGGAGAGGTTTTTCATTCTTCCAGAGTGGGAGCCCTGGTTTCTATTGCTGTTGACACAAGGAGTGGGAAGAAAGACTGTTTACACCTTGTACTTATGGTCATATCTGACTTCAGCCTCCAGCCCTGACGTTTACTCAGCCCACAGAAGGTGACTCAGGGACTGAGCTCAAATATCTCGCTCAGGGTGAACAAACCAAGGGAGTTGGCTGGCCAGGGGACTCCAAATGGCCCTGTGTGCAGAGCACAGGGTGACACAGAGGCTGCAGGAGCACGGGGGAGAGCAGAGGGATGGGCAGGATCTCATTCCCTGGCACACTGCAGAGTTTAAAGGCACAGAGGCTGCTCAGGGCCCTGTGCAGTCAGCTCTTAAACCTTCCAGGATTGCTGCAGGTACATCTGCCACGATGGAAATTATATAACTCTTTTAATTTTTAATGGTTTTTATTAAACTTTTTCATTTTAATGTTTTACTTAATCATAAGCTGTGTTAGGCCTTCAATTATTCTCAGCCAGCTTTTGGCAATCATAAGCTGTCATAAGCCACTTTTGTGAGAACAAAGCTTGGGAAAAGCACTAAAACTAAGCTTTGCTAAACTACCCCTGATATGCTTCAGTGAACAAAGCATTTTCCAGCCTTTGCTTCCAAACAGGTCCACAACTTCAACAGTTTTGAGCCAGAAAAACCTTCAGAAAGGAGGTCCCGACACGGAGGATTTGCAGCCCCTCTCTTTTCCTTTTACAAATCAAACCTCCATGGGCCTTTTTGCACGTTCCTCCCTGTTGTCCCTGCCCTGCAGCACCTCTCAGGTGGGTTCCCACCCAAGGGAGGTGCCACAGCTGTTGGGAATCATCCAGTGCCCTTCCTGAGCAAAAGGGTTAAAACCACACCCAGCCAGGTCAGACAAAGCTTGGCCCCTGATCCTGCCCCCTGAGTGTGGCATGAAACCACAGACTGTGGTGCTCACTCCTGCTCTTCAAGGGAAGCTGAGATTCCTGCTGTTTTCCCATCAAGGAATAACCTCTGTCCCCACTCCTCCCCTGCAATCCCACACACAGAAGCACTTTTGCTGTGCTCAGTCACCTCAGGGCAACAGTCAGCTGTGGCTTTGTGGCCAGAGCAGTCCATCAGCTCCTCTGGGTGAGAACATCCTCCTGGAGAGCCTGAACATTGTCTTAATGCCAAACTCCACAAAGCCTGCCTGTTCTCCCAGCCACCCCCACCTTCCCACCCCCCAGCTCACAGCCAGGAAGGTTTTCTTGCTGATAATTCCTCTTGGATTCCCTGCAAACACATCAGCTCCTCTGGGAGTGCAAGTTGGAGGAGGTCAGTGGGCTGCCCATGTCCAGCTGAGGGAATGACCATCCCACAGTGATTCTGTTGGAAAAACAAAGCAAATTGCCCTTTGCATGGTGACTGAGCCTCCAGGTTAATGAAGTATCCCCAGCAGAGCAGCCTCAACTGGAGGAGGTTTGAGTTAATCTAATTTATTGCCAATTAGCACCAAATTCTAGTTCGTGTTGTGGAGAACAGATCTAATTAACTGCTGTGGGAAGCACCTTTCCCCTGCTCCTCAGGCTCTGCTGCCTGCACAGAGCTCTCTGTCCCCCACCTCCCCCTCCCCCTGGGCTCTGCCTCGCCCCAACCTGCTCACAACTGGGATCAACTCCTGAAAAACAAAAAAACTGGGGCTGATCTGACATTAGTTTTGCCCCTCCATCCTCAATTTCCTGGAACTTTTCAGAGGAGTGAATGCCCTGGGGAGCCTGGGCAGTGCCCAACCAGCCTCTGGGGGAAGAACCTTTGCCTGAGATCCACCCTGAGCCTGCCCTGACACAGCTCCAGCCGTTCCCTGGGTGCTGTCCCTGCTCCCCCAGAGCAGAGCTCAGTCCCTGCCCCTCCTCTGCCCCTACCCAGGAATTGGAACTGCACTGAGGTCAGAAAATCTATTTTCTGGCCAGTCCCATTCCTGATCATCAGGTAGGAATGAGCAAACACCAGTGAAATGTTTTGAGGTGGTTTCTATATCACCCAGTAACCACTTTTCCGTGTTTAATTAATTTGTCCCACTGAGCAATCAGAACTATCTACAACCACACAACTGCCTGGTGCCACTTGCTCCGTGCTGCAAAAATCCCAGGAGCTGTGCCCTGGGAAGCTGCAGGGCTCTGCTGCCACCCAGGGCTCTGCAGAGCTCCTCACACTCTCCATCCTCTGCTGGGAACCTGCCAGGCACGAAGGCGAAAGAAATAAATTCAATTGCTGCCCATTTTGGTTGCCTTGGATTGCTTTCTGTTGGCTGAGGTGACTCGTGGTAATTCGTCTGGGAATGCCAGGCTGCAGTGGGAATGTTGGAGGTGGGATGGGATGTGCTGCTCCATGGGAACTCAATCCACCCTGGAAACCCAGGTGTGGGGGTTACTGGACATGCACAGGAATGTTCAACCTTCCTGCTCCCTGAGCACCTCTGATGGCTCAGGTCAGCTCTGGGGAGCTGATGAACAACAAAATCCAGATTCTGGACCATCTAAAACACAATACTATGATTATAACTGGCATTAAATTGTAGTATCTGAAGACCCAGCCACGATCAAAGCAGTTTGTGTCAGATAATATTTGCATTTATACCCTGTGACTTAATAATCTCCACCTGAAACACTTCAAAGGCCAGTGAGATGCAGTGTTGTATCTTGAAAAGGATGTTCCCTCAAGAAAGGCACCTTTGAGAAGAGTGGCTTAAAAAAAAAATAAAAAATTGAAGAGGAGGAAACAGTCCATGTCAGGAAAACTGAGTGTTCTGCAGTGATCTTTTGAGTGCTATGTTTGGAGGATGGGTGACAGTTTTCCTTCAGTCCCCTGATCAGTGGGTCCTGAAATGGTCCTTCAGAGGAGGTGGTGGAGCCCTGGATCTGTGGAGCTCAGCCTGGAGAGCAGTAGCTGAAAGGCCAGGGAGCACTGGAAGTTGCTGCTTGCAGTTCCTGTTCCCTCATTTCTCATTTCCTCTGTTGGTGATGAGGTTTCTGCACTGACATGGACACTGGAACCATCTCCACAGAGGGGGCTGCACACTGGGGACCCCAGAATTGCAGCAGGTGAATCACTATGAAATCAGAGAATCACGTAATGGTTGGGGTTGGAAGGGACCTCACAGCTCATCCCATGGGCAGGGACACCTTCCACCAGCCCAGGTTGCTCCAACCTGGCCTTGGACACTTCCAGGGATTCCAGGGGCAGCCACAGCTTCTCTGGGCAACCTGTGCCAGGGCCTCCCCACCCTCCCAGGGAACAATTCCTTCCCAATATCCCATCTGGCAGTGGGAAGCCATTCCTCTTGTCCTGGCACTCTCTGTCCTTGTAAAAAAATCTCTCTTGCAGCTCTTTTAAAAGCTCCCTCTAAGCAGTGAAATGCCAGAGTGAGGTTCGCCCAGGGCCTTCCCTTCTCCAGGCTGAACTGAGATGGAATAAAAGCAGGGCAAAGAGAGACCTGAAAAGTCCTCAGGACAGTCACAGTGGCTTTGTAGAGGGAACTGGAGGCCCCGTCCAAAGAGATGAACAGGCACGTGGAGAAGAGGCATCCACGCATTTGCTGTGGCCTGCATGGATCACCAGGAGGCTGCTGGCAAAGCCTCCTGGAAAATGCTTGTAGGAAACTTGGTAGTCATGGGATAAGAAACCACATCTCTGCACAGGCAACTGGCTTGAAGTGGGAAACAGAGAGTGGGTCAAAGTTCCTGGAGGAGACACAGTGCCAAGAGAGTTCTTTGCCTTCGCGGTGTTTGGGAATCGCCCTGAGCCAAGAGAGCTCCGAGTTCCAGGCTGGTCAGGACATCAGACCCCACAGAACGTGACAACTGTGTCCACACAGTGCCAGCCAGAGCCTGGCAGAGCGAGAATTCCCCGAGTGTGAGGAACTTGTTCACACTGGAGGCACTTCTTCCTCTGTCTGGCTTTGTGTGACACTCTGGGAAGCACAGCAATGCTGGGAAGGAAAACTTCCTCTGTCTGGAGTCACCTCAGCTTTGTGTGGCACTCTGGGAAAGGCAGGAAAAGCCAGAATTGTCCCTGACTGCCTGGACATTCCCGAATTGTTCAAAGCCATTCCTTCGAACTAAAGTGATGGATGAAACAAGCAATAACAGATTAAATTTGCAGAGAAAATACATGGGGAAGAAGGGGCATCTGTCCTCTTTTCAGAACCTTGAGATCCTCCCTGTAACACTTCAGAGAGGGATAAACATGGAAAAGTGTCTGAGTTCATTTTTGCACTAATTGAGTTCACTTTTCACTAATCATGTGCAAAACTCTGTTTAAAAGTGAGTGTGATCAGAAAAAAACAACACACGGGGAGTGGGATCAGTCACCTGACCTGGACAAGGTCAAAGGAACGTTCTGAGAAAAGAAAATTCAGGTTAAGAGAGGAACATTTTTTCCTTTGAGTGTAACTTTGGAGGAATTCTTTGCAGCTCTTACAAAAGCGACTCTGCCTCGAGCTGCAGAGCAGCCTGGAGGTCTGTACACTGTATTTATAGCTCCTAACCCCATGGCCAGAGCTCCTCCTGCACAGCATCTGTCTCAAAAATGAACATTTAGCAGGAACTTTGACTTGGCTTCCCAGCTGCTTCCAACGTTCCACATTTCTCCTCAATTCTTAGGATCTCAGAAGGGGGTGACCCCGTTAGTCTCACCCAGGAAATGACCCCAAGTCTTTTTCTTACCAGAAAACTGACCTGAAGCTCGATTTTTACAGAGGATTGAAGACACTCAGACTCACCTTCTCCCCTTCATATTTCCAAAGAGCAGCACTGATGTCCAAGCCTGGAAAAAAGATGCCTGTATTTACCTTTCCACCCCCGGGCAAAGGGAGGGAACTGTCTTCTCCTGGGGCTGCCAGTGGAGAGATTCCCCCTTTCCCAGGTGGAGAAAGGTCTCTAAAAGTTGCAAAGAGGCCTCAGTCTTTCAGCTCTGAGCAGATAAGGAGGTCCTGCCCTGGGGCAGGATGGTGTCAGCCAGACAGGGCAAGGGATTAAGGATGTTTCTGATCTTCTCCCTTTCCTTTTGCACCCAACAGGAAGATGTAGGAGGCCAGGCAGAAGAGGTGGCAGAGTTCCAGCTGGGAACATGCTGTCCCTTGGGAAGGATGTGGCTGTCAACTGCTGCCATTCCCATTTTCCCAAATCCCCCCCTGAGCTCAGATGGCAGAATTGCAGGATCAAAATAAATAAATAAATAAATAAACCCAAAAAAAGTCACAGAATCAAAAAACCAACCAACCAAAAAAATCACAGAATCAAAGAGCCTGAAAAAATCATGGAATCAAAAACCAAAAAAAAATCATGGAATCGAAAACGCCCAAAAAATCGCAGAATCAAAAAAAGCCTAAAAATCCCAGAAGCAAAAAAATCACAATCAAAAAATCCCAGAATCACAGAAGGATCCACGAGGATCATGGAGTCCAACTCCTGGCCCTGCACAGGCCCATCCCCAAGGGTCACCCCAGAGGATGATCCAAACCCTCCTGGAGCTCTGACTGGTGAGAAATTCCGGCTCAAAATCCGTTCCAAGGAGCACAGATAACCCCCCCCCCTCCTCCCCGTGACTGCAGGGCCACACCAGTTCCTGGGCTAAATTCCTTAACTCCCTCTTTGTGGCTAATTAAATCTGATTAATTAGCATCAACTAGCCCGGGGTGACATCCCGAATTTCGGAGCCAAGGAGGGGAAACCCGGTGTATTTATGACAAAGAGCAGAGGGGAGTGGTTTTATTGGCCTGAGCAGCCCCTGTGCCACCCCCAGCACGAGCTCCCTGCTGTTTGTCCAGCTGGAAATCCAGCTTTTTGTGCCCGGTGCCGGGATTTTAGGGGATGCTGAGGCCAATTCAGAGCAGCACTGCATGCCTGGAGCACCTTCCTTCCCTGGTGTCATGGTTTGAGAGTTCCAAAATCCAACTCCCCAGTCCAAGCCCCCTCCCACATCTCAACCCGGCGTGAGATGTGTTTTCCAGGCGCCCCACGAGACTCAAAATGGGGGAAAGGGATTATATATTACAATGACTGCACAAATAAATACTACAATACATTCTATACAATCTCAGCTATCTCCACCATGACATAAAAGTATTTACATTGGATCAAATCTCTTCTCCCCTCCAAATAAAAGTCCACGTTTGGCATCAGCACAGTCCTCTGAGTAGGCTGAGAACCAGGCTTGTTGCTCTGTTTTTCTCTTAAAAATGTCCTAGTGATTTATTTGATATTTAATAACTAATTTATCAGAATGAATATTTTAGCTACTATAAATATTAGAATATTATAGATAAAATATAGCTAATATTATAGATCAAATATATACTCTATGATATCTAAATATTTATTTATGATAGGCTTGAATAGGCTTCACTTATTTATTTTTATTGTTTCAATTAAAAAAATACCAATTTTTCTGTAAATCTTGGGCTGGTGTGGAATAGAAAAGGCCACAGCCCATCTGGAAAATTATTCTGCAAAGCCCTGGAGGAGCTGCAGTTCACGTGTCCTCTGGCCCTTTCCTCTTGCTTGGCCAGGAGGCACCAGTGTCTCCCAGCAAGCAGTGGGAACATGCTCTTTTTATACTGGTTTTTGAAGAGAGGACCTGGAGCTCTAAGGCAGCAATGCATCCAAAAAACCAAAATTTATATTTTGGAGGGCAAACTGGTGATGCCCATCAGCAGCAGTGGAAGGTGCTCTAAGTGCCCCTCCCTGCAGACATTATTTCCCAGAGAATCTTGCCCTTGGAATTTGTGCTCTCATGGTCCCCCAGCAGACAAAGCAAGGCTTGAAGGCAGGTCCTTCAGTGCTTGGGCTCCACAATTCCCTGTCCTTAAAGGAAAAGGTGATCCCAGGGAAACACAGGAAATAAGCCGGAGATGAAGTTGTGGGAATGTCAGAAAACTTCTTAGTTATGAGCCAGAGCTGGATTTCAGAAGGTCTGAAGCCCATCACTGCAGGTGGAATCCCCCCTCCAGCTCTTTGTTGGGGACAAAGAATCAACAGGAGGTGGGAAAGAGGAGGAATATTGGCATGGAACAAAGGGAATTTCCTCTGCCAGCTGTGGGGACACTCAGAGCAATCAGTGGGTGCTGGTGGCATCCCCAAGGAAAAAATCACCCAAATTTTGGGGGGTTTTTGGAAGATGTTCTTCAGAGTATTAATGGAAACATATCTGCCTAGAACTGGTACAGGCAAGAGCAATTCAAGGGGATCAAAGGGACAGATTCCTACTGGGAATACAAGAAAAAAATTGTCCCTTTAAGTGCAATAGTTTGGAGATTGCTCTTCTTGTTCTGCAAGTACAATTTTAAAAAATAAATCAACGGGATTAAAGTTTAATTTTAAGAATGAATCCCTCCAAATTATTTGGATAATTGGCTCTAAACTTGCAGGCAAAGGGCCAACAGGAGGTGGGAAAGAGGAGGAATCTTGCCATGGAGCAAAGGGGATTTTGTGAGGGACACGTGAGCTGTCCCTGTGGTGATGCCCGAGGCAAACTGGTATTTCTGCTGGAGAGAGGATTTGGAGTCCTAGGAAGGGCTGGAATGTTTCCAGGAAGAAGACACAGTCCTGCTGAGCAGAGATCCTGGGCAAGCAAGGAAATATTCCCAAAAAGGAATTCTTCAGAGCATTAAGGGAAACATATCTGCCTAGAACTGGTATAGGCAGGAGCAACCCAAGGGGATCAAAGGGACAGATTCCTACTGGGGATGTAAGAAAAATTCCCCTTTAAGTGCAAGGTGAAGGATAATTTGGATACTGCTCTTCTTTTTCTGCAAGTACGATTTTAAAAAATAAATAAACGGGATTAAAGTTTAATTTTAAGAATGCCCTGTGTTTTCAAATTCTTGATTGAATTACCCTTTAAAAATTAAATTGTAATCCTTTAGGAGTTATTGATTCTGAAGGAGGGAAATGCCAATAGTCCCATTCTGGCCTGAAACGCTGCCCATCAAATTGACATAATGCTTTCCATTTGCCTAAATAACTCATTGGATCTGACTTATTCTCAGGGCTGGCTTCCCCAGCAGCCAGAAGCCACTTAGGAAAGCAGAAATAAAGATCTGAGGGGCCTCATCCTCATCCACACACAGGGACCAAGGTACCACTTGGGCACAGAACAATTTTGGCCACGGAGACACCTCTTAGCGACTGACAACAGGAACAGGGACGTTCTTGTGCTCCAGAAATCATTTGGGATGTGCTGTGAGTGTTGAGAATCCTTTGTTTATTGTTACCTGCGGCTCTAGAGGGCACAAGGGGAGAAAAAAGTTCCTTAGTGCATCCCTGGAGTCGTGGAGAACAAAGTGCATCGGGACCTTCTCATGGCACTGCCCTGCGGCCCAGAAACCCCTTGGGATGTGCTGCGAGCATTGAAAATCCTTTGTTTAATGTTCCCCGCGGCTCTAGAGGGGGAAAAACTGCCTTAGTGCCTCCCTGGAGCTGTGGAGAATATTCTCACGGCAAAGGTGCCCAGCATCACCCAGGAGGCTCCTGGTTCCTTTTGGCTTCCATCCCCCCGGCTCCCACCTCGGAATGACTCAGGATCGTGTTAAATTACACCTCCAGCAACACTGAAGGCATCACAAAAGAAGAAATAAACTCTCCATTGTGTTTTGCAGGAGCCTCAGCACAGTTCGTTTTGGGTGGTTTGTTTTTTTTTTTTTGAGTTAAAACACCGACACGACAAAAAACCCCCAAAAACCAAAAAACAAAACCAAAATAAAAAAAGCCCGAATGAATAGAGCTGCCGAGCTATAAACACGGGCTGTGTAATTCAGATTCCCCACATGAACAAAAGGTTGCAGCTCCTGAATAGAGGCACTGTTGAGAAAGCACTTGAAAAAGGGGATGAATCAATTAATGCTTTTGATGGTTTGAATGTCCCACTATGTAAAAAACAAGCACCGCTTTAATAGCGAGATAATTCAGTTTACTGGATCCAATTACACATAATTGGCTTTTTCCCTCTTTTTTTTTTACCCCTTTTTTTAATTGCTGTTGGATCCAGGGCTCTGCTGCCTCTACCAGATGTGTCAGTGGGGTTGCAAGGGCATGTGAGGGACCAGAGGATTCAATTGGTACCAGAGGTGCAGCCTCCAAACTGGACGGCCTCAGCCACAGCAGATCTGTGGATAAAAAAGGGGTTGGGAATCCCAGCCAAAAAACCACTTAGGAGACTTCCCAAAGAGGCAAAATATCAGTTACATTTACTGCTCCTTCTTTGGGCAAAAGCCTTTTTGCTTTGCTGGGTCACCTTCTGGGACGTGGGGGTTTGATCCAGGCACTGGGGCTGGGAGGGTCTGACAAGCTCTCCAGGATCTTTTTGGGAATATTTCCTTGCTTGCCCAGGATCTCTGCTCAACAGGACTGTGCCTTCTTCCTGGAAACATTCCAGCCCTTCCTAGGACTCCAAATCCTCTCTCCAGCAGAAGTACCAGTTTGCCTCGGGCATCACCACAGGGACAGCTCACGTGTCCCTCACAAAATCCCCTTTGCTCCATGGCAAGATTCCTCCTCTTTCCCACCTCCTGTTGGCCCTTTGCCTCCAAGTTTAGAGCCAATTATCCAAATAATTTGGAGGGATTCATTCTTAAAATTAAACTTTAATCCCGTTGATTTATTTTTTAAAATTGTACTTGCAGAAGAAGAAGAGCAATCTCCAAACTATCACACTTAAAGGGACAATTTTTTTCTTACATCCCCAGTAGGAATCTGTCCCTTTGATCCCCTTGAGTTGCTCCTGCTTATACCAGTTCTAGGCAGATATGTTTCCATTAATGCCCTGAAGAACATCTTCCAAAAACCCCCCAAAATTTGGGTGATTTTTTCCTTGGGGATGCCACCAGCACCCACTGATTGCTCTGAGTGTCCCCACAGCTGGCAGAGAAAATCCCCTTTGTTCCATGCCAATATTCCTCCTCTTTCCCACCTCCTGTTGGCCTAATCCTGCTGCCCTTGGAAATGAAGAACCTCTGTCCAGTCAGTGACAGTAAATCCCAAATTAAATCACTGCTGAGACAACGAGAGTTCCAGTTTGCAGAAGTCACAGTGACACTGCAGGAGGCAAAGAGTGACAAAAATGCTGCCGTGCTGCACCCTCAGCTCAGTGCAGGAAGAGCTATTGTTCCAAACCCAACGATTCCTTTGGATTTCATTAAAAACCCCTTCACTAAATAACATTTTTTGTCCTGCAGCCACACAGCCATCGAGGATGCTTTAGGTGGAGGGTGACAAGTGGCACAAGAAGACAATAATGAAGATAATGATGGAGACAAAGTCCCTTTGGGAGCCCTTTGTCCTCAAAGCCTCAGAAAAGCTGAGCTTTCCCCAGGAGCCCACTTTTCATGGAGAAGTGCTCCCGCTCCCCCAGGAACATCAAGGTAAAAACGTTCCCTCCTTCGTTATTGCCAGACAATCGTTTGCTTTTGAACTCTGATTTATGGGCCAAATGGGCCATTGATGCTCTGCTTGAAATAGAGGGAATTGTGTGGTTGAAAAAGGCAATAAAACCCCCCAAACCACCTCGGATCTTTGTTTAAAGCTACACCTCCAACCTGAAAAACTCGCTGTAATTAACCCCAGAGGGAATAAAGCAAAGGGACACTGCGGGGGTTTTGTTTGGGTTTTGATGCTCCTGCAACTTGAATTAAAAACGGAGAGCCACAAACAAGAGGGGATGGAGTTGTTCCACTCAAATAAGGCAAGAGAGTGGTCAAGGACTAGAGAGGATTTGCCACGATGAGAAAAGACTGAGGGAAATGTCATCGCACCCAGAGGGTCAACGAGTGCTGGGAGCAACTTATGGAATGCAACAGTTTGGGTGGGAAGGGACCTTAAAGATCCTTTAATTCCTCCCCCTGCCATGGGCTGGGACACCTTCCACTGACCCAGATTGCTCCAACCTGGCCTTGGACACTTCCAGGGATGGGGCAGCCACAGTTTCTCTGGGAATTCCATTCCATCCCCCCCCACACCCTCCCAGGGAACAATTTCTTCTCACTCTTGGACCAGCCTTGGATTGTCAAGGTCAAGGTCTCAGCCCATGAAATCTTGCTCAGCTTTTCTTCCCACCCTGCAAACTCAACTCCCAGAACACTTCCAACATTATTTCAGCCACATCTTCTTGTCACCTCTTTCCTCACAGGGAAATTGAAACTCCTTCAGTCAGCCCTGCCCGAGATATTGATAAATGTACGTATTAATTTACTATTGCAGCTGTGCACATTTTATATTTCTTTTTTCTTTTTTTCCCAGTTAATTACGCGGCAACTTAATTTATCTTTTGTCAATTTGTTTTTCCCTCAATAAATGATCTGCCAACAATATGTTATTTTTAATTAGCCTGCAGCAAGCGTGTCTTGCAGTGTAAATCAACTGTGTGTTTGAGGCATTAATTGAAAAGGAGAGATCATTGGGATTCACGTCGGGTTGTTCTTGGGGTTTTTTTTTGGTTTCCTTGTTCCGAAGGGATTATGACAAAACCCTGCAAGGACTTGACAACCCACTGATAACCAGAAAGAGAGGGAAATGGATAAAAAGGCATTACTACCTAAAGGTAACAGAATATACACATGGTGGACCTCAGGCTGACAGCTCTGAATGCACTCTGGTTACTGAGGGGTAGGAGCTCAGAAGACACCAGTCTGAGGGGAAAAACAATAATCCAGAAAGCTGCCAGCTGTTTAAAGACATTACCTTACAGGTATCTTTATAGACATTATCTTACAGGTATCTCTGTAGACATTATCTTACAGATATCTCTATAGACATTATCTTACAGGTATCTTTATAGATATTATCTTACAGGTATCTCTCTAGACATTATCTTACAGGTATCCTTAAAGGTATGATCTTATAGGTATCTTTTAAAACATTATCTTACAGGTATCGTTAAAGATTTTATCTTACAGGTACCTTTAGATATATTACCTTACCAGTGTCTCGCAGGTAAGACTTGTATCTTACAGGTAAAAGTGCCAATTATCCCCAAATGAAGGAAATATGTCAAAGGCATCAGCCTGGTTAAATGTGAAACTGTTCTGTGTCCTCAAAGAAGAGAAATCCAGGAGGTAAAGGCTTCAATAGATTGCTCAGGTTGTTTGTAGGACAACAAACAGCACAGCCCAGGTACAGAAGGGTAAAACCACCAAGAGACAGAAAAGGTTGCAAGGAGCTGCCTGCAGTTGCATCCTCTAAGGAGAGGATGAGCAAAGGAAGAGTTAATCTTCCTTTTGGAAGGAGGAAAACACCTGTGGACAGATGTTGCCAGAAGAGAAGTTCCTCCTGGGTTTGGGTTTGGTTTTCTCAGTGTAAAGGTCAAATCCACCTGTCTGTGGAGTCATGGGGGAGACACATGGGCACTTCTACAGGCTGTGCCTGGCCAGGAGCTCCTTTGGAATGCTCTGAATCCCTTTGAGATGAAATATCTCCTTCCTTTGGCCACGTGGGGGTTTAATCTCTGCTCCAGATCCTCTGCCAGTGCTGAGGGTGATACAGCAGAGTCAGGGGCTGTGAATCCCAACGCTCATTCCTCCTTCTTCCATGTGCTGGTTTAAAGGTAAACCAGCAGGGGAAATGAACCCAACTCGAAAGAGAGATTACAAGTCAGAATAACAATTTAATAAAATAATACAATAAATACGATTATACAGACAAACAGTTGGTTTTAACCCACAAAACCCAAATGTATAACCCAGCACCCTGGGGCATGAACAGAGTGGTGTTCCTTGGGTCCCCTGAGTCCAAAGTAAGAGGAGAGGGGAAACCTGTTGGTGAGAGTGCTGGTGCAGTCTGAGCAAGAGTGGTGGTCACAGTCTGGTTGAGAGCGGTGGTCACAGTCCTTCTCTGGATCCCACGAGTGGTTAAAAAAGTCCCAAGACTCCAAGATTATATATATATATCTCCTCAGGTTCAGGCAGGAATGTCCAGCACCTCCCTCAGGGTGGAGAGTTCCACAATGGGTGTGAGGACAGGAGCATCCTCCTGTCTCACAGGCCTCTGAACACCCAGTTTACAGCCTGAGGAGTCAGGGCTGCTCTGGGCAGAGGGTGTAAATGGTCTGTTGATGACAGTTTCTGGGCAATGGCATGGAAGGCTCTAGAACACACAGTTTTGGGTTACACCCACCCACTGATGAACTGCTCCCAGCTGTTCTAACCAGGACACTCCATCAAACAGCCCCCTGTAGTCCTCGTGCTTAACACCTGATGGAAGAAGATATTGGTGTTTAATGCACAATCTGGCTCAGAAAGAAGCAAATACTATTTAGGAGCTGCATGTCCAGCTCTCTGTAAGGAGGGTATTGCCGCTGGTATTTGGGTGGGATAATCTCCCACCTTGTCCACTGCCCAGAAAGTGAGCTCTGAATACCTTATCAAACCTTTTCTGCTTCATCGAGCTGCTCTTTTATGCTCTGCTGCTTTCCTTTGGCTTTGCAAGGTCTGACCAGGACTGAAGCAGAATAATAACGAGTTCCAGGGATCCCACTTCAACTGCTCAGCCACACAAAAGCTGGGCAGTTGTGTATGATTTGGGAGGGAAAAAAAATAAAGAAAGAAGAAGAGAAAAATAATTTGTTTTTCTCCAGCAGGTGAATGAGAGGATCCAAATGAAAGTGGCTTCTAACAGCATGACAGTAATTTGGGAACTCCTGGGTAATCCAGCTGGGAATGGACTCTCCCAGCAGGGCAGTGCTGTGCTGACCTCAGCCTTTGAGATGGGAGAGCTTTATCCCTGAGCTCAGTGGGAATATAAACAATGCTCCATGCAAATCCTGCCAGCAGAGCCTCCCTGGGTTAGGAGATCAGCCCTGGAATAATTTGGGAGAGAGTTTGGAACAGTTCCCTGGGATTACAAAACCGATTTCTGCTTTCAGCTGCAAATGAAAAGAAAATGCAGGGAGCTGGTAAAAAAATCTTGCATGTATGAATGCAAGGAGGGGAGAGAGAAAGGAGATAAAGTTCTCTGATATTCTGTCTGGCATTAAAAAATCATGCCAGGAGGTCACTTGTCAGCAAAGCTTGGCTTTGAGATGAGCCTCCCACAGCATCTGTATTGCAAAGTGCAGCTTTGATGCTTCTTTGTTCCACCTGGGACAAAATGCCCCTAAATCCTGACACCCCCATCACTGCACCTCATGGAATCTGCTCCAGGAGAACATGGAATTCTCTTTATCTTAAGTTTCTGAGTCGTCTCATGTATTTTTTTTGAAGATCATTATCTTTTTTGGTTGAATTTTCCTTTTGCTTTTCACCTTTGGAGGTCTTAGTTGAGCTGTTTATTCAAGCTGAACTTAAATAAAGACTGCCCAGAGTTTGGGTTATTGCAATGATCTAGAGGAGGAAAAGTGGCTGAATTTTGCAAAACCCTCGAGTCCAACTGATTTAAGAAGGAAAAGACCTGATTCTGCAAGTCTTACATAATTTTACATCAGAACACCTCCACCTTTCCCACTGGGATTGTCTCTGATTTCCATCTGCACGTGAGAGGAAAATTAAGGCCCAGATTGCCCTGAGAGACAGAGCCTGGAGATGTGAAAACCAAAGTGGTGGTTGATTGGATTCCTCTCTTTGTTCCTTCAGCCCCAGCCCTGACTCTGGTTTTGAAAACTGGAAACACGTCTGTGGAAGAAAGGGTTTGGTTTGTTGGAGGGGGGAAAATGGATTTTGCTGTTTCAAACCAGTTTTTCTGCTAAAAAAAAAGATATTTGGAGTAGGGAAAGGAAAGTTTTTTTGGGGGTAGGGTTTCAAGACAAAAGGTATTTCAGGAAAATGCCTGTTTTGCAAGAAAATGGAATTAATATATTAGAGAATTAAGAATAGAGATTCAAGGGAGTCCATTTGCCCCTGATCCTGGCGGTGAAGTGTTGACAGACTGGGGTTAACCTGTGCATTTCCTTTCATCTTTCCATTCCTCCACCTCCACACCTGCTATTTCCTCCTGGCCACACCAGAATTTTGGGAAACTCCAAAAACCGGGAAGCCCAAAACAGGTCTGCACATTGCAGCTTTAACCTCGGCCTAAGGGTGCCACGAGTCACTGGGAGTTTCTATCATCTTTATTCCCTTCCTGTGACTCATTCAGACTGACTCATCCCCTCAGTTAGGAGGTTTTTCCCCTGTGGAAAGCACAGCTTGTTTTTTAGCCAGAGCTCTACCTTCCATTTTATTTAGGGTCACTCTCAGCTTCTTTCTTAAGCTGGCCCAAGAAGGCAGAGCATCTGTCTTGGCAGCTGTCTCTCCCCTGCCACAGCTGTGCTTTGCCCTCCCTCGGGCACTGTCAGAGCCAGCAGCAAATGTCATTTATCCCCTGTGCTGGTGCCCCCAGGTCCTTCCCATCACTTGGTGTTTAGTCTCCCAGCCCTGCCAATATTCCCTCTGTCTCGTGCCACTCAAAGCCTTTATCTGTGCTCCTGAGGGACCCGTTTCTGAGCTAGAGGAGAGTGAACCCAGCCAGAGCTTCACGAGACAGCAGAGACCGAGCAGCTCTGCCCAGGTAGGAGGGGAGTGGCAGCTTTCCAGGACAAAGCAGACATGAAGAGAACAATGCTGTGCTTGGACATTAATCAGAGGGGCCATTCCAGGGCCAGGGTGGTCCTTGAGGATGTGAGAAAAAGGAAAGATCAAGTGCTGCTCGATTAAATCACAGAATCACAGGATCATTAAGGTGGGAAAAGCCCTCTGAGATGATCGAGTCCAACTGTTAAACCAGCACTGCTGTTAAACCAGCATTAAATGATGGGCCCAAGTGTCTCATCACAGTCTACAAATTCCTGGGCAGGGGCAGAGGAGGGGCAGGGACTGAGCTCTGCTCTGGGGGACCAGGGACAGCACCCAGGGAACGGCTGGAGCTGTGCCAGGGCAGGCTCAGGTTGGATCTCAGGCAAAGGTTCTTCCCCCAGAGGCTGGTTGGGCACTGCCCAGGCTCCCCAGGGCAGTGGGCACAGCCCCAAGGCTGCCAGAGCTGCAGGAGGGTTTGGCTGATCCTCTGGGGCACAGGGAGTGACTCTTGGGGCTGGGCCTGTGCAGGGCTCAGGGTTGGACTCCATGATCCCTGGGGGAAAATTCCATGATTCTGCAATTCTGTGATTCCGTGACATCTGTTAATCCTCCAGGGATGGGGACTCCATCCCTGCCCTGAGCAGCTGTGCCAGGGCTGGACAACCCTTTCCACGAAGAAATTTTCCTCAATATCCAACCTGACCCTCCCCTGGTGCAACTTCAGGCCGTTCCCTCTCCTCCTGTCCCTTGTTCCCTGGGAGCAGAGCCCGACCCCCCCCCCCGGCTCCCCCCTCCTGTCAGGGGGTTGCAGAGCCAGAAGGTCCCCCCTGAGCCTCCTTTTCTCCAGGCTGAGCCCCCCCAGCTCCCTCAGCTGCTCCTGCTGCTCCAGCCCCTTCCCCAGAAAGAAGAGAAACGAACACCCCAAGCCCTACAAATTCCCCTGTTCTGCCCCTTCTGGTTTGGGTGAGGAGTTCTGACTCCCCCAGGTGAGCAAGGCTGGACCCACACTCAGGTGTCCCTCAGGGAACCTCCCCCGAGGATTCCTCAGCGTGAACTTCACCACAACAACACGACTGACAACGAGGGAAAAATCTCCAGGCCTTGGGAATTGCGACATTTCTCCCTCACATCTGGAAAAACTGTTCTCCTGGAGTGTTTTTGGAGGGGGGGGAAGAGAAAATAAAGCAGTGGCTACGGTAGAAAATAAAGTAGTGGTGTACGGTCAGGACAGCATTTCATTAGCATGATGATTAGATTTGGGCTGAAATCCTGATAAAACTGATCTCGAAGCAGCCAGAAATGAAATCCCTGAAGCAGTTTTGTAATGCAAGCATTTGAGGAGCCCGAGTAGCTGCAGGCAGCACAGGCCTGGCTCTGATGAATTTAATAAGCACTGGGAACTTTGTTTGTATCAGATACAGAAGGAACAGCCCAGAGCCAGGTTGCTGTAGCATATTGTGGGAGAACATATTTTATTTATTATTGAGTGCTGTATCAGAAAGAATTTTCTTCAGAACCTCCCTCTGCTCCTTATTTTTAGTTTTTCTCTCCTCTGTTCAACTTTCCTGGATGTTTGATGCATTTTTCATCCTCTGCCTTCGCTGGACTTCGCCTCTCTGCCTCTTTTCCAAAGTTTCCTCTGTGGGGATGCTCTGAAGAACTTGGGGTTCTCAGTGAGGCTTTCATGAAAGGGTTTTCTAATGTTCTAATCCATCCCATGGCAAACCAGTGGGTTTATTAATGGGACTCTGAGAGGGCACCTGCCCTGAACTGTGTGGGAACACCAAGATCATCCACCCTGAAGCCCCATGGAAATCTCAGGGACGGGTTACATGAGTAAGAAAAAGACAACGGTAAAAAGACAGATGGTGTTGGGTGTTCAGTTGTAGAAGAACTCAACTAAAATTCAGCCATTTCTCCTCAAGATTCCCAGGAAGGCAGATAAAACATTCTGGCTTTTAGGATTGGTGTCTTATTAGAATTACACCAGTCAGTGAACTTGGCTGTGTCTCTAATGGGTAACTCACAGAAATTGTGATTATTTCTCTTAGTTCCAGGCACTTTATTTAGGGAGCAGAGGCAGACTGAGGAGC
Organism: Chiroxiphia lanceolata; assembly: GCF_009829145.1. NCBI lineage: Eukaryota > Metazoa > Chordata > Aves > Passeriformes > Pipridae > Chiroxiphia > Chiroxiphia lanceolata. The sequence goes on along the minus strand of NC_045660.1, from coordinate 2,354,885 downwards.
ACATTCCCCAGCCCTGTCTGCTGGTCTAGATATATTTTATCCTAAGGCTGTGGAGACCTTTTGAACCCTGGATTTGCAAAAGACATCTCCAACTAAGGGTTGGTCTGGTCAGGATTGGCAGCAGGTCATGGAGAACTGAATGCTCTGGAGAACCTGTTTTTTCATCTGCCAAAGACTTGGAGCTGTTATGTCTCTGCAATTCAGCACAACAAAAAGATTCTTCATGATGAAGCAACCAAAAGCTCTGCCCAAGTCACTCCAGGCTCTGGGAGAAACACTGTGAAGTCTTTGCACGCCAGTAAAATTTTCTGTGGATGGAAACCTGCAGGAAAGGTTAATTCTAGGACAAAATCCCCTATTTATGCACTGAGGAGCTGCTCTTCCTAGAAACTACTGCTCATGACAAGAAATCACTTCTCTAAATTGCAACTTGAAGTGACATTTGGCCCGTTAATACCCAGAGAGTCCAAGCTGACTACGATCATCCTTTTATTACATTCTCTGGCCTCTAATATCTTTTAGTCCTTTCAGTGCTGTGGTTGGTCTGGAGCTGTTTAGTTGCAGGGGACAGCAACATAACCCTGCTGTTACATCCTGGCATCAAACAGGCAGGGGCAGGAGACGAGAGCTGCATGACAAAGAGATGTTTGCAACACGGGAGCAAAGCTGCCGTGATCAGAGTCTTCTACGAGCTGAAGAGTGGGCTTGGACCCAGATTTAATTTTGTCTGGCTGTAGGAGCCTTACAGCTCCTGCCCCTGCTGCCAGCAGAGAGTGTGAGCATATCTTGGGCTGAAAAAACTCATGGGGAGGTTTGGAAGAGTCAAATTTGGAGCATCTGTTGGTCTGTGGGGCTGCACTTCTTGTCCTGCTGCCTGAACATGACCTTTGGCCTCAGCACTGACCTTCCCAAGCTCTTTCCCTGAGTTTTCCAAAACCTCTCAGAGCAGGCCCGTGGGCTTGTAACATGAGCAGTGGGTGGCATAATTGGGCTCCGAGTGGTTTGGACTTAAATAACATTGTTAATGAGACCTTATTGCAGTCACAACTGCCTGGGCAGGGGCAGAGGAGGGGCAGGGACTGAGCTCTGCTCTGGGGGAGCAGGGACAGCAGCCAGGGAATGGCTGGAGCTGTGCCAGGGCAGGCTCAGGTTGGATCTCAGGCAAAGGTTCTTCCCCCAGAGGCTGGTTGGGCACTGCCCAGGCTCCCCAGGGCAGTGGGCACAGCCCCAAGGCTGCCAGAGCTGCAGGAGGGTTTGGCTGCTCCTCTGGGGCACAGGGGGTGACTCTTGGGGTTAGATATTAGGATATCTAACTGTGCAGGGCTGAGGGTTGGACTCCATGATCCTTGGGGGTCCCTCGCAGCTCAGCATATTCTGGGATTCTGGGATCTGACAATCTGATGACCTTCCTCCAGCCCCAGTGGAACCCTGCAGAGGAGCTTCACAGCTCCCAGACCAGGCAACCAGGATGGTTCAAATCCCAGGACACCACGGAGCCACTGGAGCAGGAGCTGCTCCCATCCCATGGCAGTTCCTTCTCCCATCCCATGGCAGTTCCTTCTCCCATCCCATGGCAGTTCCTTCTCCCATCCCATGGCAGTTCCTTCTCCCATCCCATGGCAGTTCCTTCTCCACTGGCACAATCCAACTCCAGCAGCCCCTGCAGCTTTGTGGGGGGAAGGAGAGGAGATTCAGGGCTGAGCTGCAGCACCAGAGGTCGGATCAGTGCTGTAGGTCCATCCTCTGGGACTAATTTAGGCAGGTGGAACAGGGCCAACTCCACAACTCGAAGCACTCAGGACTCCTGACCTGAAAGTTTCCCCACAGGTCAGGTGCCCCTGACACGGCCCGAAGAGAAGAAGAAAGAGAAAAGATGAGATTTATTCTTCTCTTGAAAGAGACTACTTCAAATCCACCTCCAACCCACAGAGACTTTTATACCAGAGGATATAAATAGCAATAATGCCCAGAGATGTAGGAAACCCAGGTCTGATTCTCTCAGCTTCATAAGATTAAAACCCACACTCTCTTAACTCTTAGACGTGGCCACCACAGAGCAGTGGTGACTATGGAGGGGCTCTGGCTCTTTAATTCAGTTTCTTTTTAACTCACTGTCTTTTTAATTCTGTTTCTCTTTACTTCTGCATTTAGGCATCAACACTTCACACGTGGGTTTCGCTTTAGTTGCTTAGGTCTTGTTTTTGGTGCAGAATCCTGCACCCTTTTGGCTTGAAGAGCCACCATGGCCTGTTAAATAGTCCTCCCGTTTGCATCCCTTCAGCCACCACCTTCCTCTCCCCCAAATTTACATCTCATTTCCTGCTTCCAGCACGAGGAAATGAAGGTCATGTGTGCAGCAGCACGTGGGTAGAATTGCAAAACATGGGGGAGAGCGTGGGACAAATGAGCGTGGCAAGAAAACGAGCTCTCAGTATTTTATGGGAGAAAAACCTTGTTCCCATTAGTAAAATACAGATTTGTTATGACATTTGGAGTCTTAGCTGTGATATGCATAATATTTCCTTGGAATATCTGACAGCTGTATCACTGCTCAAAATATCTATTAAATGCTACATCTCGATGTAAGAGCAACCAATAAAACTTGTTTATTTACCTTTGAAACCTCTGACAGAGGAAAGCATATCACTCTCTAGATATATTTCCCCTTTCAAATCTAGTAGATATTTGAAATGACAGCAATAAAAGGGGGAAAAAAAATATAGATTTTCTTTCCTGCTCTCCACTTACCATGGACAAAACAAAGACTATCAAAGTGCATTTATTTATTTATCTATCACTGCTGGCTTTTGAATGCACCAAAAACGAAAAATCAAAGCCTTGGCCTGATGCTCTGGAACAATTGCATAAAATATCCAAGAGGGACCAATAATCACCATCATCACTGAGTTCTCCTCTGTAATCAATCTTCAGAAAAAAGGGAGCATTTTGTTTTTATTGGCATTTATGGCCCTGTTTGTTGTCCCCGGGCTGGGCCAGCACAGTTTTTTCCTGACTGGCTCGTGCCTGTGAACACACACACACTCCCCTCCCAGCTCCTCTCAACTATCAATTCCCCAAAATTGCTTTCAATTCTGCGACTGTAACATTTCAAAGCAGAGGGGCTGAAATAAAATAGAACATTAAACCGGGCTGGTGGGTTCAGACAAGTGCACAGCGAGCAGGGAAGGCAGGAATAAGACTCTTGCTTTCCCACTTGATGAAGGTTACAGTCTCCTGGTGACTTGTTTTCTTAACTTGAATATCATTTGAGATTTTTTTTTTTCCCAGTCCTGTTACAGGCAGAGCTTTAGACACATGAGATGGGTCGTGGATCAGGAGGAGCAGAGGGCAGCTCGACCTTCTCTCTTGTCACTTCATCGGCTCAGCGGGACACGACACTCTGGGTGTTAAATCCTGAAGTTTATAAGGGGGTGAATCGAGGTGGAGGCTGGGAACAGGGACAGAGAGAACATGCAAACCTGGACCTTTTGTCATTCCCTCAAATCGCTCCAAATAACTGAAGAAATGCACAAAAAAGAGGAATATTTGGTAATTTTTTTTCCACATAAAAGAGAGTGAGATCTTCACCAGGTGATGCTGCTAATCCAGAGGCTGGATGAGCTGGGCTGAATTCTGATCTCGAGCACCAAGAAGATGGTTTTATTAAGACCTGAAATTGTTTTTCATTTCTTTTCCCTCCTCTTGTTTGTTTGTGGGATTTTACAAGGTGATTGCTGAAAAGAGTTCGTGAGCCAGGGAAGGAGAGAGACAGGGGAAGGGAAGGGAAGGTTTGGAAAGGGAAGGGAAGGGCACAGGTCCAAATTCTGAGCCCATTCCAAGGCCATACAATTGTCCACTGGGGAGGTTTCCTGAACACAAATGCTGGGAACTGCAGGAGCCACCACTAAGTGGTGCAGGCACAGGAGCTCCAAGGCTGGCTGGTCCCAAAGAAGTCACTCTGCTGGTCCTGGGGCTCTGAGTGTGGAGATGGAGGTAGGAGAGATCCAAAGACCCCAGAAATTGTGCTAATGAATCCCTGGAATAACTTACCCAGGGGGATGGGAGATTCTCCAGCACTGAAATGTTTAGATGAACATGAACGTTGGCTCAGGGAATGTCTCCAATTATCTTTTCCAGGGATTATATTGGTTTGTCATTGGCACTGCTCTGGTCTCATTATTGATAAGTCTTTAGAACATGGATTTAGCTTGTTTATCTTGGTGTCCATTCAGCTCCACTGTAAAAGTGACTTTGTCTTCATCACCATTCTCATTATAAAAATTGACTTCCAAAATGGGAACTATCAAAACACTTTGCTAAATGATTCCCAGCTATTGATTATGCAATGATATGATCTGTAAGGATGGCTAATGTGTGTGCACTCAAATAGATACACTGGGAACTATCCCAGAATCCCATCCCTTCCCTTCCCTTCCCAAACCTTCCCAAATCTTCCCTTCCCAAACCTTCCCAAACCTTCCCTTCCCAAACCTTCCCTTCCCAAACCTTCCCAAACTTTCCCTTCCCTTCCCAAACCTTCCCTTTCCCTTTCCCTTTCCCTTTCCCTTTCCCTTTCCCTTTCCCTTTCCCTTTCCCTTTCCCTTTCCCTTTCCCTTTCCCTTTCCCTTTCCCTTTCCCTTTCCCTTTCGTCTCTCTCCTTCCCAGAGGAGCCACGTTCACCCCACACCCCCTCAACCCTCCTCTAACCTCTACCCAAACACCTCCCACGCTCCCCTTTGCAGTTCCCAGCCCATAAATCTCCCCCAACATCCTCCTTTCCGAGGGCTGAACTCAAAATTCCCACGTCTTATTAAAAGAGGAGCTTCCAAGCACAGTCTTCCCTCACTCCTCAGCCCATCCCGTGGGATTGCAGGGGGTGGGGCCGTATCCACAGCCTGGGAAGTGCAGCAACATGAATCCTGCATGACCCAGGGGGCAGAGCAATGATATTCTCCAGCACAGGAATATTTTGCTCCATCACAGCCAGGCACAGGAGAGAAAAGTGTATTAAAATGAAGGGAAAAAATCTGATTAGCTGGAAACTGCTTTCCAAAGCAGAGCTCTCCCTCAATCCCATTTCCCTCTCTCTCATCCAAACCCTGCCAAGCTCTGAGTTGGTGGAAATTTGGGAGTTAATGTGGCTGGGATATAGTTTTGCCCTGGGTTAGTTGTGCTCCAGTGGAAGCCCTTTGGAGGGCCAGAAAAATATTTCAGCTTATAATTGAGATGTGTATCTGGCCCCCAAGGAGTTCCTGCAGTCCACAGCACACAGCTCGTGGTTTGTTAGGAAATTTTCACTTCTCCCGCTGCTTTATGGGAAAGGTGTCCCTGCCCATGGCAGGGGGTGGACTAAAATGAGCTTTAAGGTCCCTTCCAACCCAAACTATCCTGGGATTCCAGGATTCCCCCATCCTGAGGGAACTGCATGGCCAGGATTTGCCTGTGTGTGAGGGTTTCTCAGCTGCCCCGTGGAGCAGCCACAGGATCTGCCCTGAGCCCCTGGAAAATCCAGCCTTTTCCTGCCAAACCAGCACTTGTGCTGATGTTTGAAGGAGAAGGATGTTTCTGATGCCTGGGCCTGCCAGGGGGATTTATCCCACCTTCCCAGGCTCCTGGGGGGGGGGGCACACTTGATGTGGGAAACCTTTTGTCCATGATTATCCCACCCAAACTGTGCTCCCTTTACCTTGTTTACAGCCCTTCTGGGGTTGGGGCTTCTTGAATGCCTTTAAACAGTGTTTGACAAGTAAATCTTGTCACTTTATGAGGTGGAAAACAGTCACTGTCACCGAGGAGTGAATAATAATCGAGATGAAAAATTAGCCCTGAAGAGCAGGGCCTATCCATTACTGTGCTAATTATAAACATTGGCACTTCCAGGCAGCAGAATTAATTTCTAATAGAAAATAGGAGATGTTTTGTTGTGTTTGTCACTGGTGCAAGTGGGGGAATCATCACTTATTGCTTTTTTTTTTTTTTTAAAACAGGTGAATCAATAAATAGGTAGGTAGGAGTTATCTGCTGTGATGGAAATATCACCTTTTACTTCAGGTTGTGTCTGGAGCTAAAAAACACCTGAAGAGGGAAAAGTGGGCAAAAAAAACCCCAAACATTTTAAGTAATTCTTTGTCCATCCTGCTTTTTTTTTTTGAAGTGTCTAAAAGTCCTTCCCCTGAGCAGGGTGGAGATGGGGAATTGAGTGTTATTTCTGCTCTTTCCATTTTGTGGCCAGGTTATAAATAGCTATTTATGAGTCTGAAGCGACTTTGACAGCTGTTTCCAAGCAAAAAAGGAGGGAGAGACAGAGAGAAAATAATACATAAAAATGTTAACGTCAGTTTTTACACTGGCAAAGTGAACACTTTGCCTTGATGTGTTGGAATGATGTTTGATGTTAAGCTAAATTTAACTTTTCCAAAGGTTTAAAGGGCTTCAGGAACCTCCAACCTCCATCTAACCCTGCTCTCTGTCAGTTTAAACCTGTTTCCCCTTGTCCTGTCACTCCACACCTTCACAAACAGCTCCATCTTTGGCAGCTTCAAATCAAAATGGGGCTTTATTTGGGAGCTGCTGGTCCGTTGTTTGGCCCAAAGCAGAGCTCTACAAGAGATCAAACTCCTCTCAAAGCCTGGCTTGCCTTTGCTGCTTCATAGAATCATGGAATCACAGAATCAGCCGGGTTGGAAGGGACCTCTGAGATCATCGAGTCCAACCCTTGATCCAACCCCGCTGTGGTTCCCAGCCCATGGCACTGATGCCACATCCAGTCTGTCCTTAAACACCTCCAGGGATGGAGAATCCACCCCCTCCCTGGGCAGCCCATTCCAATGGCTGATCACCCTCTCTGGAAAGAATTTCTTCCTAAATCCAACCTAAACCTCCCCTGGCACAGCTGAAGACCCTCTTGTCTTGCTGATGGTTGCCTGGGAGCAGAGATCGACCCCCCCCAGCTCCCCCCTCCTGTCAGGGAGTTGCAGAGAGTGAGGAGGTCTCCCCTGAGCCTCCTCCTCTCCAGGCTGAGCCCCCCCAGCTCCCTCAGCCTCTCCTCACAGCACTTGTGCTCCAGTCCCTTCCCCAGCCTCGTTGCCCTTCTCTGGACCTGCTCCAGCCCCTCCATGTCCTTCCTGAGCTGAAGGCCCAGAACTGGACACAGCACTCCAGGGGTGGCCTCACCAGCCCTGAGTCCAGGCCAACAATCACTTCCCTGCTCCTGCTGCCACCCTGTTCCTGAGCCAGGCCAGGATCCATTGGCCCTCTTGTCCCCCTGGGCACACTCTGGCTCCTGTTCAGCTCCCTGTCCATCCCCACTCCCAGCTCCCTTCCTGCCTGGCTGCTCTTCAGCCCCTCTGGCCCAGCCTGGAGCTGCAGGGGGTTGTTGTGGCCAAAGGGCAGGACCCGGCCCTTGGCCTGGTTGAACCTCATCCCCTTGGAATCAGCCCATGGATCCAGCCCGGCCAGGTCCCTCTGCAGAGCCCTCCTGCCTTCCAGCACATCAACACACCCCCCAGCTTGGTGTCAGCTGCACATTTGCTGATGATGGACTCAATCCCCTCATCTAAATCATCAATAAAACATTAAACAGGACTGGACCCAACACTGATCCCTGGGGACACCACTGGCCACCAGATCCCAACTGGATGCAGCTCCATCCCCACCACTCTCTGGGCCCTGCCCTCCAGCCAGTCCCTAACCCAGCAGAGTGCCCCTGTCCAAGCCTTTTCCAGGAGTGTCCCATGGGAGATGGTGTCCAAGGCTTTGCTGAAGTCCAGGCAGGCACATCCACACCTTCCCCTCACCCACCAGGGGGGTCACCTGGGCATAAAAGGAGACCAGGTTGGTCAGACAGGACCTGCCCCTCCTAAACCCGTGCTGGCTGGGTCTTCATTTCAGCCTGTCTGGGAACTCACAAGGTCTGCAAAAAACAACAACAAAAAAGAGTTTCTGAGCGATTTTGAAGGCACCAGAACATGTGAGAAGGGAAAGCAGCTCAGTTCTCCAAGCCCAGTCCCTCCATATGGGTTGTTCACGTGGGGCCCAGCCCTTTCCTGCAGCCTGTGTGTCCTGGTGCCACCACGGCTGCAAAATGACAAAACATCAAGACTAAATCAAGCTGTTATTGCTCCTCCAAGACGGATTCTTACCCTCGGATTTGAATTAGCTGCAGCAAATCATAGGAAACATGGAGCAGATGTGAATTTATCAGGGTTCCAGCATCCTCCCCGGAATGTGCCCCTCTGAACAAATTACAAACTGCTCCATCTGTGCCAACTGGATTGAAATGTCAGCCCCATGCTCGGGGTAAGCCCAGCAGAATTTGTGTTTAACAATTTTGCAAGTGTATTAGATTAGCAATTATCCTGTTCTGGTTTTAAATTCTAATTTTCCACTTTTTTTTTTCCCCCCCTCCTTCCTGCTGCAGGATGCAATATTCATGTACTGTTAAATCAAATACTCTGTTAACAGCACCAGAGATAAATATTGAATTAATGGAATAATTCAGGTTAATAGTAGATTCATAGGATAATGCTGGAGAATAGTGGGTATGAATTATGCCAGCAGCTGAATCACTGACCCTCACTGTGCTCTGACTGCAGGTACAGGAAAAACTGCCCAAAATGCTAAACTGGCTGAGATTTAAATATTTACTGGGAGCAGATAATAAGCTGTGGATGTGGACAGTTAAAGCAAGGACAGGCCATGAGCACTGAATTTTTCAGATTGTCCCTTCCTGCTGAGAAGTGTCAGAATCCACTTGTTCCTGCTGCTGAATAAAATGCTCATTTTCCACTCCCAAATCTTCTGTCTCCTTCTGGACAGACAGCCCAGCTCTGCTGTGTTGGCAGCATGGACACGGTGCAAGGAACTGTCCCCTTCTGCTGGGACAAACCCGGGGCAGGAGAGTCCACCACGACTCAGTGGAGAGGGCAAGAATCTTGGAATGGGTTGGGTTGGGTTGGGAGGGACCTTAAAGCTCATCTCATTCCACCCCTTCCACTGGCTCAGTGTCCAACCTGGCCTTGGACACTTCCAGGGATCCAGGGGCAGCCACAGCTTCTCTGGGCAACCTGGGCCAGGGCCTCCCCACCCTCACAGGGAAGAGTTTCTCCCCAATATCCCAACTAAACCTACTCCCTGTCCCTGTGAAGCCATTCCCTGTGTCCTGTCCCTCTATCCCTTGTCCCCAGTCCCTCTCCAGCTCTCCTGGAGCCCCTTTAGGCCATGGAAGGTGCTCCAAGTTCTCCCTGGAGCCTTCTCTTCTCCAGGTGAACCCCCCCCAACTCTCCCAGCCTTACCCAAAAGAAGCCCTCCTAGGACATGCTCCTAAACTGTCCCTCCGCCTCTGCCCTTAATTCTTATTTTTGACAAGCCTGTCTAATCAGTCACTATATTTTTATGCTTGACTTCATGAATATTTCAAGTGGGAAACTCATCCTGAAATTGTTTTTTTTTTCCATCTTTTCTTCTATCTGTGTGCAAACTCTCCCTAATTTATGTAAATACGGAGGCGGGAGAGTTTCACTTCATTGTTACAAATTAAAAGTTCCCCGACATTTCCAATTAACTGGAGAGAAAGGCAACCACAAAAACATCACCAAGTCTGTTCTCAAACAGTTCCCACCACGACACCCAAGGGTGAAGCTCCAAGGGGTCCTTGGTGCAGTGGAGGTTTAAGGGTATGGGAAGGGGATGGAGGGAGGCCCCAGAAAAGGGTCAAAACGTATAAAAGTCTCTGTTTTCCAGTGGTTTTTCCATGCAGGAACATGTCCTCGGGATGGAGAAGAGGTACCATTTGTGGGGTGAGCCCAAAGGCAGTGTGGGCTGTGCCAACAGGCTCTGGAGGGATTTATATCACCCTCTCCACCCCGACTATAGAAATATATTATATATTATATAAATAGATTGCATATTATATAAATAAATTGTATATTGTATAAATAGATTGCATATTATATATTATATATTATATATTATATACTATATATTATATATTATGCATTATCTATTATATATTATATATTATGTATTATATATTGTATATTTTATATTTTATGTTGTATATTTTATATTTTATGCTGTATATTATAATTATATTCATTACACACATTATATAGAATTCTGTATACACACAATATAGGCAATATTTATATTCATATACTATTATATATACACCTTATGTACAATTATAAACAATATATATGTTATGCTATATATGTGTGTATATATACGTCGTGTGTTATATTATGTATTATATATTATATATTATATAATATATATAATTTATATATATAAATATATAAATATATATGTGTTACATATTATATATAATATAATATATATTACATATTATATATTATATAATATATATTACTTTATACATAAATGTATATAAATATATATTATTATATATAATATATTATATATTATATATTATAAACATTTATAAATTATAAAAAATATATATGTTATGTTATATATGTGTGTATATGTATGTCATGTGTTACATTATGTATTATGTATTATATATTATATATTATATAATATATATATTATTTATTTATAAATATATAAGTATATATATTATTATAGATTATAGATTATATATTAAATATTATAAACATTTATAAATTATAAACAATATATGTGTTATGTTATATACTTGTGTATATATACGTCATGTGTTATATGATGTATTATATACTATATATTATATAATATATATATTATTTATATATATAAAAATATATATTATATATTATATATTACATATTACATATTATATATTATAAACATTTATAAATTATAAACCATATGTATGTTATGTTATATACTTGTGTATATATGCGTCGTGTTATACGATGTATTATATACTATATATTATATAATATATATATTATTTTTATATATAAAAACATATATAAAATATATAATATATAATATATAATATGCTATATATTATATATTATATTCTATAAAGGGTGCAGGAGTCATTTGGCATGGGGGGTGGGATGGTTTCCCACTCCATCAGGCTGCAGACACAGGCAGGAACAACGTGTTCAGACATCCAGTGCAAGGAAAACCAATAATAATCCTGATGCTTTTTATTGGCTTCACACTCCACAGTCGGTGCCTCTCCTCCCCAGGGCCAGATAAGAGTTTTGTGTCGATGTTTTTAAGAAAAAGCCCATTTTGGCACTGGAGCCTGCAGGAATATTGAGAGCTTCATTTCCTCCCCTCCCCCCTTCTCTTCCTCCTCTTGTAATCTTTGATAAAGAGTAAAAAAAAAAAGAAAAAGTGCTTTCCAAAAAAGCTATGCTAATTAACAATTAATTCTTTTATCTTACGGGACTGGAAGACCTGAAGAAGATGTAGAATAAAATTAGTGGTAATTAGCTTTTTAGAGCATTAAATAAACAGTGACTTGAACGAGGGAGAATTGATGTTACGCATTTATTTTTAACAATATTTATACAGGTAGTTTTTGAACAAGGCCCTGTGGCACTAGCTTTTACTAATACAGGCAAAACAACAACGAGAAATAATTACATTTAGTTTGCATTAAGACAGCACCATGCAAATCAAAGGAATAATGAAGAGAAGCCTGTTAATAGGGTTTTTGGTGACTCCGTGCTTGAATATCATATCAGGGCTTTGTATTCCTCTGAAGAATTCCGAAATTGCCACCCTCCATCATTCCAAGCCAGAGGCTGTGGATCAAACTCCCTGCTATGAGCCTGGAGAGGTGGTTTGGGCACTTCAGGGGGAGATTCCCAGCTCCATCTCCCACTGCTCCCCCAAAGCCAGCTCAGCTTGGCACAGCGGGGCAGAGAATCGGGGTGTGGGGGAGCTTGGGAGAGCGCTGGGATTGCACAGCACTCGCTCCAGGGACATGGAGATCTTTGCAGAGAGGCCTTGGAATGTCCTGAGTTGGGAGGCACCCACGAGGATCATGGAGTCCAATTCCTGGCCTCACCCAGGACACCCTGTCCCAACTCAGTGTTCCTCTCTCCAGTCCCTGTTGGAATGCCCAAATGAGGTGTTTCCCTGATTCCCAGAGGGGTTGGTGCTGTCCCCTGGCAATGAAGCTGCACAGATCATGTCCTTCAGCACTGACAAAACCATTTGTGGCACTCAATGTATTTATTCTTTGCTGGTTTGGTCTTTGGGGCACCTCTGGGAGAGGGTTTTCCCCGTGTTAACGTGCCCAGCGTGTGCCAACTGCCACCCAGAGCCCTCCAGCAGAGCCCTGTGCAGGCACAGGCTTCACATCCCAGGGTCCCTGACACAGCTGGAATCTCCCTCCTCTCTAACACCCAGACAGAAAGGGACAGAGAAAGCCAAAATTTGGCTCCTCTTCAGCTGAAACCCCCTTGGGTCGTCTGTCTTCTGTTATTGCTGCGGCAAATGTGGGAGAAGGGAATGGGAAGGGATGTAAAACCTTGTTTGTGTTCCCCGGTTTTCCTGCTAAGAGGGTGTGCTAATTAAAAAAGGACCCTCAGCAGATGAATCCCTGACACAGTTTTTAATTAACACTCTCTCCAAAGTCAGAATCAGGGGGAGAGAGGGGAGTGGGGTGCAGGGCTGTCCTTGGATCCCCCAGCCCAGCAGGAGCTCAGAGCTGTGCCAGCCGGATCCGCATCCGGCTTCCCACCCACCTCCCAATCCTTCTGTCTTAATTAGAGAAACATCATCAGTGACAGTCCTCAATCAGGCATTTAATGAGGAGCTGACAGGGCACTTAATGCAATCAGTCCATTGTCATCTCACTGCAGTGACAGCAGGATGGATATTAATATCCCTGTCTCCATCCCAGGGATCCGCCGGGAATGCTGGAACCTCCCAGCAGGGTTTGGGAGGGCTCGGACAGCATTCCCTGCTCTGGGTCTGGTGTCAGGGGTAGGGCTGGGCTGGGGGTGACACACCCCAGGGCAGGGACACCCCTGAGGGACTGTGGACCTGAGTGATCCATGCTGGGAGAGAGATATCCCTGAGGGACTGTGGCTGTGGGAGATCCATACTGGGACAGGGACATCCCAGAGGGACTGTGGCTGTGGGAGATCCATACTGGGACAGGAACATCCCAGAGGGACTGTGGCTGTGGGTGACCCTGATGGGACAGGGACAAACCTGAAGAGCCTGTGCTGGGACAAGGACAACCCTGAGGGACTGTGGACATGAGTGATCTATGCTGGGAGTGAGGGATTCCTGAGGGACTGTGGCTGTGGGAGATCCATACTGGGACAGGAACATCCCAGAGGGACTGTGGACGTGGATGATCCATGCTGGGAGAGAGATATCCCTCAGGGACTGTGCTTGTGGGAGATCCATAGTGGGACAGGGACATCCCAGAGGGACTGTGGCTGTGGGTGACCCTGGTGGGACAGGGACAAACCTGAAGAGCCTGTGCTGGGACAGGGACAACCCTGAGGAACGATGGCCATGGGTGATGCACCCCAGGGCAGGGACACCCTTGAGGGACTGTGGACATGGGTGATCCATGCTGGGAGAGAGATATCCCTGAGGGACTGTGGCTGTGGGAGATCCATACTGGGACAGGGAAACCCCTGAGGGACAGTGGACATGGGTGCTCCATGCTGGGAGAGAGGTATCCCTCAGGGACTGTGGCTGTGGGTGACCCTGATGGGACAGGGACAAACCTGAAGAGCCTGTGCTGGGACAGGGACATTCCTGAGGGACTGTGGACATGGGTGCTCCATGCTGGGAGAGAGGTATCCCTCAGGGACTGTGGCTGTGGGAGGCTGCCAGGTTCTCGAAAAGCCACATCCTGCAATATCAGCCACAAACTGCTGTGGGGAGGAGACCAAAACCCACAGCGCTCCCACCCCTGGTAAGTCAGGCTGAAATAACTCCTCCAGAGAGGAAAATCATTCCTGAACCCATTTTCCTTGATCCCTTTCTGCCTAGTTGTTGGGTTTTGGTTTTTTGTGGTTTTTTTATTTCTCCTACTGCATTTTTCTGATCCTTTCTTCCTGCATATTTCAGTTTGCTTCCTGTCTCCCACCTGCAGCCTCTGCTGGGATCACATAAAAAACAAAACTGGGAAGAGAGAGATCAGCTAATGAGCAGTTGCTGTTCACTGGGGGAAATTACAGCTTTGGTGTCTTCAGGGAGTAAACGGCCCTGAGCTCCACACCAGAGACCTGCTGTGTCTGAGAACCTTCCTTGGGTGGGTGGAGAGGCCTAAACACACTCCAGATGATCCCTCCTTTCAGCAGGAATTGCTGCTGCTGTCTGGGACAGACAGGGGTGGCTCCGGGAAGGTGGATGGGACGTGTTCCCCTCGGCTTCATCTGCACCCTGTGACCTGCAGGGCCTGGTCTGTGAACTTTGTGGGGCACCATCAAGGAGAGGCTTTCTCTAAACCCCCACAGCATGGCCTCAGTGGTCACCGTGAGGTTCATCCTCATCCAGGGGAGAGACTTTCATTTGGAAAATGAAAAATGTTCATTTCGGTTTTCGTGGTAGGTGGTCACCAAGTTAAACCCTGAGTTAAACTCAATTAAACATCGAATTAAGTCCTGGAGGATGTTCTGCCTTTCTAAGGCTGGATGTGCATCTGGCAGTGACAGCTCTGCAGGGGCTTCTGTGTTATCTGCCCTTGGGTTGTCCTCTTCTCCAGGCACGGGGAAGGGAGGCACATGGAGCAATTTAGGAACAGTAAATTAGGGACAAATGAGTGATGGAACCCAGGCCCAAAAGGGCTGTGCCATCCCTGCCTCCTGCATTTATCACCATCACAGGAGAGTCCTGTGGGAGAAGGACTTGGAGCAGCCTGGTCCAGTGGAAGGTGTTGCTGCCCATGGCAGGGGTTGGAACTGGAATGAGATGATCTTTAGGGTCCCTTCCAGCCCAAACCATGCCATGGTTGGACGATTCTGTTCGCACGCTGGAGCAGAAACAAGAAGAACGTCGTCAAAAACGACGTCCCAGGGGATGCTGGGAAACACCCACTGCCTCTTGGGAATTGGGAAGCGGGAAGACATCCCTGTCTGCAGGTTTTAGAGCTTTCCCAGCCTTTGAGGAGAGCAGGCAGTGTGCTGGGAGGTGGAGCTGTTGCCATGGCTCCACAACTGCCTCCTGCCATGTTTCCATAGAGAACAGCCCGGAGCTGCCTTTGGAAACAGCACTTCAACTTGGTTTACATGGACTCTACAGCTTTGAAACAAAACTTTTCACCACCCAGGATTGATCCCTCAGCCCCCTGCAGAGCAGGGAGGGAGGGGGTTTAATCACTGCAGAAACTGTGCAAGTATTTAAACATTTGGTTCGTTATTTACTTAATCAATATTTATTCGGTTCATTAATATTTATTCAGCATTGCATGAAACATTTTGGGCAGCGAGGATGGATTGTTCGGTTGGCTTGTTAGTGAGTCATTTGTTTGGTGGGGTTTGCTTTTTTTTCCCCCCACTGAGAGACCAGAAAAGTTGGGGATTGTGCCTGGGAAGAGGCAGTGACAGTTTGGGTGTTCAGCACAGGCAGTCCCTGCTGCAAGGCTCAGTTAAGGGGAGTGGAAAAGCACCAAGATAAGATCATCAGCGAGGTCACACATCTCAGCAGGTGACAAGTTGGCAGCAGGAGCATTTCCCTGGAGCACAGAAGGTCCAGGTCCCACTGCAGAAGGAGCCTGGAGCCTTTTGACCTCAGTCATCACCAAGAAGAAAACAGGTCTTTGATTCCGTGGGCTGTCAGGCCCTGCTGACAATTCCTGGCTGAGAGAAAAGAAGTTTTAGAGGTGTAAGAAACTTTTGCAAACAGAAAAGTCGCGTGCCCTTAAAAAAAGTCAGGTTTAAACAAACATTTCTAAACAATCTGCTTGGCTTTGGCCAACACCATCCACTGCTTTAGAGCTTCCTGTGAGGGTGGGGGATGGATGATCTGAGGAACAGAAAAGGGACTGGGAGTCATGGCACTGCAAAAGGGCTTTTTTGGTGGAAATATCTTATATTTACCGCTTTAAAAATCCTTTTGTGTTGCACAAAGGCCATAAACACTTAGCAGGCAGAGGCAGCTCCCCTCAGCACTCTCTGGGTGATGGGTGGGTGGTTGTGCAGGACATCAGGAAGGGGATGGCAGATGCCTCTTGGGGCCAGATGTGGCATTTTACAGATCTTGGGGTCACAAACACTTCATGCCCTCGGTCAGAGGCTGCCTTCCCCCAGAAGAGTTGGACTCAATGATCCTCGTGGGTCCCTTCTGGGGTTCTGGGATCACTGTGCCCTGCCAGGGGTGACAAAGCTGGCTCCTGAGACTCCCCCTCCCAAAACCTGGCTGCTAGGAAGGTTGGCAGCAGGATCCCCTGGTCATGGATCCTCCAGTCATGGATCCTCCCTTCCCTTCCACACCTCAGGAGAAGGTGGTGGGGTGACCTTGGGAGAGTGGTGGGATTGCAGAGCAGGGGGCTTCTCCAGGGACATGGAGATGTTTGCAGAGAGGCCTGGAGTGCCCTGAGCTGGAAGGGATCCACAAGGACCATCCAGTCCAACCCCTGGGCCTGCACAGACACCCCAACAATCCCACCCTGTCCCTCAGAGTGTTGTCCAAACCCTCCTGGAGCTCTGGCAGCCTTGGGGCTGTGCCCACTGCCCTGGGGAGCCTGGGCAGTGCCCAACCAGCCTCTGGGGGAAGAACCTTCCCCTAATATCCAACCTAAGCCTCCCCTGACTCTCTGATGGGGATCCAGGGTGTGTTTTGTCTCACCTTGAAATCCATGTCCCCCCTGGTTGGAAGGATTGCTCCTCACAGTGTCTCCATTCCTAGAGGAGCCTGGGGGGTTATTTCAGCTGCAGCAACCCCCTTCACTCATTTCTGTCCAAGAGGGATGACTCCACACTGAACTGAAGTGCTCCCTTTGTTTATTTAATATCCAAAGTGCATTTGGTGAGGAGGCATACATGAAAAACCCACTGTTTGACCTCATTAATTGACCTCAGCACTGACTCTGGGAGCTTTGAGGGACTTGCAGAGGTTCCAGCATTGTGCCAAAAGCCAGGTGAGGGAATAAAGGACTAAGAATTAAGAACTGATTCCCACAGTGTCACCTCCCACAGCTCAAGACAAAAGGGAAACTCAGAAAGTTGTTATAAACACAACTTTTCACAGCAGTGCCAGAAAGACAGAGAACTCCAAACTCATTTTTTGGCATCAATAATATAATAGTTTATTAATTCTGTGCAGCAGCAGGAGTTAATTGGCTGGGGATAAATTATGAACACAGCAGGAAGCAGTGGAGATCCATGTTCCTTCACTCACAATATTAATCCAGAGCAAGATTAAAGCCATTTCCACGGGATTCATGGCTCCTGCTTTCTCTGAAGACAAGTGAGGTGAACTGAATTGTCTGTTTCTGCTTTCAAGTCTCAAGTATTTCCATCAAATTTGCTCTTCCTTTCTGTCCTAATAAAGGGAGGGCAAACAATTTACACTCCCACCTAAACCCAGCCACGGGTGGTCAGAGAAGCAGGAATTCATTCAGCAGCCGTGGCTTTGTTCTGTAAAAACTTAACCACAGTAGTTTATCTTAGCTGGTCTGTTTTTATCAGAGGACAAATAATAAGTTAAAATTTTTTCCTGTTAGCTTTTTATATAATATAAATTAAAAAAAAAAAAAAAGGGGGTGAGGGGCAAAAAAGGAAAAAGGTCCTTGAAACCAATCAATCCGCTGGTGAATAAAAGAGTTTATTGTGGTGTTTTACACTCCGTGCTGGCATTGAAATGCAAAATAACCTGCAGACAAGCTCCACTTCCAAGTTGCCCCGCTAAGAGAGGTCATTAGCCCTGTTTAGACATAAAAGGAGCAATTCCGTTTGCAAACAAGCTGGAAAAGCTGGAAAGCAAAAGGCCCCGGGGATTGCAGGGGGAGCCATCCAAGAGACAAATGTCACATGGGGAGGAACCGTCCTTAAAGGGGGGCAAAGAGGGCAGAGGAAGGGAAAGGCTGGAGGTTCAACACTTGAAAAATCAGGTGTTCAGACTTCCCAGAATAACCTGGAGCAGTGGAGACGGTGGGGGAGCCCCTCAGACGAGGGGGGTGAGGTCTCACACCCTTTTCTCCTGGGTGTGAGGCCAACACACCCAGTTTGCTCATTATTGGAGGGAGATTGTGGCCATGTTGGCACAAAGTGGGCCGAGGCCACTGGGTTTGTTTAGCCTGCAGAAAAGGAGGCTCAGGGGAGACTTGTTCCTCTCTAGAACTCCCTGGAAGGAGTTTTTAGCCAGGTGAGGTCGGCGTCTTCTGCCAGGTAAAGATAAGACAAGGGGAAAGAGCCTCAAGATCCTCCAGGGGAGGTTCAGGTGGGGTATTAGGGAGAATTTCTTCGCTGAAAGAGTGGTTAAGCACTGGAACAGGCTGCCCAGGGCAGTGGCAGAGTCATCATCCCTGGAAGTGCTTGTTTCCAGCCTTAATGATTCTATGACTCTATAAAATCGGGGCAGTGAGTGTGGCAATGCCTCCCTCCAGCAGCTGCCCCAGCAATGAGAGCTGCCTCCAACGTGCTTTCTATTAAGTGAATTTTCCCTTTTTCCACAAATAGAGAATGCTGCCTTTCACCCCGAGGATATTTGGGGTGATTCATGCTGCCCATACATCTCCACTGGATGCCTCCGTGCCCTGATGGATCTCCGACTGCAGAGCCGCGGTGGAAAAACGTCCCTTGGGTGCTCCACAGAGCTCCAGCTCCATCTGTCCTGAGCTTGCTGCCATCATTTACATCAATAAACACGAGAACATGGCAAATGTGAGTCATTCCACTGTGATTCAGGAGTTTTACACCCTGCCTGTGTGGAGCAGCAGGCAGGAATTCTGCCAGCCGTGGCACACGGTGGCATCTTCCCTCTCCTAGAAGGGTTGTAATCCCTCACCCAATTCCCTTTTCACAGCTCTGCATGTCTGGGTGCTCAAAAGCTGCTCATTTTTGCCCTCAGTGACACCAGTTGTTCTCAAAGAGGTGTTATTTCCTCTCCTTGTCTCCTTAGACCAGCGTGGTCCAAGCACCACTCCCGTTTTTCCCCTCTTGCACATCCATCTCCCTATTCCATCCATCTCCCTATTCCATCCATCTCACTATTCCATCCATCTCATTAGCACTCTGCCATCACCACACCATCCTCCAGGAGACTTCCAACAGCCAGACTTTCCTGCCATGACTTCATGTGGGCTCACACAAAGGGGCTCATCCCGTGGATCATTCCCTGTCACGTTCTCTCCCCCGCAGCTCCTGGGAAGGATCAGATGCAGCTCCTGGGAAGGATCAGATGCAAGACCTTGTTTCCAACTCTTCATTCAAGGGTTCCTGCAGTTTCTCCCTCACCTTTTCTACTCCCCTGCCTTCCCTCTGGACTTCACAGGGCCCACTGGTGGCCTCTCACACGCCCAGAGGTGAGCAGGTTCTACCTCAAGGATCCAAGTGCAGCAACGAATCTTTGGGTTTGCATTTCTTTTTAATCTCACACCTGCAAAGAAGGGGCTTTTAGACATGAGATCCAAGCTCTGACACAGTCAGAGGAGCTGCTACAGTCCAAGTCAAAGACTTCTGCCCAAGCTGACAGCAAGTTTGTTTTACTCCCCCCTAAACCCAGCAATCGGAGCACTTTATCTTCCCCTGCACCACTGCAGATTGAAACTAAAGGGAAGATTGAAAAGGAGATGCTTGTACCACATAACCACTGACCTTCCCAAAGAACTTTAATGCCTGAAACATTCTAAAATTTGATTTGAATCAATTCAATCTCACCTCAGCACAAGGCAATCCCTATATCTGGAAATGGCTGCGAGGAGGAACAAGCTTGTCTGAGCCAGCCTGGCAGGATTTTGATTACAGGAGAGTAGATACCACTTCTCCTTAATGGGATTGATTAAAAGCTTTAACTGTATTATCCTTTACACGAGGGCACTTTTATCTCAGGGTTTGCTGGGGTTTTTTTCCCCCTCAGGGTGCAGGTTCATCACTGCTGCTGGTGCTGATGGGTGTCACATGTTCTGGGTGGCACCGGGGCCACGGAGAGGACACAAATCCTTTTACCCTCAAGCTGGGAATGGCTTTGTCCTCTTAATAGAGTGTGTGTAGTGTCTGAGGAGAGTCTTGCAGGACAGAGGAGAGAATCCTGAAGCTCTGTGGGGATTTAGGGTGAGTCTTGCGGGTTTTTACGTGTAAAACTGGACAACCTGCTTTTCCTGACCCTCTTTCCCCCTTGGCTGTTTGTACCCTTCACAACAGGAATCAGATCTTACCAGTGATTCAGATGTTAATTAGTGCAGGTCTGGGTCTTTCCAGCATCTCCACCTTCCAAGGGGAGGCAGGACCTGCAGCCTTTGGAGCTCTGCAGCACAGGTACAGTTATCCACCACAACTGCACAGTGCCCTCCATGGAAGCTCTGTGTGATGCCCAGTTTAACTTCCCAGCACAGAACCAGCACCAGGGATTTCCACAGGCCCTTCCCAGTGGCTGCAAAATGCCCTGGTGTACATGGACCCTAAACTTGCTTCCCAGGAACTGGTGACCCCCCAGGAGAAGCCTTGGAGAGACAACAGTAAGTTCCAGGATCAGGGCACTGCACTCCTCCTGTCTGTCCTGCCCCTGGGTCCTGGGTGCTCCCGGTGTCTGCCCTGGGTGTCCTGCTGACATTCCCACTCTTGGATCATCTCACAGCTCCTTCATTTCTGAGGGGATAAATTCTATCCCCGGGAGGCCAGGGAGGAGCTGCTGCTTTGCAGCTGAGCCCACTGGCTTGGGGAAGAAATCTCCAAAAAATAAAGAAAAAAAATTGGAAAAAAAAAAAAAGGAAAAATAAGAGAGGGGAAAAAATAAAAAAAGGTGGGAATGCTGAGGGCTGGCAGGCTGGGAGCAGCAGCAGCTGGTGCTGACCAGCACTGACACCCCTGAAATGAGCTGATGGCCTGAGGCCACCAGGGGGGACACAGTCCCATGTCCCACAAGTCACTCCCTGGTCACTGGGGAGCCAGGGCTGTCTACAGGCTCAGAGATCACTGCTCTGAGAGCCTGAACTGCAGCTGAATCAAACTCACCTGACAAAATTTTGGGCTGTGCCAAAGCAGCCCAGGAGCTTGGTCACCTCCTGCTGCCCTGGGCTGGTGCTGGGGGCTCTGAGGGAGGGGTGGGAGCTGCTGCACCCCCAGCCCAAGGTCCTCTCATGAACTGGTTCTTACTGGTGATGCCTTAAAATCTGTACTATATAAAATTTCAGTGGAGCACTTTTAGCTCCCCAAGCACCTCTGTCTGAGATTCCTGAAAATGTTGTTCGATGTTCCTTGTCAAGAATTCCAATGGACAAAGATTTTAGCAAAGTGACAGAACAGCTTGAGGGTAGAAATGGACTTACAGGAAGACACAACCACTTGATCTGGCCAGTCAAAACTACTCAGAAGCCTTGAAGCCGTTCCTAGAAGGACAGAGATGATGAGGGTGATGAGAATTGGGAGGAAAGGGTGGGAATTTTGGGGTCACTGACTCAAATTCGGGAGGTGTGGGGAAGGTGGTCCAATGGAAGGGATGGCTTTGGGTGGAACTGATGAAGTAATATCCAAATATTCTAATTAGAAGGTATTATAAAAATTGTAAAGGCCTATGGGAGTGTGCAATATACTTTGTGCATCAGTCACCACAATTAAAGAGCTGCTTTCTACCTTTCTCTCCTCAAAATTGTCCAGAGAATTACTTCTCTGATTTAAGGCTGGTCCCAGCTGGGGAGCTACACTTGTCTGAATTCCTGGGAATGACTGCTCCCTGATGCCAGCACCAGTCACCAAGAGGAGCATCAGCACAGAGCCAGCTGAGCCCCAGCTTCTGGAATTCCCCCTGCAAAGCCAACCTCATCCCTGCCCTCCCCTTGCAGCAAACTGAAGCTGCTCCTCCTGCCCTGCCAGGGAGCATTAGGAGATCTTTGATTCCTGACCTTGCCCGTGCCTGGATGATTTGCTCTTGCCTTGGATCTCCTGACAGCTCCCTCTTTTCCAGCCTGCTCTGCCCCAGGCTGTGCTCTGCCCTCGGGCAGCTCGGCTTTGCTGGGAGAGGGGATGGCTGAGGAACTGCTGAGGATTAAACAGGTGAATGTTCCCCTTGCCTTGTCCTTCCCCACGTACCCTGGGAACTCTCCAGGCGTCTTCCACACCTTTCATGGGCACTGGAGGAGCTCTGGGTGATGGATCATCCCCTCCAGGCAGCTCAGCAAGGTCCTCCAGCCCTGGAACTGGGAGCACTGTCCAACTGAGCCCCTGAGGCTGCTCTGCCACCAAGCTCCAGGAATGTCCTGGCACTTCCATGCTGCTCTCCGGGCTGGATGGTGGCAGGAGGAGCAGGTGGGAGGGGGGAATTTCACTAATAAAAGCAGCAATTTGGACTCCCCCGCTCTCCTCTCATCACTGGCACTTTGAAAGGCAGGAGGATGGAGAGCTCTGAGCTCTGCTGTTGTGTGCAGATGTGGAGCTGTGTCTCTCTCTCTCTCTCGGCAGTGCTGCCACCAGCAGAATTCAGATGGGAGGAAATGGGCTGGAGACACCCAGCAGACAATAATCCATTGGAAAAAGTATCCTCTGCAGATGTGCTTCCTCCTCATCAGCACTTATTATTATCAATGAGATTCCTTCCCTCCTGCCCCGCGCTGAAAAGGGGCTGAGATTTTTATCTTGTTTTCTTTCCCAGCAGGATGAAACAAAGGAGAGAAAGGAAAGAAAGAAGCAGCACCCGCTCTGGGTGGGACTGAGAAGCTAAATGGGAATTCTGGGTCCCACTGGTTCCTCTGCAGCTTTGCCAGGCAGCTTCTGTAGATCCTTGTGGTGCTTGGGTTTGAGCTGGGACATTCCTGTGCTGCCTTTCACCCCCTCAGGAAAAGGGTACAACGGGTTTTTTTCCTTCAGAAGTTCCTGTGAGGGGGTTTCAGTGCTCCCCCAAGTTACACCAGCCTTGAGAATCATGGAATCAGTGAGGCTGGAAAAGCCCTCCAGGATCATCCAGCTCACCCTGTGCCTGATGCCCACCTTGTCCCCCAGCCCACGGCACAACCCTGAGCTAAAAGAGCCCATGGCAGAGAAAAGAGACCTCCAGGGAGGGCAGGGAACAATCCTCCAGTCTTCCTTTAGCCTGGAGAAAAGGAGGCTCAGGGGGGACCTTCTGGCTCTGCAACCCCCTGACAGGAGGGGGGAGCCGGGGGGGGTCAGACTCTGCTCCCAGGGAACAAGGGACAGGAGGAGAGGGAACGGCCTCCAGCTGTGCCAGGGGAGGGTCAGGTTGGACATCAGGAGGAATTTCTCCATGGAAAAGGTGGTCAGGCCTTGGCAGGGGCTGCCCAGGGAGGTTTGGAGTCCCCATCCCTGGAGGTGTCCCAGGAAGGCCTGGATGTGGCACTGAGTGCTCTGGGCTGGGGGACAAGGTGGGGACTGGGCACAGGGGGCACCTGATGGTCTTGGGATTCTTTTCCAACCTCAGTGACTCTGTGTTTGTATGAAAGGGATGATGCAGTGGGTTGGCATCTCCAGTATTTTGGGACCTGCAGCAGAGCAGTGTGGAAGCAGAGCTGGTGCCAGCGGAGATGGAGCTGTGATGGTCTGAAATGGTGATGGGATGTGCAGAACTGAAGATAAGGAGCATTTTTGAGGTTCTTCAGCCTGAGACCTTCATTTAGCAGAAATTCAGTGTTGACCTTGGTACCAGCTGTGCCAGAGAGTCTGGAAGAACCTTTATCCTGACAGAGTGAGCAGGGTGATGGGCAGGAGGTGTGGAAGGCAGAGGTCCATGGACAGGCTTGAACCATCACAGAGCTCCTCAGAAAACCAACACCTTCCCCCCCAGCAAAAGAGGCAGGAAAACCTTTGCCTGGAAGTGTTTAATGTTTGTTATTTCAGGTTTCATTTTTTTGGGGGTGAGGAACAGGACACTTTGGAGAACAAAGCAAAACACAAAAGCCCTAAAAGGAAAAATCTGGGCTGTCTCAGCACATGGAAATGGTGCTTTTTGTTTCTTTTCATCCAAATCTGTGAATCTTGAGTTTTGTTTTAAGCAAGAAGCATTTTTCTGTGTTAATGTTCCTGCATGTGGCTTCCTCCCCACTGTCTTGCATTTACTGTATTGTCTGCAAAAACATCTCTTTTTTTCAGGTTCCCAAACCCCAAACAAAACATAACATTGCATTAATTTGAAACCAGACTTATTTTCTGATTTTTTTTTAATGGAAAGCTTTTTTTTTTTTTTTCCCTTTTGTACTGGAGTTCAAATATTTTCAGAGGAAAACAGTGGCAAAACATTTTTAATAGGGAGCTCTTTTATCTAAATACTTCACTGAAGAAACAGGTCCAGTGTGGTTTTATTTCACTGCATCTAATTTAATGTATTAAACCTTCTGAGCACCAGCTTTCATTTAAATGACCTTTTTTTCCATTATTTGATTCAGGGAGGGTTAGTGGGAAAAAAAAATCAGATTCTTTTTTGAGGGAACAACTGCAGGAAAAGGTTTATTTCTCGAGCAGAATGAAAATGAGGATTTGAATGCTCTCTCCCACCCTGGGAGTTCTGCAAAAAGCTTTCAAAAAACCCAAAATAAAACAAAGGAAGAGCAAACCTCCAACAGTTGTTTCTGTTAGCAATGGTTTGTTTTGTTTTGTTCTCCCCTGAAACAATTCCAAGCCTCTGGATGCCCAGACTGTTGGGCAATCACAGAATCAAGGTTGGAAGAGATCTCCGAGATCATCAAGTCCAACCTTTGACTGAATACACCTCATCCGAATAAATCAACAAATATTTATATTTATTATATAAAAGAAATAACCAAGAAATATTTATATCACCGAGTGCCACGTCTGCTGGGTTTTGGAACAGTTCCAGGGATGGGGACTCCATCACTGCCCTGCTTCCAATGCCTGACCACTCTTTCCATGAAGAAATTCCAACCTGAACGTCCTCTGGCACAACCTGAGGCCTTGTCCTTGTGTTTACATCTCAGGACCATCCCTGGCTTTTGGGAGCTCCAGGAACTCAAGGCCTTGGGGATACTCCATGAGCACATCCAAGGGGTCCTGGCAGTGAAGGGACATGCTTATTCCAGCACCAGGGGGCTGGAAACCCGGGGGATGGTGGAATCCTTTGGGCATCACGATCCCTTGGATACTGGGATCTTTGGGTGCCACATTCCCTTGGGTGCCACATTCCCTTGGGTTGCAAACTCCTTGCAGGGCAGAGGTTGGGCTTTAAAGAGCCCCCCAGGCTCTGGACCCTGAGAGCAGGTCCCTGTTTGGTACCCTGGGCCATTGCTCACGTCCCAGTGGCCACCAGACATGAACCATCTGGGATCCCCCTTCCCGTGGTGAGGAAG
Source organism: Chiroxiphia lanceolata (assembly GCF_009829145.1). Taxonomy (NCBI): domain Eukaryota; kingdom Metazoa; phylum Chordata; class Aves; order Passeriformes; family Pipridae; genus Chiroxiphia; species Chiroxiphia lanceolata. The sequence goes on along the minus strand of NC_045660.1, from coordinate 2,329,546 downwards.
GCAGGAAAGCTGGATTTTCTTTCCCAGCCTTTGTCCTCCTCCTCTAAATCATTTTGCTCCCCTCCCAGCCCAGCCTAAGGCACTTAGGCAGGGATTTCTACCCAGGATCAAGCAGATGATCCCTGGGAGGCTGATCCCGAGCTGAGCTCCAGACTCCCCTCCCAGCCCAGCCCAAGGCACTTAGGCAGGGATTTCTATCCAGGAGATCCCTGGGAAGCTGAGTTTGAGCCGAGCTCCAGCCTGCCCACCCTGTAATCCCGGTTTTTGAGCAGACACAGCTGGCTGCCCCAGAGGTGACTCTGCCCACACTCCCACCCTGCCGAGGAGGATCCTTCACATCCATATTTCCCTACTTTTTAAGCTGCTCGGGACCAAAACAAAACAACCCCCAGAACCCAAACCCGCACCGCTTCCTTTTGCGATCTCCGCGGACGTCAGAGGCAGGGACAGCCGCGGAATAAAGATATCCCGCTCAGAGGAAACAAATAAGATGTTGATTGGCAAGTTAAACCCTCCCCGGCCTGACCAGAATCCCAAATGAGCTGAAACGCGACGCGTTTTGTGCCTTTCCCGCTCTCTAAACGCGTTTTTCCATCTATTCCTCTCAGACCGGCGCCTCCAGTGCCACTTCCCAATTCCCCGCTTGGACAGGAACACTAAAACACGAGCTCTCCTCGGCGACAGCACCTTTCATTTCACGTCTCGGATTTCTAAGCGCTTCGGAAGGGTTCGCCTGTGTTAACAGCACCATTGTCATGAGATAATGGGCTGCTATTAGAGCAGCTTTTAGGAGGGTTTTTTTTCCCTTCTGATGGCTGCGGGCCGTTTGCCTGTGATGTGAGAAATGATGTCTTGCAGTTTCTGGGCACATTTCGGGATCGGCCTTGTCACACAGTCCCCCGATCGCTTCTGTGATCTCTCTCTTCTGAAGGAGAAAGAAGAAAAACCTCCCCCCGGGGCATTGTGTGAGAGCACGACAAAATCAGGCCATCGAAGGGGGAAAAGCTGGTCCCAAGGTGAATAAAGCCTAAAGATCAGCAACACCAGGAGAGGGGAGAAGATGGGGTCACCCCCTGGCTCCAAACACGAGCCTGTCTCCCAGGGAAATGGAGCTACTTCCCTGCACAGCCTGGAGAAATGAGAGCATCAGCCTGAGCAGATAAATGGTGAGGTCAAAGCCTGAGGATTTATCAACTCTGGTTACAATCTCCACTTGCCTCTCCTTAAGGAAATAAAGCAGCTTAAATGACCTGGAAATATTAAGTCTGAGATAAGCAGCCAGGTAAAAAAAAAAAAGACAGAGGAGCTGGACAGAGGAGCAGGGACAGCAGGGAATGGTTTAGGGCTGCTGAAGAACAGCCTGGATTCCTGCATCTCTGTCTGGGAACCAGCCCACCACGGGCCAAGGTGTTCTGGCTGTCCAGTGCTTTGGTGTCCATTAAGAAGTGGCAATTCCAAGCCTGGATCCGGCTTGGAATCAGCTGGGTATCAGCTGATACCCTTTGGTATCAGCTGGGTCGGCACAAACTCTCCCATTCTGAGCCCTCTTTGCCTTGCAAGCTGGGGAGGGCAAAAAACTGCTTCTCTAAGGACGTGCTTCCTCACATTCCTTCAGGCTCCACCATCAGCTTCAATCTTTGCCTTTGCCTCCAGGAAAGAGGGTTAATTCACTGGAAAGCCTGTCAATCTTTTCAGGTCCATCCTTCCAGCTCTGCTCTGCCCACATCACATTTTTTTTATGCCTGTTGGGAGAAGAGTCTGTCCAGCAGGTCCAGCCTATGCCTGTGCACCAAGGGATGCAGATGAGGGGAAATCACACCTTTCTGAGCCCTCCCAAGGTCTGAGAGAAGCTGCTTTGGATGGAGGGAACCTCTGGAGTCCTCTGATTCTGCACTTTGCCCCCAGTGGGGCAAACACAACCTGAGCAGTGGTTTATTCCCCTTGGGATCAGCTGTTCCCTGTTCAGCAGCCAGATTTTTTTCAGTTCTCTCAAACAGTGCCCCAGGGGGACGTTTTTTTCCTCCTTTCTCCCTCAAAACAGAGATCACAGAAGCGATCTGGGAATGGGGCTATGTGACAAGGCTGATCCCAAAAGACGTCCAGGAACTGCAAGACATCATTTCTCACATCCCAGAAACGTCAGAAGGGAAAACTGAACACTTTGAGTGCCCCCACTGCAGCACCCCCTGAGCACTGGAAACCCCACATCTCTCCTTCCCCTGGGGCCGGTTGGTGCTGTTTGGTTTTCTCCCCCCCCCCAGCAGAGTCTTTCCTTCTGCCCATCCTTGTTTCTGCCTCCAACACAGTTCCCTAAACTCCGGGAATTCCCATCACTTCTGTCTTTTCCCTGCCCCGGAGCTCCTTGGGGAGCGATCAGAGAGCCCTGAGCCCCTCGAGGTTAATTACTGAGCCCCTCGGGGTTAATTAACGCCCCGGGAATGAGCAGTGAGATCCTGCTCATGGCCGGATCCGGCATCATTTAGGGGTGGAACCAGCACCATTCCCTTCCCAGATCCGAGCAGGGGGATGAGAAGGTCGTGCAAAGGAAGAGCCCCCGGGATGCAGGATATGACCAGGGGGCATCAACGGGGGTCCGAGGAGCGATGCCACCCCCCTGCACCCCCCGTTGGTGCCTCGCTGGCACCGAGCCGCTTATTTATTTATTCGCCGTGATTGGCTGCAAAGGTTAAACAAATCAAAGCTGGGTGATTCAGTGCCAATGACGGGAGGCTAAGTGGTGTTCTCTTTAATTACTGTCAAGGAGAACAGGCGGGGGGGGGGTTCTGCGGGGCCGGCAGGTTTTGGGGAGGGTGTGATTTGTATTCAGATGGGGACATCTAGTGACCGCGGCGACATGTTGCAGAGACTGAGCGTCCCGGGGATGTGACAGGGATGGAAAACCTCATTTACAGGCTCTCGTTCTCTCGGGAAGCAGCTTTTGTTGCTGCCCCACTCGCCTGCACGTGGTGATGCCAAGGGAGGTGTGCTCAGGGACATCCTGCTGCCCCCAAACCCACTGGGGGGTTTTCTCTCAGGGTCTGCTGGGTCTTCCACAGGGCAGGACTTCCCCAAAGTCACATCACACCGTGGGTTCCTTACCAGGCTCCATCCAGTGGGATGTGATGTGGGGCAGGGGGTGTGCCCTGTGAGCAGGGCCTGGCCCCTCACTCTGATTTTGGGGACATGAAAAAACCCATCTTGCTGTCACTACCTTCTCTCTGTGAGTTGTTCACTTGTTACCAAAGGAAACCCACCAAAGCCTGTGGGTCTGAGAAACTTCCATCACATGCCATAAAAAAATCCCACTTTAGCTCCAAATATCCTTCCTCTTCCGCTGTTGTATCTCCCTTCCCCAATTTACATCTCCCTTACATTTTCTTTTCCCCCTCACACCTGCTGCTATCAAGATCTCCTACCCACACATTGGAAATTAATCCTTTATTTCCCAAAGTAGCCCTTGCTATCAGCTCTACATGGAGCACCAGTAATTACTTTCTTCCCATTAACTGGTGAGACCCTGTGGCCAATCTGTGGGTCCTGTGATAAATCCAGAAGTGTCAGGTGGTTGCACTGAAGGTGCACGAAAGGTCAAGGAGTGATTTCCCCCATGGAAGTGGTTTATTAACTTTATAATAATAATTTATTAACTATATACCTGCCTTTCTGGTGGTTTATTAACTTTGTAATAATAATTTATTAACTATATACCTCCCTTTCTGGAAGGTCCAACAGGAGAGCCCACGAGATTCCAAGGAGCCCTGGCACAGATCTGGGGGCAACCACTGCAATATTCCTTTGTCCACATGAATTCAGCAGGAATTCTGGCACAGGAGCTCCCTGTTGTTACCCCAACCCGTGACAGGTGGTGCCAAAATCCTGTTTCCAATTGACTGATGGATGTGGAGTTGTCCCTTTCTACCCCCAAACCCCTCAGTACCTGTGGATCCTTCCCTTGCTGATAAGACAGGAGCTGGTTTTTTACCCTTCTCTCCACAGTGAGGACTTTTTCCTCAGGAGAAGGTCCCACCAGTGTGGGAGCAGGGGTTGGGACAGGCTGCTGTGACCTCAGGGACACCAGTTCCACCTCAGGCTGTGCCAAGAGCTGCTGTGTGTGGCTTGTGGACAGGTCTCACCCTCCAGGATGGACAACCCAAGTGTGCCCAGAGGTGCAGGAAGGGACCCACGTGTGTTCAGTGGGTTCAGCATCAAAAGAACTTCTCGTGGCAAGGGCACATCCCGGGAAAAAATCCCCCTGTGCTTTCCAGCTGCACCTTGGAGCTCCCCCAGCCCGACCCTCCTGTTTGGGATGTGCTCTCCCACAGCCAGGCACCATTCCTTTCTCCCTTGTCATGTCCTCAGCTGCAAAAATGCAGGGAATGGCTCTGCAATCCATGGGTTGTTCTCCCAGATCCTCAATAAAATGAACAGAGGTCCAGTGGCTGCATTAACCCACCTCCTGCTGGAAATTCGGGAGGAATTCTGTGTCCGGGGTTGCCTGGGGACCCAAACATGTGACAGCAAAGAGGGTCTTTCTTTTCCTGCTCTCATCAGGTGTTCAAACACCATCAGGAGCAGAACTGGGCCATCCAAGGGAACAGAAAATTCCCTGTGGGCTTCACCACCTGCCTTAGAACAGCCCTGGAGAGCCAGGACCCTCCTTCCCACCCATCCCTACAGCCCCCAGCGCTTCATGGTGGCACCTGCTCTGCATCCTGAGGGCTCTTTCCCCATCCAGAGGAGAGGGACAACCTGATGCCCAGCATGGAACGGCCCTACCTGAGCACAGGGAATTTTTTGGCATCTCAAGTCTGATCTCTGCAGTGTATGACAGTCCCCAGAGCAGTAAAACACCACAACAGCTGTAAAACCCCACAGAGAACAGCTCCTGCCACGGTTGGTGATTAAAAAACAGATAAATCCAACCCACTATCTGAAGTGTAAAAGCCACTTACAATTTACTGCCAGAGCTTTGATCCCTAACAAGTCCATCACCGAAGGAATTACGCAGGGGAGGGCAACTCTGCCTCCTTGGAGCTTCTTCCCAAGTCGGACATCAAGTGAGAAATAATAATTTGCACAACATAAATTTTACCAAAGCACCTTAAACTGTCTGTTCACTGAGTTACCTCAGAGGACCAAGAGGAGGCTTTTCACCAGGAGCAGTAAATTCAGAGAGCCTGAGACAGGTCTCGGTGCCTGATGTTGCTTGGAAAAAAATCTTAATAACTGGTCTGCTACCTACCCATTCATTAGCAGCAAATTACACCACATTAGTGTTACAAATTGCTGCTGAAAGATGTGACCAAGCCCGGAGCCCTCAGCTGAACCGAAAGCACTTTTTTATTTGATTACTAATGGCCCTGTGTTATAATATCAAGGACCTGCAGGAGAAAATTGCTTCCCCGGAGGGCTCGTGTTGGCAAAAGAGCTCTGCTGGAAGGCTGAGCTTTCCCTCCTGCCTTTGGGAGGCTCCAGGATTTCCCTGGCACGCGAGGGAAGGGCGGGAAAAAGTGGCAAAGGATGTTTTCCGCACCCAAAGGACTTCATTTTAGAAATTCTTTCACCACAGGATGCAAAGGAACGCGGGATTTGGTGGGATTCGGAGGGAAGGACTGGTCCTGTGTGGGACTGGGGGAAATATCCCTCTTTTTAAATTTAGAAAGACAGCATAAACTCAGAGGCCAAAGAAAAAGGGTCTTTCTCACACCGAGTTTGGAAAGACCCCGTTGGTTTAAATTCCACACATTTTATAGTTTCACAAAATCCCCACCCTTTTCAAACGAGCTTAATATATTTCTTTTTTTTGCCTAAAAAGGTTTCTTTCCTCTGAAAAGGGGCTTTCCCTTCTTTTCAATTGGCCACTGGACGTCCTCTGTCCAAAATGATGGCTCTTCCTTTGTTCTTAACCCAAAGAGAGAAGAGAAACCCCCCTGGGTACAAAATTCTCACAGAATTTAATTTTTAGGAAGATTTTAATTTTTAGGAAGTTTTATATTTCCCTTATCTGGCCGAAAAAAGTCCCTGATACCCAGTCCCAGTCTGGGACTTGAACATCTTAAAACTTCACGATACACCTCTAAAAAACCAGATTTTTCTTTCTCATGGGATCATGGGATGATTTGGCTTGGAAGGGACCTTTAAAGGTCATCCAGTCTGTGATAAAGTCTAGAGTTTCTATAAGTTTTGAATAATACTTTATTATATGGTAAAAGCAAGCAGCCAGCTGGGTGACAGAAATGGGACCAGTTTCCCAAATCTGCACCCCCCCTACTACAGGGTACATTTAGTATTTATCTCAGCTGCTTCATGCATATTAATTATATCATATGCATATACATTCTACAGGTTTTTGCTAAGTATTTAATATATGGGGTTTTTTACAGCTAAAGCTAAAAGGGTTATCTCTACAACCAGTCATAATTCATGCATTCTTGGACAAACAGGAGCCTAAAGATTTAAAGTTCTACTATATTTCATTCTTAGGATAGTAAGGAGGTTTTAGGCCTCTTGACCTTGTAAGGGTCTGTTTTATTTCTTTATGGGGGTGTAATTAAGTTTTACAGTCCGCTTGTTTTATTTTGATGTAATCACAATTATTTGTATATCACACAGTCCAAGCCACTGCAAGGAGCAGGGACACCTTCACCCACATCAGGGGGCTCAGAGCCCCATCCAAGCTGACCCTGGAAAGTTTTCAGGCCCGTGGCATCTCCCACCTCTCTGGGCAACCTGAGGGTACAGCAGCAAAGAGAAAACAAGGAGAAAAGTGCCACGTGTGCACAAAGTGCTCACTTTGCACAAGGCTGACTTTGCAGAAGATTCACTTTGCAGAAGACTCACTTTGCAGAAGACTCACTTTGCAGAAGACTCACTTTGCAGAAGACTCACTTTGCTGAAGACTCACTTTGCTGAAGACTCACTTTGCTGAAGACTCACTTTGCTGAAGACTCCCTTCCCAGCCTCCAGGAGGAGCTTTGCTACAAACTGATGCCTTAAGCCCCTAATGGTTTTTTATTTTTCTACTATTGGTAAACCTTGTAAGTTTTATAAGTAGATTTTAAAAGCAGCAACCCTCCCTCCCTTGTCCCTTTCCCTCTAGCACCCTTAGTTTACGCATTCCTTAACCCTCTTACCCCATTCTATGCTCCCTATATCAGTCCTACCCCAAATCCAGCAGAAATGTTTAGTCTTTTGTCAAGGCAAGGCCTAGATTGTTTGGCAGAACAGCACATCAGGGCCTGAACCACAGAACACAGTCAAAAACTGGGTGACTGTGCACCCTTTGTGCTCTGAGGAAGATGAAGATGGGATGAAGAGAGGGTCCCAAAATACACCCCAGACCCATTTTCAGGGGGTGGACCCGGGGCAGTCCAGAGCAAAGGCCACAGGGTGGACACATTTGGGACTGGATGGAGGGTATTATAAAATGTAACCTCGCGGGTCTTGTAACATCTTAAGCCTTGGCAAAATAAACCCTTTCTTATCTCCCCCCTAATTAACGGCTCCGGGAGATTTTTTCAGCACCGTAAATCCCACGGCGACAAACCCCATCGCTCCGGGGGGGCTCGGGAGGTGCGAAGCGTTTGCTTTTCATTGCGGGCAGCATCTTTTGTTTCCAGGATGAGCCCGGGATCAGCCGAAAGCAAAGGCAAAGAGGAGCTGGTTTCCATCCTGCTGCCCCTTGGCAAACCATCAGTGAAGCCTAATTAGCCCGTTTTCCAACGCGGCGACTAATTGACATGGAGAGGCGGGAGCTCTTCTGTTGTTTTAAAGCCAGGGGAGGGAAAAATAATTGTTAATTAGTTTAGTTCTGCTTTATCTGTAACACAAACCACAGTCTGGGTTACCGAAGGCATTCTGCGTCTGACGACGCGTCCCTCTGCCACCGGGAGGAAAAGCTTTCTTTTCTATTTCTTTATTTTATTGTTATTTACTCTTCGTGGGCCTCTCTGAGTGTTCCTCGAGGAGGATTTTACTGGGAGGAGGGGCTGGTGATGGCAGAAGTTTGACTTGGATTGAGGTTTTGAATGATTAATGACCATAGTATAGAGAAATATACTATTTTTTTATATACATATATATATATATATATATACACACACTATATACTATATATATGTATATGTATATTTATATACTCTCTATATAGAGTATATACACACACACATATATATGTATATATCCATATATGTAAATATATATATATATACACTCTATATATACCTATGGAGATTATATATATTATATTTTATATGCAATATAATATATAATATAATACAAGATATAATTATATCTTGCATTATATTATATATTATTATAATTACCACATCAAGACATAATATTATAATCGGTATATTAATATCATGTTTTAATGATATTGTTATATAAATTATATAAAATTATATAAGATAATTTATATATACTTTATATAATTAATATATATACTATGGTGTATATATAAAATATAATATATAGTGTAATTATAATATATAATATAATATATAATATAATATAACGAAGATATAATTATTTGTTGCATAATATTATATAATATTATAATTACCACATCAAGACATAATATTATAATCGGTATATTAATATCGTATTTTAATTATATAGTTATATAAATTATATAAAATCATATAATTTATATATACTTTATATAATAAATATATATCTTATATATACTACGGTATATATATAAAATATAATATATAATATATAATATAACTATAATATATATAATATAATGTATAAGAGATAATTATATGTTACATAATATTATATAATATTATAATTACCATGTCAAGACATAATATTATAATCAGTATATTAATATCATATTTTAATTATATAGTTATATAAATTATATAAAATTATATAATATAATTTATATATACTTTATATAATAAATATATATTATATATACTATAGTATATATAAAATATAATATATAATATAATTATAATATATATAATATAATAATATAATACAAGATATAATTATATATTGCATAATATTATATAATATTATAATTACCATATCAAGACATACTATTATAATCAGTATATTGATATCATATTTTAAATATATGGAATTATATAAATATTATAATTGGTTTATTAATATAGTGTTTTAATTATGTAAAGTTATATAATGATATAAAATTACACAATATAATTTAGATATACTTTTGTATAATAAATATATATATGTATTATATATACTTTGGTGTGTATATGTACTGTGGAGACTGTTTCTTGATGGGATGGGAGGATGGATGACCAGATAAACTCTGGGAAGGATAATTAGGGAAAGACTGATATAATTATGCTCTCTCCATAAAAAAACCCAAACCCAAGAGGTTTTATGGCTGCATTTAAAGGCATTTCCCTGCAGCCCCAGCAACATTGCTCTGAAACAAGGAATTTGATGGTTTGGGAAGGGTCCATGATGTAGGAAGGTTCCATCCCATGATGTGGGAAGGCTCCATGATTTAGGAAGGTTCCATGATTTAGGAAGGTTCCATGATTTAGGAAGGTTCCACGATTTAGGAAGGCTCCGTGATTTAGGAAGGTTCCACGATTTAGGAAGGCTCCGTGATTTAGGAAGGTTCCATGATTTAGGAAGGCTCCGTGATTTAGGAAGGTTCCATGATGTAGGAAGGCTCCATGATGTAGGAAAGTTCCATTATGTAGGAAGGTTCCATGATTTAGGAAGGTTCCATGATTTAGGAAGGTTCCATGATTTAGGAAGGCTCCGTGATTTAGGAAGGTTCCATGATTTAGGAAGGTTCCATGATGTGGGAAGGCTCCATGATTTAGGAAGGCTCCACATCTCCCAGAGGTTTGCAAAAATGCCTTCCACATCCCAATTTGAGTCACTGCCCCCCAGGTACAGTCCTACCTTAAAAAGGGCTGGAGATTGTTTTGCTCCCCAAACAAAGGAGTTTTCTGGGAGTTGTTGGATTAAACTGGGAAGGTGGGATGAGTGGTGGAGGCAAAATTCCAACCCCTAATTTACAGGGATTTATCCCATCCCCTGAAAAAGTCAGGCAAACATCTGCAGGATGACAACAGTAATATCCTAACACAGAGATATTTCCATGGCACGAATTAAAATCAAATCCATCTTTCAGCTCCTGGGGTGATTAAATTTTGCTTTTAAGGCGTTTCAAGATTAAAGAGGCACAGAAGAAAATTAACTACAGGAGCTCATCTCCATGATGGGCAAAGTGATTAGAGCTGAAAATAAAAGAAAAATAATGCTGTTGTCATCTTATCAGAGGGAAGGGAATTGCCTCTGATCAGCTGTTAAGACTGAGGAGACACAAAAAAGGAAAAGGAGAAAAACAGAGTAAAAAATTAGAAGTCCAGACATATGTCAAGTGACCTGGACATTGCACTAAACCCATTCCATGAGGACCAGATGAGCTCCAGGGGTATGAAACTAAAAGAAATAGCAACTTTAATGGCTAAAATTTGGGTTTTCTTTGGAATCCCGTGTCACAAGGCAACAATTTTGATGTAGCTAAAATCTTATCTCATTTCTGAGGTGATAAATGAGCCCCACGGACTTCTTCTCCACCTCACCTGTTGAGTCAGCCTGGCGAGCAGGGAGGTTTCCAGCCCCTGAGCTGTGGTTTAAGGGACCTTTAAGGGTCATCCAGACCATCCCCTGCCCTGGGCAGGGACACCTTCCACCAGCCCAGGTGGCTCCAACCTGGCCTTGGACACTTCCAGGGATCCAGGGGCAGCCACAGCTTCTCTGGGCAACCTGTGCCAGGGCCTCCCCACCCTCATCATAAAAAATTTCTTCCACCTCTCTGGTCTGAATCTGCTCTTTTTTAGTTTAAAATCATCATCACCCCTTGCCCTGTGGCAGAGGCCCTGCTATGAAATCTGTCTCCTGCTTTCTTTTAGCCCCCCTTTAATCATCACTTGGCTGTAACCCCATTTCTTTGCCAGCCAGGTGAGGTTGTGCTCTGTGGCAGGAACTCACTTTCTGAGGGCCTGATCAAAAAAACCCCTGATAATCAGAATATTCAGAAGCTTCCTCTGCTTCCCGAGGAGGTTTTTCTGCTCCCATTATAGGTATAATGGGAAGTGATTCCACATAAATCACCTAAGAATTGGGTTCTCATTTTGGTCTCAAGAGGCCCAGGAGTTGGACTCGATGATCCTTGTGGGTCCCTTCCAACTCAGAATATTCTGGGATTCTGTGATAACTTGGAAAAGGATTCCTTGGAGGGCAGTAGAGGTGATTCTCTCGCCCTGGGGGAGGTGTTTAAGAGCTAGTTGCACACCTGAAGGGGTTGTTATAATTTAGAAAGATTTATTAAAAGGAAGTTTCAGGTGCTGCTTTGTTGTACTAAACGTGCACTTTGGATAATCCTGACAAGTGCACCCTGTGTACCTCTTTCTATTGAGACACAAATTAACATTACTCTTCCAGCTCTGGATTTTATGTGTGTAAAATTAAACAGGAATCTCATCTGCAGCAGTTCAGGAGCTGGAGGGGTTCCCCTGGATTCTGGGGTGCTCGAGATTTGGCTGAGAGGGTGAGGTTTTGCTTTCAACAACTGACTGCAGTCCTTGAGTTAATGCTTGACTCATTCCTGCACATCCAAGAGTAGGATGATTTTTATTATAAAAGATGCTTTTTCTTATTTTGAGAGAAGGATTTTGCTTCCTCTACGGACCCATTTCTTCTCTTGCATTGAAATAAGAGGTTGTGACACGAGATGGAGGGTTTTCCTCCCCACTCTTGAGAGCTGCTGTTGTCAGGCAACCACCTCAACAACCCCACGAAAAAAAAGAAGAAATTCACTTTTAAAATTCACAGCAAACTTTTAATAGTCCCCCAAAACACTATCTCTGAACAGGCCAAGTCGTTCTGAAAAGCTTTTCACATAGTCTCAAGTATAAATATTTTGATACAAAAAATAAAACCACAACACCCCCCCCACCCCACCCCCCAAACCCAGCTCCTTGTGCTCACATCCAGAGGGTGTGACCATTCCATGGGGCTCCAGGGCCCCCATTCCTCCCAGGACTGAATTCCAGGCTACAGCTGCAGGAGACAGGCAGGTCTGAGGTGCTCCCAGTCCACGTTGCTGCTTTGTCTTGGCCAGTGCTGGGAATCCAGGGACAGGAGGAGGGGCTGAAAGGTCTGGAGATGAACTTGGTGGCTTTGAAGGTGCTTAGAGGTGTGGGAACCATCTGTCCCCTGTCCTCTGGGATGGCCCTGCTTGAGGAAGGGATGTGGGACCAGATGGGCCACTGGGGACCCTTCCAAGCTGACCCATCCTGGGCTTCTGTGACTCCGTGGGCGGAGGAGGAGCCGGTGAGGCTCTGGATGACACAGCAACGGAGTCACCTCTTCCATGGGCAGCTCCAGCAGCAGTTCCCTGTGTTTCAGGTGCTGGTGATGCTTTGAAGCTCCAGGTGAGGATGTGGAGAGACATCTGGGCTGTCTTCACACCGAGCACACCGGAGATGGTGTCACACAGAGCCAAGGCCACCAGATCATTGCACATTGTCAGGACTCACTCCATCCCTGGGCCACTGAGAGACCATCCACTGGCTGGGAAAGCTGAGCTTTGCTCTTTCTACCCTGTACAACAGCCCTGGGTAAACCCAGCCTATCCCATCCCACCTGCAGCTCACGCTCAGGGCTCACTGCTGTACTTCTCTTACTGCCAGACTCATCATGTTCCCAACAACAAGGTGATCAGCTTTGGCATTTTCCACTCAGCAGCTGAGGTGATTTGAAGTCACTTTGACTTTTAAATTAAATTATCTCATGCACAGAAACAGAAGCTGCAGAAGAATACAGCGAGGATTCACAGAGCTCATCATCCAGGACTTATTAACACACACATATATATATTAAGCTTTAAATCAAAAACAAATCTTTGCAGGTTTTTTTTTCCTTTTAATATATGCACTCTATATGATGCAACACACAGTGCTCTGCCCATTATACAATGCTCTACTGTTATATTTCTTCCCTTTTAAACAAATGCAGGTATTCTAGAACTCAAATACAAGCTGGCCAGAGCTCTGTGGCTGAGCTGCCCTCCCTGACAAGTGGAGGAGTTCTAGGAAGGAGGTAAAAAATCCTGTGCTGGGACTTTAGATGATCTTGTTCTCCAGGGCCTCGATCCTTTTTGCCAGAGCTTCCAGTGGGCAGGAGTTAAGGAGGAAAAATGACAGTGCACGTTGGGAGAGTGACTTTTGACGTGGACAGACTGAGTTTTAAACCAAATGAAGACAGATTTAGATCAGATATTAGGAAGAAATTCCTCCCTGGGAGGGTGGGGAGGCCCTGGCGCAGGTTGCCCAGAGAAGCTGTGGCTGCCCCTGGATCCCTGGAAGTGTCCAAGGCCAGGTTGGAGCAACCTGGGCTGGTGGAAGGTGTCCCTGCCCATGGCAGGGGGTGGAACTGGATGAGCTTTAAGGTCCCTTCCAACCCAAACCATTCCAGGATTCTGTGATTCCATGATCTTCCACTGTTTGTTTTAGTGGCTCATCATTCCCACTGCCAGTGTGTGACAGAATCTCCCTCTTGCTGCACCTTCCAAACACTGGGGTTTGTTGTTCTTTCCTACAGAGCACTTTGGGAGAGTCTGACCTCAACTCACCTCCAGGTTCCTACACTTCATAACCTGTTTAGATCTTAGCATTGGGCTGAAAGGTGCCCAAGGCCAGCTTGGACAGGGCTTGGAGCAACCTGGGCTGGTGGAAGGTGTCCCTGCCCAGGGCAGGGGGGTGGCACTGGGTGATTTTTAAGGTCCCTTCCAACCCAAACCACTCCATGATTCCACGATTCCTTTCTCCAGTCCTCCCTGACCGACAAGGAGTGGGATGGTGCTGCCTTGCTGAGAGCACAGGGAATGTCTCATCCACTCTGGCATTTCCACAGCTCTTCAAGCTGCTGACCTTCTGCTGAAGGTAGGAAACCTCTGTGCACACACCCCTGTCACACCTTTGTAGGGAAGAGTAAAACCTGTGAGAACCACTGGAGGTGTTTGGAGTGGCTGACAGGGAGTTCCTGAGCAGCCTGGAGAGAGGAGCCAAGTGCTTTTCTCGGAGCTACAAAGGGTGTCGTAGCAATTTTCTGCTCGTTTCACTAATTGCTTCTCACCATGGGCTGGGGAGCAGCGACACCCTGGGTGAGAAGTGCTGATTTCCTGTGACCTTTTGCAGAACACAAGTCACGGATTTCACTCGGTTTGACTTAAAGAGTAGAAACTAAAGCAGGGAGTGACACAGCAAAGCAGGAAATGTGTGAATAAATCAGAACATCGCTGTTAAAATCACACCCTCTCCTTATTCTCAGCGGTGAAAAACCTCCCCAGCCCCCTGTGAGGCTTTACAAATTCCTCCCTCCAGGAGAAGTTTGAAGCTTTCTCACAACTTTTTTTTGGTTTGTTTTCTTGTTTCTCTTTCCACCTTATTCATGATCACCCAGCGTGGAAAAAGGCATTTCCCAACGACTTGGTTGAGATGGGATCAAAGTCACCTGGCTGGAGATGTTTGCACCGAGCAGCTATGTGAGAATTTATCTCCTAGAACTGAGTTTTAGCCCGGTTTAGATCTGACTGTTGGATGTATCCATCTGAATTATCCAGATTACCCAGCCAAGTGGACAAGCCCTGCAGTTTGCAGCCTCACAAATGACCCAACCTTCACAGAATCAGAGAACCATTAAGGTTGGAAAAGCTCTTCAAGGTCATCAAGTCCAACCTTTGACCAATCCCCACCTTGTCAACCAGACCAGAGCATAAAATCCCACATCCAACAACCCAAAAGTCTCGTTTCCAGCTTCCTTCCCAACCTCCTTCCCCCAGGAGTAGAATTTCCCTGCTGGTCCCAGCAGGAAACACAACCCAAGCCAGCAAGGGCTGGACAAACCCAGCTCCCAAAGGATATATTTCTGCTGCAATGAATTGATGAGATCTTCAACTTTGGTCTGGAATTTCACGATGGATTTACATTCACAGGGATCTTCCTCTGTGGAGAAGATGAGTCAGGTGGCACCAAAAAAAAAAAAAAAAAGATTTAATCAGAATCACTGAGATCAGTGAAATAAAGCAATTCTTAGTTCCTTTGTCAGAAACAGGAAGGAAATCAAATTATCATCCCTTCTAATTATCTGACTGATCACTTCTGGCTCTCAGATGACCAGAGAATGTCAAGTTTTCTTGTCATACAGGCCAGGGCTCTGAGCAGGAAAATCTCTCCCAGATTTCCACTTTCCTAAAAACCCACTGAGCTCTTCTGCTGCTGCTAAAAGTTTGCCCCAAAAATTTGAATGGGAGCAAACATGGTACTCCAAACAATCTCCCAAATAACATCCAATAAAACCTGGAGGCCCTGGTTACCATCTGAGTCAAGACCTGGTTGAGCTTTGCTTCAGTTTTCCAGTCCTTGAGTGGATGGAGCAACGGGCATTAATCAGTTTGTTAACCTGAAATTATTTGTCAGTAATTTCCATCTGTTCTTCAAGAAAAATTAACTGGGATGGGACTAAAAAAAGGGTAAAAAAAGGAGCAAAAACTGGTTGGGAAAAGAAAGGAAATGGAAAGAGTAAACAAGAGTAAGACTTTTTAAAGGAAAGGACATCATTTACACAAACCCTCAAGTCCTGAGTGGATATTACCAGAAGATTTCTGGCCATCTGTTGATAAATACAAGCTGGCACTGGAAATCAAACAAATGTCCATATTTCCTTTCCTTTCTTTTTTCTTTTTTTAACACTCAAATATTAATATATTTACCCAAATTGATTTTTTTTTATTTTTTTTTTTGCAAACAAATAGTTTTTCTGAAATTTGCTTTTTTTTTTTTTTTAAATGCCAAAGCCAAAATGTTCTTGGATTGACTCCTACTTTTTAGAGGAGCCGTGGCAAAGGAAGTCTCTGTCTTGCAAACCTGATTCTCTGAAGGGCCCTGGAGCGTGCTGGAAGTGATCTATCCTTCAAATAACTTCTCTAATTAAATGTTTTAATTAATCATAAGCAGTGTGATTTTCCACTGGGGCCTCTCAGACGTCCCCAGGAGGAAAGGAAAATCGCATTTTTAGGAATCTGGAGGACAAGGCACTTGCCCATAATGACCTATAAGGGCGCAAGGATCCAAACCTGATTTTCCTGAGGCAAAGCCCTTAATTTCCTGAGTGATTTTTCTCTCTAATTTACATCCAGAGAGAAAAACAGACGAGTCACCTACTGCAACTCAGAGTTCTGCGGGTTTGGCACAAATAACTGTGTTAGAAATGGCAAGAAAAGGGGAATAAATTTGGCAAAGTGCATTATTTTATCCAGCTGCTGCTGTGGAGCATCTCCCGGCACCATGAGAGCTGTGGGGATCAGGGAGCAAGGAAGAGCAGGTCTGGACACTCTTGGGAAGCAGAGCTGAGCTTGGAAGAGCTCTTTTGGGATCTACCAAGCCCCTGCAGAGCTCTGGGCAGTTTGTCTCGCTGGGGACTGGAAGGAAACATTTCCCTGGTGGGATAAAGGAGCCCGAGCACCTGGGCTGGACAGGAGAGTTCCTGGTGAGCTTGGCAGGGCAGCTCTCTGACATCTGCAAGGTTTTCAGTGTCTAAAACCAAGCCTGGGTGTTTGGGGTTCACCATCATCTGCCTCAAGCCACCAGCTGCATCACAAAGGGCCAATATTTCATAGGAGGCATGTGATTCCTTAAAAAAAAACCCAAACAACACCTAAAATAGCTGTGTTAGTTCTTTTTTTTAATCATTTCTAGACTTAGGTTATTTACAGGTCAACTTTTCTTTAAATTTGGTCACGGCTGTCTCCCTCTCAGTCCTCTGTCAGCCTTTGCCAGCACTGGGCTGCCCAAACATGAGCAGCTTGGCATTGATGTTGGCCAAATTTAGGCACCTACGAGTCCTTTTGAAGGTACCAGGAGCTTATCTCCACTTGGAATGTGTCACCCCCGTGGTGCCTGTCTGCCTGGAGGAGCAGCCAGTGGTTAGAAAGCCTCAGTTTGGTGATGATCTACATATTAAACCAAATAAATCAAGCCTTGGCTTCTCTTTTAAGAGATCTCTTCTGCCACCTTTGGCTGCTCTCAGGAGCTGGCCCAGCCTGAATTCGTAATTTCTGAGGAGAAAGGCAGAGAAGGGGAGAAAGGTGGAGGAAAAGGGAAGGAGGGGGAGTTTGGGAGAGGGGGAGATTGCTGAGGTGTAGGTAACCACCCAAAACTGATGTCCCCTGATCCTTCCACCTGCCAACTCAACGCCCTGAGAACAGAGAGCTTTTTGTAACACCCACCTGGGTGGGAGTTTTTGTCCTTCTGCTCCCAGCCTTCCAATGCTGTGATTAAACCCCCACCACCACTCCCCAATGCCCCGACTCTCACCCACACAGATCTTCATCTGGAGCTTCTTCCCGATCTTGCTGATGGTTCTGAAGTCAGCAGTGTAGAAATAGTGCTCAGCCACGGGCTCGGAAGCGATTTCCCTCAGCTCATCCTCCACGGCGTTGCCGACTCCCACGGCGAACATCCGGAAGCCTGGGAGCAACGGGATCCCGTCAGTGGGAGCTGGGATGGGACCACCTCTCCTGTGCCCCCAGTTCCACACATCCGAGCTGTCAACTGGCAAATGAACCCCTTCACTTTTACTATTCCAGCTCCTTCCAGCCAGGGTTCAAAAGCATGTCAAAAACAGGCAAAGTCTTACTCGGATTTATCAGACTGAGCCTGGCTTGCTCACCTGATTGTTGGATTCCAAATTTTGGATATGAGAAAAAGAAAACTGCTAAGTTTAAACAAAAGCTTTAGGCTGACAGAGGCTGGGGAAAAAACCTTCATCCAGAGTCCAGATAAGGATCCATTGATGTCATGGGTTTGGAATGTCCTGCCCAAGCCCTGATCTCATCAAACCTGTGCAGAAGACCTTTTGTGTTTTATCTCTCCCTTTGTGTTCCCTCAGTCCATTCATTCTGTAAACCCAATACCTTTTTCCCCATGGAAAGCCCCCGAGATAAAGTGGGGTTTTCCTGTGATGTAAGACCCCAAGATCTGTTATCCTGGGTTTTTCCCTATTACCTCATCACTGTGAAACCCCCAGTTGTAATAAAATGAATATGCAAACCCCCTGTTGAATATGTAGACCCTAAACCCCTTAAATATCAAGTTGTAAGTCCAATAAAGTATTCCAGTTTCTGATTCCAAGGCTGGGATCGTGTATTTATTCACTCACTACACCTGATCCCAGCTCAGACCAACTTTATGGGTTTCCCAAAGCTCTGGAAATCAGTTGTCAAGATCTTCATCACCTTGAGCCTGGGCATGGAGGAGGATGTGGTGCCCAGAGGATGAGCTGTGGTGGTGGGGTAAGGGCAGGGGGAGTGGGGAGGAGGGGCTGCAGTTCCTTGTTGGTGCAGGATGTGGTCCCTGTAAGGTGCTGCTGGGGTGATGGGGAGCCTGGGAGCAACAGGAACCTGTCAGTGGGACATGGAGCTGGGATGGGACCACCCCCCTGCCAGGCTGGACATCCTCACCCCCCCTCTGCACCCCCAGTCCCACACTTTCCAGATGTTAACTGGCAAATTAACCCCTTTGCCTCTACTACTCCAGCTCCTTCCAGCCAGCTCAGCCAGGGTTCAAAAGGATGTTTGCAGGCAAAGTCTGCCTAGAATTTACCAGATGGCACCTGATCCCAGCTCAGACCAACTTCATGGGTTTCCCAAAGCTCTGGAAATCAGTTTTCAACATCCCCAGGGGCTTGAGCCTGGGCATGGAGGAGGATGTGGTGCCCAGGAGATGAGCTGTGGTGGTGGGGCAAGGGGAGGGTGGGTGGGGAGAAGGGGCTGCAGTTCCTTGTTGGTGCAGGATGTGGTCACTGTGAGGGGCTGCTGTGGGGATGGGGAGGACGTGGTGGCCACTGTGACCACAAGAACAAGGTTTTGGAGATAAAAGAAAGGGCAGATGGTTGTAACACCCCGACAGGGTCATGCATCCAAGTGATCAGGAAGAGATAACACAGCAAAAGGAGACTGGAAGTTTCCAAAACAAGCTGCAGCCACTATTGACCAGCCCACGAGGGACAAAGTCCTCTGTGCTAGGGCTGTCTCTCCTCCTAAAATTGCAATCAGTCTGTCAGAAGCAGCACGCCCTGGCAGTTCAGACCATGTCCAGCTCTTGTGCTTTTCTGCCTTAAACTTGTTTCTGCTGAACCAAAGCCCAGCTTGCCTATTTTGGATGATGATACCAATTAACCCCAGGTCCAAAATATTAGTCTCTGCTTAGACTCATGGAATTACAGAATACCTTGAGCTTGAAGGACCCACAAGGATCATCCAGTCCAACTCCTGGCACTGCACAGACACCCCAACAATCCCTGAGAGCAATTTCCAGACGCTCCTCGAGCTTTTCTTGGTAACCCTTTCCCCTCCTCCCCTTTTTGCCTTGTCTTTCCAGCTCTGGATGAATAAAATATTTGTTTGTTTTTTCCAAGTTAAACTCAAAGAACAAGTCTGGAGTCTCGTTATCAATTCCTTGTTATTCATCCCACAGAAATAACTCGTGGACAGAGACTGGAGATTTCCTTGCAGGGTCAAAAGGGGAGGAAGAAACAAGGCATAAAATTTTATCACCACAGGGGAATAAATTCTGTAAATGCAGTTTATAAAGACCTTCTGGTTTATAAGAGCTGAACATCCTCACAACATGTCAAGTTGCTCTGTAAACACTGGCTTTCCAGAGCTCGTCCCTGACCCTGGAGATGATGTGCTGGCCCTTAGTCCCATCTAGTGGCGGAGCCCGAAGTTAAAAGGAAGGAGAGGATTTAGCAATTCATGAGTGAGTTCACAAAGGCTGTGCCCATTTAACACAGGGATGGCAGAGACTGGAACCTGCTCAGCAGGTCAGCAAAGGGGCACATCTCCAGATATTAATATTTTACGGGGTTTAGGCAAATTAATGTATCAATATGTGGCCACTGGGCTTTTTTACTAAACAAGAGAAGCTGAAGAAAGTTTCTTATGAGCGTGCCAGGGAGTCCATAGTTATTCTTAATCTGTATTTCTGCTTTCGTTATTGTTTTATTTTCCTTTTTCAGGCCTCAAGGCTGAGACAGCCAAGCCACACCTGGTCCTACAGCTCCTGTTATTTTCCAAGGGGCTCTCTGATGGTCATCTTTGCCTCACCACGTGTGCCACTGAGAGCTGGATTTCATTGCCAACCCCAGACAAGTCACAGAATCACAGGATGGTTTGGGCTGGAAAGGACTTTAAAGTGCATCTCATTCCACCCCCTGCCATAGGCAGGGACACCTTCACTAGTCCAGGCTGCTCCAACCTGGCCTTGGACACTTCCAGGGGTGGGGCATCCTCAGTTTCCTTGAGATTTGTGTTTAGCATGACTGGTGTGCATCCCATCCCATCTCAAGTGTGGGAAACTCCACCCTGCCCAGCAGAAACACCTCCAGCAGACTGAAACCAAAGAGCCAGAGAGGACTAAAACCTGCTACTGGCAAACCAAGATGCACGTGAACCCCAGCCAGGGTGGCTCCAAGTTCTCTATGAGCATCCAAGCACAGGCAGGAAATGTCTCCACACACCTGCAGGAACCTGTTTGTGCCCTAAGGAAGAGGCATCTCCAGGGAAAGAATCCTGGGTTGATACACGAGGCAGCACCTGGTCCGAGGGAGAAACAAGCCACCAAGAATTGAGGAGGCCTACCTGAGTCTTTGGCTTTTTTGGCAGCATCTGTGATGTAATCCTGGGACCTGCCATCAGTGAAGACAATGCCCACCTTGGGCACGCCGGGCCTGGCCCCATTGATGCTGGCAAAGGAGCTGTCCACGAGGTACTTCAGAGCCTGGCCTGTCATGGTCCCCTTCTCCATGTAGGACATTTTCTTCACTGCTGCTTTGATGTCCTTCTTGTTCTTGAACTGCCCCAGAGGAAACTCCTGCCTGACAGAGCTGGAGTACTGAACCAGCCCCACTTGGGCCTGTTTGTCCGACACCTCCAGCGAGTCCACGATCTGGTTGATGAACTTCTTCACCAGCTCAAAGTTCTCAGGCCTCACACTCTTGGAGCCATCGATCAGGAAAACGAGATCCAGAGCAGATCCCAGCCCACCACTGCAAGCTGAGGAAATGTGAGGAGAGGGCAAAAGAAAACAGACAAAAAAGTCCCCAATTAATTACGTAGGAAAATTTAATTTTAGTGCCATTTAATGGCTAAGGAAATGGGTTTAATAATCAAAACTCAGCAACAGTTCACAGCAATGTTTTCGAAATTATTTTAAAATTATATATTATAAAAGTATACAAGTGCACAGTTTCCTTTTATAGTCTGATGTAAGTGCATGGTTTCCTTTTGTGCCTTCTCTGAACAGAAGCTGCTCTGGCTCAGTCCTATCCCCCCATCCCACTGAGCTCCCAGCTCTGCTCAGTGCAGGTGGAAACCATCACCCACCACTGCAGGTCTTGCCATCGTTGTTGAGGGTGAAGCCCTCCTTGCAGGCACATTTGTAGGCTCCTGGGGTGCTCACACAGATCTGCTCACAGTCGTGGTCTCCAGTGGCACACAGGTCAGACACCACTGAAAGAAAAAGTGGGGATTCAAATCAGAGCCCAGGCCAAGACTTTCCCACCCAGACCCAGCTCAGCCCATGCACAGCACGGGATATTTGTCCTGAATCAGAGCCCAGGCCAAGCCTTCTCCACTCAGCCCTGCCCGAGCCCATCCACAGCACAGGATTTGTCCCAGAACCAAATCCACTCTGCCACAAGACAAACATCCCAGGTCCTTGCTCTTGGACAGAGCAGCTACAGGAGGCAAGGAGACATTTTGACAAGTCTCCTGACTCCAAGGCACAGCCAGGACTAGGAATAGTCTCCACTCTGAGGGTAAAACCCCTCTGTGTGTTGAGCACATCCCAGCACACTTCTTCCATCCCAGCACACTTCCCCCTCCAAAGCTCCTGGGTGAGATTTGCTTTCCAGCCCACCATCTGGGCTGGCCAATCCCAATTTTTTCCAGCTCTGCGCCACAAATATGATCACCGAGTTCAGCCCCACGTGCAGTTGTCTTTCCTGGATGGGATTCATGCTCAGAATTCCCTCCAGAGCCCCCCTCACACGTGCAGCTCTCAGATCCACTCTCCACAAACGTTCCTGCTGAGCTTCACCTGGATGTGACTCCTGAGGGGCTGGATTGCAGCACTGGGTGAGTGACAACACTGTCCCTGCTCCAGCAGGGATGGAAAACACGCTCCAAAGTAAATCTGGCTGAAGCAAATTCATTTCCAAATACCAGGGAAATCTGTGCAGAATTCCAAGCCCTGAGTTCCATCCGACTGACGGGAGGTGACACAGAGTCTTTCAGAGTCGAGGGGCTTCTGTTTGTTATTTCAAGTAATTTTTGTTCTGCTCTGCACATACTTTGTACTTTTTTTAGCCTTCCTATGTCTGGTAGATCTTTCCAGCCTATAGGAAGCCCATGTCCTTGGGAATATTCCTGCCCACAGAGCTCTGTGACCCTGAGCTCTCAGGCTGAGTTCTCCGAAGCCTGCAGAGATCTTGCCACTGGATGGATCCCTTTTCCTCATGAGTTTGAGCACATGGAAAGCAGCTTGGACTTCTCCCTGCTCTCAAACTGAGCTGGGTGGTGTTCGGGTTCCTCTCCAGGGGTGGGTTTGGGGCAGCTGCTCCAGGGTCCAGCAGCCAACCTGACTGTCCATCAGTGCTCCGATGTTCCTGCAGTGCTTCCCTTGGAGGCACCTCTGAGGGCTTTTACCATGGGAGGAGCTTTGTCATCCCCACATTGGGAATTTGGAAAGCAAGGCACAGAAAGTATTCTTCTTTATTTTTTTTGAGTGAGACCAATGTCAGAACTTCAACACGTGTCGTGAGGCCTCCCCATGTCTGGCTGACTCCTGATTCCAGGGCAGCCAACACAAACTCCCACAAATATTCCTGGCCTGGATTCCACCTTCTCCAGTTTTTCTCTCTCCCTCCTTTAGTCTGAGATATTTCTTCCCCTCTTCCATGTGCTTCTGCTGTGGTGACACCTGATAAAACACCCCTCACTTTATATTATCACCTGATTATAATCCATGGCTCACTCTGTATTCCAAATTGTCCTCCTTTCTACGCGGGAGGCAATTTTCCTTGACAGAAAAGCTGCTCACCTCCATTATTTCCAACCTGAGAGCTGAAGCACGAGAATTTACACCTCCTGGAGAAATTGGTCTCGGGGAGTTTGACAGGTCCCAGCCCTGTGGATGTGTTTGGAATGTTGTGCCATAATCATCAGGGTGGAATCACACCTTGGGAGAAGTGTTGCCACACGTCTTTTCTTCCAGGGAACGGGAGTGTGAAGCCCCCCAGGTCTCCTTTATTGCCATAAAATGGATATTTATAGACCATTCCTGCAGCCTTGGGGGTACATTTGAAAGTAATAAAGTATTTTCACTCCATTCAGCTGCTCACGGAGGAGGGAATGTGTGTTTGTAGGATACTCAGGCTCTTTTGATGTGCTGTGAAGAAAGGAGTTACATCCTGCACCAGCCAGGAGAGATTCCTGCTTTATGAAACTTCCAAAACCAACAGGAAAAGGCAGCCCAGTGAAACTATCCCTCCTGAACTGGGAATTTGGGAGACAACATTGGAGAGGGGGGTGGGGTGGATTTCAAATCAAATTCTCAGAACTGCTCAGAAAGGCTTAAAAATACCAAAATAATTATTTTAGATGTGCAAAGATCATGTTTTCCTGGTTGTTTTTCAGTGCCTCAAGGAGCACCTGGGCCATGTTTGACCTCTGCTGTACCAGCCAAGTCTGGAGACTTCAAGTAAAACCTGGAATTCTCTGAACAAAATCCGTGATTCTGGAAAGGCAACTTAAAAGACATCTGTCTCTCACCCTGAGGACACATGTCCTGGGAACAAGGAAGCAGGTGGATGAGGGATGATCACACATACAACTTCCATGGGAAAAGACTGGAGAGAGACTTTGGAAAAGGGCCTGGAGTGACAGGACACAGGGAATGGCTTCCCCTTGCCAGAGGGCAGGGATAGATGGGATATTGGGAAGGAATTGTTCCCTGTGAGGGTGGGGAGGCCCTGGCACAGGTTGCCCAGAGAAGCTGTGGCTGCCCCTGGATCCCTGGAAATGTCCAAGGCCAGGTTGGAGCAACCTGGGTTAGTGGAAGGTGTCCCTGCCCATGGCAGGGGATGGTCCAGATGACCCTTAAAGGTCATTTAAAGCACAGCTCAACCTCCCTGCTTGCCAGGCTGACTCAACAGGTGAGGTGGGGGTGAAGCCAAAGGTATAGCTGGAAGCCTCATTTATCACCTCAGAAATGAGATGAGATTTTAGCCATGTCAAAATTGTTGTCTTGAGACACAGGGTTTCAAGGAAAACCCAAATTTTGGCCAGTAGAGTTGCTGTTTCTTTTAGTTCCATACCCCTGGAGCTCATCTGGTTCTCACAGAATGGGTTTAATGCAATGTCCAGGTCACCTGATGTATTTCTGAACATCTTATTCTTTATTCTGTTTTCCTCCTTTTCCATTCTTCTGTCTCTTCAGTCCAAGATCTGATCAGAGGCAATTCCCTTCCCTCCTCACCCAGGGCCAGAGTTACCTCTACTGCCACCCAAGGAATCTTTTTCAAGTTATCACAGAATCCCAGAATATTCTGAGTTGGAAGGAACCCACAGAGAAGCTGTGGCTGCCCCTGGATCCCTGGAAGTGTCCAAGGCCAGGTTGGAGCAACCTGGGCTAGTGGAAGGTATCCCTGCAGGGAATGGTCTAGATGACCCTTAAAGGTCATTTAAAGCACAGCTCGACCTCCCTGCTTGCCAGGCTGACTCAACAGGTGAGACCTGGGCTAGTGGAAGGTGTCTCAGCCCATGGCAGGGGTTGGAACTAGATGGTCTCCCAGGTTCCCTCCAACCCAAACCATTCCATGTCTCCATGAAAAGCCGGCACAGCCCCGTGCAGCTCCTGGCCGGGAAGCCCAGGGCTTGGTGACAAGGACTTACCACAGAAAGCTTCCTGAAACTTCTGGGTCAGCTTCTCAATGACACTGTAGCTCTCCACATAGTCCACATGGTCATCCAGGGGCTGGCTGGCGATCTGCCTCAGCGTGGGCATGTCCACCCTGCCCACCCCGATGGCGAAGATCTCGATGCCGGCGGCCCTGGCACGGGCGGCCACGTCCTGCACCCCGTCCTGGGGCCGCCCGTCCGTCACCACGATGGCCACCTGCACACACAGAGGGCACTCTGGGACACCAGGGCGGCGACTGGGGGGGCAGAGCCAGCCTGGGGGGCAGTGTGTGGGGAGGGGGAAGGGATGGGAGGAACCTCACAGAGGTGGCGCAGGGTTGGGTCCCTCGTGCCAGGCGCAGCTGCCAGGCACAAAGAGCCCGGGAAAACTATAACAGCCCCAGCTCCTGGAGCCCCTCACCCAGCAGGGACAGTGGGGACACTGCCCTATAACACCCCCCAGCTCACAGGGACAGTGAGGACACTGCCCTATAACACCCCAGCTCATATGGGGACAGTGAGGACACTGCCCTATAACACCCCCAGCCCACAGGGACAGTGAGGACACTGCCCTATAACACCCCATAGCTCACAGGGACAGTGAGGACACTGCCCTATAACACCCCATAGCTCACAGGGACAGTGAGGACACTGCCCTATAACACCCCATAGCTCACAGGGACAGTGAGGACACTGCCCTATAACACCCCATAGCTCACAGGGACAGTGAGGACACTGCCCTATAACACCCTCCAGCTCACAAGGACAGTGAGGACACTGCCCTATAACACCCACACCTCACAGGGACAGTGAGGACACTGCCCTATAACACCCCCAGCTCATATGGAGACAGTGAGGACACTGCCCTATAACACCCCCAGCTCATATGGGGACAGTGAGGACACTGTCCTTTAACACTCTCAGCTCCTGGAGGGACAGAGAGGACACTGCCCTATAACACTCCCAGCTCATATGGGGACAGTGAGGACACTGCCCTATAACACCCCCAGCTCATATGGGGACAGTGAGGACACTGCCCTATAACACCCACAGCTCACAGGGACAGTGAGTACACTGCCCTATAACACCCCATAGCTCACAGGGACAGTGAGGACACTGCCCTATAACACCCCCCCAGCTCACAGGAACAGTGAGGACACTGACCTATAACATCCCCAGCTCATATGAGGACACTGCCCTATAACACCCCATAACTCCTGGAGGGACAGCGAGGACACTGCCCTATAACACCCCCAGCTCACAGGGACAATGAGGACACTGCCCTATAACACCCCCAGCTCACAGGGACAGTGAGGACACTGCCCTATAACACCCCATAGCTCACAGGGACAGTGAGGACACTGCCCTATAACACCCTCCAGCTCACAAGGACAGTGAGGACACTGCCCTATAACATCCCCAGCTCATATGAGGACACTGCCCTATAACACCCACAGCTCCTGGAGGGACAGTGAGGACACTGCCCTATAACACCCCCAGCTCATATGGGGACAGTGAGGACACTGCCCTATAACACCCCAGCTCATATGGGGACAGTGAGGACACTGCCCTATAACACCCCCAGCTCATATGGGGACAGTGAGGACACTGCCCTATAACACCCCAGCTCATATGGAGACAGTGAGGACACTGCCCTATAACACCCCCAGCTCATATGGGGACAGTGAGGACACTGCCCTATAACACCCCCAGCCCACAGGGACAGTGAGGACACTGCCCTATAACACCCCATAGCTCACAGGGACAGTGAGGACACTGCCCTATAACACCCCCAGCTCATATGGAGACAGTGAGGACACTGCCCTATAACATCCCCCAGCTCCTGCAGCCCCTGACCCAGTTCAGACTGGCAGGGACAGTGAGGACACTGCCCCTCCCCCTGGCCTGGCCCCCCAGAGTGGCCAGTGGGCCCTGGGGGGTGGCCATGGGGCCCAGAGCAGATGAACCCAAAGGCCCAGGTTTGCCCCATCCCTGCCCTCTGGCCGTGGGGCAGCTGCTCTGCCACGAGGTTCCAGTGGCAGCTTCACAATCCTCCTCTCCCTCTGCCTCCTCCTCTCTTCTTGCTCCCTCTGCTTCTCTTTCTCTGCCCCTTTCTTGGTGCTCTGGGTGGCTTTGGGAGCTGGAGAGGTTGGATTTTGACTTAAGTGTTGTGGAGGGATCGAATTTTGACTTAAGTCTTCTGGATTAGTCTGTGCTGGGTCAGGATTGGGGTGGAACATTTTAGTCCAGCTTGTGTGGTGCCCTTTTGCCAAGTTCCCTTATTTTCTCCCCTAAATTAATAAAAATACCTCTTGGGATCAAGTCTGTGGTTTGTTCTCAAGGTATAAAGAACCCTATTTATATATTTTAAAGTCAAAATCCTGGCTGAGCCCGTGATCCTGCAGCTCCCAGGGCTGGATTGTTGCACACCATCACTTGTGGAAAAGCTGGGGCAGTAAAAAAAAAGCTCTCACGTTTCTAAAATTTAGGAGAAAGGAAATCCCGCCACCTCTTCCCGTTCTTCAGACACCACACAAGCCATTTTTCCACGTGGAGTTTGTTCCTCTCTGAGCTGAAAAGGTTAAATGGAGGGAATGGCCTGAAGGTGAGGCAGGGGAGGGTCAGGTTGGGAAGTTTCTGTCTCCTCAGCCACCAGGTCATGCAGGCTCTGAGCTCAGGCACAAGAGCCTTTATTGCCTGGACTGAAATTTTAGATATCCCAGGCTAAAATATTAAGGTAAAAGGAAGTAGAAATGAAAAAGGCAGAGTGGTTTTAGTTAATTAGTCAGAGTTGGAAATTATTTGTGACTCAAAAACATATATAAAGTAAGAGTGAAACCTGGGGAAAGTTCTGCAAGGTCATGAGCAGACAACAGGCATGAATTTTAACACCCCCCCCCCAAGCTTCCCAAGGGAACAGCTGGAGCTGTGCCAGGGCAGGCTCAGGTTGGATCTCAGGCAAAGGTTCTTCCCCCAGAGGCTGGTTGGGCACTGCCCAGGCTCCCCAGGGCAGTGGGCACAGCCCCAAGGCTGCCAGAGCTGCAGGAGGGTTTGGCTGCTCCTCTGGGGCACAGGGGGTGACTCTTGGGGCTGGGCCTGTGAAGGGCTGAGGGTTGGACTGGATGATCCTTGGGGGTCCCTTCCAGCTCAGCACATTCTGGGATTCTTCCAGGGATGTAACTAGTTTAATTAAGGGACAATGGGTGCATCTCACCCCTAAGGAAACCAAGGTAAAGGTGATGTTCTTCATACACAAACTCATGTTCAAGCCAAATTCTGTCTTCATGAACACCCAGCTGACACTCAGGACAGCTCTAACTCAACATGGGACTTCAGGGAATCTCAGGAAGTGTCATGGAAACATCATGAGATGAAGACTTGTCCACATTTTAATAGATGGAGAAGCTGGAGCAGAGAGAGGGGAAGAGCCTCAGGTCACACTGCGTGTCAGTGCCTGCCAGGATTTCTGATTCCCTCTCCCAGGATTTCTGATTCCCTGCCTGCCAGGATTTCTGATGTCCTCTAAATCCCCAGTAAATCCTACCCCTGTTAACACCAGTATTAAATGGCAGCTGGTTTTAGCAGGAACTGGATTTCACCTTGGATTAGGTGATGCCCTGAACCAGTGGAAAGCCTCCAAGATTCCTGCTCCTGTTTTGTCCTTTTTTCCTTTTTATTTTTCTTCTGAGAGTGGCATTGTCACAAGACCTTAATTCTTGTTTTTTGCCAGTTCATCTGCTCCTACCACTTCTCCTTACAACTGTTGTATATTGTGAGCCCACTGCCAACTTCAGATGGGATGTGATGCAGAATGGAGAAACAAAATCGGCAGCAGCAGGTGATCTGTGAAGCAAAAAAACCCTCCACATCACAAGCAAATACCCTCAGTAATACAGAAAGCAAAGAAACATCAAAAAGGCAGGGAAAAAGATCTGTCTGGCAGCAAGAGGGAGTTTGGCTGAGCCATCAGCTGGTCAGTGAGGCAGGATTTGCTGCCCTCCTCTATGCCATGTGTGCTCTCCATCTTTCTGAAGATGAAGAAAGACCCCACAGCTGCTCAGTTAGGGGGGAAAAAAGTCACCTTGGGGAAGGTCAGGAGTGTGATTCCCTGCCCCACACGTCCAGGGGGTGCAGGGAATGCAGGGGAAGAGGCTCCTTCCCCTCTGCCCACCCTCCAGCCGATTATCCTGAGGTGAGAGGACCTCCAAGGATCATCCAGTCCAACTCCTGGCCCTGCCCAGGACACCCCAAAAATCCCCCCCTGTCCCTGAGAGCGTTGTGGAGAAGGAACTGCCATGGGATGGAGAAGGAACAGCTCCTGCTCCAGTGGCTCTGTGGTGTCCTGGGATTTGAACCATTTTTTCTGGGAGCTGTGAAGCTCCTCTGCAGGGTTCCACTGGGGCTGGAGGAAGGTCATCAGATTGTCAGATCCCAGAATCCCAGAATATGCTGAGCTGGGAGGGACCCCCAAGGATCATGGAGTCCAACCCTCAGCCCTGCACAGTTAGATATCCTAATATCTAACCCCAAGAGTCACCCCCTGTGCCCCAGAGGAGCAGCCAAACCCTCCTGGAGCTCTGGCAGCCTTGGGGCTGTGCCCACTGCCCTGGGGAGCCTGGGCAGTGCCCAACCAGCCTCTGGGGGAAGAACCTTTGCCTGAGATCCAACCTGAGCCTGCCCTGGCACAGCTCCAGCCACTGTCCCCTATCCCAGAGCAATCCCGCAGCGCCAAAGCAATCCCTGCCCCGCTCAGAGCTTTCCTTCTGTCCAAAATATGACCAAACCATGAAAAACGTCGAGGTTTCCAACCTGTAAGTGCAGCTGTTTCTCTGCACTTCCGAAGGGCTGCACGGTTAAAAACTCCCAGCAGCAATTCCACAACTGGCTGCTTCCCGGGAGGGGGAATAAATAAAATCGAGTTTATCTCTTCTAATTGCGGCCGAAATAAGGAGAGGGAGATGCAAGTGTGTGTCGTAGAGGGGAATGAAGGTGGTAAGGGAGGACTGGGGTTGTCCCTGGAGCGGGAAGCAGAACCAGCCATGCAGTGGATCCTCCTGCCAGGAGAGAGAGCCCTCGGCTCAGCTCTCAGCCCTCTGCCTCCTGCAAACCCTCCAGCGCTGCCAATTAGAGCTTTTCAAACCCAAGCTGTCAGCAAACAAGATGTACCAGCGAGTCTCTCCTGCGAGAACAGCGCCCCGAGAACACGCTCCTGTCAGGAGCGGCGCGTCCGCCCCGAGTGCTTGGCACGGGAGGGAGGTGGGGGGTGTCCCCCCGCTGTTTTCTGTCTAAATTAAGTGGGTTTCCAGGTTTAATGAGCTCCTTTCCATCTCCTTGTGGCAATCTGCACCCAAAGCTGAGCCCCAGAGACAGCCCGGGAGGTGCCTGGGAGCAGCATCCGCGCCTGGATCGCGGGGGGAAGATCTTCGGGATGTGGCTGTGTGAAAAATCTACTCAAAATTCACGTTGCTTTCTGACCTGCTCTTGGGGAAAAACAAAACTTCTGGGGGCAAAGAGTCTGGATTTGGCATCAGGAATTAATCAGGGGAGAAAATGAACCAAGCACCAAGACCAACCAGCCTGTTTGGGACTACAACCAGGACCAGGTGATACAGAAAGAGTGTAAGAAATAAAACCGGTATAAAATGATTTTTGACATCATATTTGGTTATCTAAATAATCAGGAAATCCTGATTCCCCCCCCCCCCAAGTGTTACGTATTTTTTCCCACGTTCACCCTGCCAGCCTGAGTCAAGGTGAAAAAATGTCCTTTTTTTTTTCTTTTATTATTATTTTTAAACCTACCTCCAAATTATTTGCAGTCTCGAGATCTCTGTAATTCTCTGTGTCATGACCTTGCCTCATTTAAAAAGCTGAATCCTGGTATGTGCCTTGTTTGGGAAGGAGCAGCCACTGGATCCTGGAGAGGCTCTGCTGAGCTGGACTAAGTGATGTGAGGGGAATTAAGAAAGGCTGAACCTTTCTGTTGGCTCAGCTGAGCAGGATCTGCAGTTTTGCCCTAAGGAAGCTCAGAAATCTTGCTTTTCAAGGTCAAATCTTGTGCTCATTTTAACCAGCCAGTGAATTCCTGACTTTCTGGATCCCTCTCGTGTTTGTTCTGTCACGCAGAAATCCCCCGTGTTCTCATGACACAATTTATTCCTGATTAACTGAGGCACCAGAGGATTCCTGGGCATCCCCAGATATTCCCACCTCGGGGCTGCTTGTGGAGACAATCCAGCAGCTAATGAGGTGCTGATGCCTCCTTATCCTCTCTACAACACGATGTTCTAACAGCGCTGAAAGGAGAATTGGGCAGAAACTCAAATAAACCCTTGATTTGCTCAGCAATTTGACAATTTATTTGTTGTTCTGCCTAAAATAAAAAAGCGCCGAGTAATTGGGCCCCCTGTGGGTTTTGAGAAAGGTATGAACAGACTTTTCCCTGAGCTCCTACAGAAACAAATAGTGCTTTTCCCTGCCCTGGGGTGGTGACATTTGCTGCACAAAGCACAACACAATAGGTGATGTTTTGCCCATTGTCCTACGCGGCTGAAAATCAGGATTTTCACAAGGTCTTGCTGGATTTCTGCAGTGGGAAGGAGCAAGGACCGTGTCTGGGGTTTCTGGAAGCTTCCCTAAATCTCTGCATCCTCCTGGGCAGGTGGTGGGGTCACCACCTGTGTCACAGAAGGCAAAAACTTGCTGGACTTTAAGGCATAATGGAAAAAAAAAACAACCAAAACACCAAAAATAACCAGAGAAGTGCAAATGGTTGTGGAGTTTTCCACCTTGGAAATATCCAAGAGCCATCAGGGTGTGGTCTCAGCAACCAGCTCTGGGTGGCCCCACTTGGGCAATGTGACCTCCAGAGATCCTTTCCAACCCCAACCTCTCCGTGATTCCCTTTGCTCGGCTCCAAAGTAGAAAGAAAGAGGGGGAAATGTGGTGATTTTCTTTTTTTCCCCTTAGTTTAATGCCTAAGAGAAATCATTCAAAAGACCGCTGCTGTTTTTCTGGGGTGTTTTTAGGTGTCCAGGAAAGAAGATTTCAAGGAGATAAAGCAGCTTCAGAGTTCTTTGTGCTGCTGCTGCCCACACAAACATTGGGATGACAGGGAAGAGCAAGGATGGGAAGAGGGTGTTGGCTGGGTTGTCTGGCAGCACAGATGCAGAGCAGACAAGAGCAGGAAAACAGTGCCCAAAGAAAGGGGTTGTTTAATGGTGTGGAAGAGATTCCCTAGAGATGGAAATCCAGCATTTTCATGGACAGCTCAGTGAAAATGTCTCTTCAATCCACAGGGATGGGCAGTGCTGTGTGTGAGGTGTCAGCATGAGTCAGGAATAAAAATAGAGGTTAATTCTGGAAGTGTTATAATGGATATAAATATCTATATAATTGTATAAATCAGGGCTGTGGGCCAGGCCTGACCCATGTGCCAGGCCTGACCTAAATATGGTCACAGTCTCCTAAAAGACATTGGGGAATTAGGTAAAGACAGCAGAAGTAAAG
Organism: Chiroxiphia lanceolata; assembly: GCF_009829145.1. Lineage (NCBI taxonomy): Eukaryota > Metazoa > Chordata > Aves > Passeriformes > Pipridae > Chiroxiphia > Chiroxiphia lanceolata. The sequence goes on along the minus strand of NC_045660.1, from coordinate 2,297,004 downwards.
AAATAGGGTGGGATTTCTGAGGGGCATGAATGGGTTGCACACCAGTCCTGGAGGAAAGTGGGTCTAAAAGGATCCCATTATTTATTCCATTTGAGAGGTAAACAATAAGAAAACTGGCAAATTCCATGGGATCTGCCTTCATGCAACAGCACTGGGAGTCAAACTCCTCCTTCAGGATCCTTCGTTTGGGACCCGGGCACCATTCCAGGGGGAATGATGAGCCCCAGGTTTCCTATTCCTTGATTTCCCCCAGGTTTCCTATTCCTTGATTTCCCCCAGCTGTGAGGTGAGGAGATGACTCCCAGCTCAGAGACCTGGGGCCTTCGGGGGTGTTGCTGGAGCTGTGTCAGGGTTGTGCTCCGTGTGGGATCACTGGTGCCGTGGGAAGCACTGGAATTCTTTTCCAGCCATGAGTTCCTCATTGGAACAGATCCATGGAGCAGTTTTAACTCCCTTTGCTGGGCGTCTGCTCCCAGGCCAAATGTGGAGAAGAGAAGCCACCTTGGTGTCCACGAGTGTGTTTTCCCACTATTAAATCCTTTGCATGGATGAGGGTGGAAGGGATGGACCTGGGGAAGAGCTGCCTGGAGCTGTCAGGTCCTAATTAGTGGCAAATTAGCAACTGCCTGAAATTTCTGTCCACTTTTGGAAAGAAAGCACTGTGCCCTGACTGGAACCCCTCAACGCCTTTATCCATCCAGAAAGGTGCTCAACAGCTTTGAGTGGATGTCTGGTGACAGGAGACATGGAAATGAAAGCTATAATCATATTCCTGGTAAGAGCTGAGCTTCTCCAAGGGCAGGACCATCATCCAACTCTTTCTTAATTCCTACTTCATTTACTGTCACACAGTGAGCAGCTACTGCTGACGTTGTTGGAAGGAGGACAAGCACCTTGGAACCCCTCTCCTGCTTGGAGCTTCTGGCCCATCTGGATGTTGGAACAGCAATTAATGGAATGAGATGAGAAATAATCTTTTTACAAGGTTATGTTGGAAGCAGTGAGAGGTAAATGTCTCTTTTGCCTCTCAGTGCTCAAGGACAGAAATGTTTCTGTGGTCTGGCATTCAAATAATTCAGTTTGGATTTATTAAATTATTTTTCTTTCTCTTAAGTCTCCAAGTTGAGCTTTGTTTTCAAGAAGAATTGAGAGGTTTGCACCTCCCAGAAGCTTGGAGCTTCTGGTCCTTCTAGACGTTGGAACAACAATAGAATGAGATGAGAAATAATCTTTTTACAAGGTTATGTTGGAAGCAGTGAGAGGTAAATTTGCCTCTCAGTGCTCAAGAACAGAAATGTTTCTGTGCATTGACACATTGGGATTTTTATTTTTTTTTTTTAAATTTTCTTTCTCTAAGTCTCAAAGCTGAGCTTTGTTTTCAAGAATCTTGTGGCTCGGGACACCCCTCAGCTCGTCCGTTGTCAACGTGCAGAATCTTTCCTTGGAGCTCCTACAGTTCCCAGAGCCCCGATGAGCTTGTGTTACATCATGGGAAGATACACCAAAAATACACTTTCAGATTTCTCACTGGTAGTACCAGACCTGTAAACCTGTCTGATCTTTTTTTTTTCCAGCTTCCATTCATTTCTTCCACCTCAGCTCCATCGCTCTCCTCAAAAGGAAGCTCCCAAGAAACCACCCGGTTTCTCACGGGAAAAAAAAATATTTTAATTCGCTTTAAGGAAAAGAAATTTTTAATTGACTTACCTTATTAAAATTGGGAGACCTCACCCTGCCCCCTTCTGAGTCACTGAAGGCCCTGCTGATGGCAAACTGGATGGCCAGGCCCGTCATGGTGCCCGTGGAGAGCGGCTCGATCCTCCTCACGGCCTGCAGGAGCCCGGCCTTGGTGTGGTAGGTCTTGAGGGAGAACTCGTTCTTGACGGCGCTGGCGTAGTTGATGAGCCCCACCCTGGTGGAGTTGGGCCCCACGTCCAGCCCCTCGATCACGCGCGACACGAAGACTTTGATCTTCTCGAACTCGTGCGGGCGGACGCTGCGGGAGCTGTCGATGATGAACACCAGGTCGGTGGGTTTGGTCCTGCACAGGGTGCCTGGAAGGGGGAAGGAGGGGAGGAGGAAAAATAAAAATAGAACAAAAGCGGTCTTGGGGGAGCAGTGGCTGAGCAGAGAGGAGCAGGAAGCTTCAGTCCTCGCTGGGGTTGTGGCATTTGGGACACCACGATCCATGTGGGTATTAATTGGTTAGATGGGATCTCCATCAGGCACGACCAGAAACAGATGCTGCCTGTCTCAGAGAGCACTTGAACCTAATGATTCTAGATGTTCTTTATCCTTTCTGAGGAAAGCAAGTCCTGGTGGGTGACCAGTTGTCCCTGAGTCAGCAGTGCCCTGGCAGCCAGGAGGGCCAACCCTGTCCTGGGGGATCAGGGAGGGGATTGTTGGCTCTGCTCTGCCCTGGGGCGGCCTCATCTGCAACATTGGGGCAGTTTTGGGCACCACAATATAAGAAGGATCTGAAGCCATTGGAGAGTGTCCAAAGGAAGGCAATGAAGAGGGTGAAGGACCTTAAGGGGAAGCTGCCTGAGGACACTAAGGGCACTTGGTGTGTTCAGCCTTGGTCTCTACCTCTTGTCACCCCAGGCTGTCACTAATGCCAGTAATGAAACCTTATCCACTTATGGCAGCAAAGAGGGGAGAGATAAAGCTGTGAACTGAACCCCAGAATTTTCTGAGCTGGAAGGGACTCCCAAGGCTCATGGAGTCCAACCCTCAGCCCTGCACAGGCCCAGCCCCAAGAGTCACCCCCTGTGCCCCAGAGGAGCAGCCAAACCCTCCTGGAGCTCTGGCAGCCTTGGGGCTGTGCCCACTGCCCTGGGGAGCCTGGGCAGTGCCCAACCAGCCTCTGGGGGAAGAACCTTTGCCTGAGATCCAACCTGAGCCTGCCCTGACACAGCTCCAGCCCTTCCCTGGCTGCTGTCCCTGGTCCCCCCAGAGCAGAGTTCAGTCCCTGCCCCTCCTCTGCCCCTGCCCAGGAATTGGAACTGCACTGAGGTCTCCCCTCAGTGTCCGCTGCTCCAGCTGAACACACCAAGTGCCCTCAGTGTCCTCCCACACCTTCAAATCCAGGCCCTTCCCCATCTCTCTGCCCTCCTTTGGACACTCTCCAATGGCTCAATCCCTTCCCTCCATTGTGTCCCCCCAAACTGCCCCAATGTTGAGGTGAGGCCGCTCCAGGGCAGAGCAGAGCAGGACAATCCCCTCTCTGATGCCCCAGGACAGGGTTGGCCCTCCTGGCTGCCAGGGCACTGCTGACTCAGGGACAACTGGCACCACCAGGACCCCTTTCCCGGCCCTGCTTTCCAGCCCCTCATTCCCAGTCTCTATGAACAGCCAGGGTTGCCCCATCCCAGGTGAAACCCGAGCCTGCACTTATGCACCAAACAAAGGCTGGGAAGGGGTTATGGAATTTCAGCCACCACCACCCACACGGATATTAATTAATTAATGAGGTGGGATCTCCCTCAGGCAGGACCAGAACCAGGCACCACACTCAGCAGCTCAGGCTCAGCCGAGCATCCAAACACCGGATTAACCGACCACCCCCACAGGAAAAACTCCTGTTTTTCACTTAATGGCACTGCCAATAAACTCCTGTAGGACAGCCCAGGTTTGTGTCTGTGAGCTGGGGTGGGAGAACACGACACAGAGAGTGAACCCACATAACTGACAGTTAATCTCTCCAACCAAACATCGGCTGTGGAAAGGAGCTGGTATGAACAGGAAGCATTAGCAGTGCAACAAGCTGGGTGACTATTATTATTATTTCTTTAATTTCCCATTTTCATGCTAGACATGGACAAGCTCGAGGAGTGTTTGGACAATGCTTTCAGGGATTGTTGGGGTGCCCTGTGCAGGGCCACAGGTTGGATTGGGTGATCCCTGTAGGTCCTTTCCAGCTCGGGATATTTTATGATTCTATGATTCTAAATAGAGGCAAATATTTTGAGCTGCAAACTGCACTTTGGTTCAGTAGAAACAGGTTTAAGGCAGAGGTGGTGGATCAGTCTCTTGGCAGGAAAACACGATATCTGGCCGTGTTCTTAACTCCAAATATGTGTTGCCTTTGACAGGTTGTGTTTGGTAACACAGCCCGGGTTTGTGCCTGTGAGCTGGGGTGGGAGAACACGACACAGAGCTGTAAACCCACATAACTGACACTTAATCTCTCCAACCCCACAAACACCCTCTGTGGAAAGGAGCTGGAAGCATTAGCAGTGCAACGAGCTGAGTGATTGTTATTATTATTTCTTTAAGCTCCCATTTTCCTGCTATTTTCCATCTTCATTTTCAACTGCGGCAAAACATAAAAAAGGGGCTGATATTTTTTTTTATGGTTTTCCAAATGAATTGTCCCATTTTTTCCCCACCAGATCTACAGCATGCTGCTCTTTTAATTTTGTGCCATCATTTAGCCTGTCTCTATCAGGGCATCAAACACTCTGTTAATATTTGATTTCTGCAGCCAGGGACTACAGAAGTTACAGCAGAAAGGAAATTTCTGTGGACAGATTTTTAAATGGGAGCTTTTGGGCCAACAAATCTGTTCCAAATGATGACATAAATATTATAGCAAGTCCTCAGCGTGAAATCTAATGGAGCTTTCGGTCTTTTGGGCAGATAAAAATAAATACCCTGTGATATATCCATAAAGAATATAATCAGGTTTGTTTCCTGAGAGACACTAATGCTGAATCTGCCTCTGGCTCCCAGAAAGGTCTTGCTAAAGATGCTAAAGAAGGGAAGCAGGCAGTGGTCACTTTGTCAGATGCTCTAATTTCCTCTAAAATGCAATATAACCTTTTCCCATAGGCATGACTTTCGTTTTTCCCACTGTAATTCGTTGCACAGGAAGGAAAAATTCACTTGGTTGTGCCCATTTTACAGGTGAGAAATGAAGGTACAGAGAGAGGCTCAAAGTTTTGCCATCAGTCCCTGCAGAAATAAAGCCCAGATTCCCCTTTGCCCATGTAGCTGACGAATCACCTCTGGATTTACTGACAAACCAAGGAGGAAAAGTTATTTTTTTTCCCTTAGGAATAGTTGGATCCAATAGAAATTTTGAAATATATCTATTTCTTTTTGCATGAAAGCTCTGTGATTTTGTCCTAAATAACATTTCCAACTTCTTTTTTTTTGAGAGCAAATTATATTTCAGAGAAATGAAGGGAAAAGAAGGGATATCAGGTGGGAGCTTTGGGATTTCAGCCTGTCTGCTCACAGGCCTTAATCCTTTCCAGGAGGTGACAGACAGGACACTTACTCTGATTGACATCTTGACTCAGCATAGTTTATTTAAAAGTTGAATTAAACCAGAAATAAAATGTCCTTTTTTAAAAAAAAAATACCCACACTAGGAATTATGCAGGAATAGCTGAACTTTATGCCCTGATTTAGCAGCAAATATCTTTTTTGGCATCTTTGCCATGTTCATTCCAAGAGCAGGAAAGCTGCTGAGTAACCCAGACCTACAAGGAGTTTATTTTAGAAGTGGCAGAAGGGCTGAGCTGAATGCCTGCTCTGTATAATTTCCTGACTTCAGTAGCACAGCAAAGATAACCCTCCCTTCCCAAATTGCTGAGGAGAAATGGGTCAGTGTAGCAGAAATCTCCCTCCGTGAGCAGCAGATAACACTGAAGTCCCTGTCACAACCCTCAGCCTGCCCACAAATGTGTGTTCTGCATCATCACGAGACCATTCCAACATTTTTTAATACCCAAAAGTAAGTTTGGCCTTGGCTGCCTGTCTGGCAGTGAGTTCTCCAGGCTTCCTGGAGCCCCTGGAAGATGCTCCCCAGGAGCAGACCCTGCAGCCCTTGCCTTGGTGTCCAGCACTTTCTAACACCAACTGGGAGTTAAAAGCATGTGAGCTCCAGAGCAGGCAGCTCCCCTCCCTCCTGGCTGCCCTACACCCCGCTTGGAAAGTCAAACAGAGCAGGATTTTGCTCAGGATGAAGGAAAACATAGGAAAGTCCTGCTCTCATCAACCTCATCGACCTCAGCCAGACCTTGCTGCCCGGGGAGGTGACCCTGGCTGAGCGGGGGGACCTGGCCAACTCCTCCTCCAGCTCCTGGCCAGACCCTCCTCGTGGAGCCGTGGAGAGGAGCAGTTTTGGAAGGCACAGGAGAAGTTTTGGGAGGCAGAGGACAGCCCTTCTCCCACCTGGGCCTTCTCCAGCCGGGACCAGGAGTGCCGTGGCTGCCGCCCTGGGGACTCGGGGTGAGCCGGTGCCACCTCGCTGTCCCTCAGTGCAGACTGAAGTCATGGAACAGCCAGAAGCAAACCCAGCTCCAGCTCCTGCTGCCTTGGGAGCGCAGCTGGGAAAGCTCCTTCGCTTCCCTGGCTGATGTTGGGTGTTCCCTCTCCCTTCTCCTCCTTCCCAGTGCTGGGACGAGTGGCAGAGGCTGAGGACCCAACGCGCTCCCCACTCACCTCTGGGCTGCAGAGGAGCCCCGCACACGGTGTAGCTCTGGAGGAGGAGCAGTAAAGAGAGCAGCAAGGCAGAGAAAATCCTGTCCATGGCTGTGGAGGAGCTGGAGGCGGGATGGGGAGTGGAGAGCAGGAGCCTTGGCCCAGAGGTATTAACCTGCCCTTCGTCGGGGAGGCATCGAGCCAGCCCCTGACACGTGTGAAGCGCCGGGGGGGCTCCGAGGGGAGAGGGACGAGGGAGAAAACCCTGCCCCAAGATGGGGAGGGGGGGATGTCTAGCCCTGCCTGCCCCCATCCCTCCACAATGGCGTCATTGCTGCTGGAAGGGGATGGGAAGCTATAAAAGAGCCGCAGCGGGACGGTATGTGGGGAATCTGGGACCGTAACAGTGGGACCAGTGAGCCCAGCCCTGGGGAACTGGGCTGGACCTGTCAATCAGCAGCTCCTGGCCACAAACCTTGGGCTGTGCCACGGGCTGTGGTGTGTCAGGCTGGTGTCCTTCCTCTGGCAAAGCCCAGGGAAGGGGGGGAGTGGGATCAGCATCACACAAATCACCTCTCAGTCCCCACGTGTGCTGGAAACCAGCCCGTGGGACTGGGGGGCTTTGCTGCCTTGGCTTTGTCTGAGGGGGAATGCTCAGGGGCAGAGGAAGAGGAAGAGGAGAGGAAGGCTTGGGCAGGCACAGGAGAAAGTGTGTGATGCAGAATAAGTTTCTTCCTGCAGGGAACAGTTCCTTCTCTGTGAGGTTGTGCCCCTGTGCAGCAGAGCAGGGAGGGGAAAGGGCTCAGGAGCCTAAACTGGATAAATAGAGAGGGAACTCGGGACAGACAAACAGATCAGGAGCTGGATTTAGTTTTCCAGTGCAGCGTTCAGGTCTGTACACAGGAGGGAGATGCAGCTCCTGCCACAAAAAGCCAGTAATCTGACTTAACAAACAAGACTGATGATGCTGCAAGTTGAGCTGAAATCCAGTGTTTTCTTTGTGGGAGAGCAGCAGGGAGATTTGGTACCAGGGTAAGAGGAATTTAACGATGGGTTGGTCACAAAGCAGTGTATCTGTTTTCTTCTTTTTGACTACTGTTTTACACCATCAGCTGATTAAAGCCCTTGTCCTCTGATGGATTAGTCTTTGCTCACCTTTCCAGCCACACACCCTTGGATCAATCAGCCATTTAATCTGAGTTGTGTTAGTGCAGTGCCAGGCAAACCACCTTTAACTCAAAGCCCAGTTTCTCTTCCCTTATCCAAAGTCTCTCTTTACTCCAAAAGCTCTTCAACAGAGCCCAAGAGCTCCCGTGGAGAAAAGCTCTTTGATTAGGGAAAAAAAGGACCTGTCCTTAGTGAAGCTGCCAGGCTGCTCTGAACCCTTTCAACATGAAAAGTGTTAATTAAAATACTGAAAGATGGTGAGGTCCTCATGCAAAACCAGCATGGGTTTGTCCCACTGTCTTCCCAGGTACAAACCATCAATCACAGGCTTTCAGCGATCTCTGGATGGAAAATTTTAGCCCGAAGGAACAAATGTTTCAGGGGAGGGACGGGGCAGCTCTGCTGGAAGGAAAGGCTGGGAGAATTGGGATTGTTCAGCTTGGAGAAAGGAGGCTTCAAGGTGACCTAATTGTGGCCTTCCAGGGCCTGAAGGAGCTACAAGGAAGATGGAGGGAAATTTTAGATGGACTTGGAGTGCCAGGACAAGGGGGAATGGCTTCCCACTGAAGGAAAACAGAGTTAGGTGGGATATTGGGAAGAAATTCTTGGCTGTGAGGGTGGGGAGGCCCCAACACAGGTTGCCCAGAGAAGCTGTGGCTGCCCCTGGATCCCTGGAAGTGTCCAAGGCCAGGCTGGAGCAACCTGGGCTGGTGGAAGGTGTCCCTGCCCAGGGCAGGGGGTTGGAATTACCTTTCAAAGTCCCTTCCAACCCCAACCAGTCTGTGATTCTGTGATGAACATGGTTACATTTATGTGTTTATGTATATATAAAACTATGTATATAGGCACACACATGCAGGCACACGACTCCTCCATTCAAACCTTTCATGGATATGTTTATAAAATCATGAATTTTGATGAGTGCTAATATATATAAATATATATATATACTATTCACTGCTATCCTCGTGTGTTTTCATTCGCAGAGCTGCATTTTCTCCCCGGATATACAGAACACCTACACCCTTACATTTACAACTATTAGGGAACAAAGTGAAATAACAGCCTAAAATTTGGGAAGCTTTGCCCCCGAGCTCTCCATGATGAGGTTTCTCTGTCACTCTGCCCTGCAGACAAGGATCTCTTGGTGCAGACAGTACTTACTGGCCATGAATAGGGATCATTCAGAGCCCTCCATAAATGAAGCCTCTATGGCTGTTCTTGCCCAGGAAAATATAAAGTTTCTCTGTGTCATTTCGCTGTTAATTAGCAAAGGAAGATAAATACATTTCAGGTGAATATTTTCACTAGCAGAGCTCGTGGCACACAAGCAGCATTAGAGCTTTGAAACTCCTGTGAAGGGCAAAGGTGTGCTGGGTACTCAGGGCCTGCGTTTCTGCCTCTGTAAAAGCACTGTTTGTTTGGAAAATATGAAACAGAATTTTTTTCCCCCCCGGCCCCCGAAAAAATGCAAACACGGGGGTTCGATATTTTCGAGAGGAAAATATGCATTTAAAAGCTCTTCCCCAGCCTGGCTGAAACGTAAACAGACAAACCATTAATGGCCAGTGCTGGCCCCAGAGTGGCAGAGCTGCTCCTGGGGGCTTCACGTGTCCTGGCACAAGGAGGGTTTGCCTCTCCTCCAACACAGCCATGGCTCCTGATTTAAAAAGGACTGATTTTTAAATATCAGATCCCCTCTTTCCTCCCTCCTTGCAGGAGATCCTGGTCCCACCTTGCTCATACTGAAGTCAAGTGGTTCAGACTCTCCTTGTGTGGGGTGCTGGTGGGGTCACACCTCGAATCCTGGGGGCAGTTTTGGGCCCCTCATGACAAGGAAGACATTGAGGGGCTGGAGGTGTCCAGGGAAGGGGCTGGAGCAGCAGGAGCAGCTGAGGGAGCTGGGGGGGCTCAGCCTGGAGAAAAGGAGGCTCAGGGGGGACCTTCTGGCTCTGCAACCCCCTGACAGGAGGGGGGAGCCGGGGGGGGTCGGGCTCTGCTCCCAGGGAACAAGGGACAGGAGGAGAGGGAACGGCCTCCAGCTGCACCAGAGGATGTTCAGATTGGATATCGGGAAAATTTCTTCAGGCTGTAAAGCACCAGAACAGGCTGCTCAGGGAAGTGCTGGAGTCCCCATCCCTGCAGGAGTTCAAAAAAGCGTGGATGTGGCACTTGAGGACGTAGTTTAGTGGTGAACTCAGTGATGGTGCTGGGTTGACGGCTGGTCTTGATCTTAGAGGTCTTTCCCAACCTTAACAATTCCAGGGTGGGGTCAGGAGATGCAGCTTGTCCTCCCCAGTATGACCAACATCATCCTCTGCACCCAGCCAAGAGAGAGGTTTGGTTTTCCTTCCCTGGCTGCTCCTCAAAGCTCTGGGTGATGCCCCAAAATTCCACTGTGCTGCACCTTCCTTTGGATCCTTTCTTTCACTGACAACCTTTTCCTAGTTTGGAAAATCCCGATGACAAAATTCATTCTTTGAAGTGTCTTTGACACTTCCCTCTTTGAAGTGTCAAATCTGCCAGCCTTGGGCCAGGCCAGGAAAAGAGCAAAGCCCAGTTTTTAAGTCCTGGAAGTACTAAAACCCAAGCACATATTAATGCAGACAATATCAGAGCTGGGAGAGGTGGTAACTTCTCATTTGTCATCAGACAAGCAAGTCTGATGGCATAAAACTCTCTAAATGCAGATTCTTTATCACTGTATGCAAAACACTTCACAGGAATATTGATCAGATGGGCAAAGCCGAGAAAAATGACATTTTATTTTCGATGCCTTGTTTTGACTTGGCATTTCACTCGTGCCGTTTGTTTCGCTCACGTTTTTGTTTTAAACCTGTATTTTAGTGCTGTATTTCCATATTTCCAATAAACACCTCCCGATTCCATTTAATGCCTCGGTATAAATTTCACACTGCAACAAATCAAAACCCTGAGGGGCTTCCATGGAAATGACCCAGAAGAATGGGAAGGTTTTCGGGGGTGGGGGGGAAAGAAAATCAAAATTTGGGGGATCTCAAGATGTTTCCAGACTTCCAACAGAGGTCAAGCACAAGGCAGGATGAGAGGAAATCACCTCCAGTTGTGCCAGGGGAGGTTTAGATGGGATATTAAGAAAAATTTCTTCTTGGAAAGGGTGGTCAAACATTGGCCCAGCTGCCCAGGGCAGTGGTGGAGTCCCCATCCCTGGAAGTGTTCAAAAAACCCCGTGGATGTGGCACTTCAGGCCGTGGTTTAGTGATGAACATGGTGGGGGGGGATGACTGGTTGGACTCGATGATCTCAGAGGTCTTTTCCAATCTTTTAAAATGTTGCATTTTTCTTTATCTCTTTTTTTTTTTTTTTTTCCAACAGCCCAGTGTTTGTAGCCCTGGCCCATCAACCCTTCTCAGAAGGGATCTGGAGGGTGGCTGAGTCCCTCTGGTTGGGAAGGGCAAGCAGCCAAATTCTGAGTAGTTTACTGTTGATTCTTATTTCCTTCCAAACAAACCTGTTGGTCGTAGTAAACACAGCTTTCCTGCCCTCCAGCCATCACAAAACTCCAAGGTTTAGCAAAATTCTCCATCATTTCTTGCCCATTTCAGGCTCCCTTTGATGTTCCCAGGTTGAGTGTTCCTGAGCTGCATTCCCAGCTCCATTTCCCACCTACTCAGAGAAACGGTGACAAAAGGTGCCTTTTAGTCCAAGCTCCAATTGTTGTATTTTATTTATTTTCTATTTTGGTTTGGCACAGTGGAGGGGGGGGGTCTCTCCCAACCTTTTTCATTCCCATAAAGGGTATTTACTGCACCTCTGTACTGGGAATGTGATATTTCAGGCAGTGGGGGGAGTGCAAAGCATAAAACAAATGATGTAAAGGGTGAAGGGTTGGGGAGACATGAATGGCTTTAAATATAACCCTTCCAACAGCCCAGGATCAAAGGAACTGCTGTTTATCCTTTAAGCTGCAAATAGCTGGCAAATATCCTCGTGCTCTGATGCTGTAAATAGTAAATGCTGTTTATGGCTGGGGCATGTTTATGTATTTTATGGGTCACACTTATTTCAGAGGGATCAGTTTTATTTGCCATGTTAACCATGCTCACATATTCCACCCCCTGTCCCGGGACTGAGTTGCCTCCTGGGCACTATTCCTGGCTCTCCTGCTGAGCACCTGCAGCTCAGGTCCTCCCTCTGGGCCTGGAATTCTCCACCTGTGCAGGGACACAGTTCTGGGCTGGCCCAGGAGCCCCTGAGGTGGTTTCTGTCCTACAGGTGGCTTGAAGGGCCAGTTTTGGGCACCACGGTGTAAGAAAGGTCTGAAGCTGTCAGAGAGCAACCAAAGGAGGGACATGAGGATGGGGAAGGGTCTGGAGAGGCCACACAAGGAGTGATGGAGGGCACTTGGTGTGTTCAGCTGGAGCAGAGGAGACTGAGGGGAGACCTCAGTGCAGTTCCAATTCCTGGGCAGGGGCAGAGGAGGGGCAGGGACTGAGCTCTGCTCTGGGGGAGCAGGGACAGCACCCAGGGAACGGCTGGAGCTGTGTCAGGGCAGGCTCAGGTTGGATCTCAGGCAAAGGTTCTTCCCCCAGAGGCTGGTTGGGCACTGCCCAGGCTCCCCAGGGCAGTGGGCACAGCCCCAAGGCTGCCAGAGCTCCAGGAGGGTTTGGCTGCTCCTCTGGGGCACAGGGGGTGACTCTTGGGGCTGGGCCTGTGCAGGGCTGAGGGTTGGACTGGATGGTCCTTGGAGGTCCCTTCCAGCTCAGCACATCCTGGGATTCTGTGAATGGAACAGCTCTCTAACTCTGGCCAGTTCTGAAGGTGGTCTCTGTGTGGGCAGCTCGTTTTCTCTGAGGTGAATGAGTCAAAACAGCTGCTGGATTAAAGCAAACCACACAAAAGGACCAGGGTAGAAATCATAAAATCCTGGAATAGTTTGGGTTGGAAGGGACCTTAAAGCTCATCCCATTCCACCCCCTGCCATGGTCAGGGACACCTCCCACTATCCAGGTTGCTCCAAGTCCCATCCAGCCTGGCCTTGGACTCTTCCAGTGAGATGTAGTAATAAAGACTCTGGGATCACCCAGGAAGAGGAGCATGATTATAAAATAACTTTCACTGACAGAAATGTCCCAACTCCCCTGTGAACAGACACATGGGGGAGAGAGTTCCTCAGCTGGGGCCCGTGGGGGCTCCTGGGCTGATGGATGAGTGTGAAGATGGAAAGCAAAAGAAAAGGCTTTGGTTGATGCATCACCACACTGCCAGTTTGTGTCACCCTGGGCCCACCACTGGGGACAGCACTTGCAGTGACTTCATTTGACTGCCACAAGTGACTAATTATCTTAATGAACTGTCTGCAAGGAGTGAAGCCCTTGCATGTGCTCTGATTGAAACAATTACAGCAGTGCCTGTGCCAGGCTCGGGGGGTTGGACCCTGGGAGCTTCAGAGGAGTCATTCAAACCATCAGGAACCAAGGCAGCCTGAAACCACGACACAGAGTCCCTGTGGTGCAGGACACTGTGCCGTGACAGCCTCCTGGAGACATTCCACACATCCATCACCCTACCCCACTCTGGGGCCAGGCAGCACACGGGCTACAGAGCTCCAGGAGGTACCAGGGAATGCTGCCAAGCTGCTCTCTCTGCCCTCTTGAAGGTCTGTTTATACCCACTCAGGCTGGGGGAGGCCTTTCCATCACAGTGGACACTCTGGCTCGGCCTGCCCAGCTCTGCCCGTGGATGTTCCTGGTGCATTACACATCATTTTCCCCAGGTTTCCAGCAGCTCCCTCACATTCCCAGATGCCATTTCCAAGTCTGATAGAAGCCAGCACCAGAAAAACACCTCCAATCCTCCCCAGGCTTTACTTGCACTGGATTCTCTGCCAGCTTTGGCGCTGTTCAACTTCCAGCAGGATTTGTAGAATCAGCTTGACTGTTTTCCACTTTAGAAATGTAGAATCAGTTTTCCATGGTAAAGAGTTTCTTACAAAAAAGGGGTGGCCTGGATTGCTGGAGCAACCTGTGCTGCTTCCATCAGAAGGAAACATTTCCCACCAGGGCACAGGATTATCAAACATTGGACCAAAGGGCTGGGAATGGGGCACGGGAGCACCTCCAGCATCTAACAGAAAGCACAGTGGTGAACTTGGTGGTGGTGCCACGTTGATGGTTGGACTTGGTGATCTCAGAGGTTCTTTTCCAACCTTAATGATTCTGTAATTGTAAAGCAAAAAGCCCCTTTTCCACTGGAGCTTTTGCTCTGGATCAGATGGGCGCCAAGGTCAGTCAGGTCATCTGATGGACACCTCTGGAGTCCTGGAGCATCTCCACCTCCATGAGATGTTGCTGGTTTGGTCAAGACCCTCTTACTTATCTGTCCTGTCATTGCTGAGATCATCAGCTCAATCTGCTCCCTCCATGAAAGATCATGAGCTCAATCTCCTCTCTCCATCAAAGAAAGATCATCAGCTCAATCTCCTCTCTCCATCAAAGAAAGGTCATCAGCTCAGTCTCCTCTCTCCATCAAAGATCATCAGCTCAATCTATTCTCTCCATCACCTCAATCTCCTCTCTCCGTCAAAGAAAGATCATCAGCTCAATCTATTTTCTCCACCAAAGATCATCAGCTCAATCTCCTCTCTCCATCACCTCAATCTCCTCTCTCCATCAAAGAATTGCTGCTCATTTCTCCTCTGCACTGGAAAACTAAAAACAACATGTGGAGCAGCACTGAACATATTTGTGTGAGCTGGTTCTCAGCCTGTATTTGAGACTCACCTCAGTAAATCAGTTTAGAGAAGAAAAAGCAGTGCAACAGTGGCATATTTAAAAGAGTCTTTTATCAGGCTCAAACCCAGTATTGATAGTGCCACGCTCTGACTTATTGAGAGGTTTGGGACAGCTTGTGCTCAGTTTGTGTTGGCCAAGTCCCCCAACATTTCAGAAAACCAAAACCACTTCCCGTCTCGAGCTCAGCCCCTGACCTGGCTGGAAGCTCACAATAAATCTATACATTTTATCACATTTCAGGGGGTTTGGAGCCAGGCTTTCTTGGGAAACTATTCTGAGCCCTTGGAGAGAAAACACTGCACAGCAGAAGGATGGACAGGCTTGGTCCGAGCCAGAGAACATTGGGTTCGGTAAAGAAAGCTCCTGGTACATCTTGAGACAAATCCCAGCTCTGCAGAGATTGTGTTGAACATCCTTGAACTGCTTTAGCTGGATTAGCAGAGTCTGTTAAACCAGGAGGCTCAGGGAATGATTTATCCTGCTGCAGGAACTAAACAGCCCAGAGCATTATTAATGGGAGTTTAATTAGAGGTGGAATTGGAACTGTTTAAAGGGATGGAGAAGGATTTTTAACCTGATTTAGCTGGATCACATTGAAGAACCCTCTTCTGGTTTAGAAACCAAGGGAATGGGACCCAACAATATCTTGGGCAGACCCAGGCACTGGGGTCAGTCCTGGGCAGTGGAAGGAGCCTGGTGACCACGTCCCAGTGCTGGGGGGGTTGTCACACACCAGCTCAGCACCTACAGGCTCTGATGAGGAACCTTCAGGGCAGGACTGTGCTTCCAAAAACTCCCTAAATTACCAAGAGAAGCTCCACCCAGTTATCCCATCCCATGGCCTCCTCCAGCCCTGCCTTTGGGCTGGGGAGAAATGAGCAGCAGTTGCAGCCTGGTCTTCAGGACTAAGGGGCTTGTCTGGAAGGTTCTGGAGCCTATTGATTATTCAGAATTAAAGATAATGTTTTATCTCTCCACATAATAAAGCAGGAGACTGGGCTGGACCTTGATGCATAAAGCTGGGCTCTTCACACTCCTCTGCCAGGTTTCCTGGGTGGATTTTGGGTTGGTCTCTCGCTCTTTGGTCACAATTGCCACATTTAGGATCAGAGGAATTATTTTCTGCCTTGAAGAATTTGAGTGGTTGGTACTTTTGTGGGTGATTTTTTGTACTCTTTGTGTGCTTTTGTGGATGATTTGAAGCATATTTAAAAGCACTGGAGCTATTAAGGTGTCACTGTGGTGCTGCCTTCCAGACTTCATGGCTGCTTTTGAGCATCCTGGTTCCCAGAACGTGGAAGATGAAGCACAGAGAAAGGGAGTCATCCTTTCTTTTCAGTGATGAGAAAACCAGCTCAAAAGTGTCCAACCAACATCATTATCTCCATCCCCATATGCATAAATACACACCCAGTGAAAAGACCACGGGGTAGCACCACACTTCTTATTTATTCTTTGCAAATATTCCCTCAAATCTTGTTGGTTTGTTTTGTTCCAGAGCAGCACAAAAAGCCCAGGCTGTGATCCCAAGCTGAGGATGATGCTGGAATAGTTATTACTGAGCAAACTACACTTCCCTCCTGAACTGTTTTAAAAAAGCAGATAACAATCCCAAGTGGATGAGAGGTACCTGGAATTTGGTCTCTGCTCATCTGTCACCAGCACTGACTGCTCTGTGCACAGTCAGTTTGAACATGCCATAGATCTTTCTCACACATAGAAGAGGAAGGATGGAGGAAGATTTTTAGATAAAATTACCAGACTTGCTGTTAAAAATGCCAATTTTTCCTTTGCAAGCAGCACACACACATGTGATAACATCACCCCAAGGTCAAAGCACCAGTTTTTGCTAATTTTTTTTTTTTTTTCCCAGGAAGCAAATTATTGCTTCCTAAAAAAAAAAGGAAGGACACCACGATTCAGAAATCAGACCCCAGCAGGCAGAAATCAGACAGCAAAGTGGTGAAGCCATTAACATTTTTTTTTTTTTTAATTGAAACTCATCTTTCAAGTCACACTAAAAGCAAAATGAAATATGCAACCACTCAGGTATAAAATGGCAGAGCAACACTGCGAGTGTGTTGGATGGAGCAATCCTCATGGGAAGCAGACAGGATGAGAGCTGGGTCATAATTCAGGGCAGATCTTCATTCTCCTGATGCTCCCTTTGCCACGGGGTCTGGCTTGGCACAGCTTCAGGGCTGGGCTGTGGCACAGAAAAGCTTCTCCCCCATTTCCCCCCCCTAAAATATCTCAGTTATGAGATGAGAAGCAGCATCTCCCTGGCAGAAAGCAAGGCTGGGAGGGGCTCAGGCAGTGCCTGCACGTCCCAGCAGCCACGGGGCAGAGCCAGGCTGGGGAATCCCTGCAGGGCCTGGAGCCCAGGCTGGTAAAATGAGCAATAAACGGGAGTCAAAACGCCAGTGTGGGACAAGGCATCAAATCCCCCCACTCTGCAGGGTCACCCAGTGGGCTGGATCACACAGCTGGGATCAGGGAGCTGCTCCATGAGGATTCCTCAGAGGGACTGACCATCTGACAGCGGGGGAAGAGGCACCAACAGCAGCACTGATGTTGTTTGCTCCCCAGAGCAGAGCTTAGATTGTCACATAGGGTGGTGGGGACTCCTTGGAAGGCAACTCCAAGGCTTCCTCATAGGATGGCAGTGCAGCCTGGAAGAGAAGACCATCAGTTATGCTCTGGGTTTGATCTTGGACGTGTTTCTCCAGCTGGTTCAAAGCAGGGTAAGAGAGCCCCGTGGGCTGTAGGACACGAAGGGCAGGAATCCAGCAGAGTTAGAGGAGCAGCAGCACTTTAGAACCACTTTGCTGCCAGTCCCACCTCCATGTCCTGAAGGAATCAATGGAGCAAGAGCCTCTGATGTGCAGAATATCAGCCAAGCAGCTGAGCTCAGGGCACTGCACAGGGGCACAGCAGGGGCACAGGCTGCTGGCAAGGCAAGGCTCAGCCTAGTTCCCAAGTTTCAGCAAGACAAACCCCTACATTTATCATTCCATATCCTTCCTCTTTGCTTCTCACCCATCTTCACAGGATTAAAGATCTTGGAGACCTCACAGAAGTTCACAACTTCCAGTGGGCACAGCACCAAACCTGCCAGAGCTCCAGGAGGGTTTGGACAGGGTGGGATTGTTGGGGGGTCTGGGCAGGGCCAGGGGTTGACTGGGTGATCCCTGGGGGTCCCTCCCAGCTCAGAATATTCCATGAGTCAATAATTTTTCCATCATATCAGAGCAGCTGGATGCTGCTCATAGAGAGATCACCACCAGCCCGAGGAGGGACACTGAGATTCATTAATTATCAAATCATTAAGGTGAAGGGCAATGCACCAAATCACTCAGACACTGACACTGTGAAAGGTGAAGACAAGCTTAATTTTAAACCCTCTTGGACACACAGAACCCAAAGTTCAGCTGAAATTAAACCCCCAGCTCTGGCTCAGAGATTACAAGTGATATATTCCCATCTATCTGCTGTGGCTCAGAGATTACAAGTGATATATTCCCATTTATCTGCTGTGCCTGAAGCCTCAGCTGCAGGTTCCTTGCAGAGTCCACTGAAAGATTTAATACAAAAATAATGTATATATAATACATGCAATATAATATAATTGGAAATTGATTTTTAGGACCTGTCCATGCACATTTGAAGGGTTAAACTCTCTCTCAGACCACCAGAGAAGCACAAGGAAGGATCTCCATGGATCTCATGAGTCTGAAATGTGATTTTTTAAATCTAAAGGAGTTTTCCTCACCTTTTCAACTGCTTGTGGGTCGACTTTCACCTCCTCTCTCTTGCTGGCTTTGATGTACTTAAAGCAGCTCAGCACACATTTGAACATATAGGCCTAAAAAAAAGGGGAAAATTACATTTTTCCATTGCATTGCAGGTCAACAAGAACATTCCCACTTTTGCCATCAGCCTGATGTTATCCCAGTCTCTTCTCTGGAGGCAGAAGTTTGGGATCCTGGGTCCCAGGGCCTTCAATCAGTCTCTGTCCATCCTTCAGCAGGAAGGTGGGAACTCCATGGATCCAGAACAGAACAGTGGGGTGGGACTATGACTAATAATGACATTAAATATAATATTTAAAGCTCATAAAATATAATGTTTAAACCACATTAAATATCATGTTTCAAGCATATGAAATATAATTTTCAAAGCATATAAATACAAAGTTTCAAGCATATTAAATATAATTTTTAAAGCATATAAATACAAAGTTTCAAGCATATGAAATATAATTTTTAAAGCATATAAATATAAAGTTTCAAGCATATGAAATATAATTTTTAAAGCATATAAAGTTTCAAGTGTTTAAATATAAATTTTCAAGCCCAATTGAAGATGTTTAAAGCACATTAAATACAACATCTGTGACCTCTGAGAGCACAGTGTCACCAGGAGGAAAGGAAAGCACATTTTCATGTTATTTTTCCGAGCAGGCTGCAAAGCCTGGATGTCTCAAAAAGCACCTTGGGCACAACCAAGAGATCCAAGGCTCCGTGGCCAACTAGGACTGACCCAAAAAGGCAGTTTATCCAACCAAGTCCTGTCCTTGCAACAGTTCCACTGCTCTGACAGGACCTCCTTGCACCTTGAGATACAATAAATAGAGCTTTTCTTGGAAAAAAGGCTCGATTGAGGGGTTGTGGCACATGAAAATAAGCAAAGTCTGTGTAACATCCCCCCTTAAATCAATATTTTGCCTCCTCTGTGCAGCAAGAGTCGTGTGCCTCTTGTTTTCCTTGGCCTGGGACTCCCCTCTGGCCTCTGCAGAGGAACACAGGGAGTTGTCTGTCCCGAAAAGCAGCCCAGGATTTCCCGGGACAATGGGGACTGTTGGGTTTGGCACAAAGCCAAGACAAAGATTGGGACCAAGGAACGAGTGTCTGGTTGAAGGAATCCATCTCTCCGAGTCCCTCAGGGATGAGGAGGCAAATCCAAGCTTGGAGCAGCTTTAGGGGGTGCTGCAAAAACCTTCCTGCCTCTGAAAGCTGCCTCGTACGGAGAGGGAATGGGGGGGACACTGAAGGCATCAAACTGTGTGAAAACCTCCACTCAGCCAGGAAAGAAAGCCCAGTAAAATAAAATAGAATAGAATGGAATAGAACAAAATGGAGTAGAATAGAATAAAATGGAATAAAATGGAATAGAACAAAATAGAATAGAATACAATACAATAAAATAGAATAGAATAGAACAAAATGGAATAGAACAAAATGGAATAGAACAAAATGGAATAGAACAAAATGGAATAGAACAAAATGGAATAGAACAGAATGGAATAGAACAAAATGGAATAGAACAAAATGGAATAGAACAAAATGGAATAGAACAAAATGGAATAGAACAAAATGGAATAGAACAAAATGGAATAGAACAAAATGGAATAGAACAAAATGGAATAGAACAAAATGGAATAGAATAGAATGGAATAAAATAGAATGGAATAAAATAGAATGGAATAAAATAGAATGGAATAAAATAGAATGGAATAAAATAGAATGGAATAAAATAGAGTGGAATAAAATAGAATGGAATAAAATAGAGTGGAATAAAATAGAGTGGAATAAAATAGAGTGGAATAAAATAGAGTGGAATAAAATAGAGTGGAATAAAATAGAGTGGAATAAAATAGAGTGGAATAAAATGGAATAAAACAGAATAGAATAGAATAGAATAGAATAGAATCAAGTAGAATACAACAAAATAGAATAGCATAAAATGGAATAGAATAATATAAAATAAAATGAAATTACATAAAATAGAATAAAATGGAATAAAATAGACTAGAACAAAATGGAATAAAACAGAATAGAATAGAATAAAATACAGTACAATAAAATAGAATAGAATAAAGTGGAATAGAATAAGATAGAATAGCATAAAATGGAATAGAATAGAATAATATAAAATAAAATAAAATGAAATGAAATAAAATGAAATGAAATGAAATAAAATAAATAAAACATAAAATGAAATGAAATGAAATAAAATAAATAAAACATGAAATTAAATGAAATGAAATAAAATGAAATAAAATGAAATAAAATGAAATAAAATGAAATAAAATGAAATAAAATAAATAAATAAAATAAAATAAATAAAATAAAATAATGCAGCAAAAGAATCCATTCTTTGGGTTTGCTTCTGGAGGAGTTTGCTGCAGTGCCAAGCAATGAGTTCAGTGACTCCTGCAAGCAATTGCAAGTTTTAGCAGCTCCATTAGTACAGAGCTTATCTAAGGCAGGCAGAGACCTTGGGCTCATCCAAACCCACTCCTGAATCCATGTGGGACACCCTTCTCCACACTGGATTGGAGAGGGGAAGCTGCTCTGGCAGCTGCTGCCCCAGGACGTGGATGGAAAGCTCGTCCTGGAGGTCGGGAAGGAGCGACTTCAGCAGCACTTCTGGCAAAGCCTGTTCTCCTTTCCCACCAGAAATGTCTCCTTCCCCTTTTTTTCTGCATTATCACAGTGCTGCTGGAGGAGGAGGAGTTTATGATATTGAAGTGAGATAAAGGTCAGGGCTGTGACACCTTGGGCACCTCCCATCCCTGGAAGTCTTCAAGAGCAGCTTGGAGCAACCTGGGCTGGTGGAAGGTGTCCCTGCCCATGGAATGAGAGGAGCTTTAAGGCCCCTTCCAACCCAAATCATTCCATGGTTCTAGGACTGCTTGTGGATACACGGATCAACGAGGAATTTTGCCTTGATGGAAGCATCACCCTGCCCTCACTGTGCCCTTGGAATACTTTGCATCTCCAAGGGATTTGGACTTGAACAACTGATCCCACAGGGCTCCCCAGGTCACCACCCAACCAGGCACCACTGGTGAGGAGCTGGGGGGCTGCAGGGAGGGCCTTCCACAGCTCCCACACTCCTGGCACGGGGGGAGAAGAAGGAGGGAGAGGAGCAGCAGCACCTCCCAGCAGGAAATCTTCCCTGCTAAGAGCAGGAGGAAAGCCTTGCAGGGCTCACACGAGGTCTCTGGCAGAGCCACTGGGGCAGGTGGCCCATCTTCTCCCTTAGCTGAGTTCTGCCCCGGTGTGGGATGCAGACAACAATTTGGGGACAGTAACTGCAAGCTGGCAGAGAACAGCACCACAAACAGAACCATTTTAGGGCAATAAATGCTTGTGATGGGTCATTAACCAAGTCCATTTATGCAAAAAGATCTTAGTCCAACATTATTGAGAGAACACCTCAGTGTGGGCATTCAGGGAGTTGAAACCAATGTGCCCTAAATTGGCCAAATGGTCTTTTTAGGCATAAAATATTTAGTGGGTTTTGCCCCATTTCTCATCGGGTCTATTATCATAAAATATTTCATGTTGCCACATTTCTCATCAAAGGCCTTTATCACTTGGAAGGGACCATCATGAAAAGGGTTTTGCTGCCCAGGGAAGAGGTGAGGGATTGTCACTGGGTTTAAAGGATGGGTTTCCTTTGGGGGAGTTTGGAGGGGGTTCATCAGACCAGGAGAAGTCTAAAGGGCTGGTTTGGGTTTGGTTGCATTTCGAGAGCACCCAAGGGGGGCAGAGGAGCAAAAAGGATGCTGTGAGGAGAAAAAGGGATAAATAACTGAGGAGAGAGGGAAATAGAAGAGACAGTGCCATTAAAAACTGGGGTAGGAAAGAACATAACTTGGTTTGGAAACATGTTTTCTTTAAGAACTTTCCACGTTATTTGGACTGATTTTATTACTGGGGAAAATACTTAGAAGAGACTTGTACCTGTCCACTGGTTTTTTTAATTATCCTCCCCTATCCCTCCTCCCCCAAACTCCAGCACAAGGAGTCAGTGCAAGTTAAGCAGTTTTGGACCCAATCCCGTGGAAAATTCAAATCAACCCATTTGCCAGGTCAGTGAGATTGCTGTTGCAGACCCCACTGCTGCAGGGTTATCTCCACTCCTGGTCCATAATTCATGCAAATATTCCAAGATATGCTAAAGCCAGGCCTGCAGTGCAGCCACACAAGACAAGACACTCCACCCTGCCTTATCAGGCCACCTGAGAAGACTCAGAATATAAGAACATAAAGTATTTTCCAACTAACAGGCAGCAATTTTTCACTGTGACAGAGTCTGCCCAAGTACCTGGAAAGATCTGGTTTTCTCAGTGGGCCTGGAACCCCTCAGTGAAAAATGTGTTCTCTGAGCCACTGAAGCAAGAGGAATAGAAAACATCTCACAGTGGAGTCTGCAGGATTCAGCAGCTCCTGCTTTTAATGAACTTCCAGGGTGTCAGTGCAGAACTCTGCTCACCCCAGTGTGGATACAGCCACTCACCCCAGCAGAAGATCCAACTTGCTCCTCAATAATCTGATTTATTTTGTCCCACAGCAGCAGAACACTTTCCTATCTTTGTTTTCAACCCTCTGATCCTTCTAGAGGTGGATGGGCAGCAAGAGTTTTTTGGATCTAAGAGAGGTTTTATAATTCTTATTTTGGATGTAAGAGAGATTTTATAACTTTCTAACTCACATCTGCAGCAGCAAAAAAAAAAAACCCAGTGCTTTGGATGTTAGTCCTGCCTCAGACCAGCTCGTGCTGTGCCCAGGGAGACACCAACAAGGCTTTCCAATGCCCTGGCAGGTTTGGGAGAGAAGTAACCCCAAATTTTCCTATTCCCCAGCCAAAGGAACTCCACTGCAGCCCCAGCAGCTTTTACCTTGAGGAAGAGGACGGCGATGAAGGCGATGGTGAAGGTGATCATCACTTTGGCATAATCCTCTGTTGGCAGCTTCTCCAGGGTTGGCAAAAATCCCTGTGGAAAGAGGGAGAAGGTCTCAAGTCACAAACACTTGTCCCAGGGTCACACCCAGTGATGGTGTTTGAGGTCCCTCAGAAATTGGGAAACTTTCCTTTCCCAATAAAGAAACATCTTCCAGTGGGTGATTTAAATGAAAATTAAAAGCAGGAATGTTGAATAAAGATGAAAATGTCTGCTGGCAGGTCTGTCCCAATCATCCTGCTCTGCAATTTGCATCCATGAGATCCTTACCAGGAAAACAAGGAGAGCTTTTAAGGAACACAGGCACAAACGAGCTGACAGTCAAGGACACCATGGGGGGGAGAACTTCCAGAAAACCCTCTCTGGTGGTCGAACAGAGAGGGCAGAGAAAGCTGATTGTTGAAGGAAGCTTTGCAGGAGTTCACAGCATGAAAAACCAGGAGCTTGTCCGTGACCTACCCCGTTGTCTGAAGGCTTGAGGCTGAGATAGGTGGGCACCTCCACGTAGGAGCTGCAGAGGGTGAGGATGCTCAGGCAGAAGTCCAGCAGCTGCAGAGCCAGGAGAGGGATCTTGGAATGTCCCTGCTGCAACAGGAATTTGGTTGTGGTTACGAGATTGTGGCCCTTCTAGAGGCTCCTTCACATTTTCCGCTTTTTTCACACCAATAAATTCACTCCTTCTGGCCAAAATGGGGAGCAAACCATCTTGTTGGGTTGATTTAGGCAAGCTCCACAGAAGAGGCCTCTCCTTGGAGCACTGAGAGCCCCAGTTCTCCAGCAAACCCTTCCTAGAAACACCTTCCCCCAAAACCACGAGGCAAAATTAAAATCGACAGGAAGATTTTTGGCCAGGGGAAACTAAATGTCCCACCTGTCACAGGTTTTCCTTATGAACCCTCCAGCCTGGATTGTATCCTGTCTCCAGCCATTGGACTTGATGTTCTCCAAGGTCTTTTCCAAGCTAAATGATTCTATGAAGGACTGTGGCCCAAAATAACGACCCTTTATTCCCTTCATTCTCCAGCTGCTAAAAAGCAGAGAAGAGCCCCCCAGAAGAAGCTGTTACCCACCATGTGGCTCAGGGAGGACACAGAAATGAGCACTGGGACCTGCAGGTAGGAGCTGAACATGGTCAGGAGGCTGAGGAGGAAGTCCATGGCTTGCAGGGCAAGGAAGGGGATCAGGAGACGTTCCCTCTTCTGAGAGAGAAAAGCAATTCCAGTTATTTCTATTCCAACTGGGAGAATGAGACCAGCTATCAACACCTGACAGGACATATATTAAGGTGCTCCAAAATTAAATTAAATTAAATTAAATTAAATAAATCCCTGGAATTCTGACATCTGATTCCACACACTCTGTTGACAACAAACAATGAGAGGCCTCGACATGGAATTTTTTCAGCCCCTTGGAAAATTTCTGGAAGTTTTCACTCTGGCATTGAATCCCATCAGAGCTGTCATTCCACTGTCCCTAAAGTTTGCCATACAGAGGGAGAGTTTTGCTGCTTGGGTAGGGCTTAAACTTGGCACCAATACCAAATTACTCAGATCAGGAGATGTTCCCTCTCCTGAGAGAGAAAAGCAATTCCAGTCATTTCTATTCCAACTGGGAGAATGAGATCAGCTATCAACACCTGACAGGACACACATTAAGGTGCTCCAAGATTAAATAAGTCCCTGGAATTTTGGCACCTGATTCCACACACTCCGTTGACAACAAACAGTGAGAGGCCTCGACATGGAATTTTTTCAGCCCCTTGGAAAACTTCTGGGAGTTTTCACTCTGACACTGAATCCCATCAGAGCTGTCATTCCACTGTCCCCAAAGTTTGCCAATCAGAGCTGTCATTCCATTCTCCCCAAAATTTACCACAGAGAGGGAGAGCTGTGCTGCTTGGGAAGGGCTTAAACTTGGTACTAACACCAAATTACTTGGGTTCCCACCCCAAGGCATTGTCATTTCTCCTCCTGAAGTGG
The DNA here is from genome assembly GCF_009829145.1 of Chiroxiphia lanceolata. Lineage (NCBI taxonomy): Eukaryota > Metazoa > Chordata > Aves > Passeriformes > Pipridae > Chiroxiphia > Chiroxiphia lanceolata. Next base: position 2,271,898 of record NC_045660.1, on the reverse strand, counting down.
GAAAGGAGTCCTCACTGTAAGAGGGGAGTTCCAGTTCCTCTCCAGGACCTGACTTGCAAAAGAGCAAGGAAATGAGGCAATAAAACATTTCCAATCGTAGCATTTCCATCACTTAACCCAGAAAAATTAGTCTTGATGGAAGTGTTGCTCCAGATTTGGTAACTCTGGCATTTTGCAGCCTTGAAGATGAGTCTGAGACTACAAACAGTCCCCCTCCCACGCTGTGACACAGGGATTTATCTGCTTTTCTGAGCATATTTCAGCATTTCAGTGAACACCTTCCAGCCCCCTCCTCCAAACCCTCCCACCTGGGCCGGGCCTGAGCCAGCAGCTAAATGTCACTGGTGGAGATCTTACCTTCAGCACACCCAGGAGGAGGTGGAAGCTGATGACAAACAACATGATGATCAGCAGGAAACTGGTGACAACATCGGCTAAAAGTCATAAAAGTAAATACCATGTTACCAAAACCTGCTGTGCCAGTTCAGCTCTAAGGAAGAGATAAACTGTGATAACCTGGCACAAAGGATTGTGTGGGGAGGGTGATGGGTGTCATGCAGCTGGAATTAACTCCTTTTTCCCCCTTTTAAACCCACTTTTGAATCTGTCTGAAGTTTCTGTCTCTTCAGCCACCAGCTCTGAGCTCAGGCACGAGGGAGCCAAGGACTGAAATTTTAAATATCAAGGTAAAATGAAGCAGAAATAAAAAAGGCAGAGTGTTTTCAGTTAATGAGTCAGAGGTGGAAATTATTTGTGACTCAAAACCAGATCAAGGAACAGTGAAACCTGGGGAAGGATCTTCAAGAGCCCAAGCAGATAAGAGGCAGTAATTTTAACCTCCCACTACCAAGACCCAGGGAAGGGCTGGAGCTGTGTCAGGGCAGGCTCAGGTTGGATCTCAGGCAAAGGTTCTTCCCCCAGAGGCTGGTTGGGCACTGCCCAGGCTCCCCAGGGCAGTGGGCACAGCCCCAAGGCTGCCAGAGCTCCAGGAGGGTTTGGCTGCTCCTCTGGGGCACAGGGGGTGACTCTTGGGGCTGGGCCTGTGCAGGGCTCAGGGTTGGACTGGATGGTCCTTGGGGGTCCCTTCCAGCTCAGCACATTCCTTCCCTGAGAACAAGGAGCCTCTTCTTTTGCAGTGTTGGAGGGAAAAACCCTTTGAGGAGGCAGCACCCCCTCAAAAATAGCTCATCTGGAGAGGGGAGGGAGCAGCACTACAGGAGCTGCTGCTCATGGAGCAGGGAGACAGCCCAGACCTAAGGGAGTGACCAAAAGTATACAACAAACACTTGACCTGCATCAGGAAAAGAGAGTTGTGAAAATATGACCCAAGTACAGAGCAAAAAAACAGCTTTAGTTATAACATGATAAAAAACCCCAAGTGCAGGAGCTGTTTTTCATGAAATAATGAGAATTGAAATGCAGAAGAGGAAGAAATCTTAGGAAACAGCAAAGAAACCCACCCCAAATGCAGCAAACCCTGAACGAGAACAGGGAGGGTGACACAGAAAGGGCTTGGCTTCCTGAAGAAAATCCAGATTACAAAGTCCAGCTTGACCCAAAGCTGCTTTCCCTCTGCTGCTCCAGGGGATCAGCTGCTCCCAGCTCTGCAGCTCCTCAGGGAAGAGCTGCAGCTTCCAGGCAAACCCCGACCCACCTTCCAGGAGCAGGGGGGCACAAACAAGGCTGTGATGTGGTGCTCAAAGAACAAAAGATTAACACCAGGATGGTATAAACTCCAAATTAAGCAGAGCTTAACAAAGCAGCCAGGCAGGCTTTGTAGGAACAGCCTAAAAGAGCCGAGCCCAGGCCCGTTAAACCCAAACTGCCTGCAGCCGTTTTCCTCGGGTTTTCTCCCCAAAGCAGCACTCCAGGTTTGCTCCAGGGAGGATTTCTCTCTTTAGCACGATGTTTCCCTGGATCCTGCATTGCTCTGCCTCCCTCTCCATGCCCTCATGCTCCAGCTCTCTCCACAAGCTCGTTAATTAATTGGGCAACTGGCCACTGCTGCTGTGGGCTAATTGCTGGCAGAGCCCAGCTGAATTTTCCAAGCAGAACCTTGATCAAAAAACCCTAAATAAAACGACAAAAAAAAAACCCAAAAGAACCCCTCTACAATCCTACAAGCACAAAGGGATGGAAAGAAAGGGAAAACCAGGGGAAAACAACTTTCTCAGCTCTGTCTGCCTCCTGTTTGTCAGAGCAGATCCAGTCACCTTCCTGCTGGCTGCTCTCCCTGTTCCAGGGCCGGGCTGGAACCACGGCTGGGATCTCGGGAATCAAGGATTTGACTCCCAACAAAATGCTTTCTTCCTTTGTGGGGGGCACGTTCAGCACTTGGGGTGAGGGAGGGACCCCCTCAGGTGGTGGGAGCTGTTGGTTCTCAGCCCTGTGTGCAAATCCATGGAAGCACGTGGGACATTCCACGAGAGGACAAATGGAACCTGGAATCCTCTGCAGGGCTGGCAGGGTGACAAGTGACCTTCCAGAAGCAGGAGATCCCTGGGCTTTGTGGCATTTGCAGATCCTGGAGACCAGATTCCTGTGACCAAGAGCCTGATTCCTTAGAAAAAAACAAAAAATCCTGGCTGCGTTTTTTCCTGCTGCCTGATGTGAAAAACAAAACCCTTCCCTCATTTCTATTCCCGGGCCGGGGCTGCAGCTTGGAATGATCTGTTTGAGGTGTGTTTGAATCTACAAAGAGAGCAGCAGATGCTCAGGGCAGCCCCAGAACCTCTCCCTAAATTTTTCTGGGACTCTTCCAGCTGGGTTTTGGAGGTGGGATTGGACTTTTCGCGTCGCTTCCCTGCTCCTTTCTGGAAAGGGAAGGGTTGTGCCGTGTTTATTCCAGCTCTAATCAGAAAAATCTCCCAAGCAGAGCCCTTTGAAATGCTCAGGAGGAGAAGCCAAGTGGAAGTGCTGGGGATTTCAGGAGAAAATGTTCCTTTTTTTTTGTTTTTTTTTTGGTGTAGGAGGCAGTGGAAGAGGGGGAGGGGAAAACCTGTCATTTTTAATTGTGTGGGAAATGGGGGGGGAGTGTTAAAAACGGGGCCAATTTCCCTCGGAACAGTTCTATTCTTAAAGGCAAACCCTCCAGATCTGCAGAAATCTTGCTTAGAAAGCACAAAATAGCACAGAAATCACCTGAAAAAAATCTGTCTCAGCTCCTTGTTTCTGTTTCTTTAAAGCATCTTTTACTCAGATGCTTGGAAAAAAAAGTGAAAAATTCTTGGCAAAAAACAATTGTAATTTTTACATAACTGCATCTGTGGGAAAATATTCTGATCTGCAAATGTCTTGTTTAGTGTTGAGCAGTTCAGGGCACTGTCCTAGTCAGGATTCTCTGTGTGCTCCACCAGCAGGACAAACTATTTGGGACCGTGGCCATGGCCAAGGTGGGTACCTTGAAACCCATAAATCAATCAAAAATACAACAACGACAAAACAAACAAAAAAACCCACAAAAAAGCCACAAAACCAAAAAACCAAACAAACAATAAAACAAAAACCCAAACAAAAACCAAAAAAACCACCAAAAATCGAACAAAAAAAAACCCAGGGAAAAAACCAAAACCAACAAACAAAAAAAACAAAAAAAAACCAAACAAACAAAAAAACACCAAAAAACCAAACCAAACAAAAAACTCCCCAAAAAACGTAAACAAAACAAAAACAAACAAACAAAAAACACACAAAAAACAAAAAAAACCCACACAAAACCCACAAAACCAAAAAACAAATAACAAAACAAACAAACAAACAAAAAAAACCAAAACCAAACAAAAACCCCCCAAAAAAACCTCCAAACAAGCAAACAAAAAAAAAAAAACCAAAAAACCAAAACCAACCAAAAAAAAACCCAGAAAAAAACCCAAAGCCAAAACCAACAAACAAAAAACCAAAAAAAAACCCCAAACAAACAAACAAAAAAACCCACAAAACCAAAACAAAACAAAAAAAAACCAAATAAAAAGCCACAAAAACAAAAAAACAAACAAACAACAAAACAAACAAAACAAAACAAAAAACAAGCAAACAAAAAAAGCAAAACAAAAAACACAAACACCAAAAAAAAGAACCAGAAAAAAAAACCAAAACCAAAACCAACAAAAAACCCAAACAAACAGAAAAAAACCAGCCAAACAAAAAACCCCACGAAAAAACCCCAAAACAAAACCCACAAAAAAACCCCAACAAACAAAAATACTCCCACAAAGCAGCAAAACAGCCAAACACTGAAAAAGGAAGGAAGGCCTTGAGGTCCCACTTGGCATCGTGTGCTTCAAAAAGTGAAATGAAAAACTCCTGTCCCAGAAATGGAAAAAGAGGATTCTCCTGGTTGTCTTACCCTGATCTCCCTGGAAAACAGCCGGGGTTGGAGCCTCTTTGGGGTGTTGCCACCATGGGAAAGCTCTGGAAGGGGCATTTTCCACATTTTCCACTCTGCACTGGCTGCTGGGTTGAGCCAGAGCTTCTGAGGGACCTCTGTGGGTCACAAAGGAGCCTCCAACCCCCCCAGACTGGGATATTTGGAATTAATGCTCCCTGTGAAAGGTGTGAACCCCGAAAGCAGCCCCTTGCTCGGTGTCCTGTGCTCAGCACTCACCCAAAATCCCATTTTCTGCTCCCCGTCAATGCCTTTGGTCGTGGAACTGGACAATCTTTGAGGTCTCTTCCAACCCAAACCATTCCATGGTTTCATTTTATGAAACAAACCCCACAGCACCGATGGAAAACAGCCTCCTAAACCCCAGCTGGGGGTTGGGAAAATTGTGAGCCCATCACAAATCCACCAGACAGTGACTGTTCCTGCTTTGGTGCTTTCCACTCACTCCCCCTCCAGGGACAAGTGAGTTTGGGAGCTGCAGGAATTTGCTCTACTTGGTTTTCTCTTCCTCCACTCTCAGGGGTCTTGCAGCCTGGGGAAGGACACAAGGAAAAAGCAGGGAACAAGCAATTCCTGCTGCCAGAAGTTGTATTTTTCACTGGAAAAACGTGTTTGTTTTTTTTTCTCCACAACCCTGGGTGAGGGAGCCTGGCTGCCTGGCAGAGATAGATTATCTCAGCTCGTGGGTTTATGCTGAGAAGGGATCAAGGAAAGGAAAAAAAACACCCTGAGCTTGTGGTTTCTCGTGCAGAATAAGCTGGTGAAGCAATATTTGAGGTTTGGGGGTTATTTTCTGTTTCATGGCACCCACACAAGAGTTCCCAGCTCTCTGGGAGCCAGGTCTGTGCAAGGATCTAAGGGAGATCCTTCCCAGCTCCAGACAACCATGAGGAATATGATGCTCGTGACTATTTGTGGGATACAAACCAGTCTTTGGCTGCAAGCAAAGTTCTGTAAAAAAAAAAACAAGCCAGGAGCTGGAAAAATCTGGGAATGGGGGTCAGAGGGGCAGGGGAAGGGAGGAGAACCCAGGATTGGGAGGCAAATCCAGGAGTGTTACAGAGGGAATGGGGAGATCAAAGGGGTTTGAGGCAGAAAAGTGACTGAAGAAAGGAAAAAACACCCTGAGCTTGTGGTTTCCAAAGAGCCTCATGCAGAATAAGCTGGTGAAGCAAGATTTGAGGTTTTTTTGGGAGGTATTTTCTGTTTCATGGCACCCACACGAGAGAGGTCCCAGCTCTCTGGGAGCCAGGGCTTTGTGAGGATCTGAGATCCTTCCCAGCTCCAGCCAAGCATGAGGAATATGATGCCTGTGAGTATTTGTGGGATAAAAAACAGTCTGGCTGCAAGCAAAGTTCTGTAAAAAAAAGCCAGGAGTTGGAAAAATCTGGGAATGGGGGTCAGAGGGGCAGGGGAAGGGAGGGAGGTGGGCTGGTGTTAGATCCTTCTGAGCTCCAGATCCAGGAATTCAATCAACCATGAGGAATGTGCTGCTTGTGAGCATTTGTGGGATACAAAACAGTCTGGCTGCAACCAACACTCTTAAAGAAATGCAGCACCAGAAGTTGGGAAAATCTGGGAATGGGGGAGAAACCGGGACCGGGAGGTGAATCCCGAGTGTGTTGCAGGGGGGATGAAGGGGTGTGAGGGTGCTGACCCGCTGAAATAAAGGCAACTTCTCCACACTGATCTCCCAACAAGCCAAAATCCAAATTTGCAAGCCTCAGTTCCACGTCTGAGCGTGGCAGGAAGAATGTGACAAGGAATCGTGGGAGCTGTGAAACAATATCTGAGCTCTGGGCCCATCTGCTGTGATTTTCTTTGCTGAGAAAGGAAGAGGGGCCAGTGCAGGACCTTGGGCTCCCTCTAAACCCCCCCAGCTGCCCCCAGCCCCCCAGGGACCCACCAATCCCGTAGTAATCCTTGGGCAGATCTTTGTGGAAGCCCTTCCCGTTGGACACCTCCAGGGAATACTCGATCAGCAGCAAAACACTCATGACCTGGGAGAACAAAAGCAAAAGGACACAATTCAGTGGCCCTGGGCCAGCTTCCCATCAGCAGATTTATTTCCAGGGCTGGTGAAACAGCCCCAATCCCAAATACAGGCTGAAGTCTCCAAGGGAAGCAAACCCAGAAGGTTTAAAATCCTGGGCAAGGAAACATCGAGGCAAAAGTCATCAGTTTATTAATGGGTTGGGTTTAACTGTATTTCCTCTGCCAGCAGAAGGAGGATGGAGAAATGACAAACTTAATGAGTTTGGTTTCAATGGTTTTTATCCAGAAAGTCCCAGTTTTATGCCTGGAAATTGCCTTTTGCTTCAGAATTGAGCTAAATGTAATAACAGAGTTTTAAAGTGCAAAAAGAAACACAAAAAGACCAAAGATCTCTCTGTAAGTGTAGCTGTGCTGCTTCACTGGCAAAAATGCCACTTTCATTCTTTTATTTATTCGAGGAAAATCTTCAAATGTTCTTTTTTCGCCTTGAATTGAAATTATTTTCTCCAAATTGAACTATCAAACCCCAGACTCTGGAGGTCTTTCCATCCTGAGTTTAGCAACTGAGACAGAGTGAAGGTCTGGAGCTCTCAGTGCTGGTCCTGAACTTCTACATCCACTCAGGGATGATGTGTGGAGTGAAAAATCTGTGTCTAACCCCTGGACAGGGAGAGCTCCTGCTGCAAACAAATCATGGAATCCCAGACTGGTTTGGGTTGGAAGGGACCTTAAGGATCATCCAGTTCCACCCCCTGCCATGGGCAGGGACACCTTCCACTAGCCCAGGTTGCTCCAAGCCCAGTCCAACCTGGCCTTGGACACTTCCAGGGATTCCAGGGGCAGCCACAGCTTCTCTGGGCAACCTGTGCCAGGGCCTCCCCACCCTCCCAGGGAAGGATTTCTCCCCACTATCCCATCTCTCCCTGCCCTCTGGCAGTGGGAAGCCATTCCCTGTGTCCTGTCCCTCCATCCCTTGTCCAAAGTCAGGGGGTGCAGAAGACCCTCAAAGGCTGGAGACCTCACCAGGAGCCCCTCAAACAGCAGGTCCAGGGTATTCCTGTGCAAGCAGAACCAGGAAATCAGTAACCACAAGGCCAGACCCCCCCTCCCACCCCTCCTGGGGACAATCCCTCCCTGCCAGTGTGTCCCCTACACATCCAAGGGACCAAACGTGTGCATCTGAGAACAAGGAGTCCAAGGGCACAATGTCCATCAGTCCCTGCTCACTCTGGGCAGTGCAAATACCACTTTTTGGGGTAAAGAACTGCTCTGATGCCATTTATTGCTCCTTCCTCACCTCACTGACAGTGTCCCCTTCCTGACTGCCCCGTTCAGCTCATCCTGTTCACCCTTTCCTCCCTCATCCTCCAATCTCTGTTTTCCTCCCTCTGGTTGTTCTGTCTTTCGTTTCTTCTGCACTTTGGGGTGGCAGCAGATCATGGGCTACCAGTCCTGCTCCCTACAGCTGCAAAAAAGCCCCCAAAAAACCCAGCCAAAGCAGCCTTGAGTGTGCTGGGCTGTTCTCAGACTGGCTGACCAGGGTGGGTGGCTGGGGAAGGAGCTGCTGCGTTCCCTGAGGACCCCTCTGCTGCTGTGGAAAGAGCTGCCACTTCTTCTCTGCTTGTCCAGGAAGACCTTTCACAATGACAGGTAGAGCAAAGAGCAGGACTCAGGCCAAGGAAACATCCTGTGCAGTTTGAACTGAGTCTGCAGGGGAAGAAATCCTGAGGTGTACAAAAAAAAAAAAAGGAGAAACCTGAGCCAGCATCCCTCTCCATGTTCACCCCAGCACCAGGCCCAGTGCTGGGAGCAGCCATTCTGCAGATGAGCAGGGACAGGAGACACCAACAAAAGTACCAACACAACGAGGTGGTTGTGATGAGGGGAAGGAGAGAAGCCTTTTTATCTGGATTGCACAACCTCTGGGCTCCTCAGGGCAAGAGGGACATGGAGCTCCTGGAGCAGCTGTGGAGATGAAGGAGCTGGAGCATCTCTGGGAGCAGGAAAGGCTGAGGGAGCTGGGGCTGTTCAGCCTCCAGAGCAGACACTGAGAGGGGACCTCCCCAGTATCCCTCAGGGGCTGCAGGGAGGGGGCAGAGGAGGGACCAGGCTCTGCTGGGGGGGCCCAGCAATGGCCCAGCAGGAACGGGCAGGAACTGATGCCCAGGAAGCTCCACCTGGACAGGAGGAAGAACTTCACTGTCAGCACTGAACTGGTTGCTCAGAGAAGGGGTGGAGTCTCCTCCCTGGAGATATTCCAGACTCCTCTGGACACAATCCTGTGCCAGGTGCTCTGGGATGGCCCTGCTGGAGCAGGAGGTGGGACCAGATGGGACACTGTGGTCCCTTCCAGCCTGACCCAGTCTGTGATTCTGAGTCATCTGAGCCCCACACTGGTAAGGAAGCCAGTTGGTATCAGCCACCAAGATCAACACAAACCTGGGTAGAGCTGAAACAGCTTTTCCACCAGAGCTCCAGCGGCCCTTTCACTTCAGCAACCACTGCGAGAAGTGAAGCAGCAAAGGAGGAACCAGAACTGGTGTGGTTTGTGCTCGTGTTTCCAAACTTTGTGTGTTGGAAACAGCACAAAAGCAGCTGCTCAGGGAGCTGAGACAAAGCTGAGTGTGAGGGAGCCCGAGGGAGAGGAGCTTTGTCACAGCAGTGTCTGCAGGAGGCATTTGAGATCCAAGACGAGGCAGTAGTAGCTCCAGTCAGGGGTGCTGGGACTGCCACTGCAGGGAAGAGCTGCCAGAGCTGCCACAGATGGAAAACCAGCCAAGGAGACACAGAAAGGAAGGTTTTGCATCACCCCAGAAAGGGGGAAGTGTGGCTGGGGGGGGGAAAGGGTGCACAGGCAGGAGCTCAGCACACACACCCTCACTGTCTCTGCCTCAGCTGCAGACCCAGAAGCTGTTTTCAAACCCAAACTCACCAACTTTCTTTGCACAGAGAGGGATCAGACATTGGCAGGGGCTGCCCAGGGAGGGGGTGGAGTCCCTGTCTGTGCAGGTGTTTAAGCACAGGCTGGACATGTCACTCAGTGCCATGGGCTGGGTGACAAGGTGGGGTTGGGTGACAGGTTGATGATCCCAGTGGTCTGTTCCAACCTGGTTGATCCTGTGATTCTGAGCTGAACAACCCCCAGAGCCCTTTGTGTTCAGGGTGAGCATCCCCCCAGCCCCACTCAGACCCCTGGGATCCCACCACCATCCCTCCCTTGGAATTTAAAACAATTCCTGAATGTTTCATGTCTTCTCCTGACCTGGCTGACATCAGGTTGTTCAAAAGCCACATAGCAGGGGGTTGGAACTGGATGATCTTTAAGGTCCCTTCCAAACCAAAGCATTCTGTGATTCTGTGATTTCTTTTGGCCTTGTGTTTGGGGTTTTTTTGTTGGGTTTTTTTTGCCCTGCAGTAAATGAACTTTGAACTTTGCTTTGGGGCCGACAGGAAAAGGAGAAAAAATTTAGATCTTATTACATGAGGATACAAGAAAGTTAACAGAAGAAGGTTTATTGCAACAGCATTTAAGGTCCCAGGGCAGCACTGAACCTTATCAAGGGTGAAAGTGCATCAATCTGAAGTGACTTTACACCTGATGAACTCCCCTGGGATGTGAAGGATCCCTCCTCTGCCTACACATGGAGATCACACCTGGCTGCAGGTGCCCCAACTTCTCTGACAGCTTTTATGTTCATGCTCCCAAAGAGATTTTGCTTCTTATTGCTGCTGTTGGTCAGACCCTCAAATGGAAATGTGGGAAATAAAGGGATAAACTGCTTTTTTTTCCCCCCAGGTTTCAGTGAAAAGGAGGCCTGAGCAAAATGGATGAAGTGAGCCCTAAATATCAGCTTAATTCCTGGAAGACAATGACTGAAAGCAGGACATCAAATCCCAAATGCTCCCACCTCAGATGGATTTATAATTTTTATCCAGAGGCTAAACTTCAGCACAAAGAACCATCTCCAGGGTCTATCAAAGAGGGAAGAGCAGAGCAGAAGACACCCTTGGTTTCCTTGTTGGTGTTGAAATGAGCCACAAAACCAGACCAACTGCAGTTCCCAAAGATAAGCACGTGGCAGGAAACCCAAGCCCAACCTGACAGTGAAGAAGAATTTCAAAGCAAAAGTTGGTTTAAACTTTCCATTTACAAGGGCTTAGAAATGCATGGAAAGAAGGAGCCACTGAGCTTCGAGGAGAGAATGATCTCCAACCTTCTCCCTGGGCTCCCCATCACACCCTGGGAGGAGCAGGACACCTCTCCATCTCCTGCACTGGGTGGATGGTGCCTGGTGTGTGGTGATGGAACCTCTCCAGGGCTGGGCATGTTCTGGCTCAAGATTTACCCTTCGGCTCCAGAAGAAACCAAAAAGTCCTTGTTTCAGCCTGCCAGGGCTGCTCAGGCAAGAATCCCCTTCCCTTTCCCTTTGTTATGTCCTGACAGGAGAAAGGCAGGTTTAAAACAGGAGGATTCCCCCCCCCCCAGCACCCAATTCCCAGCTCACTTGGGGTGCTGCTGACCCCCAGCCCCTCCACAGCCCTTCCTCTCTTGTCCTCCACTCCTGGAGGACACCTCTCAGGTTGGTGCTGCCTCTGTTTAACAGGAGTTAAACACATTTCTTGGTAAAAGGAATTTGTGGCACCAGGACATGAGTGAATGGAGCTGTGTCAGAGGAGGGTTGGAATCCCAGGATACCCAAAGCTGGAAGGGACCCCCAAGGACCATCCAGTCCAACCCTCAGCCCTGCACAGGCCCAGCCCCAAGAGTCCCCACCTGTGCCCCAGAGGATCAGCCAAACCCTCCTGCAGCTCTGGCAGCCTTGGGGCTGTGCCCACTGCCCTGGGGAGCCTGGGCAGTGCCCAAATATCAGGGAAAGGTTCTTCCCCCAGAGGCTGGTTGGGCACTGCCCAGGCTCCCCAGGGCAGTGGGCACAGCCCCAAGGCTGCCAGAGCTCCAGGAGGGTTTGGATTCCCACCCACTCCCAGGGTGGGATTGTTGGGGTGTCTGTGCAGTGCCAGGAGTTGGACTTTGATGATCCTCGTGGATTCCTTTCAGCTCAGGATATTCCATGATTCCATGACACTGTGACATCGGGTAGGACTGAGGCAGAGCTGCTCGTTAAATCAAGGCAGATAAATTGGGGGTGTCTTGGCAGGCAGGATCTGCACAGCCTGGCACACACAGCCTGGCACACACAGCCTGGCACACACAGCCTGGCACACACAGCCCCCACCCCTGGTGAATAATCCCGTGGGGTTAAACTGCTCTTGGAGGTTGTGTTGTGCCTTTTTTTTCTGAGATACATTCAATTTGACTGATCCCCAAGTGATTTCTGTTCATGCACACCACCCTGGGGTGGCAGATGCTCCCTTTTTGTCTTCCCAAGGAGGGTTTCTGCAAGAAGAGTTTGATGCCAGGATCACCAGGGGTCCCTGGGGCCGGTGGGGTTCTGACAGAAGCAGGTGACACCCAGCACTCTGAAGGCAAATAACACAGAAATGCTGTACTTTCAGAGCTTCACCCCTCCTTATTTCACTTGAAAAGTGCTTGTTGTGGCAGTGTGGGATGAAGTGAGGAATGTTTTTAGTTCCCACTTGGTTTCCTTTCAAAACATTTTCTCTTTTCCTTCCTGCTGCCTCCTCCTCCTCCCCCTGGTTTGTGCCACAGAGATGCTTCGGGAGGAGGAGGAGGAGGAGGAGGAAGAGGAGGAGGGAGCAGCACAGGGTCTGTGGGACACCTCAGGTCAGCCCAGCCTGGGGAGTGCTCAGTGAATCCCATCTCTGCTCTGCCAGGAATCGTATCCAGTGCTGAGGATGGACCTGGGAAGGTCCCAGGGGTGACTTTCTGCTGCCAAAGAGAAAAACTTGTCTACAACTGAGAAAAGCTCCAGACAAGCTGCTTTCTAAAGGCTTCCTCTGGCCAAGCAAATTCCCAGCCCTGATCTTGAAGCTAAATGTCAAATTCCTTCAGGTCTCTTCATGCCTGAGAGGAGCTGATGAGCAGGACAAATCCCCCCATGAACATCACCTGCAAGTCACCTCCCAGCAGCCAGTGAAGCTTTGCTAATCCCACACCTCTGTCCCCTCCTCATCCCCCTCCTTCTCCTTCCCTGTTTGCTTTCAGGATGCCCAGGATTTATTTCCTCTGCCTCTGAAGAGATCAGCAGTGAGGCAAATTGAATTTATAGGGGGACAAGACGTGGCCACAAAGCCCCAGAGCTCGTGTTTGATGGCACTGCTCCCACCCAGCATGGCTGTGATCCCTCACTGGGACCCACAGCAGGAATTTATACTGATCCAAAGCAACTGTATTGAGGCAGCAAATCATCCAAGTCACTGCCAAGGTATAAATCCCCTTTTCTCTTTCCCTCCCTCTGTGCAGCTGCAGCTACACCTTCAAAAAGGTAGAGAAGTGTGTGGGGGGGGAATGGTTGATATTCTGTGTTACCTCTTAAAGAAGTGACACAGACAAGAAGACAAGACAATCTCATCAAAGAATAAACCATTTTTCATGGAGTTCTGAGTAAAAGAGATTGGACTGTTCTGTAGGAAGAGGAAAATAAGATAAGTGGGGATATACAAGTGGATAAAGGATGGCTGGGAGGATGGACCTGGGAGAAAGGGCTGGTGGGGACAGGTGTGCAGTGATCAGGGAGAAATGAGGTGTGCCCAGAGAAATGCAGGGCATTTGGGAAACCAAAGGGAGGAACTCAGTGGAGCAGGATGTGAAACCAGAGGTGCAGACACAGTGGGACCCACGAGGATTTGGGGGGTCACAGGTTTTGGGGTTGTGGTGATGGGACATCACTGACGGGTGGCAGCAGGTTGGAGAGCTGAGGGCTCAGGCTGCTCCTGCCCTTTCCCCACATCCTTCACTGGATCTTTCCAGGTGTTTAAGAGCATCTCTGGCTGCTTGGTCTAAACCCAAGGTGTGGTTTAGTTGCTGGGGGTACCTGAAACCCCTGAAACCACCCCCTGCACCATTTGAACACCCCCCCCCGTGCTTATCTTGGGGTGATCCCTGTTCTGGTGTAACAACACTGCACCCCCAAGTGCTGAGGGTGACCCCAGACCCTCCCAGCCACCACCCACATCCAGCTGGTCCCTCCAGGGGTGGCTGAACTGCACTAGGGGTGTCAGTGAGAGATAAAAACCTTCCTCCCCGGGCAGCCCTGGCACTGAGAGCACTTCCAGGGGGGGCAGAGGGGGAGCAGAGTGAAGCCCCAGCTGTGGCTTTGCAGCATCTGCTCCAAAAACAGGGCGGAGGTCCCATTGCCTGTGATCTGGGAGGGGCAGGGGGAAGGTTTGGGAAGGTTTGGGAAGGTTTGGGAAGGGAAGGGAAGGGAAGGGAAGGGAAGGGAAGGGAAGGGAAGGGAAGGGAAGGGAAGGGAAGGGAAGGGAAGGGAAGGGAAGGGAAGGGAAGGGAAGGGAAGGGAAGGGAAGGGAAGGGAAGGGAAGATCCCAAGAGAGACAGAAACACTGCAAACACTATGCAGTGAGAGATGAGGCAGCTCTTCCTATCACTCTTTGCTCTCCCTCCTCCCTCTTGCAGCACTCCCACATTCCCATTGGCATTCCCACATTCCCAGTGTGAAAGTGCTGCCCACTGTACCCAGCAGGTCCAGGGTTCCACATTGAGCCCTGGCCAAGCTCCACACCCAGCCCTGGTAAGAGTCCCTGCCCTGAGCAGGGGAAAACCAGGAAGCACAGTGACTTTCCATGGGCTCCAACTGGTAGAGCCAGACAAAAAGAGTTAAAAACCCCTCCCAGTCCAGGAAAATTCATCCACTCTCCTTCCTTTTCCCCACCACCTTCTCCTCTTTTGTCCATCCCTCTTAAATAATCAGGTTTTCTCTTTTGGCAACACGGAAAATTCGAGGGGCAGGAAACCTTGGGGAGAGATTCCACCTCCCTGTGCCCTCTCCCAGCCCCACAACTCACCAGGTGGAAGATCCCCAGGGCCACTGTGGCTGTCTTGATGCTGAAGAAGCAGCATTTGGGGGGCTCGGGGGATGTCTGGGGGGTCATTTTGGGAGTTAACGAGGCCGAATTTGCAGCCGCCGCCCCTCAGGAGAGCGAAGGGAGCCCTGCAGCCCGACTTCCTTCCTGCCCTCTGAATGTGTGAAGTCATCTACAGAGTCACATGAGGGCTTTTTTGGTTTCTCAGTAATAAAGAAAGCAAAAATTTTCTCGTTGCTTTTTCGTCAGGACCTTTCCCCCCCAAGGAGGACAAACCCTTCTGGGGCAGGTGGTGTCCAGCAGAGGAGGTGTCAGGGAGAGGAGGGCAAAGATTTGCCCGGCAAAAAATCATCAGAAACAAAAGCAGGGGGCCAAGAATTTCACCTTCAGCCCTGACCTGCTGTTTTTGCAGTGAAACATCCGAGTTCCTCGCTCTGCAGCAGCTCGTTCCCTGCCAGCAGAGTCCCAAAGCCTTGGAAGGGCTCCTGGGAGCTGCTGCTTGAGCAGCCCTGGGCTCTGGGAGGAGAGCACAGTGGAGGGTTGTTGGCTGCAGGTTTGCTCCCAGTTCCCAAGGCCATTTCTGTCCAGCAGCTCCTGGAAAGGAACAGCAACAGTGGGATGTGAGCCTGGTGACCTCACTGGGCAGGACCTCAGGGTGTCCCCCTGCCTGAACTCACCCAACTGTGCTCTTCATCACAGATTTATTACCATTCTCATTAAAAACCCCATCTCTCCTCTCCTCTCTGAACCTCTCCAAACCTCTCCTCTCCAAGTCCATGGTTTTGATTCCAAATTTCCCTGCAAACCCAGCTGAGCCCCTGGAACCGAAACTCTGCTCTCCTGCTGCACAGCTTTTCACCCAGGAGCCTCTGCAGAGTGTGCAGGGATCATTATCCCATTTTTACAGCTGGAAAACTGGGAAAAATGTGTGCAGAAAGGAAGCAGGGAACAGGCCTGGGCAAGCCTGGGAAATACAAATCTCGGGGAATCATGCAATGCAAAACACGCAATAACTGTAATAATGTCCTTTCAATCCCTGTATATCTTTTTCCGTTCCTGAAACCCTTCCCATTCTGATCCTCGTCCCTTCACACCACTGCCCAAGGAGAAGGGAATCCCACTGCCCTGGGAAGGGATCCTGTGCCTGAGGATCCCCAGGCTGCTGTTTCTGAGGAGAGGTTTCACTGAAAGGAAAACCCTGACGTTTATAGACACTGAAATTAAAGGTGGCGTCACTGGAAGCAGTTTTTTAACAATGCACTTTCCACTTGTCTGGCTTCTGAGCAGCTCCAGATCTCAAGGATCCATTTCTGTGGAAGGATGTTTGGTCTCACTCCTCCCCAGTAGGATTTTTTTTTTACAGATTCTGCCCCTTTTTAAGACGGGAAATAAAAAATAACTTGTCCAGAGCATTGTTATGGTTCTCCTGCTACAAGCAACCTCCTGCAGCTTCCTGAATTCACAGGCAAAGGCAAATCCATGGCAGCAGCTGGGAAATGCTCCTTCCAGAGGGTTTTTGTTTATTGACAGAGGTAAAGATTTTGTCAGGCAACATCCTAGTGCTGGAGGGTTTGGGCTGCAGCCCACAAATGTGATCTCCTCTTTGTTTTAAAGCCTTATCTTTGTATCAATCTCCTTTTAAGCATGACAGGAAATATTTGCAAGGTTCTTTAACCACTGAGGGGGTTTTTCCTGCTTTGCTTCAAGTGTCTGTCGCTGCAGGGTTGTGCTGCACTGTTTGCTTGGGGTTTTTGTTTCAAGCAAAACAGAAAAGCAGCCACATCTCCTGCCAACACTTTGTCATCTCAGAAGTGCCCAGGGGGTTTATTAACCCTTGGAAGCTCCGTGCACCATCACTCTGCTCTGTTGGTTTAATTTTCCCAATTTTAGGTGAGATTCTAGAGTTATAGGATCATGGGATGGTTTGAGTGAGAAGGGACATTAAGCCCATCTTGTTTCAACTCCTTACCACGGGCAGGGACACCTTCCACTAGCCCACGTTGCTCCAACCTGGCCTGGAGGCTTCCAGGGATGGGGCAGCCACAACTTCCATGGGCAACCTGTGCCAGGGCCTCCCCACCCTCCCAGGGAAGGATTTCTCACCAATATCCCATCTAAATCTCCCCTCTTTCACTCTCAACCCAGTCACTCCTTGTCTCATCACTGCAGTTCCTGATGGACTGAAATCCAGGTGTCTCCTGGTGTGCCAGTGCTGGAATTGCCAACACATTCCATGAGGATCTGCCCTGGGGTGGAATGTGGGAGCTGTTGAGGTCCCCTTGGAGCAGCCCCTGCTGAGGGCCCAGCTCCATCCCCCTCATGGTGCCAAGGGCCACCTCTCCACTGCTGCTCCAACAGCTGCCCCCAGCAGCTCCCAGAGACATCCCCATCCAACCCCAAAATGCTGCTCCTGAACCTGGAGCTAATTCCCATCTAATTTCTCCCAAATATCCCATTGAAACCTACTCTCTGTCAGTTTAAAGCCATTCCATGTTGTCCTTCACTCCATGCCCTCATCCATTCCTGCCCCTCATCCCTTTGCCCTGGGTTTGGAGCAGAGCAGGAGCCTCTGAGCCCTCCCCTTGATCACAGTCCTGTGACATCCACAGCCCTGGGAAAACTTTGCCTTCCTGTGGTCAGGACCCCATTTGAGTGCCCATCATTAGTCCCAAGCCTAAACATTGTCTATTCCAACAGACATCTCCACCTCCATCTCCACTTCCACGTCCATCAGGACACAGCTCCAGATGTCCCCATCCCTCCAGGGCTCCAGGGATGTCCAGCAGCTCAGAGCTACTGTGACATTTCAGTTTGGTCCACGAGGTTCCAGCAAGAAAGGCCCCAGTTTATACTGGAAAAAAAATGAGCTCTGTAAATAAAACTGGGAAGAGCAAAACAGCTCCTGGGGGGCAAAACTGCAGCTCAGAACGTGGAGAGCTTGAGATGTTGCTTGAACATTGTCTCTGAGAGCAGTGGTTGTTTTGTCCCCCTGCACACTGAGTGGATGTTATGGGTAATACACAGTTGTGGACATGGTTTTATTTTTATTCTGAGCAGTATCAGGAATACAGATTTTACTCCAGGGTTTCACAGCTCCTGCTTCCTGGTCTCCACGAAACCATCGGGGAGGGGAGAGGAAGGAATGGGAGATAAATGATGGAGAGTTCCTAGAGATTTTCAGGGGTGTCAGATTAGGTTAGGCCTGAGTCACAGAATCATTAAGGTTAGAAAAGATCTCTAAGATCATCGAGTCCACTCACTGAATCCCCACAACTCTGGGGTCACTTTTGAACCAAAGGACTTTTGACCAATAACTGGCAAAATTCTGACATCCCCTGTTGTTTGTCACCATTATGGTATGTGCTTTTCAAATTCATAACTGGCATTTTTAGTACATTTTTCAGCATAGAACTACTATTCAGTCACATAATCCAGCTGCAAAGATTCACTGGTGGATCCATAGTGTGACAGGAAACTGAAATCTCTTCCCAAGCAGGGAAAGCACAAGGGACTTGAGGGCACCTCAAGCACCCAGACCTGCATCCACCAGCACCCCTGGGGCAGGTAGAGCTGCCTCCAACCACAATAATGTGGAGCATCTTCAGATAAATAGGGTTATAAATAAGGTTCGATTTTAAAAATGGACCAATTTAAGCATCTTTCACTCACAAACCAGTTGCAAATGCGGGCTTGGCTTCACCTTCCCCACATGAAATGTATTTTCTTTAGGGGCCTGTGTTGTGGGCCCAGCCTAAAGAATGTGTAGGAGGATCAAGCGTTTCCTGCAAATATGAAAAGCTGGTTCATGATCTGACCCTGCCTTTGCGTGGAAAATGTACTTTCCCTTTGCAGTGCCCCCTTGTCCTCTCAGAGGCAGACAGAGGCCTGTTTGTGTGGCTGAGGGCTCCAAACCCAAACTTAGCTCCCAAAGTGTAAAAAACAAATACAGAGTGTGGCCCAGGCCGGGCCTTGGGCTGCAGTGCCTCAATGGCACTGCAGAGCTGGCTCACAGGGCAGCCTGAGTGGCCCCTTTCAGGGCTCTGCATTCCAGCCTCCTCCGGCACCCGGAGCAGAGCTGAGGGGCTGGAGCTGGAGGAGGTCAGGGTGCTCGAAGGAACACAGCCCTGGCTTTTCGTGGAGTTATGGACATGGATTTTATGGGCTTTGCAGCTCCTTGGCACTGACTCCTTCCTGGAAGGATCTCATTCCACCCCCTGCCACGGGCTGGGACACCTTCCACTAGCCCAGGTTGCTCCAACCTGGCCTTGGACACTCCCAGGGATGGGGCAGCCACAGCTTCTCTGGCAATTCCATCCCAGCCCCTCCTCACCCTCCCAGAGAAGAATCCCTTCCCAATATCCCATCTAAACCCACTCCCTGGCAGTTTAAATCCATTAAACTGACAGTTAAACCCCAAGTCTTGCAGCTGCCTCTGGGCTGGAGCTGCTGAGGGTCTGAGACCCCCCCTGTGCTGCTGGTGGGACAGAGCTGGAGCTGCCAGAGATGGGCAAGGACATGGAATGGGTTGGGGTGGAAGGGACCTTGAAGATCATCCAGTTCCACCCCCTGCCATGGGCAGGGACACCTTCCACCAGCCCAGGTTGCTCCAACCTGGCCTTGGACACTTCCAGGGATCCAGGGGCAGCCACAGCTTCTCTGGGCAACCTGGGCCAGGGCCTCCCCACCCTCCCAGGGAAGGATTTCTCCCTAATATCCCATCTAACCCTGCCCTCTGGCAGTGGGAAGCCATTCCCTGTGTCCTGTCCCTCCAGGCCCTTGGAAATAATCTCTCTCCATCTTCACTGTCAGCTCCCTGCAGGCTCTGCAAGGCCACAATGAGGTCACCCCGAAGCTTTTCTTCTCCAGGCTGAACAATCCCAACCCTCTACCCTTTCCTCCCAGCAGAGCTACTCCAGCCCTCTGATCATCCTGGTGCCTCCTCTGGACTCTCTCCAGCAGCTCCACATTCTTCAGATGATGGTCCCCCACCTCTGGAGGCAGCTCTGCTGGGGAGTCTCACCCGAGGGGGCAGAGGGGCACAATCCCCCCATCCCTCTGCCCAGGGGTGTCTGGGCTGGGTCGTGTCCAGCCTCACCCACCAGCACCCCAAGTCCTCGTCCCTTCTCTCTCCATCTGCTCATCCCCAGCCTGGACGGGTTTCAGGAGTTTCCAGGAGCAGCACTTTGAGCCTGGTCTTGTTAAACCTGAGCAGTGCCAGTGATTCCCGTGGGGAGCTGGCTGGGAGTGGGGTGGCTGGAGCTCCATCCTTGCTTCCCAAGCCCTGTGAGCTTTGCTGACCTGCCTTTCCCCCTCCAGCCTGTTCTTCTGAGCCCCTCAAACAATGTTTCCAACCTGAGCAAACCCTCACTGAGCCTCACAACAAAAATTTCCAAGCTGACAGCTTTTTAGCCCTGATGAGAATATCCAGTGGAACACCTTTGTGTCAGATATTATTACTTTCTGAGCAGGAAAACTCCAATCCCCTCCCACAGACCTGCGCAGTCAGAAGCTCTCTGAGGGCTCAGGAGACAAAATTATCATTTTGCTTATTCAGAGTGACAAGAGCAATCTCTCCATTAATGTGACTTTCAGCCATCAGTTCATTATGTTTTATGTCTGTGCTGATGTGTGTTTTGCCATTTGCTGGGTTTTTTTATCCCCGTTTATGACATGCTTTATTCATTGCACCAGGATTTATATCTGCCCTCTTACCTGCTTTATTCTTTCATTATATTTTATATCAGGTTTGCTATGCTTGATGTCCACCCTGCCTCCCTCTAGATACACCTGCCTATATTTTATCCGTTACCTTGCCTGCCTTCTGCTTCACTTAGACGTAAAAAATAATAATCTTGAGTATATTTAAGTGCTCACTGAGGTAAAAGAGTCTTGTTGTCATTCAGCTGGATAGAGGAAGATGCTGTGTTAGCTTTTATTCACACAGCTATGCAAGAGCAAGGCTGTCCTTTGCTTTTAAATAAGGCAGTTGCATCTAAATATTCATCTAACAAGGATAAACCAATAAATCACTGCTTCTGTTTAATTGTTGTTCATAGGAATCATTAATAGAAAGATCCCTCCCACCACCATAAAGCCTTATAAACTTAAATAATGGATCCAGCTTCCCATTAGGAGACTTCATAGGGTCATGGAATGGTTTGGATGGCCAGGGACATTAAAGATTATCCAGTTCCACCCCTGCCATGGGCAGGGACACCTTCCACTAGCCCACGTTGCTCCAACCTGGCCTGGAGGCTTCCAGGGATGGGGCAGCCACAACTTCCATGGGCAACCTGTGGCAGGGCCTCCCCACCCTCCCAGGGAAGGATTTCTTCCCAATATCCCATCTAAATCTCCCCTCTTTCACTCTCAACCCAGTCACTCCTTGTCTCATCACTGCAGTTCCTGATGGACTGAAATCCAGGTGTCTCCTGGTGTGCCAGGTGCCTGAATTGCCAACACATTCCATGAGGATCTGCCCCGGGGTGGAATGTGGGAGCTGTTGAGGTCCCCTTGGAGCAGCCCCTGCTGAGGGCCCAGCTCCATCCCCCTCATGGTGCCAAGGGCCACCTCTCCACTGCTGCTCCAACAGCTGCCCCCAGCAGCTCCCAGAGACATCCCCATCCAACCCCAAAATGCTGCTCCTGAACCTGGAGCTAATTCCCACCCTGGGCATCCAATCTGAGACACATGGGATGATTCCCTCCCCCAAATGTAGGAGCCTGGATGAGGAGCTTGGACTATGACCTTGCTCATAAAAAACTCACTGAGAGAGAGGGATCCCTTTTTCCATGAGCCCTTTTTCCCTCTCCATCACTGAGGAAACCATGGCTCGGATCCCCTCCAGAATGGAAGGCACTTTTGGGGTCCCCAGGACTTTGGGGTGTGTCCTACAACATTCCTCAGCTTCGGGAGGTGGCTGAGCCCTGGGGGATCCACCTGTGCAGGCACAAGCACCACCAACGTGCTGCTGGAACAGTCTCCAGGCTCCTGCAGCATCCAGGGCTGTCCATGGACTCCCAAGGACTGGGCTGGTCCTTCTCCAGTGCAGGAACCAGCCCAGGAGCAGGTTAGGCCAGGAGACAAACTCCACAAGAGCAGTTCAGAGCCAAACTCACCTCATCCGAGGGCAAAGGAGAGCTCAGCCCTGGCCCCAGCCCAGCCCAAACCACAGCACATTTGCCCAATTAGTGGGTTCCTGTTGGCACAACAGGAAAACAACATATTTCTGGAACTTAGTCACCACATAAAAAATTTTATCCCTCATTGAGTTTTCCATCCCCAGGTTTGTCCATAACCTGCCCTCATTTCTCGCTGGAAGCATCTGCGATTACCTCCCATTAATGATATTTTTTTTTTTTTGTCCCTGATTTGCTCAGGAAACAAAAACACAAGCAAAGAATGGATTATTTAAAAGGGAATACAAACTGCTCCGCTTGTGAACCTCAGAAAATTCATTAGGAGACACCAAAAAAAGGTGAGTGTTCCTGCACAGAGCTTGGCAGAACACCCTGTATGAATAACTGAGTGACCTTCCAAATATTTCCATGTACATGGAGCCCCTGCTCCTTCTCCCACTCTCAGGCTTTCCACCCAAACTGGTTTGCAGCAGAGAGAGAAACACTGAATATGTTTTTATAACAAACCAGTCGTGGCCAACTACAATAGCCCAGAAATGTAGGAAAACATGGATGGTTTGGACAGCAGAGTGAAGCCTCTTCAAGCTCTAAACTGAGCTCAGGAAAGCAAAGAGCTTCCAGGAGCTCATGGAGGAGTTGTAGGGAAGGAGGGAAAAGGTGTCTGGAGTGGAAAGGAACATTTGTGGTGTTAAGTTGTGTAAAATTCACTGCTTGTACTTCCAGCTCAAGGGAAGGTTGCCCACAGCAAAATAGGCACCTTTGGAAGGCAACAGGGAAAGGAACTCAAGGAAAGAAAGGAAAGTGTCGAGGCAGCAGGAGAGAAGGGATAAGGCCCAGTATGGGGCTCTGTGCTAAAACTGTGACCTGCCTCCAAAACTACCTGGAAAAAAGAAGGATAGGGATGAGATGCCATTGCTGACTCCAGATCCTGCTGATCCCTGATTCCTGATCCTGCTGATCTCTGACTGGAGATCCTGCTGATCCCTGGCTGCAGATCCTGCTGATCCCTGGCTGCAGATCCTGCTGATCCCTGACTCCTGATCCTGCTGATCCTTGACTCCTGATCCTGCTGATCCCAGGCCTGCAGGTCTCCATGGATGCCCCACAGCAGCTCATGAACCCCCTGAGCTGCCCAATAAATGACATTTTCGGGTGATTTTTTCAGCCAAACCCCATCTCAGCCCTGCAGCTGCTCCTGCAGCCTCACCAACCTGCCTCGGGGGGTGCTGGGCAGGGCAGGGCTGGGCTTTGGCACCTTGGAGTCATATGTGGGCTTTGCCTGGATCACAGGGACATCCTTGAGGGATGTTCTGCCCTCCTGTCTCCAGCACAGCCTCTTGATGTCCCCATAACCCAGCTGATCA
The DNA here is from genome assembly GCF_009829145.1 of Chiroxiphia lanceolata. NCBI lineage: Eukaryota > Metazoa > Chordata > Aves > Passeriformes > Pipridae > Chiroxiphia > Chiroxiphia lanceolata. Next base: position 2,249,057 of record NC_045660.1, on the reverse strand, counting down.
CTGAGGTGATCATTACCACTGATCTTAAATTCTACCCATAATTAGAAATACATTTCTGTGTGCAGATCCCACAAACATCCATCTTTTCTTCAGGAATGACATCAACCCCTGTTCTCCTTATATAAACACTGCAACTTAGTCCCTCTCGTGCAAGGGCTTCACCTGGAGCTTCACAGGACACGTGTCACGGGCACAGAAAGTTGAATTCTGAGCCCAAACTCAAATGAGATTCACACAAAAGCATTAAAACTTTGCAGAGTTTGGTTGATTTTTTTCGTTTGTTTTGTTTGTTTGTTTGTTTGGGTTTTTTTGTTGTTTGTTTGGGGTTTTTTTGTGTGGTTTTTTTTTGTTTGGTTGGTTGGTTTGTTTTTTGTTTGTTTGTTTGTTTTTTGTTGATTTTTTTTTTAAATCCTCCACCCCCATAAGAATGGGAACACTTTGTTTTGCCACATTCCAAACGAAACATTTCCCTTACTCAGGTCGAGAAAACATTTGATCCTCGAAATATGTTTCAGAATTAGAGATGGCAGGAAAAAACCAAACCAAACCAAACAAACCCCTGCAGCAATCAAATCAAAACGTTTCACTTGACCAGATTTTGACAGCCTTATTTTTCAAGACACCGTATTTTCGAAGACTTTCACGTTGAATTTCCTATTTTTTTTTTCCTGAGGCCCAACTGTGTAGTTATTCCCAGATGTGCTGTAATTAGCCAGAGCTTCTCTGTATCTCTTAAGAATCCAATCAATGATCACTCGAGTGAACCACAGAGGCCTGGCTGCAATTTAAGCAGGGCAGAGTCCTTAAGCTGATTTTCTGGAGGGAGATTAAGTCCATCTTGGTCAGAAACAAATGGAATATATCCCACTGTCTCTGTCCCCTTGGGACTGGCCTTATTAAGGGTCTGAGCTTCCCAATCTTGGGCAGAAGCTCCCGTTGAGTTAATGAGGTTTTTAGAGTGGGATTTGGGGTTGGGTTTGAATAGGGTGGTTTGCACAAAAATCTCTTTTTAGTTCTCCTTGCAGAAGCCCCTCTCACCTTGGACATCTCGGAGCTCTGACACCAATCCCACTGCAAAATCCTACCTGGAAAGGCAGTTTTGGGGAAGGGGCTGGAAGTGCTGCCTGCCCTGGGCTGGAGACTCCAGTGGCTGAGGTCTGGAGACTCCAATGGCTGAGGTCCACCTCAATCAGAGAATGGGGAAAAGGTTGGAAAAAGGACCTTAAACTCATCTCCTCCCACCCCCCCCTTCCCCAGACCAGGTCACTCCAAGTCCATCCTGGAACTCAGCCAGGAAGAGGATGTTTGATGCCTCCAAAATTATTCATTTAGGGGAAATTATCCGACCCAGAACTGGAGCGATTTTACTCCAGTTACTGATTTTGCAACCAAATCAACAATTCTGGGGGTTCCTCTCGAGCATTTTATCCCCCTGGGGCAGCTCCACCCATGAGGGTTTGGAGCTCTCACCTAAAGAGGTGCCAATGCCTAAATTAGGGATGTGGAGATGGAAGGAAATCAAACTGGATGGTGAATTTTGGGACAGGGGTTGTTCAGACAAACCCCAGCTGGAATCAGGCAAAGAGTGTAATACATATCTCATTTTTTTTTTTATATATATATATATATATATATATATATAATAAAATATATATCATATTTTATAGATATATATCATATTATCTATATAAATATATATAATATTATATATATAAAAATATACATATAATTAAGAAATTATAATTTATTTGCTATAAATTATAATTATAACAATATAAATAGTTACAATTATTTGTATTTCATTTTATATTTTGTTAATTTATTTTTATGTTTTGTTATTTTATAATTTTTATGTCACATCATAAAAATAACATAAACAATATAAATGATAATATAAGATTATAATTTATTGGAAATTATATAAAATATAATCAAATAATATTAAAATTATAATTATAAATCATAATATAAAATTATAATTTATTTTAAATTATATGAAATATAATCAAATATTATAAAAATATAATTATAAATTATAATAAAAATTATAATTTATTTTAAATTATATAAAATATAATCAAATAATAATAAAATGATAATTATAAATCATAATAAAAAATTATAATTTATTTTAAATTATATGAAATATAATCAAATAATATTAAAATTATGATTATGAATTATAATATGAAATTATAATTTATTATAAATTATATAAAATATAATCAATACTTCATTGAAATGAACCTTGGGTTAAAATCCTCCCCCCCCAATGATCACAGGCAGTTTCATCCTCATGAGTGGAATGGATAAAAATTGAAAATCACAATCAAAAGTTCCTCAAAATGTGGGACAGAAATCTCTGTGAGAGCTTCTCATTGAACTGTAGAGTTGATTGGATATTTTTTAAAGATTTCTCAGAGAAGGAAAAGGAGGGAAAAAAAATAGCTGGAAATCTTTAGCAATTACTGCTCCTTTCTTCTGGAGCTGCACAGACGAAGAACAGAACTAAACCCACGGCAGCCACTTCCTCCCCTTTCTGCACTCCCAGGAAAATCATCTGAGCAGGGGTTTGTATAACCCAGGAGGAGAAAAGAGCTGAGATTCCATTCAACCCCCTGCTGACCTCAGCCATTTCACATGGAGCCAGTTTTTACCTGGATGCAGTTTTTACCTGGATGCAGTTTTTACCTGGATCCAGTTTTTACCTGGATGCAGTTTTTACCTGGATCCAGTTTTTACATGGATGCAGTTTTTACATGGATGCAGTTTTTACACTGATGCAGTTTTTACATGGATCCAGTTTTTACCTGGATGCAGTTTTTACCTGGATGCAGTTTTTATGTGGATGCAGTTTTTATGTGGATGCAGTTTTTACCTGGATCCAGTTTTTACATGGATGCAGTTTTTACCTGGATGCAGTTTTTACCTGGATCCAGTTTTCACATGGATGCAGTTTTTACATGGATGCAGTTTTTACCTGGATGCAGTTTTTACCTGGATGCAGTTTTTATGTGGATCCAGTTTTTACCTGGATGCAGTTTTTACCTGGATCCAGTTTTTACCTGGATCCAGTTTTTACATGGATGCAGTTTTTACATGGATGCAGTTTTTACACTGATGCAGTTTTTACATGGATCCAGTTTTTACATGGATGCAGTTTTTACCTGGATGCAGTTTTTACCTGGATGCAGTTTTTACCTGGATGCAGTTTTTATGTGGATGCAGTTTTTATGTGGATGCAGTTTTTATGTGGATGCAGTTTTTATGTGGATGCAGTTTTTACACTGATGCAGTTTTTACATGAATCCAGTTTTTACATGAATCCAGTTTTTACATGGATCCAGTTTTTACACAGATGCAGTTTTTACACTGATGCAGTTTTTCCATGGATGCAGTTTTTCCATGGATGCAGTTTTTCCATGGCCCAGTGTTGGGTCTCAACGGGAAGTTTCTCCCCCCCTAAAAAAAAGCTCATTCTTTCCATATTCCTGAGCTGTTCCCATGGATTTTAAAAGCTCCATGTGGGGCACCAGCTCCACGTTTGAGAGGAGGTCCAGAGGAGCTCTATCAGCTGGTAACTGTCCAAAAAATTCCCTTGATTTCCAAGTTGTCTTTCCAGAGTTTGAAATTCAGCCCAGGAGTCTCAGAAGAATTTAGTTCTGGTATTTTCTCCTCCCTGTGGCACCTTTTGGACCCGAGGAGGGCTCATATTCCAGCCTTTATTCCCTTTCCCTTCCCTGCTGGAGGCACTGAATGACGTGAAAACAAAATTCTGGCCAACTTATTTTCTTTAAGTTTTGGAATAAAATTATTAGGGAGGAAAGTTTTGTTCCTCTGAACCAGCTGTGCCAGGTAGAAATGGGATTTTCATTTTGATTTTCATTTCATGGTTTGGACCATTAGATTTTAGATCAAACTCATCTAAATTATTTTCCTGCTGCCTCTATTTCGGGACAGTGCCTCGGGATTCCTGGGAAAGGGCTTTTCTTGTCTCATGGATCAAGGGATATTTGAGGTCAGAGCCCACCAGACCATTTTTTTTGGAACTGGGTACACAGAGGAACACCTCAATGTGTCTCCACCCCCCAGGGCCAGGGAACATCTGCTAGAAGGATAAATCATCCTAAATCATCCTCAATCATCCTAAATCATCCTAAATCACCTTAAATCATCCTAAATCACCCTAAATCATCCTAAATCACCCTCCCAGGGTGTTACTGGGCAGGAATCCTGGAGAGGGGAAGGGAGTGGGCTCTGTGGTCCAGTGGTTGGGATCATGCAGCCAAATTTTCCCTGTGTGAATCAGCAGCAACTCCAGCAGGTCCAGCAAGGTGGGATCAGGGCAAGATGGAGCTTTCCTTGGAGGAAATCCTCATTTATATCCTTATTTATAATTTATATCCTCATTTATATCCTTATTTATCATTTATATCCTCATTTATATCCTTATTTACACCTGTGGGAGTCAGAGGAGCATCTGCTGTGGGAGCTCCACTTCTGCCAAGTCAAAGAGTCCATGGATGAGCTCCAGGAATCCCTGACCTTGCACTGGGAATCCCTGACCTTGCACTCCCTGGGAATTCCTCACCCTGCACTCACTGGGAATCCCTGACCTTGCACTGGGAATCCCTGACCTTGCACTCCTCAGAAATCCCTGACCCTGCACTGGGAATCCCTGACCTTGCACTCACCTGGAATCCCTGACCCTGCACTGGGAATTCCTGACCTTGCACTCACCTGGAATCCCTGACCCTGCACTCCCCTGGAATTCCTGACCCTGCACTCACCTGGAATCCTTGACCCTGTATTCCCTGGGAATCCCTGACCCTGCACTCCCCGGGCTGCCCATGGAGGAACTGCTCTCCAAAACCCCCAAACAGCCCCTCCTGGGCACCCCCCTGACCCCTGTGAGGGAGGATTCCAAACCCACCTCCTGCATCCCGAGAGGACTCTCAGCCTCCCCCAGGGCAGTGGTTTCCCCCCACCCCTGAGCTCCTGGAAGGGAGACACAACTTCCCTCCCTCTCCTTGCTGGACTTGGCTGCACCCAGGGCTCCAACTCGTCTAAAAAGGGCTTTTGAGGGCCAAATTCTGCTTATTTTTTATGGTGGTCCTTTTATTGTCGCCGTTTTATCCCCACCAAAACCAGGATGGTGAATAAAACCCCCCCACACTTCACTCAGGGGTGTAAATCCTCTAGGAAAAAAGTGGATTTACCCGAGTTTTATGTCAGAACAACTGCAAACTCAACACAAATGGAAGAAAAAAGGCATTTATATTCTTTGGCACATTCCCTTTCCCGGCTCCTGCCCAGAACAATTTCATATCTATAATGTTCTTCTGCAGCTGTGGGGGAGAGCAGAGAAACCTGCTCTGAGGTAACAGTGAGATTGGCTACAAAATGTGGGATTTTCAAATGGAGACATTAAAAGGCTGACACTCTTTTTTTGGTTTTTTGTTTTGTTGGGGTTTTTTTTAGAATAATATAAAGAAACAATTGAACTTTCTCCAAAAGCAGCCTGTTCAAAAGTTGGGAAATAAATATAGCTCAGTTGCCCATGTAAAGGAAAACGAAGCAGGATCTGTTTGCAGTCTCGTGGCAGGTAAAATTCTGAAAAGGAAATCCAAAACTAAGGCTGTAAAGGATAATTTCACCACCCCAAATCCTCGGTACTTTGCAGAATTGTTGTTGTTCCCCTTTCCTCACTTAGCAAACGAGCTCTTGGGACTGTGCAGAGCTGGAGATCCCATTCCTGCAGGGAGGGAAGTTTGGGAAGTTTCCATTTGCAGCAACACCTTGTTTGGAGAGGAGGGAGATGCAATAAACGGGGTGATTTTTTGGGAAGAAGGGTAGTGATTTTTATTATCTTTACAGCATCTTTTTGACTGAAGAAATGAGCTCAGTTGGTCAGAAAATGAAGTTAATAATGCCAAGGTTGTGGGTTTGATCCCTGTATTTATTTATTTCAGACTTGATGGATTTGATGATCCTTGTGGGTCCCTTCCCACTCAGAATATTCTGTAATTCTGCCCCTGGAATCAACAATTCCAATCGCTCCTGAGTCTGTGGCTCTTAAAGAAATGGGATGAAAACCCTAAAATACAAGCTCATGGCTTGGTTCTGGATTGTTGCATATTCTGGTTTTGACTGGTAGAAAACAGGCCGGGTTTTCTTAAAAAAAACACCACTTTTTCTTAACAACCCCAGGGAAACAATCAGACCTGTGCAATAAAAGCATTAAGGGCAGAGAGGACACAAGTTCAGTCCCTGCCACACCCTGGAGCACAAAAATATTCTGACACAAGGTAAAATCTTGGGTAACTCCTGTGAGGGGCTGATTTGGCAGCAAGGGGACCACGGTGGTTGTCAGTGACCTTATCTTGGGAGAACAGCTCTCAGAGCACACCCCCCAAATGTGCCCTTTCAGCTCCTCAAACTCCCCAATTTGCATACTAATTTATTACCTGTGCAGCCTGCTGTGATACACTCAGAGCCCTCATTCTCCTGCCTCACATCCCATCACATCCCCTCGACCTTGGCAGCAACATTAGCACCAACTAATGCATCACTTCCAGAATCCACAAATATGGCACAAAACCCCGGGTCCAGCCTCCCTCCTCTAATGGCTTATAAGGACACTTGATGCTAAAATAGTGTTTTATCTCCTCTCCACACACTCTAAATTTTCTAGCTGGTATAATACAAGATTAATTGCTTTCATTACTCCACTATATTAATTTCCTTTTGTTCCAGCAGACATAATATACTTATTTTTATTCTACATACACTGCTGAGGAATTTAGCAAATGGTTTGCTGAGGTCAATTAAGATTTTCTGTGTTTAAAGGTGATGGTGGTGTCAGTTTTGTTTTAGAAAGACTTAATCTAAATAAATACCTCTCTGTGAACAACACCATTAACTAAACCATGACCTAGGCTGGGATTTAGGGAATTTCTCTGTCGTGAGGGTGGGAGATGGAGGTGGCAGGTGAAGGACAGGCTCCAGTCTGTGTTTTCCAGCAGAATCTTGGCTGCTTTCAAGGCACTGGATTTTTGCTGTGAGGCACCAGAGGATGATTTAGTGCTCCAGCTGTGCCAGACATGCTTCATTTCACAACCAGTTCCATCAGGGCACGGGGAAGGGTGGAAATGCTGAATAAAGACTTCACAAGTCTGTGATTGAAAGAGTCTGGGACCAAACTGGGGCTGTATTGATGTTATAACCATATAGATTCTGCCCAGCCTTACACAGGAGGTGGAGTTAAATTCCATTTACACCACTCCCCACTCCAGGATTTGCCCCCCAAATCTAGATGGTGGGCTTTAACTCCAAGGTTTCTTTAGCTGGGAAGGTAAAACCCAGTCAGCAGCACCACAGCTCCTTCCTGACTTTCTGTTCCCCGTCAGCTCCCAGTCTGGCTCGATCCCTCCTGCTCTGGTACTCATTTCACATCTCCAACAAGCAGGCAGGGGGAGGATCACTGTCATTCCTGAGCTCTGGTGCCAATTTTCAGCTCAGAACTTGGATCTGCAGCACAGGTGGTTGTGATGAATGCACGGGGCAGGGTGAACCTGGCACAGGAGCCAAAACAAACCCACCCCTGGGTTGGGCACTGTCCCCTCCAGTAAATGATTCTGAGCTTATTGCACCGGCCTGAACTCACAGGGGGATTTAAAGCTGGAGGGAGAGGGAGGTGGTTTTGTCCATGTGCTCCCAGTCATGGAGCAGCAGCATGGAATGGTGAGTGAGGCAAAGAAACTCCTGCACCAACCAGCTTCATGTGCCTGTGCTCCCCCCAATCCATCTGTTCTTGGAGAAGGAGAGGCTGCAGGGGGGTGGTGTTTCCAGCTTTGGAGATTTCAGAGAATCCCAGAATATCCTGAGCTGGGAGACCAACAAGGACCATCCAGTCCAACCCTCAGCCCTGCACAGGCCCAGCCCCAAGAGTCCCCCCCTGTGCCCCAGAGGATCAGCCAAACCCTCCTGCAGCTCTGGCAGCCTTGGGGCTGTGCCCACTGCCCTGGGGAGCCTGGGCAGTGCCCAACCAGCCTCTGGGGGAAGAACCTTTGCCTGAGATCCAACCTGAGCCTGCCCTGACACAGCTCCAGCCGTTCCCTGGCTGCTGTCCCTGCTCCCCCAGAGAAAAGATCTGAAGGTCTCATCCATCCTTTCCAAAAGGGGGGAGGAGGGAGGCTCTGCACACCTGTACAGAGGGTGACCAGGCCCAGCCCTTGCAGGGTGGAAGCCACCAAACTGATTTTTTGAGCATTATTTGAGATAAAAGTAGAGCAAATGAGACAGCAACACCACGAGCTGTTTCTTTCTGTTAAATCTTCGATTTCCTTGATTTCAAAAAGAGAAAAGCCTCTTTCCTCACTCACACGTGGCAGGTTGTTCACCCACACCGTGTCTGCTCTCAGGGGCCAGGGACAGGCCCCCAGGGAATGGCCTGGAGTTGTGTCAGGGGAAGGTCGGGTTGGATCTCAGGAAAAGGTCCCCCCAGAGCAGAGCTCAGTCCCTGCCCCTCCTCTGCTCCTGCCCAGGAATTGGAACTGCACTGAGGTCTCCCCTCAGTCTCCTCTGCTCCAGCTGAACACACCAAGTGCCCTCAGCTGCTCCTCCTGTGGCCCCTCCAGACCCTTCATCATCTTCCCGTGGAGGGTTTGAAGGATGCTGTGAACACACTTTGTGCTGTAAATGAGAATCAGAGCATCTGAGGGGCAGATTCCCATTAACTACCAGCACACATCGTGCCTGGAGGTGCTGCCAAGGTGCTGCTGGTGTCACACATCCCCCAGTGAGGCCCCTGAGAGCAGACACGGTGTGGGTGAACAACCTGCCACGTGTGAGTGAGGAAAGAGGCTTTTCTCTCTTTGAAATCGAGGAAATCGAAGATTTAACTGGAAAAAACAGCTCGTGGTGTTGTTGTCTCATTTGCTCTACTTTTATCTCAAATAATGCTCAAAAAATCAGTTTAGTTTGGTGGCTTCCACCCATCCTGCAAGGGCTGGGCCTGGTCACCCTCTATCCAGGTTTCTCTACTTTTGGAAAGGATGGATGAGACTTTCAGATCTCTTCTCTGTGGGGACCAGGGACAGCAGCCAGGGAACGGCTGGAGCTGTGTCAGGGCAGGCTCAGGGTGGATCTCAGGCAAAGGTTCTTCCCCCAGAGGCTGGTTGGGCACTGCCCAGGCTCCCCAGGGCAGTGGGCACAGCCCCAAGGCTGCCAGAGCTCCAGGAGTCTTTGGCTGCTCCTCTGGGGCACAGGGGGTGACTCTTGGGGCTGGGCCTGTGCAGGGCTGAGGGTTGGACTCCATGGTCCTTGGGGGTCCCTCCCAGCTCAGCATATTTTGGGATCCTGTGATAACAAACCAGTAGATGTGGCACTTTGCAATATGTTTAGTGGGAATGGTGGGATTCAGTCAAAGACTTGCTGATCTTGGAGGTCTTTTCCAGCCTTAACAACCCTGTGGCTCTATTCCCTGACTCAGGAATATCTGTCCCTCTCAGCTCCTTTCACTACAACTGCACAAACCTCGGATCTGTTCCACACCAGGAATGCTGGAATGCCTTCAATCCCACTGCACACCTCTTGAAAAACAACTTGATTTTCCCCCCCAGTTGGGTGCACAGACCCTGGCCTTGTGCTGAGAACTGTCATGGGACTTCAGGGCATCCTGCCCAGGAATTCTTCATCCTCCAAAACTGATCCAGCTCCTGGGCTCCATCCCCTCACAGACCCCCCTCTACGACAGGTTTATGTGGTGGCTTTCAAGGCTGTTCATTCCTTTATTTTCTCTTTTTTTTTCCTCCCCTTCACTCCCAGACCAATACCTGGATATTTCTTCTCCAGCAGAAAAGGGAGAGAAATGTTTCGAGTGGGGACAGTTGAGAAAATCTTATGGATCGGGATATTTTATGGTTCTGCCCCTCCCCGATCCAGAAGCCACTGGGGACTTTCACCCTGGGCCACCTCAAAAACTTCTTAATTTCTCAGGGCTCTGGGTGGATGAGGAAGGTTTAGTTCCATCTCTCCTCCTGTTTCCCAATTTCAGACCTTTTTGCAGAGATCTTTGCCATGAAAATTCCGTGAGGTGATGAAATTATTATTATTATTTTTCAATTCCACTGCCAAATTTCCGTGCAAGAGCATCCCAGAGTCTGTCCCTGACAGTGCCTGGGTGGGACTAGAGAGGTCAAACTATGGAATATTGGTCTCTTTTCCACAGCAATTCAAGGCCAGAGAGAATTCCCAAAGAGAACATCCCAGTAAATCTGTTTCTGTGACTTCTTCTGCCTGTTTCTGACACCCTGACATTGCTCCTGCTACACTTCTGCTAAAAAAAGAGGGAAAATCCATTGCTAGAGTTAGGAAGAATTATTTTTTTCTGGTTTTTTTTTTTTTTTTTTTCTGTCAATAAATGGAAGAATGGTAATCCTGGGCTAGGATGGAACTAAAAAAAAAAAAAAATCCAAGAAAACATGTCTAAACTTTTGAATTAAAATTTTAAAACTGAAATTTTACAGTTAAAATTTTGAGAAACACGTGTCAGGCAAATATTTAGGTCTACACATACATACATATATTTATATATAAAAAAATATATATACATACAAACACAAGGTGAAGCTGGATATCTTTATTTATCTCTTGGTTCAGAAAGTTGGTTTTTATTTTTACAGCTGAAATAAAGGTGATCAAATCTGACCCATTCTGTCAAAAACCTTGAATCCCACCCAACAGGTGTTTTCCCAAGGAAGCTTTTCCTGGGAAATCTCAGCTCCACCCTGATTTCCCTGTCTAAAACAGGGAATTTCCACATATTTGGACCATATTTCCTTGGATATGTGTCATGAGACCAAAGAATTAAGGGGTGTTCCTCCCTTTTGCTGTGTCCCCTTTCTCAGGCCCCTGTTCAAGGTGCTCTTTAAAGATGTTCACATAAATATATAAATACACATAAATACACATATAAATATAAAAATATATTTATATATATAAAATATAACTATATATGTATATAAAAATATATAATATATAAAAATATATGCCCATTTATTTACATACAATTATATGTATAATATATCATTATATATTCCTATATGTCATTGGATATATTTTATGTATAAATATATTCTATCAATATATAAAATATGTAAATATATAAATATATGAATATATAAATATATAAAAATATAAATATATATAAAAATATATATAAATATATAAAATTTTATATAAATATATATAAATATATATAAATATATATAAATATATAAAAATATATAAATATATAAAAATATATATAAATATATATGTTTGTGGGTGTATATATATATATTCCCACCACAGGCCACATCAACCACAGTAATTTCTCTAGTGGAAAAATTAATGCCCTTTCAAATTTTCCAGATAACTGTGGCAAGGAGGAGGTTTGGTCCTTGCTCCCATTTCCCCTCTCAGGGCCCAGATTTCATTCCCTGTGGATTCTCCCTCTGGAAAACGTGTCTGGTGGTTCTGGCAGGATCCCAGGCAGATGTTTGTGCAGATTTTGGGAGTGGGAAGGGCAGGGCAGGAGGAGATGTGGGCCGTGGGGCCGTGGCACATCGTGCAGGAAAATGGGATTTTGGGGCCATTTCCACCCCCAAACTGCAGCAAAACGGGGCTCTTTGCAAGAAATCCTCACTTGCACCATCAGAGGGAGTAATTCCCAAAGCAGACTTCCCAAAGGGAGTAATTCCCAAAGGAGGAGGGATCCAGGATTCTCGTTTGTGAAGTAATCAAGGGCATCATTTCTCCCTCCACTCAGACAATGACACATCTTAAAAAAAGAATGAAATAACTCAGTGAGCTGAGAGGTGAAAGCGGCTCCTGCCCTTCGGGCTCTGATCACACCCCACATGACTCATCTCACTCGGGTTTTGTCAGGATCAGGCACCGGATTCATCTCCAAACAAAAGCTTTTCCACTCCACTCCGGCTGCTTTGCCTTTTCCTGCACTTGGAAAAGAGCCCGGAATGTTTGAAGGGACACAAACAGGTTTTCATTTCCCAACGTTGCCCAATTCCCCCCTGAAGCAGAGCCCTGTGTTTTTATAGTTATCACTGAGCAATTCTAATATTCTGGTTCTTAAATTTCTGGGTCTTTATTCTTTATTTCATGAAAAAAATCCCTTTTATCCTCACTCTTCCTTTCATGCTTTGCAGCAGAATCCAGGTGAGTCACAACCCAAGGGTCTGACTGACATTTTGGTTTTGTTTTTTTTTTTGAATTAACCATCTTGATTTATGGCAGCAGAAGAGAAGAGATTTTCACCTTAAAACTCCACTTCTTTCTCTTTGTGAAACAAAACTGAAAGGAACAGCAATAAAGGCTGGGTTTAAATCAGTCACTTCATATATATTCATGCAATTTGCACTCTGAGGAGCTGCTGGGGCTGGATTTAGCTTTCATGACTATTCAGGAGATTCTAATCAGTTAATCCTTCCCATCCCTCCATGTGGAAATGTGTTTGTTTAAATGGAACAGGGTTAAAAATACCCGAGGAAGTCACAACTCTCCGCCAAAGGGGCACCAAAGGGCTTTTTTCTGCTTGGAAACCCAACTGGCAGCTGCTCCAGAAATAGCAGCTCCAGAAGGCTGCCTGAGTCCAGGCCTTCCTGTTGGGTTTGTTGCTGAAATGGATGATTAGAGAGTGAAAAAAAAAAACCCACCCTAATCTCAGAATTGTTAAAGTTGGAGGAAACCTCTGAGATCCCCAAGTTCAACCATCAAGCAGCAGCACCACCGTGGTCACCAATAAACCACGTCCCCCGGTGCCATCTGCACCCTAAATCCCTCCAGGTGACTCAAGGATACATCCCTTCTGGAAGACTGGTTATTAATTGAAGTAGAGATCATTAAAATGATCTGATGAGCTCATTAAAATGATCTGATAACACCAGCCCAGTTGCAGTGAAGAGTTTCTGCCCCTTTATCACCACCTGTGTTGAAGGAGAAGGTTCCAGATCTCTGTCTCAAGGTCACCAAAGTTTTGGCCTGCTAAGAACAAGGTTTCAGGGCAACAAGACCCCTCTCTCCTCGTGTGTCCCAGTTTTATATTCCCTAAATGTCTTTGTATATGGGTCACACTGCCTGTTCCCAAATATTCCACAACATGGAACTGCAGGTCTTAAGTGACATAAATTCTCCGTGAACAGAAGATGGGACCTGAAAAAGGAAAACTGGGATTGTTTTCTCGAGGCAGAAATCTGGGAAATTGTGACAAATACCCGGCCAGGAAAGGGGAATGTTGAGAATTTGGGATTAAAAAAGTCCAGATGGCCAAATCCCCAAACTCCAAGCGCCAAAGGAATGATGGGAGCCGGTAGGACTAAAAAATGGGGCCTCAGAAGGTTCCTTGGAAAATGGGAAATGCCCAGTGGACAGGAGGGATGTGCCAAAGGGAATAGCTGCAGGGAAGAGCAGAGCAAAGCTCCAGCTTTGTACAGCCTGACCTTGCCAAAGGGGAAGAAAACCATGAGGGGCAGATGAGGAACAAAGCCTGGGAAGTTTTGATTTAATTGAAGAGAACAGGCCTGGATTCCCAGTGGGAGATTCGTGTGCAGCAAAACCAGGTGAGGCATTTCTGGCACAGAATACCACGGAGGGAGTTGAATGAAATTTTAGGAGTGGAATCCAACTGCCAAGGTCACCTTGTTCCTGGAGCTGGGATGAGAAACAGGACTGATGAGGAACTGTGGCCCGGAGGGAGCTGGGAACCTGAAGGAAACATTTGGTCACTCTATATTTGGATTCCTTTTTTTTTTTTTCCTGGGTTTGTAGAAGTTCTTGAAGCTCTTGTAACACAGCCCACGATGCTGGAACTTTCTGTCAACTGGACATGACACGAGTAAGGATTTATCCTGATTTAAAACACAGGTGGAAAGTCACACCAGAGCGGGAGGGAATAGGGAAAACGTGATCTTTGTGCCCATTTTGCCCTGGTCCAGGTGGCATTGCCTGGGCTCCCTCAGGTTCTCAGCCTTGGAAACAACAGCAAAGGCAGGTGTGTGTTTGTGGGGTTGTTCCACCTCTGGACAGAAGCAAAGATGTTAAAGAGGCATTTTTGGGAAGGTTTGCAGTCCTCCCTGTCACCCACCCTTGGATATCAATCCCTGATCCCAGAATCTGTGTCATCTCCATCCCTGTCCCAAAAATCTTTGGTGCTGTGGTCACCAACTCTGCGAGCTTTTCTCCTTTGTTCCATTTTCTGCTAAAAGATTTTCCCGTTTACTCACAGAGAAATCAAAGCTCTATAGATATTTCCCCCAAGGGCTCTTCCCTCGTGCATTTCCAGGCTGTTTTCCTGGTTCCTTTTGCAGGAATCTTCAATTTAGGCCCTGCCTAAATTGTTCTTCCCAGCACTCATTGCTTTCTCTGGGTCTCACTGGAGTCTGAAAGTGAGTTACAGAAATTCAGGTGCTCCCAAAACAGGCATATCCAGCCAGGAAAACTTTTTGTGCCCTAATTCTGAGGCCTACTAGGAAGAGTAGCTCCAGTTCCACACCTAGACCACTTTTGGGGCTCCCAACCAGTGCCTTTGACAGGGTGGGAGAGAAGCCATGCCCACATTCCCAGCAACCTGCACAGTTCCTGGGGTTCTCCCCCCCACATTTCCTTCTGCCACCCCCATGTCCTTGGCCTCCCACGGGCTTGCAACGCTCCCATGCTGGGAAAAACTTGGGAGAAATGCCCTAGAGAGACCAGCAAAGCCCTTAATTTACAATTTTTCAGGCCTAAACTCTGTTTTGCAAGCAGGTGAGGTGAGAACCTTGGCTGTGCAGCCGGGGCTTGAAGTAATGAGGTTCTGAAACCTTCTCTTGGCCTCTCTGTGGATTCTCACAGCTTTTATTACTCCTGGAGCTCTGGCTGGAAATCCACCTCGCATTCCCAGAGCTTTTATTACTCCTGGAGCTCTGGCTGGAAATCCACCTCGCATTCCCAGAGAGCAACAAAGGCAGGAAAACAGCAGAGTGAGCTGTGTGCACGGACGTGTCACTGCCTGAAAAGGGGTTTACAGCAGTTTGTCTGTGGGCTGAACACCACCACAAATGGGGGAGGTGGTCCTGAGCTGACTCCAGGGTTGGGGTTTGCCTTGGTTTTTAGTTTTGATCTCGCCCACTTTGGCTCAGATCACGACTTGTTCCACTGCCATTGACCCCACTGAGCCAAACAGGGCTCTGGGCACACAAAAACAGAATATTCTGCTTTTGTTTGTGCTGGAACTTGAAACAGCCAAATTCACAACGGTCCTGACACCCTTTTCTGGGGAGCAGTGGTTTGATTATTACAGGGAATCAAGGAATAGTTTGAGTTGGAAGGAACCTTAAAGCTCATCTCGTTCCATTCCCCTGCCATGGGGAGGGACACCTTCCACTATCCCAGGTTGCTCAGGGATATCATCTCCTGGGATGCCATGTGGGGATTGTCTGCAATTCATGTCCAGGGTACTCAGGGATGTTTAAAATATGATGTATTTTAGATGTATTTTGAGTTCCTTCTGTGCTTTTCGTGAGCCCACTGTGGTCAAAAGGAGACTTCAGGGTTGGCTTGGTCCTTTGGAGCACAGTAGAACTGCCTTGTAACACCCCATAATTTTGTTTTCAAAATCACTAGGATTAAAAAAAATAACTCTGTGAATTGAGTGCTCTCACAGGATACAGACTTAGTGTATAACAGGGATGGAATTAGTGTGAAAAAATCTGTCCATTTTGAATTCTCTCCTTTTTTTCTTTTCTCTGCTGAGCATTAAATACAGAAAAGGATAATATATAGAAATATAGATAGTTAGACAGGTAAACAAGGAGAATGGAACAGAGAGACAAAATGGAGACTGTTGTTAGAGAGAAAGCTTTAAGTGTTGGGCAAGAACTGAGGGATCATCCTCAGATGGAAGATGTGGCCAAGCTGTAAATTACACAGAGCTTTAACACATCAGTTTTATGATTAAACTCACCAGACTGACAACTTTGGTGCCAGACAGAAGGATATTCCTGGGGTGGAGGCTCTCAGGTATTATAATGACACAAACCAAGCTTCACCTTTCTGGCTCCAGGCTGGTGTTTAGTCTGAATGGGGAGCCCAGCTCTGCTGTCCCAGGCTCTGGCTGTGGCCTGAAGCCCACCTTGAATGTTGGTATTCCCACTTTCCAAAGAGAGGACAAGGATGGACTAGAGCTGATCCTCATCTGCCATGTCCATGTGTACCATCACCAAAGCTTGAGATCCTCAAGGTGGGCTCCTGCTGACCCCTGGGCACCTACAATGAGTGGCACCCGTGGCACCTGTGAGCACGTGGCTGCTTGATGTTGGCAGGCTCCAAAATCACCCCAGACTCCCCTCTGTGGAATAACTCTGCATCTGGTCTCATCCTACAGGCTGGAATGTGCAGCTCTGCGAGGCTGGACCCATCTCTGGGCACGGCTGGAGCAGGTCCAGGGCAGTTTTGGGCACCACAATATGAAGGAAGATCTGAAGCCATCGGAGAGTGTCCAAAGGAGGGCAAAGAGATGGGGAAGGGCCTGGATTTGAAGGCGTGGGAGGACACTGAGGGCACTTGGGGTGTTCAGCTGGAGCAGAGGAGACTGAGGGGAGACCTCAGTGCAGTTCCAATTCCTGGGCAGGGGCAGAGGAGGGGCAGGGACTGAGCTCTGCTCTGGGGGACCAGGGACAGCAGCCAGGGAACGGCTGGAGCTGTGTCAGGGCAGGCTCAGGTTGGATCTCAGGCAAAGGTTCTTCCCCCAGAGGCTGGTTGGGCACTGCCCAGGCTCCCCAGGGCAGTGGGCACAGCCCCGAGGCTGCCAGAGCTGCAGGAGGGTTTGGCTGATCCTCTGGGGCACAGGGGGTGACTCTTGGGGCTGGGCCTGTGCAGGGCTGAGGGTTGGACTCCACGATCCTTGGGGGTGATGACTGCACATCACCTACAGTCAACCTTGAAGTCTCCCAGACATTCCCATGTTGCCTTGACCTGGGATTCCTGCCCTTTTCCATAATATGGGTGGGAGTCACTCTGGCTTTTCCAGCACCTGACAAATGGTGTTGTGCTTCCCCATAGATCTTTACCTCCAAATCCCAAAGGTTTGGTGCCCCAACATCCATAGGTGCTGGCTCCAACCCTGGAGTGGCTGCCAGTGTTTATCAACAGCCTCAAAGAAAAAACAACAGCCCTTCCCTCAAATCTCCCTGCACATTCCCAACCTTTGGAGAGGGATGAATGGAACTTCAGAGAGGGGATGTCTGTTTTCCCTCAGTGGGACCAATGCCTCTGACACCAGATCCCAACAGGTCACATCTGTGCTCCAAGAGGGATTTGTGGGACCAGGAAAATGTCCTAGAAATGCAAACCCTGCTCCAGGAACACGCCTCTCCTGGGGGATGGGCTCCCTACGTGCATGGGGAAGAGATTTTGGAAAACCAAGCCACAGCCACACAAAGGGGAATTTGTATCTGTGTCTGTGTTTGCCTGGAAGGGGCTTTTGGACATCTTGTATCATAATAATCCTGTTTACAGTAAGAATTAACACCTCCTCACACCTGCCTGTGTGCAAGGAACACATTCCTGCTGCTCCTTCCTCCACAAATGTCCATTATTGACTGGCTCAGGCACTCTTCCAACCCTGAATCTGAGGTGATCTGATCCCTAAACCCTCCCAGAATGATCTGGTGTTGCCCACGGAGGGGCCTCAAGCACATCATTGTCACACACCAGAGCCCCAACATCTGTTGTGCTGCCCAGGAAGGAGGCAGGAAAAGCATGGAAAAAGTATAAAGGGATTGGTCATTCAGTGCCAAAACGAGAGCCAGAGGTCACCAAATCCAGGGAGAAGAAGGTAGAGCTGAAGCAAAGCAAAGGAGAGGCTCCTTCCCACAGAAGAATATCCTTGGATGTTAAACTCCTGCCACGGGATGCCAGGCGTTTGTAGGGAAGGATGGACAAGTTCAGAGAAGAGAAGAAATCCATGGGTATTAAACACATTAAAAAAACTATATCAGGTGAGGAAAACCCCCTCATGGAAATGGCTGGATGTGGGAAAATGCCCTGTTGTGTTCTCCTGCTCTTTCCCAGGAAGCTGAGTTTGGCTCATCAGGGACAGGGACACTTGTTCTTGCTTTCCAAGGGAGATGTGTGGCTGAAGCAAGGGAGACAAACCTCCTCCCACTCCAATGTGGAGCCACCCAGCATCCCTGGAGATGCCCTTCCCCAGTTCAAATGTCCTTGGATGCTCCATGACCTGGGATGATGAACCCCTGCTGTGCCCAGAGTGGATCTGAGAAGGGACTTGAAGTTGCTCCATGAACTCGTGGCTTTGCACAAAACGCTCAACCAACATGAAATTCATTTGGATTATCATGGAAAAGAGCATTTCAATGCACTTCCCATCAACTATCCTCACACAGAGCCTTTTTTTTTAGCCCGTTCCCCTCGATTTCACTCCACTGGAAAGGAGGAACACGACACAGGGGTATTTAAAACCCTCGGTCTGTGTGTTAGTTCTGCTCTCAGAAATAACCCACAGCGTGAGTGACTCGATGGTTTCTCTTCCCATGAGCTCACAGGAATATTTTGGGACTTGTTGGGATGTGTTTCAGCTCCAACCCTCGCCCTCACACCTCAGGGTTGTGAGCTGAGGGTTGAAAAAACCCCGAGCACCCACGTGCAGCCACTGCCAGGGCAGAGGATTAAAGCTCAGATCTAGACCAAGCTTTCCTCCACGTTGGCTTGGAAGGCCATATCCACCCCTGAATGTGGGAAAAACGTTCCTGAAGATCCATATCCACACCCAAATGTGGGAAAGAGGTTCCTGAATATCCATATCCACACCTGAATGTGGGAAAAAGGTTCCTGAAGATCCATATCCACACCCAAATGTGGGAAAAACGTTCCTGAAGATCCATATCCACACCTGAATGTGGGAAAAAGGTTCCTGAATATCCATATCCACACCCAAATGTGGGAAAAACGTTCCTGAAGATCCATATCCACACCTGAATGTGGGAAAAAGGTTCCTGAAGATCCATATCCACACCCAAATGTGGGAAAGAGGTTCCTGAATATCCATATCCACACTCAAATGTGGGAAAAAAGTTCCTGAAGATCCATATCCACACCTGAATATGGGAAAAAGGTTCCTGAAGATCCATACCCACACTCAAATGTGGGAAAAAGGTTCCTGAAGATCCATATCCACACCTGATTGTGGGAAAAAGGTTCCTGAAGATCCATATCCACACCTGAATGTGGGAAAAAGGTTCCTGAAGATCCATATCCACACCCAAATGTGGGAAAGAGGTTCCTGAATATCCATATCCACACCTGAATGTGGGAAAAAGGTTCTTAAAGATCCTTTTGGAAGATGAAAATCTGTATTTGAAGCAATGTGGGTTTTCAGTTGTTTGTTGGTTGTTTTTTTTCCCAAAGATCCAGACTTACATCACCACCACATCAAATTCCCTCAGAATTCCTGGATTTTAGCATTTCTAGGTTGCCAGCTGCCTGTTCTTGTCTCTGCACCCCCCTCAGCAGTGGTTAAATTTAGATGGTTACACGTAACGTTGCAACACAGCTCAGGTTTGGAAAGCTCCAGCTTCTCAGAGCTGAGAAAGTCCAATCCCTTCCTAATTAGCCCTGACAGCAGAAGGGCCCACAGACTTGAACTCTCTCAGAGTCATTAAGCAATTAGCAGGGTGCCTGATTGGGCTTTGGAGTCAGTGGAGTAAATCTGATGTAAAGGCTGACAGGCCACACACTCTCAAATGATCCCAAACTGAAAAGAGTTTTATAAGCACAAAATGTGGGCAGAAGTCGAAGCTCCTGCAATGACACTGGAAAAGGGAGAAACAGCCCTAATGAGCTCACAGAGACTCATCTCCTGATCCCAGAGGATCCCATTAAGACATGATAGTTATGGGATTCATCTCACCTCCTTTAACCTAAAAGGGGGGGGGTTACTCTAAGGGAGGTATCACATCCTGGGCACACAAAATATAAATTATCCTTGAAAAGATTTTGGCCTATCTCACTAAAAAACTGGTGTTCCTCCCAACATCACCATCAGAAATAGCTACAACACACCGATTTCAGAATTCCACATCACCACCACAAAGGAGATACATTCCCTGTGAGTTTTGCAGGTTTAAAGGTCTTTAGCCTTTCAACGTTGTGCCTTTTTTTTTTTTTGTATTTAAATCCAGCAGAAAGAGAAACAGCCCTGCCTGTCCTCCTTGGAGCAGAAAAAACTTTATTATTATTTTTATTACTATTATTACTATTATTATTATTATTATTATTTGCAGGTTCCAAGGACACACAGCCCAGCACAAGGAGAACACCCACTTCCAGTGCTGTAAAGCTCCTGGCTCCCCTCCCAGTCCTTTTTCCTTCCCACCTCTGGACTGGGCTGTGTTTCTTTGGGTCAAATCCCTCCCAGCAGGATCGAGAACTCCTCACCTCAGCTCCCCCTGTGAGCAGCTGGAGTGGAGTGGAGGAGTCAGAACCTCTCCTGCTGCACGAAGTTGAAATTCTGAGGGAGTTTTAAGCGAGTTCTTCAGCAGAGAAAAGACTCTCTCTTGTGACCATGTGGCTTCCTGTTCTTTTATCTGTGGAAAAGATGGTAGAGAGAAATCAACAGATCAACAGATCTCACTTCTTCCTGCAGGTTTCTGGGTTGCAACAGCCTGGGGTCCAACCCCGCTGCTGAGCTGGGTCTCCTCAGAAAGCAGAAATAAGGAGGTGATGAAGGAAAAGAGGAAAATACAAAGCCCAGGTCCAGCTTTTGGAGGTCCTGAAGTCAAAGCCAGTCTCAGCCCGTGGTTATCCTGGTTGGGTGGGCCAGGAGAACCCTGTGAGATCCCAGGTGCATGGTCTGGATCTCCAGTCGTCCTCCTGCACGTCAGGGAGTGGCCGGAATTTGTCTCCGAAGGCTCAGAAATAGAGGTGGCCACATTTCTGAATTCCCAGTAAAGGTCAGGGGCTGGGAAGGAGGTGTTGGGGCCACTCCAGGTGCTCAGGTGTCTACACAGGGATGGGAGATGTGACACAGAGGGCAGGATGGTGCTCGGATGGCAGCCAGGCTGTCCCTGTGCCACCATCAGGGACAGCCCTGCGCCCTTGCTCTGCCCTCTAAGGCACTTTTTATCCCCCTAAAATTATCCCAAATCCTGCT
This sequence comes from Chiroxiphia lanceolata, assembly GCF_009829145.1. Taxonomy (NCBI): domain Eukaryota; kingdom Metazoa; phylum Chordata; class Aves; order Passeriformes; family Pipridae; genus Chiroxiphia; species Chiroxiphia lanceolata. Next base: position 2,227,852 of record NC_045660.1, on the reverse strand, counting down.
TTATTCCAGGCTCGTGTTTGTGGTGTGTCTCCCACCACCCAAACCCGTTGGTTTATACCAGGCTGATGTTTCAGTGTGTCTCCCACCACCTCCCAAAATGCAGGAAACGGTTTGGGGGAGTTTCTTCTCTCTGCTGATCCAGAGGAATTCCCTGACATCACGATTTTCCTGGTGATGCTGGAGACAGCCCTTCACTTGGTGGAACTCAAATGGGGTCACATTTATCACCTAAAGACAAGGCCAAGCATCAATTTGCCCCTGATTTAAATGAGGGGGAAGGACCATGTTCCTATCACATATTTCCAGTCCAGGGCAGACCCAACAGGGACATCACTGAGCCTGTGGCCTCACCAAAATGTTTATTTCTTGTCTACTGACTCAATTACCTTGATTTTTTAAAAAAAATCTATTTAAATTACTTGTTTAAAGGTTCATCTGTTTGACCACTGTGGTGAACCTGCAGGGCTGAAGGAGCCAAAGCTCTGGGTTTGCCAACCTCTCCCACAAAAAACTCGATTTATAAGGATAATCCTACACTCACAGGGCTTCTTTTAGGGTATTAAAAACCAGTGAGGGTTGTCTGGTGGGCGACTCCCTGTGGAATTCAGGTCCAGAGTGAAATCATGAAATCCCTGGCAGGACTCCTGTTTGCCTTTCTAGCCCTGATCCAAGAAAAATTAAAGGCTTTGGTTTCACCTTGGGCTGTGGTGACATTAAAAACCTGTTACCCTAAACCTGAAAGTCAGGGCACGTTCGTGTGGCTGCCCTTGACCATAAGGGCAGAAGCAACAGGCAAGGCAGGATTCCCAAAAAAACTTGAAAATCAGTTCATGAGATGAATTTATTTGTCAATGAAAATCACCAATAGCTGATAAGAAACATTTGCCAATTTGATTTTTACTCATTGGTTTGGTTCAGAAAAGAAAACAGGAGAAGAACTTCAATGTGATGAAACAGCTTTTCCTGCTCTCCCTGAATAAACAGAGTTTTCTTTTTCAAATTCTGACCCCTCCAGGACACAACCAATGGATTATTCCATGCCCAAGCACCTGGATTTCCACTGGGACATCCCTGGAGTGAGCCCAAGCACCTGGATTTCCATTGGCACATCCCTGCTGGGAGCCCAAGCACTTGGATTTCCATTGGGACATCCCTGCTGGGAGCCCAAAGACCTGGATTTCCAGGAGGACATCCCTGCTGGGAGCCCAAGCACTTGGATTTCCATTGGCACATCCCTGGAGTGAGCCCAAGCACCTGGATTTCCAGGAGGACATCCCTGCTGGGAGCCCAAGCACCTGGATTTCCATTGGCACATCCCTGGAGTGAGCCCAAGCACCTGGATTTCCAGGAGGACATCCCTGCTGGGAGCCCAAAGACCTGGATTTCCATTGGCACATCCCTGGAGTGAGCCCAAGCACCTGGATTTCCATTGGGACATCCCTGCTGGGAGCCCAAGCAGCTGGATTTCCAGGAGGATATCCAGAGTGTGAGCACAAGCACCTGGATTTCCACTGGAACATCCCTGGAGTGAGCCCAAGCACCTGGATTTCCATTGGCACATCCCTGGAGTGAGCCCAAGCACCTGGATTCCCAGGAGGACACCCCAAGGTTGTGCTTGGAGCAGACACCCATCCCAGCACCCAAAGGAGCACAAGGGGTTCAAACCCATGTGGGGCACCCAAGAACAACCCCCCAGAGCCCCCTCTGCCCCTGGGCTGATCAAACCTAAGCTCTGCTGCCACCATTCCAGGCCTGTGGAATCCTGATTTGCAGCCCTAAGGAATTCCAGGAGCCAAACCCAGTGTCCTTTTCCCCCTTTTCTCCCGTGCCACCACCCCCAGCCAGCAGAACATATTTGCTGTCCCATTTCCCTGTCACTGCAGGGCAGGACACGTCTGTCCCTGTGCCAGATGCTCCAGGAATTCCCAGGAACAAGGAAAGGACACGTCTGTCCCTGTGCCAGATGCTCCAGGAATTCCCAGGAACAAGGAATTTGCTGTGCCCCAGGAGGTCTCTGAAGCTGGCAGGTACAAGGCAGCTGCTCCCAGGAACGATCCAGTGTCGGGATTTGGTTCCCTGCCAGGATTTCCAGGTGGAAATCCAGGTTGTTCAGCCAGGCAGAACAACCTGCTGGGCTTTGGGATATTTTGGGGAGGGTGGAGTTAAATTGATCCTTCTTTAGGGAGGCAGAGGAGAACCAGTGATGCTCCCTGACAGTTGGGAGCAGCTTTTGTCCCTTTCCTCTGCCTCCGTTTCCAAACAACGGGAAAACACCAGAGGGTTTCTTTCCCAGAGCTCTGCTGAATAAAAATATATAGAATATATAAATATATATCTATGACAGCTGAGGATATATGTGAAAATCATGGAACTTCACATCCAAGTGAAAAGAAAACACACATTCCTGCTGTTCCTGTTCCTCCAGGAATCCCAGGTGAGCTCCAGTGGGAAGACCCAAGTGCACACAAGTGATGGTTTCCTTCCCAAAGCTCTGCTGAATACAGATATAAAATACATATATGTATAGCATATATTTATAAAATACATATGTATAGCATATACAGAGTTTATGTAACATATAGAATATAATAACATATAGAATATAATAACATATAGAATATAATAATATATAGAATATAATATAGATAATATATTTTAAATGCATATAATATAATAATTTATATAATATATATAACATATATATATATTTATAATGTATATTCCCTTTTCAAGCTCCTGCTGAGTATTTATTGAATATCATGAGACATCCCATGGAAGTGAAAGGCAAACACACATTCCTGTTGTTCCCATTGTTCCTGCAGGAATCCCAGGAAGATCCAAGTGCACACAACTGATACCTCCCTGTGCAGGGTTTAGCAGAAATCTCTAATAAGCAGATTCTGCCCTATTTTTGTCCTGTTTTGCAAACACTCAGCTGGTGTTTGATTCTCCCTGTCTTCAGCACATTTTTTTTAATGAGGAACTAACCAGGAAAAATCAAAATGAGGGTAAACACAGGCTTTTAATAACAGAATTAATGGCTTTGGTCAATGTCAGTGCTTAACATTTATTAAAGGTGAGAAGAAAGAATATTTCCATGTCCTGCTAACCTATGATTTTAATGCTTTTGATGCTCTTTAACACAAGCAATTGCCTGCATTTTTTTGTTAAGAAAACAAAATAAATATATATATGTGTATATATATATATATATACACACACTTTCCTCAATGATCCAGAGTTATTTCAGTTATTTCTCTCCCAGTTATTTGCATTTGAAAGATGTGACTGAATTAATTTCAGACAAAATGTAAATATGGCACCTGGATCCTGCTCAAGAGAACAAACTGTCTTGGGGATGTTTTTCCACCACTGAAATGAAATCTCCAGGAGGAAAAGTCCTGGACAACCTCCTTCCCATTCCAGCCCTTCCTTAGGAACGGGAGGGAAAGGTTTGATGCCCCCATTTTTCTGGAGAAAAGGTTCAACCCCCACATTTTTCTGGAGAAAAGGTTCAATCCCCTCATTTTTCTGGATAAAAGGTTCAATCACCTTGGGTTTTTTCTCTGGATTAAAGGTTTAATCCCCACATTTTTCTGGAGAAAAGGTTCAATCCCCACATTTTTCTGGAGAAAGGTTCAGTCCCCTCATTTTTCTGGAGAAAAGGTTTGATGCCCACATTTTTCTCCATAAAGGTTCAGTGCCCTCATTTTTCCGGAGAAAAGGTTCAACTCCCACATTTTTCTGGATTAAAGGTTCAACCCCCACATTTTTCTGGAGAAAAGGTTCAACTCCCACACTTTTCTCCATAAAGGTTCAGTCCCCTCATTTTTCTGGATAAAAGGTTTAATCTCCACATTTTCCTGGAGAAAAGGTTCAATCCCCATATTTTTTCTGGAGAAAAGGTTCAATCCCCATATTTTTCTGGATTAAAGGTTCAACACACACCCCCCCCCCATTTTTCTGGATAAAAGGCTCAATCCCCACATTTTTCTGGATAAAAGGTTCAATCCCAGCATTTTTCTCCATAAAGGTTCAATCCCCATATTTTTCTGGATTGAAAGTTCACCCCCCCCCCATGTTTCTGGATAAAAGGTTCAACCCCCACATTTTTCTGGAGAAAAGGTTCAACTCCCACACTTTTCTCCATAAAGGTTCAATCCCCTCATTTTCTGGATAAAAGGTTCAATCACCTTGGGTTTTTTCTGGATTAAAGGTTCAATCCCCACATTTTTCTGGAGAAAAGGTTCAAACCCCACATTTTTCTCCATAAAGGTTCAATCCCCACATTTTTCTGGAGAAAAGGTTCAATTCCCACATTTTTCTCCATAAAGGTTCAATCCCCATATTTTTCTGGATAAAAGGTTCAGTCCCCCTCATTTTTCTGGATAAAAGGCTCAACCCCCACATTTTTCTGGATAAAAGGTTCAATCCCTTCATTTTTCTGAAGAAACAGTTCAATCCCCTCATTTTTTTTCTCCATAAAGGTTCAATCCCCTCATTTTTCCGGGAATTTTGCTGTCACACATCCGAGGTGAGGCTGAACATGGAGAAATGTTCCTCTGCTGAGGAGCAGTGAATTATGTTCATCAAAACCCACATTTATTTTCCTCCCTGTGCGTTTGCTTCAGTTGACAAAAATGGGAATGCTCTGTAAGGAGTGACTGTGGAAGCAAAGCTTCAATATCCCTGTTTTCAGCAGGAAAACAGTTGCATGTATCCAGTCCTTGCCTTGTTATCCCAGGTTTTGCCCCCCTGCACGGACTGTTGGTGGCCAGGCAATGCTTAAAACCCTTCAATCAGTGCAAAAATGCTCAGAGTTGGCAATTTTGGATGTCAATCAATCCCTTCCCCTCCTTTCCCTTTCCAGGGAAGCTGGACCTGTGCTCATTAAACGGGACTGGCTTTGGAAAAGCCAAGGGAAATAGATATTAAAAAAAAATTAAATTAAAGAACCCCCCGAATCTTTGAGCTGATCCTTTAAAAACAGGGCTGAGCATCCTTCCCTTTGCTGGAGGGAGGAGGGATTTCCAGGGATTTCTGGACCTGTTGCTGAGCTGGAAATCTCTGCAATGCCCCAGCTTTGGAACCTCCAGCCCCGGGGGCTCCACACGTGCAGGAGGGGGCCAAGGGGAAAGCTCCCAAAATTCCAAGAGTGGAGCCAACTCAGGCCTTTCCATGAGCCAACCCCCCTCCTCTCCCAGTGCCCTCCCTTCTCCATCACTGCTGAGGGAAGGATTCCCCCTGCTGACTGCACCAAGCAACTCTCCACTGATGCAACAAAGAATAATCAGGACTTTGGGGACGATAAAGAATCATTTCTGCTCTAAAATCACCCCTATTTTTAGGGATCAATGAGCTAAAGGAGGGTTTTGGATGAGTTTTTCTCCGTTGAAAAAAAGTCCCGTGGGTTTTGCACCCAACTCTCAGTCGAGCTGTGTGGGGAAAGATCTTCCTGCAGACCCTGTTTGGGGGGTGCAGAAAGGCTGGATATTCATTTTTAAGCAAAGAAACCACCCCGTGTGCTCTGCATTCTCTGGCTCTGGAGCTCAGGAGGGTTCCAGCTGAGCAACAAATTTTACTCATCAAAATTTTTTATTCGTTAAAATTTTACTCATTTGCTCTCGAAGACCCAATTGTTCATCCCTCAGTTGTTATCTCTGTGTATTTATTCATTTCCAAAATACTGGTGTTATAAAGCAGCTGACTTTTGGCATAAAAAAACCCTACTTAGGATATAGGGTATTTTTCATTGCTGTCTTTAGGAAGGTTCCCAAGGTTTATTTCTCTCCCACTCAAATGTTAAGGACAAAAGTGATGCCCCTGTGTGGGACTGTAAGTGGGAGAGCAAAGTTGGGGCTGGATGTTGGTTTTCAGAAGCAGCTCTGCCTGTTTGAGGTTAATCTGAGCTCCAATTAAATGATTTGATCTCTAAAACTGTGTTGGTAACGTTGTGTTTGGTTCCCTCTGCAGAAAAGACCAACCATTCCCACAGGAACAGCTCCACCAGGAACAAAACAATGCAATTTTCCGTGGCAGTTCTGAGGACTCATATTGGGATAAAACTTTGGGCAGAACACCCCTATTTTTTCTGGAGTTCTGGAGCAGTTCAGGCTGAGTTTGTTACACAGGCCCAGCTCTGAAATTCAAATTCAGCTCCAGAATGAAGATCCAGCTCCAGAGCTGGGGGCACGGTCCAGCTCCAGAGCTGGGGGCACGGTCCAGCTTTTGTCCAAGGAGGCAGGACATTCAAATTTCCACTTAATTTCCTAAGACATAATCACTTCTTAACGAGCCCTTGTAAACCCACACACCCCTCTGAGTTAATTCTGCCACGCCAGGATGTGCTGAAATAACCCCAAGCAGCCCCATCTTTCTCAACTCTTTTTTAAACCGGTTTTCTCCCCCGTCCCCAAGTCCTTAAATTCCACCTTGTGCAATTTCTTCCTGCTGGTAAATGCTACCAAAAATAAAAGTGGAATTAAATTTGACTTCTATATGCAAGTCACAGCATGGCTCCACACAGCACTGAGGACAAAACCTCGCCCACTGTCCTCCAAACTGCATTTGGGGATGAAATATGTGCCACACGCAGTTAACCTTAAACCTCCAGGCCTTGGCCAGTCAGATGTTGAGGAGGGTAATTCCTAATTAAGGTATTTTTTAAACCATGTGACATTAATTGTTATAAAATGGAAATCTGTTTGTAATGACTTTAAGGTCTCCTTTTCTATTAGTGCAACAGCAAAGCATTCCCGGGAAGGGCTGGGATATGGGAACCTCTGCTGACTGGGGGATGGAGAAACCACCTCTTTATAGCCTTGTTTGGATGGATATTCCCTTTTGGGACAAGCCTTTGAGATTCTGCTGTTCACAGAATCCCAGGATCGTTGAGATTGGGAAAGACCCCCGAGGTCATTGAGTCCCCCCTGTGCCCGATGCCCCCCTTGTCCCCCAGCCCAGAGCACTCAGTGCCGCAGCCAGGCCTTCCTGGGACACCTCCAGGGCTGGGGACTCCAAACCTCCCTGGGCAGCCCCTTCCAATGTCTGACAGCCATTTCCATAAGGAAATTCCTCCTGGTGTCCAACCTGAGCCTCCCCTGGCACAGCTGGAGGCCGTTCCCTCTCCTCCTGCCCCTTGTTCCCTGGGAGCAGAGCCCGACCCCCCCCAGCTCCCCCCTCCTGTCAGTGTTGTCCCAGTAGAACCTTCTCTCTGTCCTACCTGTCCCTGTGAGTTCACCTGCCACTCCAACACACACCCTGGTGACAGGCACAGCAGGAATTCCTTCCTGGAAAGGGTGGTCAGGCACTGGCAGGGGCTGCCCAGGGAGTGCCCACCCCTGGAGGTGCCCAACGAAGGCCTGGCCGTGGCACTCAGTGCTCTGGGCTGGGGGACAAGGTGGGCATCGGGCACGGGGGGTACTCGATGACCTTGGGGTCTTTCCCAACCTCAGTGATCCTGGGATTCTGTGAGCACAGGGTACAAACCCACCACAACCCTGATTCTGCCATTTCTGGAACAAATTCCAGCCCGGACAACCCCGACACCCCTCTGAGCTTTGCTGTTGAAACGCTGAAGGGTTTGCCCTGTTCGTAAAACCGACCCAAATGAAGTCCCCACCCCCTGTGCCATCCCAACCTCGGTGTTCAATTAAAATTCCATCGTCTCCAAGGCATTTTGGGCCCTGTGACAATGCCTGTGCACACACTAACACTGTAATGACACACTAATCAACTCTCAGTTGCATCCTGTTCGGTCCCAGCTGCTCCAAGTGAGGGGCAACTTTTCATCAGAGCTAATTATTTCATATTAATCTCAATCCTTTAGCCCACACAGCTTTATAATATGCAGATAATGAGGGTTCTCTTGTTGGTGCCACAAACAAATGAGTGGAAGCTCCTCTGCAGCTCGGCCAGAGGAGACACAGAGCGAGTGACTGAGACAGGGCTCCTGCAGAGAGACACGAGCAATTTAATTGTGATTGGGTTTTATAATTGGATTTCATTTTAATGGCTCACGCTGCTCCCAAAAGGCTCTTGGGGCGGGAAATGCTTTATAAATAACATTTATTAATTGTTGCAACCTCTGCTTGTTCCTTCATGGCTGGAAAGGAGCTCTCCACACCCCCCCCCCCAGAAGGACCAGCTTGAAATCATCTTCCTGAGTGCTGCTTGCTTCCAGGAAGGGGGAGAGGGCATCACTTCTCTCCCTGTGGGCATCAAAGATCAGACTTCTCCCATCCAGGCCTCCCATTTCTGCCACCCCAGGCTAAGGAATTCTCCCAGGGAGTTTGCAGCAGCAGCTCCTCTGAAGTAAAGCAGCCACTTGAAGGATCCTGTGGCACTTTGGGTGATTAGTCATGAGGCTTTAGGCTGAAAGCTTTAATCCAGTTTCCCTTTCAAGCTGATGGGAGCTCTGGCCCTGGATGTGTTTGGGTGCACATTGCTGATGGCAACTCCAGTGGAGGTTGCAAACCCTCAGAAATTCCCATTTTCCAGGAGCTCCGAACATTTTCTGCCCCTTTCATCTTCCGGACGGAATTTTTCGTGCTCGGGCTCTGCCAGGAGATTGTTCTTAATGGTTGATTTGAACACAATCCTCACAGCCCCCCGAGTTCAGGGACACTTAGACACACAAAGGATCTTCGACACTGCAATGAGAAAAAGGCTTTGTGATGGAAGTGAATCCATTGAAAATCAATCTTCTACAGGCAGAAAGTGGTTTATTCCAGTGGAGCCAGAATGTGGCGGAGCACAGACAAACTCACAGGTCTTGATCCCAACGTGTGGGACATCATTTATGGTGTAAAGACATCCTGGGGACAGCACCAAACACAACTGGTCTCAGCCAGCTGTGCTGCACCCCTGGATCCCTCAGTAGGTCTGAGCCAGACCCACGGACGGCAAGAAAAGGAATCCCACTGCTGCTCCTTGGGATTAGAAATGCACTGGGTGCCTTGGAAAAATGCAGACAGAGAAATGGGATGAAATTGGGTAAAGTCCCGACATTCCAGAGGCTGAGAACTGGAATTTCTACTCTAAACCAGGAGGAAAATCCCAGAGAGGGCTCAGCAATCCAAGGGGGCTCTGAGATATTGTTTTGGAAGGGGCCACAGGAATGAATCTTTGGTTTCCTGAGAGCTTCACAATGAGGTGAAACTCTAAAATTCAGCTTCAGGGCCCCTCACTCCAAGAAAGACTTTGAGGGGCTGGAAGTGTCCAGGGAAGGGGCTGGAGCAGCAGGAGCAGCTGAGGGAGCTGGGGGGGCTCAACCTGGAGCAAAGGAGGCTCAGGGGGGACCTTCTGGCTCTGCAACCCCCTGACAGGAGGGGGGAGCTGGGGGGGGTCGGGCTCTGCTCCCAGGGAACAAGGGACAGGAGGAGAGGGAACGGCCTCAGGCTGTGCCAGGGGAGGTTTAATTTGGATATTATGGAAAAATTCTTCATGGGAAGGGTTGTCAAGCATTGGAAGGGGCTGCCCAGGGAGGAGGTGGAGTCTCCATCCTTGGAAGTGTTGAAAAACCATGTGGATGTGACCTTAAGGATTCTCTGATCCCAAAGCTGGTGTGATCCGAGGATGGATGAGGGAACAGATGCACGAGAGTAAAAAACACAGATGAGAGGCCATGGTTGGAGCTCCTCAGGAAAACAGTGGATTTTTGGGGGGTTTCCCAGTCTGAGAGGGATAAATGGATGTGCAGGACTGCTGGACTGACCAGAGGAGCTTGTTCCCTGAGGAGCTTGGGCACCTCTTCACATTTTCCTCATGCATCCCCTTGGAAACGTTTCACCAAGCAAGGGATCTGTTCAGTTTTAAAGGAGAAAGGTGTTCAACTCTCTGCAAAAAAATTGGCTGTGAACTCTTAAAAATCATCATTATTAAGAAAAAAGGAACTTTTTCCACCAAAACCAGAGCCAGACAAGAGCTGTCACATTGACAGGCTGACATCTGGTCTCGAGGAGGAAACTCTTGGAGGTCCAACCGAGCCAGGAAAAACAACTGGCTGTTCTTTTTTTGGCATCCACAGCCACAAATAGGTTTATTCTTGGCAATTAGCTCTGGCTGGGGACACAGGTGGATGGCACCAACCTGGTGCCTGCTCCAGGTGGGCAAGGGAAGAGCCCAGGGGATAAATAAAGGGATAAATGGCTCCTCAACAGCAGCTCAGCAGCAGGGATGGCAACAGGGATGTCCTGAGCAGAGAGGCCAGTTAGGAAACAGTGGGATTTGTTCCTGAAAATCCCAATGGATCTAAACTAACTCCCACTCCCAGGGCAATCCAGAGCTGCAGCATCAGGATTTCCAGGGAAAATGCCATTCCCATGTTTGAGCTCAGAAGTGTCAGCTCGTTGCAGTTCCATAGAACAGTTTCTCATAGTGGTGTCCAAGTTCTGTTTGGTATCCTACAAATATATCAATATTCCAGCAGTATTAAAATGAGGAAATCGAGGCTAAACTGACCAAGGTAATTAAGGTGCAGTGATGTGTTAGACACAAATCCTGTCAGCTGCTTTCTGACCCCACAATTCACCAGAATGGCAAAATCCAGGCAAAACAAGCCGAGGTAAAACCACATTTTGAAGTCAACAAAGCTTTACCAAGGTCCAGCTCCTGGAGGGGTTACACCAGTGACTCCCTCTGTCTGCTGGGTGAGAACAGATGTGTCTTTAAATGCAAAAGAATGAATTGTTATCTCTGAATTGTCTCTGAGTTATTCCTCTGAATGCTTAAAAGTCCTGGAGAGAAAAACCAGAGCCCTGTCATTGCATAACGAGATTTTAAATCACAGGAAAAAAGGAATCATAGAATGGTTGGGGTTGGAAACGACTTTTAAAGGCCAGCTGGTCCAAGCCTCTGCAATGGGCTTGGAGATCTTTTCCAACCATTTCTGTGATTCTACAATTCTGTGATTCTGTAAGCCTATGATTCTATTAATTCTATGATCCTATTAGTTCTTTGATTCCATAATTCTGTGATTCTATAATTCTGTGATTCTATAATTCTATGACTCTATTAATTCTATAGTTCTATGATTCTATGACTCCATAATTCTATGATTCTAGAATTCCATGATTCTATGATTCTGTTAAGTCTATGATTCTATAATTCTGTGATTCTATAAGTCTATGATTCTATTAATTCTACAGTTCTATGATTCTGTGACTCCATAATTCTATGATTCTATAATTCTGTGATTCTATTAACTCTACAATTCTATAATTCTGTGATTCTATAATTCTATGATTCTATGATTTTATAATTCTATTAATTCTATGATTCTATTAATTCTATAATTCAATGATTCTATTAATTCTATAATTCTAGGATTCTATGGTTTTATGATCCTATAATTCTATTAATTCTATGATTCTATTAATTCTATAATTCAATGATTCTATTAATTCCATAGTTCTATGATTCTATGACTCCATAATTCTATGATTCTATAATTCTGTGATTCTATCTTTATGATTCTATAATTCTATGATTCTATGATTTTATGGTTCTATGATTCTATTAATTCTATGATTCTGTAATTCTGTCATCCTATGAATTATCTGATTCCGTAATTCTAGGATTCTAATAATCTTATAATTCTATTATTCTATAATTCTATGATTCTGTGAGCAGGGACATCTTCCACTAGAGCAGATTATGTAGCCAAGAATAACTGAGATATCTCCAGTTGGATCTGCTTGGAAGAAGCAGCAGATGATAAGAATAAGGTGCAAATCCACCCCTGGTGACTCTGGAGGCCCATGAGCAGAGCAACCCTGGTTCTGGAGGACTTTCTCCTGCCCAAGATCCTCCAACACACATTAAAGCAACATCTCCCGGCGTGCGTCCTACAAATCCCATTCCCGGCCGGAATCCCGATCACTTTATTAGTGTCACAAGTCATTAAAAGGACATTTCAAAAATAGTTGTCTCCAAGTGGCAGCGGGGAGAGGTAACCATGGCTATTTGATATAGTCATGGCAACAAAGGAGCATCACCTTGGCAACACACCAGGCTTATTTACCCGGGCGCGTGTCACGGCATATTAAAGTCATTTATATCTCAGTGACTTCTGATGGCATCTCCTAATCCTCCCAGCTCCCCCAGCGGCCCCAGGACGGGGCTGGAATAGCAATGGAACGGATGGAATAGTAATCAAAGGCATGGGTGGTGTCGTTCTGCTCACAAATAAAAGACATTTCCATCTCTGTCGGGTTTCTGACCCGCTCCCAACTAATGACTCGCACGTGCCCGGGATGATGAAAGCTGGAAACAGCTCTGAGGGAAAGCCTGGAGGTGGAAATTAAGTGTAGGAATGAAAATGGGGGAGTACATGGCTCTGGCTGGGAATCAGAAAGGGAGAAATCAGGAGATGTTCCTTGTGGTTGGGATGTCAGAGGTGCCAAGTTGGGCATCCCCTTATGGAATCATGGAATGCTTTGGGGTGGAAGAGACCTTAAAGTTTATGTCATTCCCTTAAAGTTTATGTCATTCCCACCCTCTGCCATGGGTAGGGACACCTTCCACCAGCCCAGGTTGCTCCAAGCCCTGTCCAACCTGGCCTTGGACACTTCCAGGGCTGGGGCAGGCTCAGCTTCTCTGGGCAAACTGTGCCAGGGCCCCACAAGGAACAATTTATCCCCAATATCCCATCTAACTCTGAACTCCTTCAGATTAAGGCCATTTCCCCTTGTCCTTGTGAAATTCCTGGAGTGACTCTCCAAGCTGAGCTGCCCCAGCACCACCAGCTTTGTGGGAAGGAGCTGATGAGATTCCCCTCGTTAAGCAGGAGGCAGCACCTCTAATTGAGCCCATCAAAAGACCCCAATCATTTGATTCCTCACTCTCTGGGTACCCTGGATCCAGAAAAACCATGCCAGTCTCACAAGGAAACCTGGAGCTCTTGGCCCACAGGGTTATGACCCTTAAACCAATCATTTAAAAACAAGACTAAGAGAAGAACAGGAGTGAGTTTGGCACCAACACTGCGCGGGGGGGCGAGTCCTGGCAGCACTGAGAGCACTCAGGGCATTGGAATGACACCTGGGGCTCATCTCAGAGCCACCTTAGTGTCCCCAGCATTGCAGGGCCATTGTCATTCCTGGGCCTCTGCAGCAGCTGGGGCAGCAGAGCAAAATGCATCTCAGTGTGTGGCAAAGATGCTTTAGCAATTTAATGTCATTTCTTTACAGCACGAGGGGCACCAGAAGCTCCTTAGGCTGGCACTCAATTACCTTGATCCCTCTGCATCTGCTGGAGTTTACTCAGGGAGGTCACCTTGAGGAAATGGTGTTTTTCAGACCTGCCTCTCTCTTCCCCACCCCCTTCTTTAGGGATCCCAATAAACGGTGGGGAAAGAGAATCAAACACCTTTCTTTAATTGTATCGTGTGCTGCAGGCCCCCGCTTGGGGGGCAGCAGGAGAGCAAACAAAGTCCTGGAGTGTGCAGTGGGGCTCTTGGCCCCAAAAGAATCATGGAATCATGGGATCATTATGGTTGGAAAAGACCTCCAAGATCATCAAGTCCAACTTTCCCCCAAATGCCATCAGACCCACTAAATCCTGGGGGTTCAGTGGGCACGAAGAAGCCACAGGACACTTGTCCCACCTGCCTGTGTGGGATTGTTCTCCCACTTTGCCCCTGAATCACAGAATATCTTGAGCTGGGTGGGACCCACAAGGATCCTCATCCTGACCCTGCACAGGACACCCCAAAAATCCCACCAGGGGCAATTTTAGGGCTTCTTAGGACACACCAAGAAGAAAACACGTGTTGTGAGTGATCCACAGGAGACCTGCAAGCACCAGGCTCTGCACCCCAAGAGAGAGGGATGGAAGGCAACCATGAGGGTGGGGGGGCAGGGAGACTCCCAAAAAGCTTCTCAAGGATGCAGTGAGCTCTGTGGGATGAGAGCTGAAGGGTGTTGAAGGGAAGAGCTGGTTCCTGTGCCCGATGGAAGGACAGCAATGTGGGGTGACCCCTGTGTCCCAGTGGGGCCCACCCCGGCGTAAGCCCACGTTTGCAGCTCAAGAAAAGTGCTTTGAATCCTCGTTTCCACGTCAAATAAAAGCTCACTGGGGCAAGAGCTGCCTGTCTCTGAACATTCCCAGCCACTCTGGCAGAGCAGAGCTCCAGAACACCCTTTGGGACTGGAGCAACCCAAGCTGAGGTGTCTCTGCAGCTCCAGGACAAACCACAGTGTGACACACCTGCAGCAAACCCTCCTGTGCTTTGAGCTGGGGCTTCCCATGGGGATCCAAACAACATGGGATGTGGGAATGGCTCGCTCCCCAGGGCTGGTGACTGCTTTCAGCCTCTTTATTTCGTCTGGGAGGGAAGAATTGCTCAGGAGCCTGTGCTTGGTGGTGGCTCTGGCGTTGGCTCCACCGCTAAAAAACACCAGAGTGCTCTGCAAGGAGGAGATCAAAAGCCTGTTACAGAAGGGGAAAGTTCAGGATAACAGAGCCCTGTTCTGCTGGACAAAGTGCTGGGCTCTGCAAAACCACTGGGAAAAGCTAAAGGTAGAAATACAGAAACATCTCAGTTGAAATATTCAGCAGTGAGGGACTCGGTGGGGTTGCCCCCCTCATTTCTGCCTCCTGCACCCCCAAAAGGGCCTGATGCCTGTTTTGTTGGCACTGAAAACCTCTGCCTTGCAACCCAGAGGATCCAGCAGCCTGATCTGAGCATCTTCCAGGGCTCTGCTCTTGTCCTGTCAATCAGCACCAAGACACACTTCGAGAACACAGAGAGATGTGTTTCGTGGGCCTGGGATTCATCTCCCCCCATTTCTGACACCTGCCTTGGGACGTGATAAATCCCTTTCTGGAGCTTCCTCCCTAATCAAGGAGCTGAGGGAGAGCAGCTCAGGTGATTTAGATGCTGATTTTCCTTAACTGAGGCATTTAAAATCCCCATTCAGGGGGGAATGTTGCACCCCAAGCCCCCACAGTGCCCATCCTCTCTCAGACTCCTCCCTACAGACCCTCCCTCCTTCCATGGAGATTCCATTTCTGTGTTTCCTGAGCTGAAATAAAAGGTCTCCCAGGCTGTAAATAGACGTTTTGCAAACACATATTTTTCTCTTTGTGTCTCTGGAACAGAACATAATGCCAGGGAAGTTATTTACTCCTGCAAGTCTGTGACCTTTCATGCATAAATCCAAGCAGCCTGCACTGAAGTGGGGCTTCCAATCCACAAATCCCAATGAAATACTTTTCCACGAGTTCTCAGTGGGGTGAAGGAATTGGTAAGTGATGTATTTTTACCTGGTTCCTGAAGAGCTGCTGGAGATTGGGTCTGGCTCACAGAGATCAGCTAAACAAATAGATTTTCCCTTCCCAGAAATGCCATTTAATCAAACTCCCACTTGCTGGCTGGAAAAACCCAGGCAGGGTCAGCCCAAGGGGGTGCAAAGGGCAAGGCACAGCCAGAAATAAATGGATGGGTGACAGAATTCCAGGAAGGGAGGGAGATTTTGCAGGGATTCACATTCAGTTGATAATTTCCCCATCCTTTTTTTTCCTTAGCCAAAGCCTACAGAGGCAGAGATACTCACCCACTTACACAAACACCTGGATTTTCCTGTAAAACCTCCGTTATGTTCCACAAAATCTCTGCCTTCCCTGCAAACAAAACTCACACAGGCCACCTCTTTGTAAGCAGCACATTCTGTGGAATAACATTCCCAACTTGGTGTAATGGGGCTGCTCCAGGGCTTTATCCAACCCTTCTTTATGGAAATGGGCTGATGTTTTAATACTTCAGACTTAAGAGCCCTTTGCCACTGCTTGGCTTTGTTTGCTGCCTTCTTGGATGTGGTTTTTTTCCCTTTCTCTTGGCTATATCCTTGATTTCTACTCAGTGGGAATGTTCCCTGTTCCATGACCCCCACCAGACCTTTGCTCTGCAGAGAAACCTGTGGAAATGGGGTGTTAAATGACAGTTTGTGTCACAGTGATGCAGAAAACGCCCCAGTTTTGGGGGCCCTGGATGATTTTTGGACCCAGCAGGACAAAAACCTTCCCCAGAGCTGCTGGAAGAGACAACACCAAGAGGCTCCTGGGGAGTGGAAATGGCATTTCCTGAGGCATTTGGGCTTGGAATTTTTAGGGATCCCTGAAATTTCCAGGCCTAAATTTCACCCCTGTTCAATGCAAGAATGCCCCGGACAGTCAGAGCTTTGTTGAGACCCTCACCTGAAACAACTTTCCATGTGTTGGAGCCCAGAGAAAGCCCCTTTTCCCAAAAAATTGTACAATGCAACCCCAACACCAAGAGTCCTTCCGTGGAGTTGGGAGATTTAGGGGCAGAAATGTGTCTGTAGATGTGCCTCATTTAATGAACTTGTCCAGCCTTTCCTGCCAGGTTATCTGGGGAGGGCAGAGACCCTTTGGGGACTTCAACCCCAGGCTCACTCACACCCCACTCAGGGCTCTTTCTGACAGAATCATAACATGGAATCATGGAATGGTTTGGATGGGGCTGAAAAGGACTTTCAAGAACATCTCATTCCACCCCCTGCCATGGGCAGGGACACCTTCCACCAGCCCAGGTTGCTCCAACCTGGCCTTGGACACTTCCAGGCATCCAGGGGCAGCCACAGCTTCTCTGGGCAACCTGTGCCAGGGCCTCCCCACCCTCACAGGGAACAATTTCCTCCTGATATCCAATTTAAATCCCTTGAAATAAATCAGGAAATGGCTTTGGAAGGATTAAAATTCAGGTGAGAAGGTGAAGGGGATGCTGGAGAACTGGAGGATGTGGAGCCCTCCTGCTGTGTCCCTGTCCAGGGGCTGGAGCAGAGATCCAGGGGCAGGAGATCCCAGCCCTGGGACACCCCCACAGGTCTCGTTTAGATGGATGGGGACATCAAAGATTATCCAGTTCCACCCCTGCCATGGGCAGGGACACCTTCCACCAGCCCAGGTTGCTCCAACCTGGCCTTGGACACTTCCAGGCATCCAGGGGCAGCCACAGCTTCTCTGGGCAACCTGTGCCAGGGCCTCCCCCCCCCCAGGGAACAATTCCTTCCCAATCCTCAGCAACAACCCCAGAGAGGGGTTGCAGGGAAAAGTCCCTTTCCCTCCCCCCCCATCCTCTGGGATTCAGCTCCTCCAGCTCTCATCCCATCTTTTGTTCCCAAGCCGGGGTCAGGCTGGTTCCACACCCCCACAGTGAGCTCAGTTCCTCCAGGAGGGGTGACACTGGAGAAATGGGAGTTTTGGGAGCCAGAAGGACTCTCCTCCCCCTCCTGTCCCTCCCAGCACCTCCCTGCTCCTCCCCGGAGCATCCCCGGCCCATCCTGGTCTTGGAAACCCCGACCCCCGGCGTGTGCAGCTCCAAGCTGGGGGTGCAGATGGGCCCCTTCCCAGCAGGAATTCCCCAAATCCATGAGGTCCATGGGAATGCTGCATCCTCCCCGCTGTCACATGCCAGGGGCCGCCGGGTCCGGCAGAGCCCACGGGAGGATGACAGAGAGGGAAAGGGTCGCACGAGCATCATTTCAGTCGGGAAAAAGAAGAATTAAGCCTAAAAGCCCCTTCCCCCCAGGATGAGGAGGGGAATCCAGGGCTCTCTGTTCCCCCCGTGCCCACGATGTTCAGCCACAAGAGGGAGATCGAAGCTCTGGAAAGTCCCCGGGAGGCTCCCGAGGTTTGGATGGGAGCGGGAACCCCCCCGGCTGAGCTGTGACCCCACAGCTCCGGACATCCCCCAGCCCAGGGGAGCAACAGGGATCACTCCCGGGCTCTGGGCAAGGTTAGGGATGGATTCTCTACTCCCAGGGACGGGAGAGTGTTTGCTTCAACCTTGGGAATAAAATCACGCTTGAGATGCTTTTTTTTCCCCTTCTTTTTCTGAGACCTTGATGGTGATGAGGTTCATTTTACATCGCAACAGAAGAGAGAACAATAATGAATAAACTCAATTTAAACGGATCTGGCTTGAAGGAGAAGACAAGGGAAGGTTTGGGAAGGGGAGAGAAGAGAGAAGAGAGAAGAGAGAAGAGAAAGAAGAGAGAAGAGAGAGAAGAGAAGAGAAGAGAAGAGAAGAGAAGAGAAGAGAAGAGAAGAGAAGAGAAGAGAAGAGAAGAGAAGAGAAGAGAAGAGAAGAGAAGAGAAGAGAAGAGAAGAGAAGAGAAGAGAAGAGAAGAGAAGAGAAGAGAAGAGAAGAGAAGAGAAGAGAAGAGAAGAGAAGAGAAGAGAAGAGAAGAGAAGAGAAGAGAAGAGAAGAGGAGAGAAGAGAAGAGGAGAGAAGAGGAGAGAAAAAGACATGGAAATATTCCCATTTCCTTGCCACAGTGTAAATGGTAGCAGCCTGGGCACAACTGACCCCTCTCTCCATTACATGGGATAATTACTTAATTATCATAGATAAAAATATCCCATTATCCACATGCCCTAATGAGCCCTGGCAATCCTGCAGGGACCTGTGTTTGTAAGGAAGAGGAATTACAGCCTGGAGCCATAGCTGATAAGGGCAAATCCACACAAGGAACAATTCCCCATGAATCCAGGCCCAGGAATGTCAGGGAAAAACAATTTCTGTGAGTCAAGCAGTGACACAACAGGCCCATTAACAGCAATGGTTAATTAAATGATAAAATTCTCAGCCTTAGAATAGTTTCCTCAGTTTGGATCCACTGCCTGGCTCCAGTAAAAAGCAGCTTTTACACTTTTTTTTGCTTCGATTTGGAGCTAAACCTGCTCCCTGGGATTGCACAGAGGGTTTTGTTTGGGCAGAGGAGTCCCTCCCCTAAAGAGTCTGGGCTCCCCTAAATCCCTTTTTCCACCTTCTAGGGAAATACTCCAGTGAAGAGGAAGAGGGTGAAGGTTATTCCACAGCCCAGCCACCAGCAGAGGGGGAAGGAGCAGCAGGGAAAGGCAAGGAGGCACCTGCAGGAGGATCCGACAGGGTGGGAAAGCAAAGTCCTGGTGACCTCACCCAAAACCACGGCTCAGCAAATTCGGCAGAGCTTTGCTGGTGCCCGGGGGGGGCAGCGAGAGAGGAGGAGCAGAGGATGAAGTGTCCTGGATGGAGGGGGGGATGCAGGGATGTGGGATGGGCTGGGGCAGCAGCCCCTGAGCCCCCCAAACCTCCAGCAACTGAGCTTGTCACTCATTCCTGATCCAGCCTGATCCAGAGCTCTTCTGGGACTTGGGTTCCGTGGCCTAAAACATTCCTGGAGCAAAGGAGGCTCAGGGGGGACCTTCTGGCTCTGCAAAACCCCCTGACAGGAGGGGGGAGCCGGGGGGGGTCGGGCTCTGCTCCCAGGGAACAAGGGACAGGAGGAGAGGGAACGGCCTCCAGCTGTGCCAGGGGAGGCTCAGGTTGGACATCAGGAGGAATTTCCTCATGGAAGGGGTGGTCAGGCATTGGAAGGGGCTGCCCAGGGAGGTTTGGAGTGCCCACCCCTGGAGGTGTCCCAGGAAGGCCTGGCTGTGGCACTCAGTGCTCTGGGCTGGGGGACAAGGTGGGCATCGGGCACGGGGGGGATCCATGGGCTGGGAGGGCTTTTCCACCCTCAAAAATTCTGGGACTTCGATTAAAATTAATTTACATCAATAAAGTTTCCAAGGATTCTCTCCAAACTGCCTCTCTGGGCTTCTCTTCCATCCCAGGGAGATTCTCAGCCTGGCCTGGGGGTGGCAAAGGGGGGACTCACGTGGAGTTTGGGGCACCTCTATCCCAAGGGTGTGTTTTTTGCCTTCTGTAGCAACACCCAGCTTGGATTCGATGTTTAATTTTTTCCATGGCTAGAGATCCCTCTCCTCAGATAATTCACCAGCCCCCAAAAGATTCAGAGCCATTTTCAAACCCTAAACTTCCAACTTGCTGTGAGATCTGGTCGTGTTTTCCTTTTTAAGACGGAGACAAAGAAGTGATTTCTGCATCAAAGCTTTTCCAGGTGGCAAAATTCTGCCTCCTTTTTCATTCACCTTCTTAGAGAACTGCTCTGTGAGAAATAAACATTCCATATCAGCTTGATTTGATCATAATTGAATATCCATCAGTCTATCTGCCCATCCAGCCATCCTTGCACGGGGCTGGAGACACCAATCTCTGACAGGACTGCAGGCCTGCTGGAGTTGAAAATTAAAGTATTATTGTCATTGCTAATGGATGTTCCTATGGCACAATGCTGAAGCTATGGGAGAAAATTGTTAGTTTATCTAGATAGATTATCTGACCCACCCAGATAACGTTCAGAGCTGCCAGTGAAGGAACAAATTTGCCTGCATGTCATCCTCTGCAGGAGCAGAGCCTTCCTGGCTGTGCAATCAAGGTCTTTCCAGCCTCAGGAATATATACAGGGCTCTGGATAATGGATCTTTCCTCCTCCTCCCATCAAAACCCCGTTCCAGCCGTCCATGGCAGCCTCTAAAATTGCATTAGAGCTGCAGAAGAGCCATCATCATCCCACTGCTGTATTTATTTAGCTGTGTTGTGTCTGCTGGAGAAAGGCTGGGCAATTTTCAAAATTGGGCACCTGTTGGGTCAGACAGCTCAGGATGGATGGGAAAGGCAGAGCAGGGCAGATCCTGCAGGGATTGGTGGGTGAATTTGCCTCGCCCTTCATTTAAATTTACACCCTTTGCCTCTCTGCTTTCAATACATTCAGAAATGAGAAGGGAAAATTGCTCCCCTGGTGTTTTCAGCTGTGGTTTTTTTCCTCCAGAGGGAAAAAAAAAAATAAAGAGACACACTTCAATTCCAAGTGTGTAAAGAACACCCAGAAAGGGTTAAAAAGCTTTCTCAACTCCAAGTGTGCAAAACACGCACTCAGAAAGGGTTAAAAAGCTTTCTCAGCTCTGAGTGTGCAAAACACACCCTGAGAAAGGGCTAAAAGGTTTTTTCAGTTCCAAGGGTGCAAAACACACACTCAGAAAAGGTTAAAAGGTTTTTTCAGCTTCAAGTGTGCAAAGAACAGCCAGGAAAGGTTAAAAAGCTTTCTCAGCTTCAAGGATGCAAAACACACCTTTAGAAAGGGTTAAAAGGGGTTTTTTTCAGTTCCAAGGGTGCAAAACACACACTCAGAAAAGGTTACAAGGGTTTTTTTCAGCTTCAGGTGTGCAAAAAACATGCAGAAAGGGTTAAAAAGCTTTCTCAGCTCCAAGGGTAAAGAAAACTTTCAGGAAATGTTAAAAAGCTTTTTCAGGAAAGGTCAAAGAGCTTTTTCAGTTCTGAGTGTGCAAAACACACACCCAGAAAGGGTTAAAAAGCTTTCTCAGCTCCAAGGGTAAAGAAAACTCTCAGAAAAGGTTAAAAGGTTTTTTCAGCTCTGAGTGTGCAAAACACACACTCAGAAAGGGTTAAAAAGCTTTCTCAGCTCTGAGTGTGCAAAGAACACCCAGAAAATGTTAAAAAGCTTTCTCAGCTTCAAGGGTGCAAAACACACACTCAGAAAAGGTTAAAAGGTTTTTTTCAGCTCTGAGTGTGCAAAGAACATCCAGAAAGGGTTAAAAAGCTTTCTCAGCTCCAAGGGTAAAGAAAACTTTCAGAAAAGACTGAAGAGCTTTCTCAGCTCTGAGTGTGCAAAACACACCCTGAGATAGGTTTTTGCAGCTTCAAGTGTGCAAAATGCACCCTGAGAAAGGGTTAAAAAGCTTTCTCAGCTCCCTTCCCTCAGTTTTCCAGGGCCTGGTTCCCAAGGGTTAAATAACAAGTGAAAACCGAGTCAGTTATTTGCTCACAAAGGGACATTTGGGTTGATGAGCCCCTGGGGGTTTGCCCAAGCCAAGGCTGGACACCCCTATCCAGGGATTTTAGGGCTGAGGGAAGCCCTTGTCGTTTATATAATTCCCAGGACTCTCCTTGGGGCAGCGGAATTGCTGCTGGGATTGGTGCTGCTGCTTTGGGTTGTTCAGTGTTAATGCAGAATATTAAGATATATTTGCCCACAAGCAAAGTCCTGCCTGCCTTGTGCCTCCTTCCCTCAGCTCTCTTCGGTGGTTTTCCAAACTTGTTCAGTGACTTGGAGCTCTGGATTTGCTGTCAGATGTGCTGGGGAACCTGGAATGGCTGGAGATAAGAGACAGGGTGGTGACAAATCCCCCAAATCCCTGCCAAAGCAGGAGGGGAACCCAGGGAAAGGCACAGGCACAAGGACTGGGCACTTTTCCTCCTGTGGGCTGAAAGCAAACGCTGCTTTCAATTAACTCCCCTGCTCCCTCTCTTTAATCTTCAGAGCCTTTTTTGTGCAGCAGGTTGAAAACCAGTCAAGAGCCATTTAATTCTTCCGGTGTGGTGCTGGAGTGGGTGAAGGAGCAGCCAGGGGGGTGTTGCAGGAGCTCCCTGTGGCTCTCCCTGCTCGGATTGCAAAGCTCCAGGGGCTGAATTGCTGCCACCACCACCCCGGGAGATCTCCAGGTTTAATTGGGACAGCTCAGAAATTCAGTTTTCCACCTGAAATCAAACGTTTCGGAGCTGCTGGGAGCTCTGTTCTCTTCCCAGAGGTGGCTCAGCCCCCACGGGGGTTCTGGGCTGCTCAGGTCCCTGCTGGGATCTGGGATGTCCTGAGCAATTCCCAGTGGAAACGAGCCCCAAAGCTCCTTCCCAAGGGTTTGCAGAGCTGCTCTGGGACTTGGAAAAACGTGGGGCTGAACCCCTGGCACCACCGTGGGTGTGGGAGGGTGTGGTTGTGGTTCTGCACATCACCCTCAGCACAGATTTCATGGATTATTCCCAGCTGGGAGGGACCCACCAGGGCTTTGCTCAGGAGGATCCTGGGTTTGGTTCTGACTGTGCTGCTCAAGAAGTAACAATCCCATCATCCCAGCCTGGAAATTCAGTGGGACCTGGGAGACTGAGAACCTTGGAAAAAACCTTCCCTTCCCAAACCTTCCCTTCCCAAACCTTCCCTTCCCAAACCTTCCCTTCCCACACCTTCCCTTCCCACACCTTCCCTTCCCACACCTTCCCTTCCCACACCTTCCCTTCCCAAACCTTCCCTTCCCAAACCTTCCCTTCCCAAACCTTCCTAAACCTTCCCTTCCCTTCTCAAATCTTCCCTTCCCAAATGTTCTGAAACCTTCCCTTCCCAAACCTTCCCTTCTTTCCCTGATCCTTGTATGTCTCCAGGATATTCTGGGATTCCCTGTGTCCCAGGCTGGGTCCCAGGTGCCCACCAGCTCCAGCAGCTCCATGTCAGAAACTGAATCCATCAGGGAACAAAACACCTCAATGTCAGGTGATCCTGGAGCTGCTCAATTCCCTTCCCATCTCATGGGATAGAAATCCAAGAGATTTTCCAGGGGCTGGAGCCCCTCTGCTCTGGAGCCAGGCTGGGAGAGCTGGGGGGGTTCCCCTGGAGAAGAGAAGGCTCCAGGGAGAGCTGAGAGCCCCTTGCAGGGCCTAAAGGGGCTCCAGGAGAGCTGGAGAGGGACTGGGGACAAGGGATGGAGGGACAGGACACAGGGAATGGCTTCCCACTGCCAGAGGGATATTGGGAAGAAGCAATTCCTAAATCCAGCAGGAAAAGGGACAGTGCTTCCCAAAGACTGAGTAGGACAAGATCCCACCCATGTCCATGTCTGAGCTCGATCTCCTGCCCCTGGATCCCTGCTCCAGCCCCTGGACAGGGACACAGCAGGAGGGCTCCACACCCACCAGTTCTGCAGCATCTCCTTCACCTTCTCACCTGAATTTTAATCCTTCTAAAACCATTCCCTGATTTATTCCAAGGGATTTAGATTGGATATCAGGAGGAAATTGTTCCCTGTGAGGGTGGGGAGGCCCTGGCACAGGTTGCCCAGAGAAGTTGTGGCTGCCCCTGGATGCCTGGAAGTGTCCAAGGCCAGGTAGGAGCAACCTGGGCTGGTGGGAGGTGTCCCTGCCCATGGCAGGGGGTGGAATGAGATGAACTTTAAATGCTTTCATCCCAAACCATTCTGGCATTCTGGGATATGATCCTATTAGAAAGAGCCCTGAGATGTTGAGGGGTGTGACTGAATCTGGGGTAGAATTCCTGGGATAGTGGGACATGTCCCTGCCCACGGCAGGGAGTGGAACTGGATAATCTTTAAGGTCCTTCTGGAATTTCTGGCTCTGTCTGGGCACAGCAACCTGATACCAGGACACAGCTCAGCCTCACTTGTGCTCATCCCTCTCCCACCAAAGTGTGCAGGTAAATCCCCTTTTCCACCCCCTCCGAAGTTCCCTCAATCCATCCCTCCCACCTGAAGCAGCCCCTGCTGCCCCCCGGAGTTTGCCAAAATGTTTTCAGAATGGTCCAGCACCCTCACACCCATTAACCCTCCCTGTGCCTCTTTCCATGAGTGGAAAACAAGGTAGGAAGAGGAATGATGCCCAGCAGTGGGGCTGACAGGTTTAGTCTGGTTTTATAGGCTCAGTCTAGTCCTGGATCCCAGCTGAGCCTGCTCAGAGCTCAGGGAGATCAAACCTCCTCCCCAGATCCCTGTGCTCATCTGAACTGGGCTTTGTTTGCAGGGAAGAAATCAAGGTGAGCTGGGGAGAACAATAACTGCCCTGCTCTCAGGGGGATGGGAGTCACCCTGGAATAAAGGGAATAACAAACCTCGGGGTGTTCACCGGGCTGGTTCACACAGGGGGAAATCACCCAGGGGGAAGAGGGAAGCTGCAAACGGGCACAGAGAGGCTCCATTCCCACTGACAGCTCTCACCTGCACTTCTAGAGCTTAAATCACTTCATAAATGACCAGGGAAAAAAATGTATTTGGGGCTAAAACTTTATGTTCTGCAAATTGCTGGATTTCAACTTTTCTTTAAGGTATTAAGGGAATTTCCTGAGGCAGCAGTAGCTGAGAACAGCTGTTATATGGCATAGAACTACATCAGCTCCACTAAGAACACCTTCCCTTCCCAAACCTTCCCAAACTTTCCCTTCCCTTCCCAAACCTTCCCTTCCCTTCCCAAACCTTTTCCTCCTCCCTTCCCTTCCCCAAGTTTTCCAGCCCCCAACCCAACCAGGAAGAGCTGTTTTGAGCAGGCTGGGAACCCTGGATTTGTGGTGTTCTTTTGAGGGGGGTTGAGTTTTTTTTTTTTTTATTTGTTTGTTTGTTTTCCCAATGTCAGCAAAAGAGATTAATTAACTCAAAAAACTGAGTTAATTATCATCACCTGGGGCTGAGAAAAAGTGCACTTTGCATCCCGAGGCTTTCAGACACTCCTAAAGGTTGTTGTATGGAAAAAAAAAAAAAAAACAGATCCAGCAACGTGATTCAGCTCCTTCCATTAAAATCCCGGAATCTCTGAGGTTGGAAAAGACCCCCAAGGTCACCAAGTCCACCCCGTGTCCACCTTGTGCCCCAGCCCAGAGCACCGAGTGCCACGTCTGGTCGGGGTCGGTGCCTCCCCCACCTCCCCGGGCAGCCCCTCCCGATGCCCGACAACCCTTCCAGTGAACAAATTCCTCCTGCAAACTGCTGGAACCCCATGGAAAAGCAGTTTTCCCGCTGCTCTCCGGGGCAGGGGCGTTCCCTGCTGCACCCCAAGGACCTGCCTCTGCTCTGGGGTAGCACAGCCAGCAAAGCTGCCCCAGTAGAGCATTAATTGGCATTAATTAGGCACCGGGAGGTGGGTTCATCCCCCTTTCTGTTTGCTTTCTAATCAAAGCCACGCGTGTTGTCGCAGGCGGGGGGGGGACAGGAGCAGAGATGCTCCTCTGATGTCTCCTCGGGAGCGATCTGGAGCGCTTTAAAACCCGGCTGGGGGTGGCGAAGGAGGGATTTGTTGATTTACAACTGAAAGGGAGAGTCACGGAGCAACAGCGAGCTCCTGCAGGGTCCGACCTGCCCCCGGCGAGCAAAAGAAAACTGCGTTAAAACGCGCCGGGAATTCAATCGTGCTCCAGATGCTGCTGCTGGACCTGCGGGGGGTCACTTCTGTCGGGGCAAATTGGGGGAGAAAATGTCACCTGGCAGATCTGCGGGGACACGGCGCTGCCCCTTCACACCCGGCTGTGAATAAAGGAGGGGAAAGAACGGAGCAGGTGTCGGGAAGTGGGAAAATCACGAGTTTCGGTGCTGGAATATGGGGCAGTTTGGGGCACCGCGGTATAAGGAAGGTCTGAAACCATTGGAGAGTGTCCAAAGGGGGGCAGCGAAGGTGGGGAAGGGCCTTGAGGGGCTGAGGGCACTTGGTGTGTTCAGCTGGAGCAGAGGAGACTGAGGGGAGACCTCAGTGCAGTTCCAATTCCTGGGCAGGGGCAGAGGAGGAGCAGGGACTGAGCTCTGCTCTGGGGGAGCAGGGACAGCAGCCAGGGAACGGCTGGAGCTGTGTCAGGGCAGGCTCAGGTTGGATCTCAGGCAAAGGTTCTTCCCCCAGAGGCTGGTTGGGCACTGCCCAGGCTCCCCAGGGCAGTGGGCACAGCCCCAAGGCTGCCAGAGCTCCAGGAGGGTTTGGCTGCTCCTCTGGGGCACAGGGGGTGACTCTTGGGGCTGGGCCTGTGCAGGGCTGAGGGTTGGACTCCATGATCCTTGGGGGTCTCTTCCAGCTCAGCACATTCTGGAATTCTGTGAAGTTGTTCTTCCAAAGCCTGGCAGATCCAGGCTGGATTGCAGCTCCATTTGTGGTTTGGATTTGCTTTCATTCCCACCTTTTGGAGGTTGCACATCAGTGCTGGTCACCCTGCAGAGCCCTTTCACCTGCCCACACGTGGCACAGGCAGAGGCAGGAGGGATCTCAGTGTTCCCAAAGCTCTGGAGCTCTCACAGAGCATCCAATAAATGCACCTGGATGAGGAACAAATGCTCTCACCTGCCCTGGGTGGGAAATGCAGCTCCTGGGGCTCCACAACTCCGACAGACCCTGCAGAAAGGCACCTCTGTGCACACACAGAACCCAACACTGACATCACTTGGTGTTTTTTAAGTAATAAATCACACAAGAAGAAAAAAATCTGCCTCAGTGAGGAATTAAGGCTGATGAACCCTCATGGAGTGACAGTTAGACACCTAATCACTTCCAACAGGGCAAAAATGCTGAGCCCGGAGAGGGAGCGTGCGATGGAAAATGAAGTAGAATCACTAAAGCCTCCAGAAACATAAATCACAGCAGAATTTATTAATCACACCAAATACAAACAGTCATAAATCTACCACAAACAAGCAGCTTGGGCCATCCAGAGGAGCAGGGGGAAATAAAGTGGGAGGGAATGAAAAAAGCTGTGGTAAAGAGCAGGAGAATGAGAAGGCAGTGACAAGGGAACAATGCTCGAGTTCACATTTCACAGGAGGATGATCCAAACCTTTCCCTGTGCTGCTGTTGATGTGTGTGTGTGTGAACACCCTCAGGCACAGCAGCTCCTGGTGGGTTTGGTCACCTGTTAGAGGGTGGGATGGTCCCAGCTCCCAGGGGGCTGGGCTGGGCCTGGGGGACACTGGTGACACTGCACAGCCAGGGCCAAAATTCCTGCTTATTAATTGAGGGTGACACGTT
This sequence comes from Chiroxiphia lanceolata, assembly GCF_009829145.1. NCBI lineage: Eukaryota > Metazoa > Chordata > Aves > Passeriformes > Pipridae > Chiroxiphia > Chiroxiphia lanceolata. The sequence continues at coordinate 2,200,434 of NC_045660.1, read as the reverse complement.
CCATCCTCAGGGGTGTGAGCTCAGGGACCAAGGTGGTGCTTCAGGGAGGGACAGGAACAACCTCCAGTGTCTCCTTTGGCCTTGGTGGAACAACTTCAGTTCCAGAGAGGGAGAAATGACCCTCAAGCTCTGCCAAAGGCTGAGGCTTCAACTGGGCAGAAGGGGATTTTTAAGCAAACTGGTGATTTCATAGAGTGGGTTGAGTTGGAAGGGACCTTAAAGCTTATCCATGGGCAGGCACATGTCCCACTATCCCAGGAATTCCACCCCAGATTCAGTCACACCCCCCAACATCTCAGGGCTCTTTCTAATAGGATCATATCCCAGAATGCCAGAACGGTTTGGGATAAAAGGACTTAAAGTTCATCTCGTTCCACCCCTGCCATGGGCAGGGACACCTTCCACCAGCCCAGGTTGCTCCAACCTGGCCTTGGACACTTCCAGGCATCCAGGGGCAGCCACAGCTTCTCTGGGCAACCTGTGCCAGGGCCTCCCCACCCTCCCAGGGAAGGATTTCCTCCTGATATCCAATCTAAATCCCTTGAAATAAATCAGGGAATGAAGATGAGAGGGTGAAGGAGATGCTGCAGAACTGGTGGGTGTGGAGCCCTCCTGCTGTGTCCCTGTCCAGGGGCTGGAGCAGAGATCCAGGGGCAGGAGATCCCAGCCCTGGGACACCCCCACGGGTCTGACAAGGGGAATTCTCCCACTCTCTCTTGCTGATTTTCACTTTGGATCCAGCATTAAACCGTCACAGGAGCCTGGGCTTGCTCTTTTCCTGCTCAGTCTTTGGGAAGCACTGTCCCTCTTCCTGCTGGATTTCGGAATTGTTTGTGCCAGAAAAACATCCATCTACTCATCTCACCCCACCTGTCCCAGGGAAGACCCTCAGGGTGGTGTTTCATCTACTCATGTTCCCTTTTTATCATAGAAATGCAACTGCCTTTGAGCTCTGAACTCCAGTTAGGATATTTTGCAAGTTATAAAACACCCTCTGCATCTTTGTGGGCCACATTCAGCCAGCCCTGGTGTCACTGTGACCACAGCTCTTCCTTTTGGGACAATTGCATCCCGTCTCCTGCCTCCCAGGGTGGCCATCCCTGCCTTTAATCTCCAAGGGCTCCTACTGAAAATCTCCTCCAGCCTCTCCAAAGCAGAGAAACAAAGAGCCCAGCTCTGCAAATTGGCTGAAAGAGCTCTTTGTTCTCCCTCTGTCACAACTTTCCAGACCACTTCAAGTTTGGTTTCACTTTTTTATTTTTTTCCTCTTTTTTTTTTTTTTAAATCTTGGCATTTAGTAATTTCAGTCGTTTCCAGCTCCTCTCAGGAACTATTTTGAGCGTGGAAAGAAAGTTTGAAGGCAGCAGAGCGTGGGATAATTTTCACCCAGGAGTCCTAAAATAATTGGCTGAGGGGAGAGCTCTGGCCTGGTCGTGCTAATTTTTCATCCTCTTGGATTGCTGGGAGATCTGCAGGCAATTGAATGGATTCCAAACATCCCGGTGTTCCCAAAGAAGTCTCCATAAGTGGGATATTTCCTGCTCACTTACCTTTGTGCTGCTCCCTGCAAACCCAGCCTCGAGGCCTCAAAGGATGACGAGGGGGGTGATTAACACCAGTCGATAATTTTGGGGCTGTTTTGCTCTTTTCCTTTGTTTTGCCGGGAATTAGGGCTTGTAAAAGGAAGGATTGATTCCTGCTAAGCTCTGGGGATCCTGTTGCCCAACATCCTGATGTATTTACAGGGAACTCTGTGCCAGGTTCCTGTTAAATGGGCTGGGGGGGGGATGAGTTGACAGCTCTCAAAGAGCCCCCAGCAGTGGGGAGGCACAGCTGACTGAGGATGTTGCTTGTGGATCGTGCCAAGACTGATCCCAGGCCAAGTTATTCAATATTTTTAGCAATGGTCTGGAAGGAAATCACTGCTGATAATTGCAGATGTCACAAGGATTGGCAGAGCAATCAACGCCGGGAGTGAAATGCAGGCAGAGGAACCTGATGTCCTTAAGAAATCAGATCGAGCCAAACAATGGCACTGGAATAAAGAGAAACTCGAGGTCACTCGTTGAAGAAAAACCAAATGGCTCAAAATACAAAACCTACATCAGCTCCACTAAGAACATCTTTCCTTTCCTTTCCTTTCCTTTCCTTTCCTTTCCTTTCCTTTCCTTTCCTTTCCTTTCCTTTCCTTTCCTTTCCTTTCCTTTCCTTTCCTTTCCTTTCCTTTCCTTTCCTTTCCTTTCCTTTCCTTTCCTTTCCTTTCCTTTCCTTTCCTTTCCTTTCCTTTCCTTTCCTTTCCTTTCCTTTCCTTTCCTTTCCTTTCCTTTCCTTTCCTTTCCTTTCCTTTCCCTTCCTTTCCTTTTTCCTTTTTCCTTTTTCCTTTTTTTTCCTTTCTCCTTTCTCCTTTCTCCTTTTTCCTTTTCCTTTCCTTTCCCAAACCTTCCCTTCCCAAACCTTCCCAAACCTTCCCAAACCTTCCCTTCCCTTTCCCTTTCCCTTTCCCTTTCCCTTTCCCTTTCCCTTTCCCTTTCCCTTTCCCTTTCCCTTTCCCTTTCCCTTTCCCTTTCCCTTTCCCTTTCTCAACCTTCCCAAACCTTCCCTTTCCTTTCTTCCTTTCCTGAAATTTCCTCTCCCCTTCCCTCCCCTCCTCTCCCGTCTTCTCTCCTCTCCTCTCCTTCCCAAACCTTCCCAAACTTTCCCTTCTTTCCCTTTCCCTTCCCAAACCTTCCCAAACCTTCCCTTCCCTTTGTGGGAGCTTCCCACAGGGTGTGAATTTTGGAGGGGAAAACCGGGCAGGATCTCCCGGAGCAGCAGCAGCAGCCCTGAAAAAAAGGGGCAAGGAAACAACAGCCGGGGAATCAAGGAACGGGAGCTCGGAACTGATTTTCCCCGCGTTTATGGCTGGAAGAGAGTCCTCAGTTTTGGCGCTGACCTTTCCAAAAGGTTATTAAACATCGGAGGGAGTGGAGCGGGCAGTGGAAGTGCTCCCAAAGGCTGGCAGCGGTGGCACAGCTGCCTCCCGGGGAGGGTCTTTTCAGCACATCGAGAGAGATCTCGAGTCCAGCGCCTCGGCACCAAATACCAAGCGCTTAAAGGGCTCTTTAATCTCGCAGGGAGTGACAGCGCGGGGCCCTAATGAGTGAAAGGCAGAGCCAGACACATGGAAACGAGGGAGGAACCGTGGTCATTCCCAGGGAACACGTGTCGGCGCTCCCGGTGCCTTTGGGAGATGCCGTTTCCCAGCCCCTGGCGATTAGTTTGCTCCTTTTCCAGCGGCCCGGGAGATGAAGGGTTTCAGAGCATCCCGCTGTTCCGCTGGAGGAGGGATTAGTGAGAATCCCTGCCCAGTCGAAGCCCCCGCAGTGTCCTGGCAGGGTGGCAGAGCTCCCTGAGCCCGGACTGCCCAGGCTGCCTTTCCCTGCCAGGCAGGGCATTCCCAGCTCATCCCTCTCCCCACACTTCACCGTGCCCTAAATACCGGCCCCGTTTCCCAGGAACGGCGAGGAGGGGGGAGAGCGGCCCTGCGAGATTTAAGGTCAGGTTTGTAGGTACAAGACTGGAAGCAAAAGGTGAGAAATAAAACGAATACAAACCACAACCGGAGCCGGGGTTTAACGAGCAAATCCCTCCCCTGACACGACTCTGATTTCAGAGCTGGCGAGAAACATTCACACCACAATCCATCTTCCAGGTGTTAGCCTCCTTTCCAAACACTTCCCTGCTCCACCAACCCCTGGCTGCAGTTCCTCGGAGGTTTGTTTCACACATGAAGGTGATATTTACTCCCTGTTTTTTCCTCTGCACACCCAGGTCTCCCGAGGCCCTAAAAGATGCCCATATTTATCCCCCCACTCGAATGCTCGTGATGACTCTTCTTGGGCTGAGCAGTGAGTGTTTTAAAAGCAATTCCCACTTTTTTTTCTCTTTTTTTCCAGGCTGCCTGGCTGGTGTGGCTGCCACCCACCCAGCTGGAGGCTTGTTTTTACCACGGGTTGCTGAGTTGCTCACACTAAATATTCTGTGAGCCAGCAGGTACACAGACGTCTCCAAAGCACAGCTTGGCTCCTTCCCAGCTTCGTGCAGGGACCACACACCACGCTGGGGAAACACAGATGGCAGCGTGGAGCAAGTGGTTTCCCCAACTCTTGCCTGTGTTGGAACACAATGGCAGTGTTGAGAACACGATGGAAATGTTGGGAACACGATGGGAATGTTGGGAACACAACAGGAATGTTGGGAACACAGCGGGAATGTTGGGAACACAAGTCCAGGCACGGGGTGAAAGTCTCACCTGGAATGTCCTGTCAGATCATCCCATGGGGATGGGCAGGACAGCAGAGCTGTCCTTCTGCCCCTGGGGGAGTTGTCTCGTTGCAGCACCTGCAGGGTGCTGGGGATCTCCTGGATTTCAGTGGAAGGGCCAAATTACTTCTGGCAAAACTGAGAACCCGTTGGGTCTAAATGAACCTGTCCCGTGAGCAAGGAGGGGCTGAAGAACCTGGGATTGAGGGATGTGGGAGTGTCAGGGCAGATCTTTGTTCCTCCAAACCCTGCAGGATATTGGGAAAGGGACAAGCTCTCCAAGGAAGAAACAAGAGAGGAGAAGAGTCCTGGGATGGGATGATGTGCTGAGGGATCTCACAGGATTTCTTGGCTCCCCCTTGCCCCGTGTCTTACAGAATCCCAGGATGTGCTGAGCTGGGAGGGACCCCCAAGGACCATCCAGTCCAACCCTGAGCCCTGCACAGGCCCAGCCCCAAGAGTCACCCCCTGTGCCCCAGAGGATCAGCCAAACCCTCCTGCAGCTCTGGCAGCCTTGGGGCTGTGCCCACTGCCCTGGGGAGCCTGGGCAGTGCCCAACCAGCCTCTGGGGGAAGAACCTTTGCCTGAGATCCAACCTGAGCCTGCCCTGACACAGCTCCAGCATTGCCTGGCTGCTGTCCCTGGTGTCAGTGTTTCCTCTCAGTAACATCACGTGTGTGACCCCCAGGGTTGGTTGTTTTGCCCACTCCTGTTCTCAAAGAGTGAAAGGAAAGAGCAGAGCAGACAAACTTTGGGCTGGGTGGAGGAAACACAAGTCAGAGACTCAAATCCCTGGAGGTGGGGCAGCTCAGGGTGGGAGGATCCACCTTCCTGAGCCCTGGATTTCTCCTCTTCTGCACCAGCCCTCCAAAACTCCTACCTGGAGTCACAAATGTGGAGCTGGAAGGAGTGGAGGGAGGCTGGAAGAACAGAGAGAACATTTGCTGCAGGCTCTGCGTGCGTGAGATTTATTTGATCTAATAAATTAAGCATTAAAACAGAGCCCACCATCCCTCTCTGCACAGCACCTGGGGTGGGGGTTTTTTTTTGCCTCTCTTGCAATTATTTCATCTGCCAACACAAACAATAAATTCTGTCAGAGCTCTTTTTAGTGCATTGAACACATCTCTGACTGGTGCTTAAGGCAGGAGGCTCTTCCTTGGTTTTAGCCAAGACTTTGATTAAGAAGCATTTTGGGGGTGGGAAAGAAAGAACACTTATTTTAACAGGGCAAGAGTGGGGGAGGGTGATCAAGCCCGATGAAAAAGGAAACCTTGTCACTGTGTCATGTTTAATTTGGTTCCTTGCCAGGTTGCTCAATTCAATTCAAATTCATGATCACACCTTAATGAATTCGATGGGGAAATTAAAATTTAACTATCTGCTCATGAAATGTTCATGCTGTTGGTTGTGTTTAATGACTAAAGACAGGATGTGTGGAGTCAAAAAAAAGGGAGAGAGAAGTCTGGTTTGCTGTCAGGACACTTTATAAAAGGTGTTTAATCCTCTGGGTTTCATATTGAAAAGCAAACATGGGCTCAGACAGAAAATGGGTTCCCAGGAAGTTTAGGGACAGGGGTTTTCCACAGGGGTGTGTGTGAGGGATGTGTTCAGGACCTTCAGAGCCCATGGGCTGGTGGAGGAACCTGCAGGGTGGGATGTTGGGCTGATCCACAGCTCTGGAGTGCCCTGGGAGGGGGTTCCTGGGCCCAGCCCAACCCTGCTCTGTCCCTGGGCTCTGTGATGCTGCTCAGGAGGGGCTGGATCCTGGTGGTCCCAAGGCAGAAGAAGCCCTGTCTAGTTAGTCCCACCTCAGAAAGACACTTCAGCCCTCCTTGGGTCATCCCCCTGCCTTCCCTTCCCTTCATGATGAGCACGTTGGATGTGCCTGGAGATGGGATGGGGGCGGGAGTCTGTCAGGAGTGTTTCCCACTCAACAGCAGCTTGGAGGACTCCAGAAGACACTTGACAACGAATGAAAGACCTTGTGTCACTCCCAAAAGTCCCCAGTGGTGGAGGGGGATCCATCTCACGGGCACTTTTGATGGGATTCAGGTTCTGGAGTAGGAATTGTTCAGGTTGGAAAAGCTCTCTGGGATCATGGAGTCCAACCAGCCCCCAGCACTGCCAAGGCCACCACTGCCCCCTGTCCCCAAGGGCCACATCCACAGGGCTCTGAAATCCCTCCAGGGCTGGGGAGTCCATCCATGCCAGGGCTGGACAGCCCTTTCCATGAGGAATGAAGGGAAGGAGGAACAGAGAAGTGTCACGTCTGTGGAAACCGTCACTGCTCCGCTGGGTTTGAGCTGATTTAATCCACCAAACCCCCCCCTCCTGAGCTGCTCTGGGGGCTGGGGGATGAGATGGACCAAGAACAACAAGAAGGTATCACAGAGAGGGGGGGTTAATATTTAATACCTAAATTAGAAGATCTGTGCCCTCCCCAGCCCCACCAAGCCCTGGGCCTTGGCTGCCAGCAGGGAGCTGCAGTCAGCTCCACTTCAGCCCCAAAAAGGGAGTGAACCCCTCCAAAATATATCACACCCCTCCAAAATATATCAAACCCAGTCCCACTCCAGCAGCTGGGGCAGAGGGAAGGGGGGCAAGTGTGGGAAATGAAACCAGCAGTGCTGGCTTTGCTTTTGCTCTGTGTTCTTTGCAAAGTTCCACAGAAACTGCCCCACTGAGCACTGAACAGTCCATAAAACCAGGAGTGGGAGGCCTGGAGCGCTGCTGAATCCAGGGAAAGGGCAAATCTCCCTGCAGATGTCGGAGAAAAGAGGCGTAAAAGGAAAAAAAAAAAAGAAAAGAAAAAAAGAAGGGGTCAAATAAAAATAAAAATGGCTGTGGAGGAGACTGGAATAGCAGCACGTTCCAGCCCAATCCCTCCTCGATTCCTGGGAGACATGGAGGAGATTCTGGAAGAGTCCAAAACCTGTAAGGGCTGGGAATTCCAGAAATTTCTCAAAATTTCTGCAGAAATAAACACTTTATTTGTTCAAAGGTTCCATGAGGAACCTTGGCACTGCTCTGCTTGACAATCCCAATTAACAAATTTTCCTTCAAGCTCCTCATCCTTCCAGGCTGCTGGGAAGCACAGCAGAGACCTCCTGCCTCCAGAGGTTTGGTCCTTTGTCTTTCCAACCTGTAGCAAGGATGAGTGGAGCTAAAATCATGGAGCATCTCCTATTTTTATTTATCTTCTAATTTTATTCAGAAAAGTTTCAGAGGCAGATCACAGGTTGGGGGGATAAGTGTTAAACTGGCAGGGCTTTGACCTCGTTAGATCACCAGGGTTTCTTTTAGATTTCTTTTCAAAGAAAATTCAGATTTTCTCTTTTTTTCATGTAGCTTTCTTTTAATCGAGTGGTTTGTTTTCCTAAATGGAATATTCACTGAGATCAGAGAACCCAGCCAAGCCTGAAACCCCTCGTGCTACACGAGTAACACCTGAAAACCACTGAGAACCTTGGAGAACCTGCAGGGAAGGGTTGGGAAGGGAAGGGGAGGGAAAGGAAGGTAAGGTTTGGGAAGGTTTGGGAAGGTTTGGGAAGGGAAGGTTTGGGAAGAGAAGGTTTGGGAAGAGAAGGTTTGGGAAGGGAAGGTTTGGGAAGGTTTGGGAAGGGAAGGGTTGGGAAGGGAAGGGAAGGTTTGGGAAGGGAAGAGAAGGTTTGGGAAGGGAAGGGAAGGTTTGGGAAGGGAAGGTTTGGGAAGGGAAGGTTTGGGAAGGTTTGGGAAGGTTTGGGAAGGTTTGGGAAGGTTTGGGAAGGGAAGGTTTGGGAAGGGAAGGGAAGGGAAGGGAAGGTTTGGGAAGGGAAGGTTTGGGAAGGGAAGGGAAGGGAAGGGAAGGGAAGGGAAGGGAAGGGAAGGGAAGGGAAGGGAAGGGAAGGGAAGGGAAGGGAAGGGAAGGGAAGGGAAGGGAAGGGAAGGAAGGGAAGGTAAGGTTTGGGAAGGGAAGGGAAGGTTTGGGAAGGGAAGGGAAGGTTTGGGAAGGTTTGGGAAGGGAAGGTTTGGGAAGGGAAGGTTTGGGAAGGTTTGGGAAGGTTAGGGAAGGGAAGGGAAGGGAAGGGAAGGGAAGGGAAGGGAAGGTTAAAGGTTAAAGGTTCTACCCCAGGATGAGCTATTTGCTTAAGATTTGGCCTCCCTGGTCCCCATGGGTCCCTGCCAACCCGGAATATCCCGTGAATTCCGTGCTGCTGTGCCCTCCAGGCAGCAAAGCTTTTCGCAGAGCTTAGCAGGGCGTGTCGGACGCTCAGACCTGTGTGTGCCCAACCCCGACCACCCCCGTGCAGCCCAGCTCCTAATTAGCACGAGAGGGCAGCCCGGACAAACCCCCCGGGATTCGGGAGAGCTCCTTAATTGAAAGGCAGAGTTTGGAATGCTGGAGGGAGCGGGAAAGGGGCACACAGCACCTGGGAGCGGGGGAAAGGACACATTCCTTGAGAATTCCCACATTCCCCCCCAAAACTGCCCCTTGGGACCGTTGACTCCCAAGCAACCAGCCCTGCCCTGCCTTCCCCAGCCCGCTGGCAGATTGTTATCTTCAGATATGCAAAGCAATGCAAATGAGGTATAAAGATGTTAATTATGCCGAAGGAATTAACCGCTCGTTACCTTAAACTTCCCGCTCGATTATTTCCATTACTGTCCCTCCTTTTCCAGTGAAGGACACGTACCAGCCGCACCAGCCGGGATGCTCCAGGCATTCCCTCTTTCCCGCAGCCTTCCCATCCCTGTCCTCCCCCAGGAGGCTGCTCAGCCCTTCCCATCCCCGCTGGTGCTCCCGGCTGGAGCCAGGGCCACATCTCCGGGCACTGCTGAGGTCCCTGGTGAAGTCCCCGAGGGCAGGGGATCTGCTCCATCCGTGTCACTGCACGGATGGAACCGGTTCGTGTCCCCCCCGCACCTCAGTTTCCCCCCACCGCAACATAATAAAGCTGCTGAGCAGCCTGGAAATCCTCTGCCAGAAACCAGGAGATGAAATCCTGGGGAGGTGCTAATGGTCAAATAAGATCGGGCAGCGCGCTGGGAAATGTGCTGTGAAGAGTCGCGTTGTGACAGCCGGGGAAACAACCCAGCGATTGAACGCCGACACTCCTTGCCATCCCTTGTTTTTGTCCACAGAGATGCCCGGGCTGATATCCCGAGTCATTCCTCACGCTGGCAGCTTTCATCTCTTTCCACTCAAGCAAGGCCTGTAAACTGCCTTCGTTAAAACAATTAAATTACAGAAGCGGCGTTTACACAAATGCTGGCCCGTCACTGATGGCAGCACTTAGAGCTGCCGGCAGTGCCTGCCCGTGCTCCCGAATCCATCAGGGACGAGGAGCGGATTTGCCAGCCTAGCTGGTTAAAATATGTTTAAATGAGGGGTTGCTGCACTTCGAGACGGAGGAAATGTTGCCCAGGGATGGAGCTGAACAATCCCAGCTCGTGGTGCCACCTCTCCCAGGGCTGCACACAGAGATCCCCACCCCTGCTGGGTCCCTGCGGGGTGGATGTGCCTGAAACTCGTGGGGATCTGCTCCAGAGGGATTAGGGAAGGAGCTAAACCCAGGCTGGGAAGGGAAGGAGTAGAAGGAAAGGGTAAGTAGCTTCTCCAGCACCGTGAGAAGTCAGGAGCGGGTCAACCTGCACGTCCCTCTCTCGTCCCAGACAGGCCAACAGCGAGGGTGAGGGCAGGGATGGAGCCCAACAGACACATCCCACCCCCCTCCTGCGGTGCCTCCCCAGCCTGGGCAGCTCAGAAGGGGTTTTTTTCTGCACTTATTTCCCCTCAGTGGGTTTCCTTCCACGCTCTTCCCACTCTCCCATCATAAACCTGCAGCGGATTCCTGCAGCGAGGATTCCCCCAGCCCAGTTCCTCCTTTGGGCTGAGCTGAACCTGCCTCCTGCTGACACCACCCCCATCCCCTAAATCTCCCCCAAACTGCCCCAACGTCGCAGGTGAGGCCGCCCCAGGGCAGAGCAGAGCGGGACAATCCCCTCCCTCTCCCAGCCCGATGCCCCTGAGGACAGGAAGTATTTGAGCCTGAGCTCTGGGGGAGTTGGGGCACAAAATCTCCCGCTGGGATGGAGGGGCTCCATAAAGATCTATCCTCCTCTCCACCTTCAGGGCTGGAGAATCAGGAACTGAAATGCAGCACCTCCAACATCAGGTTTGCACCCTTTGGCCTCTCCCCTGTGCTCCAGACCCTGCCCCACCGGAGAGCAGCAATTCTGGTGCCTCCAGCTTTTTTTGTCAGCTGAGTGTCTGCTCCTCACATCAAACCGCTGGGATCCGAAGGGATAATTGAGCTGCCGGTGTTTAGGAAGCCCTTGGAGACCTTTGGGGATGTTTGGGACCCCCAGGGTTTGCACAAAGGTGACATCCCAACCCTGACAGCCCTTCCCACCCCGTGGCCGTGCACAGGTTCATCCTGCAGCTGTCTGGGCCAAAAAATAACACACACTAAGGCACTGCCTGGGTCTGGCTGTGTGAGTGATCTAAAAACCTCCCTTTTCTTGCTTTAAAAGCTTCAAAAAACCCCGAAAATTGTACACAAGGGTGTGTTTGTCCATCATGTCCAGCTCTGGGCTTAGATCTTCACAGATGGTCCCACCAGCCTGTTCAGGGCTGAGATCTGAACCAGCTCATTTATCAGCACTGGCTGAAACCCAGAATTTCTCTTCCATGGCTGAGTCTGACATTTTAAGCTCCTTTTTCAGTCCAAATCCAAACCCAAACAGTCCAGATTTAAAAACTCCCCGAGGAGGAGAAAGTTTCTAAAAATGTTGCTGTCACATAGTGGAAATATTATCTTGTACCTGGCCAGGTCTATTCCAGGATCCAACCTAAAGTCTCAGTTTTAATAAGAATGGGATTTAGCTCAGGACAGCAAATGTTTGACTAACGTTAAAAGAATGTCCACATGTTTGGGGAGAGAAATGAAAAAAAGGGGGGAAATATTAATTTTTCTGCTTTCCTGAGCGAAAACCTCTTTGCAATCAGTATTTTTTCCTTTGAGATGCTCCAGTTATGACAGCAGCACATTTCAAGGGTGCTTAAGAGCAGTTTTTATCTTCAGTGCTTGAGTTGAAAAGGGTTTTTGGAGCCCTGTGGAGCCCAGCAATGAGGGTGGTTTCCACCTGCCCTCGAGCCCAGCCGTGCCTGGAGCAAGGAAGCTCCTTTGAATCCCCCTTTTGAACTATTTTTCCGAGGAAACTTCGCTCCCTTGAAGGTGAGCCAGGAGTTTCCCAGCTCCCAGGTTCACCCCAGGGTGTGAGACCTCTTGCTCAGCCCAAAACCAAATCCAATTTATCCATCAGAGCTTGGCATGAAAAAAAAACGGAGTTACTACGTGTTGCCACGAGGGATTTATATCTGAAGCAATAACTTAATGCCACGGCAAATGCTTTAATTTCTTTGTGGTATAAATTAGCATAATAATCTGATAATGATACATTAGAGCCTGAAAAAAATATATAAAAAAAAATTTAAAAAAAAAAAAAAAGAAATCACACAGGGCTCAGCATTCCAGGAATTTAAAACCAAGGAAAGGCTCCACTTTAACTGGGTTGAATAAAAGGTTTAACAGGGGAATGATGCCCAAAGCCTTGTGGGGCAGGTGTGGCCAACCTGTGACCTGCAGGGAGTTCATGAGGTGGCACAAGGGGCTGTGACTGCAAAATGGGATTTTAAAACATCCAAATGCCCCCAGTGAGGTCTTGGGAAAATCAATCAGAGAGAGAAAACCGAGTCCAGGGGTGATCCTGAGAAATCTGCACTGATCAGAGACCTCACTGCAGTTCCCACTTCCTTTCAGGCTGAGCTTTATAAAACAGGAATATCTACTAATTTCTGAAGAAGATCATGGAATTGTATGATTTTTGCACACTACATGACACCTCCAAATCCCACCTGTTTCCAGCTGAATGCTGCTGCTTTTTTTGTTGTTTTGGTGTTGTTGTTTTTTTTTCTTTGAAGGGAACTCCATGGAATGGTGAGGCTCGAATTAAACCTGAGCTGGAGCTTTTGTTCACACAGGAAACTCCCCCAAAATTCAGGCAACTTTGGAAGAGGCTTAAAAGTAGGTGTGTCTGTCAAATCAGACTCCCAAAAGCAGGGTGTGCATTCCAAGTGTGAGGAACCAGGATGGTCCTTCCCAGGACAAGGAGACATGGATTTGGATCCTCCTTTCCCCAAGGAGGATCCAACGTGAGTTTGATTCCCCATGTGCTGGAGGAGCCCCACAAGTCCACAAAACCTCCTGGGCCTCCAGCTTTGTTACACACCCTATAAATGATGCATTTTTAATTCTGAGAAGGCGCTACAAGCAGCCCAAACCCAGAGTGCTCCCGTTGGGTGGTGCTCACGGCCCCGTTCTTTCCTCATTTATTTTGTCACCACCCTCTGATCAGTTCCTCTCCCACGTGGAAAGGAGAAAACTGCAGTGCAAGGGGATGATTTCAGGGTTAAAGGTGAGGAGTCTCTGGTTCCCTGGTTCAGCTGCTGAGGACACCTATCTAAAGCCCAGCCTAGAAAAGCCAAGAAGCCAAAGCCAGCCCTTCCTCCAGGTGTCCCCTGTCACGAGCACTTTGGGGTTTTATTTTGAGCTCTTTGGGGTTTTCAGATCTTTGGGCTCTTTGAGCTCTTTGGGCTCTTTGAGCTCTTTGGGGTTTTGAGATCTTTGGGGTTTTGAGCTCTTTGGGCTCTTTTTGGGCTCTTTGAGCTCTTTGGGATTTTAAGCTCTTTGGGTTTTTGAGCTCTTTGGGCTCTTTGGGGTTTTGAGATCTTTGGGGTTTTGAGCTCTTTGGGCTCTTTGAGCTCTTTGGGCTCTTTGAGCTCTTTGGGGTTTTGAGATCTTTGGGGTTTTGAGCTCTTTGGGCTCTTTTTGGGCTCTTTGAGCTCTTTGGGTTTTTGAGCTCTTTGAGTTCTTTGGGTTCTTTGAGCTCTTTGGGTTTTTGAGATCTTTGGGGTTTTGAGATATTTGGGCTCTTTGGGCTCTTTGAGCTCTTTGGGGTTGTTAGATCTTTGGGTTTTTGAGCTCTTTGGGGTTTTAAGATCTTTGGGTTTTTGAGCTCTTTGAGCTCTTTGGGCTCTTTGAGCTCTTTGGGGTTTTGAGATATTTGGACTCTTCAGGCTCTTTGAGCTCTTTGGGGTTTTTAGATCTTTGGGGTTTTGAGCTCTTTGGGCTCTTTGGGCTCTTTGAGCTCTTTGGGGTTTTGAGCTCTTTGGGATTTTAAGCTCTTTGGGTTTTTGAGCTCTTTGGGCTCTTTGAGCTCTTTGGGGTTTTGAGATCTTTGGGGTTTTGAGCTCTTTGGGATTTTAAGCTCTTTGGGTTTTTGAGCTCTTTGGGCTCTTTGAGCTCTTTGGGGTTTTGAGCTCTTTGGGCTCTTTGAGCTCTTTGGGGTTTTTAGATCTTTGGGGTTTTGAGCTCTTTGGGCTCTTTAAGCTCTTTGGGTTTTTGAGCTCTTTGGGCTCTTTGAGCTCTTTGGGGTTTTGAGCTCTTTGAGCTCTTAGGGCTCTTTGGGCTCTTTGGGCTCTTTCAGCTCTTTGAGCTTTTTGGGCTCTTTGGGGTTTTGAGCTCTTTGGGTTTTTGAGCTCTTTGGGCTCTTTGGGTTTTTGAGCTCTCCCTGCTCTGAGCAGGACCCTCCAGCTCTGCTCCAATGGAACTCGAGGCCACGTCTCCAGCCCCATCCCACACAGCAGAAGGGACTGCAGGGGGAATTCCCTCTCCTGGCAGCAGGTTTTGGAGCAGTGATGTGCCAAGTGCTCTCCTCCAGTTCCTGTGCTCGTGCTGGGGGCACTTTTTCTCCCTTTCTTTCTTTAAAAGGACTCACTGCCCACCCTTCTCACTGCAGCACAATGGGGTTGCACACCCTGGAGTCACTTGGAGCAGCTCCTTCCAGCCCCAGGGGTGGGAACATCCTCCCTTGGAGGGGCAGGGAGTGCTGGAGGTCAGTGGTGCAAACATCAGGCAGTGCTGGGATGTGTTTCTGAGAAACAGCTCAGCCTGGAATGACTGATTTTCATCAGCACCAGGAGCACCTGAAACCCTAAAATATCCCTCTGACCCATGGGATGAAGGGGAGGGGTGGGAATCCCAGTGCTGGGAATATCCTGGATCCTTCAGGCCAGGGAAATGGTGTTTGAGGAGGGGGGATGAGCTGGGTGAGAGGAGCTGTTCTTATGTTTAAAAACAGAAACCCCACCTGCTCCCGTGCTGCCTGGGCAGGATTCCACCAGGAAAAGGTTTTTCCCTTAATACAGCACATGGAAAACATACAAGGAACAGCTGAGGGCACTTGGTTTCTTCCCTGGTTTCTTGAGCTCTCCTTTGGGATGGGAAAACCCCCTTTTTGAAGGGCCAGCCCAACCTGCAAGCCCAATAAACCAGTCACAGCCCTCACAATGGGGATTTCCAACCTGCAAACAAAACCTCCCTTTCCCAATCCCCCCCCAAAAAAGGCAGCTCATGACTGACCACACTCATTTGGGATCTCCAGGCCTGGATCTAAATATCCAGGTGTGAAGATATAAATCATTCTGTCAGCCCTGTGGGACAGGAGATGCCCCAGAAATATTTGTTGGAATCCTATTACTCTCTCAGTGGATCAGGTCCAGCCTCCACACACTGATTTGGGAGTCCAGAAGCCTCTCCAAGAGTTTTGTGCAGTCCCCAGCTCATCAAGGATTCAAATGCAATAACACCGTTTATAATGGATTTAAGGGGAAAAAAAAAATAATTCCCTTCATGCATAATTTATTTACTCCACAAATGTTTATAGTGGAAAATGTGCTGTGCTAGCTGGGAAAACTGCACAGCCAGCAAAGGGAGGGCAGAATTCCCACCCCTCCCCTTCATCCCATGGGTCAAAGGGATATTTTAGGTTGTCAGGTGCTCTTGGTGCTGATGAAAATCAGTCATTCCAGGCTGAGCTGTTCCTCAGAAACACATCCCAGCCCTGATTTCCAGCCCGGGGCTCCACATGTGTCATCCTGAATCCCCCTGCCCAGCCCATATGGCAACAATTCCCAGGAATTTTGGAGCCTGAATCCTCCTGTCCTGCCCTGTGCTGTTGGTTGTGTTGTGACAAGACTGCCTTGGAGGAGTCTCAGGCTGCAACCTGGGATCTCAAATCCTTCGAGGGGATCAAAAATACTCCAGGAGATCACCAGGAGGAGTCTCATGTAGATCCTGGAAGCTGCAGGTTCCATGAAAAGGGAAAAATCATCTCAGGGACCTTCCTGGAGGAGCCTGGAGCTGCTCCCTGGGACATCAAGTGTCCCGAGAGCAAAACAGTCTGGGAAGAGTCTTGGATGATTCCAGGAGGACACTCAAATCATCTGGGGCAGCTTCCCTGGAGCTGTTTTTCCCTCCAGAGAGTTTGGGATGCTCCTGTGGTGATGGGGGGTCCAAGGATGGGCCTCCACCAGAGCTGAGCTCCCACAGACACATTTTGTGTTGGGAGAGATGGGATTATTCACCTGGCACAGGGAGATGGAAGCAACTGTGAGGGACAGGAGGGATTGGGGGGGGCTTATTACTGGTCTTGCACTAATTAATTTTCTCCCCCTTGCCTGACAAGATGTTGAGTTCAGTCCTTCTGGGGCTCAGTGACCTCTCTGTGACCTGGGAGCTGGGGCTCAACAAGCCCCAGGGAAAAAGGGGAACCATAAATTTACCTTCACTCCCTAAAATAAATTACAAGAAATTAATGTCCCGTAATGAGACAATTTGTCACTGCTGATAGGCCTGGCTTTAACAGAGGCTTTAAAACAGCCCCATTAATTTATATGGCTTTGCTATTTAATACTTAAACAGGATGAATCTTGCTACAAAGGCAGTTTACTTGGAAAGCAGGGAAAGAGGAGGGGAGAGGAGGGGAGGGGAGGAAGGGAAGAGTTTGTGCCTCTGGCATAAAACTGGCTCTTGCCTTCAGCTGAAGGAAAGGTGGTTTCAGCCCTATAAATTGAGTTGATGGATGCAAATCCTCTTGGGAAACGGGCTGAGACCCCCAAAAGTCAAAAGTGACAATGAAAACAGGAACATCCAATCTCCAGGGCCCATCCCTACGTGCCCAGCAAGGCCCTGGCTCCTGCTTTCCACTAATTCTTCCAAAGTTTGCTCATCCATCTCTGGGACAACTCACTGCTGGGCAGACCTTGAGAAAAACCAGGAAGGGAGACCTGGATTCCAGAGGGAAATCAGAGCTGCCTGTAAGGTGGACTCTCCTCCTGCTGGAGAGGGACTTTGGACAAGGGCAGAGTGACAGGACAGGGGGGTTGGGATTAAACTAAAGAGAAAAGGTTTCGATGGGACATTCTGAGAAAATCCTTCCCTGGGAGGGTGGGGAGGCCCTGGAATGGATTTCCCAGAGAAGCTGTGGCTGCCCCAGCCCTGGAAGTGTCCAAGGCCATGTTGGAGCAACCCAAACCATTCCACGATTCCCTGCTCCCTCCTTCTCCTCCCAATCCTCAGCCCCAGGTTTGCAAGAGGCTTTGCAGATGCAGCTGAACTGAGAGGTGCTTGGAGCAGAGGATCTCAGGGCTCTTATGGCCACCAGCCAACCCCTTCCCTTCCCTCTGGCTCCTGCAGGTGGATTTAGGGATGCACAGAGCAGGGCTGGTGTCTGTGTTCCCGGAGCAGGGAATGAGCAGCTGGATTTCTCCATCTTTTCATCCTGCCAGTCTGCCCCACTCTGCCTCTGACAAGGCTGGAATGGCAGGGCTGAGGTATTTGAGCACCAAAAAGCATCCAAACCCTTTGGATGGAGCTCCTGCATCTCCTCTTTCCCGGGCAGAAGGTTCATGCCAGGCAGTGTCCCCACGGTGCCCTGTCCCTGTCCCTCCACCTGGTCTCTTGCCAAGCCCTGGAGCAGTTTCCCAAGGTCACAGGAGGAGCAATCCTGCAATTCTGACCTTTCCTTTGGATCTTTCACTGCTGCAGACACAGAGGGGGACTCACAGCTCATAAAGCAGCTCCATCTTGCAGGGTAGGGACTGCTCAGCCTGTACCTGCTCAGGGGCCCTGGGGAGACACATTTAATTAAACTCCCGTTTTCTGAGCTCAGCTCACTCCCTTCTCCCAGAGATCTTTATTCTTATTATTGTTATTTTCCACAACCTGTTGTTATTTGAGAGATCTCTGCTTTCTTGCTTGCTTGCTTGCTTTCTCCTCCCAAAGGGCACATCTGCCCTGCCAGGGTGGGGTTCACAGAGGGAAGGGGGTGACCCCCAGCACATCTGGGAGCCCTGCAGGGCCCCAGCTCTGCACCAAACACCTGAGCTGCTGCAGGTTCTCACTCTAATCAGATTTATTGCTTACACTTCAGCCTAATTAGAAATCATTTTGGTGGCAGAAATTCAGTATTTCAATACCCAAAGAGGCTCAGCTCAGTGTCCTCCCAGGACTACACTGATCATGGAACAAAGGCAAAGCCACCCCATTCCAGCCATTGAAGTGCCATTGAACTTCATGGATTTCTAGCAGGGAGTTATTGCAGAATCTCAGAGGGACTGAGCATGGAAAAGACTTCTGGGATCATCAGGTTCAATCTGTGACTGATCCCCACCTTGTGCCATGTCCAGTCATTCCCAGGGATGGGAACTCCACCAATCCCTGTCCATGAGGACAACGGGAAGATGCCCCGAGGAGTCTGACCTGGAGCACAGAGTCTTTTTTTCTTTTCTTTCTTCCTTTTCTTCCTTCCTTCCTTTCTTTCTTTCTTCTTTTCTTCCTTCCTTTCTTTCTTCTTTTCTTCCTTCCTTTCTTTCCCCTCCTTCCTTCCTTTTCTTTCCTTCCTTTCCTTTCTCTCTTTCTCTCTGGACTGGTCTCCTGCTCACACTTCTTTCAGGTGCTGTCTGGGGCTTGTTCTGCCTTCTCTTTGTATCTTCAGCAAATAAAACGCTCCATGAAACTGAACCAGCCCTTCAGGACCTCAATTTTCCCTTTAAATTTTGGCAGGTGGATTCCCACTGCTGCTGCTGGGTCAGGAACAAAGGCAGCAGGTCCTGTTTGGGTGACATTTCTGGGATGCACCAACCCCCAGAACTCGACCGTGTCCCCTTCAGATCCCACCCCCACCACTGCTGGGGCCAAGGAATCAATGATTAGTGGAGCAGACATCCCGTTTGTTTTTATGGGATTTAGCCTGCTGAAAAATCCCTGCCTGGGGCAGTAAAACCCCAGGGCTGAGCAGAACATTTCCTGTTGGGTCCCAGCTCTGCAGAAAGGGCAGCAACGCTCATGATGTGCTTCAGCAGCTGGTCAGGGGGGCAAAACCAAACCCATTCCTCTTCCCTCCTCCTGTCCTGGAGCACGAGGAGGTTTCATTACCCTTATCATTGGCTCAGTTTGCAGAGCATCAAAGCTTATTAATGCTCATAAAAATCACCTACTGCTGTTTCATCTGTAACCACTGCATTTCTTTTTATGGCGAGCTTGTTCCACGCTCTGATCACTCAATCCTGCAGGTTGGCTCAGCACTCATTTCATTCCCATTATCCATGGGCACAGGATAATATAAGCAATAATCTTGGCCTATTATTCTGACAACACAAAACCCCATTAAGGTCGATGGTTCAAGAACTCATTTGACTTTGGGGGAACGTGGGCTCGTTAAAATCAGCCACAAATGCCACTTGAAGAGCCAGAAGATCTCTGGGAATGGGAGCAGGAGGGACAAATCCTTCTCTTTTTTTTTTTTTACTCCCCAACACTGAAGGGAGTGTTCAACAAGATTTCCACCCTATGAGAAATCCTAATTTTTGGGAGCATTTCTTCAACCTGAACCAGAAGGAAATTCAGGGGATGTTGCCCACAAATGCCCAGCTTTGCCCTCACAAGGCAGATGTTGGCAGCAGGGGTGGCTGGCAGGTCCCTGGCACTGAGTGAGGAATGAGAAGGAGAGAACACTCCATGGATGAGGTGACATTCCCAGCAGGGAGATCAAGGCACCGAGTGATAAATAGGATGTAAGGGACAGAAAATACCCCCCAAGAAATGGGTCTGTAAGTGTGTTAATTGGTAAAGGGGAGATCAAAGAAGTGTTTGGGGCACCTTCAGCAGCGGGGAACAGGCAGTGCCATATTTCAGAGAATCATGGAATTATTAAGGTTGGAAAAGCCCTCCAAGGTTGTCAAGTCCCCCCTGTGCCCGATGCCCACCTTGTCCCCAGCCCAGAGCACTGAGTGCCACATCCAGGCCTTCCTTGGGCACCTCCAGGGCTGGGCACTCCAGACCTCCCTGGGCAGCCCCTGCCAATGCCTGACCACCCTTTCCATGAGGAAATTCCTGCTGATGTCCCACCTGAGCCTCCCTACACCAAAGGCCCACCCAAGCACCTCCTGCTGCTCCAAGGTCTTTCATCCCAGGCCCATCCACACCCAGGCATTCTCCGAATGGGAAGAGACTTCTGCCAAAGTACCTTTGACTTCCTCTCCTCATCCTCCATCTCTGAAAAAAGGACTGAGAGCAGCTCCAACAGTGCTTCAGGCATTGTGAGAGCACCTGGGCTGGCTCCCCTGAATGTCCCAGCAACTTGCACAGACCTTCCAGAATCCTTGAATTCCCTTCCCAGCTGGAGTTCATGGAAAACAAAGTTTTGGGACTGCTGTGGTTTCTGAACCTGATGTGATTCTGCACTGGGATGGCAGGAAACCTCCTCTGGCAACAGTGATGGTGCCAGAGCTTCTGGCCTGGAACTGGAGAGGCCAAGGTTTCAGTTCAGGGCTTCTCTGGAGAGGACAGAAAATTCCACCCTGGCCCTCAGAAACCTTCCCCTTAGAAACATCATGGGAAAATATTCAATCCTGCACTGGGTGTTGCATCCCAGGCCCAGCCACACACAGGGATATTCCAGATGGGATGAGACTTCTGGCAAAGTACCTTTGCTTTCTCTCATCTTCTCCCTCTGAAAGGCTCTCCCTGGGCAGCCCCTTCCAGTGCCTGGGAGTCTGTCCCAATGTGCAGAGTCTGATGCAGGTCAGCAGGGTTTGGACAGCACAGAATGTTGGGAACAGCAGAGTTTGTGCTCCTGGAGAGCTCCTGGAAAGCTCCTGGAACAGGAGTTGTGCTCCTGGAACAGGAGTTTGTGCTCCTGGAGAGCTCCTGGAACAGGAGTTTGTGCTCCTGGAGAGCTCCTGGAACAGGAGCTGTGCTCTTGGAGAGCTCCTGGAACAGGAGTTGTGCTCCTGGAGAGCTCCTGGAACAGGAGGTTGTGCTCCTGGAGAGCTCCTGGAACAGGAATTGTGCTCCTGGAGAGCTCCTGGAACAGGAATTGTGCTCCTGGAGAGCTCCTGGAACAGGAGTTTGTGCTCCTGGAGAGCTCCTGGAACAGGAATTGTGCTCCTGGAGAGCTCCTGGAACAGGAATTGTGCTCCTGGAGAGCTCCTGGAACAGGAATTGTGCTCCTGGAGAGCTCCTGGAACAGGAATTGTGCTCCTGGAGAGCTCCTGGAACAGGAGTTTGTGCTCCTGGAGAGCTCCTGGAACAGGAATTGTGCTCCTGGAGAGCTCCTGGAACAGGAATTGTGCTCCTGGAGAGCTCCTGGAACAGGAGTTGAGCTCCTGGAACAGGAATTGTGCTCCTGGAGAGCTCCTGGAACAGGCTGGCTGAGGTCAGCCTGGTGTTGTGTGACTTGTTCCTTGCTGACTTTGGTGATGAGCTGGAGATCACCCAGGTCAGGGGTGGAGGAAGCTGCAAATGCTGATGCTCAGGATTAGCTCGAGATGGTGCATCAATAATTGAAATGTTATAATAGTTATAGACTCTGAGAACTGAAATCCAGCCCCAGGGAGGAAATGGCCAATTCCTGCTCTGCAGAGGAGAACCAGGCAGTGACAGGGACTGCAGAGTCAGCAGCAGGAGATATCCTGGCATGGACAAGAAGATATGGGAGGAACCTTCTTGGGTTGTTCAGCTCTTTGAAAGTCTCAGCTGAAGTTGAGAGCTCACGGATGGACCCAGAGAGGGGGAGGAAAGCAGCAAGAAAACCCAATTAAGGGGGAAAATAATAGCATTATAGAATATGCAGAGTTGGAAGGACCCCTCAGGGATGATCAAGTCCAACTCCTGGCCCTGCACAGACATCCCAACAACCCCACTCTGTCCCTCTGAGCGTTGTCCAAACCCTCCTGGAGCTGCTAATCCAGGGAAAACTGAGCAAGAGGAACATGACAACCATCCCCAAAGTGTAAAAGGCAAATGATGAAAGCAAAGACTTTGGAGACAGGACAAGAAAGAACAGGTTTTCCTCCATCAAGGAATATTTGAGACAGGAATAGTGGCACGGCTCTGCAACAGGTTGGTTGGAAAAATCTCAGGTTTTGGGAATATCTCATTTTTATGGAAACAGCAGCTGAGAAGGGCTTCTGCAGAGCAGAGCCTGTGTGGTGGCTGTGACAAGATTAAATGCCTTCTGTCCTGCCACTGCCAGGCCGTGCTTTTACAGAAAATGTCATTCTTAATATTAAAAAGTCATATAAGATGGATAGGGGTTCTGTATTCATATATTCAGATTTGTAAATATCCACCTGAATATTAACCTTTCTATTCCACAATCACATAGAAGCCTGTATTTAATGAATTCTGAAACAAAGTTTGACGCAATTTATTTGAAATGAGAACATTAGTTTTCAATTTCTCTGGAAAATATCACCGAAATCAGCGATGAAAGCTTAAAAAAAAAAATTAAAATGAAGCAACCCTGTAATTTTCAGTAGGAAATGGATGAGTCTGAAGTGCAGAGTCACCCTAATTCCCAGCAATTAACTCTGAAGGGCCTCCAGAGAGTTTTCTGCTGCAAAGAAGAGTTAAAACATTAAGTCCCTGCTTTCTCTGAGTCTTTATAGGTGACTCATTGCTGTCATTAGTAGATCCTTCTCTTTGCAAGGATAGCCACGAAACGGGGGAGTGTTCGCTGGAGGGGCTGGAAATCCATCCCAAATCTTTGTCCCTGGGTTTTCACAGGCGAAGGAAGCGAATCCCGGGTCAGGGCAGAGCCTCATGGAAAGGTTACCGAGGGAAAAGCAGCTCAGCAGCCCGGGCAACCTGACCTCGGGATGCTCCTCCTCAAGCCCCGAGGACGTGGCAGGGCACGAAGGAGAAGGGCTGCAAAGAAGGTCAGAGCAGGGTTAAGACCCTTTTTTTCCCCTCCACTCCAGCGAGGAAACGAGTTGTTTTTCCCCCGCTAGAGACTCCTCGCGAGCATCCATCCTTTCATCCCCGCGGCTTTCTCGGGAGCTCAGACCCATCACCGGGCTCGGCAAGCCCCGAGGGCAGGGGGGTGAATTGGCCCTGCAGAGGGCACGGGGTGAATTCCTGTCCCTGTGCCTGCTCCGGGCTCACCCTCGGCGCAGCTGAGCAACAAAACCCAGGCTCGAAAGCAAAGAAGTAAAAGGAGAAAGAACAATTCGTATTTACCAGCACATTTCCCGGCTCCTGGGTGCTTTTTTCTCCTTCTTGCTGTTCCTTTCCCCCAGCTGAGGCAGGAGTGGCTCCTCCTTTTTTCAAGGCTCTACCCAATATTTTAATCTCCAGAGGGACCCCGAGGTGAGTTTGTCTTTCCACCCCTCCTGCAATAGAAACGACTCAGACAGCAGAGATCTGCCATCCCTAGAAAACAAGCCCAAAAAGGAGGAATATAGAGCCTGGGGGTCCCTTCTTTGCCGACTTTTCCGTGCATTTTCATCCCATCTTACCTCTGCCACTCCAAGTTTCCTCTGCTGGCTTTTCTCCCACACTCCCAAAAGCAGCATCAAGTGCCCGTGTTCCCACTCAGCCATTTCCCCTTTCTAGGGATGCATGGAAGTGGCTGCAGGTTCCCAGAAGAGGCAGGAGGTGGATTGAGGGGGTGGATCACGGTGGGAGAGAAAATGAGGGCTCGGATCTCACTGGGATCCACTGGGGCAGAGCTGAGCTCGTGCAGGCAGAGCCTGGCAGGGCTGGATCTGCTCGTGCATCCCACCATGGGATCAGTGCCTGGAATCGTGGAATAATTTGAGCTGGAAGGGACATAAAAGATCATCTCATTGCAAACCCCCTGCCATGGGCAGGGACACCTTCCACCAGCCTTCCTGTCAAGTCAGGGGTTGAACTTGGCCTTCCTCTCACGGCAGCAGGAGCCTGTGTTTAGCTGCCTCCCTCCCTACACTGCTGGGGAATGGGATGTTCCTGTTCCATGACTCCCTGACCAAGGTCAAATATTAGGAAACTGAGGCACAGAGGGAAACCCCTGAGGGCAGAAAATCCAAGTGTCCAGCCCGTGATTCCTAACGACGCAGGAAATCTGAGAATCACAGAACATCCTGAGCTGGGAGGACCCACCAGGACCATCCAGTCCTACTCCTGGCCCTGCACAGACACCCCAACGACCCCACCCTGTCCCTGAGGGTGTTGTCCAACCATGTCCCCAGGTTTGGGGCCGTGCCCACTGCCCTGGCAGCCTGTTCAGTGCCCCACCACCCTCACCAAGTCCTTACAAGCTGGAGGAAGGAAAGAGCAGAGGAGAGACACAAGTGGAATTGAGATCCCCTTCTTTCTTCCACAGACAGCAGCTTCCTATATATTATATTTATATATAATGCCTTCAGAATTCCCAACCCATTTTCTCATGTTTCTGTGATTAAAAAAATCACTGAAGACCCGAGAGCAGCACAGGAACTGCAGAGCTGACCAGCACCTCTTCACCCCTTCTCCTGCTTCCACCTAA
Source organism: Chiroxiphia lanceolata (assembly GCF_009829145.1). Lineage (NCBI taxonomy): Eukaryota > Metazoa > Chordata > Aves > Passeriformes > Pipridae > Chiroxiphia > Chiroxiphia lanceolata. The sequence goes on along the minus strand of NC_045660.1, from coordinate 2,176,437 downwards.
ATCCACCTGTAGCCCTCACAAAGACTTTAATCCCTTTAGTTATTCGGGTTTGTGCAGCCTGGGGGGGGAATTCCTTGGCACTAATGAACGTGGCTTTTACTGGGATTACTGTTATCACTTTCCAGAAGCTTTTTACACACTCACAGCATCTCATCCAGGGTTTCCTTGGAAGGAAACCTGAAGCCTGTTATTTCCAAGGAGTCCACAGGACACGGTGCAAGACAAACATCCACCCTGCAGACTCAGCCCTCCAAATCCAGGCTGACTGAAACACTTGAGACTGGACCTCTTGATTTCTGTATCTCAGCCCAGACAACAATCTTCACTCTGCCCTTAGGATGGTTTGGACAAATAACCCCAAGATCAGCCCCTGATTGTTCAGCAGTGAGAGGACAGAGCCAACACAGCTCAGCTGCTCCAAAACTTCTCAGAATTCCTCCCTGCCTCCCTTTTCCCAGCTCTGTTTCTAAGGTTGCAGCCTCCATGAGAAAGGTGAGTTGCCCTGGCAACATCTCCACACTCTGCCTGGACATAAATTACCTGTCAGAATCTGAGGAACCCATGAGCTGGGAGGATCTGCAGGGTTTCTGCTTCCACACTGGGGTTTTTCTTCCCCCAGAGAGAACAAGTGGTGCTTAAACTCTTCAGAAAATAAGGGAAAATTAAAAGGGGATAAAAAGGAGGTGGAATAGCTCATTTTGGAGAATATAGTGAATATCTGGCTGTCGGTGAGGAGGGGGACACAGGGGAAGGTCTTGGTGTTGGAGAGGAGGTTTTGGGGCCACAAAGATTGGAGGTAGTTGGGGTAGGGGAAGGGACACCCTGGTCCAAGGAGAAGGGACAGCCTGGTCCCAGGGGGAAGGGACAGGGAGCTGGGGTAGATGGATTCTACTCCAAGAGGAGCTGCAAGTCCCTTTGCTCCTCATCTCCAACCACTAAAATCCAGGTTCCTCTCTGAACCCCACAGGGACAATCAGGGCAAGGCTATTTTTTTTGTTGTTGTTGTTTTGGTTTGTTTTTTTTTAATAAACCTTAAGCCCTGTCTTAAATCCTGCACCCACAGCACCACAGGCTCCACAATCCTGAATTTCTACAGGCTTCTAGAAATGACAGACCCGTAGAAATTCCAATTTCTACAGCAGGAGATGCAGCTTCTCCCTGAGTAACACACCAGAAACCCCCTGAGCCAGCACTGGGGAAACCACGGAGACATGCAATGACTTCCAGGGATGTCCATTTTTCCAGCTCTCTGGACTTTCCTCTCCAAAAGGAGAAGCACAGCTACACCACTGGGTAAGGAAGGGCAGCTCAGAGAGCTCAGCAGGAGCCTCCTCCCATGCACCAGGAGAGCTGCAGTGGGTAAATAATTCAGGAAAATTTATGTAACCTTAATTGGAGCATATTTGTGTGTCCTTAGGAGATCTCCCAGGCACCAGGGGTTGGATCAGTCAGGCTGAGGAGCCTCAGCCACGCTGTTGGTGCCCAGAGCCCCTGGAAAAAAAAAACAACCCAAACATTAAAAAATCATAAATCCTATAGTTTCTTAACAGCCTCATCCCGTGTTTTCTCTTGGCAGGAGATCCAAATCTGGGGAGAGAGGAGGGAGATGATGGATTTCCTTGGGTGGATGAGGAAGGGGGATGCCTGAAGGGGTCCCTTTAAACCCTGTTCCCAGACCCACCTCTGGCACAGAAACACCAAAAACCACCCAGGCAAAACCCAGCATGTCCTAACTCAGGCCAGGGCCAAAGACCCCAAAAGAACAATGTGTTTTCTCTTGGCAGGAGATCCTGAGGCCAAATCTGTGGCGAGAGGAGGGAGATGATGCATTTCCTTGAGGGGGATACCTGAAGCTCTCCCACCCTTTAAACCCCATTCCCAGTTCCACCTGGGCTGTCCCTGGGCTCTCCCACCTGGGCTGCTCCATCCATGGCACTGCAAGGAAACCCCCAAAGCCACCCAGCCCAAACCCAGCCCATCCTAATTCAGGCCAGGAGTCAAAGATCCCAAAAGAACGATGTGCCCCAGAGCCATTAACATTCCAGGGGAGTGAAAAAAATCCAGCCTAAATCTGCAGAGGATGTTCCTGCTGCTGCTGGAGTTGGGGTGTCAGGAGCATTTCCACGGTGTCCAGCAGCAGGCAGGGAGATTTCAATCCTGAACACAACTGCTTTCATGGGGTTTAAATCTAAAACTATTTGGCTTTTCTTTTTGCCTTTTTTCTTTTTTTTTTTTCTTTATTTTTGGCCTCTTTTAATAAGAAGAAAGAAAGAAGGGAGAACATCAGCACTGATCCTGTCAGTGCCAAGCCTGGTGCCGGTGACAGTATGAGAGTCATGATCTTATCTGTGATTTCAAAGTGAATTTAATAGGTCATTTAATACTCAAGGAGTAGGAAAAAATGTCAAGAAGGAGAAAAACACAGTCCAGAAGCAACATCATGGATATTGAACCTCGTGCTTGAGGGCTTTCAGCAGCTCTCAGCTCCCGGGTTTTCTTCACTGACAAGAAACAAGATGTTTTTTGCTCATCAGGGCTAATTAAGTCCTAAGGAGTTCCGTGCAACGAGTCACCAGGTCAGGGCAGGGTTTGCCTGGGCTGTGTCTTCATGTGAGATCCTCCTCCTGCCTTCCTTAGGAGCTTATCCCACATCCAGCACCTCCTCCTGCCTTCCTTAGGAGTGTAAAACTGGCCCCAGAGCTGCAGGATCACGGGCTCAGCCAGGAGTTTGCCTTTAAAATATATGAATAGGGTTCTTTATACCTTGAGAACAAACCACAGACTCAATCCCAAGAGGTATTTTTATTAATTTAGGGGAGAAAATAAGGGAACTTGGTAAAAGGGCACCACACGAGCTGGACTAAAATGTTCCACCCCAATCCTGACCCAGCACAGACTAATCCAGAAGACTTAAGTCAAAATTCAATCCCTCCACAACACTTAAGTCAAAATCCAACCTCTCCAGCTCCCAAAGCCACCCAGAGCATCAAGAAAGGGGCAGAGAAAGAGAAGCAGAGGGAGCAAGAAGAGAGGAGGAGGCAGAGGGAGAGGAGGATTGTGAAGCTGCCACTGGAACCTCGTGGCAGAGCAGCTGCCCCACGGCCAGAGGGCAGGGATGGGGCAAACCTGGACCTTTGGGTTCATCTGCTGGTCCCACTGGCCACTCTGGGGGGCCAGGCCAGGGGGAGGGGCACCCAGATAATATTTTGGGAAGCTGCCAGCATGAACATCCTCTGACCTGCTCGGGCAAGAGGCACCAACACAACCTTCACTGAGAAGACTGAAGGATGAAGCTCACTGAGGAGGCCCAGAATTACTTGGGGAACCACCAAAGTCCCTGAAGTTCTACATGCTCCAAACTCCCACAATTAGTCACCCAAACCCAAATCCCAGCAGGAGCAGCCCCAAAGGGCACAGAAACACATCCCATGGAACATCAGCACTGCCCATCCATAGACACCCCTCCTGGCCTGGGGGAGAAGGGGCCAACTGAGGCTTTTGGGGGCCAGCACAGGAATAATCACTTGCATTCAGCAGCCAGACAGGGTATTTATAGAAAACCATTAAAACAAATCCAATCTCCTTATGCCCTGCCCTGTTCTCTGCTCAGCACATTCCATTTGCTCCTGGAAGCAGCCTGAGCCCGAGGACATCACTGCAGGCACAGGATCCTGCTCCCTTTGTTTTTATCTACATCTGGTAACTGGGTTAAAATCTAAAGTAGGACTAATCAGGCTAAAAATAGCTCTGCTCCCACCACAGGTTGAGGCCAACACTGCTGCTCACATCCTCACTGCTGCTCACATCCTCACTGCTGCTCACATCCCACTGATGCTGGTGTGCTCCTGACACCTGACAAATAGAGGTAATTTAATTAAATTGTTCCCTTTCCCCCTCTATATTTACACCCTCTGCTCCTCAGCTCAGTCCAGCACTAAATGTCACGATGATCTTGGGATTATGGAAACTCTCAGAGAAGAGATTTAGTTGAAAAATCTTAAGTCTCTCTGAGCCTGGGGGGTGAGGAGGTGATTTGGAATGGGTGACTTTAGTCATTTCTCACGCTCTGGTTGGGAACAGGAATGATTTGATAACTGGCAGTCCTGGTCTGATGACCCAAGAAGAAATATCTCTCTGCTGCCACGGGATGATGATCCCCTTCAGCCAGGCTGAGAGCAGGAAAATCCCCCTGACCCTGCAGCATCTGGAAGCCCCACTCAGTTCATGCCTTCACTCCCTGGTTCCTGGATGAATTTTTCATGCCCTCAACCCGTTCCCTGCCCCTGTGGCCCTGCTGGGCTCAGGGCACTGGGGCACCTCTGGCTCAGCAAAGCCTCCCCTCTATTTACAGACTTGCCCCCCAAATTCCTCACTAGCCTTCACCCAGACCAGTTCCTGGGCTTCTCCAGACTGCTTTAGAGGCAGAGAGACGTCCCACATGGATATAAACCCCACAGGCTTGTGGGAAATATCCCTCTTTTAGGTTTAGAAAGAGGGCACAAACTCAGGGAACAAAGAAACAAAGAAGGATTTATTCGCCCGCCGGGTCCTTCCCCCACTGAGTTTTCAGGGAGAAAGACCCTTTGGCTTTACATCTCATTCATTTTACAGTTTGACAAAATCCCACCCTTTTTCAGATAAGTTTAATATATTTATTTTTTTTCCTAAAAAGTTTTCTTTTCTCTAAATAGGGGCTTTCCTTTTATTCCCATTGGCTGCAAGGCGTCCCCTGTCGAGGATGATGGATCTTCCTTAGCCCAAAGAACCCCTTTTGTACAAAAAATGGCCCCAAAACATTTTAAGAACTCTTGCATTTCCCTTATCCGGCCGAAAAAGACCCTGACACTCAAGCCCAGTGTTTTTGAACTTGGATATCTTACAACTTCACGATACACTTATTTTTATTTACACTGTACTTTTATTTCTTGTAGGCTGCACACACTGCCCCAGGAGAGCACTCATGCCAGCAAATTTCCAAGCATTTTGCACTTTTTGGGAGACCCAAACCAGCAAAAGCACTATCATCAGTGCTCTGGATTTAGCAGGATTTGGCCTGTCCTGAGGCAGAGCTGGGGGTGTTGGTGCTGCAGGGGTGAGTCCCTGGGGTGACACACCAGGAGCTGTCACCGTCTCCTGAACCCCAGAGGTTCTCCTTGTCCCCAAGCACACCCAGAGTGGCCCTTCTGAGCTGACAGGAGCAGATCTGCAGCCTCACATTTCAAGCTGTTCCACCCTGAGGAGCCTCTCTCGTGTCCTTGGATATGAAGAGTTTCAGGCCCAGAGCCAAATCACCCCCCCAGGCCACATTTTATTGTGGGTTGTTTTTTTGTAAGAAAACAGGAGCATAATTGATCTCTGCACAAGCTCCCCAGAAAACCCAGCTCCCAGCAAGCTTTATCCCAGCCCTACTTCCACCATCTCACCATAATGGGGGCTATTTATGGCCCTGCCTCCCCAAAAATAAAACACATTCTTCAGGCCATTTGCAAGAGAGATCATCTCTGTTTCTCCAGCAAATGTATAAATAATGATAATGCAGCTCCAAACACACTTTCTAAGTAGGTCTTTGGCAGCGTGGGGAGTTGCATCAGCCTGTGCAGATGTTCAACCTTCGTGGACAAGCACACGGTGCCTCTTCACCACGGCACAAAAACCTGCTGCAAACGGGGAGGAGGGATTTGTATTCCCTCAGAAACCAAATGGTTCCCATTCACTGCTCTTGAGCTCCCAGCACAGATCCAGCAGCTGACTCCCTGGAGGTGCCAAACGCTTCCAGACCCTTTGGAATGAGCACATGGCCATGCTTTGCCTCCTGCCAGCAGGGCTTCAAACTGGGGGCTTGCTTCAAACTGAGGGCTTGCTTCAAATTGAGGGCTTGCTTCAAACTGGGGGTTTGCTTTTTGTGCTGGGGACGGGCTCCAGCAAGCACAGGGTGGAAAAATAGAGGTCCCAACACTTGCTTGGGGCAGATTCCCCCCTCCCTGCAGAGCCCTGTGCAGCAGCAGAGGAGAGATGTCACCAGCCCACTGTGGGCATTGGGTGCTCCAGGTCCTTCCTCCAGCACCCAGCCCGGCCTGGGCCTCCCACAGGGCTTCAGTGAAAACAAAATACAAAAAGAATGTCGAAGTTTTCCCTTCTGATGGCACAGGAAACTCCCCTGGAGGTCACACAGTGCTCCTTCTCAAGGTTGAGAAATGGAAGTCTTGACTTTCCAGTCGCTCTCAGGTGACCCCAGTCATGGAATCATGGAATGGTTTGGGTTGAGAGAGACCTTAAAGCCCATCCAGTTCCACCCCCTGCCATGGGCAGGGACACCTTCCACCAGCCCAGGTTGCTCCAAGCCCCATCCAGCCTGGCCTTGGACACTTCCAGGGATGGGGCAGCCACAGCTTCTCTGGCAATTCCATCCCAGCCCCTCCTCACCCTCCCAGGGAAGAATCCCTTCCCAATATCCCATCTAAACCCACTCCCTGGCAGTTTAAATCCATTAAACTGACAGTTTAACCCCAAGTCTTGCAGCTGCCTCTGGGCTGGAGCTGCTGAGGGTCTGAGACCCCCCCGTGCTGCTGGTGGGACAGAGCTGGAGCTGCCAGAGATGGGCAAGGACATGGAAAGGGTTGGGATGGAAGGGACCTTGAAGTTCATCCAGTTCCACCGCCTGCCATGCACAGGGACACCTTCCACCAGCCCAGGTTGCTCCAACCTGGTCTTGGACACTTCCAGGGATCCAGGGGCAGCCACAGCTTCTCTGGGCAACCTGGGCCAGGGCCTCCCCACTCTTCCAGGGAAGGATTCCTTGCCCATATCCCATCTAACCCTGCCCTCTGGCAGTGGGAAGCCATTCCCTGTGTCCTGTCCCTCCAGGCTCTTGTCCAAAGTCCCTCTCCCACCTTCTTACAGGCCTGTTTATCCTTTTCAGACACCTCCACCAGGCAGCAGCAGGTGAGAGGAAGGAGGCAAAGACACCACAGAATTCCTCCCCCCGTCCCCAAAGACAGAATTAACCCAAGCTGGGCTTCAGGTTTCTTTAATACCACCAAATATTTTTATTATTTCCCCCCAGTTTTGCAGGACCCAGTGCCCAGGGGAATATTTAGGATCATGTTGGCACATTCCAGTTGTCCCCCCACTCCGCTCACTGGAACCAGCACAGCCTCGCGGGGAATGGCTTCCCATCAGGGCAGGGATGAACTCAGCAGGATGCAAATTCCCCCTGACTTCAGCACACATGGTCCCCTGCACTGCTGAGACATAACTGCACATTAGCAATGGAGTTATCAGGGAAGAATTAACGAGAGGTCTGGGGAGGGATGGATGGAGAGAGCCTTGGTATAAGCGAGAGATAGCAGGGGTAATGCATATTCATGGCAAGCCTCCTGGGAAAGCAATTTGTAGGAATAAGATACATTTTCAGAGTGGTGAGAGCAGCTGGAAACAAAACAGATTAGGGGAGGGATGGCTGAGGGAGTGTCAGAGTCAAGGCTCTCCCTGATCCCAAACCACAGATCGGGGACCGTGCAGGGAATGGGCTGCTCAGGCTCTGCCTGGGGGGGCACAGAAAGGCCTGGGCTTGCAGGGCTGGTCCAGGGAGCCTTTGGGCAAACACAAAGGCCCTGCACATCCCACGATAACTAAAACACCCAAGGACATTGTCATCCTGCAGTGGAGCCAGACCTGCTCCCAGGTGAGACAGGACACAGATGCTTCTTGTCAGGGCAGGCTCAGGGTGGATCTCAGGCAAAGGTTCTTCCCCCAGAGGCTGGTTGGGCACTGCCCAGGCTCCCCAGGGCAGTGGGCACAGCCCCAAGGCTGCCAGAGCTGCAGGAGGGTTTGGCTGATCCTCTGGGGCACAGGGGGTGACTCTTGGGGCTGGGCCTGTGCAGGGCTGAGGGTTGGACTGGATGTTCCTTGGGGGTCCCTTCTAGCTCAGCATATTCTGGGATTCTTTCCTAGTTTAGGCTGAAGACTTGGCAGGATGGAGGAGACAAGACCCAGTTTTCTCACACTGATAAATCATTTTAGCCTGGATTCAGATTTTGCAGGTTATGGTTCAACTCCTCTGTTGCAGATTGAGCAGAAGTTTCCTGCCAGTGGTGGAGCTCTTGGGTTTGGGAGACAGGCATCAAAACTGGGGTAGGGATGGACCCAAAGCACCATCAAAGCCACTGCTTGGGTGTTAAACAGGACAGCAGCTGTAGGTGCATTGCTAACCCTGGGTGGAGAAAAACTTGAGGTAACAGTAACACAACCACTGATAAAACTGGACATACCCTCAGGAGTCCCTCCATGGTTGGGTGGTGACACACACAGGGTGGTCAGAAGGTCAGAGATGAGGATGAACAAGACCTGCCTGGCCCTGCCCAAGGACTCACTTCTGTCTCAGTGCACTCCAGGCTGCCACGTTTTTTCCTTGCTGCTGTGAAGCCTCTGGGAAGGAAAAGCCCTCAGTCCCTTTTGGGTTCCAAATAACAAGAGGATGAGTTTCAGTGACAGCAGACACTGAGCACAGCCAGGCTGGGAGAGCTGGGGGGGTTCACCTGGAGCAGAGAAGGCTCCAGGGAGAGCTGAGAGCCCCTGGCAGGGCCTAAAGGGGCTCCAGGAGAGCTGGAGAGGGACTGGGGACAAGGGATGGAGGGACAGGACACAGGGAATGGCTTCCCACTGCCAGAGGGCAGGGAGAGATGGGAGATTGGGAAGGAATCCTTCCCTGGGAGGGTGGTGAAGCCCTGGCTCAGGTTGCCCAGAGAAGCTGTGGCTGCCCCTGGATCCCTGGAAGTGTCCAAGGCCAGGTTGGAGCAACCTGGGCTGGTGGGAGGTGTCCCTGCCCATTGCAGGGGGTGGGAAGGAGATGAGCTTTAAGGTCCCCTCCCACCCAAACCATTCTGGGATTCTATTTTTTCCCTGGGTGACTTAAAGCCCCCCTGTGCCTGGGTTTGGTTTTTCTAGTTTTCCCTCCCTCCCCTCTGCCCAAAACCCTCCCCAGCCACAGCAGCAAGTGCAACAAGTGTTTCTTCAGTACAAGTTGGGAGCCTCTACTTCTAAATGAGCTCAGCAGAAAAGCAGAAACACCCTGATGTGTCATCCTGCTTTTACAAATCCAGCCCGTGGAGAGCAATTAAGAACAAGATCACTCAGCAGTGGCTTTCCACAGCCTCTTGCTCTGCCTTCCCTGCCTGGCAGGAGGGAAGGGAAAACATCAGCCTGCTCTGGTGCAGCCCTTGATCGTGAACTAATGCACAGCTCAGAGCCAAGACGAGGGAACTGAAGCAAATCTGATTAATTGGAGCATCCAGACTCGCAGACTCCTCGCTCAGCTCCTCACAACAGCGACAGGGAGTGTGTTTTACCTTTGCTCATAGAGAAGGAGGAACTGATGTCCTTGGGGAGGGCTCATCCCTCCCCACCACGGTGGCACTTGGCTCTGAGGCAGCACCAAGGGCAGGGAAAGGCTCCCAGGGATCACAGAATCACAGAATCACACAATCAGCCAGGCTGGAAAAAACCTCTGAGATCATTGAGTCCAACCTGTGGCCCCACCCCACCTTGTCACCCAGCCCATGGCACTGAGTGACACGTCCAGTCTGTCCTTAAACACCCCCAGGGATGGAGAATCCACCCCCTCCCTGGGCAGCCCATTCCAATGGCTGATCCCTCTCTCTGTGAAGAACTTCCCAATGTCCAACCTAAACCTCCCCTGGCACAGCTCAAGGCTGTGCCCTCTTGTCCTACTGCTGGTTCCTGGGAGCAGAGCCCGACTCCCCCCAGCTCCCCCCTCCTGTCAGGGAGTTGCAGAGAGTCAGGAGGTCTCCCCTGAGCCTCCTCCTCTCCAGGCTGAGCCCCCCCAGCTTCCTCAGCCTCTCCTCACAGCACTTGTGCTCCAGTCCCTTCCCCAGCCTGGTTGCCCTTCCCTGGCCCTGCTCCAGCCCCTCCATGTCCTCCCTGAGCTGAGGGCCCAGAGCTGGACACAGCACTCCAGGGGTGGCCTCACCAGGGCCCGGCACAGGGGCAGAATCCCCTCGTTGCTCCTGCTGCCACGTTATCCCTGAGCCAGGCCAGGATCCATTGGCCCTCTTGGCCCCCTGGCTCATGTCCAGCTGCTGTCACCAGCACCCCCAGGTCCCTTTCTCTCCCCCCCCTCTGTCCCCAGCCCGTGGGGCTGCAGGGGGTTGTTGTGCCCAAAGTGCAGCACCCGGCCCTTGGCCTGGTTGAACCTCATCCTGCTGGATGCTGGGCATGGAATAAAATCCACAACATCCATGTCCTGCTTCAGGCTGGAGCTCAGATCCACTGCTGGGGTGTGCAGGAGCCACTGTCCCTTTGCTGCTGCAGGAGACACATCTGAGGGGCTTCCCAACCCAGCATCTCCCATGGAAGGGGAGAGCACAGAGCAGGGATGGAGGCTCGGGAAGATGTTCCCACCACACCAAGGGCACTGAGGGCTTCCAACCAGCCAGCACCTGCAGCCAGCACTGCTCCTGCAGGAGGAAAGCAGAGGCAGCCTCTCCTGTCCACATGGGGCCAAATTCCCAGTGGAAAGGACACCCTGGTCCGGTGACACCCTGCTCGTCCTGGATTTGGACCCAGAAGCACATTTCCCAGGAGCAGTGCTGGACAAGGAGCACCATCAAAGGGCTCTTTGCAGAGGTGCTGGCAGAGCTGGAGTCTCTCCACAATTTTTGCAGCACAGAGGGTGAGGGAGCCACTCACCTCGTCTTCCTAAAGGCCACTAGACAGGAAATTTTAATGATGAGAGTGGGAAAACATTGGAATAAGTTGCCCAGAAAGGTGATGGAAGTGTTCAAGGAGAAGTTGGACAGGGCTTGGAGCAACCTGGGCTAGTGGAAGGTGTCCCTTCCCATGGCAGGGGGGGGACTGGATGAGCTTTAAGGTCCCTTCCAACCCAAACTATTCTGGGATTCTGTGATAAATAATAAACACCCTGTGGGTGGGTACATTTACACTGGCACTGCCCTGGCACGGCCCCTGCCCTCACACAGTGCTGTCTGTGCTGCTGAACTGCTCAAATGGCCCCAGATTGTGTTCCCAGAAAACACTGGAATGCCAGGAAATGTCCCTGGTTTGGAAGACAAGGCTCCTGCCCTGAGCTCCACTCGAGCTGTGCCCGGGCAGTGCTGGGACAGCTCTTGTTGGCACAGCCTCATGCCAGGGAGCACATGGACAATCCTAAAGTCTGTTATGGACAGGGCATGTTCCAGAAATGCCCTGTCCCTGCCCCTGCCCCTGTCCCTGTCCCTGTCCCTGCCCTGTTTTCCATTGCAGGTGAAGCAGATGGAAGCTGGTGCCCACCTCCACCCCTCTGTGCAGTGATTATCAAACCATTTGCAGCCTCGGGGGGGGGGCACCAGCACTTCCAGCAGGTTTCTGACCCCACCCTGTCCTCCCCCCCAGGAACATTCTGGCACAGTGGTCCGGGGACAAGGCAGGTACAAGCCCTGGGGATTCATTAAGCAGCACAGCAGTGCTCCCACTCTGGAGTGCCTGGTTCTGATTTCACTCCATCCCAAAAATCCGTGGAGCTATTAGGAGATAATTTGGTCAGGTGGTAGCAGAAGTGACTTGGAGGCTGTTGATTTCTTCTCAGAGTTTTTTTTCTCTTTCATTCCTCCCAGGCTTTTCTGAATTCTCTTTCAAAGCTCCTTCAGCAAATCCACGTTAATTTGTTACCTCGGGTTTGTTGTCTTGGTTTATCCACTGCCTTGGCGTGATGCCACGAAGCCACTAAAAGCATGGAGAGGATGGGATAACTCCCAGGAGTCTCCCAAGTGGGCTGGAAAATTCAGATTATTGCAGCCCTACCTGAAAGGAGACCTGAGAAACCCGGAGTTTTTCATTGCTTTTGAAAATTTTCATGTGCTGCTCGTGGCCAGCAAGTTGTATCATAAAATTCCACATTTTTATGGTGATCCCTGAGGATTTCTAGCCTGAAAAATTTAGTTATCAAACCTGCTTTAGACTTTTGTTCATATTCTCGAAAGAGCAGCTCAAAGAAGCTATAAATCATAGTTCCTAAGGGCTGTTTAACCAGCTCTTAGAAACTTTCAGGGCTGGCAGGTCTTTAACTGCTCTGAGTCTCATCCTTTAAAGCAAAACCTCTTTCTTTTCAAAGCCATAAATTACCATTGCTCTCCAAATTGGTCTCCATTTCAACCTGAATACAACCCTGCAGTAACTCTGAGCTCAGACAGCAAATATTGTGTGCAGGCAACGGGCTCTTTCAGCATCCTGGAACTCCAGTGGATGCTTATTGGGAAGTGCTTTTGGACAACAGGGCAACAGGAGCATCGTGGAGCCACCACAGGCATCAGAACCTGGGTGGGAAAAGGTGCCTTGGCCTGAATTTCCTCTCCCTGCTCTGCACTGGGACGCTGGAGCTGCTTCAGGAAGGGGGTGAACCCAGTGGGGTTAAGCAGGATCCAGGTGGGAAAAGGGGGGGAAAGCCTGGGGATGAATTTGGAAGTGTTCCAGAAAGACAGGCTGTGTATGGACTGGGAAGTGTTGCTCTCCAGGATTAGTCTTTTTTATCTAAAGGGGCTCCAGGAGAGCTGGAGAGGGACTGGGGACAAGGGATGGAGGGACAGGACACAGGGAATGGCTTCCCACTGCCAGAGGGCAGGGACAGATGGGAGATTGGGAAGGAATTGTTGGCTGGGAAGGTGGGGAGGCCCTGGCCCAGGTTGCCCAGAGAAGCTGTGGCTGCCCCTGGATCCCTGGAAGTGTCCAAGGCCAGGTTGGAGCAACCTGGGCTGGTGGAAGGTGTCCCTGCCCATGGCAGGGGGTGGCATGAGATGGGTTTTAAGGTCCCTTCCAACCCAAGCCATGCTGTCATTCCATGATTCTCTGATTCTCTTTCAGAGACACACTTTGTTTTCACAAGGGGTTGTGGAACTCCCCCCTCCAGGGAGGATCTCCCACATCCCAGCCCCGTTCCCACCACTCCCCCCCAGCTGCTCTTTCAATCCACTCCCACCTAAAAACTATACCCACAAGCCCAAAACAGTGTGAGCATTTCCCTACAAACCCCCCAGAGCACCAAAAATCCAGCCCTGAGCTCATTTGGGAAGCCCAAAGGATCCCACATCCTTCCCAGTGCTCCCAGTGCCACCCAGTCCCTGCAGGAGACGCTTCACTCCCAGCAGCTGCTGCAGGTTCTGCTCCAAGGCTCAGCCTCTTGATTTCTTCCTGTGCTGGAGTTTCTCCTTGTCATCCTGACCCCCCTCCAGTCCTTGTGCTTAATGAATTCCTGGCACTTCATTAACAGGAGAGATCCGAGTGTGATAAAGGCCATTTTCCAGCATTGGATGAGTTGCAAAGAAAAGCAGAATTGAATGGTGCCATCAAAAAGATGCTTAGCTACAGATGATGAGAAATCTTTGCAAAGCAGCAAAGAGAGTCTTCAGGGGCAGAAATGGGACTTGGAGATTGGGACTCATGTCCTTGTTTTTCTTGGATAACCTGCCTGACTTTGCTGAGCGAGCAAAGGGGCTCATCTGGAGCCCTTTTCCCATTCCCTTTTCCAGCAAAATCAAGCAGCACCCGACACCCAGAGCACAGCAGGAGGGTTTAGGGAACAGCAATTGGAGTCCTGGCTGCCTTTTTTGTTTCTCCATCTGCAGGAGAGAAACCACCTGAAGGCCTGGGCAGGTCAGGGGACCTTTGCCAGTGGCTGGCAGAGCATCCCAGGGACACCACTGGAGTCATTCCCGATGCCCTGGTGAGCTGGAGCGTCGCCAGATACCCACCTGGAGAACCCAAGGCATGGGATGGACTCACTCAGAGCCAAAGAAGTGGCTCATTTAGCTGTGAACTAACCCCCATCCCCCAAATTTTCACCCCATCCTGAAGAAATGCGAGTCCTGGACTTCATTTTTCCCATGGAGAAGATGTGGTAGTTGGAATTTTCTGCTGTTTCTGTTATTTTCTTGGGAATAAAAGCCCACGTTGACAGTGATGGACCTGAAGGCTCCCTAAGGTTGCTTTTTGAAATGAGTGGCTGCTCCAAACATTGGCAGGAGAGCAATACGATAAAAATATAATTGAAATGTGTAAATGCAGCCTAAGAGTAACTTGGGTTTAATTATTAATTTTACTAGCGAGGACTTCTTTTTTAAATGACAACAGACTGTCCCACCACAGTTCCTGCAGGGAAGAATCCAAGGGCAATTTTGGCAAAGGTCGATCCAAAGTCAATCAGAACTGGATTTAGGAGCGAATGCTGTAAAATTGGGATCCACCAGGAGGCAAACAGGACATGTCCCCCATCCCTGTGCCAGGAGAAGGACAGGGGCTGAGGCAGTGGGGGCTCAGAAATTTGAGCTGTCCCAGACTCTCCTCATTTTGTTTCCATGAGATTTCTTTCTTTCCATTCTTTTCTCCCTGTTCTGGAGCTGATGTGCTGTGGCTTTGCTGCATTAAGGACAGTCCCAGCTCAGCTCTGTCCTCCCCACACCCCCCCTGGGTTTTCCTGCTCTGTGCTTGGTTTTTCTGCCTCTCCGCCTGTGCTTTTTCACTCCAGCCTTTTCCACGACAGGGAATATTCCTCCTTTGCATTTCTAAGGCCTCTTTCATCCAGGAATCCTGATGCTCCCAGCCTGCTCAGTGCCCTGGGAAGCAGAGAAGGTAAGAGAATAATTCACACGCTCGCTGCGTGAGGAGCTGGAGGGATCGGGATCAAGAGACACGACAGCACAAGGATGTGAAATATTGAGGGAGAATTTCCTTTTCAGGAAGAATTTCTTCCTGGAAAGGGTTGTTAAACACTGGAAGGGGCTGCCCAGGGAGGTGGTGGAGTCCCCAGAGAAGGCCTGGCCGTGGCACTCACTGCCCTGGGCTGGGGGACAAGGTGGGCATCGGGCACAGGGGGGACTCGATGACCTTGGAGGGCTTTTCCAACCTCAGTGATTCTGGGATCCTGTTCCTGTGGTGCAGATTTTGAGCTCCTTAACCCCTCTGAGGGTGAGTGTGAGCTGGGCCCCAGCGCTGCTGTGCCCAGGGTGGGTCAGGCTGGGCTGGGCAGGGCTTTGCACATCCCACTCCCTGCAGAGGGTAAACGTGCCCTGAGGTTTGTCCCCTGACTCCTGCAAGGTTGAACTTGGATTCAGATCTTGAGAGATGTCTTGGGGAATGTAGGACCTGAAAATCCCCGAATTTAGGACCTGAAATTCCCAAAATTTCCCCAGGAGAGAAGCTCTCCAGGAGCTGAGTGGCATCATTAGAGTGAGTGAAAAGGAGGAGGAGAAGGAACCTGCTGGAGCAGATCCTGCCCATTCCCCCCCTGTGGTTCCTCCTGCCACACATCCAGTGTTTCCAGCCACCAGACAAATCCTGCAGCACAGGAATGACCTCTTTTTCAATTTTTTAACAGTCCTAAGCCAGGCTGATGAGGAAAGGCTAAACCATGGTTGAAGTTTGGCCCCCTGTGCTGGGCACTGGTGAGGCCAAATCTCGGATCCTGGGGGCACTTCTGGGCCCCTCAGGACAAGACACTGAGGGGCTGGAGCATGTCCAGGGAAGGGGCTGGAGCAGCAGGAGCAGCTGAGGGAGCTGGGGGGGCTCAGCCTGGAGAAAAGGAGGCTCAGGGGGGACCTTCTGGCTCTGCAACCCCCTGACAGGAGGGGGGAGCTGGGGGGGATCGGGCTCTGCTCCCGGGGAACAAGGGACAGGAGGAGAGGGAACGGCCTCCAGCTGTGCCAGGGGAGGTTTGGATGGGATATTAGGGAAAATTTCTTCATGGAGAGGGTTGTCCAGCCCTGGCCCAGCTGCCCAGGGCAGGGGTGGAGTCCCCATCCCTGGAGGGGTTTCAAAGCCCTGTGGATGTGGCACTTGGGGACATGGGACAGTGGTGGCCTTGGCAGTGCTGGGGGATGGTTGGACTCGATGATTTAAAGGTCTTTTAAAACCTAAAGGATTCTGTGGGAAACAAAGGGTTGAAAAGGCTTCCCCTGTGTCAGGATCATCACTGGAGGGAGATAAAGTTGAGAGGAGAGAAAACATTGAGAGCAGGAATGAAGCAGCTCCACATCTGTCCCAGAAGATTGACCAGCTGGAATATTTTGACCCTGTTTCTTCCCTGGATGTGGCACTTGGGGGCTTGGCAGTGCTGGGTTGGACTCGATAATCTCAGGGGGCTTTTCCAACCTAAACCACCCCATGATTCCCTAATTCTTTTGATGAAGAAGGAAGGAGAGGAGGCTGCAATATCTTTTTTTTCTTCATTCCTACTGAGACAACTAAAAGCTTTTCAGGACTAACCCAAACAGGGAGGAGAAGGGCAGGCAGGTTCTACCACCACAGTGAATTCCAGGGATGTGCTGGAGGACTGGAGAAGGCAAAATCAAACATCTGTGTTTGACAGAGCCAGAGCCTGGAAGCCCAGCCAGGCTGATTTCCATCCTCCAAAAGACCCTCTAACAAACCATTAAGCAGTTTCTAAGCACCCAGAGGAATAATAAAGTGATAAGAAGCAGCCACCGGGAATTTGTTACAAACAAACCTTGTCAAAGCAATGTGATTTCTTTCCCTGCCGGGGTAACTGGGCTGGTGAATGGATGGGGGGGCTTCAGCTGTGATATATCTTGACTTCAGCAAAGCTTTTGACATGTCTCACATGACATCCTAAATAAACACTCTTTAGGGGAAGCCCCCGGGAGGCAGATACAAAATTGGTGGGAAAATTGCACTCAAAGGGTTATTTATTCACATTTGGTTGTCAAAATAGGGAGGATTTTCTCCTCTGGGGTCCCCCAGGAAACAGGTCTTAAGTCCAAAGGCTTCTCTTGAAAACCACAACGATGGCAAAGATAATCCACTTGAAAATGATTGTGTGTGATCCAAAGAGGGGAGCTAAGCTGGGGGATTAGGGGGTGAGAGTTCCAGGATGAAAAGGATGTTAACAAAACAAATCTGACACGGGGAAAGGTGAAATTAAAAAAATAAATAAATAAAAAAGAGGATTGCGTGAAGCAGAGAGGAACTGAACACACAGAGACAAGACAGGGGGAAGCCCAGGCAGCAGCAGAGCAGGGGAAGAACACACAGAGGTTTATCTTGCTTTTATATAAATGTTTATTAGCCCCGGGTCCCTCCTGCCCACCCTTGAGAAAGAGCAGGTGACCGGTTTTCTGCAGATTGGAATTTGGGAAGATGCAACTGGAACATCCCCGACCATGGCCAGGTAGGGAGAGCATCAGGGGATGCTTCTAAAATACAAATAATTAACTCTGAACGAGGCTAATTGAGAGTCACGAGATCCCAGAGTGGTTTGGGGTGGGAAGGGACCTTAAAAATCATCCCGTTCCCATGGGCAGGGACACCTTCCAGGTTGCTTCATCCTGGCCTTGGACACTTCCAGGGATCCAGGGGCAGCCACAGCTTCTCTGGGCAACCTGTGCCAGGGCCTCCCCACCCTCCCAGAGAACGATTTCTCCCTAAAATCTTTATTCTTGAGCCCCCCAGAGGAGAAGGGCTGAGGGTATTTGGGGTGAGCAGCACAATCCCTGAGCTCTCCCTTTTCCTGCAGAGCCCTCCCCACCCCCGAAGCCTCCCAGGAGCTGCCTCTGTGATGGGCACTAATTACCCTGCGCTGCCCACCCTCCTCCCCTCCCTCCCGAACAAACACGCAATTAGCGCTCGGAAGATCAGCGCAGCGATTCCCACTTCAGCCCTGATTTTCCTTCCCCCTTTCCTCCCCTCCAATTAGGAAATTAGAGGGAGAGAAAAGCAAGGGTGGCCCTGGGGCTGCTGGCTGGTGATTACTGGTGGAGGTGCCTGGGATAATTAATGCTAATAGCGTCTAACAACCTGCCTGGGTTCAGAGAACAGCTCATCTCCCCGGCGCCCTTCATCTTCCACGAGGAGATGGGGGAAGGTTCCCTTCATTTCCCACGGCTGGGAAAAATCCACCTGTTTCCCGTAGATTCCTTTATGCCTGGTTTGGAATCGTTCGTTTCACCCCAAAATCAGATAGGAAGATTTCTTGATGTCTGGCTTTGAACCACTTGTTTCAAACCCCGAACCAGACACGGGTATTTCCTTATCTCTGGTTTGGAATCACTTGTTTCACCCCGAAGTCAGACAGGAAGATTTTGTTGCCTCTGTTTTGTGAACCAGTTGTTTCACCCCAAAAATCTTGACATGAAGATTTCTTTAGATCTGGTTTGGAATCACTTATTTGACCCCCAAATCTGACAGCAGCCGTGGCAGGGGGTGAGAGCTGCTGGAATTGCTCCCTGAAGTGCTTCAGGCTGCCTGAACATGAGGAATCCCTTGCAATCCATTCTTGATCTGAATCTCCTCTTTGTAGGAGCCTCTCAATTCTCTTCATCCTTCCCTTCTGCAGATCCAGCTCCTTGGCATTGGCTGAAGTTACCTCTTCAGGGATAGTCATTCTTCTTTAACTCCCGTGTTTGGGATGTTTTAGGATCTTCCTTTCAGTCCTTCTCTGAATCCCTGGGCCCTTTAAAAGGAAGAGATTATTTTAAACAGCTCAGGTGAGGAGAAGCTCTTTGGAGAGGAGCAGGAATGAGAAGTGTCATCACCTGTGGGCAGAGGTGACCCACCATCAGTGTCCTGAAATTCCTGAGACCCTCCCAAATTCCCCAAAACACCTCCCCCCTGCAGCTGTGTCCAGGGGGTGCTGCTCCTGGAAATGCTGCAGCTCCTGCTCCCAGCTGAAAAATCCCCCTTTTCCTGTGTCATTTAAACTGGGCAGGAGCTGTTCCCATTCCCAGCTGGATGCTCTTTTCCATGCCCACTGCAGGCACTGACCCCAGGCTGCTCTCCTGTCCCAGGACACCCCTGCCCTCAGCTCTGGGCTGGTTTTTAGTCAGCGAGAGCAGCAGTTTTTAACAACTCCAGCCCCAAAGAAGATCTGTCCCCCACTCTGGGGTGAGTGGGAAGGATCAGCAGACCCAGGGATGAAGTTCCTTGAGCAGGATCCACAATCCATTGGAGAAGACACAGATTTGGGGGCAGAGAGAAGGTTTGGCACACAGGGATTTCCATCCTTGTGTGATCCTTTCAGCAGAGCCTCCTCCTCCTCCTGGAACCTTCCAGAGTTCCTGCACCAGCATCTCCCACGTTATCCTGTAGTTTCTATCCACATTTGTGTGACAGGGATGGAAGGAGTCCCGGGATGGGAACAGGAATTCCTGGTGCAGATGGTGGCAGTGGAGGGCAGTGGTGCAGCGGGGTGTGAACTGAGCAGGAACCAGGACTGGCTTCCAGGAGGGGAAAAAATCAACCCCCAGGGAGTCCGAGGAATTGCACCACAGGATTGAGAGAATTGAATGGGTTCTGCAGCACAATGTGTTGGAGAGGACAACCCAGAGCTCTCGCTCGTGCCTTGGCAAGGCAGATCCCTTTTCAAGAGCCGTGCGAGCAGCGAGGATCCTCTGCTCTCTTGCTGCTTGTTAAAAGCCAATTGGTGCCATTAAGGAGATCAAAACCCTATCCAGGAGACTCCAGTTGGTTCCCTGCCTCGCATTTGTTCCTTTACAGCAGGTTTTTTGTATGGGACCATTTTGTGTGAGCGAGAAGGGCAGAGCAAGGACTCGGCGTGACGTGGGTGGAGGTGGCACTGAGCTGCCCAGGGAGGCAGTTTGGGAACTGGGCTGGCTTTGAGCCTTGCTCAACCTCAGGAAGTTTCCACTCCTGGGATGTGTTTCCCCCGTTTAATTCTGCCTCTAGTTGGTGTTTTGGGGGTGCCTGATGTCCCCCAGCTCTGCAGTGCCCAGCCAGGCTGAGGGAGGCAAGGCTGGACTCAGAGTGTGGTCCTGGGGCAGATTTGGGATGAGGTCCTTGCACAGCAATTTGAGTTGCTGGTCAACCTGTAAATGAACAAAAAATTGGGGAAAAGCATCATCTCCACTGCTTTGTGGGTAACTCATGCAGAGAAGGTTGGATTTGTCAGGTATTTCAATTCCAAGTGACTAAGGAGGATCCATGAACCTTCCAGAAGGAGCTCTGCTTCCTCTCCTGACGTGACACTGCCGGGATGAGGTGCCTGGCTACCAAACTCCCTCCAAGACAGGGCAGAAGACACCAAACTTTCTGGCCAGGCAGGATTTAGGACAGTCCCTGTGGAACAGCAGCAAGGTTGGTGGCAGAGCCTCCTCGCTCCGCTCCCCCCGTTTTTGCTGTTTAGCAAAATAAGAGGCAACACACACAAACAAAATCAAAGGCACCACAGAGCAAAGTCTCCTCTGCTCGTTTATTTTGACAAGTCTAGTTGAAGTTTAATTATTTATAGCACTTCAGAGAGGAGCACGAGCTGATCTGTCACTCGTTTTGTAAAAGTAATGGAGCTTTAATAACAGCCCCTTAATGACAGCACTTAAATCCCTGGGGAAGGGAGGAGGGAACGGTGTGGGTTTGGGTGTCAGTAACGAGGTGAGGTTTGGGAAAATACTGTGGATCCAAATAGGACTAAAAGCAGGGAGATAAGAGGGAACGGCTGGAGCTGTGTCAGGGCAGGCTCAGGGTGGATCTCAGGCAAAGGTTCTTCCCCCAGAGGCTGGTTGGGCACTGCCCAGGCTCCCCAGGGCAGTGGGCACAGCCCCAAGGCTGCCAGAGCTCCAGGAGGGTTTGGCTGATCCTCTGGGGCACAGGGGGTGACTCTTGGGGCTGGGCCTGTGCAGGGCTGAGGGTTGGACTGGATGGTCCTTGGGGGTCTCTTCCAGCTCAGCATATTCTGGGATTCTAAAAGGATTCTGTAAAGTGTGGTTGGCTCTGGGTGGGGAGGTGGAGATGAACCTCCAGGGCACAGTGTCTGCTGCCAGCTGGGACTCACTGGGGAGATGTTGGGATGAACAACAGCCATAGCTGGGGACATTGATCCTGCCCATAAGAGCCCAGCACCTTTAGGATTTGGTTTGGGGACCACACAGCTCTTCCCTGCAGCTCTGAGGTGCCCCCAGCCCCCAGCAGTGTGGCCCAGGAGTTATCCCACCCCTGGAGCTCTGCTGCATCTTCAGGGGCCTGGAATGAGGAGGGAAGGGTGGAAGGGAGGATGTGATTGAATTGGATTTAATTTGTCCCTCCCTGGGGCTGTTCAACGTGGAGCTGCTGCCCTGGCACCCCCCCCTCTGTGGCACAAGGAGCTGGAGCAGGGCACTCCTCTGCCTCTCTTCAGACTTGCCCTGTGCAAGCAGGGTGCTGCTGCTGCTTTAGGGGGATCTCTCCCTTCAACACCCACCCTGTTCTCCCTGCTGGAAATGGTGCTGCCCTGGCACACCCACTGCTCTGACCGAGGAGAAGTTCCTCTGCAGTTCGACTTTAGCACACGGGGAGGCCTCGTTTCTTTGATATTTTCATCCCAAAAGTGTGAGGGAGAGTGGGAAGGAGCTGACTGGAAGCAGTTCCTCTGCTCAGAGTGTGATTTACAGGGTCTTGGGGGACTCCACAGGAGCCTCTGGGCTTGTGGAGCTGCCCTGGCATCACCCACCTCTGTCACAAAGAGCTGGAACGCAACATCCCTCTGCCTCCTTGTGCTCTCCCCGTGCAAACAAGGTGCTGGTCCTGGTTTAGGGTGATCTCTCCCTCAAACACCCTCCTCTCCCTGCTGGAAATGGCCCTGCCCTGGAGCACCCAGCAGCAAATTCCTCTGCAGCTCAACTTCATGACGTGGGGAGCCTTAATTTCTGTGATATTTTCATCCCAGAAATGTGAAGGGGGATGGGAAGGAGCTGATTTGCATCAGTTCTTTGGATTTGCAGGGTCATGGGGGGCTCTGGAAGCCTCTGGGCTTTAAGATGCCAACCACGAGCTCCTCTCTTTTCCTGGTGATCCCCTGGGCCCTCGGGGAGGATCCCTGTGTGCTGCCAGCTCCAGAAACGTGGAAGCATCTCATCCATAAAGACAAGGCCGTGACAATCTCTGGCACTTCCTCAGCCAAAATGAGTCCTGGCGTAAAAAACTGCCAGGGAATCCCCCTGGTGCTCCCAGACATCCGTTTAGGGATTGATGGAGCTGCTCCCCCCTGTGCTGAGGCTTCTTGTGTGCCCCTTTGCAGAGTTTCACAGTCTGCTGAGCAGATTTGAGCCATTCTGCGGGGTAAAACAACCTTTAAATATCGTGAAATCGGTCCTTTGGCAATCAAATTTACAGCTGCATGAGGTGTGTTGGTGGGTTTGTGCAACATTATCATATATATAATTAAATATTTTATATAATTTGTGTATTTCTTAGAATGTATAATTATATGTTCTATATAATTTTTATAAAATATATAATATAATATATTATATATGATAAAATAGATAATATAATTTTATAATAATATAATTATTATGAAAATAATATAATATATAAAATAAAATATATAATATAATAATTTTTAAAATATATAATATAATATGTAAAATAATATATAATATTTTATATAATATATATTGTTATATATATTATAATATGTATTATTATATATATTATAATATATGTTATTATATGGAATAAATCCATGCACAGAGGTGACTTTTCCATATGGAAAAAACCTGTAAGCATCTACATTTTCAGGGTGGGGAAAATGAACTTGTTCTTTTAATGCTCAGCTCTCCCCTTTTCTGAACAGGCTGTAAGATGTTAATCTTTGGAGCCCTTTATCCCTGGAATTACTCAGTGACACCAGCAATTAAAGGCCATGGGCTGTGACAGCTCACACCTGAATGTGTCCTCTAGAAAATGCTGGACACCTCTCCAATATGTAGATGAATTAACAGTAATATCCCTCTGATCTCACTAAAATTAATCAAGTCCATCCCTGTCCTCTGAAGGGACGAATTTGGACTTTTCTGCTCTGTTTTATTAAAAAGCAGTGCCAGGCTCAGGGCAGGAATCACCCCCCACAGGGAGCAGGAGAGCTCGGAACAGAAGCAAAGAAGGTCCAGAACTGAGTTTCGGCCTGTGAGGAACGTGGGTGTTTTTTCTTTAATTCATTGAAAGCTTAAAATAAAAAAAAAAAAAAAAAAAAAAAAAAAAGAGAGTCGTGACGAGGCTCATGCCAAGATTTTTGCCACCCTGGGTGAGATTTGATAAACCTGGTGCTTTTTTTCCCCTCCTTTCTGTAATGAAGGCCCATGGAAACAGTTGCTGGCAGCAGGGGATGAAGGATGAAGAAGAAGAGCAGCTTTCAGCCACGGCCAGCCAGCTTTATTACCAAACATGAGGTGCCAGTTTGCAATGAGGCTGAAAAAAACCCCATAAAATGCCCAGATCCGAGGAACAAACGTGTTGGAATAATCAGGGGCAGCAAGAGCTGTGCCAGACGCTTCACCCACTTCAAATTCAAGGTGGTGAAGTTGAAAGTGAAGCTGTTTGGAAGATGCCCACTTAATTTGGGTCAGAATCATGGAATTATGGAAAGGTTTGGGCTGGGAGGGACCTTAAAAATCATCTTGTACCAACCCCCTGACGTGGGCAGGTTCACTTTCCACTGACTTTCGTGGCTCTGAAATTTGGTGTTGTGCATTGACAGGTGAAGGTTTTTACTGGTTTTATTGGTTCTGTGCTTTTTGAGCTGGGGAGGGTGCAAAGAATAAGTGTTGTCTCTGGACCTGGACTAATGATGCAACACCTCTACATCTTTCCATGTTCAATAACTGTAATAACCTCTCTCCAAGGGTGGTACAGGTATAAAAAGGGCTGTTCCCAAGGGTTAACCCATAGACAGGTCTCTTGGCACTAATTCCTATTGATGAGAAGCCCCTGGAGTAAATTAGACCTTCCTATAATAAAAAATAAAGTCAATTTTCAGCACTTCCTCAGCCTGGGAATGAGGTGGTGACAAGTCCTGTCAGGGCTTTGCTTGGATCTGGTGTGATTTCCTTTAAATTTCCTATCTAAATAAGGAATTAAATCCCTGCCTGGCCCTGCTGTGTTGGCAGTGGTGAGTTTTCTCCAGACTGAGCCATTTTACATAATAAACTCATTTGGAAGAGCCAGGGTGATGGGAGAGCAGTTTGCTGGGATGTTTGTGCTCCTGGAGCTGCCTGCTTTGGTTTATCCCTGCATTTCATGCAACATTAGCTTTAAAGAGCCCGGGCAGACTTGTTACATTTTCCTAAGAGGGAACAACAAGCAGCAAATCCCAAATCCCTCGATCCAAAGGTGTGGGAAATGATAGAAGGTCCAGCTCCCAGTCACTGCCTGGGGAAGGGAGATGAGGCTGCAAGTCTGGGCCTTCCCAGGAACAATTCCCTGAGTCACTGGGATGGAAAAGCATTTATTGGCTCTCAATTAATGGCTGTGCTCTCAGAGTTCTGTTGATGACTGAACAGAGGTTCCACTTCTGCCGTGTTCAGAGGTGAAGCTCCATTGCAGAGGCAACAACCCAATGAACTGCCTGGCTCTGCACAGATCCTGGGAGCCAAATCCCCCCCAAGAGCCAGGATTTGGAGTCAGGAATGGGGCACGGGGCCTTTTGGCTCTGCAGAAATGTGGCTCTTGAGGACAGGATAGGGGATGGACTCCAGGATCCTTGGGGGTCCCTTCCAGCTCAGCGTTTGCTGGGATTTTGAGGTTCTGTGATGTTGTGAAATACTGTTGTGAAATATTCTGGGATTTTGAGGTTCTGTGGTGTTGTGAAATACTGTTGGGTTCCCCCTCTGGTGCAGTTTGGCATCACTGATGGTGCCCAGGTGCCCCTCTGACCCTCTCTCCTGTTTGGAACCACTTGTTTCACCCCACAATCAGAGTGAAGAGTTTCGATGTCTGGTTTGAAATCGCTTGTTTCACCCCAAAATCAGACAGGAAGATTTCTTTGTGTCTGGCCTGGAACCACTTGTTTCACCCCAAAATCAGACAGGAAGATTTCTTTGTGTCTGGCCTGGAACCACTTGTTTCACCCCAAAATCAGACAGGAAGATTTCTTTGTGTCTGGCCTGGAACCACTTGTTTCACCCCAAAATCTGCCCTGAGCCATGGCAGGGGGCTGAGAGCTGCTGTCCTATCCCTCCCTCTCCATCTCCTCCCCACCACCAGCAGCTCCTGTGGCCACTCAGGGACTGCAGGATCTCTCTGTGCCCAACCCACCTCCCACCCCTTTCTAAACCTGCTTAACTGGCCAGTTTAAATATTACAATTTTTAGGGCTCCATTTCTCTGTCACTCTGAGCTTTGCAGCCAGGGAGCAACTTTGCCAAAACTGCTGCCTGAATCTTCCCTTTTGAGCAGCTCCAAAGCCTCCTCTCACCTCAGAGCAGCTCCAAAAGAACAGTCAGAGAACTGAAACCCATAAAACAAGACAATGTGAGCACCAAGAATCACTTGGTTTTACCTCTTGGTGCATAAGGAGAAAAAACCCGTGTGTGTTTATATATATATATTTATAAAAAGTGTATATTTTTATAGATGATATATATAATACAATACATAATATATATAATATATATTATATATATAATATATACATATATATACTTATATATATACATAAATCAGAGAAGATGCATAGTTTATGAGTGTCTCATAATTAAATGTGGTGAATAGAGTTGATAAAAGGCCCTGGATGCCTCAATTTAACCACAAAATAACACTCCCTGCCAAGCTTATCTAGCCAAAGTCACAGTTCAGCACAACCTGACTTTTTTTTTTTTTTTGCTGCCTGGTTGGATCTGCAGGAAAAGCTCAACTGTCCTTGCAGGAACAGCTCTGCCTTTCATCCCAACAGCTAAAACCCAAATAAGCCTCACTGCATTCCTGCCTGCAGGCAAATTCCCACTGCTGCCATCCCCTCCAGGAACAAAGTCACTGGAGATGCTTCTTCCCAGCCTTTCTTCTCCCTTTGGCTTAAGCCAGCAAGGAAAACTGGGATATTAGGGAGTTTGCTCCTATTTAATGGGCTCTTATTGGGATCTCTGGGATCTGCAAGTGTTTCTCCAGTCTAAAAAAAAAACCCTGGAAGAGCTTCAGGTCACCCCAAGAGCAAGTTTGGTGTCAGTGCCATGGGACTGGGGAAACCTCTGCCCTGTGCTGCCTTTGAGGAGAGGCAGCAAAATTAAACATTCCTTACGTGGACAGAGCTCTGGAGCAAAGAAATTCCAATAAATCCCACAACCCTTCCTGCCAGACAAAATGCTCTTCCAGGTGCCAGTTGTGCCAGTGGCATTTAGGGGCTGTTTCCAGCCAGCCTCTGGCTCCTGCCAAAAAAAAAAAGCACATTTGATTCTCTCACAGGCCCTTTTTTTTTTTTTTTTGCAGGGAAAAGGGCACAGGAAGGTCCTGGTGTGTGGAAGGAAATTTATGGAAGGGGGTCTGTGGAATGGGATTTATGGAAAGGGGTCTGTGGAATGGGATTTATGGAAGGGGGTCTGTGGAAGGGAATTTGTGGAAGGGAGTCTACAGAAGGGGATGTGTAGAAAAGGATTTACGGAAGGGAAAATATGGAAGGGGATGTATGGAAGGGGATTGGAAGGGGATGTTTGGAAGGGGATGTGTAGAAAGGGATTTATGGAAGGGAATGTGTGGAAGGGGGCTTGGAAGGAGGTTTGGAAGGGGATCTGTGGAAGGGGATTTGTGGAAAGGGATCTGTGGAAGGGAGTTTATGGAAGGGGATGTGTGGAAGGGGATGTGTGGAAGGGGGTTTGTGGGAGGGTATCTGTGGAAAGGAATGTGTGGAAGAGGGTTTGGAAGGAGGAATATGGAATGGGATTATGGAAGGGAATGTGTGGAAGGAGATGTGTGGCAGGGGATCTGTGGAAGTGGATTTGTGGAAGGAAGTCTGTGGAAGGGGATGTGTAGAAAAGGATTTATGGAAGGGGAAATGTGGAAGGGGATGTGTGGAAGGGGATTGGAAGGGGATGTTTGGAAGGGGATGTGTGGAAAGGGATTTATGGAAGGGGATGTGTGGAAGGGGGCTTGAAAGGAGGTTTGGAAGGGAATCTGTGGAAGGGGAGCTGTGGAAGGGGGTTTGTGGAAGGGAATGTGTGGAAGAGGGTTTGGAAGGAGGAATATGGAATGGGATTATGGAAGGGAATGTGTGGCAGGGGATGTGTGGCAGGGGGTCTGTGGAAGGAGATTTGTAGAAGGGAGTTGTGGAAGGGGATCTGTAGAAAAGGATTTCTGGAAGGGGAAATGTGGAAGGGGATGTGTGGAAGGGGATGTGTGGAAGGGGATGTGTGGAAAGGGATTTATGGAAGGGAGTTTGTGGAAGAAGGTCTCTGGAAGGGAATGTGTGGAAAGGGTTTGGAAGGAGGTTTGGAAGGGGATCTGTGGAAGGGGATCTGTGGAAGGGGGTTTGTGGGAGGGTATCTGTGGAAAGGAATGTGTGGAAGAGGGTTTGGAAGGAGGAATATGGAATGGGATTATGGAAGGGAATGTGTGGCAGGGGGTCTGTGGCAGGGGGTCTGTGGAAGGGGATTTATGAAAGGGGATTTATGGAAGGGGGTATATGGGAGGGAATTTATGGAAGGGGGGATATGGGAGGGAATTTATGGAAGGGGGGGATATGGGAGGGAATTTATGGAAGGGGGGATATGGAGGGTGAGCTGTGCTTTGCCAAAGGTCATCAAGAAAAGAAATACTTTGTAATTCAAGAAACAAAAAAGCTGCAACAGCACCAGAGGCTGGAGTGTTGTAGGGGGGTGATTAATGCTGGGAGTCCATCCCTGCTCACCAGGGGCCTAATTAGGCAGCTGAAGGCAGCCTTAATTTCTGGTATTTTCAAACTTTTGCATGTTTGACTGTGCATTTCTGCTAATGAGCACAAAATAGGGGCTGGGCCTGTGTGCAGTGGCTCCTACCCCAGCAGCTCTGCAGGGCTCTCTGTGCTGGCCAGGGAGGGAATGAGCTGTGAAATGGGGCTGAAGCTGCTGCCAAAATCTGGAAAACTCCATTTTAATCACACAATCAGGGAATCAGGAAGGCTGGGAAAGACCTCCAAGATCATCAAGTTCAATTTTTGACCAAATCACGCAATGGTTTGGGTCAGAAGGGCCCTAAAACTCATCTTGTCCCACCCCCTGCCACGGGCAGGGACACCTTCCACCAGCCCAGGGAGCTCAGAGCCACATCCAGCCTGGCCTTGGGCAATTCCAGCAAAAATACCCCCATTCCCACTAAACCACATCATGGAGTGCCACATCCACTTGTTGTTTTAGCACTTCCAAGGATGGTGACTTGGATAAAACCCACTTGGCTCTTTCCAAGGTGGTCCCAAATTTCCCTCTGTTTGAGCTTTGTGCCCACCCAGGGGTTCTGTGTGCACACAACGACTTTATTCCAGATCATGGAATCCTGGAGTGGTTTGGGTGGGAAAGGACCTTAAAAATCACCTCGTTCCAGCCCCTGCCATGGGCAGGGACACCTTCCAGAGCCCAGGCTGCTCAGAGCCACATCCAACCTGGCCTTGGGCACTTCCAGGGAAAAACACTTCCAGAAAAAATACACTCATTCCTGCTAAACTGCATCATGGAATGCCACATCCACTGGTTTTTTTATCACTTCCTAGGATGGTGACTCCACCACTGCCCTGGGCAGCCCATTCCAGGGCTTACCCACCCTTCCATGTGCCCTTTCCCTTTGGGATTTGCTGGGTTTTTCCTGTAGGATTTCTGCTCCCAGTGCTCACCCTGGAGCTGGGAGCTTTGGGCTTGAAAAATCCACTCTCAAGTGGTTTTAGGTGTTTGGGGGTTTTTTTGTCAAACTGTCTTTAAAAACCTGGTTAAAAAAACTTCTGATCTTTATGATTTCCTTGATGGATGCAGTGCCAAGAGGGGAAGGAACGAGCTCAGGGCAAAGCAGGGAAGTGGAAGCAGGAAAATGTTGGAGTTCATTGTGCTGAGGGGCTGAGCCATCCTTAAAAAGCTGTTTTCCATCTCCCAGCTCCTTGTGGAGTCGCTTTTGGAGTAAAAGCCAAGGCTGGAGCTGCATCCCAAGGCTGTAACAAAGGGAAGCACTGAGCCACGGGTGGGAATTCTTTTTCCAAAGCCTTCCCTGTCCACTGGGTGTGATAACAGCAAAAACCAGCTGGCAGAGAAACTCCTCCAGCAGAGCCCAGGATGATCCTTGAGGGGGAAAAAAGAAATCTTGGAAAAAGACTTGGGGTTTTTGAACCAAGAAACTCTCCTGCCTTTTAATCCTTGCGAGCTCCTGAGGCAGGAGGGAGCTGCACGTCCCTCCTCTTAAAAATGTTGCTGCTGTTTTCCATTGATTTCCCTTCCCTCCCATCAGCAGCAAATTCAAGAAAAAATGCCCCAAAGTTTCCCTGAAGTAAACATTGGAATTTAAAAATAAAATCAAATCAGAATTCCCAGCCCAGAGCCCCTAAAATCTCATTAAGAACCGCTCCAAATGTGAAAGAGCACACACCTGCATTTCCCTACAGCAAAATGTCAAATATCAGCCAGGCCACTAATGAATTGGCAAATATAACCCTGTGAACTGCAGCAAAATGTACTAAAGGAGAAGGCAGGAAGATTAAATTGCAATTAAATGCCTTCAGAAGACCCAGCCCGGATGAGAAAATGAAGCTGAGTGTGAAGAGGAAGCAACTTTAACAAAACTGCTGCCTGGATCTTCCCATTTGAGCGGCTTCAAAGGCTCCTCTCATCTCAGAGCAGCTCCAAAAGAACAGTCAAACCACTGAAACCCATAAAACAGGACAATGTGAGCACCAATAATTAATGTTGATGTGATTAAGAAGTTGGAGGAGATGGAAAAATCTCACTGAGCAACAATGACTTTTATTTATCGGTTTCCTAATGAAGTGCCGAGGGGGAAGTTGCTCTGGACATCCAGCCATGGGTTATTTTTCCAAGCCTCATCCAGGCAGCTCAGCCATCTGCTGCGTGGGGAAATCAGGAGTTTGGGGAACCTGGCACCTCCTGCCACCTCCTTGTCTCACAGGAAAGTCAGGAATGTGCTGGGATTCAGCCCAGCTGAGATGATTTAGGGGGTGAGACACAAGGCTCGGGGACAGGAGCAGTGTCCTGTGTGCCCAGACATGTCCTTGCACTGATCACATTCCCTGTCTGAGGAATTTGGTGTCCACTGGGCTGGCCAAAAAACATTGAGGAGCTTCTCGGGTTTGCACTGAGGGTTTGAGAGGAAACACAACTTTTCCGAAAACCCGGAGGAGAAAAAAAATCCATTTTGAGAAGAGAAGATCAAGGTCGCTTTTGAGAGTGAGGTGAGATTTGGGTGGGCCATTAATCACTTCATCTGGAGACTTTTAATATTCCTTTTGTTGTGGACACGTGGGCAGCAGAGGAAGGGGGAGATTCTGCCCCTCTGCCCCCTCAGGTGAGACCCCCCTGCAGAGCTGCCCCAGCCCTGGGAACAACAGCACAGGGACGTGGAGCTGCTGGAGAGAGTCCAGAGGAGGCCCCGGAGATGCTCCAGGGCTGGAGCCCCTCTGCTCTGGAGCCAGGCTGGGAGAGCTGGGGGGATTCCCCTGGAGCAGAGAAGGCTCCAGGGAGAGCTGAGAGCCCCTTGCAGGGCCTAAAGGGGCTCCAGGAGAGCTGGAGAGGGACTGGGGACAAGGGATGGAGGGACAGGACACAGGGAATGGCTTCCCACTGCCAGAGGGCAGGGATAGATGGGATATTGGGAAGGAATTCCTGGCTGTGAGGGTGGGGAGGCCCTGGCTAGGGTTGCCCAGAGAAGTTGTGGCTGCCCCTGGATCCCTGGAAGTGTCCAAGGTCAGGTTGGAGCAACCTGGGCTAGTGGAAGGTGTCCCTGCCCATGGCAGGGGGTGGGAATGAGATGAGCTTTAAGGTTCCTTCCAACCCAAACCATTCCCTGATTCCATGACTCACAGAACTTCCCTGATGCATCTGATGTGAAGCTTCACCAAATCATTTTGCTGAACTACCAGGAATTACCTACCTATGAAAAGTTCAAAAGCCTTGGGGTTTTTCCCCTCCCCAAAAGCTCAATGTCAACAAGCCCAGTGCCCCAGGGGTCAGGAATTCCCCTTTCCCTGGGCTCCCGTGCCCTGTGGGCACAGAGGAGATGCCAGTTGTGCTGTGAGCCTTGGGCACTGGCAGCTCCTCTGCTCCTGATCCTGGGGGTCAGAGACCAAACTGGGAATGAAGAGAGACCGTGTGGGGGCTGCAGACGGATGGAGGGAGAGTCATCAAGCTCAGGTCCTGAACTCCACACCATCATCTCAGGGCCTCGTTCCGCGGGCCCCAAACAGCCCGAGGTGACCCTGGATGTGCTGCTGGGGTGGTGTCTCCTGCAAGCTGGACTGAGGGCCAGTTGTCCCCGAGTCAGCAGTGCCCTGGCAGCCAGGAGGGCCAACCCTGTCCTGGGGGCATCAGGGAGGGGATTGTCCCGCTCTGCTCTGCCCTGGGGCGGCCTCACCTCAACATTGGGGCAGTTTGGGGGGACACAATGGAGGGAAGGGATTGAGCCATTGGAGAGTGTCCAAAGGAGGGCAAAGAGATGGGGAAGGGTCTGGATTTGAAGGCGTGGGAGGACACTGAGGGCACTTGGTGTGTTCAGCTGGAGCAGAGGAGACTGAGGGGAGACCTCAGTGCAGTTCCAATTCCTGGGCAGGGGCAGAGGAGGGGCAGGGACTGAGCTCTGCTCTGGGGGAGCAGGGACAGCACTCAGGGAACAGCTGGAGCTGTGTCAGGGCAGGCTCAGGTTGGATCTCAGGCAAAGGTTCTTCCCCCAGAGGCTGGTTGGGCACTGCCCAGGCTCCCCAGGGCAGTGGGCACAGCCCCAAGGCTGCCAGAGCTCCAGGAGGGTTTGGCTGATCCTCTGGGGCACAGGGGGTGACTCTTGGGGCTGGGCCTGTGCAGGGCTGAGGATTGGACTGGATGAACCTTGGGGGTCTCTTCCAGCTCAGCACATTCTGGGATTCTGTGTGACCTCCAATGAGACCCTGAACCAACCCAGTGCTGTATTTATACGTCACTACACAGAAATCAGGACTTTTGTGTTTCACACTCTTTTTTCCTCCTTTATATGATAGAGATTCCTAATTCCCTGACCCTCCAGGGCCAATCATCCCCCCTGGCCACGGATGCCTGCAATTACCCAGCACATCAGCAGTGTCAGCAAGATTCTGTGATTCCAACAGAGGGACAGGCATGGAAACAATTTTCCTTTGCCTCCACAGCCCCAGTTTGTGCTGGGCCAGAGCTTAAATCTCCAGTGGTGTTCCAGAGTCCTGCTCATCCCTGTGCTGAGATGATCCCACGAGCCCTCCAGTTCTCTGCTCACTGGGAACATTTTCTGGCAGCACAAGAGAGACAATTTGTTTTCCCCCAAGTGACTGCTGGGGATCCATTAGAAAAATCCTCTTTAGAAAATTCCTGTTGCCCCAGTGAGCTCCAGAGCCACCACTGAGCTGTTTGCTCAAAACCACCAACGCTTAATTAACCCTTTTATGCTGCTGGATGGGGAACTTTGGGATCAAGAGCTTGGCAGATTAATTTCTGAGCTTTGTTAAAGCCTTAATAACCTTTCAGCTGGCTGAATGACCAGCCTGGGGCTCCAGGGGCAGCCTGGCAGCCAAGGATGAGTTTTGCCAGCTGGGCTTGGGCAGCACAACCCAGCACTTGACCTTTTGCTGCTCTTCCAGCCTGTACCTGCTGCTGGGGACACGACTGGCCAGGGATGGAAAAACGGCGGCTGTGGGTGGTTGTGGAAGAGCTGCAGGGCCGTGAGGTTGGAATATCACCTCCTCTCCCCTTTCCTGATCAATAAGTCATTGTCCTGGCTGGGGTTTTGCTCCAAGAAGGGGGATGTTGGCACGTTGGCACAGGACTTGGTGCCCTCTTTCCTGGCATGGCCACGCAAAGTGTGCATTGAAAAGGAGCTGGGGCAGGGTCAGGGTATGGGGGAAGCTGAACAAGGGGCTGTTGTTCACAATCCCTTCCCAGTACAAGAATTAAGTTCAGACAAACAACAGGAGACTGTTCCTTGTTGGAGAAGTGCTTCTCCTGTGGAACTGCTCCCTGCAGGATGTTAGGGGGGCTGGAAGTGTCTTTGAGTTCAAAACCAGTCACAAAAGGTGCCGGGGGAGAAGCCTCAGGGGCTCAAACACAGAGACACCATTTCTGCCTTGGAAAGCCTCTCCTCTGGAGAGGGACTGGGGACAAGGGATGGAGGGTCAGGACACAGGGAATGGCTTCACAGTGATAGAAGGCAGGGTTAGATGGGACATTGGGAAGGAATTGTTCCCTGTGAGGGTGGGGAGGCCCTGGCACAGGTTGCCCAGAGAAGCTGTGGCTGCCCCTGGATCCCTGGAAGTGTCCAAGGCCAGGCTGGACGGGGCTTGGAGCAACCTGGGCTAGCAGGAGGTGTCCCTGCCCATGGCAGGGGGTGGCACTGGATGAGCTTTAAGGTTCCTTCCAATCCAAACCATTCCCTGATTCCATGACTCACAGAACTTCCCTGATGCATCTGATGCAAAGCTTCACCAAATCATTTTGCTGAAATGGGGCTTGAAATTTGTGGAGTCACAGAATCACAAAGGGTTTGAGTTGGAAGGGACCTTGAAGATCATCCTGTCCCACCCCCTGCCATGGGCAGGGACACCTTCCACCAGCCCAGGTTGCTCCAACCTGGCCTTGGACACTTCCAGGGATCCAGGGGCAGCCACAGCTTCTCTGGGCAACCTGTGCCAGGGCCTCCCCACCCTCCTAGCCAGGAATTCCTTCCCAATATCCCATCTAACTCTGCTCTTTCAGTTTAAAACCGCTCCCCCTTGTCCTCCCCAGCAGTTATTCTGGAAGAGGAACATCCCTGTTTAAACCCCACTGGGTGACTCTCAGAGCCAGGCTCAGACCAGATGGGTCTGACCAAATGTCCTGGCACTGCCACCCAGCCCCAGCTGGGCTCCTCCCATCTGTCTCTCTCTGCCAGCTGTTTCCAGATGCTGCTTTGAGCCCCTTTCTCCCCTCAGTGATTCCCTCACATCCACTTCCTTGCCTGGATATTTGCATTTTAATAGGTTTGTGTCCGTGGAGTTGCTGGTCTCCGTGATATACATCTATACAAAGATTCCTGGCTGGTTTTCCTGGGGGTAGAGGGAGCTGGGCTGGAATTCCAGGTGTAATCAGAAGGCTGGGGGCTCCTGGATCTCATAAACCTTGGATGGGGTTGGTGGGGGAGAAGATAAAAGGAGATTCTTATTCCTTAAGCCAGGAGTGTTTGAGTCAAAGAAAGACAGAGCCCTGATGTGCCCAAGGGCAGCTTCCCGTGGAATATGGGAGTAGGGACCTGGAAATAAAGGGGTTTTTGGCTGCCAGACTGAACAAGGGCAGGTGTTTGAAGAGTTCCTGGATGTCCTGAGGCCGAGAGTTTTTGGGGGAGGAGAGCTTGTGCTGGTGCCTCTTAAAGAGGGGGGAGCAGGGGGTTAATAAACAGGGGCACTGATCATCCCAGGGGTCCTGCTCCATCGTCCGGGGGATCCTGCTGGGTCCTGCTCCATCATCCCAGTGGATCTTCCCAGAGTCCTGATCCATCATCCCAGGGGATCCTGCTGGGTCCTGCTCCATCATCCCAGTGGATCTTCCCAGAGTCCTGATCCATCATCCCAGGGGGTCCTGCTGGGCTCCTGTTCCATTATTCCAGGGGATCCTGCTTTGGTCCTGTCCCATCATTCCAGTTGTTCACACTCCATCATCCCAAGGGGGTCTTGCTGGGAACCTGCTCCATCATCTCAGGGCTCCTGGTGGAGTCCTGCTCCATTTTCCCAAGAGGTTCCTGCTGAGATTCTGCTCCATCATCCCACAGGGGTCCTGCTGGGGACCTGCTTGATCACCCCAGGGGTCCTGTTGAGGTCCTACTCCATCATCCCAGTGGGTCCTGTTGGGGTCCTGCTCCATCATCCAGGGCTCCACCTCATGCTCTTTCCCTCTCTCTCTCACTTCCCAACCACTCCATTAATCCTTCCCCAATAAACTGATGGTTTTTTTCCCTTGCTGAGCTCCCTGGGTGATTCCCTGGTCCCTTGCTGGGATCAGGTTGGGAGCAAGGTCCCAAAGCCCCCAGGAGCACTGGGTTTGGGATGCACCTGCAGAGGTGGATTGGGATATATACATGATGGAGAGGGAATATTTGAGCTGCTGGAATGATCTGTCCCAAGGACTGATTGAGTTTCTCGAGGTGGGAGAACCCATAGGACCAGAGGAACTTGCTGTGGATTAACAGCCTGCAGACCCAATAAACCCAATAAATCAACTCATTTTAATTTGGGAGCAAGACAGGGGAAATGAGGGAATTCTCTCCCCTCCCAGGGATGGTCCCAGCAGCACCACAGGCTTGGATTTGTTGTTAATTTTTACAGCTCTTGTTTTCTCATCTGGATTTCAGGGAAATCCCTGGAGGACTCCAATGGCTGCACCTCCCAGGGAAATAATCCAAACAACAGCTCTTTCCAAATACAGGTGGCAAAAGATTGCATGAGGTTGTTTTTTCTCGCCTTGCAGACGAGTTACTTGCCAATATTACATCAAATTTGGGGCCTCATCACTCAAACCCACACTGTGCTTTCCCTGTGGATGCCCTTCCACCTCTGGGATGGATCTGTGGCATCACGAGTCTGTTATTTATCCTTATCAATTCACCCTTATCAATTCAGCCCATCTATTCATTAACACCATAGGCAGGGGGGAGGATTTACCTCAGTATTTGACCCCCTTTTCAGCTTCCTTTTCCATCTCTCACCTCTCCCTGCAGCCTGCGCAGCGGGATGGGGACAGGATGCAGGTGGGGGGTGCTTTGGGAGCCGGGAGAAGGACGAGACGCTCCGAGGGGGATGAACTGAAATCTCGCCCCGTCTGCGAGCAGCAAATCCAAACATCTGCTCCTTCCACTTCTTTCCTGTCCCCTCCAGGCAAATTGCAGGAGCCTCTGCCACAGCAAAAGGCTTTTAATCAAAGCTAATCACCCACTTCAGATGCTTTTTTCGGGGGGCTGGGGGTCAGTCCCGGTAGCACCCCCGTGTCTGTGCGTCCCCGGAGCAGAGGAAGGAGGGGGGTCGTGGGCTTTGGTGGCAGCCCTGTCCCACCCCAGGGGCAGCAGGAACCACGGGGACATCCCTTCCTTCAGCTGGGAGGGTTTAGTGATCCCTCCTGACTTAACTGGCTTTGGGTGTGGCAGAAATCTGCCCAGGCTGGAGCAGGGCAGGGAATTAAAGCAACTTCCTGGCTTAGAATTCCATGAGAGCACTCGGCAGAGCTCTGCTCCCACTCCAGGTGTGGATTTGCTGCTCAGGGTGATGGGGATCCAGCTGGAGCCAAATGGGATGGATGAAGCATCCCCCAGTGATGGTTCTGCCTTGGAAACTCAACCAGTGGCTCCAGGGCTTTGTCAGGAATAAACTCAATAAAAGGCTGGTGCTGGTTGGGATTTCCAGCCCCCTGCCTGGGGGTCACTGTGGGTGGTTGAACTGCCCCAGGCCCAAATTCTGCTGCTCCTTAAATGTGTTTTGACCCCCTGGATCCTTCCTAAATGTGCTGTTGGAAGTGCACAAGATGTCCCATTAATAAAGATTAGTGTGGTTCTGCTCAGAGAGGAAGGGAAAGAAACACTGGAGATACATTTAAAGGAATAAATTCAGCTGCTCCAAGAGGTGTCCAGCTCTGGCCATCCAAGGGAATTCAAACAAAGACTGAGAAACTGTAGAGAGGAGATGGTGTGATTTTGGGGGATGTCTCATGCAAAGCCAGGAGTTGGACTCAAAGGTCCTTGTGGGTCCCCCCCAACTCAGGATATTCCATAATTCTCTGCTTTAGGGAAACCTCTTCTGTAAAAGATGAAGCAGCTGGGAGAAGAAATGGTAAAAGTGTACAGAAAAGATGAATTATTGCAAGAAGGGGAGGTTCTGTTTCTCTGATTTTGGGTCTGTGGACGAGTCCCTTTAGCCATGAAGTCACAAACCAGTAACTGCAGAGCTCCTCCAGGGCAGTGTCTGCCCTGTGACCAGGACTCAGGCCAGGAACTCCCCAGCCCCTGATGTGCCCTGGGCAGAGGGAGTTCAGCTGCACAAAACTAATTGTGTGGCCCAGGTTCACTCAGGAGCAAATCCAGACTCTCTAAGCAGCAGTTTTGTGCTTTCTAATGAAATCTTTCAGGTCTCTTTGGCTCCTGACAGTCCAGGTGGTCGTGACCTTGTGGGATTTGAAAGGTGTGGGAGATGTGGGCTCGTCACAATTTACTTTGATGCCTCTTTTAAAGCACATTCAGCACAAACCCTTCCAGCTTTTCTCCCTTTTAATCTCCCTCTCCTCTCTCCTTGTCTCAACTTTCCGACCAGAGCCTTCATGTTGATTTTAATAACATGTTCTCTGCTGTTTCAATAATGCAGAAAGGGGGAGCAAAGTGCTTTTATTGATGTTATTTCTTATGATCCTGGGCTGAGATCAAGCTTTGGCTGCAAAACCTGCTCCTTCAGCCTCAATGTGCAGCTCATTCTCACTCTGGGATTCACATCCCGGCAGCAGGAGGAGGGAATTACTCAGGAATCTCCAGGCTGGGATGAGTTTGATGACCCTGTGCTGATAAATGTCATTAAACACAGGTAATGTGTGTGAGCTTGGTAAAAAGTCAAACACAGAAACCCCAATTTTTCAATCTCCAACCCAAACCCTTTTAGCTCCTGATGAGCTGGGGGGATGACCCCAAACCACTCCCATTGCTCCCATCAAGGTGAAGATGCTCCTCTGATGGGGGGATGTCATTTAGGACTCCAGAGGGGATTATTTCTGACTTAAACTTAACATGATTTCAATGATGATCCAGACCAAGGCTTGGCCTGGGAACACATCTCTGTGATGGGCCTGTCACAGGGACAACATCCCACAAGGAAAAGCTCAGGAAGGAAAGACAGGGAAACAAAGGCCACGAGCCCTGAGCTTTCTTAACCATCCTCAGCAGGTCCTGCTTTGAGGAGATTTGCCAGGGGACAACTTCCCTGGGGCTCTACAGCAGGGCTTGGTAGGAAAAATTAGAGACACACAGGGTGTTTTGGGGGTTGGAAGGGAAATAAGAGACACACAGGGTGTTTTTGGGGTTGGAAGGGAAATTTAGAGACACACAGGGTGTTTTTGGGGTTGGAAGGGAAATAGAGACACACAGGGTGTTTGGGGGGTTGGAAGGGAAATTTAGAGACACATGTGGTGGTTTTGGGGTTGGAAGGGAAATAAGAGACACACAGGGTGTTTTTGGGGTTGGAAGGGAAATTTAGAGACACACAGGGTGTTTTTTCAGGGAGAAGTTCCTCCCTGGGAGGGTGGTGAGGCCCTGGCACAGTTGCCAAGAGAAGCTGCCCCAAGGCCAGGTTGGATTTGAAACAAGTGGAAGGTGTCCCTGCCCAGGGCAGGGGGTGGAATGAGATGATCTTTAAGGTCTCTTCTCCCCAAACCATTCCACATTTCTATGATTTTTATGATTATTAAACCCTTGGAATGCTGAGACCTGCCTTGCTTTGGGACTGAGGCCTCCCTGCTTTCCTTTTCTCTTATTTTGGGTTGTGTCTTCTATCAGAGCAAAGCCACTCTTATAGCACAGAGATGCTTCTCTAGGACTCTCATCCAGGATTTTGGGACAGAGGTTTTCTGTGCAGGTGGAGGGAGCTGTGACCCAGCTGCCACCAGCTTTTTTTTGGGAGAGTTGTTCCCTGGGGACAGACTGATCCAGGAGCCTGAGAAAGGGAGGGAGCAACCAGAGCTTGCTGAGATCCCTCTGCAGCATCAGCCAGGAGGGGGAAAGGCTTGGGAAAGAGGGAAAGCAGCAGTTTGTTCTGCTGAGGTGCTGCTCTGGTTTCACAGATAAATGGATTGAAATGTCATCAGGCATCCTTTGGGGGCAGGCAGAAGGTTGCAGCTTTGCACCAGAGCCTGCTGCTCCTCTGCAAGCTCCTGAATGCTCTGAGGGCTGAGGCAGGAGGGTGTTTTGGGGCTGGATTTAGTGGAGCAGATGGCACAGAGAGCCTTCCCTGAAAGGGGTGGATGCAGCAGCTGAGTGGGGGGATTGTGGGAGGGTTTCCTTCCCCCCTTCCAAAGCTGTCACTGTTTCTGCTGCTTTCTGATGACTTTAGTTTGGGGGTGCAGGGGCCTTGGGGAGGGGGGGCAGGATCCATTGGAGCCCTGAGGCCCAACTCTGGGGCTCTTCCTGCCCTGCCCCACCTTTAAAAATCTTTGTTCTGCTTCTCCAGGGCAGTGGGCACAGCCCTGAACCTGCCAGAGCTCCAGGAGGGTTTGGACAGGGTGGGATTGTTGGGGTGTCTGTGCGGGGCCAGGGGTTGGACTGGATGATCCTTGGGGGTCCCTTCCACCTCAGGACGTTCCATGATTCTATGATTCATTTACCACTCTCAGTTTTAGAATAACAAAACTGCTCAGAGAATTCTAAACTTCAGGGAAAGGGCTTCTCTCCCAAATTAATTCCTTTGCAGGATTTGTTATTTGAGAGGCAAAAAAAAATCAGACAACATCACACCGTAAGAAGTTCCCTCATCTTTTCCCTGGTGAGGACCATGTAAAGTCTTTCCAGAGCTGTTCTCCAGGCAGTTTTAAAGTTTTATTTCATTTTTCTTTACGAGTTGTTATTTTTGTGCTGCTTATTTTAGTTGCAGTCGCACAAACCTTTGGGATGTAGAAGGTGTGTTGGGTAAATCTCTCTTGCCCTTGGACAGGGGTTGAGAGCCTGTTTTTCAGCCTGAGAGAGCTTCTTTCCCTCCCAGAGAAGCCCCAGTGGTGCCAAGGAATTCATCCATCAGCCTCATTCGTCATCCAGGTGTCACTGGATTGCTGGGCATTCCCACCTGGATTGCTGGGACAGCAGGATGGGAACTTTGGGCCTGTTTTGAGGGGCTCCAAGGGGTGTGAAGGTTGGCTTTGCAGTGTGTTAAGGAGTTTTCCCTTCTGTCTCCAGGGGTTATTGCTCTCCCACAGTTTGCTAATCTTAATTCCAGCCTCCATTCCATCAGCCCTGCCAGAGGAATGGGGACATTTGATATAAAATTCATTTCTCCAAGGCGATGATGCCGCTGGTTTGTGCAGCACAACAGTCTGAAGGAAGGAGCCCTGAACCCCAGCACTGGTCCCTGGCTCCCAGTTTAACAGGTTTTCCCATTCCTGGGGGTTTTTTGGGAAGGACCAGCCTGTCTGTCAGCAAAGCCTCTGCCAGATGGGGGATGAGCTGCTGTCATACCTGGAGAAGGTTTGCAGAGGAGGCAGAAATGCTTCATTTCAAGGGCTTTCTCCTGCTTCTCAGCCAGCTGAAACACAGCTCGGGCTGTTTTATTGCCATCACCTCCAAGTGGGATCATAACAGCCAGGAAAACACATCTGTCTGTTGTTCCCTGGGAAAATTACAGCTCCTGGATGAGCTCCTGGGGGTGGAGGCAGCAGCTGGGGCAGAGTCTGGGAGCACAAACCTTCCTTGGAGGTGCTCAGAAGCTCATTCTCTGCCACCTGCTGACCCCAGGGAAGTCCTCTGCCCACTGCCCACCCCAGGGCTGGCACCTGAGGGTGATGGCACAGCTCTGGGCTGGTGGATCAGCTGAACAGCTCGGCCTCCTGGCTCCCTACAGGTGCCAGACACATCATTACAGCCCTAAATTGCAGCTATAAATTGCTGGAGCACTGCTCTAAATGGGGGATATTTTTGCTGAGTGTACCAAGCGTGTGGCCCCTGTCTGGGCACAGACAGCCTTGGTGGCCAGTTGTGGGTGCAGTGCCCTCTTTCACTAATGCTGCAGAGTTCCTCTCCATTAATTCTCTGTTGAATTAAGTCATTTTGAACAATCTGAAAGGGGGGGGGGGGGGGAAAAGGGGTTTTGCCACAGAGGAGCCGTTCTGCTGAGCCCAGCCCTGCTCTTCCCCTCTGCAGCTCTGCCATCCCTCTGCCCCGGGGCTCTGGGGTGACACAGGAGGGATTGCCACGAGTTCAAGGGATGCTGCTGCTGCCTCTCTTACCTTTGGCAGGGTTTGAAAGCATGTGGGAAACCCCCCTGAGGCTGCAGTTCCCTTACCTTGGTGTCACTCAGCTGGAAATGCTTTGCAGACAGCTTGGGGGGGGTCACAGGCAGCTCTGGGGTGACCACAGGCAGCTCTTGAGGGGTCACAGGCAGCTTTGGGGAGTCACAGACAGCTTTGGGGGGGTCACAGGCAGTTCTGGGGGGTCACAGGCAGCTCTTGAGGGGATCACAGGCAGCTTGGGGGGGGTCACAGGCAGCTCTGGAGAGGTCACAGGCAGCTCAGGGGGGGGTCACAGGTAGCTCTTGAGGGGATCAAAGGCAGCCCTGGAGTGTCACAGGCAGCTTGAGGGGGTCACAGGCAGCTTTGGAGGGTCACAGGCAGCTCTGGGGGGTCACAGGCAGCTTGAGGGGGTAACAGGCAGCCCTGGGGGGGTCACAGGCAGCTTTGGAGGGTCACAGACAGCTTGGGGGGTCACAGGCAGCTCAGGGGGTGTGGGGGGTTAAAGCCCCTCTTGCTGTTCCAGGGGGGATTTCCCATCCCCTCCAGGCCATTCCACAGCAGCTCCTGTGTGAAGCAGGGAAGGGCAGACCTGGAGTGCACAGTGTGGCTTTTCTCCAGGAGACCCCAAAATCTGAGGTTTAAAGTGAAATAGGACACAGTTTTCCCCGGGATCACCACAAACAGGGTTTGCCCTTCCTTTTCAAGGCCAGGCAGGACCCTCCCTGCTCAGCCAAGGGACAGATGCTCATGGATATGATGCCACCAGGAAGGGGATGGTGGGGACTATTCCCTGGTTTAAGGAATGCCTCTGGCTGCTGCTCCTGCTGCTGAAGTCTCTGGATGTCCATAAAGGATCTTCTCCCTCCATAAAACACAACCTGGAGTGTTCAGAGCTGTGGGTTTGAGCTGCAGGATTAATTCACTTCTCCTGGGGAAGGAATTGTTGCCTCTTCCTGATCTTGGTCACGGGTTGTTCTGCTGGAAATGCCCCCTGCCCAGAGCTGGGGGGGTCCATTCTCCTGGGGGCCTCCCTGGGGCAAACACTTGGACCCAAAGAGAGGATCCCAAATCAGTGGGACTTGCTGGGCTTAACCCAGAACTGCTGCTCAGGCAGAGAGTGAGGAGAAATCTGTTTTCTCACCTCAAATCCTGGACTAAAAACACCCTTTTTCTGGGTATTTTTTTTACCAGTGCCGGAGTTTAGGAGCAGGGAGGGGAATCTCTGCTCCTTTCTGCAGGATGGTTCCCAGAAAATATCGTTATACATTTGTTTATTGAATTAAAACACAGTGTAATGCTCTCCTAGGCAATTCCTGAGTGAGGGCAGGCACAAATAATGGAAACCCATCTTGTGCAGTTATTTGTCTGAGGAGAAATGCCTAATGCATTGTGATATCCCACTTGAACTGGAGTCCAGGATCCTGCATTCGGTGCATTAGGCTGTAACTCAATTATCCCAGAAACTGGAGTCCTAATGAAGATCTGGGGCTGCAGGAATCAGTGGGAAAAAATCCCCTTTGTTCCCTAAGATCTCAGTCTGAGCAGGGTCTGTCCTGCTTTTGGGGGGGGCAGAGAGAAGGAGCTGTTGTGACACACGGAGGGGGTGGTTTTAAACTCGAGGAGGTTGATTTAGGTGATAGAAGGAAGAGATTTTTTACACTGAGGGTGGGGAGGCCCTGGCACAGGTTGCCCAGAGAAGCTGTGGCTGCCCCTGGATCCCTGGAAGTGTCCAAGGCCAGGGCTAGTGGAAGGTGTCCCTGCCCATGGCAGGGGGTGGAATGAGATGAGTTTTAAGGACCTTTCCAAGCCATTTTGGGATTCTGTGTAGCAGAAATGGTGTTTTCCTGCCAGGCAATATCCCATAAAATCTAATATTTGATGGAAGGGAAGAAGAAAGGAAAAGCTGCAGCAACACCCTCATGAGATGGGGCAATGAGGCACCTGAAATGCTTCCCAGCAGCCCAAATCAGCCTGGGCAAAGGAGCCCAGATCTGTTGGGATGACACGTCCAAAACTTGTGGTCACGGAAAAGATCCACAGGAGGAATTGGGGTCTCAGGAGCTCTCGATACAGATCCTCTTCCTCAGCTGAGCTGGGCAGCAATCCCTGGCCCACCTGAAGGGCAAGGACCTGTCTGCTTCCCAGCCCTGAAAAATGTAATGTAAAGATCAGGAGGAGAGCAGAGATGATCCTGAAAGCTGGAAACGTTGATCTCTGCTCTGCCTGCACCACCCAGCCTGTTCCCCTCCTCCCTGGAAACTGGGATTTGTGCTTGGAGAGCGTGTGCACATCAGCTGCTCCTGTGGCAGCTGCCCTTTGGCCCCTTTGCCAGAGCTCAGACCCCAGAGCAACATCAGCAGGACCTCGGTGCCCCTTCCTGGGCAGGGATATCCACGTGGATCCTCGGGATTCTGCCTGCTGGGAGCTCGGGGGGAGCTCTTGGATGTGCTGCTGTTGAGCTGCTGTCCCAGGGTGTGAAGGGACCTCAAAGCTCATCTCATCACACCCCCTGCCATGGGCAGGGACACCTTTCACCAGCCCAGGTTGCTCCAAGCCCCATCCTTGAACACTTCCAGGGAAGTGGGGAAGTTTTCACACACTGGGACAGCCAGAGCAGCTTCCTGATCACACCCTGAGGCCACTTCCAGCCATTCCTTTCTGCCTCCTCCTCACCTTCCACACCAAAGACCTATAAGAACCCCCACTCAACACTCTGCCTCCCCTTTCTTAGGAGTGTTTAGGCCAGGCTCACACTGCAGGGGGAGCAGAGGGTGTCCTCTTTCAGACTCCTTCTCTCCTCTGCAGCTCCCCAGGCTTTCCAGGCTCGCTGGAACCCAGCTCAGACCTCGGGATCAAACATCCATGTCAGGATCCATCCTGGGCACTGTGTGGAAAACATTCCCAAGGATGGTGTGGGAAACATTCCCAAGGATGGTGTGGGAAACATTCCCAAGGATGCCACCGTTTAGAGTGTCTTTCTCCAGGCTGGATGCTCTGTATCCCAAAGCCTCAGGGAGGTGCTCTTCCAGTGCCTGCTGTTGCTCCTCATGTTGCTGCTCCAGCTGGAGAAATAAGATGCTTTATTGATGACTTTTTGTTTCCTGTTGGG
Organism: Chiroxiphia lanceolata; assembly: GCF_009829145.1. Classification (NCBI taxonomy): domain Eukaryota; kingdom Metazoa; phylum Chordata; class Aves; order Passeriformes; family Pipridae; genus Chiroxiphia; species Chiroxiphia lanceolata. The sequence continues at coordinate 2,132,434 of NC_045660.1, read as the reverse complement.
GTGGCATAAATATGTATACACTTGTTTGTACAAGTGGAAATGGTTGCTAAGCCCCAGCCCGAGGCCGGCATTGAAACGAAGCTGGAGTTGATTTTAAATAAAGACATAGAAGGCTGACGTTCAGCTGCTCCAGGGTCTGCCTCTATCTGCATTTTTAATCTGTTTCTGAAGTCCAAATTCATCAGCACGGCACGAACACAGGATCCAAATCCAGAGTCCGGAGTGGTGACAAACTGGAAAACCATCCCTAAACGTGGTGCTCTCCACACTCCTGTTTGGCTGCTGTGGGAGAGGGGGGGGATGCTGGGCTGGGCTGTCCTTGGAGCAGGTCTTGTCCCTTGGCTTTTTGGCTGTTGAATTCACACCAGTTTTGCTTCTTTCTGGCCAGTGGGGTGGATGTTCCTGGAAAGGGAGCTGTCAGTGGGATTCACAGGGATGGACCCTTCCTGCCTGCACCCGACCCGTGTCCCCTGTGCTGCTTTTTGCTGTCAGCACGGCCTGACTGGCAAAATGACCCCTCTTGTTGTGCAGAGAGGAGGCCACGGTGCCTCGGCCGTGTAATCATGTCAGCCTGTCTCTGACAGCAAAGAGGGCAGCAGGGATCAGCTGGAAAAGCTGCCCGTGGTCCCTGAGCCGGATCCGTCGGCCCCTCGTTCCCACGGCAGGGCTGCAGTGGGAGCCTGGGGAGCTGCAGAGGAGAGAAGGAGCCTGAAAGAGGACACCCCCTGCTCCCCCTGCAGTGTGAGCCTGGCCTAAGCACTTTTAGGAAGGGGAGGCAGAGTGTTGAGTGGGGGGTTCTTGTAGGTCTTTGGTGTGGAAGGTGAGGAGGAGGCAGAAAGGAATGGCTGGAAGTGGCCTCAGGGTGTGATCAGGAAGCTCCTCTGGCTGTCCCAGTGTGTGAAAACTTCCCCACTTCCCTGGAAGTGTTCAAGGATGGGGCTTGGAGCAACCTGGGCTGGTGGAAGGTGTCCCTGCCCATGGCAGAGGGTGGAACTGGATGATCTTCAAGGTCCCTTCCACCCCAACCCATTCCATGTCCTTGCCCATCTCTGGCAGCTCCAGCTCTGTCCCACCAGCAGCACGGGGAGGTCTCAGACCCTCAGCAGACCCTCCAGCCCAGAGGCAGCTGCAAGACTTGGGGTTAAACGTCAGTTTAATGGATTTAAACTGCCAGGGAGTGGGTTTAGATGGGATATTGGGAAGGGATTCTTCCCTGGGAGGGTGGGGAGGGGCTGGGATGGAATTGCCAGAGAAGCTGTGGCTGCCCCATCCCTGGGAGTGTCCAAGGCCAGGTTGGAGCAACCTGGGCTAGTGGAAGGTGTCCCAGCCCATGGCAGGGGGTGGGACTGGATGGGCTTTAAGGTCCCTTCCAACCCAAACCATTCTGGGATTCTCTGTGGGCACAGTCACAAGGGTCTGCTTGGGTAAAGGGCAGAACAAGGACCCAGGAGAGCCCACCCTGTGCCCTGCACAGACTCAGCCCCACGAGCACCAGGAGAGTGAGAGGAAAGCAGAGGAAAGCACAGAGAAAAGCCCCTTTGTGCCAGAGCTCTGGAGGGGAGGTTGGAATGCAGCAGCTCCCTCAAAAGCTCCTTTGAGGCTCCGTCTCGCTCAGCTGCCAGTGGGTTTTCAGTCCATTCACATCCCTCTCCTCCGAGTGTCTCCCAGATATCCCTGAGCAGAACAAAGCTGGGCACCTTCCTTGCCAGGGGACATTGCTGGCACTGGAGCCAGAGCAGTGCCACACACACACAGCTTCCCTCAGTGTGCACATCCAGAGCCTGGGGGAGATGGGAAGCCAGGGAAGGGCAGGATTTGCCCCCTGGAATTTGTTCCAGTTCAGACAGACAGACAGACATCAGCAAGCCCCTGTCATCCTTCAGTAGCTTCCTTTAATCTGTTATATCATTTATTATCTGTCATTTCTCCCTTCTCCTGCCCAGGATTTGCAGGATATGCCTGTGTCACCATCCCAGGAAATTCAGGATTTTCCCTGAGCTGCTCCCAGGGAGGTGGGTTAGAGCTGGGCTTGGCACTGCTGGGGCAGCAGTTGGACTCCGTGAGCTCACAGGGCTTTTCCAACCTTAATTATTCCATGGATTCCACGATCCTGTGACTCCAGAATCTCTGCTCTCCAGCCCAAACCACCCCAGCACACGAACCCTCTGCTCCCTGCTTTATCCTCCCCAGGGGACCACCAGGATTCACTTCCAGGCAGGAGCTTCATTCCTGTTGTTGCCACCAGGAGAAGCCAGGGAAGGTTGTGGGGAAACCCTTCCCACGTCCTCCAAGGTGTTCTTGTCCGTGGTTTAGGTCTGTGCAAGGGGTGGAGAAGCATCTCCTCTGCTTTTCCCTCCTCTCCATGGCTTCAGAGATGCTCCCTGAGCCTGCAAATATTTGGAATTTCAAGACTCTTCCCGCTGGAGGCACATCTGGACCTCGAATTTGGATCCCCAGCTTTCTCTCTGCCTGTTTTATTCATGGTAATTCAATGCCATCAACAAAACAGTCCCATTTTACCTGAAATCTCCCATTCCCACCTGAAAGTCTGCAGGGGAAACACACCTTGCCATGCTCTAAGCAAACAATATTCACATTTTACAGTTCCCAACCTGGCAGAATGTGATCTCCTGGAGTCCCCTGGTGAGATAAAGTAACCACTTGCTGTTCACTCCTGACCTGAACTCCCATTTATTCCACTGAAATGTGGTTATCAAGCTCTACAGAGCAACTTTCATGCTAAAAATAAGCACAGTTTTCCAAATGTATTACAGAATTTCTTAGAAGACAGAAGCCCAGGGAGGATTCCCCAAAGCAGAATGCAAGGCTGAAGAAATGAAAGAATAATTTAGAGCCTTAGAAAGTGGATCATTTATAATTTTTTTTCCCCCCTTAATATTGCAAAATTCATAAAATCAATGATTCATGGGAATATTTGCCTGGCCATTGAGGCAGCTTTGTAACAGGGTAAATAATTGAGATGCCTTTATTACATTATTTATTGGAAAATTCACAGCATAAATAATTCAAAATCAGCTAATTATGTGGAAACTGAGGGCTAAAGGGGGGCAACACAGTCCATTAGTTATGGCCACACAGTGGAATTTAATTCCCTTTTTCCAGGAGCAGGAGGTTCTGGCAAGAGCAGGGACAGTGGGGAGGCAGCTCCTGAGGGCACGGGATGATGGGAGTCCTGCTGCTGCTGCTCCCAAACTGCATCCAGAGGGTGTGGGATCCCATCCCCATCCCTGGGATCTCTGGGAATCAGATCCTGAACTGGTTGCAGGTCGAGCTCTGCTGCCTGGGCTGGGTGATTTCAGACCTGCATGGAATCATGGAATGGGGTGGGTTGGAAGGGGACCTTGAAGATCATCTCATTCCACCCCCTGCCATGGGCAGGGACACCTCCCACTATTCCAGGTTGCTCCAACCTGGCCTTGGACACTTCCAGGGATGGGGCAGCCACAGCTTCTCTGGGAAATCCATTCCAGGGCCTCCCCACCCTCCCAGGGAAGGATTTTCTCAGAATGTCCCATCGAAACCTTTTCTCTTTAGTTTAATCCCAACCCCCCTGTCCTGTCACTCTGCCCTTGTCCAAAGTCCCTCTCCAGCAGGAGAGTCCACCTTACAGGCAGCTCTGATTTCCCTCTGGAATCCAGGTCTCCCTTCCTGGTTTTTCTCAAGGTCTGCCCAGCAGCGAGTTGTCCCAGAGATGGATGAGCAAACTTTGGAAGAATTAGTGGAAAGCAGGAGCCAGGGCCTTGCTGGGCACGTAGGGATGGGCCCTGGAGATTGGATGTTCCTGTTTTCATTGTCACCTTTGACTTTTGGGGGTCTCAGCCCCTTTCCCAAGAGGATTTGCATCCATCAGCTGAATTTATAGGGCTGAAACCACCTTTCCATTACCTGCAGGACAAGCTCTGCTGCCTGGGCTGGGGGATTTAATGCCTTCATGGACCATGGAATGGTTTGGGTTGGAGGGACCTTAAAGCCCATCCAGTGCCACCCCCTGCCATGGGCAGGGGCACCTTCCACTACCCCAGGTTGCTCCAAAACCCATCCCACCTGGCCTTGGACACTTCCAGGGATGGGGCAGTGACTTGTTCCAGTGTTCCAACACCCCCTTCCTTTACCTGATCTAAATCTCTCCTCTTTGGTTCAAAATCATTCCCTCTTGTCCTGTCACAGCAGCCTCAGGTTTTCTGAGTCTTCCTGGAGCATCTTTGGGTCATGGAATGCCTGGAGATGCTTTTGCCTTTGGTCTGAGAGCTCCAAAAAAAAAGAAAGAAAGGAAGAAAAGAAAGGAAAGGAAAGAAAGGAAAGAGAAAGAGAGAGATGAAGAGGAGGGAAGGAAGGAAGGAAGGAAGGAAAGGGGGAAAAGCAAAAGGGAAGGCAAGGGAAAGGTTTGGGAAGGGAAGGTTTTGGGAAGGTTTGGGAAGGGAAAGGAAAAGGGAAGGGAAAGGAAAAGGAAAATAGAAAGGGAAGGTTTGGAAAGGTTTGGGAAGGTTTGGGAAGGGAAGGTTTGAGAAGGGAAGGTTTGGGAAGAGAAGGGAAGAGAAGGGAAGAGAAGGGAAGGGAAGGGACTGAGCCCTCTGGAAGCTCACACCCCCTGCAGTTTGATCAAAATAGAACACCCCAAACACACATCTTTTTCTTTATCAGAAAAAAAAACCAAAAATTTTACAAAAGGAGTGAAATCTGGGTATTTTCCACTCCCTTCCTGCCAGAGTTTTGCCATCAGTAGCTGAACACACCTTGCAAAATGCATTTACCACTGTGTGGAATGTTGACTACGTAAGAATAGGTTATAAACACAAATTAATTTTTCTCTGCCTCTTCTGATGCTGATTTTTGACTCACACGAGCTTCATTATTAAAAGCACAACCTCTTCCCTTCCTCCCTCCCACCTCTCCCCCTTTTCCAACCTATAAAAGCATCAGCAGCCCAACAGCTGCTTTCAAAGCCTGGACTTCTTCAGGAATTTGGGAATAAGCAGCTTCCTCCTCTCAGCTCTGCCTGGCAGCTCCAGGAGAGGGGAATGTCTGGGGTGCAGATACAAACAGGAATTATAATACAGGATTATGGCTCTGGTTTGGAAAATGCCACCCAAGCAAACAAAGAGTTATGCACCTCCTATGTATGAAACATTCATTTTTTGCCACGTTGTTGTAACTGGAACAGCACAGCAACTATTGTTAATTCTTCCCTGGGAGGGTGGGGAGGCCCTGGAATGGATTTCCCAGGGAAGCAGTGGCTGCCCCAGCCCTGGAAGTGCCCAAGGCCAGGTTGGACGTGGCTCTGAGCAGCCTGGGCTCTGGAAGGTGTCCCTGCCCATGGCAGGGGCTGGAACGAGGTGATTTTTAAGGTCCCTTCCCACCCAAACCACTCCAGGATTCCATGATCTGGAATAAAGTCGTTGTGTGCACACAGAACCCCTGGGTGGGCACAAAGCTCAAACAGAGGGAAATTTGGGACCACCTTGGAAAGAGCCAAGTGGGTTTTATCCAAGTCACCATCCGTGGAAGTGATAAAAGAACAAGTGGATGTGGCACTCCATGATGTGGTTTAGTGGGAATGGGGGTATTTTTGCTGGAATTGCCCAAGGCCAGGCTGGATGTGGCTCTGAGCTCCCTGGGCTGGTGGAAGGTGTCCCTGCCCGTGGGATGGGATAGGTTTTAAGGTCCCTTCCAAACAAAACCTGGTGGGATTCTGTGTTTCTCAGCCTGCAGAGATCCCACCTATGTCCAGGAGCTGCTGGGAAATCCCCCCAGTCCCACCTAAAAGCCATTCCTGCAGGGCTGGCTGGAGCTCTGGAGCCAAAGGATGGATCCAGCTGCTCCTGCAAACCCAGGCAGAGGTATTTTTGCTGCAAACATGGTGCTGAATTCACCACAGGGGGGTTAAACTGGGGGTTAAACTGATCATCTGTTGCTCAGCTTGGGAGGGGTGAGAAGCCCAGAGAGGGGGTGGCTGCAGATGTTGCAGGTTGTGTTGCACTTTGGCACTGTCCCTCTGGCTCCACTTCTCCCTGCCCTGGAGCAGAAGCACTGCCAGCACCCAAAGAGTGCCCAGAGCTGGCCTGGGGCACCCCAAGGAGCCCCGTGGGTCCCAAAGGTGCTCCCAGAAATAGTGGGACTGTTGCTTTGGATGATGCTCCTGGTGAGGCACAAGTGCAGTCAGGGACCATGAGAGGGTTGGGGAGAGGGCAGGGCCACCCAGCTGGGGATGGGACAAGGGACAGGACGAGGGAATGGCCTCAAGGGGCACCAGGAGAGCTTTAGGTTGGGTATGAGGGAGAATTTCTTCCCTGAAAGGGTTATCCAGCCCTGGCACAGCTGCCCAGGGCATCTCCCCATGCCCAGTCCCAGGTGTCCCTGCCCCGTGGGGACCCTGCCGGGCAGGGGGTGCTGTCAGAGCTGCCCTGCTCTGCATCCTGCCCCCCACCCCTGTGCCAGGGGGGCAAAACTTTGGAGGTGTTTTCCCTGGCAATACCTTTGGAATCTCCTCTCTGCTCAGCATTCCAGGCCGTGCTGCAGCCAGCACAGGGCCCCTGGTGCTGTCCCCTGCCAGAACACTGCCCCTTCCCCCCGGCCCTGCACAGAGCTGCCTTTCAGCTCCAGACCTGCTTCTGGCTCAGCCTGGCCCGTCCCCAGAGGGGTCATTAATTCCAAGTCGTGGTTGATTTGCCACCAGCAGCACGAGGCTGGTGGGACAGCCCCTGATGGTCTCTCCCAGCTCAGAATATTCCGTGAAAAATAACCGGTGAAACTCCGACCCCTGGACCTCGTGGGTCCCTCTCAGCTCAGAATATCCTGTGAAAAATAATCTGTGACCACTGAACCCTGTGGGTCCCTCCCAGCTCAGAATATTCTGTGAAAAATAACCGGTGAAACTCCGACCCCTGGATCTCGTGGGTCCCTCTCAGCTCGGAATATTCCGTGGAATGAATCCATGGAGCTCTGAGGGCTCAGCCTTCAGTTCTGCAGCTTTTGGGGACGTTGGCTGCTGGTTTTGCCTAAGCCAGTTGTGTCTGGGACTCGTCAGCCCTAGCAGTGCTTCCATCTGGGTGCAATCCAGACCTCGTGGCACCCTCAGGAAGCCGAGAGGAAGCCGCTGGTTCTGGCAAAGGAGGAGCTCAGTTATTCCAGGCGGCTTCTCTGGGATGTTTTCCGCCTCCTGGGAACTGGGAGAGTCAGATCCTGGCTCCTGCCTTGTCCTGCTGATGGAGTCTTTGCCCACCCACCACGTCTGCATCTCACCGGAGTGAGAGCCCACGTAGGATCTTGCTTTTGCCTCTCACCTTTCAAGCTTGGACTCAAAAACGTGCCTTTGTCAGGCCAAGGGACTCCCCCAGCCCAGGGGGAAGGTGCAGCCAGGAGGGAAAAAAGATGTGGGAATCCCTGGGAGACAAAAAGGTGCTGGTCCTGCAGCACTGGAGCAGCCCGAGGTGTCCCTGAGGTGCAGGAAGGATCTTGAGAGATGCAGAGAGGGCTGAGCTCTCACAGCCTCTGGAGAAGGCACCACCTTCTCCTCACCCCAGGGTGGGCCTGAGCACCCTGCTCTTCACCTGCCCCTCATCCAAGGGTGCTGGGAGCTGGGAAGGTGCTGGGAGAGAAGGTGACAATTGTCCCTGCTGAAGACAAGGCTGAAGAACTGGCTTGGCAATGGTGACCGAGCTCCCTGCTGAGCTCCCTCCCACCCTGAGTTGCCTGTGAGGAGATAATAAAAGAAATAAAATAAAATAACTAAGATAACATAAAATGTGATTGTGCAGCTGAATTTGACAGCTCTGCCCATGCCAGAGCCACCTGCCCACCCTGGCACAGCTCAGGCTCCTGGCACAACCCAGCCTGCTGTGGGGAAGGAGCTCACCCAGCATCCTGCTCCTCCCAGCACCCAGGAACAGCACCCCCATCTTCCCTGGGCCTGGGTGTAGCCATTAATCCGGGCTAAAATTCCCTCCAGAGCTCACTCCAGGAATCCCAGAGTGTTCCTTTCCCTCCCTGCCCAGGTGGGCAGGCTGCACACCAGGCTTTGGAATTGGCTCAGCAATCCCTTCCCTGGCCAAGGGCTCCCCCTAAAACCCATCCCAGGTGATCTGTGAACCATTCCCACCGTCAGGATCACTTGGAAGAGGGATCTTTTTCTTTGTCCAATGGCTCCACGTGGTAATGGATGCTCTCTGATCCTCCTTGGAGGGTTTGTTGTGCTCCTTCCACCACAGATGGGGAAAAACTGAGGCACAAAGGGTTGGAAAAACCCTCTAAAATCATCATCCCACAGCCTGGGGGGAGAGTCAGGTGTGCTCTGCCTGACCTTGTGAAAATACATCCTTTTTGGGGAATAAATCCCTTTTTTTCTGACGGGTTTTGTGTTGAGTGTGTGTTTTATTTCCTGGGTTTGTTTTTTTTTTTTAGGCGGGAAATAGTGGATAATGAATTGGGATTGAAACAAATCGCTCTGAGCTGCCTGGCCAAGACCAAAATCTCCTTGTTTGTGGGGCTGAGTCAAGAGTCCAACCCTTCCCAAGGCCAACCCCTGACCCCAAGTGCCACATCCACACGTTTTTTTGAACCCTTGATGCAGCCAGACAAAGGCACAGCCTCTCCAACCTCTCTTTTCCTGGAGAGCAATTCAGAGGGGACCAAAAAAAAAAAACAAAACCACAATAAAAAATGGCCAACTCCATTTATTATAATAAACCAAGCACGTCGAGCAGCCCTCCCCAAATTTACAACCGGCACAGAGCTTCACCCAGACATTTTATGAGCACAGTGTGACACTCTCCATGGAGACAGGAATGTTTATTTAGCCCAAACCCGAGCTGCCCCTGCTCAATGGGCTTGTCAGGGGGTTTTTCAAGCAGCCCTGATTTATGGAGGAGCCAGGGAAGAGCTCAGTGCTCCCAGCCCGGCCTCCCTCACCCTCTCAGAGGGAGTTTTCTCCCCCAGCCCTGGGTGTTGGGAGCAGAGCAGCACTGGGAGCCCTGCCCTGGGGTTGTGGAAGCACCAGAGCTCACTCAGTTGAAAGGTCAAGGGATACAAATGGAAACATGCCCTAAAAAAACCCCCAGAATTCCCAGGAGTGGGCTCTGGGCAAGCAGGGATTGTTTGTCTGGGGCTGTTGGCAGGGGGAAAAGCTGAGGAGGTTCCCAAGCAGCCCCTGTGCCTGCAGTGACCTCCTGGTTGTGACCTGCCCAGGAGATTTAATGTCTGGGGGAGGCCTTGCTGCCTTCCCTGCTCTCCATCACTCCACTCAGCCCTTTCCCACGTGGGAAATCAGCATCTCCTCAATTCTAAAATCTGAATGTTTGTGTACCAGAGTATATAGGAGTTTAATTTGAGTAACAGTGGCACCTTAATTAGTAGTCTCTGCTAGACCCTAGAATCTTTTTACTATGTCTACTTATTAAATAGTTCTTTCCCTACCTTTTGATTTGTGGATATACTCAGGTCTTTGATGTTTGGCAACTTAGATGATATTTCAGTATCTACAGCAAGAAAAATATAAGCAAAAAACAGAGAATGATTTTTATTGTATGATATAACACAGGGATATTTACAAATAGAACAGATCTTTCTTCACTCCTGGATTTTATGAATAGGTTATCAGTATGGTAATATCCTGAAGTTAACAGCTGCTGGCATTGAATTATCAGTGTCCATCAGGTTTTCTTCAAATATACACTGTTTAACAGCTTCCAGGTGCATTCAGCTGTTCCTCAGTTCGTTTTAGGGAGATACTCTCACTCAATTGTCTGGAACTGGGAGGGTATCTGAGTATTTTGGGACAATCGTGGCTAAGCACAGTTTTTATAGATTTTACTATCTCTAGTATAGCAGGCACAGCACAGCACAGGGCCTGGGGGGGATGTTGGCTGTGAGCAGAGATGGGGAGGAGGGAAGGAGGGAGAGGTTTTCCTGCCATCTCCCAGTCAGCCCGTGCTCCGGGAGGAGGAATCCCTGCCCCCAGCCAAGGAGGAGGTGCCCTGGATGGGGGGAGGGCAATTGAGTTGTGGGGATGGGGCCCAAAGAGGGGTTTTGGTGCTTCCCTGTGATGCTTTGAGGAGACTCTGCCCTGGATCTCGCAGGGGGAGAGGTGAGCTGGCTCTCCTTGGCTCCAACCTGGCTCTGCAGCAGGACTTGCTCCAGCTCCTGGGATCCCTCCCAGCCCCACCTCAGGCACCATTTGCTGCAGATTTGCAGAAGTCTCCCTCCCAAAGCAACCTCTGCAGCTCCTTTCCAAGGTCAGACCTGCCTGTGGGTGGAAAGCAATGCAAATTCGGGTTCAGCTGAGCCAAAGGTTGAGCTCTGGAGCATCCACTGGAGAGAGAGGTGATAAGTGAGGGAAATGAAGCATTAAACCCCCGTGGTGTGGGACTGGGAGGTTCCCATGGGGTTGTTTTGATCCCTTTCCCCTCAAATCTTTGCAAAACACACCCTTTGACACAGGGTGACAACTGGTGTCCCAGCAGGGCCAGTTCCACCCCAGCCATGAGCAACCCTGACTCCCGAGGGGGGAATTAATTCACAAATGTACAATGGGCTGTGGGTCATTCCTTGGTGGATTCACAGGCTGGAAACATCCCCTGGCTCAGTTTTTGCCGATGATCTGATTTGCTCATGTGGGTCAAATGAAGAGAAGCAACTCAGCAACCTGAGGAGCTGTGGGAAATGAGGGCTGTGGGTTTTCCAGAGAAAATGGGTTTTCTCCTGATTCACCTGTGCTGGAGCAGGCTGGGAGCAGTGCAGGTGTGGGGGCATTAATGGGAGTCAGAGCTGGCTCCAGACACCAGGAGAGTCTCTGGTTTGGGGAAACCTGGAGTCCTGGGTGATGGAGAGCTGGCCAGGAGTCAGCAGTGCCCTGGCAGCCAGGAGGGCCAACCCTGTCCTGGGGGCATCAGGGGGGGATTGTCCTGCTCTGCTCTGCCCTGGGGCGGCCTCACCTCAACATTGGGGCAATTTGGGGGGACACAATGGAGGGAAGGGATTGAGCCATTGGAGAGTGTCCAAAGGAGGGCAAAGAGATGGGGAAGGGCCTGGATTTGAAGGCGTGGGAGGACACTGAGGGCACTTGGTGTGTTCAGCTGGAGCAGAGGAGACTGAGGGGAGACCTCAGTGCAGTTCCAATTCCTGGGCAGGGGCAGAGGAGGGGCAGGGACTGAGCTCTGCTCTGGGGGAGCAGGGACAGCAGCCAGGGAACGGCTGGAGCTGTGTCAGGGCAGGCTCAGGTTGGATCTCAGGCAAAGGTTCTTCCCCCAGAGGCTGGTTGGGCACTGCCCAGGCTCCCCAGGGCAGTGGGCACAGCCCCAAGGCTGCCAGAGCTCCAGGAGGGTTTGGCTGCTCCTCTGGGGCACAGGGGGTGACTCTTGGGGCTGGGCCTGTGCAGGGCTCAGGGTTGGACTCCATGAGCCTTGGGGGTCCCTTCCAGCTCAGCACATTCTGGGATTCCATGATTGGATTTTTAAGCCATTCCCCCCCCCATCTCCTCTGCCACACTCTCATCCATGGTGTTACTGGCTCTGTTGCTCAGCTGGCCCAAATTTTGGGCTGTCCCCACTTAACCTTGACCTGCAAAGCCCTCCGGGGTCCTCGGATGAAAGGCAAAAGAAGAGCTGCCCAGGGGAGGGGGGAAAAGCCACCGCAGCCCGTGCTCGGGTGACAGGGCCATTCAATAAGCAGACAGAGAAGGGGATGATAGCCCAGCTCAGGAAACAATATCTCCCCTAATCCCCAAATTGTGTCTCCTGGGGATCGTTAACCAAATATCTTGTCCACAGCTTAATTGTAGCCAATTATGCCAGCAGGGAAGAGTGCACCTTCATTGTGTGGGCACAAAGAGGAGCTGAGCAGGAGAGCTGGGATCAGTCTACTCAGAGAAAATTCAACAAATGAGGCTTTGTGAATAGCTTTCCTCGTTCTTTTTTGCTTTTATTTTCTCCTTCCCCCCCCCCCCCCTTCTTTTCTGGCTTATTGCCATGTAAAAAAAAAAAAAATCAATCTGGGGCAAGGGGTGACGAGGAGACTGAATTTAGGTCAATCAGAGAAAAAAAACCACCAGACAAATTAAAAAGGAACGGGTTTTGTTCAGGTTTGAAGTGTTCCTTTAAACTCCTTAAAAATGAAAGGAAGAAAAGCCCTGACTGGGAAAGGTCGTGGTGAATCTGCAGAGAAAGCACCAGGGTTTCTCTTTCACAGGATTTAGGTGGGGCAGGAGGAAGGTGTGCTGGGGGCAGGTTGGTGTCTCAATCCTTGCTTTTACAAGGAGAGCTCCTGGAATGGCAGAACAGCCTTCAGGCTTCCCACTGCCTCACATCCCAGTGCATCCCAGCCCATCCCAGGGCCTACTGGCAGCTGGATCAGCCCCTTCTGTATATACATATATACATGTCTTAAGTAATTTGTTATTACATAAAATCCCATATATACATTTCTTAAGTAATATTTCTACCATCTGAACCTCGCCTGATAGAAGAAACTAAGATCTGGGGAGAGCAAAGAATCCAATCTCACCCCCAAAACGCCCCTAAGGTCACTTGGTGACGTGAGGAAAAGGGCAAGAGGGTTTGGGTTAGGAGCTAAATATTTCCAATAGATGTCATTCCTTAAGAAAGCCTTTGGAAAGCTCCAGGAATCTGCTCAGGTTGTGTGTGAGGAGCATCCAGCCAGGAAATCCAGCACACCCAGTGTCCATGCCCTTGGATTTGCCAGGTAACTTCTGAAGCCTCGGGAAGCAGATTCCAGTTTGGCTGATGCCCATCTCACCTGCCCAGTGCAATGGTGGATTTATTCCAGGCAGGAACCACCTTTTCTGTTGTTTTCAGGTGGCTCCAAGCCCTGGGCAGCTCTGAACTGGGGCTCAGATGCCACACTGGGACCACTGGTTGGATGGAGAAGGTATTGGAGAAGAGCTGGAGTGGGTCTTCCTCACTGGAAGAGGAAGAGTCTCCATCTGATCCATCCATCCGGGAGGATCTGGGAGAGGAACTCGTGCTCCTGAACCTCTAGATCTCCCCAAAAAGCTGCAGGTCACCAGAGCACATCCCAGGCACTTGGAGCTGGTTTGCAGAGCAGCTGGAGCTGCTGGCACGGCCTCGGACCTCCGGGCTGAATAAAGGGAAACACAGAGGGAAACTTATGGAACAGCAGCAAAAGAAATAACCAAAACATGTGTCTAGAAAGAGGAAAAGCAGACTCTGGAGCAGCAGAGCCAGAGCCCAGCCAGGCCAGCGAGGGGAGGAAGTGTCACAGGGTGAATCTCCGGGTGTTTTCTGTTCAGGAGCTCTGAGAGGCAGAGGATTCGTGTGTCTGCCTCATCTCCCACCCCAGTTAATTCAGGAAGAGCAAATTCTCACACACAGACTCATCAGCCTTTCATGACTGTTTTCCATCAGCTTATGCATATTTAAAATATCCCTGCTCTGGGTTGGCAGCACTGAGAGAACTCCCTGGAAAAGGCCCACACCGGGAGTCCATCGTTTAACTCCGTGACAAGGGACAAGCTGAGGTGGTTTGCAGTTCATGTCCAACCTGGTGGCAGCCAAGAATCACCCTTTTCTTACAGGTTTTTTTAATATTTTTTAACATTTCTCACAGTGGTTTGTTTTTTTCCATGAAAGGGTTGAGGAATAGGGTGGGATATTTTAATCCAAAAAATCACCATCCCTGGTGGATCAGTCCATGGTGGCACAGCGAGTCTTGGATCACAACAGGCACGGAAAGGGGTTTGTGCAGCTCCCAGGCAGGAGGTGATGCTGAGGGAGGTCCTTGTGCCCGGCAGGATGCACACAGAGAGCAGCCTCCTCCCTCTGGAGCTGCCAGATTCCAGGGATTTCCAGCGGAACCAGCAAATAAACAAAGCCACCCATCGAGGTGGGAGCTCTGAGTCCTGTGTTGGGCAAGTCCTGAATCTCCAGCTGGAACTTGGACCTTCAGGCAGGATCCAGGGAGCTGCCAGGAAGGATGTCAGCAGGTGGTGCTGTGCCCCGGAGGGTGGGATTGAGGGAATCTCCTCTGGCTCCGGGCATTCTCCGTGGTGCTGAGATGGGAAGTGGAGCTCAGGACCACTCCTGGCCGTGAGATGCTCAGAGAGGTGACTGCAAAGGGCACCTGGCTCAGCAGCTCCAACCACTCTGGCATGTCCCAGCCGTGGACAGAGGCTGGATTGCTTTTAATCCCAGAGTCACTGAGGTTGGAAAAGACCTCCAAGGTCATCAAATCCCCCCTGTGCCCCATCCCCACCTTGTCCCCCAGCCCAGAGCACTGAGTGCCACAGCCAGGCCTTCCTGGGACACCTCCAGGGGTGGGGACTCCAAACCTCCCTGGGCAGCCCCTGCCAATGTCTAACAGCCATTTCCATAAAGAAATTCCTGCTGATGTCCAACCTGATACAACCCTGGCACAGCTGGACGCCGTTCCCTCTCCTCCTGTCCCTTGCTCCCTGGGAGAAGAGGCCCATCCACAATTCCCACACAGAGAACTGGTGGGATGGATCCAGTTCCCTGGGAGAAGAAGCCCATCCACAATTCCCACACAGAGAACTGGTGGGATGGATCCAGTTCCCTGGGACAAGAGGCCCATCCACAATTCCCACACGGAGAACTGGTGGGGTGGATCTGGTGCCCTCCTGCCAGCAGGAAAACAAACGATCCAGTGGGGAAAGGGGGATCAGGTGCCTGCCTGGCCTCTTTCCCAGTTGCTCCCAGCTCCTTGCTGGGTCAGCCCCAGCTCCCCAGCACCTCTCAGCTGGTGCCTCCTGAAGGCACTGACACCGTGCAGGTCCCAAGGCTGGTGTGTGTGTTCCTGCAGGGAATTCCACGGCCGGAGCAGCGGGATGCTCCCGGCGCTCCTGTCACATCCCGGCTGTGGGGAGCAGCAGTGATGCTGACAGATGGAGACAGGGAAAAACCGGCCCTGCAAACCCAGCCTAATTGCTCTGGAGCTCCCAGGGAGCAAACTGGGAGGTGGGAATGCCCAATCCTGCCGGTGGCAGCAGCGAGGTTTCCTTGGGAAGACTCCAAAGCTCCTCATTCCAGGCTCCAGGGGGTCAGTGCTGCTCTCGGATCTGCCCAGCTGCTCTTTGAAGGTGTGTCCACCACAGCCCCAAACCTGAAGCTGGGGGCTCTGCAGACCAATCCTCAGCTGGGATTTGCCCAGTGGGAAGCCCTGGGAAATGTGCTGCTTTTTCCCAGATTTCCAGACCCACTGATATCCCTGGCCTACTTTTCCAGCCCCCTCCTGGCCAGCTGACCCCTTTCATTCCCAGGCAGTGTTCAGCAAAGTGAGGGTGCCTATTGATGTTTGATTAGGATTTAGCCAAGGGGTCAAAAAATGTTATTAAATAAAACTCCTGCTTTTTTGTTATATATATTATATATTTATTATAGATATATATTTATTATAGGAAAGAAAAAACTACACTGCTCTCCCATATAGCCCACAGAGAGAGAGAGATCTCTCCAATATAATAGAGATATCTCTCTCTCTCTCTCTCTATATATATATATATATATAAAATATAATAGAGATATATTTCTATATTTCTTAAGTAATATATCTACCATCTGAACTTGCCCTGATAGGAGAAATTAAGATCTGGGGAGAGCAAAGAATCCAATTTCACCCCCAAAACGCCCCTAAGGTCACTTGGTGACGTGAGAAAAAGGGCAAGAGGGTTTGGGTTAGGAGCTAAATATTTCCAATAGATGTCATTCCTTAAGAAAGCCTTTGGAAAGCCCCAGGAATCTGCTCAGGTTGTGTGTGAGGAGCATTCAGCCAGGAAATCCAGCACACCCAGGCTCAGCCAGCAGGATTTGTGGGCTGATAAAACACTGTTTTCACCCTCAGAGCAACACTCAGGGAGAAAATGGTGTCACTACATCTTTTTTTTGGGGGGGTACCAACATCTGGGGATGTGCAGGAAGCCTCTGCCAGGAAAAAAAATAAGACCAAGAGCTCAGTGGACAAAGTAAAAACTTTGCTTTTTGCTCTGAAGAGTCGAGGTGCTCTTTGCCTGCTCTCCAAACACTCTGTATGGACTGTGCAGTGCCTCCACTCAACAAAAAAAGGCAATTTCCACATGTCTTTATTGCATTTATAATTAAGAGGCAGCAGCAGCTGAATTGCCTCGGTGGCTCAGGGCTTTGAAGAGGATGCTTTGAAACGAGGCCTATTAGTGTTCAATTGGTTATTGATCATCAGCCCATTGCCATTCCTCAGGAAAGGCAGGCACTGAGACAGGAATCTGGGATCTGAGACCTTCCAAAGGCTCTCAGAAAAACAGGGATTATTTATGGAAGTGCTGGGCCGGTAAAAGCGCTGATGGTGTCTATTGATCTTTGATTAGGGTTCAGCCAAGGGGCCAGAAAAATGTTATTAAATGAAACTACTGCTTATCAGGGGAAAGAAAAAATACCATTGCTGTCCAGTGTGGCCTAGAGAGAGAGAGAGATACCCCAGATATTTATATATCAGAGAATTATGGGATCATTTAGGTTGGAAAAGCCCTCTAAGATCGCCAAGGCCAGCCAGCACTTCTGAGGCCACCACTAAACCATGGCCCCAGGCACCACATCCACATGTTTTTGGAACACTTCCAGGGCTGATGGACAGCTGTGCCAGTGCCTGACCACCCTTTTTGGGAAGAAAGTTTCCCAGATATCCAAACTAAAGCTCCCCTGGTGCACAACTTGAGGCCGTTTCCAGCAGAACAGTCTTTTGTTTGGGGTGAAATCTCTCTCATTTCCCTTTATGTCCCCCAAATTTGGTGTCAGTTTGAGATCCCTGGATCCCATGGAGCAGACATTGGCACAGGTTGCTCAGAAAAGCCCAGACATCTGTGCCAGGGAAGATGAGGAGCATCCAGGGCACCTCTGCAGGGCTCACGAGGGACCTTCGGGAAACTTCTCCCTTCTGAAGGCTGTGGGATTCTCCTGCACCCCTGGACACCCCAATCCTGCTCATCCCATGGCAATCCAGTCCTGTGGAGAGGAGGCTGCCATGGCACAGGTCACTGTTAGGGAGAACTGTTTATCCTCATGGCTCCTGGGGCACCTTGTTGGACAGAACTCGCCTTATTTCATCTTTATTTATGGATAAATACCTCTCACTTATGGGCACAGAGACATGGGATGGGTCCTGTCCTTCAGGATTTCATGGGAAGACATGGAATTGGATTGCTCCAGTGTTCAATACGTTGAAAACATAGATTCTGGCCCTTTTCCAGGTGTTTTTAGGTCTGATTCAGTCCATGCTAAGCGAGGTGACAGTGACAACAAGGAGAGCTATCCACAGCCATGTCAGAGCAGAGTTTCCCAAGGGAAGAGCTGCAGAAGCTGTGCTGTTGAAGGATAAAAATTTTGGGGTTTGGGGAGAGATTACAGCAGCTCCCCCTCTCCTTGCCCCTCCTTTTCCTTTGCCAGCCTGTTTTTTGCCCACAAGTTCTCCCTAAACAGAGAGAACAACCCAACTAAACCAAGAGCTGTTGGGTTTCAACTGCCCTGGACACTGCAGGTTGTTGTTCTGGGTAGAACAGCCCTAAAACCAGCCTGGTTTCTTCCCACTGAGTCCACTGAGCTAGGAAAATCATGTCCTTGTCCAGGAAACCAAGATTTTCCAGAGCTGTGAGTGTGTGCACAGAAGTACAAACCCACAAGGAGCACAGTTCTCCTCCACGTGAGCTGCGGTGTCAGTGTGGAATCTGGCAGCGGAAAACCAGGGATGGGAGTGGGAAGAACACCTGCAATCCTGTGGGAAGAACCCCTGCAATCCCCTGGGCAGGCCAGCTTTGCTTTAGCCAAAAATATCTGGAGGAGACTGGAGCACTCCTGAAATATCTGCATCCAGCAGGGCAGAGGACGCTCTGCCAGGATCTGGGGTGGGAAGGCAGCAGGATGAGCCAGCTCTGAGCCAGCAGCAGCTGCACAGCCTGGCTGGTAGGAGTAGGGAGGGGGCTGGAACATTCCTGGCCCATCCTACCTCTTCAGTGTTCACAGGACTGATGAATATTTTACCAGGCTTGAAATATTGATGGTCGGAGTTGACCTTTGTTGTCGCTGATCCATCGCGGGTGGCTGGGTTGGGATCATTGCAGGGGGACATTCACTGAGCCATGAGAAAGGCACAAACACCCCCAAAGCCACTCCCAAAACCCCAGAGGGACAGCTCCAAACACATCCAGCAGGTTGGTGTGTCCCCCTCCCCGTTCCCTGAGCGTGTTGTGGGAGCTCATTGCAGGCCTTGGGAAGGGGGGTCACCCCATGGAGTGCTCAGAGCTGTCCCTCTGCCCAAGAACTTCATTTTAAGTTTATTGTTTAAGTATTTTTGTTTGGTTTTTTTTTTTTAATTACAAGTATTTTAAATTCCAAGGATTTCAGCAGGTGCTGGAGCAGCACATCCTGAGGGTGGGGAGGCCCTGGCACTGGTTGCCCACAGAAGCTGCGGCTGCCCCTGAATCCCTGGAAGTGTCCAAGGCCAGGTTGGACAGGGCTTAGAATCATAGAATCAGACAGGTTGGAAAAAACCTCTGAGATCATCAAGTCCAACCCTTGATCCAACTCTGCTGTGGTTCCCAGCCCATGGCACTGATGCCACATCCAGTCTCACCTTCAACACCTCCAGGGATGGAGAATCCACCCCCTCCCTGGGCAGCCCATTCCAATGGCTGATCACTCTCTCTGTAAAGAATTTCTTCCTAAATCCAACCTAAACCTCCCCTGGCACAGCTGAAGACCCCGTTGTGGAGAGTTTGTCAAACTCTTGTTGTTCTGGTCACCACTCACAGAGAAATCACCTGAAACCTGGGATGGAGTCTGGTGAGACCAGCTGGGATCAGAACCTTTCAGATCTCAAATCACCTGTTCCCTTGAGGATGGCAGTTTGTGTGGATCCATGGTAGGACCTCAGCTCCTGTGCTATGGTTTGGAGATGGGTTATTTCTCCTGGCATTGATGATTCCTCTCCTGTCACAGGGCACAGCATCGGGGGAAGGCACAGGATCAGAAGGTGCAGGATCAGCCGCGCTCCTCGGTCAGAGCTTCCTGGCAGCTTCTGCTGGATTCCTGCAGGCAGCAGGAATTTACCCCTGACAGCTTGGAGTGGCAATGGCCAGCCCAGCCCAGAGCAGCTCAGCCCAAAGGAGCTCAGTCTAGCCCAGAGGAGCTCAGCTCAGCCCAGCCCAGAGGAGCTCAGCTCAGCTCAGCCCAGAGGAGCTCAGCTCAGCCCAGCCCAAAGGAGCTCAGCCCAGCCCAGAGGAGCTTAGCCCAGCCCAGAGGAGCTCAGCCCAGCCCAGAGGAGCTCAGCTCAGCCCAGACGAGCTCAGCTCAGCCCAGACGAGCTCAGCTCAGCTCAGCCCAGCCCAGCCCAGAGGAGCTCGGTCCAGCCTATCCCAGAGCTCAGTCCAGCCCAGCCCAGAGGAGCTCAGCCCAGCCCAGCCCAGCCCAGCTCTGCCTTTCCCCAGCTGCTCTCAGCTCTGCCCATCTGGCACAGAAGCACAGCCAGGCAGAGCCTTGGGGAGCTGCCACCCAGCCCCACTTCACACTCCCAGCCACCCCACCTGTCCTGAGCTCCCACTCAGCCCAGAGCAGCTGCAATTCCTAAAAAAAACCCCTAATAATGTGTCAGAAGATGGCACTTTAGGCAGAGCTGAGCACAAGTGGCCAGGCCATGCCCCAGCCAGGGCTCCCAGCTGGGCACTCCTCAGCTCCTCTGCCCCAAATCCCAGAGGGAAACTGCTCCCCCTGAGCTGCCTTTGAGCTCATTTACATCGAGTGACAACAACTCCTCTTCTTTTTTCCCCTCTGATAATTTTTCCCCTTTTCCAGCCCATTTCTTCTTCTCCTCCCGCTGTTTTCTCCTTCACTTCCCCCCCCCCCCCTTTTCTCCCAAAGAAATGAACTGGAGATGAGGAAGGATCTGTTTTCTGTTTGCTCTGTGACTGCTATTGCTGCTCCCCAAGCCGGTGCTGTCGGAATTCTGGAGACAGGGAGCAGTAAATGGGATGTTTAATCTTACTGTCAAGGCCATATATCATCCCCCAGGCTCCTTCTGGGGTAACAAAAGCTGCTCAAAAGTTGACAAAACGAGCCAAGGAGTGAATAAACGAACAGAAAACATCCAGTTTGTGCTTTTTTAATACCTCCAGAGCCAAAGGGAGACGCAGGAAGGGAGAACCACACGCCGGTGATTCCTGGTTGTTGCTGATTCCTGGGAGAGTTTTGGCCATGAGGAGTGTGAGTGTGGTTTTCCCACAAATGTGCTGCTCCATGAATCCCACTGGCTTGGGAAGCAGCAGCACTTTCCCCTCCTCCC
Source organism: Chiroxiphia lanceolata (assembly GCF_009829145.1). Taxonomy (NCBI): domain Eukaryota; kingdom Metazoa; phylum Chordata; class Aves; order Passeriformes; family Pipridae; genus Chiroxiphia; species Chiroxiphia lanceolata. The sequence goes on along the minus strand of NC_045660.1, from coordinate 2,112,127 downwards.
ATGAGTCATTTCCAGGGTGAGATGGACTTAATTTGTGTCTCCTCCAGGGCAGGTTGTGGCTCCTGCTGTTCCTTGGAAGCTCCTCGTGGGTTGTGAGGTGCTGCTGTCACTGGGGTCGGGGAGTCATGAAGGGGATGGAGGGCTGGGAGTGGGAAGCCAGGGCTGCATTTTGGGAGCAGGGCAGTTTGCTGAGACTGCTCACAGCCAGGCCAGGCTGGGAAGGGTGCCCAGGGTGCCCAGGGGCAGCGGGTCACACGGACACCGCGGGGGATTTGTCTCTGTGCTTTCAAGCTGAAAACAACCTGTCACACCGAGCTCCTCCAGCAGGAGCTGATCCGTGAGTTCCTCCTGCCTCCTGTTCTGAAACAACCAGTCCTGCCCGTTTTCAGGGATGCTGAGGGTGATGCTGAACCCAGAGGTCTCCAGGGTGGAGTTACCCCAGCCATGGGGACACCCTGGGTGTGGATCCAGACCCCACAGCTCCCTCCACACCTCAGGGACCATCCTTGGAGGCCTTGGCTTGGCCTTGTCTGGGGTGAAGTGTGAGGAGATGGACAAGAAGGTGCTGGGCTGGAAAGGATGGGCTGAAAGGCATTAGAGGGTGTCCAGAGAAGAGCAACGAGGCTGGGGAAGGGACTGGAGCACAAGTGCTGTGAGGAGAGGCTGAGGGAGCTGGGGGGGCTCAGCCTGGAGAGGAGGAGGCTCAGGGGAGACCTCCTGACTCTCTGCAACTCCCTGACAGGAGGGGGGAGCCAGCTGGGGGTCAGACTCTGCTCCCAGGTAGCATCAGCAAGACAAGAGGGCTCGGTCTTAAGCTGCACCAGGGGAGGTTTAGGTTGGATTTAGGAAGAAATTCTTTCCAGAGAGAGTGATCAGCCATTGGAATGGGCTGCCCAGGGAGGGGGTGGATTCTCCATCCCTGGAGGTGTTTAAGGACAGACTGGATGTGGCATCAGTGCCATGGGCTGGGAACCACGGCGGGGTTGGATCAAGGGTTGGACTTGATGATCTCAGAGGTCCCTTCCAACCCGGCTGATTCCATGATTCTATGAAGGGTCTGGAGGTGAAGCCATAGGAGGAACAGCTGAGGGCACTTGGTGTGTGCAGCTGGAGCAGAGCAGGCTGAGGGCAGAGCTCAGCGGGGGCTGCAGCTCCTCCCCAGGGGCAGCTCCGACCTCTGCTCTGGGGGAGCAGGGACAGCAGCCAGGGAACGGCTGGAGCTGTGTCAGGGCAGGCTCAGGGTGGATCTCAGGCAAAGGTTCTTCCCCCAGAGGCTGGTTGGGCACTGCCCAGGCTCCCCAGGGCAGTGGGCACAGCCCCAAGGCTGCCAGAGCTCCAGGAGGGTTTGGACAATGCTCTGAGGGTCAGAGTGGGATTGTTGGGGTGTCTGTGCAGGGCCAGGAGTTGGACTGGATGATCCCTGTGGGTCCCTTTCAACTCAGGATATTCTCTGATTTCCCACTTTCCTGGTGCTTGACATATTCTGAACACAAAAATCTGACAAAATCAGGAGTGGAGGTGATGGATGTCATGGTGTGCTTGAGGTTGAATCATAGAATCATCAAATCAACCACGTTGGAAGGGACCTCTGAGATCATCAGGTCCAACCCTTGATCCAACCCCGCCGTGGTTCCCAGCCCATGGCACTGATGCCACATCCAGTCTGTCCTTAAACACCTCCAGGGATGGAGAATCCACCACTTCCCTGGGCAGCCCATTCCAATGGCTGATCAGCCTCTCTGGAAAGAATTTCTTCCTAAATCCAACCTAAACCTCCCCTGGCACAGCTGAAGACCCTCTTGTCCTACTGCTGGTTCCTGGGAGCAGAGCCTGACTCCCACCTGGCTCCAACCTCCTTCCTTGAAGGGCTGGGCACTGGCAGAGGTGCTTTGCTGGGAATATTCAGCTGGGCACAAGCACTTCTGTGTGACAGATGTCACACAGGACAGACCTGCTGGCCCTGGGGGGTGGGAAATGCCCCTCTTGAGAACGATCCAGGAGATTCCTGGATGGGAATTACTTTTAGGATTAACACTTATGACCAGGTCCCTGTGCCGGCAGGAGGCTCCCTGTCCTTTTTCTGGGAGGGGGAACAGCCCCATCTCCAGAGGCCATTCCAGCCCCCGGGATGATGAGGATGTTTGTTAATGGAGCTGAGGGAAACGGCTGAACTCATCCAGAAGATTCTGGAGGTGCCCACCAGAATGATAATTGCGGCATTAAGGCATCCGGAGGGTGCTTAGCGGGGCTCTCCCGGCAGGACTGTGGGATGGGCGATAATGCGGGAGCGCAGCTCCGGTGGGAGGGGAGGAGGGGAGGAGGGGAGAGGGAATTCAGAGCGTGGAAATTCTCCGGCCCGGGGGGGAGGGGGGAGGGAAAGGGAGATTATTTCAAAGGTGAATGGAAATGCTTTTAAAGCGTGAACAAACGGAGTGTCTGAGAGCCCGGATCATCACGGGAATTGCTGTGGGGATGAGGGAGGGGATGTGGGGATGAGGGAATGGCTCTGGGAATCAGGGAGGGGATGTGAGGATGAGGGAATGGCTGTGGGGATGTGGGGATCAGAGAGGGGATGTGGGGATGAGGGAGGGGATGTGGGGGTCAGGGAATGCCTATGGGGATGAGGGAGGGGATGTGGGGATCAGAGAATGGCTGTGGGGATCAGGGAATGGCTGTGGGGATGAGGGAGGGGATGTGGGAATCAGGGAATGGCTCTGGGGATGAGAGAGGGGATGTGGGGATGAGGGAATGGCTGTGGGGATGTGGGGATCAGAGAGGGAATGTGGGGATCAGGGAATGGCTCTGGGGATGAGGGAGGGGATGTGGGGATCAAGGAATGGCTGTGGGGATCAGAGACGGGATGTGAGGATCAGAGAGGGGATGTGGGGATGAGGGAGGGGATGTGGGGATCAAGGAGGGGATGTGGGGATCAGGGAATGGCTCTGGGAATCAGGGAATGGCTCTGGGGATCAGGGAATGGCTCTGGGGGTGAGGGAATGGCTCTGGGGGTGAGGGAATGGCTGTGGGGATCAGGGAATGGCTGTGGGGATCAGGGAATGGCTGTGGGGATTAGGGAATGGCTGTGGGGATCAGGGAATGGCTGTGGGGATCAGGGAATGGCTCTTGGGATCGGGGAATGGCTCTTGGGATCAGGGAATGGCTCTGAGGGTCAGGGTTGTAACTCCAGGCATGGAAATGGGGAATATGGGAGGGGGAGGACAGAGCCTTCCAGGGAATTGCTTTCTCTCACCTGCAGGACTTGAACAACCTCCTCCCACTGTGGTTTGGGCAGCCCATGTCCCCCTGCTGCTGATCTCCAGAGCCTGGCAGGAGCTCACAGATGGGATAAATCCTCCCTGTGGATCCATGTGGCAGCACCCAAAGTGTTGCTCCAAACGTCCCCAATTCCCTAAAAAAAAAAAAAATCCGTAATCCTCATCCCCAAAAGGTTGCAATTCCTCTTTTTTCCAGCTTTCCATCTCGTGACTGGAAGATTTTGGGGCAGGTTTGGGGTGTTTTGGGGCATTTTAGGGCAGATTTGGGATATGGGAGGGGAGACCAGAGTGACTGCAGCAATTTAGGGTGGGTTTGGGGCATTTTAGGCTGGGTTTGGGAGGGTTTAGGACCAGCTTAGGGGCATTAAGAAAAGCTGAGCATGACTGTGGCATTTTAGGGTGAGTTTGGGGCCTTTTGGGGCAGCTTTGGGGCATGTCCAGGCAGGACACTCAACATACCAGGATGAAACCTTATCACTGCTGTTCTTCTTTATATGGCCACTTGATCAACAGCCAGATAAAACTGTAAGAGGTACAGCAAGGAAGGCAGGACCTGGGGAAATGAGAGAGAAAACCTGTTTGGAGACATTTAAAAAGGATGTTCAGCTCAGCAGGAACTGAACCAGGAGGTCTGAGCTTGCCCTGCACAGTCCTGGGATGGCACAGGGCTGGCAAGGCCATCCAGGCAGCAGGGTGGGATTAAAAAAAAAGAAAGAAAGAAGTCAAGAAACCCATTAAAAATGCAGCTGTTCCTTCCCTTAAGGAGACACTCTCCCAGTTCTGGGTCTCTCCAACGTGGGATCTCCCACGTTCTGGGTTCTTGTTACTCATTTACAGTCAAAACCTGTTTAATTATTGGCCCCCTCTTTGCTTCAAAAGCAACAGCAACTGCAAAGTTGCAAAACCAAGGCCAAGGAAGGAGGAATGTTCGATTTTGCCACCTTTTTAACCCAAAGCTGGCTGTAAAATGACTCAGCCAGCAGCCTGGGACTCCTGCTTTCCTTTCAGGCCTCGTTGGAATTGCAGGAGGCTCATGGAAAGATCTCCTTCAATTCACACCTCTGAGATGTTGGGGGTGGCTCTGGCACCTTCAGAGGAGCTTCCTCCATCCCAAAATCCTTCTCTGAAATCACCAGGATGATTCATTGGTTCCTTCAGAGAGAGGACCTGGGATAAACCCAGCTTTGCTGGGCAGCAGGGAGAGGAATCCTGCCCAGTGCTGCTGGGGGGTCCTGGTGTAATGTAGATTATTTAGAAAATAAAAGGGAGAATAAATGACTCTGGATCAGTTAAACAGCCCAAAAAAAACCCAGGGAACCTGGGCTGGAAACACCCAACAACAACAAGGGTGTCCCAGAGCAGAGGAATAGGTGTCACACAAGGTCTGGCTCAAGACAACTGCAAAGAAAACAACTTTTCCTGGGTGTTTTTCCTTGCTCTGAAGAACAGCAGTCCAGGCGTGTGTGAAAGCCAGCAGACAATCAGTCTGGATTAGGGAGACAACTGATTAAACCCAGCTCCAAGAACAATGGCTGCTGATGATGAGCGAGATTGGATTTAGGTCACATTAAAACGCTGTGAATAAATCACCCCACTACAGACCAATTACACCAGATCCCTTGATTGAGGGATGGAAAGGGAAAAACATCTTCTGATGCCATTTCTGGTGATTCCTGGGCTGCCCTTTAACCACTCCCTGCCCAGAACTGAGCAAACCCTTTCCCAACAAAAGGCTGTGAGCGACCTGCTCGCTCCAGAGGCAGGAGAGAGTGGGAAAGGAGTGGGAAGGGGGGTGTGGGACAGACCAGGAACGGTTCAAATGTCCTTTTCCCAGCGTGACCTGAAGCAGGTGAGCTGGTGGTTGTGTCTGGTGGAATAAGGACCAGACTGTCCCCTTGGGCAGGGAAGGTTAACTGCTCCCTGACCCTCACTCAGCCGAGCTCCCCTTTGCAAAACTCACTCTTAAAACCCAAATTGTAGGTGCAGAACCTGCACCTGGCTGGAGTCTTCCCCAAGATCTTTTTCAGCTCGGGACTCCCCTGTCCTTCCCCAGGCAGCTTTTCTCTCATCCCTCCTCTGCCTCCTCTCCTCCCTCTTACAGACTCTGTTCCTCCATTTCCAACAACTGTCTTGACTTGTATTTAAATTTCAGGAGGTAAAAACTGGCCCCGTTCAACTCAAATATTAAACCACCACTTTCTTTTTCTCTTTTTCTTTAGCAAAGCCAGGATTTCATCTTCAATCACCCTGTAAAATAAAGGATAAGTCCCAGGATCTTTAGGCTGGGCAGTCCACTCTCAGCCTGGCTTTTCTGTGCTGTTCCCCCCGCCAACAATTTCTTTTTCCATCTCATCCATAAAGTGCCCTTTTTTCTTTGCCTTTCTCTTTTCAGTTATTGGTGCCTCGATCTGTGTTCACTGAGCTCTTAAATTATGATTTTAGAAAATAAGCTCTCCATTGTGTCTCTTGAAGATACAAAGCCCAGGAACAAAAGGAGATTCCCCCTCTTAACGGTTGGTTGAGTCGGATACAAAGCTCAGCCTGACAAAGCCCAAGGGGTTTGCAGAGGTTTCTACCTGCTCAGAGCAAACTTTTTAACAATTGTCCTCGTCCTGCAGCCTCCAACCAAGCCTGGCCACAGCCCCAGCACCCCAAAAACTCTGATTAGCTGGTGTAGCTTCGAGGGCAGCCCCGAAATCCAGGGTTTAATAGGGCAGAAACTCTTCTACGTCCCCACATGTCCACACACTCAAACACAGAACCTGCTCAGGGCAGCAGGTCTCCTTTTGGAGCCTTTGGATTACAGAACTGTGGAATTGTTTGGGTTGGAAAAGCCCTCTGAGATCATCAAGTCCAACCATTAACCCAGCACTGCCAAGGCCAAGAGCCAAGAGCCAAATCTGCATCTGTGGGCAATTAATATTCCTCTTGATAAGGGAGGGAGGGGAGGAAGGGAGGAGGGAAGGAAGAAAGAATGGAAAAAAGGAAGGAAGGAAAAGGAAGGAGGGAAGGAAGAAAGAAGGAAAAAAAGGAAGAAAGGAAGAAAGAAAGAAGGGAAGGGAGGAAGGAAGGAAGGAAGGAAAGAAGGAAACAAGGAAGGAAGGTTTACCCCAGCACTGCCAAGGCCACCACTAATCCATGTCCCCAAGTGCCACATCTACACATCTCTTAAATCCCTCCAGGGATGGCGACTCCACCCCTGCCCTGGGCAGCTGGGCCAGGGCTGGACAACCCTTTCCAGAAAGAAACTTCCCCAATATCCAACCCGACCCTCCCCTGGCACAGCCTGAGGCCGTTCCCTCTCCTACTGTCCCTTGTTCCCTGGGAGCAGAGCCCGACCCCCCCCTCCTGTCAGGGGGTTGCAGAGCCAGAAGGTCCCCCCTGAGCCTCCTTTTCTCCAGGCTGAGTCCCCCCAGCTCCCTCAGCTGCTCCTGCTGCTCCAGCCTCTTGTCCCTGCATCCTTGAGCTCCACAGCAATGTCCCTGGGTCCCTGTTTCCCTGGAAGTCCCAGCTCACATGTCCTCCCCGGGGCAGGTGCTCGTGGCATCTCTGCCTGCAGAGAGCTGTGGTTGCTTTAAGGATCCCCCACAAGCTGCTGCAGGAAGGTTCCTACTCTGTAATAAACATGCCTGGCCTGCCCCCAAGGTGAAGGAGAAAGGATTAGTTACTAATCTTTCCTGATAAAGAAGAGCGAGTTAACAAGTGTATTGATTTGGGTAAATAAAGCTCTTTATGTCACTGCTTTGTTTGTCTAAACACAAACATATATTTAGGTAAAGTTCTCTTCCCCAAACCCGTGTGCTGGGGCTCAGCAGCATCCCTGGAGCACTCTGGGGCCAAGAACTTGGAAGCTCTGGAATTTGGATGCCTCGGAAGCAGAGAAATATCACTGGAATATTGCTAAATACCTGTGAAACACTTCTTGCTTCTTATTTCCAGCACAAAATACGAGAAGCTGAGTGGGGCTTGGAGGCAGCTTGTTCCAACCTGCCTCACCACAGGGGCTCAGAATCAATGGCAGAATGCATTTTGTTCTCTCTTGCAGCACGTTTTTCCATTTGATCCACAAGGGCACGGTGGGTTTGGTGCCAAATTAGTGCTGGCACAGGATTTGTGCATCACCTGTGCCCGGGAAATCACCTCCACAGGTCCCTGCCCGCCCCACGTTTGGCATCACTCACAATGCTGAGGTTACACAGAGTTTAGTTCCAGCTTTGCCACCAGTGCTGGGGCACCACGGGAGTTTGGGTGCCAGCCTGACATAACAGCAAAAATGACTTTCCTTCCTGCAAGGCTGTGAATTCCGTGGATCTCTGGGCATGTACTTCCAGCTGGTGCAAGAATAAACATGAGCAACCACTTGCATGTTCCTGTATTTGTATAAATTCACCAGGGGCAGGAGTTGGGAAACGGCAGCAAAACCATGGAATGGCTGAAAAATAGGGTTGAAAAATGTATTATCCAGTGCCCAGTGCACTCTCTCCCACCCCTCCTCACCTAAAAACCTCTGCTGCTCCAAAAAAGAACCACTTTCAGAGCCTGGCCAAATTTACACCCCGCCACAAACACATCCTTGATTAAGGATATTCTTTATTATCCAGTGATCACCGATTTCTGTTTCATAAACTGGTGGCCAGATAAGGTAAAATAAAGAGAGGATAAAGATAAGCAAAAAGAAAATCAATAAAGAGATTAAGACATTTCTGTGAGTCACTGAAATGAGACAGCTACAAAGGAAAAGGGCAGGATTTGTCTTTATAACACCAGCAAAAGGGGAGATGGTTTCCTGAAGTGTTTCTTTAAACAGTGAACTCATTGGAGGAGTCCAGACATTAAAGCCTCTCCCCCAGCAGACGCCTCAGAAGACCAGCAGGGCTTCCAGCAAAACCAGACTCAACTTTCGTGGAGCCCAAACTAACACAAATATTTAAAAACCGTTCAGGGTCTTTTTATGCCTCGCAAAGAAATCACAGCCCGGCTGAATCCGCTTTCTAAAAGACATCCTTTGAAGGTCACCTTAAAAAAAACCATCCCTGGAGAATGCAAAGCAACCAAAATGCCTCAAAAGGAGCTTTCCTGCCCATCAATGGAGCCCTTGCTTTTGCTGGCAGCTGCAGAATGGGGCCTATTCATGAAGCTCAAGCTACGTGGGCTCCTCGCTGCTCCTGCTGCAGCCTGTTCCAAGAGCTCACTCTTCCAGAGCTTCCAGAGCTTCTCGTTTCCAGGCTGGGTTAATTGATGGCTGTTCTGGAAGTCTTTGGGCAGCGCTGTCCCTCGGTTCTCCTGCTGTGCCAGGAGAGCTCCAGGAGGGCCAGAGCATCACTGCAAAGCTTCTGTGGACCAGCACAACGGGACCTGGGGTGGGCTTGTGGCACAAGGGCCCTCCATGGCCCCTCTGCAGCTGATGAGGTGAAAAAAAGGCTTTTCCAGAGGGGGACTTGGAGCAGCTACTGAGCTTCTTGCCCTGAATCACCAACTGGAGGAACCCTTCTCTTTTTATGCTCAGGGTAGATTTTAGAAATTAATAAAATATCCCGAGCTGGGAGGGACCCCCAAGGATCATCCAGTCCAACTCCTGGCTCTGCACAGACACCCCAAGGAGTCAGTGCTGTGGGATGTGTGTAACACACCCATGTGTCACACAGAGGTGCTGAATATTCACAGCAAAGCACCTCTGGCAGTGCCCAGCTCTTGGACCTGGAGCACTCTGTGATACCCAGCACCACCACTCCTGATTTTGTTGGAGTTTTGAGTCTAGAACCTGGTGTCAAGCACCAGGAAAGTGGGAAATCAGAGAATATCCTGAGCTGGAAGGGACCCCCAAGGAACATCCAGTCCAACCCTCAGCCCTGCACAGGCCCAGCCCCAAGAGTCACCCCCTGTGCCCCAGAGGATCAGCCAAACCCTCCTGGAGCTCTGGCAGCCTTGGGGCTGTGCCCACTGCCCTGGGGAGCCTGGGCAGTGCCCAACCAGCCTCTGGGGGAAGAACCTTTGCCTGAGATCCAACCTGAGCCTACCCTGACACAGCTCCAGCCGTTCCCTGGGTCCTGTCCCAGCTCACAGGGAGCATTTGGAGCTGCCCCTCAGGTGGATGTTGAAGAGCACATTTAATCTCCCTTCAGTCTCTGCTCCAGGCTGAATAAACCAATTCAGCTGCTTAAACTGATTTATCCTTTTAAGAACAGCTGTCCCCTCTCTGCTTTGAGTGTCCCCTTCCCTGGTCATCCCAGGAACCTTTATCCCAGATCCATCCTGAGTTCTCTGTTCAGACAAAAGGCTCAGAGAACACCTCTGTGAGTTCAGTCTGTCAATAAACCCAGGAATTAGCCTTGAAACAAGGAGAGAATAATATTTCTGTGCTAGGCAAGCTCCAGGCTGTCCCCAAATCCATGCTGGTGCTGTAACACTGCACATCTTCCTGCCCCCAGAGGAGAGAGATCTGCTGGGATAAGGAATAGAGCCAACTGTCATGTGGGATCTGGAGAGGAGACAAGCCCAGGCAGGTATTACCTGGATATATCTCCCTCCCCAGGTTCTACATCAGGTGGGGATGTACAGCCAGAGAGAACAGGATTCATCTCCTCCAGCTACATCAGAGCAAAATCTACATTTTCCTGGTCCCCTGTAGGGTTTTGCAGCAAGGCAGGTACCTCCAGAACAGGAGCTGATGAGTGTGTGACATCCCACTGAACAGCCCTGGGAAATCTCCAGGAACAGCAAATAATTGAAGCAGAGACAAAGATCTTCAGGAAATTCTGGCAGCTTCAACAGCACTTCTTGTGTAAACAAAACCGAATTAATTTTGCGTAAGAAAATGTTGTATTTGATTTTTTTTTTTTTTTGCTTTTAAATTGAATTTTTTTTTTTTTCCTGGGGATTGTTCTAATTGTCTGTGGGTTTTCTTATGTTTCCTGGTGGTTAATGACAGGATTTTGGTGACAGGACATAATATGACATGCCACTCCACGTTAGTGGTGACACAGGGAACATGAAGCATCTCCTGCTCCTCCTGCCATCCACAATGTGACAGAGCGTGTCCGACGGGAAAGGCAGGAACCAGCACCAGAATTGTCCTTTTATCCTGACCATTTCCCACTTTTTAAGCCTTTAAACCACTTTCTACTTGCTCCTAATTGAGAGAAAATTTTCTAAGGAGCAGCTTGTTTGTTCTGTAATGAAAATGTGACACTTCAAACAAGAGAAGGAGACAAGTACTTAGCAGGGTAATTAGAGCAGAAACTATTTTCAATATCCAGGGAAGGTGATTCCAGTCTAACACCAGCAGCACTACAGTTCTCTGCTGCCAGGCCACCTCCATTTGAAGATCTAAAACACTAATAAATAAAAATTGGTTTTTATTCTATCTCCATTTCAAAGGAGGGTGTGAAAGGAGGGAGGAGAAGGAGAGGGATGAGGAGGCTGCAGCTGGGAAGGAGCTAAAACGCTTTTCCCAAGGCACCCTGAGCAAAACAACCCGTGTCTTCTGCCACCTCAACCCCACTGCTGAACCCCAGGAGCTGGGAAATGGCAGGAAAAACAAGAAATGGCTGAAAAATAGGATGTGTTATCCCACCCTTCCTCGCCCAACAACTTCTGCTGTTCCAAAAAAAGAACCACTCTCAGAACTGCCCCAATTATTCCTCTCCTTTGGTCACTCGAACAGCTCCAGAAAAATGCACGTTTATGCCACTTTTGGTGACAAATTTAGCCCACTAAGGAGCAGTTACATGATTGTGTACTGAAGAAAATCACTGGTGCCATTTTTTGCAGCTCCCAGCCGGTGTTTTAAGTGTCACAATATTTTCTGCTGCGAGTTCAGGGCAATCCTTCAGCTCCTTGTGTGGCTGCAGTTGCTTTGTGTGTCCCAGCCCTGTGTTCTCCCAGGCACAACAAGCAATGGGAAAAGAGCTGTTAACAACAGGGATCTCTCCTGCATTCCTGGGTCAAGAGCCAGTGGTTTTCCAGGCAGGAAAATCCTATTTTCCCTTGAAAACCTGCGTCTTCAGAAGGTTCCTGCTCACCAGGAGAAAGCCTCGAGTAGGAAAGCCCTGATTGCCATGGATACAGCACTGGAGCTGTGGAGGGATTTGAGATAAAACAGGACAGTGGGAGCAAGGTCAGAGGAGCAAACACAGCCCCAGCCTCCCCTCCAGGAAGAGCTCTGGTGTCAGGATGGAGCCCAACTCTTTATTTCCAGCCCAACCCTTTATTTCCAGCAAATCCTTTGGTGTCCCAGGGTTATGGGGTGAAAGCTGGGACCCACAGCTCGTCCTTTGCTTCCTCCTCTTGGCTGGCACAGCCCAAATCCTTCAGATCAGTGTCCCATTTCCTACCCTGAAAATTCCAGAGGACCAGCACAGACTCCTGCTGGTGCAGCAGGAGGTACCTGGGGCAGGGATCCAGGTCTTTGTCCTCCAGGTTTCAGCAGGAGCCTCTTCTGTAGGTTTTGAGGCCTTGGCTCAGTGCAGAAGTGGAAGTGGCATCACCAACAGGTCACAACCCTCCTCCAGACCTCTGGGTGATGCCATTGCAGCCACAGGAGCAATCCCAGGCCGGAGGGATCCCCAGCCCTGATCTCCAGTGTTCTCAGAGCAGTGGCACCAGTCCTCTCCCTGTGTCTCATTTCCCTTCTCCCTCTGCAGGGAACATCAGAGCTCACCTTCCATCAGATCCATCCCTGGGGGGCTCCAGCTGCTCTGGAAAGCCCCAGACTGGACCAGGAGCCACATCACATCATCTCTGCCACGTGTCCCCATGGCTGTATCCCATGGGAATTGTTGGTTCCTTGCCCTTTCGCACTCAGGGCTTCCATGGGGGCACTCAAAATGCTCAGGGCAAGGGAATTTGCTCCCAACACCATCTGACCCACAGCAGGTCCTTATGGTGGGAAAACCCCTGGAGGTAAAGGCAGGTGTGAGCACAGGGCAGGTTCTGAGCAGAGCCAGGATCCTCCCTGTCTCCCCTGTCACTCCAGAAAACAAGCTGATTTTCCCAGCTCTGGACTTTGCAGAGGGGACCAAAGTGCTTCTCCTTCAGAAGAACATCAAGAAGTGAGCATGAGAGCCAGGAAACCCTGGAACTTGTCTGAGCACCAGAGCCTGAGAGACTTCTCCCTTTCCATTGATTTCCTCTTCTCTTTCCCCATAAATCAACCTCTTCAACTCTTCTGTCCTTTCCTGTTGCTTTTCTCTGAACAGGCTCCAATCCCTCAATCCCTGGTGCCAAATGCCCACAGATGAACATCCTGTGCCATTCCTCACATTCCACACAGCTGTCCAGGAACAGGACTAAATTCCCTGGCACGTTTGGAGTTGGGTGACATTTCTAAACACTCGACAGTGGAAAGTCTTCAGTTCTTCCCATCTGTATTCCAGGACTAAACCAAAGCTGATGGGGACTGAACACGAGGCAGATAAGACTCGACACGGCAGCTCTGTAAATCCAGACAGCACCAACATCACTTTAAAACACAAATTCACCTTAAATAACACAAACGAGGACTGATGTGCTGATACACCAACATCTTAGAAGACATCTCATCTGCCTATTTGCAGTCACAACAGGTTCACAGATGAATACTGAGATCCAGGGTAGCTCTGTGATACCTTTCCCAAGTTTTCCCATCTCCATCACAAAGCTGGAGGTGACAGTGTTCTCTGCTGAGCCAGGGTTGGGAGGGGAAGGTGTCATTTAGAAAGAGGGCTCTAAATGTCAGCTCTGGCATTAAGATTTCAGGAGTGGACTCTGGGTGATGCTTGGGAGGTGAACGTTGTGAATGGCACAAGCTCCATGTGCAATTAATATTCCTCCTGGAACATCATCTGTGATGTTTTAGAGGGGCTGGGAACAGGGAAAGCTGGGTTAGGGATGAATGAACTGAAGGGAAGGGGAATGGAGGAGGGAATTGAGGGATGTAGGGAGGGCCTGGAGAGACAAGACAAGAGGGAGTGGCTTCACACTCCCTCAAGAGAGAGTGGGTTTAGATGGGATATTGGGAAGGAATTCTTCCCTGTGAGGGTGCCCAGAGAAGCTGTGGCTGCCCCTGGATCCCTGGAAGTGTCAAAGGCCAGGTTGGAGCAACCTGGGAGAGTGGAAGGTGTCCCTGCCCATGGCAGGGGCTGGGATGAGATGAACTTTAAATCCTTTCATCCCAAACCATTCTGGCATTCTGGGATATGATCCTATTAGAAAGAGCCCTGAGATGTTGGGGGGTGTGACTGAATCTGGGGTAGAATTCCTGGGAGAGTGGAAGGTGTCCCTACCCATGGCAGAGGGTGGGAATGAGATGGGCTTTAAGGTCCCTTCCAAACAAAACCACTCCATAATTCCATGAAAACAGCCAGCCAGATCTCCTGTCTGAGCTTGCTTTGAAGACAGAGGGTTAGATGTTGTGATCTCCCTGGATATAACCTGGCAGCTCCTAAAACCCTTCTCAAGACAACTCAATTATGCCTTGTGACACCCTGAAAGCAACAGAGAAAATGTTAGATAGAGCAAACTTGTAAAATCACACCTCTGATCCCTGTTTAGAGAAAACCTGGAAAAACTGTGTCTCGGGGATGAACAGAAACTGCAGAAAGATCATGGTAAGGATGGAAAAGACTGAATCCCACAGGGGGAAAACTGGCAGGATTGTTTTGGCCTGTCCCTGGGTGATAGGGCTGGATAAAAATAGAGCAGCAAGTCAACAGTGTAAATAAAAGATGAAAGGCTGGCAGTGAACACAAAAGGCAGGGAGAGCACCCAGGTAACCCAGGTAATGAGCCTGGTGCCCGTTAGAGGCCAGTAACGATTCCAGCACAGGAATTTCTCATTTCCCGGGCCTCCCCACAGGAAAAGCTGGTGGTATCCATGCTGTGCCTGCCCTCTGGACAAATTAGGGACTGTGGTGTCCGTAGATAACAGCCCAGCATCTCCCACCAGGATAAATTCACACCAAATGCCACATGGAAAAGCTGCGGGAAGCGTTTGTGCTGCGGGTGAGTGACAAACCACTCCTGACAGCCAGGCCCTGCACTGCCTTCATGCTCTCTGAGCACACATCCCAGAGGATTCCCCTCTGGATAGGGCCTTCCACAGGCTTTTCAGAGAGGTTTGGGTCAGAGAGGGCCATGGGGGAGCAGAGAACTGGTGTGAGGAGCAACTCTGAAGGAAGACCGTCCTCGTCTTCTTCATACCTGGAACACCCTGGGCCTGCATCAACCCCACAGATCCAGGTGGGTCAACCCTGAGGAGGGGAAATTTTCAGAGCCAAAAGGCTTAGGACAGTTGTGACCCTCCTGGCTGGGTTGGAGGAGCTCAGATTCGAGCTGGTGTCTCTCTTTTTGTCCGGGTTCCCCCCAGGACACGCCAGGGCCAGGGTGTTGTACACCATCAAGGAGAACCACTTGCCATGGGAGGCCCCCTGACCCCCTAAATCATGGTCAGGGAGAATTTCTAAAGGCCATGCAAATTCTCAGTCCCAAATAGCCCCAAAAATCCCACAGGACCCAGGAGGAGAAAGGGTCACACAACCCCCTTCCATCACCAATTGGCACAGAAAAATGGGTCAATCCAGAGGATTCTGAGTCTGTCTGGTTTGCATATCTCCTCCAGGCTGGAAGGCTTGGCACCCAGAGCGTGGATAATCCTGGAGTGAAGTACCCAAACCCTCCAAATGTCACAAAAAGACAGAGCAGAAATTCCTCTCCCATGTGCCCTTCTCTCTTGCAGCTCATGGGTACACTGGGAACAGCCTTGATCCATCTTTATCCGTGAGACAGACACACACAGCACGACATAAAGAGAGGAAAAAGGGGCAGGAAGAACCTGCAAAAGATCAAAAGCTCCTCTGTTCTTTTAGTCTTATGCAAGGAATACCTTTGGGATCCTGCAGTGGGAGCAATCACTGCCCAAAGCTCTCAGAGGGGCATCACCAGCACCTCGGGTGGTTGTGGGATGGGAGCAGAGGAGTGAATTCCACACCACCAGGCCTTTCCCTTAAAGGTGTGTCAGGGGTCCTGCAGAGTGTGATCAACCCTGATGCTTCTCACCTCTCTGAGCCAAGTCAAACATCCCACAGAATCTATGGACAAAGGAGGCCAGAACTGCAGGGAGATGAACTGATGATGCTCCATTGACTCACCCCCATCCTTCAGTGGTTTGGAGGTGCTGAGGGTCTGCTCAGACTCCCCTTCTCTGGGGAGGAATCACTTAAAAAACAAGAGGGTTTTGGCACAATCACAATGGAACAAGAGCCCACCTTCGTCTGGTAGGGCAAATTGAAAATTAACTCCATCCCAGGCAGATCCAGCAGAGTCTGAAAGTGGAGGGAGCAGTTTGGGAAAGTGGCATTGCCAGTGGAGATGATGGGGGAGAGAGGAGGACCCACTCCATGGCTCCCCAGCTTGCTGAGCCCTGAGGTGCCCCACCAGAAACTGAGATGGGGCTGACTCTGACTTGCTGCCTCCCCTGGATCCCTCTGGAAGAAGCTGATGGAGGCTGGACCCTGGGATCCAGCAGGAAAAAGGTACTTTGGCAAAAGAAACGTTTGGACAATAGGCTCAGGCACATGGGGTGACTCTTGGGGATGGGCCTGTGCAGGGCCAGGAGTTGGACTTGATGATCCTTGGGGGCCCTTCCCAACTCAGCACATTCTGGAATTCTGGGAAAACACCGATTGCTTTGCTGTGTGGTGGGAGCAGGAGGGGGGAGCAGTGTCACTGTGCAGACAGATGAGCTGGACTTTCGGCCTCCAGGAAGTCAGATGAGGTGGACTAACAGCCTCAGGGTTATGAATGGGTAAGAAGAGACAAAATGCAGAGAAATCCTTCCCTGGTGAAAGCCACGTTCCCAGCAAAGCATGACTAACACTCCTCAAGGCCTGGCTGGCTGCTCTCCTCTCCTTCCATTACCAGGAGCCTTCTGGGAGCTTCTCTGAGCACGACTTTCATTTATTCTTCTGCTTCCAGGGACTGATCATTATTTACTGAAGCTCCTTGATGCCTCAACAGCATCTGAAACCCGTGGGAAGTGCTGTAGCAGTACAGAGACAGAGCTGACAGAGAAGGAAAGGCCTCAGGAATTGTTTCCATCTGTCACTTGGCTCCTCTGCTTTGCCCACAGGCTCTGGTGCTGCCCGTGGTGGGCACTGGCTGCACTGGCATGGGCTGTGTGTTCCTGCCTTCCCTGGATCCTTGTCTGGCACCAACACCCCAGGGTCAGATTTTTCTCCTGGGGAACAAGTGATAGGACAAGAGGAAACGGCCTCAAGTTGCACCAGGGAAGGTTTGGGTTGGACATGAAGGAAAATTTCTCCGCTGAAAGGGTTGGTGGAGTCACCATCCCTGGAAGCCTTGAAAAATTTGACATTGTGGTGGTTTAGTGGTGGACCTGTTCATGGTTGGACTTCATGATCTTAGAGGTCTTTTCCCACCTTAATGACTCTGTGATTGTGAGGTGCAGGCAGAGCCTGGCTGATCCTGAAGATGGACCTTGCAGGGAAGGGGGGTCAAGGGAGAGGGTTGGGGGCAGGAAGGAGGCCCAAACTCACCCCCTGCACCAGCACCCGTGGGAATCACACCCACACATTCCCACGTGTTCTCCTGGAGTGTCCTGTGCAGGGACAGGACTGGGTGATCCTTGTGGGCCCCTTCCAAATCAGGAGATTCTGTGACTCTTCCCAAACCCGTGCTGTTGTTTTGCCAGCTCTCCATAAATCCCAGGGCAAGGCTGGGAGTTCCTTAGTCGGGATTGAGGGATGTTGGAGCTGCTATTCCAGGAGGGAAGGGGCTCCAGGAGCTTCATGCAAAAGCCTTCTTTGTGGCAACACTGAGTCCTGAAGCTCTTCCTCTTAATGACTCTGCTGCAAAGCACTCCCAGAAGGCTGCAATTAAGAAAGGTTGGTGATAATGGGCATTAAAGAGGTGTTTTATCAGCTCTCTGTTGGGTGGTAAAAAGCTGCTCAATTCAAACATTCCCCAAGTTCTCTGCAGCACCTCTTGGCCAAACATCTCCAACCTGTGGTTTCTCTGGTTGCCACCCCCAGTGCTCTCTGTGCAAGAACTCCCTCCAGCAGCAGGAGGCTCATCTTACCCCCCCCACACACTGGAGCCTCCTGTTTGTTTGCAGTAGCAGAAATTTCATAAAAATAATTTTATAAAAATAATTTTATAAAAATATTTTTATAAAAATAATTTAATAAAAATAATAATTTAATAAAAATAAAAAATAAAAATTTAATTGAAATAATTAAATGAAATTAATTGCAGTGACTTACTCCTTTAACATATTTGAACAAATAACAAAGGGAGTCGTGCAAGACTCGTATCCAACATTTACATTATTTTTTTTGGCCATAACCCAACATCCATCCACTCACTACAAAAATCAAAGACAAATCACAGTGACCTTCCTTTAAAATTTAGACCCCTCCCTGGAAGAAGCAAGAAGGTGTTGATTTAAATGATAATTACTGTTTTGCTGGTGAATAATACAGTTATTGAACAGCTGAAGAGACAGCAGCCGTAGAGAGCACTGCCTCGTACAACCTCATGGACATGCAAATATATTAATATTTCACAGGCAATGGATGCCAAACTGCACCATCCTTTGTAAGGTAAAGGTTAAAGGATTGGCACCAATCCATTGGTATAGGAAAGTGTGTGTGAATATATCAATTCTTCTTCCTTTTTAGGGGCAGTTAAAACACAAGAAGTCAGGGCCAAAGGCTGAGCTGTTGTTGAGGGCATGTGGCCACAACCAGAGGGATATTTTGGAGCACGTGGGCAGCATTCAGGGCAGGACACACAGCTCCATGGGAGACCTTCCACATCTTCTCCTGGCTGAGTGTGGGAAAAATCCCTCTTTTAAACTTAGAAAGGCGGCACAAACTCAGGGAACAAAGAAACAAGGAAGAATTTACTTGGCGCGCCGGGTCTTTCTCTCACTGAATTTCTGGGAAAAAAGACCCTTTGGGTTTAAATCTTATACATTTTATAGTTTCACAAAATCCCCCCCTTTTTCAGATAAGTTCAACATATTCATTTTTGCCCAAAAAGGTTTCTTTTCTCTGCAAAGGGGCTTTCCCTTCCTTCCGATTGGCTGCGAGGCGTCCCCTGTCAGAGATGATGGCTCTTCCTTTGGTCTTAGCCCAAAGAGAGAAAAGAAACCCTCTGTACAAAATGGCCCCAAAAGATTTTAATTTTTAAGAACTGTTGCATTTCCCTTATCTGGCCAAAAAAGGCCCTGATACTCAAGGGAAATTGGAAATTGGAAATTGGACATCTTACAACTTTGCAACACATTTATATATAAAAACCCTGTATTTTTGTTTCTCATATGAGTGTCAGACAGGCCCTTCCAGAGAAATGAGCTGTGTCTTTGTGCTTGTTCCTGCTCCTCTTTTCACCAGTTCCCTCACCTCTCAGCATTCCATGGCTGGTCCTGAGGGTGCTGGGATTCCTCCCAGCTGCATCCTGACCCTCCGGAGCTGCTGGAGGCTCTCAAGGCCTGCTGAGATCTTGTCGTCCTGAGACCAGAGAGTAGGGAAGGAAAAGAAGGTCCACAGAGAGGGAGGAACTGAGCCAAACCCACACTGACAACCAGCAGCAGACTCGAGTCTCTAAGGGCTGTTTATCCACCTCAGTCATGGTTATTTGGGGTTAATTTGTACTCTGAGGACACTTCAGGTATGTTATTCCACACACCTTAAAGTTAAGATGAAGCTTTTTGGAGTCCACTGTTTGTCTCTCCAGACCACATAATGCATTTAGAGATCTGGATTAGATGGAGACATCTGGTTTTGGGGGATGGATCAGGGCAAAATCTTAATTCCTCTGTCTGTGGAAGCTGGGTGAACCACCATCTCCCATAATAACAATATATTCATTAAACTTCAAAGACTGCCTGTAACTTTATGTCATAGAATCACAGAATGGTTTGGGTTGGAAGAGACCCTAAAGACCATCCAGTTGCAACCCCAAGGGCACCTTCCACTAGATCAGGTTGTTCTAAGCCCAGTCCATCTCCCAGTGCCTCTGTTTATCAGACAAAGCCCTTAAGCTGAGCAGGTATTTCCCAATCCCAGTGCAATGGGGTGTGTGATGCAGAGGTGTCAGACTGGATGTCACAAAAACACACAGTGGACAAACCACCTGAACCTTCTGACATGAGCACAGGCTGTGGTCGAACACAGGACCCAGGACTAAAGCAGCAGAGGTTCAGGGAGAGCAGAAATTATTGTGCCCCCCACCCTTTCCCTGCAGCTGGTGACTAAGAAACCATCTGTGCACATCTTCAGTTTGCCTTCACCTCTGGCAAACAGCTTCTTCCTGATTTCTAACACGAGCCCCAGCTCCCCAAAATATTTTCTTTGAAGCAACTGCTAAAGAATGAAGGGTTAAAGTTGCCACTTTGTGTCTCTGATAGGGCAGAGGATCAGCAGCAGGTAAATCACAGCAGGGCAGACAGGAGGGCAATGAGTCTCTGCAAGCCTGGCAAAAAATGGCCCAGGTGCACTAATGCATCTTCCTGAGCAATGCCTCCTCCACGAAATTCTGCTGGCTGAGGTGCTCCTTAATCACAGGAGTAGCTATTACCTGTGACACGACCAGGAATTTGATGGTTCCTCTCATCATCAGCAGGGGAAGGAGAAATGTTTTACCAGAGTGGCTAAAAAAACCCCCCCTCTGTAAACCCACAAAGAGCAAAGGTCTGTGAGAGCAGCCCTGGAAGAGGAGATGTCTCCCCTTGAAGAAAAGTGATCAGAAGAGGAGGTTTCATGTGGAGCATTTTCCAGCAATTCCTTTTCAGACAGCCCCCAAGCAGAGCATTATTAGCAGGGATGAGTGATCCTTTGCAGAAATCTTCCATGTCAATGAGCCTGAGGTGGTAATTTAGTGTTGAAAAGAGCTGGGAAACTCTTTAACTGGCCATGGATTTGTCGTGGGATGAACTGGCCACAGATGCCTGTTCTCCTTCCAACCCCCCAGCAAGCCCACCTGGGAAAAAAGCCTGAGGGATGTTGTGCAGCACTGGGGTGACAAATGGTCTGAGGGAGAGTAGGGATGTGCCACAGATGTGTGAACACACAAGGGACAACTTCCCCAGGGCTGCTGCAGCAGCACTTGTAAGAAAAATTTGGAGACACACACAGTGATTTCCTTAGGGAGAAATCCCTCCCTGGGAGGGTGGGGAGGGGCTGGGATGGAATTGCCAGAGAAGCTGTGGCTGCCCCAGCCCTGGAAGTGTTCAAGGCCAGGTTGGATGGGGCTTGGAGCAACCTGGGCTGGTAGAAGGTGTCCCTGCCCACGGCAGGGGGTGGCACTGGATGAGCTTTAAGGTCCCTTCCAACCCAAACCATCCTGGGGTTCTGTGTAATGAGCCACAGTGGACACAACATGTACACTTAATGGAATTGATTTCCAAAAAGAATCTGGTTTTTAGTATGGCCATCAGCAATCAGGATGAATTTGGTTTTCAGTAGCTCTTCCTTCAGCATTCCCTATATCCCTGGCAGAGCTTGTGCAGGCAGGCAGAGCCTGGGGACACGAGCCCCTGGCTCCACACTGCTGAACCAGTGACCTACACAGAGCTGTGAGCAGGGGCAGCCAGGCAGAGCTAACAGGAGAGACTCCCCTTGGCTGGGCTGCAGAGATGCTCCCACAGGAAGGTTTTGAAGGATTCCTGCCTGGGCATCAGCCCTCCCTGGCAGAGCTCCCGGTGCTGTGGTTCCATGACCCAGAGCAACACATCAGAGAGTGCTGCAGAGAGCTCTGGGGAGGTGCTGTGGTGGGATGGGCTCTGTCTCACAGCTGCCACCACCACAACTGGGAGTGTTTCACATCACAGAATCCCAGAATGGTTTGGGTTGGAAGGGACCTTAAAGCCCATCCAGTCCCACCCCCTGCCATGGGCAGGGACACCTTCTACCAGCCCAGGTGGCTCCAACCTGGCCTTGGACACTTCCAGGGATCCAGGGGCAGCCACAGCTTCTCTGGGCAACCTGTGCCAGGGCCTCCCCACCCTCACAGGGAAGAACTTCCTCCTGTTATCTTACCTAGTAATCTCTCCTAGTTTGGATCCTTTCCCCCTTGTCCTGTCACTCCAAGCTCTTGTAAAGAGCTGTTTGAGAGCAGCCTGTGTTCAAGAGGTCACAGTCACCCACAGCTTGTGACACCCCAGTTCAGCCAGTGGTGTCCTTAGTGAGTGGATTTTATTGGGAACTCCACATTCCAGAATCCCAGAATGTGCTGAGCTGGAAAGGACCCCCAAGGCTCATGGAGTCCAACCCTGAGCCCTGCACAGGCCCAGCCCCAGGAGTCACCCCCTGTGCCCCAGAGGATCAGCCAAACCCTCCCTGAGCTCTGGCAGCCTTGGGGCTGTGCCCACTGCCCTGGGGAGCCTGGGCAGTGCCCAACCAGCCTCTGGGGGAAGAACCTTTGCCTGAGATCCAACCTGAGCCTGCCCTGACACAGCTCCAGCCATTCCCTGGCTGCTGTCCCTGCTCCCCCAGAGCAGAGCTCAGTCCCTGCCCCTCCTCTGCCCCTGCCCAGGAATTGGAACTGCACTGAGGTCTCCCCTCAGTCTCCTCTGCTCCAGCTGAACACACCAAGTGCCCTCAATGTCCTCCCACGCCTTCAAATCCAGGCCCTTCCCCATCTCTTTGCCCTCCTTTGGACACTCTCCAATGGCTTCAGATCTTCTTACATTGTGGTGCCCAGATCTAGAACCCCTCCCCAGCCCACACTCCCTGGTTTAGCACCCCAGGGGTGGTTGCTCTTCCCTGCTCCCTTGGTCCTGGCAGAGCAGGATCTGCACCAGTCCTGCCCTTCCCACATGGCAGGATTCTGCCGTGTCCCTAACTGCCAAACCCCTTCCTGAAACAGCCCACTGAGCAGGCCAGAGGCCCCCAGACACCACTTTTGATAGTATTTGATCTTTAAAAATGGTGTTCACAGCCTGATCCCCCTCCTGGGGGCTTCACAGCCCTTCCCCAAACCCCACTGTGCTCCCCAAAAGCAGGGACCCTCCCTGCCTTCCCCCCCAGCCCAACCCATGCAGACACAAGAGCAGCAGGAGGGGAGATGAAGTGTTATGTCCAGAGTCATTTTGGGAAGTAGGAGGTGCCCATAAATCCTCCAGAGGCAGATCTGTGTCCCTCCAGCTCCATCCTGAGCTAAGTGGGGGTCCATCACTTTTGCAGGGGGTGTCTCATCCTGTCTGAGCCCACAGCAACACACCTCATGTTCCTGTGAAATCATAAAAATCACACATTTCAGGCAGATCTAATAAAAAATACGGGGAAAGGGAGAGACAACAATAAATATCACTTAACAAAAGGTGATGTTTCATGGTTGGCTCCAACCACACATGACAGGGGGGACCCGATAGAGATCGGGCAGCAATAGAAACATCACCTCGGAACAAGATACTTTATCTGCTAAATCAGTTCCCTCTCTTGTCAAATTAAATCCGTAGCCCATTTAATCAGGAAAGGCAGAGCCAGATCCAGTGTCTCGGGGGAAGTTTTATTGGAAGCAGGTTCTGTCTGTGTGAGGAGGAAGGCAATATATATTTGACAGTTCAGGCTGATGCTGAAGGATTTGTCAGGAGGACAAAAAAAAAAAAAAGAAAAAAGAGGGAGCAGTTCAGGTTCCCCACAGAAAAACATCTGGGTTGGGGAATAATGAACTGACTCGGTTTTTAAATCTCTTTTTTAAGCAGAGAGAAGTAAACGTTGTTACTGGTGGTTGTGACCTCACACAGGAGCTTTGGAAGGCACACCCAAATCATGAGGAACTGAAACCAGGAGGGAGACAGGCTGGGATGAGGGGTAATGTCCTGTTGGATCTGTCTGGTTTTGAAAATTTGGGTCAACCCCAGTTCTTGCCTTGATCCTTCCCAGCAGCACGTGGTGGAGAAACCAGAGAGGCTCCCGAGTCCCACCTCTGGAATATGCTTTGAGCTGGGAAGAATCCTTTCCCAGGGAGAATAAATCCCAATATAACACAAGTCAAGCAATGCTAATGGGGAGCTATGAATGGGGGAAACAAATAGGAGAATAAACCAGGAGCAAAAAGAAAAATCTGACCCACCAGCAGGAATCACACAGGGAAAGATGCTCTGCTGCCTGAAAATCAAACCAACCTCTGGGAAAGAAGCAGCTGAATTTAAAGCAACCATTTTGGAGATAAAGACCATGCTAAAATTACTGTTGAACATTATCCAAAAAGGCAGATAATGCCCAGATTACATCTTCAAAGTTTTATCTCCTTAAGCTAAAGGAGAAAGGGAAGGGGGAGCTCGGGAGACAGATTTGGTTTCTAGGACTGCCATGAGCCACAGTGACTCGGCCTCCAGTCTCTGGTATGTTTAATATGCAGATTGACTTAGGCTTTCTCAGTAAGTAATTTAAGGAAACAGCATCTGGAAAAAAAAAAAGGAAAAAAAAAAAAACCTTAAGTAATTTAAAGTGGCTGCAAGCAAAGGCAGCAGAAGGTCAGGTTTTTGAACATGGGCGAAAAGTGATGACATGGTGGCTGGAAAAGGGCCAGGTCTGTGCAGGGCAAGAGGATTTCCTGCTTGTATTCCCATCCCTGGTAGCCTGCTGCTTCCCTTTAAATGCCATCAGTGTGGGGATGCACATGGCCACCCACCCACCCCTCCCCCAGAGGTTGGAGCCTCCAAGGTTTTCCTCTCCTCCCAAGGTTATGGAAGCACCAGCAGCATCTCTAGGAGAGGAGGGATCCCATCCAGCACAGGCAGCAAGGGAACGACTCAGGGAGATGGATTCTCCTTGCTGCCACTCCCAGGAAAAAATCAAAATCTCTCCTTCATCTCTTTGTCTGCTCAGGTGCAGCCCAGTGAAGCATTTCAGGGAATGCTCAACTCCCATTGATTCCAGGGGCATTCCACACACAGCCTGGTTTAAACATCTCTTTAAATGCTCTGCTGAACCAGGGCCTGAAAAATGTCTCTTGCAAGAGGCAAAGGGCTCTCCTGGTGTGTCTCTCAGTGCCTGGCATAGCAGGCCCCAAAGAAAGGCAGAAATCATTTGAAAAGAACATTTTTTAGGGGTTTTTACCCGTTTTTTGTCAATCTGGGGTGTGAGGCTCTGCCTGTTTGAGTGCTGACAGCCAGCAGGGATGGGCTGAACACGGGGATTTGTGGTGTCTGCCGGTCACAGGGACAGATCCTGGAAAAGGAGATGACAAAGCCAGCTAGAAGCTAGATTAAATCCACAAAAATTGTGCAGCCAGAAGCAATTCCAGCTCCAGGATCCCAACTGAGTGTCTGGACGAGCTTGGAGCTGTGTCTGGGTGAGCTCTCTACCTTCTCTGGGGAGGTCCAGCAGCTCTGGCACCAGTGTGGGCAAGTGGGACACCCAAGCCACATTTAGTCAGGGCTTAATTTACATTAAGCCAGCCTCAGTTCCTCCCGTCCAGAAGCCAAATCAGGAGCCTGAGACTGGAATCATTCTTGGAACTCGGAACAGCAACGGGTCCACGGAGCAGGAACGTGCAGAGCTGCCAAAACACAGAGCTCAGCACCCTCAGAGCCTCCTCTCACCAAACCTGGGGTTGTTTCACAAGGAGCAACAAAAGGCACCTTCCTGACCTCCAAATTAACCTCCCACCAGCCCCTGGGATCCTTTGGGTTTGCTTTTAAAAACCCACAGGGTCACCAGGGTGGCCTGACTCTTTTGGGTTTTTTTTACTCCACAAAAGCTGAGCTGCTTTTTCTGAACATTTCTCCCAGTTTTCAACCTGGGGCACTTCAATCCAAATGTGAAACACTTGGCTAAATGAGAAACAATCCAAATTAGAGGCTCATGGTGAGAGCTGGAAAGCTGCAAAGGAGGTGCTGCCACTCCTCACCCTTATCATCTCTGCTTCTCTAGATTTCTTTGTGATCACTCGTTGGTGCTAAGTAACCACATTTTAATATTAAAAACACAATTTGTTCCAACTGCAGCAGCTCCAGGAATGCCACATCCCATTCTTAAGCACCCTCGATGTTCTGACAGCGAGCCAAATCCTGTTCTCAATTACAGCAGTGTAAATTCACAGGAACTCAGCGCCGAGCCCTCTGCGAAGGGAGGTGGCAAATGCTCCCAGAGCTCTTGGAAATCACATTGCAAGGATTTGCATATGCAATGATGCCTGGAAAAGCTGTCAGCGAAAGCGCAGGACTGGATCTAGCAGGCGCTTCCCATCAGCTTGGTGGTGGTGAAACCATCAGGTGTCGTCGGGTGGCAGAGATTTGGCGGAACGAGCTCGTCAGACAGTGCTCCCTTTTCTTTTCTGCTCCCACCCACGTGGGAAAACACCATTTCACAGCTACATAAATCCAGGAGCGGGAATGGGAGCTCCCAGTGCTGTCCCTGCCACCGTCCCGCTGCCGGGGCTGGGATGGGTCCCTTCCTCTCCGCATCCACAAGCGTTGGCTGCTCCAGCTGGGCGACACAAGGCTGAGCCTCAGCATCAAAGGGCGGCTTAACAGAGCCCTTGAAAGCTGCACTTGAAAGACAAAATCCCTGGGAAAACACCCACCCCCCCCTCCAGCAACATCCAGGGACTTCAAACAGAGCCATCAGCGCCCTTGCGTGACTCCCCTTTCATGCACGGGACGGAGGCAAAGCCCCTTCTCCAGCCCCTCTCCGGCGTGACAGGCGCTGGGTGAGGACCTGCTGGGGCTTTCCCGGCCTCCACAGAGCTCCCATTGTGGAGGGAACACAATGGAGCCACCACAGAGCTCGTGGCCAGGGCAGGGCTGCGGGAGAGCAGCGCTTGGCTGGGCGGGAGGAGCCGGGGGTGGGCTCGGTTAACCCTTGGAGCTGCTTCCCTGGAGCCCTCTGCAAAAGGGACTTCGATTATTTGATCCCATCCGACGTGGGAGAGCCTGGGGAGAGCCAGGAACCAGGTGTCAGGATGTCTGTGGTCCCCTCCAAGCACCAGGACACATCCCCATCCTCCCCAGCAGGTACTGGACACCTTCCAGCCTTTCCCTGCTGCTTTCCCGTCCTTTTCCTGAACGCTTCAAACCTTACACTTGGGAAAACCCCATTTGCTGAGCTTCCCTTATTCAGCTTTATTCCAAAACCCAGAGGCTGCTCTTGAGGCTCCAGCCACTGCTCAAAAGCTTCCTGACATGGAACCATCATGGAATGCTTTGAGTTAGAAGGGATCTTAAAGTTCATCTCATTCTGCCACTGCCCAAGCTTCCTGACATGGAACCATCATGGAATGGTTTGGGTTGGAAGGGACCTTGAAGCTCATCCCATTCCACCCCCTGCCATGGGCAGGGACACCTTCCACCAGCCCAGGTTGGTCCAAGCCCTGTCCAACTTGGCCTTGGACACTTCCAGGGATCCAGGGGCAGCCACAGCTTCTCTGGGCAACCTGCTCCTGCTCCACCCCAGATCCCTTTTATACCATCTCATAGACTTCCCTTAGGACCTCTCCAACTTCCTGCAAAACATGCCATGATGTAAAGGAGCCCTCATGATCTCCATGGAGAAGGAATGTGGTTCTGGGAGAGAAGGAACACCGGCTGCTCCAGGGGATGGTTTTGATTCCATGGTTTTTTCAGGTGATGTTTTTAATTCCATGGTTTTTTTCTTATTGACCTGCGAAAACTGCTCAAGGGGGAGGCAAGGCATGGTAGGATCTCATCCCAATCATCCTCTCCCAATGGCACCATCCTCCCTCACAAGGTGCTGGCAGAGTGGATGCCATTAGTTACATCAATATGGTGGTTTTTGGGAAGGGAAATTCCACCTGGGCTGTGGTTCTTCTGCCACTCCAACTCCAAAATGTATGAGAGCACAAAGTTACTGAAAGTCTCCTTTGGGATTACAGGAGCAGACTCCAAAGCAAATCTCTCTCCAAGGCCTGACATGAAAAACTGCAGTTTAAGGATCTGATGTTCAAAGATATTTATTCTCCAGGATCCTGGCCAGGAATGAGAGGAACTGCACATGGGTGGCAGGGCCCCGGAGCCAAATGTCTGAGAAGATGCCTCTCACTCTGAGTGTCTTTGTGCCAAAATTGTGCCAGGATGCACTTCTTCCTGTGGGTTAAATCCCAGCAGAGCCAGGAGCCTGTCGCTGGCATCCGAGTGGGCAGAGCCTTCTCTGCCACCTCCCAGAGACAGGAGCATCCTGCAAGTCAGTTTTGAAGACGAATCAGGACTTTGTTCCTCTTGTCTCACAAGCATCTGCTGTTTTGGCAACATCTGAAAGGAGCACAATTCCACACCAGGCACCCCGAGCATCCTCTGTCAAAGGCGGAAATCTCAGACACGTGTCTGAAAAAAGACTTGAAAGCTTTTTGTTGTTGTGCTGCTGGTGGTAATTTTGTTTAAAAAAAAAAAAAAAGAAAGAAAAGAAAAAAATCAAGGAAGAGGCTCCTTTTTTTTTGAGAACTGCCCCAGATGTTTGTGGTTTGGGATTTGTTTGGTGTTTTGGTGCCTGGTTAGTCTCATGTCTATTGAAACCTGCTCTGCTCACCCAGGCCGAGGGGGCTCTGACAACATTCAAAGGGATCTGGGGAGCAGCAGTTTATACAAAGCTTTGCTCTGCTTCCCTGCAGGAGAGGGAGGAGGGAGGGGATGGAATGGTGGGGAGGAGCTGGGAGGGTGGATGTTCTCCACAGCAGCTCGAACCAAAATGCAAGTTTGAGCTGTAAAGCAACGAGTCCCACGGACACACTCGGGGGGATGGGGGTTGTTTCTCCAGCGTAACATTCCCAAAGTCTTCAACAGCGTGCAGGAAACTGGGGACTGAGGAGGACTCAGGTCCTCAGGACTCTGCAAGTGGTTCATGATGTGCTGCCTCACCCTGGGGGTGTTGTGGACCCCAGCCCAGCTCTGCCCCCCGTGCCATGGCCCTGTGCCATGGGCAGGGCTTGGTGAAGAGCACCTGTGGGGCCCAGACCTGCAGGGCCAAGTGCTGTGGGGCTGGGACCCCCCCCAGTGAGGGCTCAGACACTGTGGGGCTTTCTCAGGCCTGGGAACTTGACTCCCTTCAGCCCTCTCACCTCCCCCAGGCTTGTTCACTGAATTATTAAGGTCTCCTTGCTAACATTTAAAACATCTCCTCATTAGCCTGGTGAAAAATAGACCTACTGAGTGCCAACGCTCCCACCTGGATCCCTGTCAGGTATCCCTGATGGATGCAGAGCCCAGGAAGGCTTCTCCTCCCTCTCTCCAGGCCCAGCTGTGCACATTCTCTGCCAAAGGATGCTGTTCCAGAGACTTTGTTTATTTACCTTTGAGGGGCTGTGTGTCTTCTCCTGCTGAAATCCCCCAGGTTTACGAGCCATCCAGCTCCTGGGAGCTTGGCTGCCTGGATCAGCATCTGCACACACTGATGTGACAGGGCCATGAAGATAATTAGAGGGATGGGACACCCCTCCTGTGAGGAAACGCTGGGAGAGCTGGAGTTGTTCAGCCTGGAGAAGAGAAAGCTCCAAGGTGACTTTATTGTGATCTTCCAGTGCCTAAAGGGGCTCCAGAAGAGCTGGAGAGGGACTTGGGAGAAGGGATGGAGGGACAGGACAAGGGGAAATGGCTTCCCACTGCCAGAGTTAGATGGGATGTTGGGAAGCAATCCTTCCCTGGGAGAGTGGGGAGAGGCTGGGATGGAATTCCCAGAGAAGCTGTGGCTGCCCCTGGATCCCTGGAAGTGTCCAAGGCCAGGCTGGAGCAGCCTGGGCTGGTGGAAGGTGTCCCTACCCATGACAGGGGATGGGGGGGAGGTGAGATGACCTTTAAGGTCCTTTCTACCCCAAACCATTCCATGGCTCTATGACACTTCTGCAGCTGTGTTTCTGCTCTGTCCTCTCCTCATGATTCCGTGACTCCATGGCTGGATCCAGCCCACAAGGCTGGAGGAAGAGTCTCATCCCTCCCCAGCTTCCCCTCCCTCTCTCCCAGCACTGGATACCTGTCACTGAGGTGACACTTGAGCACAAGAGTCTCTCTCTGATGTTTCCATCAGTACAGGGAGCACGAAAGGCTTCGCTGCCTTCCCGAGCCTCGCTGGCTTTGAGCTCTGACAGGAATTACAGAAGGAATCTCATTACAATCTCCCTGGTTCTCATCAGCCTGGCTCACAGCCTGCTGGGGTGCCGTGTCCATCAGGAAACCCCAAAGGGGGCTGGCAGAGCTGCTGGAAGGATGATTTTTTTTCCTGTTGTAGCCATGGCACTCGTGTGAGAGCAGAGGGAGGACTGAGGATCAGTCAGGGAATGCAGCAGCCTTGGGGGGAGTGGGAGAATCACGGGATCACAGAATATCCTGAGTTGGGATGGACCTGCTGTTGTAGCCCTGAGCGTTGTCCAAACCCTCCTGGAGCTCGGGCAGCCTTGGGGCTGTGCCCACTGCCCTGGGACCTGGTCAGTGCCCAACCACCCTCTGGGCCAAGAATTCCTTCCCAATATCTAAATCTACTTCCCATCTAAATCTACTCTCTTTCAGTTTGAAGCCATTCCCTGTGTCCTGTCCCTCCATCCCTTGTCCCCAGTCCCTCTCCAGCTCTCCTGGAGCCCCTTTAGGCCCTGCAAGGGGCTCTCAGCTCTCCCTGGAGCCTTCTCTTCTCCAGGGGAACCCCCCCAGCTCTCCCAGCCTGGCTCCAGAGCAGAGGGGCTCCAGCCCTGGAGCATCTCCGGGGCCTCCTCTGGACTCTCTCCAGCAGCTCCACACCCTTGTGCTGTTGTTCCCAGGGCTGGGGCAGCTCTGCAGGGGGGTCTCACCTGAGCAGAGTTGAGGGCCAGACCCACCTCCTTCCATGACCAGGAGCCCAGAGAGCAGCAGCAGCTGAGCTGGGCAGATGCACATTCCCACCCTTTCCATGCCAGGGGCACCAGCAGTGCCATCCCTGCTCCCATGCACCTCCCGTGGAGGATGTGTGGGTCCAGCTTGTCCTGTGGCCTTGACACTGGGCTGCAGGGAAGGACCTGGATGGATCAGCCCTTCTCTCTTGGTGCAAACCTCACCTCAGGAGGCTGTGACTGCTGGGAGGCAAATTCCAGCTCCTCCCTGGGATCCTCCAGCTGCCAGTTAAACGTGGTGCTCCCTCTTGGAGGTGGCTCCTCTCCATCAGCAGCTGTTGTGCCAAACATCCTCGTCCCCAGGGACAGATGAGCACAGTTTGTTCAGCCTCTGATGAAGGGAGATGAAACCCTCACTCCATTTCTGAGATCCAATCCTGCTAAAATCTATCAATTAACTACAGACATTGGAGCCTGCTAATGTCAGACTAATTAAGACATGCTTCAAGCACTTCCTATTAGTTATTCCTGTGGTTATTAGATGTGGAGAGAATGTGTATAAATAGACAGGAGCTCTCTGCTAAAGCTGGAAAAACTGTTGTAAAATTAGGCTCTGATGGGGTGTTTTGAAATGAAGTTTGAGGGATATTGTTACTTAGCAAAAGGGGGTTTTAATCTAAATATTAGTCATGTAACAGGAGCATCTTGAAACCTCTCAAGCAATTAGGGCCTTCTTATAGCAGGCACTGAGTGAATAACTGTGCCTGTCACAAATGGAAGGGTTTTCCCCAAAAAACAGGCGATGCCAGAGGACCTCTGAGCCCCTGGAATCTCAGGAACACTCCTGGAATGCCCCTCTCTCTTCTCAGCAAAGGACACCTCATAAAACAGACATTTAATGTTTAAATAAATAGTGCTGGGTTGTCAAGGACTGGAACAGGCTGCCCAAAAAAGTGGTCAAATCATCCTTGGAAGTGTTCAAAACTGTGGATGTGGCACCTGGGGACATGGTTTGTTGGTACAAACATGTTGTGCTGGGAGAACAGTTGGACTTGATGGTCTCAGAGGGCTTTTCCAACCTTAATTATTCCACAGTTATATAAAAAAGGCAATTAAAAGTTATGTATTTCACCACAACACTGACTGCAGCTCACAGTCCCTGGAATCCCCCTGCCCTGAGTTTGATAGATCCAGACATCCCACCCCACCCAAAGCTGGATTTAGAGACCAGGCCTGGAGGCATCTCAGCCACAACCCCCTGGGAGGAGGGAAAGGGAGGATTTCTTGGAGTGTCTTTCAGGCAGGAAGGGCAGTTTAGCAGGAGTTAAACTGGAGTTGATCCCTGCCCAAAGCACTGAACTAAGCCTGGGGAAGGAGAGCTGGAAGACCCCTGGAATCTGCACCTCCTGGAAATAGGGTGCATTATCCTACTGTCCTGAGGAACTTGCAAACCTGCTGGTTGGCTCCTGGACCAGTGAGACAGGGAAAGAAGTCTCAGGGAAATAATTCCTCCACTGGTTTAGTAAAAATAGGTCATAGAAAATTCCAGGGAAGAGCTGCCCTTTGGATTCAGCCTTTATCAGACTCCTGACTGTTCACACAGGCTGCGAAAGCCCCGGCCACAAGGAAACCTTCCTTCCTCTGGTTTGACCAGCAAATTGATCCATGAGATCTCTGGGAAAATGGAGAGACCTTTATCTGTGCTCCTGCTGTTGGAAAACACAGCTCAGGTGCTCTGAGCTGCCTGGCAGGGCTGGAATTCTCCCTCCAGCAGAGCAGAATGAAGGCTCAGAGCTGGAGAGGTGCTCAGAGAAGGCCTTTTCCATGAGGAGGAGATAAAGTTCCACCAGCCAGACCCCTTTGCTGAGCCCAGGGACACTGGTGGGGTTTTATGGAACATCAGGGAGGAGGAGGAGGAGCTGGAGGCTCTTTCTGACCCTCCACCCAAGGGGTCACTGGCACTATGGGCTGGGGAAGTCTCTGCTCTCCTTCCTCTGCTCCTGAGCCCTTCAAGATCCACAAAGAGCTGTTCTTTAATCAGGCAAATGGAAGAGTCCAGCAGGGAAAACAGCACTAAAGTTAAAAAAGGAACTTTCCACGAAGCCTGAAACTAAAAAGAACGTGCCCAGGGTGTCCTCCCACAAGTTGTTCTCTTCTCTATCCAGCAAAAACCTCAAGGGATCAACTCCCACTAAATTACCCCGTTCTCTGCCAGCCCAGGAACTTCCACACATCACCTCTCACCCAACCACCTCCTCTCTGGGCAGCCTGAAACTTCAGCAGCTCCTCCCCAGCTCAGCCTTCCAGCCCAGCTTTGCTTCCCAGCTTCTTCTCCAAGGGAAAGATCGTGGCTCCAGTAAGGAAAAAAAAGCCTGGAGGCTTCTGGAGATGTCCAAAGTGGCTGGGACAGGAGGCTCCTGCCAAAGCCAGGCTTTGCTTTTGCTGCTCCTTCAAAGCTCCCTGGAATGCAGCAGGAATGAGGAGTTTTCTCTCTTTTCTTGGAACACCCTCAGGGGATGGTTTCCTCCTGTCCCCACGGGCTGCAGAGGGCAGGAGATGTAAAACCCCTGTGGTACCTGGCACTTCTGTGCATTCCCTGAAAACCAGGGTGGGAACTGGGGGGGTGGTTTTCCTCTTCTCCCTGTTCCTAATCCACCTGGAAAAGAGTTTAGGGAGGGGTCCCAGGCCCTGCTCTGCCAGACCTGGTGGATCTTTACACAACAGCTTGGCAAAGCCACCTCCCAGCTCCAGCCTGACCCTCAGGAGCCATCTCCAGGTGCCAGGGTTAGAAACATGGGATGACAGGACTTCCTGGGAACCAAGACACACTGGGACCATTTGCATTTTAGCAAAGAAGAATGACAAGAATTAGAATTAAGAATGATGGGATATTATTCACTTCTGCTCTGGAGCCAGGCTGGGAGAGCTGGGGGGGTTCCCCTGGAGAAGAGAAGGCTCCAGGGAGAGCTGAGAGCCCCTTGCAGGGCCTAAAGGGGCTCCAGGAGAGCTGGAGAGGGACTGGGGACAAGGGGTGGAGGGACAGGACACAGGGAATGGCTTCAAACTGAAAGAGTAGATTTAGATGGGATATTGGGAAGGAATTGTTGGCTATAAGGGTGGGGAGGCCCTGGAATGGACTTCCCAGAGAAGCTGTGGCTGCCCCTGGAATCCCTGGAAGTGTCCAAGGCCAGACTGGATGAACTTGAGCAACCTGGGCTGGTGGGAGGTGTCCCTGCCCATGGCAGGGGTTGGAATGGGATGAACTTTAAGTGTCCTCCCCCCAAACCATTCCCTGGTTCTGTGACACCTTTGCAGCTGCATTTCTGCTCTGTCCTGTCCTCTCTTCCCCCAGGAAGGACACACTCCTGGCCCAGCACAGCTCTGAGATGTTCAGACTGTGGTGCTGAGGAAGGAGCAGCATCAACCACTTTCCTTTCCCTGCTGGATCTGTAAAATATTTGATCTGGCAGCCTGGAGCACATTTACCATGGGAGATAATCTCTGCCTTTTGGGACTAATGATAAAGAAAAGCTGCCTGTTATCAGCTGACCAGCTTGTCCCAGCAGGAGAGATCCTATCTTGGCACATCAAGGTGGATTTCATTAGAGGAGCTGTTTGTTTGGCTTGATCTACGGAGGAAAAAAAAAATAAATAAAATAAAAGCAATTTCTTTTGTTCTCCACAAGCAGCAAATCGGTGTTTCTGCTCTGTCTTCATTACCTGCTCCATAATTGTCACTGCTGAGCTCCTGGTGAGGCAGCAAGAAAGATGCCAAAAGCCTTCCTTCCCCTTTTTGCTGCACCATCTGCTTTTGTCTTCTCCAGGCTGATGGAGACAGGAAACATCCACTGCTTTGAGAGGGGCAGGGGGGAGTAAACAGAACCTCTGGATTTATTTTTAACATCTTAAACAGTAAAAATAGTAAAAATCAAGTGGGTTTTTGCCTATTTCCAGTTTATTATTGCTCTCACTGGCACTGGTAGAGACACACCTTGAATTCTTGGGGCAGTTCTGGGCCTCTCAAAGAAGGACACTGAGGGGCTGGAGCATGTCCAGGGAAGGGGCTGGAGCAGCAGGAGCAGCTGAGGGAGCTGGGGGGGCTCAGCCTGGAGAAAAGGAGGCTCAGGGGGGACCTTCTGGCTCTGCAACCCCCTGACAGGAGGGGGGAGCCGGGGGGGGTCGGGCTCTGCTCCCAGGGAACAAGGGACAGGAGGAGAGGGAACAGCCTCAGGCTGTGCCAGGGGAGGGTCAGGTTGGATATCAGGGGAAATTTCTTCATGGAAAGGGTTGTCCAGCCCTGACCCAGCTGCCCAGGGCAGGGGTGGTGTCACCCTCCCGAAATGAGCAGATGTGGCACTTCATGATAGGATTTAGTGGACGTGGGGGGATTCTAAAGGTTGGATTTGATGATCCTGTAGGTCTTTTCCAGCCTTAATGATTCCATGGTCGCATGATTCCGTCCATCTGCTGCTCTCAGCATGCGCTGCAGGAGTTGATTTATGGGCAGGATCAGCCTTTGGCTGTGGAGGGGAGGGTTCCCTGGACACCTTCTCTCCCTGCCCTTCACGAGGCCCAGAATTAGCAGAACAAGGTGAACTCTGAGGTGTTTCAGAGGGGTTGGGGAGCAGGGATTTGCTTGCAAGAGTTCTTCCCCCTTTATTTCAGGCCAGGACTCGGCTGTCAGAGGTGTGAGGCAGCAGATTTCCTGAACAAACGCTGTAAAAATACGGAAATTCAAAGCAGAAACAATCATTAAAAGCCCTCCAAGGGCTCAGTGGTGGAGATCCCACATGATCCTAAGTAATCCAGTCTCTGATCCTTATCTCTAGGATATTATTATTCCCTATTGCTGCGGTGCTGGATGTCCCAGCCACTTTGGACATCTCCAGAAGCCTCCAGGCTTTTTTTTCCTTACTGGAGCCACGATCTTTCCCTTGGAGAAGAAGCTGGGAAGCAAAGCTGGGCTGTCTTCTTCACCACAGACATCAAAAATCGTGGAATCATAGAATCACATTTCTCACAAACAGCTGAAATGGTGCAGGTTGCCATTTTCAAAGAGGACACAAGACAGGTTTCCCTTTTTAAAATGACAATTTTGGAATACAAGGTGGCTGACACAGTGCCTTCCTTCAGAGTTATCAGGTTCATCTGAGACATTCCAGAATTACTAAAGGAAAACCTTCCTGTTGAACCAGGTGGGATCACTTTTCTCCAGCTCTGCAGAAGTCACGTGAAGGTCACGTGGAGATGTCCAGTCCCACTCCAGAGCAGGTAAAACACCTCCCATCCTTTATGATTTCTCATCATTATCCTTTATGATTTTTTTCTCATCATCATCTCCCTTTATGATTTTCTGCTCTCACCTGCAGAGGGGGGAGGCCACACCATCCCAAAGGAATCCTGGTCCTCCCCTCTTGACTTGGCTCTGGGTTTTGCCTCCCAGATCCTGGTCAGCAGCTTCTCCAGCCCTCCCTGCCTGGATTTTTGAGGAAGCTCGTAATTTCTAATTTCAATTTATTTGTGCCAGTTTATATCCACTTATTTCCTAATTATTGCCTTCGAGCTTCAATGGCTCTTCTCCCTCCAGAGCTCCAATCTCTGGATGTTGTTAGAAACTGGAGCTCCTGCTCAGCCCCTGCTGGTGGGGTCAAACACGAGGCTTTGGGGGCTCTCACAAAAAAATCTGAGGGCTCCCCAGTCAAAGACCTTGGAGGTCTTTTCCAACCTTAACGATTCTGTGATCCCGAGGACATTCCTTGGCTCCTGCTGTAGTTCCACGCTGCCTTTTTGCAGAGGTGCAACTTGCACACAGAGGGCAGATTTTGGATCAGGGTTTTTGGTTGTTTGGCCCAAGCTGCTCCTGAGATTCAACCAGCCAAGGAAGGAGGGATGAATCCCCTTCAGAGAAGCCTCCCAGAGGCTCTTCACTGATGGATCTTGGGCTGGTGGAGCCCTTCAGGAGGGTTGTAGGAGGGACAACCCACCCTTCTCTGGGCGTGTTGTACCACAGGTTACAAACAAGACACCGTGGCTGGACAGAAAGGATTTCGCCTCCCTCCCCAGTCCAAACCAATCCAAGTGGGAATTTTTTCCCCTGCCTTGGCTACCAGTGCAGAGGAACCATCAAGAGGTGTGTTTTCTGCTTCTCAAGGCAGAGTCCCCCCAGTGAGGGGGGCCCAGGTGATCAGATCCCCCCCCCCAACCCCGGGCTGCAGCTCCCTCGGCCTCCCAAACACTCCTGCTGATTTCCACTCATAGCACAAAACGTTTCAGTGGATTATTCAGAGCCTCTGGGAGCTCTCGAGGAGGCAGAAAGAATGAAAAATGATTAATTAGGCTGTTCTTAATTTATTATCATCCCTCACTGCTGACACCCGGCACCAGGCTTGGCTCCAGCCAGAGGGTGGAGATGTGGGAGCTGCCGTGAGGGGATGATCCTGTTCCAGCCCTGCCCAGAGGTGAACAGGGACACGTGGGAATGAGGAGGAGGTGGAGGGGCTCTTCAGGTTCCTCCAGGAAAAATAACAGCCCAGGATTTCCATGGATGTTAAATCTCCTCCCTGAGGAGTTACCTGGTCTGAGGGAGGGCAGGGTTGGATGGATATCGGGGAGAAATCCTTCCCTGGGAGGGTGGGGATGGGCTGGGATGGAATTCCCAGAGAAGCTGTGGCTGCCCCATCCCTGGAAGTGTCCAAGGCCAGGTTGGACAGGGCTTGGAGCAACCTGGGCTGGTGGGAGGTGTCCCTGCCCATGGCAGGGGGTGGAACGAGATGGGCTTTAAGATCCCTTCCAGCCCAAAGCATTCCCTGATTCCATGATCTCATAGGAGAGGTGGCAGCAGCGTGGAGAACAATGGAAGGATGTGAGTAGGGTTTTTTATTTTCAGGGCAGAAATCCAGACTGTGATCCCAAACCTTCTTGGTGGAGCAGGAGAACAAAGAACACACACTGTCCACGTTGTTAACCCTCAGCAGGGATATGTGTTATCCCTGTGGTTATCCCTCAGCAGGGATATGTGTTATCCCTGTGGTTATCCCTCAGCAGGCAGGAGCAGGGCTCTGGGTGAAGGTCCACGTTGATGGGTGGTGCTCTCTCTCCACCTAAACCACCCTCCAACTTCTCTTACCAGCCCAGGGACACCTTAGAAAACCGGGTTTCAGAGACATCCCTTCCCAGGACACCGCTCCATGGACTCTTCTCCCAGGGAACAACGACAGCACGAGAGGAAACGGCCTCAAGTCGTGCCAGGGGAGGTTCAGGTTGGATGTTAAGGGAAAAATTATTCATGGAAAGGGTTGTCAAGCACTGGAAGAAGCTCCCCGGGGCAGTGGTGGAGTCACCACCCCTGGAGTGTTCCAAAAACATGCAGATGTGGCACCTGGGGACATGGGTTGGGGGTGGTGACCCTGGCAGTGGTTGGACTTCAGGATCTAAGAGGGCTTTTCCAGCCTGAATAATTCCATGAGTCTGAAAGGCACAGGCAAGAAGTGCCTGAAAACCAGGTCCATTTCAGAGCTTTTCCCCCAGTTTTTTAGCTGCTGGATTCATTGCCTGGGGTGGGTTTGGATTTGAAGTGTTGGGCTGTAACAAAGGGGATGCCCTGGGGGACAATAACTTGGATCCAGACGGAAACCTGAGCCCCAGACCGGGCACAAACCTCCTGTTTCTGAGCAGGAATTAACTCCTGACTGCTCCCTGCCAAGAGGAAGCTTCCAGCCCCAGGTCAGGGAGCAGCAGAAGGAATCATTTCCATCCCCAACTGCTGCAGTGAGAAAATACTGGATTGGAGGGACTGCAGAGCAATCCCTGTCTGTGCCTCAGTTTCCCCAGTGTGTGGCCAAGAGGAAGCTAAAAAAAGCCTAAAACTCAGAAACTCTCCTGGTTCAACCCTATAATTTTAGGATCTTGCCAGAAAACTCCCTGTCTGCCTCTATTCCTTTCTCTCCCCTTCCTCCAGCAGCCCCTCTGGGGACACTGCAGGTCTCTGGGAGCACCCCTGGGTGCCAGGACAGCTCTGCTGTGAGCCAGGAGTGGAGCCCTGTCCCAGCCTGGGCTGATGAAAGCCTTGGCATCACCCAATTACCTCGAAACTGCTCTCAACTCTGGCCAAATTAAGGTAAAATGCAAAGAAAGGTGTTGATTCCCAGCCTCCAAAAATAGACAACAGGGAGAGGGGTGTTTGTAGAAGACACAGGTGAGGGAATAAAGAATAAACCCCACATTTCCCCGAGTCTCAGTAATTCAAAGCAGAGCAGCCTCTCTCTGTAACCCCCCCTTGGCCACAGACTGTTCCAGACAAGGCAGTGGGGAGGATTCCCCCTCCTGCTGCTCCTGATCTTCACATCCCCTCTCCTGCTGCCACTGAGGTGGGGGGGACACGTCTGTCCCCAGGCAGTGCCACCCAGGGGGGCTTCAAGCTCCGTCACCCCCCCCAGTTTGCAGGGAAGGAAGAGGGTCCCTAAACTCCCCCACCTTGAGAAAGGCATGAGCTGCAAAGCCACAACATTTCTGGTGAGAAAACCTCCTGCCCCGGGTGAGAGATCCCCTCCAGACTGTTTGGTGCAACGATTTGCAGCTGGATGGAATATTTGCATGCAGAGACCACCTCTGCCAGCCCTCAAATGAGCTCCTGCCCTGCTGTTTGAAGCCAGGAGGTTGTGCTGGGAGATGGGATCCAGCTGGATGGGGTGGAGTGGGGTGGTCATGGGGCCCAAATGAAGTCTTCTCAAGTCCTTCTGAGCTTGGGCAGTGTTGTTTTTTAAACAGAATGCAAAGGATTTCTGTGCTGGGAACACCCAGTTCCTACTGCTGCACCCAGTTCCTATCACCCAGTTCCAGCCTGGCCTTGGACACTTCCAGGGATTCCAGGGGCAGCCACAGCTTCTCTGGGAAATCCATTCCAGGGCCTCCCCACCCTCACAGCCAACAATTCCTTCCCAATATCCCATCTCTCCCTGTCCTCTGGCACTGGGAAGCCATTCCCTGTGTCCTGTCCCTCCATCCCTTGTCCCCAGTCCCTCTCCAGCTCTCCTGGAGCCCCTTTAGGCCCTGCAAGGGGCTCTCAGCTCTCCCTGGAGCCTTCTCTTCTCCAGGGGAACCCCCCCAGCTCTCCCAGCCTGGCTCCAGAGCAGAGGTGAATAATATCCTATCATTCTTAATTCTAATTCTAATTCTTGTCATTCTTCTTTGCTAAAATGCAAATGGTCCCAGTGTGTCTTGGTTCCCAGGAAGTCCTGTCATCCCATGTTTCTAACCCTGGCACCTGGAGATGGCTCCTGAGGGTCAGGCTGGAGCTGGGAGGTGGCTTTGCCAAGCTGTTGTGTAAAGATCCACCAGGTCTGGCAGAGCAGGGCCTGGGGTCCCTCTCTAAGCTCTTCCAGGACCTCACACCCTCACAGAGAGGAATTTCTCCCCAAATCCATCTCACCCTCCTTTCTTTCCATTTAAAGCCTTCCCCCCTTCCTGTGGTCCAGATCCCAAGGGAAGTCCTATGGCCATGTCAGGAAACACCATTCCTGATGGAAGGAACGGGGCTGCTCATGTTTTCCTCTGGAGATCATTGCCAGGGAAGAAATTCAGTGTGAGTTTTATCAGAACCAGCTGTTCCAGTTCTCCATTCCCGGTGACTGAGTGTTGATGGGAGAGGATTACAAAAAATAATGAGAGAGGCAGGATCAGATGGGAAGGTTTGGATTTTATCTAAATGGAGCCCTGCAATGGATTGAGCCCTTATTATTATTATTGTTTTGTTACAGGCAGCAGCACAGGGTCCCTATTATTTTTAATTGGCTTTGTTCCTCGTTAGATTGAGCACAGATTGTCAGAACTCCTTCCTGAATGCAAATCCAGGCACCAAATGTCCAGCCAGGCTCCAGCAGTCCTGGATAAATAGGGATTTTTTTTTAATTTTTTTTTTTTTCTGGACATTTCTATAGGGGGAAATATTCCATTAGGGAATTCTCTGTTCTCTTGGATACAGGCTTGAGCTGTCCTGTCCCTCATGAAAAACAGCTCCTGGTTTGTGGAGGGGAGGAAATACGTCCGAGCAGGGGAGGGATACAAATTCCAAAGGTGTGTTTGTATTGTCCTGCAGCAGGTAAATAATGGGAAATGTTTCAGTGCTGGGTTAACTGCTATTAATAACTGCTGATGCTCAGGAAATGCTGTCACACAGAGCAGGAGTGGGCTGCTCTTTGCCTCAAATCCAGCACAATAGACCAAAAATATTCTGGGGCGGCATCCTGGAGTCCAGATATCCATCAGCCCACCAGGAGTCCTGTCCCTCAGACCAGGACAAGGACTTGTATCCGGCCATTCTCTGCTGGGATTTTATTAGCATTTGTCTGAAAGGACTTCCTGTCCTTGGAAAGCAGGGGAAAGAGCCCAGGAGCTGCAAAAAAGGTGGGAAGAAACACAGGGAGGACGTTTGGGTGAGGAGGAGCCCCAGAGAGATGGGTGGGAATGACCTCAGAAGACCTGGGAAGAGGTGGGAATGAGGATGGGGGGGGGGGGTATTTATGTAGAGGACACTGAAATAGGACAGGAGGTGACACTCTGTGTCCTGGGATGAGCCAGGATGGGTCAGAGCCTCCAGCAGAGCTGCCCTGGGAGCAGCAGCTCAGCTTTAGTATTGGGAAATCCTGATTATTTGAGGTGTGAAGGACAGCTCAGAAAGGATTTGGAACCCACTGAGGATCAAACTGGGGGTGGTTCCATCTCTGCCAAAATGCTGCTGGTGCTGGGGTGGAGAGATGGGACGTCTGGGAGGGGGGTAAAGCCTTGAAGGCGTTTGAGCCTGACCTTGTCCTTCAACACCTGAATGTTTAGGTGGGTTTAAGGTCTTGCCCAATCCAGGTAGAGCTCCACCTCCCTCCCTGGCCTGCTTCTTCCCCAGCAGGACAAGGGGGAATGGTTTCCCACTGCCAGAGGGCAGGGTCAGATGAGATATTGGGGAGAAATCCTTCCCTGTGAGGGTGATGAGGGGCTGGGATGGAATTGCCAGAGAAGCTGTGGCTGCCTCATCCCTAGAAGTGTCCAAGGCCAGGTTGGACAGGGCTTGGAGCAACCTGGGCTAGTGGAAGGTGTCCCTGCCCATGGCAGGGGGTGGAACTGGATGAGCTTTAAGATCCCTTCCAACCCAAACCTGGGATTCTGTGGTTCCCTGGAGGAAGTCCTGCCGCTCATTTAGGATGTCCCCACCCATCATCCAAGCCCCTGCCATTGCATCCAAATATCCTCCAGCATTTGGACACCCTGCAGAGTCTGCTCAGGCTCCAGGACCTTCATCCCTGGCATCCTGTGGTGCCAGTGTCCCTGGAATATGTCCCTAGAATGTGTCCCCTGACTCCCAGCCTGTGGAAGCACATCCCCGCAGCCGGTGTGAGGACCAAGAGCCAGACCCAGCCGACCCAGCCAGAGGGTTTTTGCAGCTGTGCTGCCTCTCCTGGCTACAGAACTGCCCCCTGTGCCCGCTGCTGCCTTGGCTGCACCCCTGCAGCAAAGCCCAGTACCCCGGGGAGGGACACCCGGGAGCCCTGGAGCCGTTTCCAGGCGCGGCAGAAAGCGGGAGCCACCAGGGCTGGATGCCAGATGGGCTCTCCCTGAGCTGGGAAACAGCCAAGTCCTGGCAGCAGACACGTCCTGGGGGCTGGACAAGGACAGCTGGGACATCTCTGGGCTGGGCACTGGCAGAGGAAGCGTCTGAGGCGCTGCTTTGGCCTGGGATGAGGTGCCGGGATGGACTGGAGGGGTTTGCTGGGCTGGTCCTGGCTCCGCCTGGCAGAGCTGCACAGCACCCCCACCTGCATCTCAACTCATAAATATTGTTGTTATCTCCCAAATTTTAGAATGAAATAGCTCGGAGGGAAATCTCTCCCCCCCCAGCAAAGGAGCAGGCAGGACAAGCTGCCTTCCCGAGGTTTCCCTGTTGGATGCTGGGATGGGGAATCATCCCCTGCTGGTCCTGACCTCTCCACCATCACTTCCAAACAACACATTATTCACAAGGTCACTTACCTTCCCGTGCTTTGTTTTGTAAATGATGATTTTTTTGAGATCAAAAACGGATTTTTAACTTTCTGACCAAGTTTTTTAAAAAGTTTTTACCATGTAAAAGCTGGTCATTATTGCTTTGTTTTCTGATTATTTGTTTCCTGATTATCCTGTGTAAAATTGCTGCTGGTGCCTTTCCACTTCTTCTCTACATATATTATTAAATGATACAGATGAAATAAAATAGACATAAATTGTGTTTTCCTATCCATATGGAATGTTTTAGAACCACAATAACTGGATCACTTGGAATTCCAGCCCTGTCCTCTGCTGTTCTCACTCTCCCTCCCAGCCAGGCACTGCCTGCAAATTTAATAATCATCCATGTTGTGCCATCATTCAACTCCTAATGAAAATATGGGATAAACCTGCCCCCAGGAGAGACCCTGCCTGGATTCCCACTTCATCCATCCATCCATCCATTCTGACAGGGAACTGCTGACAACCCTTCCCGGGTATTTACAACCAGGTTTTTCACCCTCCCCAACAAATACTCCATGGCAATGAGGGAGTGACAAACCCTGGTCGTGTCTGGCACAGGCAGGTCCTTGTTTGTGCCCAGAACAAGGTTCCTGGGCACCAAAGGGCCGTGAGATGCCAAGAACTGATGTGTCCAAACCAAGCCCATCGTGCCTGATGTCCTTGTCACCATCCCAGCAGCGTGGCTGTGTCACCCAATATATTCCAGTTTATGACATAAACCAGGAAGC
Organism: Chiroxiphia lanceolata; assembly: GCF_009829145.1. NCBI lineage: Eukaryota > Metazoa > Chordata > Aves > Passeriformes > Pipridae > Chiroxiphia > Chiroxiphia lanceolata. Next base: position 2,069,338 of record NC_045660.1, on the reverse strand, counting down.
TTAAAGCAAAAAGTGGTCCTTTTCCCACTTTTTTTTTTTTTTTGGAAGTCCCTTCACAGCTCTGCAGTGGGATTTAATGCTTCCAGGAAGCTCAGCCAGGTTTTTAAGACGTTTCTTGGGTCCGGGTTCTTTGCAAACATCCACCCTGGAGCACGTTGCTCATCCCTGAGCTCCTGCCTTGGCTGCTCTGAAGGTCTGGGGAGACCTCAGGGCTCAAACCTGCATCAGTGTGACCTTGTGCATCCCCTGGGCGCAGGGACAGACACGGGGAGCTGAGGTAAATTCCTCAATCCTTTTTCTGGGATAAATTAGCCTCGATCCCTCAGTTCCTCAGCGCTGAGGACCCGTGTCACCCACGTGCCTCCAAACCCTTTGGCTTCCCCCTGGTTAATCCTTTCCTTTGGAGCCTGGGCAGAGCATTTTCCTGCTCCATCTGAAGCCTTTTAGTACCAATACCAGTAATTTTGGTGGGTTTAGGAACCTCCTGACTTTGACTACCGGGAAATGTTGCATTTCAGCCTTTGTAGGATCATCAAGGTTGGAAAAGACCCCCAAGACCAACAAGTCCAACCACTCCTCAGCACTGCCAAGGCCACCACTAACCCATGTTCCCAAGTGCCACATCCACATGGCTTTTAAATCCCTTTTAAATGGTGATTCCTGTGCTGGTGCCCGACCACCCTTTCCAGGAAGAAAATTTTCCTAACAGCCAATCTAAACTTATTATTGCTCCTGCTTTAGGGTTATCCCTTCACACCCCAATTTCAAGGAGCAGTGACACTGCACATAAACCTGGATCTCCCCTCCCCAAACTTAGGTTTAAGCTGGAGTTCTGACCCTAAACCGGGCATTTTTCACAATGCAGCTTTTTAGAGCACGAGCACAAGGGCTTCTCCAGCTGTTGGCTCTGGAGGGCTTTGGGGACAGTTCTCTCTGGTGACAATCTTGTTTCACCTCTGGGTTGGTGCCTGCAGACCTATCCCAGCTGTGTGTCCCCAGGGTGGGCTGTGCTGGACACTCAGGGGTGAGTTGTGACTGTTCTCCCTCTGCCAGTGTTTAAAAGCCCTGTAAGCCCAGGAGGGGGTTTAGTGCCTTTGGCCCCTTAATTTGCAAGGTGAAATCTCAATAACAGTGTTATTTTTGGAGCCTTTCGCTCGTGTCACAGAGATTTATAAAGGGTGAGTCACAGGGACACCCTTTTGCTGAGGAAAACTGGACCATTTGGGGTTGTCCTGCCAAGCCCTGGGGGGCTGCAAGGCTGCTGTGGGGAGGGAAAATTCCTGTCACTGCCATTGGGGGAAAAAAAACATACAAGAAATGGGGCTGGGGATATAATTAGAGGCTGTTTCAAGCCTCCAGCCTGAATACCAACACCTCAGGCAGGCAGTTCCTCACTGCTCTGCAGTGGCTGCAGCAGCTGCCAAGTGTGGGGGTTGTCTGAGCACCAGCACAGTGGAGTCATTATTGGGACAGGCCTGGAAACCTGGATGGGTGGCCCTGGAAAAGCTGAGACACCTCTGTGGGCAGTGAGAGCTGCTTTGGGGAGCAGTGCTGGGGGACAAAGGGCTGGGGGGGGATTGGGATCTGCCCAGCTCTGATGGTTGGGGTGAAAAGGGAGTGATTTGGGGCTCTAAATGTCCCAGTGAGGGAAGAATGGGGTTTGCCCACTGGGCCAGTCTCTAACCTTGCTAAAGGCCAAGTTTTGGGTTATCCAGAGCAGCAGTTTGACTCTCTGTGGATGAAGCACTTGGTGGTGGAGCAGGAGAACCTTCAGCCGCAGGGCAGCAGGTCCAGGCCGGCCGTAAAAACCAGCAGTGCTTCAAAACACGCTCCCCAAACCCAGCCAGAGGGATGTTCCCTGGAATTCCTGCCAGGAGCACAGCACCACTGGGGCTGGGGGCAGGTTTGGTGGCACGTGGAGCACATCCAGTTCATGGGGATACTGCTGGGAGCCTCTGGGGAGCCTCCTGGGGCACAGCACTGACCTCGGCTGGGGCTGGCTCTGGAAACAGTGTGAGGCCATAAATCCGTGTCTGCTGCTGCAGGGACACATCTGTGGAGGTCTGACTGGTTAAATACATCCAGTATCTCCTTCCAGAGGCCAACAGCATCCCTGCCAAATCTCGCACCGCGTTCGCTTCCAGGAATCACTTTGGAGAGGAGCTGTGAGAGCAGGAGCAGGGCCAAGAGTCCAGGCTGCTTCCACTTCCTGCTCCTCACGGCTGGAACAGCTTCTCCAGGCTGCTGGTGACACTGGTGGGATGTGGGGACACAGTGGCTCAGCCAAAATCATCAACTCACAGCACGGTTTGGGCTGGAAGGGATTTTAAAACCCATCTATTCCCAACCCCCTACCATGGGCAGGGACACCTCCCACTAGCCCAGGTTGCTCCAAGCCCTGTCCAACCTGGCCTTGGACACCTCCAGGGATCCAGGGGCAGCCACAGCTTCTCTGGGCAACCTGTGCCAGGGCCTCTCCACCCTCCCAGCCAACAATTCCTTCCCAATATCCCATCTAACCCTGCCCTCTGGCAGTGGGAAGCCATGTAGGACATGATCTCACCAACACTGCTGATGTGCTGGGTAATTACAGGCATTGAGCTCTTGGGGAGAGAAAAAACTCCAAGGTTTTTGAACTTTTCATAGGTAGGTAATTCCTGGTAGTTCAGCAAAATGATTTAGTGAAGCTTCACATCGGATGCATCAGGGAAGTTCTGTGAGTCATGGAATCAGGGAATGGTTTGGGTTGGAAGGAACCTCAAAGCCCATCCAGTCCCACTCCCTGCCATGGGCAGGGACACCTCCTGCTATCCCAGGTTGCTCCAAGCCCCGTTCAACCTGGCCTTGGACACTTCCAGGGATCCAGGGGCAGCCACAGCTTCTCTGGGCAACCTGTGCCAGGGCCTCCCCACCCTCACACAGAACAATTCCTTCCCAATATCCCATCTCTCCCTGTCCTCTGGCAGTGGGAAGCCATTCCCTGTGTCCTGTCCCTCCATCCCTTGTCCCCAGTCCCTCTCCAGCTCTCCTGGAGCCCCTTTAGGCCCTGCAAGGGGCTCTCAGCTCTCCCTGGAGCCTTCTCTTCTCCAGGGGAACCCCCCCAGCTCTCCCAGCCTGGCTCCAGAGCAGAGGGGCTCCAGCCCTGGAGCATCTCCAGGGCCTCCTCTGGACTCTCTCCAGCAGCTCCACGTCCCTGTGCTGTTGTTCCCAGGGCTGGGGCAGCTCTGCAGGGGGGTCTCACCCGAGGGGGCAGAGGGGCAGATCCCCCCCTCCCTGCTGCCCAGGCTGGGGGATCAGCCCAGGTTGTATTTGGCTTTCTGGGCTGCAAAATCCCAGGAATCTCCATGCTCTCCGTGCTCTCCCCCCTCCTTCCAAACCTCCCCCATGGTCCAGCACAGGCACTGCCAGGCTGGGCTGGGCTGGTCCACAGTGCCCAGGGCTCCCCAGCACCCCTGCAGTTGCCATGGAGACCATTCATTCACCAAATTAGGACCAAAGACCACCATCCCTTCCCCACCATCCCTTTCCCACCATCCCTTCCCCACCATCCCTTCCCCACCATTCCTCTCCTGATGGCACCAAGACCTGAGAACGAGTGAGATCTTCTCCCTCCAAAAACCCCACAGACCCCCAGGACAATGGGCAGGAAAAAAAAAGCCAGGCAAAGCCCTGGGCAGACAATGTTTAAATGACTTTATTTTTGTTTTTTTTCCTCCTTTTATAAATGGGCACAGCACAGAAATAATTAAAAAAAATAGACAGTACCATTACAGTGCTAGATCCATTGGCAAAGATTATTTTTTATAGTCTTTTTTTCTTTTTTTTTCATTATTTTTAAAGTTTTGGCCATTGAGTAAGAACAAAAACAATTAACAAACATTTTATTTTATTTTTTTTTGTTTTTTAAACAGACACTATGAAGCAATTTAAGTACTAAACTCTAGAAGAGTTATGTACATACAAAAAAAAGTTCTGTTTAAGATATGTTTCCTATTAAAAATATTTACATGCATTTTTTTTTCCCCTCCCATATTCCTTGAAAGGTACAACATTTGGGAGTGTTCCAGATTTTTTGAGTTTTTGTTCTCCTGTTGGGATTGTAAATCAGCTCCAAAGAAAGACTGAAGCGGGGTCACTTGTTGGGCTTTCCTTTGAGTCCCTGAAATCTTCTGGAAAGGGATATTTTATTTTATTTTTTTTTGGATGTATATCAACGGATTCTTTTTTTTTTTCTTTTATTTTTTGTTACTCTTTTTTAATTTATACAAGAACATTTCCTGTTTTATTTACAGAAGAACCAAGGGGTGATGGTTTATCCTGGAGATGTGGTGGGTGGAGTGAGGGAGAAGCAGGTGATTTTTAAAAAGTAGTTCCATCGAACTGCGCTGGGTTGTTGTTTTTCTCAAGTCAGCAGTTCCTGTCTGGGTTGATTGTCAGCTGTGCTGGGGTGACTTCGACCAGGTGGGACCCACAAGAGGGGGAATTTAAAGCCCAGAAAGTCACTGGTTACCCTCGAGGTCTTTGGAGATGCTGCGGATGAACCGTCGGGAATGTCGGGGTGAAAAAAAAATTGGGCATCGCGGGGGGGGGGGGATTTTTTTACCCCCAAAAAATCAACGTAATAGAAAACAAAACAAAACAAAACAAAACAACAAAAAACACCAAAGGAAAAAAAAATTAAAACCAAACAAAGTTTGTACACTCCAGACTGAGACTCCTCTAGAGACGGGGTATGGGAATGTCCATGGAGCTGCAGGCACGAGGGTTGTGGGACACGCCGGAGCCACCACGGGGCCTCGGGAGCATCCCGGGATCTGCTCCAGCTCCAGCAAGTCCAAAGGCTCCTTATCCCCCACCCTGGAACACCCAGAGCCAGACTGGAGGTGACCAGGATCAGGCTGGTGCTGTGACAGGGAAGGAAGGAGCAGCAAGGAATTCATGAGGAATCCTGCATCCATCCCATGGGATGGGGTGCAAGGGCTGCAGAGCTGCTGATAAACACCACTCCTGCTCCTCCTCTTCCTCCTCCTTCTTCCTCCTCCTCCTCCTCCTCCTCCTCCTCCTCTTCCTCCTCCCCCTCCTCCTTCTCCTCCTCAGGTGCAGAGTTCACCCTGAACCTGTTCCTGTCCCCGTGCCTTGCACGCACACGTATATACATATATACATATATATTAATTACATACACATATATATACATACAGACACACCACACACCCATTCCCTTGCTCCCAGAGGACCCCCAGAAGCTGCCAAGGATATCCCAGGGAGGCATCCCAACGAACCTTTGGGAGCTGTCCCAGTCAAAACCTCTCAGTGCTGCAAACTCGGCATCACTTTTAGAGTCTCGCAGAAAAGCTTCGAGCCCCCTCCCTCCCCTCCCCCCCCCCAAAAAAAAGAGTGCTTAGGGAGGAAAAAAATGAATTTAAAAATCCAGTCTTTGTTTTTTAAGAGGGTTTTGTTCTTGTTAAAGCTGGTCACTCGTAGCAGGGGTTGGAGAGGAGGGGTCTGGAGAGCCAGAGACAAGGCCTGTGTGTAGCAAAGGGATCGTTGGCACCCATCGGGCAAAATAAGGAGAGAACGGGATATTTTGAGAGAAACCAGCACACCAGGGCACCCATCCAGCCCAGAGCCACCACCTTCCCTGCAGCAGGATCCCCTAAGCTTGTTTTTGTCCTGCTGCTTGCTTTTGAAAGGTTCAAAATCAAAGGGATTTCTGGAGGAAAGACACATTTCAGTCCCAGCCCTGCAAATCCCATCCAGGCCTTGGTCCTGCAGCTGACTGGGGCCCCTCCATCCCCTGCCTTTCCCATCCTCCCCCTTCCAGCCCCTCCTCTGGACTCTCACACGTGTTTTCTGGCCTTCCCTTCCCTCCTCCTGCCTCCTCCTTATTTCTGTGGCCCGGGAGTCCCTGGATATTTATCATTCTCCTACTGCAAAGCTGAGAGTGCCTGAAGGGCAGCACAGCTGGCAGAGGAGCCCAGCCCACCTTCCAGAGCTGTGCAATTCCAGAGCTTCTAAAATCCTTCAGCTGGCGAGGCAAAGAGTCCTCCTTCAGCTCCAGCACATCACACACACACGTGGACAGGCAGAAAAGAGAAGGAAAAAACAAGTGGGAAATCCTTACTCTGCTGCCACCCCCCCTCAGGGAGCACAGCTGGAAGGACGGGCACAGCTGGGAGCACCAGCAGGGATGTGTCTGTGCCCAGAGGGATGATGCCAGGCAGAGCTGGCAGGTTTGGGGAGGGGGTGATGTGGGAGATGCTCGAGCTGAGATTGGAGTTAATTTTCCTAAAGATCCGCTCGGCAGCCAAACCAGCAGCTGAGGGAGGGCGCTGGGGTCCCTCCCCCCTGGGCTGCCTCGCTTCTTCCCGATCCATCTTCCCACCAGGAATGCCCCAAAAGCCCTGGAGCACCCGAGCAGAAGCCACCCCCACCCCTCTGAGATGAGCTCAGCTGGGTAAAACTGGGGCCAAGGTTGTGGGTTCAGTCCCGGTATGGGCTTGAGCTGGGCTTGAGACTCAAGAGTCAGGCTTGATGATCCTCGTGGGTCCCTTCCAGCTCAGAAAATGCCCCCCTGCACCCCCTGGCAGCACCATGCCACCAGGTTCCACTGGGGTTTTCCCCATCCCATGGAGAAACCATGGTGGCTGAGGGTTTTTTGGGAGGTGACCTTTCCCAAACACACACAGCCCGTGTCCAGCTCTGTCCCACCATCCCCTACCCTCGGAGGGAGGCTCAGGATCAACCACCTCCAGCAAGACAAGGCTTTTTTCCCCTCCCAAGCCTCAACTCCACCAACTAACCCAGTGCCCCTGAGGAGCTGAGGTGACAGGAAAGGCTGTGACATAACTCATAACTCATAATTTACCACCAGAAAGGTGGGCTCCAAGCCCAAAAGATGCTCTTAGAGCCTCTCTGGGCAGACAGCAACACAGCCAAGGTGTGGGAGAAGGAGAAGAACGATGAATTAAGACTTTGATCACTTCTGATGATCACTTTAATGACCTTCACGTCTTTTTTTTTTGCACGTGCTCATCTCCTCCTTTTAATTACTGCAAAGAAAAGATCCTGCCCTGGCTCCTCTCCCCCCCTCCCACTTCCAGCCTCCCTCACTTGGCAAACTGTGACGGATTTAAGTGCCAGGATTACAACTTAACACCAGCTGAGAGAGCCGAGGTTAAGCTTGAGCGAATAAAAAAATTGTATTATGGAACTTCAGACTATTAAATAGGGGGGAAAAAAAGGAATGAAGAAGATTAGGGAAGCAGCTAAGAAAAGCAGTATTAAAAAGATTAAGCTGGGAGAGGTTTTTTTTTTTCTTTAATGCAAGCTCAAAGGATTAATTCCACGTTTTTCCAAAAGATGGTGGGTTTGGGTGGCCTTGATGCCAAACCCAACTCATTAAATCATGAAGAGGCTTGATTTCTACCACTGCCCACTGCTTGGGCCCCTTGGGTGGACCCAAAAGGACCAAAAATCCCCCCAAAGCATCCAATTACTGAGTTGGAACTCCCCTTTGAGCAGGAAAAAGTGGCTTTTGCCCCCAGGGTGGCACCAGCCTCTTCAGCTGTGTGGACCCTCCTTCCCTCCACATCCTCCACAGCCCAAGGAATGCCCAAGGATGGAGCCAAGGAATGGTCACACACTCACTCAACACCATCTGCCTTCCAGCACCACCATCCAAGGCATCCAATGGGATCATTTCCAAACTCCCAAGAACCTAAACCCACGCTGATTTTGAGGCTGGCGGCTCTAAATTGGGCATTTTAGAGCTGATCCATGCACAGGGCTCTGTTTCCTACCCTGAAGTAAAGCCAGGCTGTCATTTTGGGTCACACCCCAAAGGGAGTGTAGCCCAACCCTCCTATTTGCCCACCCACAAATCCCATCCAACCATCCCATGCAGTGCAATGAAAATTTACAGGGATTTCATATATATAACTGTGTATGTACGTGAGTGTGCATGTATATATATATATATATATATTTAAAATATGCATTTGGCCTCTCAAATCCCTTCCCCAAAGAAGCTCTGCTGTCTCACACCCTCCACCAAGGCCATAAAACCCCATGTCCACCGACACCCTCGGGGGACAGAGTGTCACTGGCCCCGAGCAGGTTAATTCACAACACACAAAAGAGTCAAAGCAGCTCATTTTTCGCCCCGTTTTCCTGTTTAGATTGCACTAAGAGCAAAGCCAAGGTCTCCATGGGACACCATCGAGATCACAACCGTCGGGAAAACAAAGCTCCTTGACTGCATCCCGAGCGGCGCTTCAGCTAATTAAAAGCCAACTCATTGAAGTAACTAATTGACTTCCCTGTGCAGAGCTCGCTCCTGAAAATCCAGCCTTTCTGTAAGGCACAGTTGGATCTGGAAGAGGCCCTGCTGCTCTGCACCCTCAGAGGGGAAACCAGCTCTTGGGTGCTGCTGGGTTCCAGGGATCAGATGGCATCAGATGCCATCAGGCTCCTGGTGCCCCGGGGGTTATACTGGGATTTAAGGAACAACACAAGGAACACAAACCATCAGTCCTGGGGCTTTCCAGTGATGTGTAGCAGCCAAGCTCTGCCTCATCTTCCTCACCTCCTGGGTGCCTCCAGGGATCCCTCCCTGACCCCTGAGGGGACAGAGTGTCACCTCTCCTTGGCATCTCCTTCCTCGTGCTGCCTCTCCCGCCTTTGTTATCCACTCTGGAGGAATCTGGGAGAGGACTGAGCTTCTCCATATCCACCTCCACCCCTCGCCAGCTCCCCACCGAGCTCTGTTCCAAAACCAGCACTCTTGCAAGCCCAGTTTTGTTGGTCACAGTGAAACCTCAGCCTAAGCAAAGTCCCTTCTCCACCAAACCCCTCGGCAGGTTCAGGAGGTCGAAGGTCTCTGGCTGTTCCAGGGAGGTGGTGGCAGGAGGGTGGTGGCAGGAGGGTGGTGGCAGGAGGGTGGTGGCAGGAGGGTGGTGGCAGGAGCAGCAGGAGATGCCCCCGGTGCCGCTTCTTGCTGCTCCACAAACTCTCTGAAAAGCTGATCCAAAGAGATCATTCCCAGCCTACTGGCCACGTTTGTATTTATTTCTTATTTTGCCAAGAGCAAACCCCGGGGCAGCCAGGTATTCCAGCCCCTTGTGCTTTTTTCCAAGGTTCCAAGCATGTCTGGGAGTTGTGTCCTCTCTTCCAAGAGGAGCAGGGAGCGAGGGAATTCCTGCAAAGCAACCAACCCCGTTCAAAATGCAAACAAAAAAAATAAAAGCAAGACAGAGGGAAAGAAACCTCCCTCCTTTACGAATGGAAAAAAAACCAAGGAAGATAAATCCAAACCAAGCCCCCTGCGCCCCAGGACTGGGAGAAGGTGTCCGGATCCCAGAGTCCGTTGTGCTGGGAAAAGTCCACTTGACCTCCAGTCGCTGTGGGCAGCCTGACCACCCCACCCTGTGCTCTCCAGGGCGCTCCTGGGCACGGCCTCCTTGGCACTGGCTCCTTGCCCTGTCCATCCCAGCAGCGGGAAGGTCGGCGGGGCTCGCTCCGAGCTCGGCGATGCTCCGGGCACCCGACGTCTCATCACGCCAAAGATGTGTTTGCTCCTTCAGCTGTTGCGGGTTTTTGCTTTTTCAAACTCACAGTCTGATCCAAAGAAAAAAAAAAAAAAAGAGAGGGAAAGAGAGGGGGAAAGAGAAGAGACCGGATGAAGTAGAGGAGGAGGGCGAGTTTGGAGCGGGGAGGGAGGGAGGGCGAGGCACGCCGGCTCTCCTTCTACGCGTAGAACTCCTCCTGCTTGTCGGGCTTCTGGTAGGTCACGTTGGCTTGTTTGGGCTCCTCCAGGGTGTAACTGCCCTCGTCCTTCTTCTTCATCCGGTAGATGAGCAGCATGACCAGGAAGGCGGCGAAGAGAGCTCCCACCACGCCGCCCACGATCACGGCTGCAACACAACACGGGGCCGTCAGTGCCACCCTCGGCCCCGGCACAGACCAGCTGGGGAGGGGGCATTTGGGACTGCAGCTCGGCTTTGTGCTTTGCACAGAGCTTTGGGAGCAGCTTTTCTCCCAAAATCTACAGTTGGGAAAGATGACACGGAAGGTGGGGGGGCTAAAGGTTCAAGAGCTCCCCAGGGAGCGATGCCGAGGGCTGGTGGCACCCAAAGGCTTCTACTCTCAGCTGCACCTCAGTGGGTGATGCACCAGCACCAGGCAGCACAGGCTGTAACCTCATGTGAGGAGGGGCCCCCAAGAGCTGCTCATTTGGGTTCTACCCTCAGCTGGAGACCCCCAGAGCTTTGGCTGCCCCTCTGTGCCATCCTCAGTTGCTGGTGGGACACTGGCACCCCTGTCCCACCTCTGATGCCCCTCTGGCTGGGACAAGTGGCCCTCCCAGGGCATCTCCCTCCTCCCCTCAATCAATCAGAGGTGGCTGGGTGTTACTCAGCAGCACATCTTTCCACTGACATCCTGATTTTTTCCTGGAAACCCAGCTCATCAGGAGCAAGTCGTGCACAACTCTGTGCTGTCCTGGCAAAAAATGAGGAGCCCTGGGATGCTCCAAACTCTCCCAGCAAAGAATGAGGAGCCCTGGGATACTCCAAGCTCTCAAGTCAAAGAATAGGGAGCCCTAGGATGCTCCAAACTCTCCTGGAAAAGAAAGAGGAGCCCTGGGATGCTCCAAACTCTCCAACAAAGAAAGAGGAGCCTTGGGATGCTCCAAACTCTCCTAGAAAAGAATGAGGAGCCCTGGGATACTCCAAACTCTCAAGGCAAAGAATAGGGAGCCCTAGGATGCTCCAAACTCTCCTGGAAAAAAATGAGGACCCCTGGGACGCTCCAAAAATCTCCCAGCAACGAATGAGGAGCCCTTGGATGCCCATTTTGGCAGGTGAGTGTGGGTTATCCCAGGCTTGGCCCTACCTCAATGCCCTGCCAAAGACCAACCCCTCTCCTGGGGCATGGCCAGCCCAGATCTCTGCCCCCCAAGCCCCCCAGCCCTCCCTCCCCCAGCCCAGGCCCCTGGTCTCACCTATCAACACCTCTTTCCTCTCCAGGATGTTTTTCTGGGGCAGCTGTGCCGCGGAGTTGCCCGAGTCTATCGTGTTGTCCAGCAGCCCCGTGTCCGCGTTCCTGCCGGGCCCGGGTCCCGCCGGGGGGGTCACCACGGCCATCACCTCGTTCCCGAGGTCGGGACGGGTCGTCTCCTCCTCCTCCCGGATCTCAAAGTCCCCGCTGGGGCCGCTGCTCACTGGGACCTCCAGCTCGTTGTCCAGGGCTGTCGTCACCTCCCCCGGCTCCATCTGGGAGAGAGGACAAGGTGGAGCAGGGGACAAGGACTAAAGGGTGACTCCTGCCTCCGGCAGCTCCGGTGTGTTTAGAGGAAGGACATCACAGCAGCAAAGACAGGGTGGCCCTCTCAGTAGGGATAACACTGGGATGTCCCTTCCCTGAGCTGGGCAATGACACTGCAGCAGCGACACAGCTGCACTTCCCGGTGCTCCCCAAAGGGCTGGGCTGCACCACTCTGCTCTGTCCCCAGCCCAAGCACATTCAAGATGCACAGACTCTCACCTGTAGCTTCCCCTAAAGAGACCCCAGAGCCCAGGCCCTCCTTTGGGCTCTCTGTCCCCTGACCCACGGGGGGATGACACAGCTCACAGGTGCCTCCTTCCTACACACAAACAACACCAGCATTTGTTCCACAGCAACAAGGATCAGATGAGCACCATGGGGTCCCTTCCCTCCCCCTTTTCTCCCTTCCACCTGCTCTGATGGCTGCAGCCCTGTGCACAGGGCAGGAGCGGGAAGATCCTTCCCACCCAGGACATGGAGCCAGCCCAGATCCCTGCAGTCCCTGACCAAGCCCCCTGGCCAGGAAGGGAATCCAGCCCGGAGAGCAAACACAGGCTGGGCAGATGAGCCACTCCAATCCCTCCATCCCTCTTCCCTGCCTCCTGCACATCCCCGGGGCCAAATCCCTGCTGAGCTTCCCCCTTGTCCCTGCTGAGCTGGACCACACTGAGCATCCCTGAGCCAAACTTCCCTGGGATCCCTCCTTTGTGGGGAAAACGGCTCCTTCCACGGCCGCCTCGGCACAAACCGGGATGAGCAGAGCAGGGGGTGGGCGAGCGGGAGCCCTCTCCATATCCTCTCTGCCCGGGGCCAGCACACGGCTCAGCGCTTCCCACAAGCAGCCGTTTGTGTGACAGAGATTAATTGAAGGTCAGCGAGAGCCCAGAGCGCTCCCCGCTCGTGTTTGTGCGCAGAAAAGAGGGACTAGTTTAGACAAATCACTCCACCCTTCAGTCAAAGCGCTCGCAAAGGGCCCCCGAGGGGCTCTGAATGCGAGACGGATCAGTGGATTAAATCCCCTGCTCAGGACACCCGACGGGCAGGAAATGCACCATCAGGTCGTAATTGAGGAGCGTTTGGGAGGAGCGTTTGGGCCTCCCGCTGACAGGCCGGGAGCTGGGAAATGGAGCGGTGAGCCCGGACACCAAACCCCCGGGAAAGATGCTCTGTCCCCGTGGGATGTGGTGCCCCCAGCCCTGCACTCCTCCTGCCTGGGGAAGCTGTTCTGGAGCACCCGGGCAAGGCAGCACTGGGCTCACCAGGACATGTGTCACACCCCTGGGGGTGACATCAGCTCTGCCCCAGCCCCATCACCATGCCCTGCCCACGCTAAACCCCCCACTCTTTAGTTCCCCCCAAACTCCCAAATGTTCCACTCTCTGCAGAGCTGGAAGAGCCCAGCCTGGTTTGATCTCCCTCTGAGCAACTGGCCCAGGACAACTCAACCCCAGAGGCTTCCCATGGCCACCTCTTGGCTCCACACGTGGCCCACGAGCCCCTCAGAAGGGTCCTGCCTCCTACCTGGGGGGCTTCCGTGGGTGGCAGCGTGGCAGGAGCAGGTGGCAAGGCCGTGCTTTTTTCTGTGAGCTCTGCAGTCCTGGAGCTGGTGGGTTTGGGCAGGGACCTGGGCTTGGCTGTGCTGGTGGGGACAAGGCGTGACGTGGCCACCTCCGTGGGCGTGCTGGTCTCGGGGACGGCCGTGGTGGGAGTCTCCAGGGTGGTGGCCCGGGTGGTGGCTGCCTTGGTGGCAAAGGGGGGCAGGAACCTCCTGGTGGTGGTGGTGGTGGTGGTGGTGGTGGGCTTGGCCGTGGCCACGGTGGTGCTGGTGGTGGTCGTGGCCTGGGGGGTGGTCGTGGTGGCCGCCGTGGTGGTCGTGGTGGTCGCCGTGGTGGTCGGGGGGGGCGCTGGGAGTGGGGCTGGTGGTGGTGGTGGCTTTCCAGCTGGGGATCACCGGTGTGTCTGTGGTCCTGGAGATGTAGAGGAGGCTCGTGGTCTGCCCGGGGGTGGTGTCCTGGGCGGGGGATGGCTCCAAGGGGGTGGCCACGGGCTGCACGGCGGTGACGGGCAGCGCGGCCGCCGTGGTGGGCGGCGGCACTGCCGTGTCTGTGGGGAGGCTCATGGCTGTCTCCAGCCCCAGCTCCTGCTCAAAGTCTGAAACGGGTGGGAGAAGAGAGAAAAGTGAAGCCACTGCTGCCTCAGAATTTCCCAGGGCTGACCTGTGACTGGCCTCATCCCCCAAAAATAGAGCACAGAGTGGTTCCAGGCTCAGCTAAACCAAGGGCTGCAGAGCCCCTCCCTGGGGTCTGTGAAAGCTCTACCACACGTGCTCCTGTCGTAGAACTCCTGCTGAAGGGCTGATCCTGCCCAGCAGGGCCAGAGACCGAAATCCCAGAATCCCAGAATCGACCAGGTGGGAACAGACCTCTGAGATCATCAACCCGTGCCCCAACCCCACCTTGTCACCCAGCCCATGGCACTGAGTGACACGTCCAGTCTGTGCTTAAACACCCCCAGGGACGGGGACTCCACCCCCTCCCTGGGCAGCCCATTCCAATGTCCATGGGGCACAGAGGCACTTGAGCCCAACCTCTGGCACAGCTCCCTCTGCTTTTGCCTAGGAGAGGGCAGGAGGTGGAGATGGATGAAGGGCAATCCCCTCCCTCACATCCCACGGCAAGAACCTCCCCAGCCCCACCAACCCCAGAGCCAGGGACCCTTCCCAGGAGCCCCAAGGGCACTTACAGCCCGAGCCCGAGCCGGAGTAGACGTCGTCCAGCTCCTCGTCCCCAAAGGGGTCGTCGTCCCCAGAGCCCTCCAGGTCCACGGGCCTCTCGTAGTTCTCATTGCGCCAGCGCTGAGCCTGGGGCCGAGGGGGAGACACAGTGAGCAGCTCCAACCCCAAAATCAGGGCCAGCGACACCAAAGCAGGGCCAGTGACACCAAAGCAGGGCCAGTGCCACCCCAGACACAGCTCCAGCCCCACAAAACTAGCACCAGTGACACCAAAGCAGGGCCAGTGACACCCCAGAAATAGCTCCAGCCCCACAGATCAGGGCCAGTGACACCAAATCAGGGCCAGTGACAGCAAAGCAGGGCAAGTGACACCAAAGCAGGGCAAGTGACACCAAAGCAGGGCCAGTACCACCCCAGAAACAGCTCCAGCCCCACAGATCAGGGCCAGTGACACCAAATCAGGGCCAGTGACACCCCACAGATCAGGGCCAGTGACACCAAATCAGGGCCAGTGACACCCCAGAAACAGCTCCAGCCCCACAAAACCATCTCCAGCTCCACCAAAGCAGGGCCAGTGATACCTCAGAAACAGCTCCAGCCCCACAGATCAGGGCCAGTGACACCCCAGACACAGCTCCAGCCCCACAAAACCAGTGCCAGTGACACCAAATCAGGGCCAGTGACACCCCAGAAACAGCTCCAGCCCCACAAAACCAGCTCCAGCCCCACCAAATCAGGGCCAGTGATACCCCAGAAGTAGCTCCAGCCCCACAAAACCAGTGCTAATGACACCAAATCAGGGCCAGTGCCACCCCAGACACAGCTCCAGCCCCACAAAACCAACTCCAGCCCCACAGATCAGGGCCAGTGACATCCCAGACACAGCTCCAGCCCCACAAAACCAACTCCAGCCCCACAGATCAGGGCCAGTGCCACCCCAGACACAGCTCCAGCCCCACAAAACCAGTGCCAGTGAACACCTCGTGAGACAAGGCACGGGTTAAACGCACCAGGGAAAAGCAAGACCGAGGGAGCAGGAGCACAGACAACCCCCAGAATCGTGTTTTCCCCCCAGAACAACTCCCAGCAGACATTTTATGGCGAGCTCGCGCCGACTCTGATGACATTTCCCATCGGAAAAAAAGCCCCCCTGGAAAAGGGGGAGGCAAAAAACCCCAGCGACTGCTTTTGGAAAGTGGCAGTAAAACGCTCAGTCTGGTTCCCCAGCTGGCTGTTGTTTCGTTCTCGGTGATTTTCAGGCGTCCTGGCTCTGGTGTGACAGGAACACACCGTCAGCTGCCACAGCTTGGAAAGTCTGGATGTGAAACAATATCAGACTTCAAATATTCCCCCGCTCTGCAGTGCTGCTAAAACACGGCGAGCCCTCGCTAGCAGGGCTCTTAAACATCTTGTTTTGCAGATCAAAGTGTCTCCTGTTTGTGTTGCAAGGAAGCGGTTTGACACTTCATTACAAGCCAAACAAGGAGGCTTTGATCTGCGAGATCGCATCAGATGTTTCGAGATGTAACGAGCCAGGTTGGTGCTTCAATTTAAAATGAGGGGGTTGAAGGGTCCCCTTCCCCTTTTAGAGCCTTTTACCTCCTAAAAACAGCTCGGAGTTTCTTTGTTTTCATTCCAGGTTGGAACAAAAAGGAGTTTTGAGAGGTCGGGAGGTCTCATAACACGGAAATTTAGGACATAACTCGTGGTTTGTCCCCACAACCCTTCTCCTGGAGCCCATCAGACAGCGAGGGAGGGAGAATCCCGCGGTGAGCTGCCCAGGGCTGGGAGGTGGGAGGACGATCCCAGGGCCTGATCTCACGGTGCCCAAGGAGGTGTCTGCTGGCCAAACCCTGCCCAGGGGTCCCGCAGAGGTGCCCCCTGTGTCACACGCTCCCGGTGACAGCGTGAGAACATTCCCGGGGACATAAATCTCTCGGGAAGGTCAAGGGGAGTCGGGCTTTTAAGTGCCTGTCTCTCCTGGAAACGCCACTGAGCTTTTCCTGGCTGGATCTGTCCCAGTTCCCCCCTGTCACTGCATCCCCTGGTTGTGTCCTGCCAGTCTCCAACACACCACAGGGTTTCCAAATCGCTGGGAAATTCAGCCTTTGCCCCAGAGATGAGGCACCATCCTGGAGTTTCAAACACTAAAGGAGTTTGTTATCCACCAGAATTAATCCCCAGGGAGCTGGGAGTTGCACAGCCCTTTGCTGAGCCACAGAGGCCAAACCCCACTGTGGCACAAGGCTGGGGATGGCACCCAAAGGAGCCCATAAATATGAGACAGGCCACCAAAACTGGTGGGGCAAATGCAAGGAAAAAAAGTCAAGGATTGAGGGGCAGGAGGAAGAAACATTTGGAGCTGCTTTTATTTGCTTTTGGATGTTTTCACACCAAAAACATTGTGGCTCACCCAGAAATGAGGAGACCTCAGTGCAGGAGCCCCCCAGACCACCCCTGACCTCCAGAGAGCTCCCCCAGGGCCGTGTTCTCCCTGTGGGACCTCAAAGCTCTGATGGAATGGGAGCCACATGGATCCATCAAGCCTCTTCCTCCCTTCAATTGGGACCAGATGGGGCAGTTCCAGCCACCAACTCCCTGTGCTGGGACCAGGAAACAAGAGTGGGAATCACCAGCATGTCACAGCAGCCCCCATCCACCTCCTCATCCATCCATCCCACAGCTACCCATCCATCCATTCCCATCTATCCTTCCATCCATCCACCTATCCATTCATCCTTCCTTTCATCCATCCTTCCCTCCACCTATTCATCCATCCATCCATCCCCCACTTATCCATCCATCCACCCCACATTCATCCCCATCCCCCATTCATCCATCCCTCCATCCATCCATCCATCCCCATCCCCCCTCCATCCATTCTTCCATCCTTCCATCCATCCTTCCATCCTTCCATCCATCCTTCCATTCCTCCATCCCTCCACCCATCCCTCCATCCATCCATCCCCATCCCTCATCCATCCATCCATCATCCATCCATCCTTCCTTCCATCCCTCCATCCATCCATCCATCCCCATTCCCCATCCATCCATCCATCCCTCATCCCTCCATCCATCCCTCCATCCATCCCCCATCCACCCATCCTTCCATTCATCCCCCATTCATCCATCCCCATATCCATCCATCTCCATCTCCCATCCATCCATCCCACATCCATCCCCATCTCCCATCCATCCATCCCCCAGCCATCCCCCAACCTTCCATTCATCCACCTATCCATCATTCCATCCATCCATCCCCATCCATCCATCCATCCATCCATCCATATCCATCCATCCCCATCCATCCCCATCCCCATCCATCCCCATCCCTCCATCCATCCCCATCCATCCCTCCATCCATCCCTCCATCCATCCATCCATCCATCCATCCATCCATCCCCATCCATCCCCATCCCTCCATCCATCCCCATCCATCCCTCCATCCATCCCTCCATCCATCCATCCATCCCTCCATCCATCCCCGTCCCCATCCATCCATCCCCATCCATCCCCATCCCTCCATCCATCCCCATCCATCCCTCCATCCATCCCTCCATCCATCCATCCATCCCTCCATCCATCCCCATCCCCATCCATCCATCCCCATCCATCCCCATCCATCCATCCATCCATGCACTGCATGTCCTGGATGTGCTTTGCCGGGATCAGAGCCCGGAGCGATGCCATGAGGGACGATGTTCCAATGGCTCTGAGAACTGTCCAGCCCCAAATCCAACAGTGAACCTTCCCATGATGGATCCTCAGCTCCCACCTGCTGCCTGTGGCTCCCTGACACGTTTGGAGCTGGGAGCCTTCCCTCTGCTCTGGTTGTGTCCCCTTCCAGAGACCCACCCCGTGCAAACACACGGGCAGCAGGATCTGTGCCACATCCCAGGGATCCCCTGGCAGCAGCAGGATCTGTGCCACATCCCAGGGATCCCCTGGCAGCAGCAGGATCTGTGCCACATCCCAGGGATCCCCTGGCAGCAGCAGGATCTGTGCTATATCCCAGGGATCCCCTGGCAGCAGCAGGATCTGTGCTATATCCCAGGGATCCCCTGGCAGCAGCAGGATCTGTGCTATATCCCAGGGATCCCCTGGCAGCAGCAGGATCTGTGCCACATCCCAGGGATCCCCTGGCAGCAGCAGGAACAACCTCACAGACACAAAACATCTCCCAGGGCCACAACACCCACCTCCCCCGAGGTGAGGGACGGCCCTCCCCCGCTGCCCCTCCCAGCCAGCCCGCAGGAGGGCACAGCTCTGCTCAGCCAGGGCTGTCCCGTGTGCATTCCAGAGGCTTGGAAGTTTATCCCGAGGAGGGAGGTGGCCCAGGGCCAGCCCCAGCTGCTGCCTGGCCAGCTCAGTGCGTGTAATACCAGGGACCAAGCACCGCGCTGCAATGCTCATGGAGCTGCGGCATTCCCGCTGCTCAGGGGAGGGGAAGTGTGGGATGGCAGAGCTTCCCTGCTCTTGCTTGTCCCCAGATCCCCGAGGCTGCTCCTCAGCCGCTCCTGTGTCCTGGGGGGAGCTGGATACAAACCCATGGCGAGCAGTTACTGATGCTGAGCAACCCTTTGCTCCTCCCAGCATCCTTCATCCCGGGATTTCATCTGCCAGGAGCAGGCACGGGGGGACCCCAACTGCAGCAAGCACGGCCCCAGCCAAGCTTCGCAAAGCCTGGCTTTGTAAAGCCTTGTGAACCCTCTCCGGGTGTACCCGGTGCAGACGGGGGGGTTGGGACGCGGCTGTTCCCAAAGAAGTCCCCTCCCGAGGTGCTGAGGTGACTCTGCTCCCAGCCAGGCTGCCCCAGCCCGGATGGTGTCGGGTCAGGCTCGGGCAATAAATCTCGGGAGCGGTCGGTGTTTATTTGGATTTACGGCCGCTCAGATCGTTGATGCTCCGCCTGCCCCGAGCCGGTCACGGTCCCTTCTCCCTCCCCCCGGCAACGAGGGGCTGGTCCCCCTCGCCCGGCAGGGATGAAGGGGAGGGGAATGCTGAGTTCGCCAGCCCGGGAAATCGCAAATCACTCAGGACGGCAGCTCCCACCTCCCGACCCGGGGCTGCCTCCCCATCCGTCACAGCCCCCCCCGGGACCCGTCACAGCTTCCCCTGCCCACCCCTCACATCCCCCACGGCAGCAAAGCCGCAGCTGCCTGGATTTGTCCCAAAAGAGAAACTTCATCCAGACTTTATCCCTGACCCATCAGGCTCCACGGGGCCCGAGGGAAGCCGGAGGGAGCCCCGGGTATGCTGGACCCATCCCCTGCAGCCCTCAGTCCCCTGGGATGGGATTGTCCTACAGGAGGGATGGAGCTGCTGCCCCAGTGAGTGTTGTAGGACCCAAGGGGAGGTTTTCCAGGGCATTTTATGGATTTTATGCCTGTCTAGGGCTGGGGAGTCACACAAGCCACATCCACATTTTATGTCTGTCTGGGGGTCATAAAGCCACATCCACATCTGGCTCAGCCTCCTCCCGTGTCTGGGGTGAGGGACACACTCCAGCACTCCAGGTCCTCTGAGCAGCCTCTCCGGGTGTCCAAAACTGAGCCAGGCCGGGGAAGAATCCTCGGGGCAGGGAGCAAACCCCGGTGTGACGCCCATCCTGGCGCTGTTCCCTCTTCCCCACCCCCTGCCCCGCGATGCCGAGGGCCGTTTATTAGCCAGCTCTGAGCCAAGGGCCAGCAGCTCCATCCCCGCAATTACAACTTCCCAGCTAATGGCTCTTGGCAGGGGTTCTCCAACCAGCTCAGCGCTGCCTCTCCCGCCCGCCTTCATTAGGGAAATTAAACCCGGGCTCGAGGCAAAGCCGCTGGAGGTACCGGGCTCACAATGGGCTGGGGGGTTGCATCATTTTTGGGGATGTCCAAGTCCGTGGGAGATGAAAAGGAGTGGGAAGGTTTAAATGTGCCCCGCGAGGTGCTGGCTCTGCACCAGGACTGTCCTGAGACAGGGAACTGCTCCTGTCACGTTCCTGTGCCCCACGAGCCACCACTGCTGTGCCATGGGGACAGATCCGGCTCTGGCACCGTCCAGAACCCAACCAAGTGCCCTGATCCCACTCCTCCAGCGTCCAGAAAGGTCACGGATCTGCTGCTGCAAAAGCAAGCCTTGATGCACAGCAGACTCCACAGGGCAGGGCCGGAAAGTCACATTTCAATGAATGTTCCTTCAGTGCTCTAAATGACCCAAAATAAATGCCAGACACAAAGGATTCGGATCTCAGCAGTGACGTGGGAACTACAGTGAGCTTGGATAAAAAACACATCCCCCACTCCATCCCAGAGGACCCTTTTCCAGCCCTTCACAGGGCTGAGCAGGGCCAGCAGGTGATGAAACCCACCCACCACTCACTGCCCCCTTCACCTCTGCTCCCCAGCCTGGCTGGACTGGCCAGGAACAACAGTCAAGGGGCCACAACAGCACAAATCACACCCAAATCCTGCACTAAGAGCCTTGGAGAGCAAGAGAGAGCTCAGCCCCTTTGGCTTGGAGCATCAGAGCCGAGCAGGGGGCTTAGAGAGGCTTCAGTCCCTCTCCATTGTCCACACACCTCACCCACCCAGCACAGCGGGTGCCCCTTCCCTCCCTCTTCTCTCCCTTTATCGAGGTGGGTGACACCATTTTACAGGTGAAAAAATATAAATTTGGGGTAAGGGGTCTCACTCAGCCTCCCCCTCCCCCCCCCCGTGTCTTTGTGCTTGTCCCGGGGGGGCTGATTTGGGGCTGCCTAAATTCCCTGTTCCCCCTAAATTCCCTCCCCTCCTCCTTCTCCAGGCAGGGAGGATCAGGGTGTTACATTTTTGAGGGTGTTACATTTTTGAGGGTGTTCCCACTCCTCGGAAGGGCATTTGCAGACCCTTAAAATTCCCCGAAGGTGGAACCCTGAACGTGCTGCCGTGGCAAAAACGCTCTCGAGTGCAGAGCGTTTCAGCCCGGGAGGGAGATAAATCAATCCATCTTTAAGCACCGGGAGAGGCTGGGGAACCTCCCTGGGATGCTCCCAGGCCCTTCAGCCGGTAGCCAACGGCATGGCAACGGTCGCCATGGCAACCGCCTCCTCCATGGCGACGCATCCCGATGGAGCGAGGATGGGTGGTGTCCTCCAGCACATCCACCCGAGCCGGGGCTGGGGGCTACTTCCCCCTCAACTGGGGCTGGGGGCTGCTTCCTGAGGGCTGGAATTAAATGGCCTCATGGGATGGGATCCGGGGGAAGAGAGGGAGATGTCCAAAACCACGGAGCAGCTCCCGAGGGAGCCGTTCAGGTGGGGGGAGAATCCTGACTGAAGTCGTGGAATCTGCTGCCTGCGGGACTTTGTGGAGGGTGGGAGCATCGGCCCCTGTCCCAGCAGACTGGGAGGGATCTGCCCCAGGCTGTGGGTGTTCCCAGCCCTCCTGGCTTGTGGATGGAAGCTCAGGAGTTTCCCCTGAGGGAATCGGAGAGGAAATAAAAACACGACGTGAAATGTGGTGGTCCCCGAGGCAGCCAGGACACAGGTTTGGGTCGTGCCTGGTGAGGTGGCCAAGTCCTTTCCCTGGCACATGTGGCAGCATCCACGGAGAGCAGAGATGAGCAATTCCAGAGGGGTGAACCCCAGGAAAGCACAGCATTCCAAGGAGCCCCCACATCTCCTCCCTCCAGGTCCAGCAGCACATCCCGAGGAGCCCACGGGCCTCTTCCTGCACCACACGTGGGGCTGGAGATCAGGAGGCTCCTGCTGGGAGAAGACCTGGCATGGCAGGCTGGGGAGGGAGGGATTTCATCTGTGCCCACCCAGCAGCCTCTGGCACATCTGGGGCAGGGGAAAGGATGGGTGTGGAGAGCAACAGCAGGGACACAGGGGTGCTCCACATCCCAACAGCTGGGCAGGGAAAGAGGGAACGGGGGATGGAGTCAGCGTGAAAGCACCTGGAGAACGGGCCAAGGTTGTGCAGGAGAGCACAAGGACCAGCTCCATGTCCCATCCCTCCACACCCCTTGGGGACAAGCACAGGTTCTTGTCTCTGCCTCCCAACTTTTTCCCATTCTGGTTCCAAACCCACAGCAAAACCAAAAAACCAAAGTCCCAAAGTCTGTTTGGATTCCGAGCCAGCTCTGGGAAGCCCAAATCCCTGCTCCCAGAGCAGCCCCTCAGCCCTGGGGGCCACAGGGGCATGGGGAGAGGACAAGACTGGTCCTGCCAGGATGGAGTGATGCCAATGGGCAGGAAAAACAGCACCCTGGGCTGTGTCCCTTGAGGGTGATGCTGGATCTGACCACACTGGAAAGCTTGGAAGGACACAGCCAGGGTCAGCAATCCATCAGGGACCCAAAGCCTCGTGCTCCAGGAAAACACATTTACACTGAGAACACATCACGGGAAAAATGTTGCTTCTTTCAATATTTTCCATGAGATATATTCACCCCCTGAAAGCCCTTTTTTGGTGTTTTATATAGAAAACCTTAATAACTCATCCCAACACGTGACTTAGGGACTCTGTAAACAGTCGAAATAATATTAACTCTCACATGAAACTGGAATGAAAACATTGTTTCTTGAACCTTAAAACACTCCACAATTCTTTTTCCTGCTACAAAACATTGCTGAATTTCCACTCTTCCATCCAAGGCTGGGAGCTAAAAATAGGTCTGTTGGAAAGCAGCAAAGTGGTGTCACCAGGAGCTGCTGCTTCGGGAAAACACCTCCATGTCCCATCAGACACAGGATCAGGGAATCAATCAGGTTGGAAAAGACCTCTGGGATCATCAACCTGTGACTCAACCCCACCCTGTCACCCAGCCCATGGCACTGAGTGACACGTCCAGTCTCTGCTTAAACACCTTAAACAGGTTGGACTCGATGATCCCAGAGGTCTTTTCCAAGCTGGTTGATCGTGTGATCCTGGTGGGAATGGGGCTGGGTGCTCACACCGCTGGAGATCCCACTCCCAGGATGTGATGGGAGCACCAGCCAGTTGTTTTGTGTAAGTTCATTGTTCCTCAGCTTAATTAAGCCCCTGACTAACAGCTGCCCAAACCCCGGCGCATTTTGGATTTAATAGGCCGCTTATTTTATGCAAGTAAAATAATCATTAACGTTTAGCGAGGAGCAGCAATTATTCTGGCTTTGTATCGACTCCCTGCTGCCAACACGGAGAATGGGAGGAGAATGGAGCGGGGCTGGATGTGGGAACATCCCAAAAATGGACACAGGCACTCCTGAGTGTTCGCTATCCCTCGGGGAATATCAAGAAGCACCGAGTCCAGGTGCCCTGGATCAGGCTCAGCTCTTCAAACAGCATCTCCTCCTCCTCCTCCTCCTTGGTTTTGCCTGCCTCCACCGTCATTTTTTATCCCAGTTCTTCCATGGATTAGTGCCAGATCTCACCCCCCAGCACAATAAATATCCCCGAGCCCGGGCTGGCACGAACAGCCGCGAATCCCCCGGCGTGAATTGTCTCTCACACCTCTCCCGGCACACTCCGCCTTCCACCTCCGGGAGACGCAGCAGAGAAACCCAAACACACAAACAGAAGCCCTCACCTCCTGCTGCCTGCAAAGAAGAGGCACGGCCGAGCCCAGGGAGGCCCTGGGGTCGCATCAGCCCCGAGGTGGCTCCTCGGGGTTCCCCTGGGCCGGCAGGTGCCCCCCGAACCCTAAAAGTACCCCAAGGACCCCCCCGTGTTTGGCTCCTGTGCATCCACAGCGGCTCAAAACGTGGCACTTCACCCCACAGCTGGGGGTTTGGCCAAGGCTGAGGGAGCCCTGGATGACGCTGGTGGAGCCAAGAAGGGAGCAGGAGGTTTCCCAAAGTCCGGCTGAGGCGGCAGAGGGAAAGAGCCAAGACAAAGCTGAGCTCTACAGACCACCCCCCCCGGGTACCCAGGGGTGTGGAGAGCCCTGTGCCTGGAGCACCCGCTCCCCCAAACACCCCAAACCCACAGTGCCCTCCATCCTGCTGTCCAGAGCATCCCACTGATCCCTGGGGGCGGTGGGAACAGCCTGCCTGGGATGGGGCAAACCCGCGGGCTGGGCAGAGCATGGCACATGGGGCACCCGCCCCCCCTGCCCTGCTCCACCTCCCCGCTCCAGCTGGCCAGGCCCGGCTCTTTTCCACCCCGAGGATTCACTCCAGACTCATTAATTCCCGAGGGATTGCACATTGCCATGGCGACGCGGGCATTCCCTGGAAAATCCTGCCCTCCCTGGCACAGTCCTGCCCTCCCTGGCTGCCCACAGAGCCCGGAGCAGCACCCAGGGATGATCGGGGTGGGTCTCAGCCCCCGGGACCCCCCTCCTGGCGGTGGGAGCCGCCGTCTCCGGCAGGAGCTCCCCCACTCATTAGGGCATTGATTTAATTTGCTCTGCTCCGTAATCCTATTGCAGCTTTAACGTGCAAAACTGTCTCGAGCTTTTCTCACCTTCCACAAAGGCTCGTTTCAGAGCTCCCTCGCCTCCCTGAGACTCCAAAAAGCTGCAAAATAGGACTTTATATATATATATATATTCATTCTTTTTCCTGCCCTTCCTCGAGGCTCGGCACAGGACGGCTGCTGTGTCTGTTAAACACCTTCCCAACGGCCTTTAACACCTTCCAAACGGCCTCCTCGGCTGCAGGAGGGTGAGAATTGGCGCTTTGGGATTCACACATTCCCTGTCTGGCCTGGGGCTCCTCCAGGGAGACCCGCGGGTGTGGATGTGCCCCAGGAGAAGGTGGTCCCGTGCTCCCCATCCAGGCCGTGGAGGTGGAGTTTGGCCAAGGCCAACACCTCTGGTGTTGTTGAGGGGGCAACACGGGGGACAAGTCACCCCGTGCCTCAGTTTACCCACCTCCAAAGCAGTGCCACTAATTCAGGGGAGGGATGAGAAGGGGCAGGGGCTGCTCTCCCATGCCCGGGAAGGGGGGGGTTGGGGACCAGGATCCATCTCTGCAGAGGGACATCCACGGCTCACACCCTCAACCCCACATCTGCTGTCCCAGCAGCTCATGTTTCCCTGCTCCCCCCGCTCTCCCAGATGGAATTCTGGGCTCAAAGTCAGAGTTTTCCCCCAGACAGACCTATAAAAGTCCAGCCAGGGATGGTGGAGAGGCCAAGGGGAGAAGGAACCTGGACTGTGTCGTGTCTGGTGGTGCCTGCAGTGAGGAGACCTTTCCTTTTCCTTTTATTTTTTATGATTCCCCCTTTATTTTTTTTCCTTTATTTTTAACTTTTTCTTGTAGCCCCTCAATTCCCCAGGGCACTGACTGAACCTCTTGCCTCTCCCAGAAAAGACACACAGAGAAAAAAAGCTCATTTCCAGCCCCCTTTAGCAGAAAGACCAGAAATTTCCACCTTAATGCCCCAAAACTAGAAGCAAAAAAAAATCCCCCAAAGACTCAAGAACTTTCGAGATGCCAGAAAGTTTTGCACACCCAGAAAATAAACCTGATGATGAGGAGCTGTGAGGGCACACGGGTGGGGAAGAACTGGGGTGCTGCACTGGGCTGGAGAGCAGCCTCCCCTCTCCTAATTACTCCTTGATTACCCCGAGAGGCTTTTGGTGGGGACCTGAACTAATTATTGCCACTTCACATGGCACCTCCGTTCATTCTCCTGCCTGCTGCCCACCGAGGAGAGGTGAAAATAAACAGCTCCCTGGTTATCTTGGCCTCGTGAGGGGCTTTTTCCAACCCCCCAAGGAGCAGCTGATTCCTTCGGGAGCTCCCTCCAGCCTCCCAAAGCCACCGGCAGCCCCAGCACGGCCCTGCTGGGAGCCGGGTGGTTTTTTGGCGACAGCTTGAGCTGCACCCAAATCTCCCAGACAGATGGTTGGGCTGATTACACACTTCCCAGGTCACCCGAGGGCATCCCTGGCATTTCCACAGGCCCACCAGCTCCAGAACGACAGAAAATACGGATTCTCCCAGCCTCACATAGGGAAGGAGCTTTTTCCCCTCCCCCCCTTTCTACCATTTTTGCTGCCAAGGGGAGCCCGTTTCTTTCCCTGGCAGCTGGAAAAGACACCAGTGCCCATGAGCCCCGTGGAGAAATCCTCTCTCCAGGCTCGGTTTTCCTTTCCAACTCCAGCAGTGGGAAGGGGGAAGGAAAAATAGGTGCTGGGATGGTTTGGAGCCTCAGACACTGGAGCCCTTGTTCTCCACTGGCCACTGCACGGCCGGAGAGGGGGAAACCTAATCCTGCTCCCTCCCTGCTTGGAATTCCCGGCTCTCCCGTGTCACAGCACCGACAGGGCAGGCAGGAGCACTCAAAATATTCGGGAGGTGCCAGCCCTGTGGACTCAGGGATTTAACAGCCTGTGCATTAAAGCAAGGCGGGGATGGAGAGAGGTTTTCCATGTCCCTCGCTCCCAGCTCCCCTGGTTTTGTGAGCCCCTACAGTGGGATGGAGCCCGGAGAGGGATTTGATCCTTGTTGAGGACAAAATCCCAAAGCAAAACCCACATGGGATGTGGGGAAGAGGGGGTTAATCCTTGTCGAAACCACGCCTGAGGACAAGATCCTAAAGCAAAACCCACCTGGGATGTGGGGAGGAGCACACCGGGATGTAGGGACAGCGGGTGCAGTGAATTCCCGGGAACGCCGTGCCACCCTCACCGGGGGGAGGCTCCGGATCCCGAGAGTTAATCCATCAGCACTTCAAAGAGGTGCAAATGCCAAGTGTAGACACTTAAATACCCGATTTTTCACACCTCCAAAATAGAGCGCGGGGGGGCGATCGGGCTCCGAGCACCCCGGGGCTGGAGCTGCCGAGGGGGTGGGAACACCCCGGCTCCGGCTCCTCGCCAACGGCGAGCGGCTCCCGGAGCACATGGAAGCGCTTCCCACCGCCAGGAGTAACCCAATTTCTGCTGTCTGGCCTCATCACTCAGCTCTCCGGAGGAATTAGAGCAGGGTGGGGAGTTCGCACCGGACTCCCCGCCGTGCCCAGGGGTGGCAGGTGATGCCACAGCACAGGGAAAGCCCAGCAGCCGCCTGGGGCCACATCCTACCTCTACCCACAGCCAGACAGAGGTGGCTGAGGTCAAAAAAAATCATTTAATCCACATTTTCCAGCTGTAAAAAAACCGGCTCATCGCCCTCCAAAGGTGCTCAGGAGCAGGTCGGCATTTCCCGCTCCCTGCAGAGCTCGAATTAGGAGGGAGGGAAATAAAGCTATTTCCTCTTTCTAGTCCACACACAAAGAGCCTTCAACCTTTATTTATCTGCCCTGAACTTTATCTGCTGCAGTTATTCGTCTGGAAATGCAATTAATCCCCTTTAGGATGAGCGGCCGCTCCCCTCGCCCTACTCAGGGGTGCTCAGCACTCAAACCTGACGTGGGATAAAGGCAAATAAAATCGAAATTAAAAAAACAACAACAACAACAACAAAAAACCAAACCCAAAACAAAAAACCCCAAATCAAACAAACAAACCAACCAAACAAACCCCACAAACCCCAATAAAAATAACAATAAAACCCCCAAAACAAAGACCCCCAAAATCAACCAAACCAACCAAACGAACAAACCCCACAACCCCCAATACAAATAACAATAAACCCCCCCAAAACAAAACACTTTTCCCTGCACGGGGCAGCTTTATTTAAAAATTCCGGGGTTTTGGATGTTAATCCTGTTTCGTGCAAAGGGAGGAAGAACGGGACGGCCCCCGGCAATGGGGTGACCCCAAATGCAGCCCCCACTGGGAACACTGGGATGTGGTTCCCAGCGTTTAGCCCGTCTGGAAGTGCTTAGCTCTGCCCCACACCAATAAAGCTCAGGTTTCAACATGAAAGGAAACGTCTGGGATCTGCCAGAGATCAGAGCCCTGACCCGAGCTCTGCCCAGCTCTGGTTACTGGGCCCGGCCCCGCTGGGCTCGGCTTACCGGGAAAAGAAAAGAGCCGGAGGCTTCCAGCCTCCGAAAGGAGCAAAACCTCTGCCAAGGGACGAACCCACTCCCTGCTCCCCCCGCCCCTGGAATGGGGCATTCGGAGGCCTTTTAGTGGGAAACGTTTCCAGGTCTCCCGTCCCTGTGGGAGGGGGGAGGTGTGAGCGGGGGTCACGCTGCTGCAAGGAGTGGATCAAATATTTATAGAGCCCGTGTTTCCTGCCCCAGGATGAAGCCCTTTTAGTGCAACGGAGCCAAAAACGAGCCCTTCCCACCACTCTGCCTTCCCCGGGATAATTACACTGGTACAGTCACGGGAGGGCAGAGCTTCAGCACTCACCACAGAGACAAAAACCAGCGGCCTCAGGGCAGCCCCGACCAAGCAGCACCAGCCCCAGAGCTTTGAGAACAAGAGGGTTTGCATTTTGATTCCCACCACCCATCTGCCCAGCCCAGCATCAGTGGTCCCAGAGAAAGAGCCCCTCTGTGCCACTGGCCTGGAGAGCTGCTGGGACACCCCGGGATCCTCTTTGCCTCCTCCTCTGGGTGGGATCTTTCCATCGTCACAGCAGCTCTTCAGTTTTGTCACATTTGTTCAATACTGGGAGGAAACTGTTCCCTGGGAGGGTGGGGAGGCCCTGGCACAGGTTGCCCAGAGAAGCTGTGGCTGCCCCTGGAATCCCTGGAAGTGTCCAAGGCCAAGTTGGAGCAACCTGGGCTGGTAGAAGGTGTCCCTGCCCATGGCAGGGTTTGCTGGACTAAATGACCTTTAAAGTTCCTTCCAACCCAAACCATTCCATAATTCCATGACACTGTGAAGTAGCAGGACCATGAGCACTGGTGGAGTCTGCACGTGCTGGAGCTGGTATTTGTGGTGGTCTGGAGGGAAATGCCCCTTACAGGGCCTCTGCTGGGTGCCTCCACCTCACCCATCCCAAAACACTTGGGGATGGAAGGGGAAAAACACCCTCGTCTGCTTGACTGGGAGAGAGAAACTGAGGCAGAGCAAGGGAATGGACAGCAGTAGCAGAGTGCAGCATGTTCTTAATAAGGGCAGCCTTTGCTCTCCTCCACCTTCCCAAGCTGGCCAGGGTCAGACAGACACAGCAGGACATCCCAGTGCCTGGGGCTGCAGGTGGGAAGCATCTCCAAGTCCTTGTTCTCCCACCTTTCCATCACCCCTTGGTCAAATCCTTTTGCTTTCCTCCCGCAGATGGGTCACTTGGGCAGCAGGAAGGATTCCTACCCCTTCAACTCCTGCAAGAGCCCAGGGCAGCTCTGTGCCCCCAGCAGGGAAGCCAGGCTGGGGGCTGGGGGCTGGTCCCACTGGGTGCTGGTCCCACTGGGTGCTGGTCCCACTGGGTGCTGGTCCCACTGGGTGCACCAGCAAGAAGGACAGGCACCCAACATCATTCCCTTCTCCTCAGGGAGAGGAAACAATGTGTTTCCCAAGGAGAGGAGATCTCCAGGGGCTGGAGGCAGCGGTCAGGGGGCCTGATGTCCATCCTCCAGGGAAGGATGAATCCTGGGAATGGCTGAAGGCAAATCCCTGGTGCCCACAGAGCTGAGCATCTCCAGCCTGGGGACATCAAAAGGTCCTGCCAGCAGGACTGGGGTGGCTGCAGTGACCCAGGGGCAAATCCCATGCGGGAGTGGGAGCATCCCCTCCGGAATTCCGGTGGGGAAATGGAGTCACAAAGCAGCCAGGAAACATCTCCCCAAAAGCTTTCAATAGCCTGGGAGAGCATCCAGGAATCCTGGCCTGCATCTCACACAACCTGTCCTTGGGGGATGTGGAAAGCCAAAATTGGGGATGCCATGACCTGATCCAGCATCTCTGCCAAGGCACTCCCAGCACTATCCAGCCCCACTGCAGCGATGGGGCATCACGGAAAACAAAACAAAAAAGGGGGGAAAAACATCAGAGAGGGAAAAAAAAAAAAAAGCTTTTCAGCTCACCAGTTGATTTTTTCTTTTTTTCTTTTTTTTTTTTTTCCAGATCTAAAATTGATTAAAATAAACCCAGTGATCTGACTGAGCTGTTTCTATTTAGGACCCGAATAAAGACTTGTGAGCCCAAAAGCTTATCTGCTTTGGAGCTTTTTTTCCCCAACCATATCAGTTGCTCTAATAAAAGATCCGGCCTCTCCCCTGGCAGCCTCCCCACACTCACATCCCTCCAACTGCCACAGTTCCACACGTCCAACCACCCCCACCACGGATTCCTCCTCTGGCTGCAGCGAGCACCGAGGTCCCCAACTGCTGCTGCTCAGCAGAGGAGCAACAAGGTTCCAACTCGCCCACAGCTGCTGCTTGATTGGCAAAAATAAATTAGTAAACAGCAAGAATTTGTGGTCAAAAATCTGCCTCCTCCTCCCTGTTTGTTTTCAGGGCTGGTGGAGGTTTTCCTACCATGTTCCCAGCCCTGCACAGTGCCCTCTCTCCATGGGAACACCTCCATGTGGGGGATGTTGTCACAGGTTGGATGTACCACAACTACATTTTCGCCCTTAAGGAGTCTAAAGAGAAACCTGGAGCCTCCCCAGGCAGGCCCCCACAAATCCTGGGCACCTGCCCAGCACCAGGAGTGATGCTGGAAAAGCCATGGGAGGTGGTTTGTGTGCAAAGGGAACAGCAGGGCCACAGCCCAGCCAGGGGTGAAGGGGGTTGCTGGGCTGTGTCTGGGTCACCTCGACCATCTTCCTGTGTGTGGGGACAGTGGGAGATCCAAGGAAGCAGAACTGTGCTGAAAACATGTTGGGATGCTCTGACAGGGTTTCACAGAATCCTGGAATACCCTGAGCTGGAAGGGAACCACAAGGACCATCCAGTCCAACTCCAGGCCCTGCACAGACACCACAACAATCCCACCCTGTCCCTCAGAGCATTGCCCAAACCCTCCTGGAGCTCTGGCAGCCTTGGGGCTGTGCCCACTGCCCTGGGGAGGGGTTGTTCCCTGGGAATGTGGGACCCAAACCCTGGTGATGGAGAGGGGACTGTAGTCCCACAGACCAGCTCTCCCTGTGTTCCCAGTGCCCAAATTCCAGGCTGAAAACACAGAACACGGACTGGGTGAGGCTAGAGGAGACCACTGGAAGGGATCTGTCCAACCCTCCTGATCAAGCAAAGACCCCCAGGGCAAGTTATCCAGGATTGTGTCCAGAGAGCTTTTGGATTTCTCCAGGGAAGGAGATTGCACAGCCTGTCCCAGTGCCCTGTCACCCTCACAGCAACAGAGTCCTTCCTCGTGCTCAGGTGATGGAGATGCTCCTGCAAACTGGGCTCCCAGATTCACCAAATCTGGGATATCTCCCTTCTCCAGGGGACACCAGTGGCTGGTGTCACCTCCAGCCTTCCCTTGTGGAAACCCAGTGTGATCCAGCCGGGCTGGCACCACTCCCTGCCCCCAGCCAGCAGGTTTTGGCCCAGCTCTTGCCCATGCCAGGCTCATCCCACGCTCCTTGCTCTGCCCGTGGCCAGTTCAGCGAGGGACAGGGCGAGGATTAGGGCTGGGCTGGGCCACGGAGGGATTACCCCCAGCCCTCCCTGGGCTCCCAGATGCCAGCAGATTGTCTGTGCCGGGGGGGAAGGGCAGCATAAAACCTCAGGCCCTTGGCATTTGATGGATTTTTAGGGTGTAATAAAACAGAGGATTTACCTGGGGAGGTTTAAATGCTAAAATTACCTGCGGGAGGTGCACAGGGAGGGGTGGCAGTGAGAGATGTGCCCTGAGTGCTGTGCTGGGTGAGCAATCCCTGCCTGACCAGAGGGGAATGTTTTCCCCAGGGAATTTATTCTCTGGAATTTATTAGTAAATAAATTAAGGCATTCCCAGGAATTTATAACCCCCTGCCAGTCTCGGAGAGAGGCACCACCACCCCTTTGTCACCCACTGGGAAAGTGAGTCGTGGACCCAGCAGGGCTGGAAGTCACTTCTCCATCAGTTCCACCAGGAACGATCCCTGAAAGGAGCAGGGATCTCCCTCTGCTCTTCCCTACAAACATCAGCACCCCTGAGCACCCCAAAGACCCCCCAACCTCCACATTGCACCCACCACCCTGGAGCTTGTGTTCATCCCAGCCCCATCCTGCCTCTCCTCCTGCCCCCTTCCCAGAATGCACAAGGACATTGGTGTGTCTGCAGATAAATCCCCTATTTTTAGCACCTCATATCATTAACCTCTCTGGGACTCTCTGCTCCACGTGCTATCCCCAGGGACAAGGTTTCCAAGGGTACATCACACCCGGGATGGGGAAGGCACAGGAACAGCAGCCAGAACAACAGCCAGGGTCGATCTGGGGTGGAGGGGAGGGTGTGCCCCATGCTTGCCCCCAGCTCTCAGAAATAAAGGGCTTTACACATTCCAGGGGGCACTTAAACAGTGGATTTGAGGTCACAGCCCAACCTGGGAGTGGGAATGCCAGTAAAGGTGGTTCTGCCCTCCCTGACCCCAAAACCCCAGCAGGGCTGAGCTGGACAGGCAGCCTGGCCCAACATCAAGGATTAATGGGGAGTTTCCTGTTCCAGCTGGCCCAGGGGCTCTCCAGAGGATGCTCCCAGCACGTGCTGCACCAGCCCCTGATCTCTGCCCTTTGCAGAGGGTGAGGCCCTGCCCAGCCCTGCTCCCTGCCCAGAGCCGTGCCCGGGGCAGCACAGCAGGGATGTGGGGACAGGAGCAGGAGAAACAGTGCCAGTGACACACTGCCCAGGGCTGCTCCGTGGAAATCAGCCCTGACTGCACTAATTGGAGTGACAGGGCTGGGAGGGACCCCCCAGCCAGGCTGTGTCTGTCCTGCTCCAGGGCAGGGGCAGCTCCAGGGCTCTGGTTCCCGATGCTGTGAGATGTCCCAGCCTGGGCTCATCCCCAGCAGCTGCTCCAGAGGATTCTGCCCCTCTGCCCCCTCGGGTGAGACCCCCCTGCACAGCTGCCCCAGCCCTGGGAACAACAGTACAAGGACGTGGAGCTGCTGGAACAATTCCAGAGGAGGCCCCGGAGATGCTCCAGGGCTGGAGCCCCTCTGCTCTGGAGCCAGGCTGGGAGAGCTGGGGGGGTTCCCCTGGAGAAGAGAAGGCTCCAGGGAGAGCTGAGAGCCCCTTGCAGAACCTAAAGGGGCTCCAGGAGAGCTGGAGAGGGACTGGGGACAAGGCATGGAGGGACAGGACACAGGGAATGGCTTCCCACTGCCAGAGGGCAGGGAGAGATGGGAGATTGGGAAAGAGTTCTTCCCTGTGAGGGTGGTGAGGCCCTGGCACAGGTTTGGCAGAGAAGCTGTGGCTGCCCCTGGAATCCCTGGAAGTGTCCAAGGCCAGGTTGGATGGGGCTTGGAGCAACCTGGGCTAGTGGAAGGTGTCCCTGCCCATGGCAGGGGGTGGAACTGGATGGGCTTTAAGGTCCCTTTCCACCCAAACCACTCCATGATTCCATGACTCTCTAAGCCCTGCCTGCTCTGTGCAGGGTGACCCGGGCTCCTGGTTCTGGCACTTGGCACCACTTGTTCCCTCCCAGGCCCACGATTTTGGGGGTCCCTGCTGGAGGACACCAGTGCTGTGTGTGGGCTCAGAAGCTGCAGTGGGAGGTGGGGGATGTCTCAGGTGCAGAACCAGTGGCCCCAGTGCTCTCACACCCTGTTTTGGGTGATGCTCCCTGTCCACCCAACATCCCAGCAAGCCGGTGGAAATTCCTCTGAGACCTTCCAGGATAAGCCCTGGGTGCCAGGAGCGAGGTGGGGCAGAGACTTCAAGGCCAGGCCTTACCCACAGAGGTAAAAAAATGCCACAATCCCTTTGGCACGCACAGAACTGCTCCCCCCACCCCAAAACCAGCACTGACATCCCCCCCACCACCCGACCCCAGCCCAGCCCTGAGTCCCGAGTGGTCAAAATCCGCCACCCGCCCCCAGGGTGACCTGCCCAGGGCCACCCTGGGGTGACACCGCCCCAACCTCTAATTGCAAGACCCCCAGTGGTGCATTTCCCACCCCCCAGAGCCCCCCACCCCCCTGTGTCCCTCCTGTCCCCTGGGTTTATCTCCCCTAAGCCGATTGCCGGCGCTGCCGCCGGCGCTGGGGCCGCCCCCGGTGACCCTCCGGGCTCCAGGTGAGGCAGGAGCTGCCTCCAGGGATTACAGGGAATTATGGACACTGCTTAAACAGGGTGGCAGCGAGATAGAGCAAGGCAGGAGCCAAGGTGCCACCTGAGAGTGATCCCCAGACAGGAGCATCCTCCCCAGAGCTCTACGTTGAGTGTGCAGAGACAGGACTCGTGATCCTCCAGGGAGCAAAAGGGAATGGCTTTAAACCTAAAGAGGGCAGGGTTGGATGGGATATTGGGAAGGAATTCTTCCCTGGGAGGGTGGGGAGGCCCTGGAATGGATTTCCCAGAGAAGCTGTGGCTGCCCCATCCCTGGAAGTGTCCAAGGCCAGGTTGGAGCAACCTGGGCTAGTGGGAGGTGTCCCTGCCCGTGGAACAAGATGGGCTTCAAGATCCCTCCAACCCAAACCATTCCATGCTTCTTCGTTACTCCCAACCATGGCAGGTGCTTGGCCTGGCCCAAACCTTCCCTAAACAGAGGTGGGAAATGCCCGTGGGGTGTTTTCCCTGTTTCCATGAGCAGGTAAGTCTGGCTCCAAACTCAGCCCCCATGAAGGAATCCGTCCCTGCCACCCCAGCAATCCCAGAACAAGGGGTTTCCCCCAATCCAGGTACAGCCAGTCATCCCAAAACCCCTTGTTTTGGGAAGCTGGGGTGGCAGGGATGGGTGATGCCTTCATGGGGAGGTACAGAAGGGGACTGTCCCCGTGTGGGTGAGCCCCTCACTGGGGTATCTCCGGGATGGATGCTCTTCCCATCATGGATATGGGGCTGCAGGGTCCGTTCCAGACTCCAGGGACTGAGCCAGGGTCTGCTCCTGCAGGGCCCAGATGGCTCAGGGGAGCCTAATCCTGCCTGTGTGGGCGAGGAGGGCTCTGGGACCTCCGGCCGAGCAGCTTGTGGAGAAAGGGGGGCAGGAGGGTCCCAAACCAGGGGACAGCAGTGAAACATGGGGGGGATGGGCTGGGGGCTGCCCACAGCTCTGAGATGCTCTTAGGGAGTTAATCCCCTCTGTGTGAGAGATACAGGAAAGCCAAAGGAAAGCTCCACAGGAAAATCAGGTGTAACACCCTCCCCTTGCTGCCCTGGGTGCATTTTCAGCTGAGGCCACACAGAAGGAAAAACAGCCTCCAAGCCTGGAGGAGCTGCAGGAAAAGCTCTGATTTGATGATTATATGGTCCATTCTAAATTTAAAACCTACCAACCAAGGTATATCCAACCTACCAGCACCTTGGGATCATGGAATCACAGAATAGTTTGGGTTGGAAAGGACCTTAAAGCCCACCCAGTGCCACCCCCTGCCATGGGCAGGGACACCTTCCACAAGCCCAGGTTGCTCCAAGCCCCATCCAACCTGGCCTTGGACACTTCCAGGGATGGGGCAACCACAGCTTCTCTGGGAAACTCGTTCCAGTGTTCCACCACCCTCCTTGCAAAAATTTTCCTCCCTCTATCCGAGCTAAATCTCCCCTCTTTTACTCTAAAACCATCTCCCCTTGCCCCATCCCAAAAGAGTTTGTCCCCATGGCACGGTGGGGATGGAGCTGCTGGAAATGGGTGGGAGGCAGCAGGGCCAGACCCAGGCTTGGTCCCTTCTGCATCATTTCCCCTCATGGATTAAAAAAAACCCCTTGGTTTTCTCCCCTAATTCCCCCAGGGAAGGTTTGTGGTGTCTGTGCTCCAGCTCCTGATTACAATGCAGAGTGTGCAAAACACCCAGTGCTGTTGTTACACACCTGGATTAATTAAGAGGGGGGAAAAAAGAGGAAAACTGTGGGGGGAGATGTGAGACATGGGAGCCATGGATGTAAAAACACCCCAGGGGTGACTTGTGGGGACTTGGCAAAGTGTGGCCAGCACAGGGACAAGGAGCAGATGGGCTGGTGGCACCTCCCCATCTGCACTGGCTCCAGGGGGAACTGCCATGGCCCCCCAGCTGGGGACAGTGGGGGGTTTGGGATGTTTTTTGAGAGAGGATGAGAGAGGTTCACATAAATATCCATCAGCTGGAGCAGAGGGAGTCCCTGCTCCCACCAGCACTGTCCTGGGTGCTGCTCACAGGCTGCTCCTCAGGACCCCCCATGTGCACCCAGCTGGGCACCCTGAGAGGAGCAGTTGGGTTTGCAGGGCACTCTTTACACCTTCCTCTTCCTCACTCATCCCCAAGGAATACAGGCCAGCTCTGGCTCCCAGTTTGGGGTTGGTCTGCAGCGCAGGAAGGACGTGGAGCTGCTGGAGAGAGTCCAGAGGAGGCCCCGGAGATGCTCCAGGGCTGGAGCCCCTCTGCTCTGGAGCCAGGCTGGGAGAGCTGGGGGGGTTCCCCTGGAGAAGAGAAGGCTCCAGGGAGAGCTGAGAGCCCCTTGCAGGGCCTAAAGGGGCTCCAGGAGAGCTGGAGAGGGACTGGGGACAAGGGATGGAGGGACAGGACACAGGGAATGGCTTCCCACTGCCAGAGAGCAGGGAGAGATGGGAGATTGGGAAGGAATTGTTGGCTGTGAGGGTGGGGAGGCCCTGGCCCAGGTTGTTCAGAGAAGCTGTGGCTGCCCCTGGATCCCTGGAAGTGTCCAAGGCCAGGTTGGAGCAACTTGGGATAGTGGTTTTCCTGCCCATGGCAGGAAAGAGATGACTTCTAAAAGTCCCTTTGAACCCAAACCATTCTGTGATTCCACCATTCCACAGCTCCACTAAAACAAAAGGACGTCATTTCGTTGTCCCCCAAACCTCTGACCCGATGTCTCATTCCAGCCGGGCTCGTTCCAACGCTCCCCCCATCATTCCCAGCCATTCCCAGCGCTGCCAGCCGGCTGTTCCCGCTGCCTCAGATAACAGCCCTCTGCCAGACAATGAAAAGGCGAGGAAAAGAGCAATTACCCTTTTTTAAAGCCAGCCAAGCGAGGCCCCAGCCCTCCCACAACCCTCCCACCGCCTCCCGCTCCCTGCGCTGAGATTCCTGCGGCGGTTTGGTCCCCATGGCCCCACAGATCCCACCCTCCGCCAGGGCAAACCCCTTCCCTGCAGCAGGGAAAAGGCTTTGGGATGCTCGTGGAGCTCCTCGCACTCTGGGAAGGGGCTCGCAGTGTTTTAGCTCATATCCCCTCTTTAATTCGCGGCGGCCCGGGGAGGACAATGCTCCATTGTGTCGTGGGCAATAAAAACCGGTCCCGTGGCTGTTTGGGGAAGGAAAGGTTTCAGCTGGAAACGCCCGAGTGCCAAGGAAATCACCCGCTGGTAGAGGTGGGACAGGGAACAGGCCGTGCCACACCTCAGATCCCTTTTTTCCGTGGTTTCCCGTGGGGAGCAGCGAGGGCTCAGCCCTCCCCAGGCCCGGTAGGGATGGGACGAGCTCAGCCCGGTTCTTTGGGGACGTGGGGACACATCCCAGGGACGACGAGCCGGGCTGAAACCTCTTCTGCTTTTGGGCACGTGATGCCCTTCCCAGACGGTGACTCAGGGCACAGAAATCCCCCCTGGGCTGAGGCCACCGCCGGGTCACCTCCTTCCACGGGCACAAAGCCACCACCGTGTCACCTCTCTCCATGGGAACACTTGTCCCACCGTAGGGGATATTGGATGCACCAGAACTACTTTTTCCCCCTTAAGGAGACTAAAGAAAAACCCGGATCACCCCCAAAGGAGCCCCCCCGGGAGCTGGGGACGGCTGGGGGGCTGTCACCGTGCCAGGGGATGCTCCGGTGGAACCGCAGGAGAGGCGGCCGCGGGAGGAAAAAGCCTCTTAAACGACCACAGAAAGCAGTTGTGGGAGTTTTTAATTTTATCTCGCTCTTTAAACGCCACTTCATTTGCTGGGGAGCGCCTTAATTGTGGTCGTTAAGGTGGCCAGGGGAACGCTGAGCCCCCGAGGGATGGGGCCGGCGGGAGGATTCTCTGACAGGGAAGATCTTCCAGCCCTACAAACCGCTCCCCTTCCTCCAAATCCTCCCCGTCTGGCAGCTCCTCTCCTTCCCTTTCCCCATCCCACAACTGAGGGGTCACAGAGGGTCCTCCTTGTGCTGCAGCTTGGTGGGATTCAAGACCTCCCCCAGCCCCGAGCTCCAAGAGCCAAGAAATTGTCACCATTAAGAGGGATTTCCACCAAGAAACTGTCACCATTAAGGGGGACTTCCCCCAAGAAATTGTCACCATTAGGAGGGATTTTTCCTGCATTTCCAAGCACATCAGGGCAGTAACTTGGAGAAGGGGTTCTGGAGCAGCTGGAGGGGCCACGTCCTGCCCCCAGGGTGAGTAGGACACACAGAGGTGGAGGGACCCCTCTGCTTTAACAGATTTTTGAGTGTTTTGTGCAAATCCCACTAATACAGCACGTGGGAACCCACCTCCTGAAGCTGCTCCCGATGGACCAGCCTGTGGCACCCAGGGAATTCCCACAGTCCCCTCCTTCCTGGGGTGCAGGGACCCCACCCGAAGTCATCACCTCAGCCACGGGAGCCCTCTCGGTACCATTCTGAGGGGTGCAGGAAGCACCAGCTCCGTGAAAACGGCCATAAAATCATGGAATCATCACGGCTGGAAAAGCCCTCTCAGCCCGCCGGGTCCAACCACTAACCCCCGTCTCCAGGTGCCACATCTACACATTCTTTAAATACTTCGAGGGATGGGGACTCTCCACCACTGGAGGGCTGGACAACCTTTTCCATGAAGAAATTTTTCCTGCCCCTCCCAATCAGTTCTCCTGCCGAGCCACAGCTCACGAGAACCTCCTAATAATAATTAATCAGGAATATATTCCAGCCTCTCGCAGGCAGCTGCAGATTAACACCGACTCCCCCTCCCCACCGGCAGGACTCAAAACTGAAAAAAACCCAAGGAGCCCTTTTCCCTTTCCTTCTGGCATTGATTCAGGATTAACCAATCCTTTTTTACTGACCACCGGCCCCGGCAGCAGGACGGGGGTGTTTTCCAAGCTTATGTGTGTCCAACAGGAGGGAGTTCCTGCCCACCTTCCTCGGAGTTGTCATGGAAATTGGAATGGGTGGCGATTAAGGAGCTGCTAAACACAAACGTGCCACAGTTCTCCTCGGGATTCCAGCCTTAGGGAGATCAGCTGGAGGAATCCAGCCCTGGGTTCAAGGGGAAGTGATGGAAGGAAACCCAACCTCTGGATGGGATGGAGAGAGGAGCAGCGTCCCGAGTCCACCCAGACAAGAGTCAGGCTGGAAAAATGCAGCTTTAAAGGTGTTTACTGTCCTATCTATGAGGGGGATTCCCCCCACTATGAGGAATTAAACCCCCAAACAATGGGAAGCCAGGGTGGGAGCCACAGGGTGGGAGCCACAGGCTGGGATGAAGGCAGGGATGAAGGCAGGGAGCCAGGGTGGGATCCAGGCTGGGATGAAGGCAGGGATGAAGGCAGGGAGCCAGAGTGGTATCCACAGGCTGGGATGAAGGCAGGGAGCCAGGGTGGGATCCACAGGCTGGGATGAAGGCAGGGAGCCAGGGTGGGATCCAGGCTGCGATGAAGGCAGGGATGAAGGCAGGGAGCCAGAGTGGGATCCACAGGCAGGGATGAAGGCAGGGATGAAGGCAGGGAGCCAGGGTGGGATCCACAGGCTGGGATGAAGGCAGGGAGCCAGGGTGGGATCCACAGGCCGGGATGAAGGCAGGGAGCCCAGCACCCACATCAGGACTAGGGCAGAGCTTCCACCTCCCTCCTCCTGCCGGGCTGTGCTGGGAGTTGATCCCAAAGCTTCATCCCAACGGGGCCGAGCCAGGAGCATCCCCAGAGGTTGGAGCAGGGCTGGAGCAGGGCAGGGCCCCGCGGAGGGGCCGGGAGGGGCCGAGCCCGTCACAGGAGCGGCCAGAAATAGCCCCGCTTTCCATATGTAGGACGGAGCGGCCACGGCAGCGCGGCCACGACCTACTTTCCAGCGGCCCGGCGGGACGTGGGCCGGGCTCGGGGGCTGGGCCGGGCTCAGCTAAGCCCCCTCCCCAGCCCAACCCCCTCTCCGTGAGCAGAACCGGGCTGGGAGTCCCCGCTTCTGACGCATCCCCGCCTTTTCACACCCGAAGCGGCCGCTCCCGGGGGATGCTCGCGTTTCCAAAGCGCCGATCCCGGCGGGAAGGGAGCGGTGGGATGGGAGCAGCTGTCGGCTTGAATCACACGCTCGCTGCGGCTCCAACCAGCTCAGGACCCCGTTCCCACACACGACACGGCTCCTTCTCCCAGCCCTCGCTGCCATTCCGGAGCCCACAGCTCTTCCAAGAAGAAGCCCCTGCTCCAAAGTCG
This sequence comes from Chiroxiphia lanceolata, assembly GCF_009829145.1. Taxonomy (NCBI): domain Eukaryota; kingdom Metazoa; phylum Chordata; class Aves; order Passeriformes; family Pipridae; genus Chiroxiphia; species Chiroxiphia lanceolata. The sequence goes on along the minus strand of NC_045660.1, from coordinate 2,029,088 downwards.
CTCCTTCCACGCTCTATTTTGAATTCTTTTAAGCCTTTTTCGCACCACCGAGCACAAAGCCAAAAGCTTTTCCCGGTGCCTCCTGGATGCTCCTTCCCTTCAGGACCACACAAACCCACTGCTTTCCGTAGGAACACGGGCTTTTCCCATTAAGGAAAAAAAAAAGAAAATCCTGAGCATCTCCCCACTCACAGGCATTTGGCAGCGTCCACCCGCAGGGCTGGATTGGGGACGGCACCGGGAATTCCCCCGAGGCCAGAAATGCCAATAGTTATTTCACAACCTGTTGTTTTCCCGCAGCAAAAGAAAAAATCCAGGTGGGAGGAGGTTTCTGCTCCTGTTCTTTCTACGGCAGCAAAGATTCAAAGCAGCCTGAGCCTCGTGGTGGAAATGCCCCTTTCCTGACACATCTTGTGTCACTTGTTCAGCACTTCCAGAACCGCTGTGGAAGAAAAACTTATTGTTGTAGAGGGGAAAATCAAAATATTGTTGTGGAGGGAAAAATCAAAATATTGTTGTGGAGAGAAAGTCAAAACCAGCTCCAGCAGCTCCTGGATATGGTCTGGAAGCAGGTGAGGAACAAACTACCAGCACAAGAGGAGGGGGTTTCACTGCACCTGAGGCCTCTATTTCCATCCAGAGTGGTTTGTTTCAGTGCCAACTGGCTGAAAGAATGAGAGGAAGAGGCAAAAGGAAGGAGAGAAACCTCTTTCTTCTGCTGGTGGGGGGCCAAAGACAGCAGGACCCCCGAGGGGGGACAGGGCCCAGCATCCCCATGGCAGGGCTGCCAGAGGGACCAGGATCCCTGGGGGGAAACCACCAAATGTTCCAGAATCCCTGGATGGGAATGGGCACCAATATCCCTGCGGAGGAACTTCAGTCATACCTGCATCCCTTCGTGGGAATGGGCACCACTCTCTCCACGTGGGAATGGGCACCAGGATCTCCACATGGGAATGGGCACCAGGATCTCCACATGGGAATGGGCACCAGGATCTCCACATGGGAATGGGCACCAGGATCTCCACATAGGAATGGGCACCACTGTCTCCAAGTGGGAATGGGCACCACTGTCTCCATGTGGGAATGGGCATCAGGATCTCCACGTGGGAATGGGCACCGGGATCTCCACGTAGGAATGGGCACCAGCACCCCCAGGCAAACACCCCCCAGCTACACCCAGGCCCCCATTTCAAACCCCACAGCCCTTCTCACCCACCACCCAAAAGCCATCAGAGCAGGAGGAAAATGCCAGCAGGGAGAAAACTCCATGAAAACACGTTCCCAGGGCACCAGGACACCCTGGCAGCCACCAGGGAGGGGCTTTTCCAGCCAGTGCTCAGCTTGTTCCCCCAGGGAGATGTCTCACAGCAAGGAAGAACCTCTCCATGAGCAACCACCTCCCTCCACACACCCTGTGCTCCTCAAATCCTCAGCTCCACGAACCAAGGCATTCACCTTGGGCTTGGAAAAGCACTTCCAGCTCTGAAGTCAGCTGGAAAAGCTTGAAAACAGGACCCCAGAACCTCTCACAGCCCAGTGGGGGGAAGGAAACAGGGCCCAAAGTTTTGATTTCACAACCTGGGAAGATTTCCCTGTGGGTTTGGGGCTGGTGTGATCCCACAGGGAAGGAATGTCGCTGCAAAATCAACAAAGCCAAGACATTCATTAGCCTGAAACACCAACTGACCCCTCATTTGCGAGTCAAAACAGGTCAGTTTGGGTTCACACCAGGTTAGTTATTTCCTACCCTTCAGCAGGACCATCAGCTCCAGGACAATGTGCCCCTCCAGGTGCCCCCCCTGCCTCTGGCACGGGCAGGACCCGTTTCTGTCGCCCAGCACCCTCCTGGCTGCTCCCCCCAGACCTGCTCTTCCTCCCCAGATTTCCCCTCCTGGCATTTTCTTTCCTCTTTCTCACACAGAGTGAGGTCAAAGCCCTGTCAGGAGCCACCCAGAGGGGGTGAGCAAACCCCCGGAGCTCTTGGCCAAGACAAGCCCTTGCTTCCCAAAACCTTTGGCCCTGAGAAGTGCCACAATACTGGCCACTGGAACAGGAAAAGCTCCAAGCCATGCCCAGTCCTGGCCCACAACCACAGCGGATCCTGAAGCCCTCCTTCTCCCCCCAGAGAAGCAGCTCTGCCCCTCAGCCAGGCTAAAACCTTTGCAAAAGAGGAAAAAAAAATTATGAAACCCACTAAACCATTGATTTTTAGGCAGGGAAGTGCAAAGCTTGAGCAAGCAAGAGTGACCCTTGTGCCCTGCTGGAGAAACAGAGATTTTTTTTTTATTCCTCTGGAAGACACTGGGTCAAACAAAGCAGCATCAAAAATTCCCCTTATCCGCAGGACTTGGCTCGTTTGGGAGCGCCTGTTTTCCCATCCTTGTTCCAGATTTGTCCCCAGCTGCTCTGGGGAAGTTCAGGTTTGGGGTTTCCCTAATTAACAGCGCCCAGACCCGCTCAGGAAGCACCAACCCCTCCCTCTGCAAACCCCCGAAAGCAGAAGGAACCCAATTAACTTCTTGCTGCCCTTCTGTTCGAGGTCAAGATTCAGGTCTGGATGTGTTTGGAGAGCCCCAGATCGGGTTTTCAGCCTGGTTTGCCCCTCCTGGGGTGGGAGGGGGCTCAGCCCTTGTTCCCCCCTCTGAGCTGCCGGGAGGGGGGAGCCCAAGGCAGGGAAGCACCCGGGAAAGAGCTGGGATAACACCCGAGCCCTGCTGTTGGCTTCTGCTTTTTTTTTTCCCCTCCTCTAATTGCTCCTGCTATTTTAACAGAGACAGACATTTCCCTGACGATTTTCAAGGGCTATAAATGTTTTATGTCCCTTTTTCCTCCACGCTCAGGCAGCAGCTTCTGCTGGGGCTCAACAGCAGCAAGACCCAGAGAGGAGCAGCTGCCAGAGCACAGTGGGACCAGGACATGGGCTGCAGGGAGAGAATCCAGCCCTGTATCCACATGGAAAACCATCATCACACCCCTCCTCACCATTCCTAGAAGGAGATCCCACTGCCCAGCCTCCATGCAACATGTCTTTCTGCTGCAGAAAAACTATATTTAGTGCCCAAACCCTTTGGGGGCTTTGCTGAGCTCTGAGATATTTATAGCTGGAGGCAAACTCCGACTGTGCTGGCTGGGAGCAGCTGGAATTGCACCGGGAAAAGGCAGGATCAGGTGGATCGGGCTGAGCCTGCAGCAGGGGAGTGGGTTTTGGGGTGACATCCCCCCACCTGGCAGCCAGGATTGGCCCCAAAGTCACTGGTGCCCGCACCACCAGGGGAGGAAATTCGTGGGAATCTCACCTGCTGGGGGCTTGGGGGAGAAATTTGGAGTTTTAAGGCCAAACCCAGAGCCAAGAGGATGAGGTGCAGAGCTGAAGGGCTCAGGAACAGTCCCGCTGTTACTCTGTTCAGAATTTATTCTACAAGCGTCTACAGATTTAAATCCTTTTCCCTTTTCTCGAGGAAATAAATATTTCACTTCTATATTCAATAATCATTCAGCTCTCTAAGAGTCTGTGAGCTCTGCACCAGCATCCTCTCTCAAAACTGGCATGTTTTCATCTCTTGGGATTCCAACCAGTAGCCTTTGTTGCTCCTACCCCCAAAAAAACCCAGGCACGCAACACATTTCACCAAGAGCATTTCCCAGGGGATGGGAAATTCTTCCCTTGTCTGTTTGGAGCATCCCAAGTGGAGCAGGAGGGATGAAATGGTCCCTTCTCCACCCCCCTCTCAGTTCCTCTCCCACTCCTGCTTGGCCTCCTCGTGTCCTGATTTAATAACATCCATCGGGGGGAACACTCTGGCTGCAGGAAGGGAAATAAGGGGGCAGGGGGGATTCCTGGCTAGAATTACCTGGGATGGGGGGTGCAGGTAGGGATGGGGGGGCAGGCTGGGAGAGGGGGGCTCTGCACTCCAGTGCTGCTCCCCTCCCTGTCCTGGCATCCCTGGCATCACCAACAGCAGGAGGTTGGTGACAGGGACTCAGTGATGTCACTTATCCAGGGGTCACAGCACAATCAGCCTGCAGCCTGGGCTGGATCAGAGGGAAAATCCCCACATTTGGGGTCCTGGGACCCTCTGGATGCTCTGCCAGAGGATCCCAGCCAGACCCTCAGTCCCACCCCCAGGCTGGTGGGACCAGCAGCCAAAAAGCTCCTCGGGAAAAACAAACAACACAAAAAAACCCCACAGATATAAAATAATATAAAAAGCTTTTTAGCAAATCTCGTGTTGGAGTCCAAACTGAAGAGCCCACAGTGCTGTTCTTCCCAAGCCCTTTCCCAGCATAAATCCCAGGTGCTGGAGGGCTGGAAGGGAGCACCTTGAGGAGACAGCCCCAAAAAGTCACTGTGTGCTCCCAAACTGCTGCTCCTCTGGTGGGAGGGAGGCAGGACATGGAGCTCTTGATTCCTGCAGGCTCAGCCACCCCTTCCCAGCTCCTGGAATTCCAACGTCCTCTGGGGTCAGGCTGTGGTGTCCCTGCCCACACAATCCCTCTGTTTTCCTCCACGGAAAGCAGGAGCCTCCCCTCCCACCCTCCTCCTCCTCTTCCAGCCTTTCGCTGGGTGTCCAAAGAGCTCTTGCCATGGAAAACGAAGGGATTCAGGGTGTGATTTGGGATGTGATTCAGGATATTCCACAGCCAGGACCTGTTCCCAGCCTGGAGGGAGCAGGGTGCAATGACCCCACCAGCATGGAGAGCCTCTTCCCATTTCCACACAAACATTCCCGGGGATCCCCAACAGTGGCTTTAAGGACATCCCTAACGGGACATCTGGGGACAGTGCCAGGTCCTGGGCATGGGGAACAGGCATTAATTAGTCCCAATCAAAGGAGAGAGGGCAAAGAGGGAGAACCAGCTGCATCACCCCCATTCCAGCACTGAGGGTTGTGACTCCAAACACTCCCAAACTTCAGGGGGTCCTTCCCGGTGAGGACCCCCCACAGTTCCAACCTCCCCCCAGCAGTGAAGGAGGTGCTCCAGGGACACCCCAGGATCCAGCCCAGCCCCTCCCACAGCCCAATTCCAGCCCGTCGGGGGCTCTCCACCAAATTCCACCCAACCAGTTATTTACGGATAAACAGAGACAAAAAGCTCCTTTCAGTGCCAGGGAAAACAAACCCACGCAATTCCAGGGATCTGGGATCCCAAAGGCTGCTGGGTGCTGTGTCCCGGGTGCTGTGTCCCGGGTGCCTCCTGCTCCCAGCGGGATGCAATTCCCACATCACCCGCACTCACAAGTCCCCAGGAGCCCGGAGGGATGATGATGCCCCACGGACAACAAACCCAGCTCAGGACCTTATTTCATCCCTGATGAAACCCTGTTTCGTCCCAGCACCCCAATACCCCCATCAGCACACTCCCTAATTAACGCCAGGCTAATTAACAGCAGATTAATTAACACCAGAGCCCCGCCCCAGGTTTGCAGGGGATGTTTGTAATCATCCTTTGCAGAGGCAACACGCAGGGCACGGGCCGTGCACGCCGGCAGGGCGCTGACCTGCCTCCACTGGGGCTAATTAGCAGCTAATTAGCGCTCATCAGCGCCGTGGGAGCGCGGGGAGTGGGTGCCCCGGGTCGCGCATTGCAGGGGCTGGGGTGCAATGAGCTCGTCGGGGCTCAGGAGGAGGGGGCCACCCTTCAAAGTGGAGTTATAGTCCCCTGCGTTATTTACCCTAATAAAGAATGATTATATTTATTGTATATTGTAATAAATAATTATTTATTATCCCAATAAATAATAAACCAATCACCTGGGAGGAGGTGACAAAGGCAGTGCTGACACCAACGAGGCCCAAAGGGGACACAGCCACTGCCTCACCCAGCACCTCCAAAAAAGGGAACTTTGCACTTGGAGCAGCCTCTGGGGTGGGTTAAAGCCACAGAAAATCACCCCATTTCATCAACAAATACCTGGCAGCTCCGGGATTTTCCACTGGGCCGGAGCCAAGGCTTTGGAGCAGTCGATGCCCCCCTAAGTGGCAGCTCCTGTAACACTCAGCTCCAAACTCCCTCAGCCCGGAGATTCCCACAACACTGAGCAAACACACGTGGAGCCTGTGCCCGGAGGAGAAGGGAAATGAAAAGCTGGATGATGCCAAAAAGCCTCCAAAACAGGGGGGAAATTTCCATTATTCCACTTTCCTCTGATTGTCCTTTATGGGGCACACGGAGAGGTTCCCCAGGGACACAGTGGTTGGGACAGGCAGCACCTGGAAAAGTTGTGAGTGGACCCAAATTTGCCTAAAATAAGCTAGAAATGGTGCACTGACACCTAGTTTGGGGGAGTAAATCTCCTTGGGTGCTCCGAGCCAGCACCACTCGCTGCCTCTGTGCTCTGGGGAGGGAGACAAACACGGGGACTCGCTGTTCAGTTACAGCTCAGCTTGCAAAAATAAGGAATAAATAAAATTTACTGTCTTTTAAATGCCCACTTTGGACCCAAACTCCCACTCTTTTCCCCTGAAACGCTGCCCTGTGTTGTATTTTTGACATTTGCTACACGAGCATCACTTCCAAATCCACCCCCCCCCTTCAGCAGTTCTTCAGCCCCGGCTCATGAAACAGCTTCACTCCCCTCCTCCTCCTCCTCCAGAAAACAGCATTTTTTGGCAAACAAACTGTTTTGCCAACAAGTTGTGCTCCATGCTGCCTGAGAGATGACGCTTCTCCCCCCCAGTTCCAGCCTCCCCCTCCCCAGTTCAAGTCCCACTTTGGGGCAGCAGCCGTGGGGACCCGTCCCCAGGCTCCCCCACATTGAGATTTCTTCCCCCCCTTCTTGCTAAAATAATCCTCGTTTCGCCATCAGACGTGCAAAAAGCAGCAGCCCTGAGGTTGCTGCTGTTATTTTTATCTTGAAATAAATAGTTTGAGCCGTGGCCAAGCTGTTCTGAGGGAGGGCAGAGTTGTAAACACACGCACACACACACACACACACACACACACACACACACACACACACGGGCCTCTGTCTGGGCTGGGGCACAGGGAACGTCCCAATCCAGCCTGGAGAGAGCTGGAATCGCCTCTTCTGGGATGCTGAGTTGGAAAAGGGGGTGTGAGGTTGGGGGAGCATCGCTCCCAGGTGGGGATCACAGGGGTACCCATCGCTGATCCCCCCAAATCGTTGCTGTCCCCTCCGTGCATCACCACCCCTGGGCTAAAAACCAGGGCCAGAATTAACCTTCTGAGTCTTTTTTAACCAAAAGCCTTTGGAAGAAACAGCTCTAAAACCACTTCCACTTCCCCAGCAGCCCAAAGGAGCATCTCTGTGCCACCCGTACGACGCCGGGTTCAATCCCGTTCCTTTCTGACCCCAAAACACACGGGTTGGGGGGGGCCAGTGCTGCAGTTTGGGGGGCAGGTGCTGCAGCCAGGGTCAGTTTGGCAGCCCCAGGAGCCACTTCTGCCTGGATCCAGCCACATCCTTCCCTCCTGCCCTGACTTCCACCCTGGTCCAAGTGCTGGGCATGCACAGGGGGCCTTTGCCCCACGTGTTGCTCAAGGAACGCTCGGGAGCTTCACACGAGAAACTCACACTTAAATGTCAAATTAATTAAGTGGGAGAGACGGATGTGTGGCCACAAAAAGCTCTCTGTTCCACCCCACCCCTGGCCTCCCACCTCTGCTCCCCCCCCGAGAGCCAGGCACGGCCAGGGGAGGGAGAGATGACAAATATTCCCCCTCCCTCCATAAAGCACAACATCCAGGGAACGGGGAAAAAGCAAAAAGCCAGGCTGGAAAAGCTGGGAAAAACCTCTGCTCCTCCCTCCACACACGTGCTGTGGCACCGGATCCAGGGAGGGACCAGCAGCTCCTGCAGGAGCCGGGGTGGAAAACAGTGGAAAACAGAGGAAAATGGAGGAAAACAGTGGAAAATAGAGAAAAACAGAGGAAACAGAAGCACATCCCTTTTCTGCCTGGGAGAGGCTCGATGGCATCACCAGCTTTGGAGGAGAAATCCTTCTCCAGCAGCTCCTCAGAGTCCTGGTGCTGGTGTTAACCAGGGTGGGGAGGATGAGGAGGAGGGGGGATGCCATGGGACGCTGCGGGATGCAGGGACCACATCAACTGCTGCTCCCAGGAGATGCCAAACCCCGTGCTGAAGGGGGTTCTTCCCCCAAATCTCTGTTCCCCCCGGGGTTGCAGAGGTGCTGAGTGCCGGGTTGGTGCATCCAGGAGCAGAACAGCAGCAAAACACACCCCCCAGGCCACGCAGGGAGCAAGGATGGGACGGACAGGGAATGTCGGGAGGGACAAGCACTCGGAGACAGAATTAATGCCCCGACCTGGGACTATTTTGGAGATTTTAAAGGCTCAGGAGGAGAAGGGCTCCTGGCTCCCAGGGCCCTGCTGGGCTTGCTGCCTGCCCAGCCAGCAGCTGCCAGGGTTTGGTATCCGGCTCACGTTCCGGGCTGGGCATTCCCCAGGCCTGGCTCCCGTCTCCCGGGGCGGCCGCGTCTCCCAACCCTTCCAAGGGGGAAAAGGAGCCTCAGGGACACTCAGGGACTTAACTCCCACTTGTCCCATGTCACACACAGCCTGAGACAGAAGGTGCCAGTGGCCAGAGGACCCTGTGCCCCTTCAGAAGCTCTAGGACCCTTTAATTAATTATTTTTTTTTTCCTTGGTTTCTCTGTGAAAGAGGAAGGAGCTGTGGGTTTGATTCAAAGAAATCCTTAAATAACACATAAAGCACACTTTTATCACGGCCTGGGAGATGCAGGGGGTGCATGTCCACTGAGAAAAGAAACACAACAGCTTTTTATACATTTGGAAGGAGTAAGTTTCAAAAATTATTTATCATATACACTCTTGGAGAATTGGTACAAAATCTGCCTTATCTAAATACGTAAGCTAGTTCCCCTTTATCTGAACTGCCCACAATTTGGGCAGGTTTCTATTTGCAAGCGGTTACAATTTTGCAAAGTCATATTTCATGCTAACTTTCAACTAACGTGGATAAATTTTTATTTTATTTTGTCTTGTCTCTGTTTCAGGTTGAGCACAGCTGGACCAGGAGAGCTGGGATGTCCCTACGAACAGGGCTGGATTAAACCCTTGTGTTCCCCCAGCTCCCAACAGGGAGTTCAAATCCACCCCTGGCAGCCAGGCTGAGTCCTTGCAAAGTCATTACACCTCACGACTGACCCCAGAGCACCCACAGACCTCACAAGGGAAAGACCCCCCTCCCCCAGTCCCGATGCCAGGGAGCTGCTGAGCCCAGACCCCTGGAAAACATCGTGGGAACAAGGGGGGCCTGTGAAGCCCCAACCCCTCGTGTCAGTGTTGATGGGACCTGGAGCTGTGGGAGACTCTGAACCCCCCCCAAATCCTCTGCAGCGCAGTGGGGGCTTCACCCCAATCCTCTGCAGGCCCAGGGGGCACCTCTGCATTCCTCATTATCCCTCGGGATTGAGCCAAGGGGGGATTTTAAGGCATTGTAAGGAGAAAGGGACGTCATTCCACAGTGACCCTCACTGAGAGAGCCCCACAAACACACTCCAGAGCTAAAACCAAAGCACCTTCCCAACGCCCTGGAAAGCAGAGCAGGACCAGGCTGGCCCTGGAGCCACCCCAGGGACAGGGACACGAGTGGCCAGGACCTGTGCAGAGGTTACAGCTCCTCAAAGCTCTCAGTAATTAAGGTGACGAGTTGATCCCTAAGCTGGGGCTGGGCCAACACTGGGGCCACGGCAAAGCCCCCTGAGCCCACCTCGAGGGCTGGGGGACCCCGGGCAGGGGGTGGCACACGGGGCTGGCTGTGCCCACCCTCCCCGGCCCCACCCACAGCCTCCCTCGCTGCCTAAAGCTCCTCAGCACGGCAATTCCCGGGAGCAGAGCCGGCTCTCCTGCCCCCTGCCCTGCTCCCCCCTGTCCCCCACAGCGCTCCCCTGATGCCACTCAGCTCCCAGCACCCAAGGTCCTGCATGGAGGAGGAAGAAGAGGAGGAGGCAGCAGCAATTCCCCCAGCCTGTGTGGGGTCTGCAGGGTGGGGAGCAGCCGGTTCTCCGAACAGCCCAGGAAACAGCCCACTCTTGGATCCTCGGGTGTCTGATCAGGGGTTGATCTCACCCCCACCGCGGGCACAGCTCCAGCCTGGGTGTGCCCTGTGCTCTCCCAAGGTGGTCTGTGTCCAGCTTCAAGGGGATGAGGCAGGAAATGGGGGTTAGGCAGGACCAGGGATGGGCAGGGGGAGCTCGTAGGCTTCCCAGCCTTGGGGAATCACAGCCCAAACCAAACCCGGCCGTGACACTACCAGGAAAACCCACTGCCAGCACGGGAGTCCCACCAGGAGAGGCAGCCCCTGCCCTACAGCCTCCCACAGAGGCGCACACAAAGGGTTACAGGGACCAATCCCAGCGGGATCCATCCCAGCTTCCCCAAGCCCGGAGCCGAGGGATCACAGACACTCCGGGAGATCAAAGGGAAGCGCTGAGTCCCGGGAGACTCGTTACACTTTGAAACGCTTCAGCAAAGCCAGGTCCCCGTGCCGAGGCTGCAGCCCCGTCCCTCTGTCTCTCTGTGCTCCCCCGGGATGGGGACAGGGAGATGCTCATCCCAGGGAGCTCCCAGGCTCGGGGCCAGCGGAGCTGGAGTCGCTCATCCGGTCTCTGCAGTGCAAACAGGGAATAAACTCTGCTCCCTGGCAGGGCCCAGGATCCGGCAGTGGGGCTGTGGCAGCAACAGCAGCAGGGTCCCCAAATCCACCCCCCATCCCATTCTTGTGGCAGTGACTGGGATGTGCCAGAGCTGTGCCAAGTCCTCGCTCCCCCGGGAAGAAGCCGAGTCTTCGTCCAACAATAACGGATGATTTAAAAGCCTCAGGAAAGGGAGAGGAGAGGCCTTGATCCCATCCAGGGGGGAGAAAGCAGCCTCCTCCATTCCCTCAGGCCCATGGTTGCATCCCAATCCCATCCTGGCACTGAACAAGCCCGTGGCCTCTGCTGCCTAAACATCCTCAGCAAACACCAACAACCGCCTGTGTCACATCCAGCAACTCCAATTCCCCAAACTGGGAAGGGGGAAAAGCTCATCTGGGGAGGAATGAGCACCCTCACAGCTGACCCCACACCCACCAAGGGCGCTGGAGACCCCAGCACAGCCACACTCACCTCTCACCCCCGTGGGTACCCAGTGATGGGGGGGAGCTGCCAGCAGAGTGTGGGATTCCCAGGAGCAATAGCAAAGGCAATACTGGGCTTAACAAAGTGCCCTTGGATCCAGCGGATTTGCCAGAGGTGTCAGCTGAGTGTATCCTGTCCCCTCCACAGCAACTTCCTCGGGAACACCGAAGCTGTATCTCTATTCCAGAGGGGAATTGCTGCTGCCGGGAACACCCCTCACCCAGAAATAGGGGTGCCCTCAAAGCAGACCCTCAGGAGGAGGGGGACGAGCTCTGGGTTATTGTAGAGCGCAGAGCCAGGCCCTGGGACTTCTTCCCCTCTCTTTAAGAGGAGGAGGAGGCAGCCTTCCTCCCCACCACGCTCTCCTGGGCTGGGCAGGTTGTGTGGAAAAAGCATCTTCTGGCTGCAGGAGGGTCCTTCCTGTAGAGCATCACCCCAAAACCAGTGCCCTGGTCCCCCAAAAATGCTCCAGCACACGGCTCAGGGCAGGGCAGGGTGCGGGCAGGGTGCAGGCAGGGTGCAGGCAGGGTGCAGGCAGGGTGCAGGCAGGGTGCAGGCAGGGCAGGGTGGCTCCCATGGAGGGTCTCCCAGCCGGAGCGTGTCGGTGGGGAGAAACAATTTTGGAAGTGCCACGAGGAAGCACAGAGCCTTTTCCTTCGGCCACATGGAACCCTCTCCTGTTCTCCGGGAAAACCAGGCGCTGCCTGCGCAGGCAGGGCTGCATCTGCCCCCACCACCCCGCCGGGGGCTGGGGATGGAGAGGGGAGGGGGAGGCAGGAGGGGCAAAACCCCTCCAGCTCCTCCTGCCCCCGAGCAGCAGGAGGGGGTTTCCTCCCTCTCCCAGGGCTCGGCGCGTTTTTAAGGCGTGTTTCCCTACGACCTTCAAACGGCAGCTGCCTGCAGCCCCCCCCGCGGCCCCCTCCCCGCCCGGCCCCGCCCGGGGGTCGCACGGGAGGGGACACCCCCGGGGCTGCGATGGGGTCTGGGGGGGTTGTGCGGGCAGGGAGGGGCTGGCAGGGGCGGGGGGGGCCAGCGGAGCCCCTCGGGAGCCGGGTGTCCCCCCCAGCAGGGTGTGGGTCCCGGAGCCCCCCAAAGCCGGGTGCCGGTCTCCATGACCCCCCTGCACGGCGGGTGTGGGTGCCAGGGCGGGTGCCGCCCCCTCCTTCCACCCTCATGTGCCGCTGCCAGACCCCGCACGGTGCCGGTCCCCCCCGCACGGTGCCGGTCCCCCCACGCCCCCAGCCCGGTGCCCCCCGTCCGCTGCCGATGCCCGCTCGGTACCGATGCCGCTCCCAGCTCCCGGTGCCAGCCCGTGCACGATGCCGGTCCCACTCCACACCCCCCTTTTCCTGCCGGTCCCGATGCACACACGATGCCGGTGCCGGTCCCCGCTGAGCCCCCGCCCGGTGCCGGGGCCGCTCCCCTCCCGGTTTCACTCCCGGTGCCGATTCCCGTTGACCCCCGTGCGGTGCCGGTCGCGCCCCCTCCCTCGCTGGGGGCCGATCCCACCTCACCCCGCTCCCGGGGCCGATGCCAAGCCCCCCTCGCCCTCCGCCCGGTGCCGGTGCCGATTCCCTCGTCCGGTGCCGGTGCCCCCTCGACCCCCTCTCGGTGCCGGTGCCAATCCCACCTCATCCCTCTCCCGGAGCCAGCGCCGATCCCCTCTGACCCTCTCCCGGTGCCGATCCCGCTCCCATCCCACCCCCCTCCCGCTGCGATCCCCGCTGCCCCCTCGTCCCCCGCCCGGTGCCCCCCGCCCGATCGGTGCCGGTGTCGATCCCGCCTCACCCCCCTCCCGGTGCCGCTGCCAATCCCCCCTCCGACCCCCTCCCGGTGCCGATGCCCCCTCTCCCGGTGCCCCCTCGCCCCCTCCCCGCCGGTGCCCCCGCACTCACCAGCGCGGTGCGGGCGCTGAGCAGCAGCAGCAGGAGCAGGAGCGGCACCGGGAGGCTCCGCAGCCCCCGGGGCGCCGGCGGCGGCACCTCCCCGGGCATCTTCCTGCCGCAAGGACGGTGGCGGCGGCGGCGGGAGGCGGCGGGAGGCGGCGGCGGGGGCGGGGAAGGGCCTTTGTTGCCGCCGCCCGCGGGAGGCGGGCGGTGGGTGCGGGCGGTGGGTGCGGGTCCGTCTCCGCCGCCGCCGCCGCGCCGCCCCCCGGCCCGGGGAGGGGAGGGGAGGACGGGGGGGGCCACCCCCCGTGTCACCTCCCGCCCGGTGTCACCGCCCCGACACGGCCGTGGCGCGGGGGGAGCGCGGGGAGAACGAGGGGAGCATCCTGGGGGGGGGGGGGCGAGGGGTCTGGGGGAGGTTGGGGGGGTCTGGGGTAGATGGAGGGGGTCTGAGGGTCACAGGGGAGAGTGGGGCGGATTGGGGGGACCCTGGGAGAAACGGCGGAGGAGCCGGGGGGGCTTCCGGGAGGTGTGGGGTAGATGGGGGGGGGAGTCTGGGGGGGTATGTGGGGGGTCTGAAGCAGATTGGGGGATCTGGGGTACATGGAGGAGAGCACGGGAGACATATGGAGGGGACTGGGACAGACTGGGGGGGGCCCCGGGGTAGATGGAGGGTGTGTCTGGGGGACATATGGAGGGGTCTTGGAGAAACGGGAGGGTCCGGGGTAGATTGAGGGGGAGCCTGGGGGGCATCCGGGGGGTCTGGGGCAGATTAGGGGGATGCTGGGGTAGATGGGGGAGAGCATGGGGGATATATGGAGGCGACTGGGACAGACTGGGGGGGCCCGGGGGTAGATGGAGGGGGGGTCCCAGTGGTATATAGAGGGGTGTGGGGCAGACTGGGGGGGACCTGGGACAGATAGAGGGGTCTGGGGCAGATTGGGGGAACCCTGGGGTATGCATGGGAAGGGATCTGGGGCAGATGAAGGAAGCAGAGGTAGTTGGGATGCATGGGGGGAAGTAAAGCAGGGCTCTGGGGCAAACTGGGGGGGATTCAGTGGTGGACAGGAGGGTCTGGGGGCCTGTGGGGGGACCCTGGGGTAAATGAGGGGGAGCCTGGGGTACATATGAGGGGAATCTGGGGCAGATTAGGGGGACCCAGGGGTAGGTGGGATACACTGGGGTGGGTCAAGGAGGGCTCTGGGGCAAACTGAGAGGGATCCAGGGGTAGATGGGAGTGCGTGAGGGGCAGCTGGGGGTACCCAGGAGTAGATGGGAGGAGGGTGAGGGCAGGTGGGGGGGACTGGGACAGATGGGGGACCCAGTGGTGAGACCTGGGGCAGATTAAGGGGACACAGGGGTAGAGGGGGTGGAGCTGAGGAAACAGAAGGACTCAGGGGCAGCTGGGGGGGCCAGGGGGAGATGGGGGGGCTCAGAGGGATATGGGGGAGGTGGAATCAGGGGGCAGGGGCAGATGGGGGGATCCTGGGACAGAGACAGATGAGGCACCTCAGGGTAAATGATGGAGAGGAACCAGGGGAAGCGGAGGATCTGACCCCTCTCACTTCTGTGGGGCTCTTGGTCACCCCTGGGCGGATTCTGGGGCTGGAGACACCCCAGGGGTACAACCCAGCAGGAGGAAAACCTCCAGGCATTCTGGAACTCATCCCAGCAGCTCACCCCAGCCCCAGCACTGTGCCTCAGTTCCCCCTTTCAAAAAACTCGGGGTAACAGTGGGATCAGGGGACAGGGCTGTGTCCTGTTGTGACAGTGACTTCCAAGGAGCTCCTGGGTGACCCTGGGGTGACTTTGCTCTGAGTTTGGGGGTCTGGTCACCCCGATGGGCCCTGGCAGGGGTGGCTGTGGGTGAGCTGGGAACAGATGGATGGGATGGGAACCAGCTGTTTCTCACACACGTGGAATTCCTTGTTTCCCTGTGAAAGGCCTAAAAAGAGTCTCATAAACCCCCTCGTCTGCCTCCAAAATACAGCCTGGGAGGGGGCCAAGGGGGGACAGGGGGAGTTACTGGGGTGAAGGAGGGTGAATCAGCCAAATCCAATAAAAAATGGAGCTGAACCCCAGACCAGGGGGAGGGGGGGACATGGCCCTCCCACCCACCCCCCTGCCTGAGCATCCTCCCCCTGCCCCTCAGATCAGAAACTCAGAGCAACGCCCTCCACAGGGGTGGGAATCATCAAGGGGGGTCTGGGGGACCCTCACCTGAGTCACTTGACTCGATTTTAATTGCTCTGTAATTAGCAGGATCCAAATTAATTAATTTATTTTTTTAACGTGTATAAATAACAGCAACGAGACGTGAGGGGGGGGGGGGGGGGGGAGACAAAACCCGGGGAAAGGAGGGGATGTGTCCCCGGGGTAGGGGGTGTCCCTGGGACATCGTGGGGTCCCAGAGAAGGGGGGGCACCCCCGGGGCAGTCGGGGGTCCTGAGCGGGGGGGGTCTCAGGGCAGTGGCAGGGGGGTCCTGGGCAGGGGGGTGGTCCCTGGGACATTGGGGGGGCTTGGGCAGGGGGCGTCTCTGGAGCAGAGGGGGTCCCTGGGGCAATTGGGGGACCCGGCTTGGGAGGCGGTCCCGAAGCAGGAGGGGCCCAGAGCAGGGGGGGGTCCCTTGGGCAATGGGGGGGTCCTGGAGCGGGGGGTGTCCCTGATGCGGGGATGGATCCTGGGCCTGGGAGGGTCCTGGAGCACTGGGAGTCCCGGGGGCAGTGGGGGGTCACAGGGCAGGGATGGGTCCCAGGGCAGGGGGGTCGTCCCTGGGGCAATGGGGGCGTCGGGGATAGAGGGGGGGGTCCTGGGGAAGGAGGTGTCTCTGGGATATGGGGGGCACCCGGGCCGAATGGGGGGTTCCAGAGGCAGTGAGGGACCCAGAGACAACGAGAGTCCCGATGCGGGGGGATTCCTGGAGCAGGGGGGATACGCGGGTCCGGGGGGGTGTCCCGAGCCCGCGGGGTTCCCCGAGGGGGATTGGGCCCTTCGGGGGCTCCCCGAGGCCGGAGAAGTGTCCCAGGATGGGGGGGGTCCCGGGGCATGGGGGGTCCGAGGTAGAGGGGTCCGGGGGCAGTGGGGTCCCAGGTCGAGGTGGTTGTCCCAAGGCAGGGGGTCCCCGGTGCCGGGGGGTCCCCGAGCGGGGCCGGCGGAGCCGGTGCGGGCGCGTTGCTGGGGCTGCACCGCCCCGCCGTGGCCGCGGCCACCCCTGCAGGGACCGGGACGGGGGTCCCGCGGTTGTCACCCCGGGGGTGGCCCCTGGGTGGCCCCTGCAGACTGGTGGGGGGGTTTGGAGGGGACCCACGGGAGGAACTGGGGGGGGGGGGGGCGGGGGCGATGCCGCCGGGTCCTTGTCCCCGCCGAGCTCAGATGGGAGGATGGGCCCGGGGTGTGGCGATGGACCCGGGCTGACGGGGCGGATCCTGCTTTATATGGTGGGTCCCGGTTTATGTGGTGGATCCCGGGCGATGGGATGGATCCTGGGTGTTCTGGTGGATGAGATGCATCCCAGCCGGTGCGGTGGATCCCGGGATCACGATGGATCCCGGCTGAAGCAGTGGAAGCCACTGGATGGGATGGATCATTGGTGATGTGGTGGATCCTGGCTGCAGTGGTGGATCATTGGTGATGTGGTGGATCCCGGCTGCAGTGATGGATCATTGGTGATGTGGTGGATCCTGGATGCAGTGGTGGATCATTGGTGATGTGGTGGATCCCGGCTGCAGTGGTGGATCCTGGGAGTTTTAATGGATCCCGGCTGCAGTGATGGATCGTTGGTGATGTGGTGGATCCTGGCAGCAGTGGTGGATCCTGGCAGTTTTAATGGATCCTGGCTCACAGGATGGCCCCTGGCTGATGTGATGTGTCATGGCTCAGGTGACGGATCCCTTCACATCCCTTCTCCAGCACTGTTACTGCCATGTCCAGCAGTAACCAAAGCACTGAGTGACCCAGCCGTGTCCTTCCCAGGCCGTGTCCCCTCTGTAACCCCATCAGGGCCACAGGGGTGCCCAGGCTCACCCCCAACCATGTACATGCTCTGGCACTGCTGCCACACCCTCCCTCCCAGGCCAGGCACGGAGCAGGAGTCCAAAGTTCTGGATGAGAGCTGATCCCATTCCAACACCTCTGCAGGAGGGAAGGGTGCCCAGGGCTATCCCCAAACCCCCAGTGGGTCTGGGGGGAGAAACATGGACCCTGGGCAGACTCACCTGGCTCTCCAGCCTCACACCCGAGGTAAACACTCAGTGCTGAATTAGACTTGAAAAAATAAATTTATAACCCTTGGTTTCATCATATTCCTCCCCAAATCCTCAGCCAGGCTGCTGCTGGCTGAGCTCTGAGACCCCCAAAAGACAGGTGCCCATGAACTTCTGAGCTCTGAGACCCCCAAAAGACAGGTGCCCATGAACTTCTGAGCTCTGAGACCCCCAAAAGACAGGTGCCCATGAACTTGGTGGCTCAGGGGTTGATGCTGGATCACAGTTTGGCTTCAAACCTTGGGCAGAAATGGTGTCAAAGCCCAAATCAGCTCTTGCTGAATTTAACCTCAGGGGTGGGAACAGACTAATCCCAGTGTGGGGTCACAGGGTGCTGGGCCCTGCTGAGGGTGGGACCGTGGGAAGGGTCAGCACAGTGCAAACACTCCAAAATCAAACATTTCCATGCACTGAGCCAAAATAAGTAATTCCTGGTGAAATGAGAAGCTTCTTCCCCTCCATCCGTTGGCCACGTGTCACCCTGTTTGTACAAGTGCTCAGACTCACTGGGATTCCCCAAACAGACCCTCTGGAAAAGGGTTTTTAGGTCCAGCAGCCGCCCAAGTGCAGCACAGGGACAGGGATGGTCCTGGATGCTGAAAATGGGGGAAAACTGGTGGGAAAGAAAGACCAGTTTTGGGGGCTCTGTTCACACGGGATGAAATGCAGAGCTGGAGCTTCCCCAAGACAGGGAATTAGGGGAATAAAGGATATCAGGACATCACCTGGGCAGCAGGGGATGAACCATCAGCTCTGTGAACCACCAAGCCCAGCCTGCACAGAGGGCAGGAGGACAAAAGCAGCAAAGAAACCAAGAGGAGAAGACTGGAAGTCCCAGGGAAAGGCATTCCCTGCCCCTTCCTGCAAGAGCTGCTGGGCTTGGAAAGGCCAAGGAACACTCAGGGGATGTTCACTTCCAACTTGCTGCCGGAGGAGGAGGCTGAAGGTGCTACAAGTTTGTGTGGCCTCCTCCAAATCCCAGGCCCCAGAGGGAGGGATGGACACGGTGGGAAGCAGTGATGGGTTTGTGGTTGCTCTGGATTCTCACAGAATCTCAGGCTGGTTTGGGTTGGAAGGGACCTTAAAGCCCATCCAGTGCCACCTCCTGCCGTGTGCAGGGACACCTTCCACTAGCCCAGGTTGCTCCAGGCTCCATCCAGCCTGGCCTTGGACACTTCCAGGGATCCAGGGGCAGCCACAGCTTCTCTGGGCAACCTGGGCCAGGGCCTCCCCACCCTCACAGGAAAGAACTCTTTCCCAGTATCCCATCTCTCCCTGCCCTCTGGCAGTGGGAAGCCATTCCCTGTGTCCTGTCCCTCCATCCCTTGTCCCCAGTCCCTCTCCAGCTCTCCTGGAGCCCCTTTAGGCCCTGCAAGGGGCTCTCAGCTCTCCCTGGAGCCTTCTCTCCTCCAGGTGAACCCCCCCAGCTCTCCCAGCCTGGCTCCAGAGCAGAGGGGCTCCAGCCCTGGAGCATCTCTGGGGCCTCCTCTGGACTCTCTCCAGCAGCTCCACGTCCTTGTGCTGTTGTTCCCAGGGCTGGGGCAGCTCTGCAGGGGGTCTCACCTGAGGGGGCAGAGGGGCAGAATCCCCCCTCCCCTGTCGGGGATGCAGCTCCATCCACGTGCCCTGGGGAGCCTGGGCAGTGCCCAACCAGCCTCTGGGGGAAGAACCTTTGCCTGAGATCCAACCTGAGCCTGCCCTGACACAGCTCCAGCCGTTCCCTGGCTGCTGTCCCTGCGCTCACAGAGGGATCAGAGGAATCTGCCAACTCCAATCAAACCTTTCCTTAGAGCCAAAGCCAGATTCCAAAGTTCTGTATTTTTCAAAATAAAGATCACACGTTGTTTAGAGACAATCTACACAAGAGTTACAAAAAATAGTCGCCCAGGCATAAGCATACACAGGTTTGTTAATTATACACATATGGTTACAAGTGTGCTTGCAAAAAAGTTCATTGGAAATATACACAAGGCTCTGTAAATGTACACCGTGTAGTGTTACAATTCTATATTCAAACAAGGAAAATTGACAGTATGTTACATTCACTTACAAGTAGACAAAATGCAAAATACAGTTCATCTTCTGTACAAAAAGGGGAGGTGATTCACACTTTACAAGGTGAAAAGGGACTCTGATTGTAAGGAAAACTGGGGGGGGGGCTGTACTTTTGCACTTTTTTGTTTCTTACTGTCACAAAATAAGCAAAACATTACTTTGTAAGAGTCAAAAAAACACTATTTGGAACTGAATCAGTTTTGTAGAACATTTAGAAAGGATCGCTACCGTTCAACTAGGTGACAAATAAAACCAAGCATTTATTTTTCTTTCTTTTTTTTTTAAACATTAACTAGGCTGTATAAAGAGAACATTTCCTTCAAAAGAAAAAATTTACTTCTGGTTGAAATTACAATTTACAATATACAACACTATATGCTACGACCATAAAAGGTGTGAATATACACTGAAATGCACAGGTTTTGCTAATTCTTTTTTTTTTGTTTTCTTACCAAAAAACAGGTTTTTATGTCGATTCAAACTTCTCCACATTTACATTACAGAGGTTTACAAATGTACAATTGTACAGTCAGAAGTATGTTCCACTACTAGGGTACATTATAGATACAGATCAGACATCAAAACAAGAAAATACTACAAATTTTTATATATGTAAAGTCTACACCAAGTATACACTATATATTTATAGAAGCAAGACCAAAGCCGAGTTGGATTTTTGTTTTTTTTTCTTGTTTTTTTTTTTCCTCATGCTAAATAATCAAATTTTGTGTCTCTCCAGGTGAACAGACCAGAGGAGGCAGTAAACAGGTACCCCCACCCCCCACTTTTAAAACCTCTGGGTGTTTTCTCCCCCAAAACGCCAGCTAAGCTCCCTCCTCCTTCAGCATGTTATACTCACCAATAAAATAAAAACATCGGAAAGAAAGCAATTAAAAAGTTTTAAAAACTGAATTTCCTTTCTTGGTTTGTGTGTGTTTTGTTTGTTTTTTTTTTTTTTAAAACCCAAGCTTTAAGCTGAATTTTTGTTCTTTTTAGTTAAAAATGCGTCGGGTCGTTGAACTGAAATTCAAACTTCTGCCTGATTTTTGCCTAAAAGGAAAAAAAAATTAAAACCAAAGAAGTGTTTGCAAAACGTTTGCCCGTGAGGCAGATGAATTAAAAAGGGTTTGTTTGTTTCTTTTTTTTTTTCCCCGTTTGTTTTCTTCAAACCAACCACCCTGAAAGTTTCCACATTTGGAATATAGATACAACAGTGAACAAAAAAAAAAAAAAATGTGGCCTTCCATGTACATCTGAGACCTATGTACAAGTATTCTATACACCAGTAAAACAGCAGGGCAATTAGTTAATTAAAAAAAATAATTAGTACATGTTATGCATAATAAAATTAAAGAAATTTACAAAGGCTTTGCTTTTCTTTGTTGTTTTTTTTTGTTTGTTTTTTTTTTTTTTTCTTTTATAGTTTGTTTTTTTTTAGCAACCGTCGAGGTGGCTCTTGAGTGTGAGTTGGGGTGTTGGTGGTTGCTGGTTGTGGGGGCCGGGGGGGGCTCTGCTGGGGCCCCCTCAGATGATGCCGTTGGGGGGGCCACAGATGGGCCCCAGGTCCACCCCGTTCTTCATGTAGTACTTCTCCAGCTTGGCCAGGATGTGTTTGCCGTAGGTGTATTTGCGCAGGGTCGCGATGTGGGGCCGGATCTGGGAGGGGAAAAGCACAAAAAAGTGGGATTTAGGGACCTGTGTCACGGGAGGTCCGTCCCTGGAGAGCTCCGGGTCCTGCCAGAGCGGCAAAACCATCTGAGATGTCACAGGATCAGAGAATATCCAGAGCTGGAACCCCCAAGGATCATCCATCCAACCCCTGGCCCTGCACAGACACCCCAACAATCCCACCCTGGCCCTGGGAACGTTGTCCAAACCCTCCTGCAGCTCTGGCAGCCTTGGGGCTGTGCCCACTGCCCTGGGGAGCCTGGGCAGTGCCCAACCAGCCTCTGGGGGAAGAACCTTTGCCTGAGATCCAACCTGAGCCTGCCCTGACACAGCTCCCTCAGGTCCTGTCACTGGATAGCAAAGCACCCTTTGCTGTCATCACACAGTTCCTGGGAATGGAGGGAATCATCCAGAACTCACGGGTGGGATTTTTCACCTGGTTGAGCAGGTGGCAACACAGATTTAAATGTAGTGGTTTCACACTGAAGGAGGGTTAGGTGGGATACTGGGGAGAAATCCTTCCCTGGGAGGGTGGGGAGGCCCTGGCACAGGTTGCCCAGAGAAGCTGTGGCTGCCCCATCCCTGGAAGTGTCCAAGTCCAGGTTGGAGCAACCTGGGCTGGTGGAAGGTGTCCCTGCCCATGGAGGGGGTGGGACTGGATGAGCTCTGAGGTCCCTTCCAACCCAAACCATTCCAGGATTTCATTATCCTGACTTCCTTCTCTCCAAATGGGAGCTGCAGCCGGGATGAGGGAATAGCCAGGCCTGATGGACAGCAATTCCCTGCTCCATAGGTGGACAGATCCCCACCACTGACCATCACCCTCCCATGGGAAACTCATCCCAAACTTATCCTCTGTCAGCAGCTCAGCCTCCAGCCCTTTAAATTCCTGTTCCACCTCCAGGATCCACCTCCCAACAACCATCAGTCCATGCCTTGGCTCCCCACACCCCATTCCCAAGGTCTGGTGGCTGTGCTGAGGAAAAGGAGCAGTGAAGCTCCCCAGGTCCAACAATCCCTTCTTTGTTCACCTTCATTCCCGAGACTTTCTTTTCCTTTACTGACGGAACCGTTAAAATTACTTTCCAATTCTATTTTTTCCAACAAATTGCCCTCTTTAAACCCCACACTAAGTGCTGTTTGTACAACACCTACATTCCCAATCCACAGCAATTCCCACAGTGCACAAGCTCCACTTTCCCAGACTTTCCTTCAGCCTGATATCACAGCTCAAATCTTCATATTCACTCAGCCCTATTTAGCTGTCAACCCAGTGCTATTTTTGACAGCCCCACTGATAATCTAATTTGCATTTGATTCAAAAGACTTTGCTTGACAGGAAAAAGAAAGTAACATCAGTAATGATAATTTGTATATTATTTTAACACACAGCTCTCTATTACAGATTAGCAGAGCTACAGGCCCTTCTGCTGCAGTTAAATTGGGTGTATCCCTTGCCAGACATCCTCATTTAATTATCTTCAGCATTTCTTCAGGACTAAACCAGATTTTAGTCTAAAAGAACTACTCTGAGTGATTCCTAAATGTAAGAATTAACCTTCCTGAAGATTATTTCAGCTGTTTATGTTGATTAATCTACTGAACAACTGCCTCGTGGAAGTAAAACCAGCTCACTCACACTAATTCCCACTATTTATAGAAAATCCACTTGGTCTGTTTTACTCAAGGATTCTTAAATATAGTAAGAAAAATTCTTCGTTAGGATTTCAATAACTGACACTATTCACAGTTCCTCTTAAAAATAAATCAATGAGCAGGGGGTTTTCCAAGTCAGTGTCAGACAGGATTTCATTTCTATTAAGAGCTCTGGATGGAACTGGGGTTTTTCATCAAGGGACACACCCCAAAACTTGTCCCCGAAGAAAATAACCTCAGTTCTACCACCCAATTAAAGCCTCTTATTTTCCATTCATTGCAATTACAAAGCCCTGCAAATGTGACCTTTCACAGCAGGGAAAAATGAAGACATGCCCTGATTTCAGAGCTCCCTGCCCTTGGGACAACAGGCAAACAGCCCTTGGGGCAGGACGGGCAGAAAGGGAGATTTCATTCCAAAATCACTTCATTTTTGACAAATATGAGGTTTTGGGATGGTTCTGCATTCAAACATTGCAGTATAATGCTAAACCATACAAGTTTTGGACATCAGGAGGAACTTCCTCATGGAGGGGGTGGTCAGGCTGGAAGGGGCTGCCCAGGGAGGTTTGGAGTCCCCAGCCCTGGAGGTGTCCCAGGAAGGCCTGGCTGTGGCACTCAGTGCTCTGGGCTGGGGGACAAGGTGGGGACTGGGCACAGGGGGGACTCCATGGGCTGGGAGGGCTTTTCCAACCTCAAGGACTCCGGGATTCTGTCAAGTTTCCCATCTAAACCCATTTCCAAGTGCCCAGCAGAGGATCTGGTTGGTGGGGTGGGCTCGCAGGGGCAGCGGTGTCACCCCACAGCCCTCCCGAAGGGACACTGGCACAGGCAGGGCTGGCAGCCCACAGGGCCGGGGCCAGCGGGGCTGGGCAGCTCTGGCTCAGCCCCACAGAGCACTAGAACTGCTCTCATCAGCCACAGCTGCTCAGAGAGGGCAAGAGTGTCGTCATTGCCAGAGCCCGGGGACCCGCCAGGGCCCTGCCACCAGTGCTGGGGGCTGAGCAGGGTGTGCTGCCAGGGCAGGGCTGGGGCAGAGGGGCACAGGGACTGCTGGGGGCAGCCAGCTGGATGTAAGGCCAAATGGCATTTTGTTACCCCTCCAGAAAGCTGGAGGGGGACTTTGGACAATGGTATGGAGTGACAGAACAAAGAGGAATGGCTTCACACTGAGGGCAGGGTTAGATGGGATGTTGGGGAGAAATTTTTCCATCAGCACCCAACATCTGAAGGACATGGAGCTGCTGGACAGAGTCCAGAAGAGGCCACAGAGATACTCCAGGGCTGGAGCCCCTCTGCTCTGGAGTCAGGCTGGGAGTGTTCACCTGGAGAAGAGAAGGCTCCAGGGAACCCTAAGAGCCCTTTCCAGGGCCTAAAGGGGCTCCAGGAGAGCTGGAGAGGGACTGGGGACAAGGGATGGAGGGACAGGACCCAGGGAATGGCTTCCCACTGCCAGAGGGCAGGGATAGGTGGGATATTGGGAAGGAATTGTTGGCTGTGAGGGTGGGGAGGCCCTGGCCCAGGTTGCCCCGAGAAGTTGTGGCTGCCCCTGGATCCCTGAAGTGCCGCTAGCCCAGGATGGAGCAACCTGGGCTAGCAGAAGGTGTCCCTGTCCATGGCAGGGGGTTGGGAACGAGATGAGCTTTCCAACCTGTTCTATAACCTTCACATTCCAGCTGCTCCTGAAATACCCAACTCAACCCCCTCTGGCACCAGGCAGCTCATCCCAAACCAATCCTCAGCCTCCTTCTCTCTCCTCACCCACCGCGACAGTGACGAGCTTCGCCTCCTCATCAACCCCCGGCACCCGCTCACCTTGTGCATGACAATCTTCCTCTGGGCCGGCTCTGCCACATCGATCATCTTCTGCACCACGTAGTTGGCATATTGATCCTTCATCATGGTGTATAAGGCACTGTGGGGGCCGTCGTTCATGGTGCACACCTCGTCGATCAGCATGGCCCGCTCCGTGCGCGACGCGTGCGTCACACACTTCTCCACCACGTTACTGCAACGACACAGCAGGAGGACCCGTGAGCCAGGAGCTCCCCCGGCCTTCCCAGCCAACCAACCCCAAGGAGATCTGTCACGCTGCCAGTGCAGGTGCCATCTCTTATGCTGTCCCTCATTTGGGACACGTGGAGGTGGTGGTGGAGTTCAGCAATGTGAAATAGAGAGCAGAGCTTGGGATCCAAGAGGGAATTTGGGAAATGGACCAGTTCAGGGTTTATTTCACCCGAATTTGGGTGACTTCTACAATGATC
Source organism: Chiroxiphia lanceolata (assembly GCF_009829145.1). Lineage (NCBI taxonomy): Eukaryota > Metazoa > Chordata > Aves > Passeriformes > Pipridae > Chiroxiphia > Chiroxiphia lanceolata. The sequence continues at coordinate 2,004,168 of NC_045660.1, read as the reverse complement.
AGTGTCTGTTCTCAAAGTGTGTCCATCAGAGAGTCACAGAATCACAGGATATTCTGAGTTGGAAAGGACCCACAAGGATCATCAAGTCCAGCTCTTAAGGGAATGGCCCATCGAGTCCATTCTTCTCCACCACAATGACACAACAAGAATCCAGGGCTTTCCAGCCAACCCCAGGGAGATCTCTCAAGCTGCCAGCAAGGGCAGGTCATTTGGGACAGAGGAAGGTGCTGGTAGAGCTCAGTGAGGTGAAACAGGAGAGAGGAACTTGGAATCTGTGAGGGAATTTGGGAAATGGACCGGTTCAGGTTCTGTTTCACCCAAATCTGTGCAGTTCTGCAACAATGCTGTATGAGATCAGTGCCTGTTCTCACAGCTTGTCCATCAGAGAACCACAGAATATTCTGAAGGATACTGGAAGGGACCCAGAAGGATCAGAGTCCAGCTCTGAAGTACATGGGCCACACGGGGATCAAACTCACAGCCTTGGCGTGTTTTTAGCATCAGGCTCTAGAAGGAGTTATTTTGTTTGCTTTTCTCTGTACTGGGACACGATGGGAATGGAGATCCAAGGTTAGAACAACAGGGAAATGCTTATTCAGGAACGAAAAATCTCAGCAAAGGCAGAGAATTTCCAGAATTCCTGAATATATTAATGACTCGTCTCTGCTCTCCGGAGAGCCAAGTTAAGTAGGATACATGAAAGGGGACCAAGGCATGTGCTGGTCTCATCTTCCACATCCCTGCCTGACTCACAGAACTATCAGTGGTTTGCTCAGCTCAGGGGACATCCCACACTAATTAATGCTCCATCTGGAAAAAAGGAGTTGAGGAAAAAAGAGCAAGGCAAGTCAGGGAGGAAGAACCTGAAATAACAACGTGAAGACCACGCTCTCCTAAATCTCATTAATGTTACACCTCCCTCGTGTCCCCAGGTACTGAAGCACTATTTTACTCATCACAGAAGGGGGGAATACCGAGCCTTTGAAGAGCTCAGCCTTCATGTTCCATGGCTGGAGCACATCCAGCAGGAATTTACACAGGTGGGAAGTGTTGCTTTGTCCTCACAGCCACAAAGGCACCTGGGTTTTGCTTTACCCACATGCAGCTCTGCAGCACTTGGAGTCAAAACTGGGAATGCTGAGAGGGAATCCCAGTGCACACCCCAAAAGGGACTGCAAGGCTCAGCACATCAAAATGCTGGGAAATGATGCTGTGAACACAAATTCTTCTGTGAAAAGTGGGATGAAAAAGAATTGTTGTGACACTGATTTCTCAAACTCCCTTCGCAGTGTTCCGGGGCAGTGAAATGCTCTGAGGGCATGGTATTATCAAGGGACAGTCACCACTTAAAATCCACCAAAATAAAACACACAGGAACTCCTGGCCAAGTTCAGGAGCTTGGATCAGAGCTATACTTCCACATTTACATCCCCCTTTATTACTCCAAGACTTACCTTGCTGATGCACCCGAGGTTATAACAGTTATAAATAACATTTTTTTATTAAGCAAAAAGTTCTTTTCACCTATTTCACCTCCCTACAACCCACCCCTAACTCTTGTGTCCATGCTTCCAGAGGGCTGGAGGCTTTAAGGAAGGAATTCATACCTAGCAAATTTATGTTGACTCAACACGAGCACGTTGCCTCTAATTTCTGCTACAATCTTGCTCTTATCCTCGGGCCGACCATGTTCTAGCACATGCTGGATAACATAGTTCCCATACTGATCCTGTTTGAGAGACAGCAGAAGTGTGTGACAAAAGGTGGACAGGAACCATTCACAGCAAACCAGCTCCCAATGTGCAATCAGAGTTACAGACTTCAACTAAAAACTAATTGAAATATCTACTGTGCAAATCATCTCAATACTTTCTGCTCCCACAAAAACGTGCATTCCAAATTCTAAATCCATTCTAGAGTGAAAAATGCTGCATTTCTGTAGCAATTGTATCGACTGTAAAACTCAAAACAATGTTCTTCCACGGGAAATGTCAATATTCTGCTTATTCCCAGTTTTCTTCCCTTTCTCCAGGTTCAAATTTATCAAATCATGTGTCTGGAGGGCTGTGCCACAGGACACTGTCCTTAAGAATATTCATGTTCTGAATTTGGGGATATTCAGATCCCAGGATATAAATATTGCAGTTCACAATCCCAGAAATGGCCTGATGCCTCAAATCCATGTCCAACCTCTTCCCACTTCCCAAATCCTGAGCACAGAGGACAGGCTTTGTTTGCTGGATTTGCTCAGTCCATTGTGCCCCAATAGCAGAATCCATGTAAAATCCTGCTAAACCAGGTTCTCAGAAGGACTGCAAGGGAGAGGAAAGGCAGCCAGGAAGGGGGTGTGCATAAAACCAACTCATTTTAAGAACAATTACTTGACACTTCCTTTTCCTGGGAATAATCAGCTCTTGGCACAGGCTCCTTTCAGCTCTCACTTGCACTGTGACTCCTGGAAGGCAGCACCAGGACATGTTTCCACCTGGGATCCATCCCAAAGAGGAAGGTCACTACACTTCTGGTACCCCATGGACATGTGCACACGACCAAAGCAGCCAGTGCTGACCAATTCCTGCTTCCTCTGCTCCTTCCCATTCCTCCTGGGGAGGGAATCCCACAGCCCCACACAGGCCGCAGGAGCTTTCCCAGCGAAAAGCAGAGACCCAGAAACACCTCCCAGCACCTGCATCCCCCTTCCCACACCCACCTGCACCAGCTGCTCGGTGTGTTGGTGAAGCTCCTCCAGGATGGGCAGGGTCTGCTCGGGAAGACAGTGCTCCAGGATCCTCTGGATCACGCGGCAGCCGTAGGGGTGTGTGGACAACGCGAACACCTGGGGCCAGCAGGGACAGAGCACAGGCACCAACACCTCTGTTAGTCCCTGGGAATCCCAGAAACCTCCCAGAGTTTTTCCTGGCCAGCTCCAGACACATCCAATGCAACTGGAAACAGCTGTTCCCCACTGCCAGGTGATCACACCCCATCCCTCCTTGTGCTTCTGCTTCCCCACCCGTGGAACAGGAAAACCAGTGGTAAAGCCTCTTGATTAATAAAAGAACGCTGGGGCAACCAGGCATTATTAGGAGCTCTGTTCCAGAGGAATAATTCCAACCCAAGTTTTGAGCTATGTAAGAAATGCTATCAGCCAGAAAAGTTAAAAACGCCCAGCAAAGGATTTTCAACTGTTTGGATTTGTTTAAAAGCCTTAACAGTGCTTAGGAGAAGTGACAACAAAGCATCTATCTCATTTCTAAAGGATTAGCAAATCTGTGGGTAAGAACATGACACGTTGGGTTATTGCTGCTCAGTTTTCTGTCTCAAGCACAAAGTCCTGTTTGGTTGCCCCAAATTAACAACAGCAGCAAATCCGAGCACTGAAGTTAAATTGACAGCTTGAACATTTTTAATAATTCTTGAGTAAACTGTGCAGGGAAACAGGGCTTGGAGTGCAATTAAGTGCAGGAAAATAGTCTGGAGGTGATAAGTTTAATCCTCCATGTGAAGGTTCAGATGAAACTGGGACGGTTGGTCAAGGAAATGTCAGTGCCACCAACTTTCTGCCTTCCCAAACTCCCCAAGGAAGGGCTAAAGCTAAACTCTAACCAGCAAATCTGCTGAGCAAGTTCCCAGCTAGAATCATGCTTGTTTTGACACAGCCAAGCAAGTTCCCACCTTCCCAGCTGAGCCAGGACTAAGAACTCCTGGTTCCTGCTGGAACAACCCCTGGCTGTCCTCAGATCCCTGGGGCAAATCCCTCAATACTTCAAAGTCCCCCTGCAAAGCCAATTAAGCTGAGGTTGAGAACACCCAAAGCAGCACTCCTGGAACGGGAGATGAGCTGACTGCAGGCAGAGCAAAGCCAGCTACACAACTGGTATCGATTCAGGAGAGTGCAGCAATATAAAACCCATCCCAATCAGGCACAATTGCCCTTTCCTAGATGAAACTCGAATTTTTCCTCTGGTCTGAGGCCCTTGGGAATCAGAATTCCTCCTAATCCCACCCTCGCAGACAGGGATCATAAGGAAAGTTTGCTACAGGCAGCACAACACTGCTAACTGGGAAGATGGATTAAGGAGAGACTTGTTTTCCCTCCATCAGTCAAAAATACTTGATGTTCCAGAAGAACAGCCTTTTGCAGGGATGCTTTCCTGGGACAGATCTGCACAGAAATGATAACACAGACGTGACCAAGGAGCTTCAGGGCTCCCTCCTGAGGCTGCATCAACCTTTCAACCCATACTTGCTAAGATTTAAAATTCCAAAGAGTTCAGCAAGTCACGGCCACTCTCAGGCTGTTAAAAACAGGAATACAAGGAGTGAGGATTGGGCAAGGACTCACCTGGCCCTTAAAGGCATCGATGATGAACTGCAGGGACTGAGGCTGCACACACTCAATGCACTTCTGCACCACGTGGTTCCCGTTCTGGTCCTTCACACACTTGAGGACGTGCCCGTCCAGCTCCCGAACCATCTCGTTCTATGAGGGGGAGAGAGGACAAACAGAAAGCACCACCAGCATTCCCAGCTGAGAAAGGCACTGACACCCTGCTCAGGAACATGACAGGTATGAAGGATGTACTCCCAGCTGGGAGTTCTCCAGTGGCCAAGGGCTGGGCTACAGGAACCGACAGGAAAAATCCTCCTGTGACATCCTATTAGCAAGCTGGGCTAGTGGAAGGTGTTCCTGCCATGGCAGGGGTGGAACAAGGTGACCTTTAAGATCCATTCCAACCCAAACAATTCCATGACTCTACGAAGATGAAGCCCTCCTTCCATTAACCAAGAGCCTCCTCTTACAAGTGAAATAACCAAATTAAAGACATTTAACTGAGCCACAACTCCCCTGGGCATCCCCCATTTTCTCCTCTGCTCCCCTCAAAGAGAACAAATCTAAAATGCCCAAAGTTCACAGATTTTTTGGGTATATCAGTGTTACATGTCACTAAAATGGGCTCAGCTCTGGGATCTGAATTTGCTGCTATTTAGTGACTGAGCAGATGAAGTTCAGACATGACTAATGTACCCCACGTGCAGGCTGAAAGCTTCACTCAGAAAGAGAGAATGACACTTCTGGGGGATTTTAATGCTATGACAGAAACTGGATGAGTTCAGTTTGTAACTGAATCAAACCCAGGCATTTTGGGAGCACTGAGAACCCCAAAATGCCATTCTGGAGGAAGACAGAAAATCCTTGGAGCAGCACAGCTGCAGCTTGGGCACCACCCTGCTGACACACTAAGGCTTAGCTCAGGCTCAGCCTAAGGGAAGGAGCATTCCTAAAGCCTCTTTCAGTTCTTAATTTAATAACCCACACTGAGATTCCTGTACCCCCTTTATGAGCAGCCTGCCCAGTGTATTTCTCATCATAATTCATTGTTCCCAAAACCCTTGAGGAAGTGCTTTATTAATGAGCTCTGAGTGGGACTCTGGCTATCAGCCACATCTCTCCAGTGCCAGAACCAGGAGCTCCTCATCCATCTCCCTGCAGGAAAGCAGAATATTGACCCACATAGCAAGGCAGTGATAACTCGGTGAATATTAAAGGCAAAACTCTGGCTTCTTTCAAGGGATTTAAAAATATCTTTTAATTCACCATCATTCTCAGTTTCCCCTCCATACATAATCTGCTTTCAGGGAATTAACAGGGCCTCACGCCCAGGTAAGTGGAACAAGGAGATGACACGAGGTTGGCACGTACTCATCATGCACATGGAACACAACAAACACGCCAGGAACCAAAGCAAAGGCACACCAGGCACAGGAGGAACAGGAGAGCAGGCTCAGGAACGTTCAAACATCGAGAAGAAAGTTAAAATTGAAACTTACAATTACCTGCTGGTCTGGGGGGATGAACTCCAGGGCCTTCTGGATCACCCTGCAGCCGTACATCTGCAGCGCCAGCGACAGCACGTGCCCGCGGATGCGCTCTGCCAGGGCCAGCTTCTGCTCCAGGCTGCCAAACTGGGGAGGGCAAAACCACTCACTGCCAGCACAGCGCCAGCCCACGGCCACACGTGGCACAGCTGCCACAGCCAGGGCTGAGACAAGGGATTCTGGGGGCACTGAGAAGGAAGGAAGTGCCCAGCCCACCTCGGGGGGGTGAAGGGGCACAGGGCAGGTGAGTTCTGTGTCTGCCTGAACGTGTGTGAAACACTCCCGGAGCCACCAGGGTGACACGTGCCAGGTCACAGTCCCAAACCTGCCAGAGCTCCAGGAGTGTTTGGACAATGCTCTGAGGGACAGGGTGGGGTTGTTGGGGTGTCTCTGCAGGGCCAGGGGTTGGACTGGATGATCCCTGTGGGTCCCTTCCAGCTCAGGACATTCTGTGATTCTGAATTACTGGGCACAAGCACCACGAACACTTGTGGAGAAGGACCAGACCAGTGCCAGAGGGAGGGATGGGGGTGTCTGCCCAACCTCCTGCTATGGAACACAACATTTATCCAGCAGGTGCTGTTTGCTGGAAAAGTTTCTCTTCTTCCTAAATACTGAAAGCTCAGCACAACATCTCTGTCTTGTTCCTAAACAAGACAGCTCAGCACAGCAACTCCAAAAACTCTTGGATCTACATCTCACAGAATCCCAGAATGGTTTGGGTTGGAAGTGACCTTAAAGCTCATCTCATTCCAACCCTCTGCCATGAGTAACCTTCCACTGGAAGGTCTCATCTCCTGGATATGGTGCTATTTACTCCTCCACCTTTTGCATCTCACAGAAAATGTTACTTTCCAGCTGAATCTTTAGGAGTCCCACACCTCAGTGACTCCAGCAGCAAACACGCACCAGCCTGTGGGGAGGAGATGACCTCAGTGCTGACAGTTATCCATGGATTTAGCCTAATGGCAGGGTTTCCATAAGCACATCCAACACCTCAGGACAGCAGGGGAATGCAGACTTACTTCAAAGAACTTCTGGATGACGTAATTCCCAAACACATCCACCATGAGCTGATAAGCTGCCTGCAGGATCTCGTTGAACACCAGCTGACGCTCTGCTGGGGTGGCACGTTCCAGTTTCAGCTGAATGAACCTGGAAAACAGGGCTGGTGTGATGCCACTGGCACATTTGTTCATTCAAACCCTTCCAAAAGCCTCACAAGTGGGTTCCAGAACCACCACGAAAAATCCTGTTATGATATGACTCCTTTCATTAACCAGGAGTGTCCTCTTAGAAGTTAAACATCCAAATTTCAGAAATTTAACTGATCCACAACTTGCAAAGGTCTCCCAAACCACATCTTTCAAACACAGTTGCTCCATCCAGCCATCTGAAGCCTTGGGGTGGTCACAGCCATGAGGTTCACGGAGACACATTACTGTTGGTACCCCAAAAATCTCTTCATTCCAAGCAAAGAGATACAGGAAAGCAGCGTGTCCAGCTGGCTCTTTAGAACGAGTTAAGCTGTGCCAGTGGGACTAACAAGCAAATCACAGAGCAGGCAGGCTCCTCTCTAGAGGAGGAACTCCTGCTCTGGGCACTTGTACCCAATCTTTGAAGGGTCAGTGTGACATAACTTGGCTTTCCACACCTCCTACTCCTCATTCCACCTCTCTGCTTTGGGAGTATAAAGGTAAAAGACCCTTCTGGAAGATTTATTACAAGGAGATCAAGGCTAATTTTGCTTAGGAAGACCTTCCTGCCTGAAGGGGCACCTTTCCTAGGGACAGCTTTAGCTGTTTTCTCCTCCTGCATGCCAGAGAAACTCTCCCTGGTACGAGGAAAAGAAAAATCCTTGCAGACATGTCTGAAGGCTTCCACAGAGGGTGGGGTGGGGATGATAAAAGCCCTGAGAAGAACAGGGGGCATTGTCTTTCCCCAGGCCCGGTGTTAAGGTTAACATTACCTGTAACAATGTTCCATAAGGCAAGCACTGATTAATACTTAATAGTACACTACTTAATAGTGCAATACTTAATAGTACAATACTTAATAAATTCTCCCTGATGGCTGTAAAGTCATGCCCTTGTCACTGTCCATAGGCAGCTTCTTTTGTCTCAAACTGTGTAGAAGGTTTGGATACTTCTGAGCCAGGTTCTTTTTTACTACACATAACTCTTCTCCTTTTTGCAGTTAGGGTGTCTTTCAGAATATTTCACCACCCCTAGTTCTAAACAGGCCTTTGTTCTGCATTGTATATTGATGCACTAACACAGCCAAAAATAAATGCTATGGCCAAAGACAGCAGTACTGCTAATGTTAAATAATTAGTGCAAGAGAAAAGATGGAAGAACTTAAATCCTGCAGCTTAAGAAAGCACACTTAGCAACACTGATGGTTCTTTTAAAACACTGATTTCTGTGAACCAACGCTTCGTTTCTTCTCAAAACGGTCGCGTTTTCGACTTTGGAAAATAAATTTTCCTACGACCCTTCCGCTGCCTGAGCGTTATTTTTCATCCCAGGGATGCCAAACACAACTGACAGGCTCCCAGCCCCACCTGGAGCCGTGCTGGTCCTGGGAGAACTCCATGATGTGGCCGGCGATCTCGCGCAGCTGCAGGTTGGGGTAGCGGTTGTTGCGGAAATCCTCGAGCAGGCGGCTGCGGCCGGAGGGCATCACGTCGGACATGCCGTAGCGCAGCCGGGACGAGGGGAACAGGGTGCTGCTGGGGCTGAACAGGCTGGAGGCACTGCTGGCACTGCGGTACTTGGCCTCGGCGCCCGGGGCCGCGGAGATGTAGCGCCCGCTGCCGTTCGTCAGCCCCCCTGCACGGACACAACCATCGTCAGTCCCAACCACCTCCCTCCTAGTTACCACTTTCCCACCACGTGGGTCTCTGATACACAGCCAGGCAGGGATCCCAGGTGGAATTCCTTCACAGGAAGGGTGGTTAGACACTGGAATTGCTGCCTCACCCTAATTCCCACTGTGTATGCACCGCCCGCTGTTCGCCAGCCCCCCTGCAAGGCACGGACACAGCGAGGGGGGTTGTCATTCCCAACCACCTGAATCCTAGTTACTCATGTTCCACCACGATGGGTCACTGACAATCAGCCAGGCAGGGATCCCAGGTGGAATTCCTTCACAGAAAGGGTAGTTAAGCCATGGGAAAGTGCTGCCTCACTCTAATTCCCACTGTTTATAGAAAAACTCCTTGGTCTGTTTATTTTTGACAGCCTCACTGATAACCTAATTTGCATTTGAGCCAAAAGACTTTGCTTGACAGGAAAAAGAAAGTAACATCAGTAATGATAATTTGTATATTATTTTAACACACAATTCTCTATTACAGATTAGCAGAGCTACAGGCCCTTCTGCTGCAGTTAATTGGGTGTACCCCTTGCCAGACATCTTCATTTAATGACGTGGCACTCAGTGCTCTGGGCAGGGGGACAAGGTAGGGACTGGGCAAAGGGGGGACTCCATGGGCTGGGAGGGTTTTTCCAACCTCAAGGACTCCGGGATTCTGTCAAGTTTCCCATCTAAACCCATTTCCAAGTGCCCAGCAGAGGATCTGGTTGGTGGGCTGGGCTCGCAGGGGCAGCGGTGTCACCCCACAGCCCTCCCGAAGGGACACTGGCACAGGCAGGGCTGGCAGCCCACAGGGCCGGGGCCAGCGGGGCTGGGCAGCTCTGGCTCAGCCCCACAGAGCGCTAGAACTGCTCTCATCAGCCACAGCTGCTCAGAGAGGGCAAGAGTGTCGTCATTGCCAGAGCCCGGGGACCCGCCAGGGAGGGCCCTGCCACCAGCGCTGGAGTGTCCAGGGAATGACTGGATGTGGCACTCTGAGCTCTGGGCTGGTAACTCAGATCAGAGAATGGTGATAATAACACCAAGGTCACGGGTTCAATCCCTGTACAGGCCATTCATGGGCTCAATGATCTTTGTGGGGCCCTTCCAACTCGGAACGTTCTGATCTCTTTCCAGCTGATCAGGTGGGGATCAGTCAAAGGTTGAACTCGATGATCTTTTTCAACCTAAATGAACCTATTTTAGGATTCCCAACAAAGCTGAGAGAGCTGCCCCCAAAATAATTTACATGGGAACGTGTCCAAGATCATTCCTCAGTATGGCACTGCTGCATTAATTTAGGAACAGCAACAAAGTGCAGCCAAGGACTTTGATGATCCTGGTGTGTCCCTTCCAACTCGGGATCCTCTATGATTCTGTGACTCTATTCAATGACATGGAATCTACAACTGTGATTCCATGACAGACTGAAATAAGTCCTGTTCCTTGCTCTGTTTCCAAACTGTCTGAGTCAGTCCAGTGTCAATCCCATCACTCCAACTTGACTAATTTGCTCTTTCCAACTATCTTCATCTCCATCCTCAGGTTTTTCCCACCTATCCTGCTACTGTGCCAAGAACTGATTTAAAAGAAAAGTGGGGGACAGAATTAAGATAGATAAGGACAAGGTAAGTATAAAAATTGTGGATAAAAAACTCACTATTAAATATGGGTGAATAACAATAAATTAAAACCAGTAAATAAAGAGGGTTTAAAATCCTGTGCTTTCACAAATGGCCTAAATATCTGCACCCAGGTTAAGAGAGATGCTGTGTTACCCCAAAACAGGGATATGGGGAACAGGTGATGGTTCATCACACAGGGAGCAGAGTGAACTGTCGACAGGAACCAACCTAAACCTTCCAACGCTGTTTCCTTGTCTGTGGTTTTTCAGGATTGGTTTCAGTGCTGTGGCAGAGCACTTTTCCCTCTCCTGCAGGGCTCGGGATCCCTCTGCTGGTCACAGAGCACAGGAGGAGCCAGCACAGATTTTCCTGGGTGGAACAAAGTCCTCCCAAGAAAAAGGTCCTGATCACATGGGAACCTGCCACCTGCAAGGCCAGGGTGAGGCAGGGGGGCAAATCCATGGAAATAAAGCTCCCAGGAGTCTGTGCCAAGGAGGGAAGATCTTCAAGGAAAGCTGGCTGCACAAAACAGACCTGCTGCTGGCAATGAGAGGGGCTAGAATTAAAATATTAAATAAAATAGAGCTGAGGGAGCTGCACTCCTTGGCCATCGACACCTGAAGGAAGATCCCATGCAGGAAACAGCACATGAGAATTATGGATCTGATAACAGCCTAATTAATTATTGATTATGACCTCTGGGGGTTCCTTCCAGCCGAGGACATTCTGTGATTCTACATCTCTGAGGTGGGCAAATGTCCTCTGGAGCTGGTGCCAAACCTGCCTTTTCCTGAGGGAGAGACCTGAGAGCTTCATGCTCAGCCTTGTGCTGCCTTGGCCATCACCTCCTTCATCTGTGACTCCTCAACTGAGCAACAGCTCTGAAAAGCCACCTGGTGATATTCCCTGCTGCTGGAAGGCCCAGGATTTTCAAAGGACAATAAAGCACCTCTTGAAGCAAAGGAGATCCAGCAGAGACAAGCTGAGCAATGGGGCACTGACACTTCCCATGGCATTTGAAGATCTCAGAGTTATCACTTGTTTGAAAGCCTGGAGTAAGAGTCAGGAGTGAAGTGGAAAACTAGTTCCTGATCTCTGCAAATGGCTGTGAGAGGGGAGGGTTCAGCACTCAGGCTCTTATCTCCTGGGCCTTATGTCTCAGTTAAGAGGGAAAGCACAGCCCGTACAGAAACCTGTCAGAGGTTTTCTGAGAAAACCACCATCATTTGAAGATTCAAAATAAACCACAAATCACTCCAGTTTTCCACCTCTCTCTCTCTCTTCTGATGGAAATGGTGACTGCAGGTCTGCCCACAGTGTTCAATATCATCCTGGGAATTAAGAGTCCCTGTGAGGGACAGGTTTCCTAAATCACACAATTCCTAAATTCTGAACCCCACCAGTCACCCACCAAAGGCCTGAGATCTTGGGGTGCCTCAAACTCCTCTGTGCCAGGGTGTGTTTGGGAACGTGACTTGTTCAGATCCCAGATTTCAGTGGGATCTTATCCATAGTTACAATGAAACAGCTCCTTCATCCCACGAGCCAGGCTGGGAGAGCTGGGGGGTTCCCCTGGACAAGAGAAGGCTCCAGGGAGAGCTGAGAGCCCCTTGCAGGGCCTAAAGGGGCTCCAGGAGAGCTGGAGAGGGACTGGGGACAAGGGATGGAGGGACAGGACCCAGGGAATGGCTTCCCAGTGCCAGAGGGCAGGGTCAGATGGGATATTGGGAAGGAAGGAATTCCTGGCTGTGAGGGTGGGGAGGCCCTGGCCCAGGTTGCCCAGAGAAGCTGTGGCTGCCCCTGGAATCCCTGGAAGTGTCCAAGGCCAGGTGGGAGCAACCTGGGCTGGTGGGAGGTGTCCCTGCCCAGGGCAGGGGTTGGACTGACATGAGCCTTAAGGTCCCTTCCAACTCTTCTGGGATTCTACGATTCAAGAGCAGGACTCAGGCTCGTGGCTCCTCAAGCTCTTTGGGACACAAGGGTAGAAAAAAGCACCTGGGATATGTCAGGAAAAATCTGTATCTGGGGAAGAACAAGGGGCACAGGTTCTGCTGGAGACTCCAGGGTGGACACACAACTGATATTCACTCATGGCTTGTGAGCAGTTCCTATTCTGAACTGGTAACTCTTCTCAGGGCTTGCTGGGACACTGGGGACAGACATTAACCTGGAAAAATTACTGATTCCAGGGGGGAAAAAGGCACAGTGAGAGGATGAGGCAGAAAGAAATCACAGGGGAAGCAACACAAAAGCTGCTGTATGAAGACAAAGCACTTTTTGAGCAAGACTTTTATAAGGCCCTCAAATTCCTCTGCAACACAGGAGTTGCTGTAATGAGGAATGTGAGAACATTGGGGAACAGGGAAGATGAGAAGATGGCTCTGTGGGAACACAGGGGGAGCAGCCAGCCCTGCTGCTGTCCCTGCAGAGGGACCCCCAGGGCACTGCCCCAACCTGTCCCCCCAGGCAGCCCCACAGCCCTTCCAGGGGGTCACAGCCAACTGGTTACCAACTTCTCAGCCAGTTTTCCCAAAATATCCCTAATTTCCCCCATCTGTATCCTTTTTCTCACACTGATCCTGCCTTTTAAGTGACAGGCTGACTACAGGATGAGGCAGCTCTCACTCAAGCAGTTCCTGCAAGAATACCATAGGATTAAAATCCTTACTTATCTACTGATCCCCATTCCAAACTGGGAAACCCAGAGCCAGACACATCCAGCCCCAGTTTATTGGGACCACACCAGCCACACACAGAAGGGCTGACAAAATCTGCTTGTGGCACTGCAGAGAAATCATGGAATGGTTTGGGCTGGAAGGGATCTCAAAGATCACCCAGTGATCCATCCCCCAGCCATGGGCAGGGACACCTTCCACTAGCCCAGGTTGCTCCAACCTGACCTTGGACACTTCCAGGGATCCAGGGGCAGCCACAGCTTCTCTGGGCAACCTGTGCCAGGGCCTCCCCACCCTCCCAGGGAAGGATTCTTTCCCAATATCCCATCTAACTCTGCTCTCTGGCACTGGGAAGCCATTCCCCCTTGTCCTGGCACTCCATGAGCCAATGTAACCTGTCCAGCAATAAATGTAATAATTAAAACCCCACACATTTAGTAATTTATAATCTCTGTGATCAATGCTGGGGAAGCAAAGCCCCTGCTGCCTCTAGCACCCAAAGGTGAGTATTTATTCCCAGCTGCTTTACCCCAGCCATGCACAGTTGAGCACTGAATCCACCTTGGAATATCAGGCACAGATTTAGCTCAGCTCTCCTCCTCCAGCAGCTCTTCCTGCAAGAACTGCCTGTGTGGTTATTTCAGATACTTGTGATTGCCCAGACATTTCACAAGGTCACTTTACAGCACCAGAAAAAAACCCTCAGCTTGATAAATCCACACCATTTTTCACAACTCTGAGCTTTCAGGGAGTCACAGGAGCCGGAGTGGGATCTTTCCACACATCACCAACCCAAGGAGTGATTGACTCACACCATGAGACACGACAAAGTCAAACCCACAACTCACACTGCATTTAACCAGGGACTTGCTGATTCCAGCCCAGGTTTAATGCCAACTTTATGTCACCGTGTAACCCTGAAATCAGAGTTTTTGAAGTGCCTCCCCCAGGTTGTCTCCCCACACACAGCCCAGGCAGGACGTGGTTCTGAACCCCACTGCTCATATTTTCCTTTGTGCAAACAACACATTTGGGTGTTCCCATCTGTCCCTTCAGTTTCAGATATTTAGAAATCACCCTCATCCTCCTGATCACAAACTACTGCTGGTATCACTCCCAAATGGAAAAGGAGTCTCTCATAAGGAAGAACAATGTCTGTGCTGTCACAGAATCAGGGAGTGGTTTGGGTTGGAAGGGACCTTAAAGATGATCTCATCCCACTCCCTGCCATGGGCAGGGACACCTCCCACTAGCCCAGGTTGCTCCAACCTGACCTTGGACACATCCAGGGGCAGCCACAGCTTCTCTGGGCAACCTGGGCCAGGGCCTCACCAACCTCACAGAAAGGAATTCCTTCCCAACATCCCATCTCTCCCTGCCCTCTGGCAGTGGGAAGCCATTCCCTGTGTCCTGTCCCTCCATCCCTTGTCCCCAGTCCCTCTCCAGCTCTCCTGGAGCCCCTTTAGGCCCTGCAAGGGGCTCTCAGGTCTCCTCAGAGCCTTTTCTTCCCCTATGGAAGTATCAAACCTTTGGCTGCCCCTGGAATCCCTGGAAGTGATTCCAGGGATTCCGAAGGAAACTCCAACTCCACTTCCCACTGTGCTCCACTGCAGGTGAAAGAGAAACTTAAGGAAAGTAAAATGATCTTTCATGGATTTTAAGGTGAAACCCCCCCAAATTCAGAGTTATTCCAGGTGAGATTTCACCTGCAGTGTCACCAAGCAGAGTCAGCCATGGAGGGATCCTGGCTCCAAGGGGAGGAGTATTTTGGGAAGGTGGGAAACCCCACACTGACCCTCTGGGGCACAACTCATCTATGTGAGTGTTAACTCCAATTTCTGTCCAGAGTTTGCACCCAATCAGACCAACCTTTCTCTGATCCAGTTTTTAAGATTCATTCTTTTGTTTGCTGCAGGGGCAATGGATTTTTTTCCAATTGCCAGATGTGGAATCTGGTCCCTCCTTCAGCACTAATTTATTGTGGCTATTTACCTGTCAGCCCAAGGACTGAACAGCTGCATAAATAAAGCTAAAACCCTTCCAGTTCTATGAAAGGTCTGAACAAGCATGATGGTAAATCTAAATCTGATCTCAAAAAAATCACATTTATTCCTATTCCAGCTAAACTATAGCCAGCATCAAATTTATCACACGTGCATGTAATAAACATGATAAATACAGTGTTTGCTGAGTGTGTATGTGCCTGGAAAACTGGTTTGATAACCAAAAGTTTTGTTAAATCCAGCAGACACATGACAGAACCAAAAAAAAAAGGTGGTTTTTTTTGAGCAAATGCTAAATTACCTAGTGCAGTGCAACAAATAACCTATTTTGTTTATTTATGAGGAAATAACACTTCAGGAGGTTCAGATGAGCACTGCTTTATTATTTAATATCTGCTTTATTTATCTGAAAGATTTATTTAATGTAAGAGCTCTGGGCCAAGTAGAAGCTCTTCCAGAAGGTGCAGCTGGTGTCAAGTCATGTATCTGACCAAAATTAAGAGGATTTCTCCCTGGCACTAAAATGGGCTTTTTGAAAAGGCCACACTGATGGGGAATTTTTCAAAGGAAACTCTCCAAATCCTCAGCTAAAAGCTGAGCACTGCTCCAGATAATATTGGTTAAAAGGAGAGACTGTATTTCAAGCTCATTATTGCTGTAAATTTAACGAGTATTTTAAAACACAACATTTAGAACTATTTAAGCTGAAGGCTCAGCTCTCCCTATTCTACTCAATAAGCAATTGGTGCTGTTCCCAAGATCCATGCAGGAAAAACCTGTTTTTCAAACCCTTGGAAGCGTTATCCATAGTTTTGAGCTGAGAGAACAAGGAGGCAAAGCAGAAACCTCCTGTTCCCAGAGGAATTACTGCAAGGGACAAACACACCACGAGGGCTGGACTCGGTATTAAAGGGCTTTTTCCACCTGAATGGTTTCTGTGATCCTACACAACTCCTGCTTCAGTGTTTCACTGCAAAAAAACAGGGAATGAGGGCAGCAGGAATCCAGTGTTTCACTGCAAAAAAACAGGGAATGAGGGCAGCAGGAATCCCCCCCAGCAGTGGCAAGGACAGCAGAGCAGGGACTGGGCCGACATCCCTTACCCAGGTTTAGACTCGAAGATGATCCATGTGAAGATAAGGAAGGTGGAGGAGTCTGGGAGTGGCCGGGTCCTTGGCTGGGCAGAGGCATTCCCACAGGGCCAGGAGAGGAGGAGAAGCCAAGGCCATTATAAAAACTGTGTCCTATGGGTGTCAAACTGCTGGATGTCCTCTTGTACAGGTCACTGCTCCCCGTCAGCGAGTCCCGGCGGGAGCCGCTGCCCGTGTTGGAGTTTGCAACTGCAAAGGGGGAAAAGAGGAGAAGTGGGTGATGCCAACAAGCTGCCTCAGACACCTGGAACAGCTCCACCTGTTTTCCTAAAGGTGTTGCAAGCACCCAGGTGAAATGCATTCATTAAACCCACGTTACTAATGCTCAAGCAGAAATTCCTGGCTTAAAAAAAAATCAGCTGAGATCCTCCTGCCTTTGCATTTCTGGCTCTGTAAGTTTTTATACTGATAGAACACGTGAAAAAACACAGCTCCAAAACATCTACGAGATCAAAAGATTAAAAATCTACCTAATGTAAGTGACCACGGTTTTGGACACAAACACTGAGCACTTCTGGACCTTCAGGAGAAGCTTTGGATTCCTCCAGGTTTTTTTCCCCAAGAACATCACTCAGTTTAACAGCAGATATTAGATCACCCTACAAGCTCTGCCTCGTGTTTGTTCTTGGCCATTAGAGCTAAAACAAAGCCAACATGAGATTTTATCAGTGTTTATTTAAGAGCACGTCCAGCTTTGTGTACATTTACCTGCAATCCTTGTGCTCACCCTTCATTAGATTAGAAAACAGCTCCTGTTTGCCCCAAGCTTTATGGAGATGGAAATCAGAATTCAATTTAACACACAAACCCAATGGTTTTTAAGAGCTGCCTTGATAGGCAAATACAAACCCTTTAAATGCACTGTCAACTTGAGGGGAAAAAAATCAATTTTGCATTAAAATCTTGTTTAATAAATAGTGAAATTGTTAACTGCAATGAACTAATCATTTTTCATGACTGCACACGAGCTCTAGAAGCAGCAGGATCACAGTTTTATTCATTGATTGAGGGAAAATAAGTTTGTGAATCTTGGCACTGAGCAAACCAGTAATGGATTTCAATTAATTAAATAAACTGAGGTGAAAGAGGCAAATGCTGTGTTTACCTCAAACCAAGATGGTTCAAATTCTCAGGCTGGGCTTAAGAAAAATATTTAGAGTAAGTTTTTATTTAAAACTGTTATTCTATGTAGTGACTGCATGTTCCTCAGCCTGCTCTGATGGAGCAGCTCCAAAGACATGTTTGAACTAGTCCTTCACACTGATGAAAGCAGGGAAGTTCACTACATAATTACTGCCCTGAGAACGAGCAGTAATTAAAACAATTGTTCCACTTCAAAAAAAAACAAACCTAAGGAAAAAAACCCCAAACAAAACACAACCCCCCCAACCCACAGACATCTCCCTGGTTTGGTCTGGTTTGGTTCTGAAAGAAATCTCAGTCTCCAACTGCCTAAAACCAACTCAGACCACGGATGGGATGTTTCTTGCAACCACAATATGTGATTCTTTTGGTGTATGATGGACACAATTCCCAGAACAAGGCAGGGAAACCACCTCAGATCAGCTTTTAAAATCCTGAGAAGCTTCTTAGCCTTTATTCCGAGGTAAGAGACAGCACAGGGGTGGATACACTCCTCTGGAGCCAATTCCTGCCAGTCCAGTATCCCCACCAAGCACAGGCAGGGAAAAAAATACTTAACAAGGGGCCAACTGGTAATGTGCATAACAAACACAGTTAATTACTGTGCTTCTAATTATCATCCACTAAAAGAACTTTCACCAGAAAGTGCTGCAGATTTTCAAAGCCCTAAGTCGTCCCTGGAGGAAGATTTCCACTTAGCCTTGGATGGATGAGGGGAGCTCAGCTCAGGAGCTCGGAGCAGCAGCTCCAGTGGATTCCCAGCCTGCTCAGGGCTCCCAGCTGCTCTCCCTTCCCCCTGGAAGCAGCTGCTGTCCTTACCTGCTGTCCCAAATCCTCCCAGTGCAGAGCCCAGCGTGGCCCCCAGGGAGCTGCTGCTGCCGAAGCCCAGGGAGGTGTTGGCAGGCTGGGCAGAGCCCTGAGAGAAGAGGGAGCTGCTCTGGGAATTGCTGCTCAGGGAGTTGTTGCCATAGAAGGAGCTGGAGGCCAGGTTGTTGGTGGGCTGCTGCTGGGGCTGGGGCTGGGGCTGCTGCGTTCCCAGAGGCCGGAATGGTCCGTTGGTTGTCCCTGCCAGCCCTCCCGCCGCCCCGTTGGCTGAGGCCGCGGCCGCCGCGACCGCTGCAGGAAAAGCAATTGGAAAAATTCCTTTAAAAAGCCAAAAAGAATCCATTTTCATCACAGTTTCAGTTAAAACTCATCAGGTTCCTTGTAATTGTTACAGGTTTTTCTTTCCTTCCAGGATGAAAATCTCCCTTTCACACCAAACTCGGCGTAAATTCTCTTTATTTCCCATCCCAGCTCCCCAAGTGTCGCCCAGAGCCCCCAAACACCAGCAGAGCCCAGCTGTTCTTGCTGATGCTTGTGTTGTTAGAGCTCCACAGATCAAACACAAATGGTCCCTTTGTCCCAAGATCCCAGATTCCAATCGATACAGTCCCACACTTGCAAAAGTCAATTAAGAAACGTGAGTTTGAAAATAAGTGAAAATGTTCTTTAGCACATGAAATCTGCAGTGCCAAGAACATTGAACCCGAGGGCTCTTGTTTTTCAGCCAGTTCCAAAGTAAAAGAAAAAGCAAAATAAACAAGGGCTACACGAAAACAATTAAAAGACCCGTTTCATAATCTATTGCTAACACTGGCTTACCCACGGATTCTGGCTGGAAAAGTCCTTTTAAAGCCTTGAACTCCCAAGGAACCCTAATAAATCCCAAAACAGCTCATGGCAAACAAAGGCCAGGCATGGACCATTTTAGGCAAGGTGATCATATCATAGAATGTGTATCACAGACTCATTTGGGTGGGAAGGAAAATTAAAGCCCATCTCATTCCACCCCCTGCCATGGGTAGGGACACCTCCCACCAGCCCAGGTTGCTCCAAGCCCCATCCAACCTGGCCTTGGACACTTCCAGGGATTCCAGGGGCAGCCACAGCTTCTCTGGGCAACCTGTGCCAGGGCCTCCCCACCCTCACAGGGAAGGACTCTTTCCCAATATCCCATCTCTCCCTGCCCTCTGGCAGTGGGAAGCCATTCCCTGTGTCCTGTCCCTCCATCCCTTGTCCCCAGCCCCCCTCCAGCTCTCCTGGAGCCCCTTTAGGCCCTGCAAGGGGCTCTCAGCTCTCCCTGGAGTCATCTAAGAATCCTACACAGGCCAAAAGCTTTAGCAGGTGGGAAAGCAGGTCCAGCAGACAAATTTAAACAACTATCATGAAACTCTACGAAAGAATTTGAGTTCCTGTCCCCTCCCTCTCCGAGGCTGCTCTGAAGGCTCAGCCCAAGTGAGCACACGGGATGTTCTCCACAACAATCCCCACAGGGATCTCAGTGAGGGCAAGTGTGTCATCATGGCCAGCAGAGCTCAGAGGGGCTGGGGCTGGGGACAGGGCCACTGGCCCTGGGAGGGAGCAGCACTCACCTGCCTGGGCTGCAGAGGAGCTGATGATGACGGGGGCAGGGGCCACGAGGCGCACGGGGGCCCCCAGGCCGTTCCTGGCCCCCGCGTTCACCACCAGGGCCCCGGTTTGGTCGTAATAAGCGGCAGGAGCCAGCACTGGGTACCCTGGGGGGACAAAGGGCAGGTGAGGGGACAAGCAGGGCAGCACCAGCAGGTCCAGCATCTCCACGGGACTGAGGTGCAACATTGCATCATTTACAGCAGTACAATTTAACCCCATTTTTAAAGGAAATCTGAGCGGAAAAGGAAAAAGCAACAACAGCTCTGCTGCTCCTGAAAAGAAAAAATTTAAATCCATGTTGAAGTCCATGACTTTATAATAAGTAAGACTTGGAGGCAGAGAAGAATTTTTGCCTCCTCAAAGCTACTGGCATTGCCCTCAGTGTAAATTCAGTTACACAGATCAAAAAAAGGGGTTAAAATACAAAACCCACCATTTTCTTTTAAAGGTACACCTTGTGCTGGGACCTTTCAGATCTGTGAACACTCTGCATGTCCAACTCCCCTGCTCTGGGCTGAGGCTGTCAGGGGGCACACACTTGGAACTTGAAGTTATATATCATAAATATATATATTTAATAACATATAATATATATATATAATATATTATATATATAATTTATGTATAAATATATATAAGTCATAAATCATTCTTTAATACATATAAACAAACACTTTAAAATATGCTGGTGATACACACAGCAGCACACTGTCAGTAGTATATAGTGATTTAGGTACCTTACTATAGAGTTCTAATTAAATGGAGACATTCAAATTAAATAGAGAGCTTCTCCAAGGTGAGGGGAGGTCACAAAGAGAAAGTTCTCTGTAAGTATTTGCCTTGCAAATATATATATACACACATATATAAACATATATAAATGTATATTTGCTTTTCCAATATAACCCAAATAACAGATTTAAGGAAATTTGCAGCTTGCTGGAAACATGCACATTACAGTTCACTTTGTAACTTAATACAGCAACATTCTTCTTAAACTATTAAAAAACCACATTTACAACCGTGTGACACTTCCAGCAAGGAGACCTGAAGTCCAAATAATCCTTTTTCCTTACATTTGACCAGCACATTATTCTAAAAGATGCTTAGGTTTGTCCTCTGCCATTACAGTAAATATTCTGAATAACTGAATGTCAAAAGCAGCCTCATGGATCAGAGTTAGAATTCATACAGCAGCTCCTCTCAGGAAGAATTATAAATCAGAATTAAACCTGCTCCTTTTATCCCTTTTCTTTTCCTGTTTTTAGGCAATTAGAAAGAAGTAATCCTGAAGGGGAAGTCCCTGATCTGTGGAAGTCAAGCCCTGGGCAGGGATGGAGAAACAAGATGACTGAACAGGACTAAGATCCCTCTCGGAGGTTTCAAATGCAGATCCCATGAGCTCGGATGAGCCACAGGAAAATCTGAAGGCAATTTTCCAATTCTTTGGAATATCCAAGTAACTAATGCACCTGTACAGTGGATAACAGTTGTTTTCACCTGTGACACAGGCACCTGCCCCCTGGTTCTGAGGTTCTGTGCTGCAGAGCTGGTTGGGGTCACATCGAAACCCCTCCTGCGCCCACAGATTACACCCCGAACCGATGGAAACAAACACTGCTGAATCCCAGGCAAACATGACATATGGAGACACGAGATCCACCTCCATGGCTCTCCCTGGGCCCTGCAGAGGCTGTTCCTGCCCCAGCCATACCTGGCATTCCCGCTGCCAGCCCCTGGCCGAAGGCGAGGGCGGAGTTGACGGCGGCCGCGGCCACCAGTGGGTCGGTCTGCTGGCCCTGCTGGTTCTGGTTGGGGGTCAAGGGACGCTGGCTGGCTCCTCCACGGAGAACCTGTGGAGACAGAGGAACATCCAGGTGTTTATTTGGGGCCCAGGAGCAAGTCACCATCAGCAGGCACTTGCAGGAGCAGCAGGAGCAATCTAGTTGAAGTTGTTACACCAGTGATGGGTGACACCCTTGACTCCCCTTCACTCTTAATCAACTTTTCTTGATATTTTTTGATATACAAGAAGGACACTGAGGGGCTGGAGCATGTGCAGGGAAGGGAACGGAGCTGGGGAAGGAGCTGGAGCAGCAGGAGCAGCTGAGGGAGCTGGGGGGGCTCAGCCTGGAGAAAAGGAGGCTCAGGGGGGACCTTCTGGCTCTGCAACCCCCTGACAGGAGGGGGGAGCCGGGGGGGATCGGGCTCTGCTCCCGGGGAACAAGGGACAGGAGGAGAGGGAACGGCCTCAAGCTGTGCCAGGGGGTCAGGTTGGATATTGGGAAAATTCTTTGCTGAAAGGGTGGTCAGGCATTGGCAGGGCCTGCCCAGGGAGGTGATGGAGTCCCCATTGCTGGAGGTGTTCAAAAAACACGTGGATGTGGTGCCTGGGGACGTGGTTTAGTGTGGACCTGCCAGTGCTGAGTTAATGGTTTAACTCAATGATCTTCAGAGGGCTTTTCTAACCTTCCTAACTTTATGATCCAGCCTTCAATTCCCATCCTTGGATGGAAGTGTTTACAAGCTATCTGCCCATCCCAGGTAACATCTGCTCTGTGGTAAAGGCCCTCTTGAGCAGAAATCTTAAAAAGCCCAATTTAGGAGCTGGATGCCGACAACATGAGGTGACCTGGGTTTTTCCAAGCTACCAGCTCCTCTAGAAAACAGTGACCTGGTGACACAACTGGGAAATAACAACCAAAGAGCCCCCACTGTGCTGTGTCTGGAGGAGCTCTCGTGGTGCTCTCAAAGGGATAATGGCAAAGTGGCCTTTGCTGTAATTACCTGTGACAGCCTCTGTTTGCCAAAGCCTTGCAGTCCAGGGGGGCAGGTCTGCACCCACCAGCAAGGTCAGCGTGTTAAAGGAGCCATCCCTGGGTCCTCTGGCTGCAAGAGGTGACATTGTGTGTGTCACCTGACAGTCATTTAACAGGGAAAAATGACTTTGTGCACCGAGGGGCTGGGAGAGGGTGCTGAGGTGATTTAGATGTGCCTGAGTCTGCTGTCACTGTCACAGCCTGGAATTCCTGGAGGACACTGAGGGGAGACCTCAGTGCAGTTCCAATTCCTGGGCAGGGGCAGAGGAGGGGCAGGGACTGAGCTCTGCTCTGGGGGAGCAGGGACAGCAGCCAGGGAATGGCTGGAGCTGTGTCAGGGCAGGCTCAGGTTGGATCTCAGGCAAAGGTTCTTCCCCCACAGGCTGGTTGGGCACTGCCCAGGCTCCCCAGGGCAGTGGGCACAGCCCCAAGGCTGCCAGAGCTCCAGGAGGGTTTGGCTGATCCTCTGGGGCACAGGGGGTGACTCCTGGGGCTGGGCCTGTGCAGGGCTGAGGGTTGGACTCCACAATCCTTGGGGGTCCCTCCCAACTCAGCATATTTTGGGATTCTGAGTCTCTCAGAATTCTAATGGGTGCAGTTGCAGCACTGGAGTGCTCATGGTTTTTATTAATACACATTAAGGTGTCATAAGGGTGACAAATCAACTGTCCATAATCATTGCTCCAGGTTTCCAAAACCTCTGCCTCAGCACTTTTAATCCAAACAATTCCTGCTGCATCCTCTTATGGACGCAGGTTTGCATTATAAACACCACTCCTGATCCCACTCATGCCAGCTCCATGCCTATAAAAGTAATGAAAAATACTATAAAGGCTACTGGCACTGATATATTTTATTTTAATAGCCTGGTCCTTTGCAGAAGCTCTCTTAACACACACCCTCCTCATCTGAAAAGGTCTTTTAGCACCACCCAACACTGGAGTTTGCTTTAGTTTTCAAAGCAGAAGCTCAAAAATTCAGCTGCCAGTTGCTCTTTATTCTGCCGTTTCAGGCACCCAAGGACCAGAAAGGAGGGCTCTGTGTCACTGTGAGAAAGGAGCCATCTCCCTTCTGGGCAGCAGAACAAACCCACTCTGTTCCCAAGCAGGAAGAACCGTGGGACAGATGCTGAGAAATGTGTGTGAAGCCCTCAGGTGAGGAGCAGCTCTGACCAAACCCCAGACAAGCTCCTGGGCTGTGCCCAGAGCTGTCCAGGTAACTGAAGCCCAATCTGGTTCCTGATACCTGTTCCATGAGCCTTGCTGAGGCCTGAGAGCAGAAAAGGAGACCACATCCAAGTGTGTGTCCAAAGGAATGAGGATCAAAGGAAGGATGGTGGGACACCTCTCACCCATCCAGCATTTAACTGAATTCCTGGGGTTTAGCACCATCAGTTTAGTCTGAAAGTTTGGATTGTTTCAAAATGTTGATTAAAATAGCAAAGTACTGCCCAGAGAAGCTGTGGCTGCCCCACCCCTGGAAGTGTCCAAGGCCAGGCTGGACAGGGGTTGGAGCAACCTGGGCTAGTGGTGTCCCTGCCCATGGTGGAAACAAGACTCTGCTTAAGGTCCCTTCCAACCCAATCATTCCCCCATTCCAACAATCTGCACTCCTACACAACTTTGGCAAATGTTTAGGATGGCTTTTCCTTTTCTATAAGGAAGAAAATTCTTGTACCCCATTTATTCTTGTACCATCTCTCAGTTTCCACCTTCTGTTCCAGCAGCTTAGATTCCCATTTGTGTCATCTGCATGTGCAGAAGCACAACTGTGATAAGACACCAGACCTTTAGAATGCTTATTGTACTTGAGGTCAGGGAAATTAACCCAGTTAAATTTCAAATACAGGGGAGAGCCAAAAAAACCCAACCAATCCTGAACAAGAAATGGTACAGTGATTCATCACAAAGATGCAGAACAATTATCAGCAGGAGAAAAAAATACATGCTGGATAATCCAGTGTGTTGTCAATGCCAAGGGATTAAGGCACAGGAGCAAAGCCCATCCTTTAGGAAGTATGTAAGGACACAATTCCCTCTTCACTGTGTTTTAAAAAAGCAAATACCATTTAACCAGAGGATACCTGTCTCAACATTCACCTTTAACACATTTACAGAGGTAACAGCAGACCATATGGAAAAACCTTCATTAAATTTATTTATTTCCTCCTTTTAGCTGTCAAATTTCTGTAATTTTTGTGCAGACTAAATCAAAACAGCTGCAGTTTGCCTCATAAAAATAGAAAATTTCATGTTTTCTTTTCACACTCATCTTTAGCCTCCAAGTCCTCACATGGACACCAAACCTATTCACTCTGCTACTATTTTGACCTCTTTAAAGCCAGTCTTCACTAAAAAAAAGCATTTCATAATGGGCAGCACCCTGAAGATAAGGACACACTTACTGACATTTAATATTTGAGTGCAGTCACCACCCCTAGAAGTGTTCAAAAAACAAGCAGCTGTGGCACCTTGAAGTATGGTTTAGTGGGAATGGGGATTGGACTTGGATGATCTTGGAGGTCTTTTCCAACCTTAAAGATAATTATCATCAGCTCCACGGCCTTCAAATTGCAGTGATGGGCACAGTGATGGGTTGTAAGATGATGACTGCTGCCTGCACACCAACTTTGCTGTGTTTGCACAGCTCAGGGTGTTCATTTATGCTTCCCAAAGCACCAACACTCAATAACTCACCCCCACCAAGGTACCTGTGCCCTCTCCACATGCAAGATGAATAAATCAAGTAATAAAATGTACAGATGGTTCTTGTCCTTTTTTCAGGAGAGGCCAAAGGCTCTTCTTGTCACCTTAAAACTACCTGGATTTGAGGGTCAGGAGCAGGCACTGACAAAATCAGGGTTCTTAATGGCTGGAGGTGTGTCAGGGGTGTTTAGGCTGGATATTATGGAAAGGTTCTTCCCCCAGAGGGTGGCTGGGCACTGACCACACTCCCCAGGGCAGTGGGCACAGCCTCAAGGCTACCAGAGCTCAGGGAGAGGGTTAATTAGAGAATTTGTGCTTGTTCCCTTCCTCCCCTTTCCCCAGGTGTGCTCTCCCCTCAGCAGCCTGTGGGTGGTTTGCTGAGTTGATGCGACCTCCCTGTGCTTCTGCAGCAGGTTCTGATCCTCAGAGCAGCACTTCTGGAAATGGGTGAAGCATCTTCCTTTGGGAAGCATTTTTGTAAACAGGTGAAACCTCACAGAAGACACTGAGCTCTGCTCTGGGGGGAGCAGGGACAGCACTCAGGGAACGGCTGGAGCTGTGTC
Organism: Chiroxiphia lanceolata; assembly: GCF_009829145.1. NCBI lineage: Eukaryota > Metazoa > Chordata > Aves > Passeriformes > Pipridae > Chiroxiphia > Chiroxiphia lanceolata. The sequence continues at coordinate 1,978,294 of NC_045660.1, read as the reverse complement.
AGGGCAGGCTCAGGTTGGATCTCAGGCAAAGGTTCTTCCCCCAGAGGTTGGTTGGGCACTGCCCAGGCTCCCCAGGGCAGTGGGCACAGCCCCAAGGCTGCCAGAGCTGCAGGAGGGTTTGGCTGATCCTCTGGGGCACAGGGGGTGACTCTTGGGGCTGGGCCTGTGCAGGGCTCAGGGTTGGACTCCAAGATCTTTGTGGGTCTTTCCAACAGGACATTCTGTGCCTCAAAGCTGCTCCAAAGCGTTCTGTGGGATGCAGGAGCCCCCCCGCCTTACCTGCTGCTGGCCCTGCTGGGTTTGCTGTGTCGTTTGCTGGTTTGCTGAGTTGGTGGCGGCGGCGGCGGCGGCCGCTTGCTGCTGGAACAGGCTGGCGGGATAAACTCCCCAGGGAGTGACTCCATAGTACTGGTGAGGGACAACAGCCGGGCCTGCAACACCGAGGGAACGTGTCAGCTTTGGATCGTGACGGGGGTTACACGGCCAACAGTCAAAACACCTCTGCTCATCACATTTGGTTCAGCAAATCCCATCGCGGCGTGAGCCGCGTGAAATCCTCTGCAAATACACAGGGATTCTGGCATTTATTACTCATTTTTAAAAAGCTTCCAAGTCAAACCTGAAATTCCATCTTCACTCACTTTTACCTTATCGGAGGAGGTCAAACTCAGCTGCCAGTGATCCTGTTGAAAGTTGGTTTTATTGTTGTGCCCTAATTTTGTAGGGAAGGAATGAAACTTTAACCAAAAGAGAGGGAACCGTGTTTAAGCACAGGGATAAACTTCTAATCTCAGCTGACATTCACAGCTCATCTACCATTTAGCTCCTCGATAAATTAACAAAACCTCTCCACCGCTGAATAGCATCAATTCTCAAGTGTTTAATGTTATTTTTCCAGCCACTCAGTCCTACTTTGCATTTGCAAACCCCCAGAAAAGAGGTTGCACGATCCTGTCTCTTCTCACATTCCCTCCTCCAACTTAAGAGGCTTTAAAAAATAATAATGATAATCTTGGAGAGCAGCAGAAATAGCCTCCCTTTTGAAGATACACCGTGTTTTATCAGGTCTCAGGACACCACACACAATTTGGAGATAGCAGGATGGAACCTCTATCCTTAAATAATCCCACTTGGCACAAGGCTGAGGAAGCAGAGAGCACTCTGTGTTGGAGGGAGGAGTCCCTCCCACCAAATAACAGGGATGTGAATCCAATAATATTTTTTAATATGACTGTTTGATATCTTTTAGAAAGGTCAGCAGAAAAATAGAAGTATTTCCTTTCCTTTCTAAATACATCCTTCATCCCACAGGCCCCTTCCCCACAGCAGGAGGAACCAGGTCGAGTGTCACAGTCACGTGTGACACTGTGGAATAAATGAGTCTTTAATCAATTTTGTTCATATTTGGAGTAAAAATAGTGGCTTTTTTTTTAAGGAGACACAGGGAGCAGTTGGGTTCTAACCAAGCACTGCAGTGTTGTTGTGAGTTATGAATGTGACACATGGGCTGAGCACTGGCCCAAAGAAACTAAGAGACTATTCCCCCAAAAATGGCCTTAAGGTGAGGGAGGGCAGGGTTAGATGGGATGTTGGGAAGGAATCCTTCCCTGGGAGGGTGGGGAGGCCCTGGTACAGGTTGCCCAGAGAAGCTGTGGCTGCCCCTGGACCCCTGGAAGTGTCCAAGGCCAGGTTGGAGCAACCTGGGCTGGTGGAAGGTGTCCCTGCCCATAGCAAGGATGGAACTGGATGGGCTTTAAGGTCCCTTCCAGCCCAAACCATTCCAGGATTCTATGAAAAATGAGGGATGACAGTAGTAAAGGAGATGGAAGAAGACACTGCTGAGTGTAAACTTGTATATGACAAAGGGGACTGATCTTAGAAGTACCTTTTTCTTTTGTTTTTGGTTTTTTGTTTGGTTTTTTTTTCACAGTAACATGTTTGGCTCAAATGAATTCCCACAGAATGCCAAAGCCATCCAGTGTGGAAGAGCCTGGATCTCAGCCTGGATGAGCTCCTGCTCCCACAGCCTATTCAGCAACACTTGGGGATATTCATTCCATATTTCATGTCAGATATTAAATCCATATTTCAAACATGTACTAGTTACTCTTCTTGTATCACACCCTGGTTTTAACCACTGTGCTTCCCCCGAATTCAGGATTCAGGTGCCCAGCTCCATGCACAGCAGGGAGATGCTCCAAGTACCCTGATCCCTGATGCCAGGCACCTGCTCAACATCTGGATTTGTGTCTCTCACTAAAGCTCTGCCCTGAAGCCCCTCCTTGCTGGATTTACTGTGTCAGGCAGAGAAGGTGACCTTCTCTTACTCAGTACTGCTCTTGGAGCAGCAATCACTCATTTCTTACCTTCCAACCTGCAAATTCACAAGCTAAAATGAAGAAAAGCTGCAGCAAATTAATCAGTGCCTGGTGGTGGTGCCTGTTTTGACCTCAGCAGTTACACACACGTAACTAGAGGGTGCCTACAACCTGTTTATACTCAGTGAATGCAGATCAGACACCAACTGCTGGGGTTCTCCTGCACCCAACAGGGAAAGAGCTGCAATTGCTTCACTTCATGCAAGTAATTACCCTGCATTTGCCCTCAGGCTGCTGGGAAGTTGCTGCAGTACCTTTTATCTGGGTAAAATTTGGGGTATTTTAGTCTCAGCTCTAATTATCAAACAAGCACAGTCTAGATGGGTTTTTCTCTCCTAGTCAGAGGTTGCTCATCCGAGCTGCAGAAGCCTCAGGTGTTTAAAAGCAGAGGAGACACAGAGGCTTTGAAGTTTTTCAGGCAGCTGGGCTTAAAAGGGCTGCAAGTCTGGCTCAGCTCCTTTGAGCACACGGTGAGACTCATTATTGAACAGTGTTCTCAGTGAGGGCAAGTGTGTCATCACTGCCAGACTCCCAGGAACAGCCCAGTGCTGCCTCAGTGCAGGAGATGCTGCACCTGCTCCGGCACTAATTAAAGCTGTGCATTCCCGAGAAAACAAAAGCCATTCCGGGGCCTTTGAACCCAAATCTTCCCACTGCCACGTCTCACACGTGGGCCACAGACACCCACAAATATTCCTTTCAAGAAACATTACCAATCCAGCTGTGTGTTCAGTACACAGGTTTTTTGCTTTTAGTCTCCACCTCCACACTGGAATCTCTCCGAGCAGAAGCCGAACCTGCTCCCTGCAGGAACAGCCAAGGATGAGGAATAGTGGCAACAGGTTAAACAGCCTCAAGGACCTCAAACACAAGGCTGAAAACAGCAAATCAGTGATTCCAGTGAGTTGTCAGGTGATCCCTTGGGAATTCCCAGCGTGTCCTTTTAGGGATGGGGGTGAGAAACAGCTCAACTTCCAGGGTGGTGGTGAAGCCCCTGATCCAGAGGAGGAAAGACAGCCCTGCACGTGAGATCCAGGTGCAGGTGCTCCCAAATCCCAGCTGGAAGGTGTGTGCCTGCATCCACAGCTGGCTCCAGCTCTGAGCTGGGCACAGCTCAGCATCAAGTGAGCCAGGCTTAAGGATCTCCCCTCCAAACCCTGTGCTGGGAGCACTGAGCTTTCCCTGGGTGCAGATCACCCCCTTCTCTGCAAAGAGCAGAAACACTTTTCTACCTGAACCATTTCCCAACTGGCCTTAAAAAAGGCAAGATTTCTCTTTTTTGAGTGACATCTTTCCCAAATGATGGAAGGTAAATCACAGCACTTTTCTGTGACAGCAGCATCTTCCCCACGGTTTAAACTCATAAGTGAGGGGTTTTTTTTCTAGAAGTCCTTCCCTCTGCATTCAAATTTGTTCTTTAAAATGCTGCTATTGTTGGGAAGAAAAGAGTATTATCACAGAGCTGACAGTCTTACAGTCATGAAAAAGCTGCCATAATGGCAGAACCTTAATTGACAGGTTATCTCTGCCATAAAACACACACACAAGTTTCCCCTTCACTCAAAGAGTAACTGTGAGCAATAAACCAGCACCAACTCTAAACTCATTCCTTCCATCTCAAAGCTTCTTCAAGTCCTCCCAATTTAATACTTCCACACATCAGGGAGGCCTTTTGGATTTAATGTGTAACTCTAAATATTTAAATTGTCCCATGTCCCTCCCTCTCATTACAGAAAAGAGGTTCTCAAAACTGCTCAAGTCTAGACAGAAAAGATGCTTTTCCTAAAACAAACATCAGCAAGAATGTTGTTATCTGGCCATTTCTAGGGGCTAAAACCAATAAGAAGGTTAAAATAACTTGTATTTCTCAGTGGTGTAATACCATAAATACACTGCAGTGCACTGCTCATTCTTTTGCTTTGCTTTTAAGTGTCACAAAGTTTAAAATTATTCAAGTAGAGACCCTGGTGCCAAATTTTGGAATGCTTCAGATACCCTGGGGTATGATATTTCCCAGTTCAAATGTCTAAGGCCCCAGTCAGACATTCAGCAGCTGCAGCTTCAACACTGCTGAGAAAAATGAAAATAAAACCAAAACAACAAAAAACCCCAAACCAGTTGTGGCCAACACTCGGTGTTTCCTAGAAATATGGCTCATTTCCACGTGGTTTTTCTATGAAATCAAGATGCTGACCTGCTGCTCCACTGCACTTCAGTGTGTTCCTCAGAGCTGAGCTTTAGAAGCACTGAGGTGCTGCAAAAAGGCCAAGCAGAAACCTCTTCTTCCAGGAATCATCCACAAATCACCTCTGCTGCCTGAGACTGGAACTGCTGCTGCTCTGGGACCTCTTCCCTCCTGAGTCCTCACTGAACTTCCTACTTCTGTTTGCCAACAGCAGTTCAGCTCATTCATTCACTACTACATTCACCATCACATGGTGGTTTATCAAGGCCTGGACTATCAGGAATATCCTTGTACTCTAACTCTTGGCTCCCTCCCACGTAATCACTGTGTTGATTTGTTTGCCAACAACGTGTTGTTACCTCCCCTTAACCTCCCTGTGTCATTACACAATCTCCACACAGAACTCACAGCAGCCAAGTGCAAAGCCCACACCTTCAAATCATGATCTTGGGACTTTACATCCATCCATATCATCCACTAGAAACTGCCTCCAAGTGGGTAACAGTTGGTGAAATCCCATTTCAGAGCTTGACGTGATACGGGTCTCCAAGATTAAAAGCTCAGTAGGGGTTACGTAAGAGCTGGTTAACAGGCCACAGAGTCACATCCCAAAGCCCAGGGAGTCACATCCATGGACAACCCACACTTCAGAGGCTGGATTTGGGACAAGCCACCCCAAAGTGGGAGAGGTTTGCAGTGAACATCCAAGTTGTAAGTGGAGCGTGGCAACAGCAAAACATAACCCCCCCCTAAGCTGATTTTATCTGAAGCACAGAATGCTCCCTCTGCTCTTGGTCAAGGAAAGCAAGGCCTGGTTATGAAAATGCTCTTTTAAAAGCACGTTCTTCCTTTGTCCTCAACCATTAGGCAAGAACTTTATGGCTCACACAGCAGAAGTTCAAGGTACAGCGTGTTCCCCACGCTGCCTGATAAGCTGCTGCCCCGAGCTGGCACCTCGAGACACAACGATTCTGGCTGTGACAGTTGGGAAGAATTTGGAAAGTGATACATGAACGTTTGGAGAGAGATCTTGCACGAAGACAAGAGCCTCCATCCTCACCTGCCATCTGGGAAAGTGCACATTCCCAGCCTGGGCCTCACAGCAGACAGGGGATGTTTTTACCTGGAGAGCCTGGAAAGGGTAAATTCTCCCCAGACTCCTCAAAAGGGAAGGTCTCGTTTGCAGGATGCACCAAAGCACATCGAGCTGAACAGCAACGAGACACAACTTCCCTGGCAGGGAAAAACACCCTCATCTTTCCAGCCTTTAATAAGTGGATTTTCAAAGGTATCTCTGGCTCCTGTCACTCACCAAACATGGAGCAACTTTTATGTCTGCAGGTGGCTCATTTCAGATTTGCTCTGGTTGAGGATAAACAACCAGAGCAGAACCCACAGCAAGTGTTAAACAAGAATTACCACATTTAATCTACAGAAACAGAGTTTCCATGGCAAACTCTGTTTCTACTCCCTGACATATGATTATATCAATTATCTCTCCACAGAAATCACAATGTACTGATGTTTGATTTTCAGAATCACACACTCGGAGCAGTTTTGGTGCAGTCCTCCATCTTTAATAAGTGGATTTTCAAAGGTATTTCTCGCTCCTGTCAGTCCCCAGAACACCCCAAACTTTTATGTCTGCAAGTGCTTCATTAGAGACTCGCTCTGGTTGAGGAGAAACAACCAGAGTAGAACCCACAGCAAGTGTTAAACAAGAATTACCACATTTAACCCCCAGAAAACAGAGTTTCCACGGCGAATTCCACTTCTGCTCCCCGACAAACAACTGTATCAATTATCTCCCCCCAGAAATCACAATGTGCTGGTGTTTGGTGCTCACAAGGACAGACTCAGAGCAGTTCTGGTGCAGAGGAAGGCACAGACAAGTGGAAGGGTCTCACCTAACGTGGCAGCTGCCGCCAGTCCGGCCGCGTACGGATCCGTCCCCGGGGGAGCCGCGCTGATGATGTAGGGATTGGGAACAAAGGCAGCAGGAGCTAAACCTGCTGAAAACATACCTGTCAGTGAAAACAAACTTAACTGGGGCTGCAGCCCTACCAGAACACCTCTGGCCACCTGCCTGGGGAACACAAAACTCGGGTTGATTTAGTATTTTTAAGCTTTTTAGGGGTGGGTTTTCTATGGCGAGTGAGAAACTGCTGAGTCTTAACAGAGTTTACATAAAGGAAAATGAATTCCAAGGATGGAATGCTCCCTGAGGAAAGCTCAAGGGGTAAAATACTTATATAAAACAGCTCAGGTAGGAGCTGACAGATCTTTACTGTTCAGGTGAATGGAGAGTAACATGAACTAAGTGCTTGTTACTACTCTGCATTTCCTACAGCGAGTAGGTCAGGACCCAAACTACCCTGTTTTGAGTTCCACGCCCATTACAGGACAACAGTCCTCCAACTGGTTAGTTTGGAAAGAGTTCAGGGGTGTACAGGCATTCCCTTGCTCTGCAAAGGAACAGTTTAATCATTAGAGAAATCCCCAGTGGGCGGGAGAGGGGTGGGGAGGGGAGGAAAGGTGAAGGGGAGGAAGTTAAAAAGCCAAATAATTCAAATTCAGGTCTATCCCTGAACTCCACTGAGCACACAGGGGCACTGTACAGAGCTGGGAGAGTCCCAACACATTTCTAGTGGGATTCTGGGTTGGAAAAATTTCACTTAAAATGCTTAATGTGTTAAAAACGTTTAACCCTAAGATGGTTCAACCCTCATCCAGGAGTAGAACTCTACAGTACTCCCTGTTTTCTATGCACAGGTCTAAGTGCTTTCTCACCAGTCAGTCTGTACTCTTTTAATAATATGAACCATGTGCTTGCACAAATTTTATCCTTCCATTATAAAGTCAGACCCCAGGCAGCTGGACCACAGGCAGCACATCCAGATTTATATTCAATTGGGCATTTTCCCCTCCCTTTATTGTGCTGCTTACCCTGGTTTATGCCTCACTCAGAGCAAGCAAGGACTTCCAAAGGCTCTCCTGACTGAGCAGCACTCTCAGAAGGGTGAGAGTGTCAATCCTGCCAGACATGAGAGCTCTTTTAAACCCTTTTCAAGTGTGCAAAGAGATACCCACCAAATCTTTCAAGCACATCTTTAAACAATCCACTCCCACTTGTGTGCTGATTACCAGCTACAAAAATACCCTCTAAAATCTCCCTTTTTTTTCTCCCTGGTGTTTTCCCACTGGATTAAGAGAAGGGCAGTGAAATGGGATGGATTTAAGGCAGGACTTACCTATGTGTGGCTGGTGGGCAGCAGCCAGGGCATATTGCTGCTGCTGTGCTGCCGTCAGCTGCTGCACCGCCAGGGCGTTGGGTCTTTGGAACAGCTGCAGGGCAAAAAAACACAAGCATGGCACTCAAATCAGGCACAAAAAGCTGTCTTTTCTTCCTTTTAAAGCAATTCCTTTACACTAAATTCTGTTTCACTGCTACAGATATTTCTCTCTCTAAAGAGAAACGCTTCAGAAGGAATTGAGAGAACCCAAATCCTCGGGGGGGAAAAAAAACCTTTGGAGATCAATTGCCTGTGTTAATCCACCTGAAAAAAAATGCAGTTCTGAAGCACAGCTACCCACAGCTGGGGTTTCCTCTGCTATTCCCTCCCTGCACAATTCCCAAAGGCCATTTTTCCCAACTCATCCCCACACACCCAGAGCCCCCAGGTGTGGCCTGTGGGTCACCAGAGAAGTCCGTGGGCAGCGCCAGGTCCGGAACACACCGAGTCCAGTCACACCAGTGGACTCTCCCAGATGGCCTGGAGTGGGAACTGGGATGGCAGAAGGCTGCAGAGCCAGGTGTGCAGAGGTGACACACCTGAGATGCCTCCAGAGCCACCTCCAGAGCCCCCAGATGGGATTCCAGCCTCGGGGATCACAAACCTCCCTTTATTGCCAACCTTGCATCTCCAGCCTCTCCTACGGGAATCCAGGCAGGAACTGGAAATTCTTTTTTGACCACAGACACAAACCAGACCTGGGGACATTCTGGTTAAGCCACCCAAAGCACAGCTTAGAGCCAAAGCCAGCTCAGAGCTCCCTGAAATCTTAGGGATCAATGGGCAACGTTAGTGAGAACAGTCAGTGTTAATGATCAGTTCTCAAGGTTATCGAGAATTTTTTTCTCCATTAAAAAAAGAAAGGATTCCATTAATCTTTGAAGTATTTTTGTCTAGGTTTGGGGGTTTTTTATTCACCCAGGTCCTTACTAAAACTTTATTTCTCCAGCTTCTTATGCCTCTACTTAAGTGAACCCCTGAATCCATCCATTAACAGCCTCACTTAGCTCTAATTAAAACACTTAAGGATATACCAGCTGATGATCTACTTTGAAACTATCCAGCAGCAGGTCCATTCCCACTCCCACAAGGGATCATTCCTGAGGTGTGAACGGCTCCACAAACCACTGGGATAAATGTTTTCTCTCTCCACTCACTCACAAACAAATTGTACTCCAAAATTCGATTTTCACACCTATTACATCTTGCCTTCCCTTCAGACCAGACAACTGATACTTCAGCTGGCACAAAAGGCAACAATTCTGCCCAAATTTCTGGCAGAAACCCACGACCATCAAGAAGAAGCATAGAAACATTTTGAAAATTAGGCTGGGAGGCTTTTTTTATGGGCAAAAATTGGAGTTAAGTCTCCTGAGAGCAGGAGGAGCAAAGCTGGGCGAGAAAATCCACCTCTTTTCTTCTTCTTTTTACAAGTTCAGGTGGGGGAAAAACATGCAAGGGCTCAGCATCAGATTTATGATGAGGAAACTGAGTATTTAGGGGGTGTAGAATTGATCTTCTGTGTGCCATAACCCCAAGGATTGTTCACCCCTCAGGACGTTGGGGCCCCTACAAATATCCAAGGGGCATCAAAATGTTCCTTACGGAAAAACAGATCAAATCTACAGTTACTTTATGACCTCCCAGAGCCATAAAACAAACACACCTCTTTTTGCCTTCCCTTTTTTTCCCCAAAGGTGGCTTTCAGCAGCACTTCATGCTCACACAGAGCTGAGTGCTCGTTAGGGGTGGGAGCTTCGTTAAGGTGCCATCTGCCAGCAGGAGCTGGGGCAAAGGCTTGTCCTGCCATCCCTCAGTTTAAAAAAGCAAGGACAATGTGGACAGCTACAGGAAATGCAAAGAGGGACATTGGTCTGTGGGAATCACCAGCAACACCTTGTTCACTGATAAACATCAACGTGGAAAAAAAATCTATATACCCCTATATATATATATATCTGCTCCAGTGCTGGTGTGGATTCCTCCAGAACAACCAGCCCTGGGTTTGGGGGCTTCTTTTGTATTGAGTCCAGCAGTCCAATACTTCAGCTTTCTTCAGCTGCAAAATTTCACCAAACCCTTTAATTTTCAGGTGGTTTTGCACATCCCTGGGATGTGTTTTTCCAGTCTGTTGATGTGTATTCCGTCAAAGTGAACTGCTGAGAAAATAGCTGGATTATTATTTACTTGTCTTAAGGGCAAAAAAGCATTTGTCTTCTCTGAAAATACCTTCTCCTGTGCTCACTTTACATGTGTGAGGACTTCCACACCTCCCAAATGCACCTCAGTGATCCATTTTTTAAATGGCAACTGGCAAAACAGAATCCTCAACTACTTGGAGCATCAATATTTCACCTGCTGCTGGGGGATATTTTGCTGTCTGTTTGCTCTCTCCCACCTTGGGAGCACAGCTGATCCCTGCTAAATCTGACTGCCAGACATACAAGGCCTATAAGGGACTTTGGACAAGGATCTGGAGTGACAGGACAAAGGGGAATGGCCTTAAACTAAGAGAGGAGAGATTCAGATTGGTTATTAGGAAGGAATTGTTCCCTGGGAGGGTGGGGAGGCTGCCCAGAGAAGCTGTGGCTGCCCCTGGATCCCTGGAAGTGTCCAAGGCCAGGTTGGAGCAACCTGGGCTAGTGGGAGGTGTCCCTGCCCATGGCAGGGGGTGGATGAGAGGCTTTTAAGGTCCCTTCCAACCCAAACCATTCCATGACTGTGACCTCTCCCTCTGCCTGCTTTAATTCACTGTTTTGCTCAGTAAGACTCAGCTCACTCAGAAGAAACTCAGAACAGCTCAAACACTGCAGCTGCACCTTTCATGCTGCCTGTAACATGTCCAGGGAAGCAGAGCCAAGAAAAACCATCCCAATTCCAGGCTTTACTCAGCCAGATAAGCCCCTCTACCACGGGAGCTCTGGGAATCATCAACTCCATATATTTTAAAGCCTTGCTGTGCTGTCTCCATCTGCTGACAGCATCGGCCTACATTCCAGAACTACAAATCAGTGTTTAACTGTGGGACTGAGTAGGTGGAAAAAAAGGAAAAGAGCCCTCTGGAACAGGAATATTAACCTGAATTTACAAAGGTATCAAAAAGTGCGCCAGGAGCACTTCAGGCTGTTAGAAATCCCATTTAGAGGTAAAATCTCCAACCCCCTGTCACAGTTTTGGAAGAGTTCAGTAGGATCATCCAACACTGCAGTGAGGCTGTTCTCCTCTCCTCCAGGTGTACACAGATGAAGGATCATCTACAGCACGTGGGGGAGATCACTGAGGGAATTCCAAGGAGCCAGAACAGCACAGTCTGTGTTACAGTTATGGGAATGTTGGGTGATGAGATTCCTCTAAGCCAGTTTCTTCTGCAATATAAACATCTGACATCTCTAATCAGATTACACGTGGGTAAGACCTTCCCCTTCTTAATATTGCTTTGAGCTGTGCCTGCTTGTAATCCCTTCAAGGGATACGACGCTTCCCAACAGCCCCACAAAGACACTTTTATGGATGAGATCCTTTGCTCAGGACATATTTCCTCCTGACAACTGAATGGAAAAAACTACACTGCCAACAGACAGATTCCTTTCGTGCAGGCTGTGGCTGGCAGCGAGCAGCAAGGAGCACTGGGGACCATACATTAATGAAATGGGCACAAATGTGAGCCAAGATGTCTCAGATTTACACAAACGTGCACTGAGAAGTCACACTTGGCAGGGGAGAGGATCCTTATCTTTACTCCAGCACTTGGGTCAACAAAGGGCTGTTGTTTGCATTTACTGGAGGTGCAAGGAACTGTTGCAACTAAGATGAAACTTGAAAATAACAGTTCTTGTTCAACAGCTTGTGCTCAGCAGGAGCTGAGGGGAGCAAAGGGTGCCAGAGGGGCAGGGTGGGCTGTGCTCCTACTGCTCCCCAAAAACTCAGAGACAGGAGAGGATTTCAGCTTCACAGCAGGGTAAGGCACCTGGGGAAGGGGCTGGAGGAGGCTGAGGGAGCTGGGGGGGCTCAGCCTGGAGAAAAGGAGGCTCAGGGGGGACCTTCTGGCTCTGCAACCCCCTGACAGGAGGGGGGAGCTGGGGGGGGGTCGGGCTCTGCTCCCAGGGAACAAGGGACAGGAGGAGAGGGAACGGCCTCAGGCTGTGCCAGGGGAGGCTCAGGTTGGACATCAGCAGGAATTTCTCCATGGAAAGGGTGGTCAGGCCTTGGAAGGGGCTGCCCAGGGAGGTTTGGAGTCCCCACCCCTGGAGGTGTCCCAGGAAGGCCTGGCTGTGGCACTCAGTGCTCTGGGCTGGGGGACAAGGTGGGGACTGGGCACAAGGGGGATCCATGGGCTGGGAGGGTTTTTCCAGCCCAAATGATTCCATGATTCCCAGGCAGCCCAGTTGACAGCTTTAAACATGATTACACAGAGGTGACATCAGCTCTAGGTGGATATTAACTATCCTCTTCACATGAAATAAAAATCCCAAACCCAGGCCAGCCCAAGCCAGAAATCCACGTTCCACTGCTCCCAAAACAGGCACCCTTCCCTGCTCTGCCTCACTCTGGGAGTTTTTATTTCCCCTTACTAGGTGCTAGACGTGCTAAATTTTAAATTCTTCATTTTGAAAGGCTGAAAGGAACAAATAAAAACTCCTTGAACTTGTAAATGAGCCTTCATTTAAATAGAAAACACTGAGAAAATGCAAATGACAGGCTTCCCATTCCCGCTGTATAGCCCCAACTCTAATGGTTCTTCAGAAAGCAGCTCATTTATGTAGCCCTAACATACTGTTTTAAAAAAATACACTAGTTTCGTGGTTTGAAAGCAATTCTTGAATCCCAGATCCTACACCAGGGTAAGACAAAGACTTGAAACTATCTTGTTTTTTTTTTTTCCTTTTTGAACTATACAGCAGCTATTTAGTTTAATCATTACAAAATTTTCCATCCTTCACCTCCCAAACGTGGTGTGGAATAAAACAGCCAAACGAGCTGTAACACAGATATTTACACTGCTATAAGACTACGGTAACTCTGAAGCCTCAGCACAATCTTGGCAGTGGTTTTCCTCAATCCCAAGTGCCAGCAGCCCTTTTGCTAAAAAAGATCAGATATTTTAAGCAAGGCAGGGTTAGTTCTATGCTCCTGCAAACAGCTACAACAAAGGATTGCTTTCTTCTTTGAGGGATATCACACTTGCAAAGGGAAGGCAATAAAGTTTACAATCATTACCCAAAGGAGCAGGAACAGAAGCAGATTAAGAGTCGATGGCTGGATCCAGGCCCAGCATTGAGGAGGAGCCAAGAGCCAGGCAAGGCCTGGGTGACTGCTTGGGGATGAGGAGCCCGGGCTCCCGTGGGAGAAAGGTCAAACAAGCTCTGAGATAAAGGTTTGGAGTGCTGGACTCTGCCCTTGGGTTTTGAACCAGGCTCAGGTACAAGCAGTGGGGTTTGAACTCAGAATTCCCTTAGTCAGGGCAACAGAGCCCAAAGCTGGGCTGAGACAGAGCCCAAAGCTGGGCTGAGACAGAGCCCAAAGCTGGGCTGAGACAGAGCCCAAAGCTGGGCTGAGACAGAGCCCAAAGCTGGGCTGAGACAGAGCCCAAAGCTGGGCTGAGACAGAGCCCAAAGCTGGGCTGAGACAGAGCCCAAAGCTGGGCTGAGACAGAGCCCAAAGCTGGGCTGAGACAGAGCCCAAAGCTGGGCTGAGACAGAGCCCAAAGCTGGGCTGAGACAGAGCCCAAAGCTGGGCTGAGACAGAGCCCAAAGCTGGGCTGAGACAGAGCCCAAAGCTGGGCTGAGACAGAGCCCAAAGCTGGGCTGAGACAGAGCCCAAAGCTGGGCTGAGACAGAGCCCAAAGCTGGGCTGAGACAGAGCCCAAAGCTGGGCTGAGACAGAGCCCAAAGCTGGGCTGAGACAGAGCCCAAAGCGGGTCTGAGGCCAAGGCCGAGCCCAACACGGGGCTCAGCACCTGGGCTGAGCAGGTGTTGGACTGTCCAGTCCCTTTAAGGGCTCTAGGGTGGTGTTTATTTTTTGTTTAGCAGTTTTTCTAATTTACAGCTCTTTTGCAATGCTAACTTACTCAAGATCCCAACGATTCCTACCTGGAGAAGTGCTGTAGATCCCTGGATAACCTGTTTCTTACGGGTCCCAGGGCTTCTGTTCAAGGTGCCAGTTATCCCCAGAGAAGTGCTGTGGACAACAGCTGGGGATAACTGCTATGAATACCTGGATAACCTGTTTGTTCCAGTCCCAAGGCTCCTGTCCAGGTGCCCCCTCCAGCTCCCTGGGAGGACACACACAGCACCCTCTGGACAGCACAGCGATAAAACCACTCCAAGCCTTCCTCCCCAAGATGCCAAGCTCATCTAACCCCACACAGAATCTTTTGGATGGAGCAAGGACCAACTCTTCACCTGCTGCTGGGAATTGTAGTCGAAGAGCCCCACGGTGGCCGCGGCCGAGTCCACGGGGACCTGGGTGCCGGAATAATCGAACTGGAGGGGCTCCATGCCCACGTGCTCCATGGGATCCAGGGGCACGCTCTGGGACTCGATGTTGGAGAAGTCCTCCACAGGCTTGGCCCCGTTGGTACTGGCCAGCTGGGCCAAGCCCTCGGACCCGTTCTGGTTGGGGCCCAGCAGATCCACCTCGCTCGCCGAGTTCTGGCAGTTCCCGGGCGTGCGGCTGTGAGGGGAGGGAAAACTCATCACTGAACACATCCCTGACACACCCAGAACCGCTGGGAGGGGTGGGGAGAAAGGGGAGAAAACACATCTGAAACAGCCCCCCAAGTTAATTCTACAGAATGACTTATGTATTTAAAAAACAAACAAAAAAATTCACCCCCCCACCCCCCCCCCTCCCCTGTTCCCCAGGCCCAAACTCCTGTTCCAGTAAAAAAAAAAAAATTCAGTTTTTATTTTTCTCCTCAATGGAGGACTGACTGAACAAGCCAGGATTTCAGCAATGCTGGTTATTTTTTCATAAAGCTATCTGGTGATTATTAACTGTGTGATACTCTGGCACCGTGTCTCACTTGAAACCTTTCTAAAGGAGCTCCCACAGTTTCCTGATGATCTAAAATAAGGATTGGACTCAATGGGAATGGTTCATCTCCATGCAGTGTGCACTTCCCAGCCTTTTGTTTGACTTTTACATGTTTGGTTTTTTTAACAATTTGTTTGGCTTTTCCAGTGTTCCTGCATGTCAACAGGAGCCACGGCAGGTACATAAGTGAGCAAGAAACACAAATGTATCCATTACATCAACAGCCACAATTCCAGAAGGTTTTAATCCCAGGAGAGCTACAAGGAACAAGTCCAAAACCCCAGGTATAATCTAGACTGGTACATAAGCAGAGTCAACACCTTCCACAGGTGTTTCCATAGGGATCCCACACACAATGATTAAAATAGGTGTGAAATAATCCAGATTACAACAGTCAGGCCTAGGTGTGCTCTCAGGTGTTCTCTACCTTCTCCCTGTGCTTCTCCAGGTCCCTTTATGACATCCTTGGGACACTGTTCCAATGAGCCAAAGGCTCTTTCACTGCAGCATGGAAAAATCCTTCCAAAAACATTAAATGCACGTGCTGCTTTGGAATTGTGCTGGGAACAGTGCTGGGAACACAGGGATGGCTCAGGCACTGCTGAGCAGGCCTGGCAGAGCCTCTGCTCCTCATCCCTCCTGAGAGGGGGCTGGGGGGCACAGGGAGCTGGGGGACACAGGCAAGACAGCTGATCCCAACTGAGCCCAGGGATTTATAGAGAAGAGGACTGATTTAGACCAGACAGGAGGCTTTTTTACAGTGAGGGTGGGGAGGCCCTGGTCCAGGTTGCCCAGAGAAGCTGTGGCTGCCCCAGCCCTGGAAGTGTCCAAGGCCAGGTTGGACAGGGCTTGGAGCAACCTGGGCTGGTGGAAGGTGTCCCTGCCCATGGCAGGGGGTGGATGAGACGGTTTTTAAGGTCCCTTCCAACTCAAATCATTCCACGATTTCCATGACCATCCAGCATCACACTCAGCATACAGGGCTAGGGGGAGAAGAAGGAGGGGAGGATGTTTGGGGTGATGGTGTTTGTCTTCCCCAGTCACTGTTCCAGAATCACAGACTGAGTCAGGCTGGAAGGGACCACAGTGTCCCATCTGGTCCCACCTCCTGCTCCAGCAGGGCCATCCCAGAGCACCTGGCACAGGATTGTGTCCAGAGGGGTCTGGAATATCCCCAGGGAGGAGACTCCACTCCCTCTCTGGTCTCTGTTCAGTGCTGGGTCACTGCCCAGCAAAGAAGTTCTTCCTCCTGTCCAGGTGGAGCTTCCTGGGCATCAGTTCCTGCCCGTTCCTGCTGGGCCATTGCTGGGCCCCCCCAGCAGAGCCTGGGCCCTCCTCTGCCCCCTCCCTGCAGCCCCTGACACCCCCTGGGGAGGGCCCCTCTCAGGCTCTGCTCTGGAGGCTGAACAGCCCCAGCTCCCTCAGCCTTTGCTGCTCCCAGAGATGCTCCAGCCCTTGGGCATCTTTGTTATGACAGATCCCAGTTTTCCTGGGGATGGAGCACCTGCCTGCCTTGGGAAGTGGTGAATGAATCCCTGGCCTTGCTTTGCTTCATGCACAGCTTTTGCTTTCCTTATTAAACTGTTTCCACCACGAATTGTCAATTCAACCCATGAGTTTTCTCACTTTTCCAGTTCTCTCTCCATCCCACTGGAGTGGAGAAAGTGAGTGGTTGGGGGTGCTGAGTGTTGGCTGGGGTTAAACCCCACCAGTGTGACACTAATTAACTGTTAATTAACAGTGCACATACCTGAAGTCTTTGACATCTGCGTCGATCCCGTTCTGAACAGGCAAACCATTTGTTTTATCCATCACATCCCCCTCCTCCTTCAGATCTCCCAACTTATCGCCATCAAATGTGCCCTTATTTTTCTTATCCCCTTTGTCATTCTCATCATTCTCTGCATCCCTTGGCCCCTGGGCAAAAAGAGACATTGTTTTAATAAGCTGAGTTTTCAGATCGATTTTGCTTTCATCCCGAGATGGTCACAAATCAAAGGCCCGTGTCACAATAAAGGAAGTCACTTGCAAACGTTAATTCTTACCAAAAAAAGCAAAATAGCCCCTAACAATTGAAGAAAGGAGGGAATTAGTTCTCACTCTTCCAAGAGATTTCATCTATTCAGCTTCTTCCATTTAGTAATTCAGGGTTTGCTTCTACAGGCTCTAAAAATCCCAACCCAAAATAATCTTATAATTCAAGATGGGACTTCAAAATTCACGACAGCACGTGCTGCAGGGGAATAAACTGAATGAGAGCCTCTCTGGAAGTCACTGGCTCAGTGTCAGAGATGCAGTTATTGACTGGCAAGTGCAAGTGTTGGAGAATCACCTCGTTTTGGGGAGAGGCATCACTGATTTGCACATTGAATTCCAAGGAACAGCTCATTTAAAAGCACTCAAATATATCCCTAACTCAGTCTTGGTTCATGTAATCCTAAAGCACATTTCTTTGGGAGAAAAAGGGGGGGGTGAAAAAGAGGAAAAAACCGATTTCTGTCCTGTTGAGCATTTTATGAGTGGTATTACAGCTCCAGCATTTCTGCCCTTAATGTCTGCCTTTTATTTCACTTGGGAGAAGAATAAAGGGTGATGGTGCCTGGGGCAGTGTTTTGAACAACAAAAGGGAGAGGGAAAACAACATAATTTATGATAAAAAACAGCAAGGGGCATATAAACATATTTATCAGGGCCAGCTTTGGTGCTGTCATAGGGCCAGACATGCAAACCCTGCCTCCCACTTCATCTGAGGGAAGAGTGCTCTGCACACAGCAAGCACTGGATCAACTAAACACTTTCTCCATCCCCCCTAATTGAAGGGGGAGATTTTTTCCCTCATATTTAGGAAAAAAAAGACAGTTTTGAAAGCAATAATCTGGTGCTGCTTCTTAAATAAAATTGTGTTTCCTTAATATTGTAGGGGGGTTTGGAAATGCCAACGTTAAATATAAACTTGGAGCCCAACTGTCCCCCAAACAATGGGATATTCAGCAGTGAGACCCCTGAGTGCCTGTGCTGTGGAGGAAACACCTCTCAGACCCCCAGCTGGGATAAACTGGCTCCTTCCACTGGCTGTTCATTCCTCAAAACTCCTGTTCTGTGGGCTCAGGGCTCACCCAAGTTACAAGGTGCCCACTAGGGAGGGCAGGGATGAAGGGAGTTGCAAACAGCTCCCTGGAGAGCTGAGCACGGCACCTGAGCACAACAAAGGATGGGCTTCCACAATTCCTGGCCCAGCACTGGGCTGATGAGGCAGAGCTGAGGTCCAGCCCCTTCTCCCCACGACAGGGATGGGCACTGATGCCACCTCTCTCCCCACATCCTTAAATTTGAGGCGGCAGCAACTGTGCTCCTTCCTCACCCCAAGGAGCACAGGGATTGGAGCCATTTCTCCATTGGGAATGCTCTGCCTGGACAGCAATATCCCACCTGGAGTGGGTTTGGGAGCTTTGTCCCATGTCTGGGATCACTGCAGGGAGCTTTTTGCTCACCAAGGCTCAGTCAGAACCCAGAGGAGTATCTGCAAACTTGTCCAACCACCAGCTTGGATGGGGTGCTACTGCTGGGGGGCTTAGCCAAAAACCAGGGAATGGCAGCACCTTCCCATCCCTTCCTTCCATCCCAAACCCCCAAGTCAAGGACAATGGTTAAATCTGCTGGTTTGAGACTGGTCAACCTGCCTGTTTGAGGAAAGAGTGAAACTAGGAGCTAATAAAAGAAGAAACATCTGCCTTAGGACTGGATTAACAAACAAACAAATTGAGCAGCAAATAGAGAAAATAACACAACAGGAGTGAGATGTGGGAATCAGGCAGACTTACAAATCCTCCTTTCCTTAGGCAGGAATCCCCAGGAGACGAGCTCAACACATACTCCACCATGCTCACACCCAGTCCTCCACTCTCTGACCGAGGGGAAAGCACCGAGTTGACTTCACTGTTCACGTGAAAGCCCTGCCCAGGTCTTCTCTGAACCATAATGGGTTGGGAAACAGAGTGATCTGGAACAAAAACACGGGTAATTCTTGTAAGAAGATCCAACAGAGGAGGTAAGTCATTAAAGATGTACTCTCCAGGGTCTTATCTGCACTAAGAAGTGCCAACTTTGTGACTCTGGTGCTGCCCATCAGTAAAACCAGGAGGGGGTTCTCATTTTTTAAACATTAGAACCTGTAAACCTACAAGTGAGAACTCCATTAAAATCTAAACTAAACTTTAGAAATTTAAGACTTTAAAGTTGCAATTAAAAGGACAAAGTTCTAGTTTTTATTTTTAGTAAAACTCTTGCACTAGTGCAGTGAAAAACAGTTTTGGTTTGTCATTTAAAACATGATCCTTTTGTTACACCAGCCTGTGTTTGTGTTCTTGGTTTTAAGAACTGCAGTGTTTGTGTCATGATCAGAGACTTTTGTGGCTATTTCCTCAAAAAATGTTTATGAGAACTTCATCTCCTCTTCCTCACCCCATCCTCCTGCACCAGCCCCATCCCTGCTGTGTGAGGCTTTGAGATCCAACCAGGAACAGACTCAGGAGAGACATCTCCAAGTCCTTCTGGGCTCTGCAAAAATCACTGGCTGGGCAAGAAATGACCCTGAATCCCCAAGGAGGGAAGGGAAAGAATTCTCTGAGTCAAAAATAACAGGCAGCAGACATAAGAGTTGCCAGGGGCTGGTGGAAGGGACATGGAAGGGACATCAATATCCAGTGATAGTGATAGTGCAGCTTCCTTATAAAGCAGGCAGAAGCTGCCAGAGCAGTAATTCTATTCTCTCACTGCTCCTGGCTACACTTCCCTCCTTCTCCCCCAGGCCAGCACAGGCAACCATGTGTCCACAAAGTGAAGTGGACTGGGGAGACTTTGTGGGATAAAGACAGCAAAAAAGGGAAAAGCCAGTTGGAACCCAGCTCGAGTCCCCAGCAGGACTCAGTGCACTGCTGCACAACTTGTGTGCCACCAGGAGGGGAAGGAGGACAGGAATGATGCTTTGAATGCTTTAAAACTGGCTTTGGACACTTTAAAACCACAATTTTGAGGCACAGGAGTGAAAACCCAAAGCCAGGTGGGAGGCCTGCAGTGCATGCTGTGGGCACAGAGAGAAGGGATGGAGCCAAGGGTGTCTCACAGCAAACCAGGCTTCACCCTTTCCGTGCAGCCTGGGGACTGGGGGGATTTTGGGGGGCTGTTCCTCCATTTCAGACGAGCCAGAGGGGAAATTGTGCCTTGCCTGGCTTCCAGCCCCTCAGGAACACAGGCTCTGAGGTGCATTAATGGAGAAGAACCAAAGGAGAGAGGAGTCCAAGGGCTGTGACTCCTGGAGCTCTGGGATCAGCCGTGTGGGAGGTGACCTGCCTGGGGGTGGCACAGCCCAACCAGAGGCAGCAGAGGAGAAAGTCCCTTCCTCAGCTGTTGGGAGAGCCTGGCTCAGCCTTTAATCCACCTCAGCTCCAGTCTGGACTGATAAAACCTGGCACAAAGTGCTGCCAAGAGCTGGGGCTGCCGGGGACAGGCACCCCAAAACCTCCCCAGTGCCCAGACTGACCCAACACATCGAATTTTGAGAAGCTTCATCCCCTTTTCACAGTCATTTTTCAATTTAAATAATACAAAACGCCCTCAGCACTATAGCAAAGCCTTCAATTAAATAATGGACGTTTTTGTGAGGGGAAAAGCCCCACACAACAGTGCAGCTGCTGTAAAATCCCATTTCCTGGGAGCTGCAGACGTTTGGGAAGTGCAGGAGATGCCCAGAAGTGTTTAAGGAATGTATTCATCACATATAGAAACCAGAGAAAATAACAAATACAAGGGCAGTATTTCAAACCCAGCACAGGGACTTTTTTTAACATTTAACTGAAACCAACCTGAACACTCCTGAGGTCCAAAATCAGGGACAGTCTCTGATCCAAGATCAAAATCCTTGGCAGATATAATTCAACACTCCTAATTCAAAACATCAATTTGTTTTCTTTTTCAAACTGGTTTTTGTTGGTTTGTTTGGTATTTTTAAAATTGTGGGTGCTTTGGGTTTTTTTGTTCAAACTTTTCAAGTAATTCATCCCAAGGCAGAAAACACATCAGAAAGTTTCAACTGAAATTTTAAGGGTAATTTAAAATTTTTAAGCAAATACACACGAATTTGCACACATTTACATTAAACAACCTTTTGATATGTATGGATATTTTAACTCAATCACAAAGCAATGTGGGGTTTTCTATTTGTTTTTTATTATATAAACCAGATTTTTTTTTAAAATCTTTTCAGAACTCAGTGATTGTGAGTAGATGAGTTGCACATTTCTGTATTTAACCCCAACTAAATTAAAGTAAACAATCAAACTACCTGATGCTCCCCAAGCACTGTCTCTCCACTGATCTCCCAGAAATATCCCTTTTGGTCCATCTTTGCTGGAATCATCAGATTCCCAAAACTTTTTACCCGGCAACAGCTGCTGCAATAAAAAAAAAAAACAACAAAAAAAAAACGAAAAAGAGAAAAAAAAAGAACAAAACAAAGCAAAGCATGATTAAAATAAGCATAAAATGCAAACATAAACCATAAGCAACTCCCTTCTAAACAGGAATCAATCATTAAACATAAACTGATCCATCCAAATATTTACACACACGGGGTGAAAGCCACACGGCAGCTGAGGGAGCAATTCCATCATCCCAATCCTCTTATATTCTTAAATGCTTTATGAACCCCACACGTCAGCACACACATACAACGACACTCTCCAAGCTCCTGGAAAATAATATATATATATATAGTAGAAAAACCTATTGTGATCAGAATACACATCCAGTGACACTCTCCAGCCTCTTGGAAAATAACATATATATGTATAGAGAAAGTAGAAAAAACTATTGTAATCAGAATACACAGACAATGACACTCTCCAGCTTCTTGTAAGAAAATACATGTATATATATGTATGCATATATATACATGTATATGTATGTGTATATATATATATGTAGGTATATATATATATATAGGTTTAGAAAAACCTATTGTGATCATAATATCAGGAGTTCAGCTGAGCTGGGGGGACCTCTGTGAGCACCCAGCACAAATTCCTGCTGCTGGCAGGGCCAGAAAAGCTCAGGAGATGCCAAGAGCTCTCACTTGTCCCCCACCCAGTGACTGCTGAGGACTCCCGGTGTTCCCAAGGTTTTTTGGGAACACTGATGAGACTGAGCAGTTCTGGGCCGTGTGGGTCGGGCTGAGGGGAGGCAAAACAGGTCCTGGGCTCCTGAGAATGAGACAGAGGCATCCTGGGCTTGGGTGAACCCAAGGACAACTGCACTGGAGGTCAGGAGATGGGCCCCATCCAGCAGGTGGGTTTTGGAAATGGCACCTCCATGTGACCAAGGGAATTCCTGCTGCCTGGGATGGCCATCACACCACCAGCCAGACCCACCCTCTGAGGGACAGGAGCACCAGCAAGGAGCCTTTCCTGCTGGAGCTGGGATAAAACTCAAGGAACTGGGAGATGAGAACCTGCATCTGTTTGAAATCTCCACAGAACAAAGAGGAGTCATCAACCAGTGGATCTCTCCTGTATATATGGAGTGCTGAGAACTGATTGGAATCACCTTCAGTGCCCTGCCTGATATCAACTCCTGATGGTAACTCCAGCAAATGTGCAAATTTCAAGCTAAAATTTAAGGGTAAATCAGCTGGTTGCAGATGGAGCAGCAATAACTGATTTCTCAGCAATAACTGATTATTCAGCAATAACTCCCAGCTGCCGTGGGAGCTGGATTGAGACACAATCAGAAAAGCTGTGCTCACCATTTCCTTCTTACCTTAACCAAGCTCTGCCTGTTTCCAGAATCAATCAGTTTTTAGCAATGTGACTCCAGGATTTCTCCTTCCACCCCAAACACGGCGTGGGTTGCTGAGGATTCTCTCAGCTGAACGATAAAAGCAGGGAAGCACCACATTCCCCTTTATGCAATCCAAAAATACCTCCAAATATAAGAACTCCCATCAGCAACACTCGTTTCCAAACAGCCAGACTAACCTGTTCCTCCGTCTGCACCGTGGGGTTGGGGAAGGAGGTGAAAACCAAGGCAGAGCTCTCTAGCATTTATAAACATAAACACACATCAAGTGTCTCACCATTATTTTTTTTACGCTTCTGTCTTTCCAATATTTATAAAAACGCAGTTTTTTTTTGCTCCTGCTGCTGCCACTCAGCAAAAATAACAACTTGCCTTGGTGCTTCGAGGAATTCCCAACAGAAAGTGATTTGAATGAATTAAACTAAATTTTAACTGCAACTAAAACCATTTCTCATTTCCTCTGACAGCATCTCACGGTGGAAAGCACAAACTGTGCTGCAGCCACATCTCCAATCACGAAATCCCAGAATGGTTTGGGTTGGAAGGACCTTAAAGATCAGCCAGTGCCACCCCAGACAGGAAAGAATGAGCAGAATAGAGCATTTTCCAACCTTAATGATTCCATGATTTTCTTTCCAAGGATAAAGAAGATGGACTTTTTATGTGGGCCTGGAGTGACACAACAAGGGGGAATGGCTTCCCACTGCCAGAGGGTAGAGTTAGATGGGATACTGGGAAGAAATCCTTCCCTGGGAGGGTGGGGAGGCCCTGGCACAGGTTGCCCAGAGAAGCTGTGGTTGCCCCTGGATCCCTGGAAGTGTCCAAGGCCAGGCTGGTTGGGGCTTGGAGCAACCTGGGCTGGTGGAAGGTGTCCCTGCCCATGGCAGGGGGTGGAGCAAGATGAACTTTAAGGTCCCTTCCAACCCAACCCAGTCCAGGATTCTCTGAAACCTGCGGCAGCTCTGGGTCAGTCAGACACTGCCCTGGCTGGGGGTGACTTAAGGCTAATTCAGCACTTTACTGTTTCCCTACTACCCTCTACCTCGTTCTTAAGGAAGAAAATAATCCCCCTTCCAACAGAATCCTGCAGATCTGCATCCCAACACCCTCAGTTTTGCAGTGAATCACTGACAGGGTCAGCAAACACTAATTCTCACGATCTCGTGGACACACACCACAACCAACCACAGCTCTGTCCCCTCCAGTTTAATCTTTCCCCTCCAGAAACATAAAGTTTCCAACTGGAATTTCTGTACCATAAGCAGAAACAATTAGGATATAGACATTTATTGCACATACAGATCCTGGATGAAGTTACAGATACCTGGGAAAGCCAAAAGCCAATATTAACAGATGGTAACGGGGGTCTTTGTTCTGTCAAGTGCTGTTCCAACCAACACCAGAGGGTTACCAACAGCAATCATCTGCACTGAATTATGCAACAGGCTGCCAAGACAATGAATTTTTCCTCAGGGAAAGTTGTCAGTTGCAATGGAGTTAAAAAAAAAGATATTTTAAGTGACTATCAGCCAGTTCTGCAGGTTGAAGATTTCAAAAGAACAAGCAGCGGTTTAGAACGAGCCTCGTTTATTCATTCCCTGGTTTTTATTAAAATTGACCCTATCTAGTATGAAAATAATCCCTCTAAGCCCTCTTACAGAGGACTTAAGAGTTAGGCCAATATTCAATTTAGCAGAGAGGGGAGGAGGGGATGACTTACAGATCAACAAAAGCCATTCCTCAACCAGCAAGTGCACACAGATCCCACTGAGATGGGATTATGAATTAGACAAATTAAGAAAACTGATCCCCCTCAGATAAGGCAAATATGAAGATAAAAGAAGCCATCTGTGCAGCTGGAGAACTCAGTTTATCCCCAGCAACAGGTAGGAGAAGGCAGAGTGTGTATCCACACATCCCACCCTGATGGCATCGACCCCCAAAAGTGCTGCCAGCTCAGAGCCAGGAAGGCAGGGTGAGCTCCCAGCAGGCAGTGCCAGCCCTGCCCTGCTGTCCCACAGAACAGGCAGCTTTCTGCCAGCTCAGGGAGCTCAACTGGCTCACTGAGAGCACCAGGAAAAGGCAGGATCATAGGACTGGGAATGTGTGACCATCCCAGTGTGCTCTGGCTCAGAGCACATCCTGACGTGCCAGTGGAGCTGCTGTGGCACCGTCACCAGCTGCAACCCACCTCCAAAGCTGCCAGAGCTGGGGAAACTGGAGAACTGAACACAAACATTATCCCAACTGCCAATACTGCCCAGCCTAGCTGCCAGGGAATCAGATTTATGAGAACACAGCACAGGCAGCATTAGCAGGGAAAGCAGAGACGCAGGGGTTTAGTTTGGGGGTCTTTGCTTTTGTCTGGTTTGTGGTTGTTCTCTTTAAATGAGGTACAAGAATGTCCAGGCCCGGTGTCAAACACTCTCTGCAGGGGCTTATCCAACACTTCCCCAGGCACTAAGGGGACACAAACAGGGTCAGAGAGTCACAGAGCAGCCTGAGCTGGAAAGGACCCACAAGGATCATCCTGACCCTGCCCAGGACACCCCAAAAATCCCACCCTGTCCCTCAGAGCATTGTCCAAACCCTCCTGGAGCTCTGGCAGCCTTGGGGCTGTGCCCACTGCCCTGGGGAGCCTGGGCAGTGCCCAACCAGCCTCTGGGGGAAGAACCTTTGCCTGAGATCCAACCTGAGCCTGCCCTGACACAGCTCCAGCCGTTCCCTGGCTGCTGTCCCTGCTCACAGCCCCTCCAGCCTCTGATGTTGCAGAGCCATAACACAACCACCCCCAGGGACTGCAGCAATTCCACTGCCCACGGTCACACCCACCCCAGCCCCCAGCACTCCCACCTGCAGGGGCAGCAGCACAGCAAGGATTAAATGCTTCTCAGATAAGCACATCAGATTTCTTACCACATTTCAAGGGCAGGGTGAGATGCACTGCTATCCCTAATAGTCACATGTCGTCATTTTTGGTCCAGTTCATTCAATTTTGAGGTTAAACACCCACCAGTTGCCTCATGTCTCTCTGTCCCCATCCTCCTCCCATCCTCTGGATTAAGTTTCAGGCAGCAACTCGCCCAGCTGCTCTTTCACTCCAGACACAGACTTATCTCAGCACAACCTCCTCCAAACCCAGCCCGTTGCCCAAATGCCTGTAATGTGCTGAGGCCAAAGCCAAACTCCACCTCACAGCCTGTGTTGCCCACTATCTCAAAAACACCAATATCCACTGCTGCAAAGGCACAGATAAAAGGGATTTAAGCAAAGAACAGCAGACATGCAGCTCCCCATCCTGGGAGAGGAGGAGAACTCACACAGCTCATGTCAGCTCAGAGAAGTGTCACAGAACAAAGGCACAAACAGCAGGGCCACAT
Source organism: Chiroxiphia lanceolata (assembly GCF_009829145.1). NCBI lineage: Eukaryota > Metazoa > Chordata > Aves > Passeriformes > Pipridae > Chiroxiphia > Chiroxiphia lanceolata. The sequence continues at coordinate 1,952,172 of NC_045660.1, read as the reverse complement.
GTGCTGGGCTTCAGCAGCAAAACCCACAGGCAACTGCTCAGTGAAGCTCCAGGATGAGCTCCTTCATCCCACTCAACTACCTGGACAAGGTGCTGAAAGGGGAAGGAACACAGCTCCCTCTTTGGAGGGTGCTCTCAACACCACTGACCACATTCACCACCTACAGCCCAAAGCTTTGCCACTTCAGAGTGGAGCAAAAGGGTTTCGGTGGCTTTTGTCAGTCTCACAATGGAAATTTTGGGGATTTGAGGCTGGGTGCAGTGGAGGGTGGGAGTCTGAAGATGGAAATGGTCAAGAAACAAGAGAGATGAAAGTTCTGAGGCTTTTTTTAAAAATTATTCTTAATTTTCTCAGATAAGGATATCTGTTCATCTCCAAATATTATCTGCATTTTGACAGCAGGAGAGAGAAGAGATGGAACTGTTTGGCAGTGCCCTTTAAAAAACTGCTCTGATGTCTTCAGAGCCACAAACTCCTGAAATCACCAAGAAGCAAGAAAACAAGAAGATAAAAGATACACTAAAAGCATAAACACTCTTTCCCTCATCTTCCTCCTCCAAGTTTTCCACTATCAACTCCAAGAACAAGATTACTGACACTTCCTGCAGGGAAGGCTCAGAACGTACAAGACAAAGAAATACAAATAAAATTCTCTCTTCTCCTCATTTATTTAATTTTCCTTATTTATTTCACACTTTCTTCATGAGTTTCCTTCTCATTCCAGGAGCAGGAGGAAGGGAGGAAACCATCAGTGCCTTGCTAAGGTACCTAAACTGCACAAAATCAAAGTGTGGAGCTGAAGAACATGGTCTTGGAAAGCCAATACTCAAATCCTGCGGGATCTCAGCTCACAGAGCTCCTGGAATCTTGGCCAGCTGGATCTACCTGGAAAACCTTTGGGGAGATACAGAGAAAATGCAATGGATGAAGGAGGAAAAGTATGAGACTGAGGGAGAAACACCTCAAGAGAAACAAGAGAGAGCGGTTTAGCTGCAAGAGGAGGGTGAAATGTCACCTTTCCTGGAAAATCGTGCTCATTCCAGGATGTGGAAAAGCCCGGCGACAAAAGGATGCCACGGCCAAAACTTTCCACATCACAGTTACAAGAAGAAGGGGAAAATAAAAGGTGAGTCACTGCTGCAAGGCAAACCTCCAAAGCACAAACCCAACCTCACTTCTCTCAGAGACGCCTGAGTAAACTAAGAGCTGGGAAAACTCAGCATTTTCAGGAATTTCTTCAGGCATCAAAGCTCCGTGACCTAATGCCATGACAAGCACAACACAACTGCTGGACTCCCTCTGAACATGCTCTCAGAGCGTGCACACTCCCTGTCTGAAAAGGAACCTCTTGCCCCAGTGAGGTGCCAAAAAACAATCTTCAGGGAACATTCCCACCCCCGTCATTCCACTGGCAGGCTGCACATGGAGCCATGGCAGCTGCTTTGCAGCAGCTTTAGACAGATTTTTAATGTCAGGTTTTCTCCTTTCTAAACCATTTTCACCTGCTCTTAGTCAACAGTCTCACTGTAGTTAATCCAACCTGGAGAAACAGAGGTTCTCCTATCAAGGGACATCGAATTAAAATCCAGCTCATTATTATGATGAAGAGAAGGAAGGAGAGGAAGGAGGTCTTTCACCTGAGAGGGCACCTTCCTATGAATCCCATCACACCACAGTCCTCGTTTGCTGCTTTCTCCAAAACAGTGACTTCAGGGTTCTAAGGATTTTCATTTCTTTTTTTAAATGTGGCTCACAAACTTGGTAACAGAGACAGGATGGACTAAATGTGGATAAACAAACTGAACTTGAGAGGAACACACCAAGGAAGGCTCTCCAAAACAGACCTACATCGAGCTGACCTGCCACACATTAATAATCTCCTCCAAGACATGATTTTCTCCTCGGTGCTCTTCCACAAGAGCACTGACTGAAGGCAAAAGGAGCCAGGCAAGGAAGAAAAGCATTTACATCCAACTTCCAGGAAGATAACACAGCCAACTACAGTAACAAGTTATTCTTTCAAGTTACCCTAAAAACAGGTGAATTCTCTTTTTCCAAAGAAACCCAAGGGGCATCTCCCCCAAATCTGCCACCTCCTCGCTGTGCTGGGAGATTAAAACACCTCTGCCTGGGTTTCTGGGGAGTTTGAACTGAGGGGTTCATTATCTGCCCCCTCCTGTAAGCTCCCTGTCCTGCCTGAAGCCTTTATCACTCCTGCAGCCCTGGATTAGGTTGCTCAGCTACTTCAAACGTTAAACACAGCCCTGGGCTTTGTGACAGGAGCCAAAAAAAAAGGTGGCCAGGAGTGGAACCAGGGCAGCAGACAATGCCAGGCAGCCAACCCCACACCACCATGGGCTCTGAGCTCACTGGGGCCCAAAATAAACCTGCTACAAGTATTGTAACACTTGTCACACGATATATTTCTGTTCTTTTACAACCACCACTCCACTGTTTGATGATCCAACAGGTGGAGGCTTAGCTGTTCCTCCTACTAAGACAGATTCCAGCCTGACAGGTTTTTAGTTTGTTAAACCACACACACACACACACTCACACACTTCCCAGTCAGAAGGGAGAACTCTCAAGTTCAGAATCATTCCAGCAGCTCAAAAAACTGCTATTTCAATCCCTCCTTCCCCCAAAACACAGAGATTAAGTGGTTTTCTTCCCCATGCCTTTCACTTACCTCTCCCATGGCCCGTCCCTCCAGAGCAAGTGCTTGGAAATCATGATTCAGTTCATCCATGGAACGCACCTGTTTAGAGATGGGGAAGGAAAAGACATGAAGAAATGCTTTTACTTGCTGGGGTTTTATGATAATCATAGTTTATGGCAATCTTTCTGATACAGACTGAAAGCTACATTCCCTATTACAGCATGTAACAAAGTTATGGAGCTCCACAGCATGACTTACCTTTATGACTCCCAGAAGCTGCAACATTTATATACTTCTATTATTAAATATATACATATTATACACAGATTTATTTAAACATGTTAAATTTACACTTGCACAAGGAAGGAACAACTAGCAATTACTTTGAAGACACACAAAATCCAACACAACTGCCTTTGCTTGTATTTCACAGTTGCTTGGTTTCAGGTGAGAGAGTCAGGGAGTCAGCACCATTTCAGGTGGAAATCAAGTCAAACCTCCTGTATTAACCAGGCAAAATTACATTCAAGTTAAACTGATATGAAAGAGAAAAACATAATGGTGTGATTTCATGAAAATTGAGTCATTTAGAAGAGAAGAAGAAAAGCAGCAATTTAAAACTGTTGGTTAAGTTCATAAAACCACAATGTGCCAAGTTGGAAGGGACCCCCAAGGCTCATGGAGTCCAACCCTCAGCCCTGCACAGGCCCAGCCCCAAGAGTCACCCCCTGTGCCCCAGAGGATCAGCCAAACCCTCCTGCAGCTCTGGCAGCCTTGGGGCTGTGCCCACTGCCCTGGGGAGCCTGGGCAGTGCCCAACCAGCCTCTGGGGGAAGAACCTTTGTCTGAGATCCAACCTGAGCCTGCCCTGACACAGCTCCAGCCCTTCCCTGGCTGCTGTCCCTGCTCCCCCAGAGCAGAGATGGTGCCTGGTATGGACTGGATATGTTGAAAATGCAAGAAACCACTTCTGATTTTTATTCCTGACAGATGCAGCCCCTGAACACGTGTGCAGAAGCAAATAAAAAAACCCCCAACAACTATGGACTTGAGGACAAAGCACAGAAGTCAAACCACGTGCTGGGACCGTGAGGAGATCATGGCCCTCCCCAGGCACCACCCCTGTGTCCCAGCAGCCACCAACACTCAGGCAGCATTCCACACCTCCTACTCCAGGTTCACAAGAGCCCTGCAGCCCAACAGGTCTCTGCTGCACCTCTGTGCTGAGCAGGGCCTGGTTTATAAAACACTCAGTTCTGAGTAATGCCCACACTGTGCTCCTGGCTCCTCACAGCATGCTGAGGATTAACACACAGGGTTTAGTTGTGTCTCACTGAGGATGGAGCAGGTGATCCAAACATAGAGGGAAGTAGGTCAGGAATACTTGGTGGGTGATTTACAGGACCAAAACCACCCCAAAACTGCTCTAGATGCTCACACACCACCAGTGCCCAGTTACACCATGGCCACTGAGCTCGACCCTGCTTCTGATACTCAAGGCACCACTTCCAGCAGAACCAAGTCAAGACTTTGAGGTGATTACATTTTACTTCAATTTTAAGACAAGACTCTATCTATCTCACCCAAGAATATCAGATGTAGGGAAAGCAGCACAGATAACCTCCAGAAATCCCCTCCAGCCTGAATTCTTCAACTATTCTGTGACCACACCACTTTGCAAAAGATTATTAATATATTTTTAAATTATCTAATATATATTTACATAATTTGCAAATCCTCAGTGGTTGGTCACTCAGAATCTCAGTTTAAAAATCAGGTGTCCCCTCGTTACTGCATCTCGGCTCAAAGGGATTTTCAGTTATGCCACCATCTCTCCACCTTGTGTGGTGACATTTGTCACTGACCACGAGCACCGAGTGAGAGCAGGACTGCACCTTCCTGAAATGACAGCTCTGGGCAGCACCAGGGACTGTGCCTCCCTGTCAGCTCCAGCCCAGCTCTGCAGCACAGGCAGCTCTGCTGCTGCTGCCACACAAATGTCAGTCAGACCAAATTCTTCCATGAAGCACTTGAGGCTGAACTCATGGGAAGTGCTGCAGCCCCCAGACCTGCCCAGCCACAGGAGCAGGCAAGGGACAAACTGTTGTTTTAGTGAGGCACGTGAGGGCTCGAGAAGCTGAGCAGAGATTGAGCAGGTGATGTGTGTCCCTCTGGCTGCTGGAGGGATGTCACAGTGACCCATGGCTGTGGCCACAATGGCTCAACCCAGGGCTCTCAGTGCTGGGGGACAAACAGAGGCTGCTTGGGGCCCCCCCAAAAAATAACCTCCCAAGAGTGGATGCTGAGCTATGGGAACCTTGAAACAGGGCAGCTAGAGAGACGGAATCATTACACTCCCAACATGAAGCAAAAGGGTATTAAGCAGCATTTGTATTTGGGTTTGGATATCATGGAATCAACAGAGCAGTTTGGGTTGGAAGGACCTTAAAGCCCATCCAGTGCCACCCTCTGCCAAGGGCAGGGACACCTTCCACCAGCCCAGGTTGCTCTGAGCCCTGTCCAACCTGGCCTTGGACACTTCCAGGGATGGGGCAGCCACAGCTTCTCTGGGCAACCTGGGCCAGGGTCTCAAGGCCCTCACAGCCAAGAATTTCTTCCATATATCTAATTTAAACCCACTCTGGCAGTGGGAAGCCACTGCCTCTTGTCCAGTCACTCCAGGCCCTTATCAATAGCCTCTCTCCCTCTTTCTTTCTGGCTCCCTTCAGGTACTGGAAAGTCACAATTTGGTCACCCTGAAGTTTCTCTTCTCCAGGCTGAACAATCCCAACTCTCTCACCTTTCCTCACAGCAGATCTGCTCCATCCCTCTGGATCAGCTTTGGTGCCTCCTCTGCTCTCACTCCAACAGGTCCACGTCACACAGTAGGAAGGGGCTGCCTCCACCACCTCCCCAAATATACTTTACCCCAGTCACCATGAAAAGCAGAAAAACAAAATAATATTGGCTTCTCTATCAGTCATCAGAGGGGGGATAATGAAAGAAATTATTCACTACAGGTATTTAAGTCACATCCCTAATCATCTCTCTTTATCCATAATTACCAGAATTGCTGAAAAGCGTTTTCTAAATCGTGTCTTTGTGCCTGACTTCCAGCACTCCATGCTCAAACTGTCTATAATCACCAAACTGAGGCCCTTTCTCCCAGTTCTTTTATCTGCACTGACCATTGTGTCTATTTATTTGTAAGACAGATCAGTTTGTTATTCCATTTTCAAAGACTGTACCCAAAAGATCCTTTTCTCATTTCCCTTCTATAATATTCAATACCAGCACCTCTTCACCTCATTTTCTTGCACAGTACACAAATATCACAGGGCTTATCATGGAATCACAGAATCAGCTGGGTTGGAAGGGACCTCTGAGATCATCAAGTCCAACCCTTGATCCAACCCCGCTGTGGTTCCCAGCCCATGGCACTGATGCCACATCCAGTCTGTCCTTAAACACCTCCAGGGATGGAGAATCCACCCCCTCCCTGGGCAGCCCATTCCAATGGCTGAGCACCCTCTCTGCAAAGAAATTCTTTCTAATATCCAACCTAAATCTCCCCTGGCACAGCTTAAGACCCTCTTGTCCTACTGCTGGTTTCTGGGAGCAGAGTCTGACATCCCCCCCAGCTCCCCCCTCCTGTCAGGGAGTTGCAGAGAGTCAGGAGGTCTCCCCTGAGCCTCCTCCTCTCCAGGCTGAGCCCCCCCAGCTCCCTCAGCCTCTCCTCACAGCACTTGTGCTCCAGTCCCTTCCCCAGCCTCGCTGCTCTTCCCTGGACCTGTCCCAGCCCCTCCATGTCCTTCCTTCTTCATTTCCCTTTAAAGAAGAACAAATGCTGTCTGAAACAGCAGAACACAAAGCCAAAGCCACGACTTCCAGCACCTCAGTATTCTAAAACCAGGCAATCAAAGATATAGATCATCTTCCAGCTCATTGGGATCTGTTCCTGTTAAGGATCCCTGAGCTCTAAGGAGCTCAGACACGTAGAACAGAGTCAGGATGGTGTAAATAACAGAAACAAGGAGGTGCACAGAGAGAGAACTTCCTCCCAGGTGAGCACTAACAGCAATGAGATTTGATGACCATAAAATCTGGTTCAGCACTGAGCCAGAGATTTGAAAGAAATCCAGAAGACAACGCCAAGAGAAATTGGCTGCATGGGAAGAGATGCCCTGACATCTGGATACGACATGACAACCTGGCTCCTGGGAGGGAGAGGTGATCTCCACAAGCTTCAGGAGCACACAGAGATGTCAGATGTTCTCCCCGCTCCTTCCCAAGTGATCCAACAAAAGCTGACTCCTGCTCTCAGCCAGCAGCACCCCGAGGTTGCATCCCTGTTTCGGCCTCTTCCAGGCAGGCTGGGCCTCTGCAAAGGGAGATGCAAAGTGCACATCCCCACAGGAGTAGAGCTGTGGAGAGGACTCCTCCTTTCTGATCCCACAGAATACCAGCCAGATCACTTTGGAATCACACTTCCCAAAAATAAGGCTCTGCAGGTATCTCAGGGGATTGTACACCAGCTTTATGGAGAATTTATATTCACCTACACGGACACACAGCAAAACCAGCCAAGGCAAAAAATTCCACTCTTAACCCCCAAGGATTTTTTTTCTTCCCTCTTATACAGCTGATGTTTCCCCAGGAAGAAAAACAGATCAAATATCTACATTTATTAGGGGTAACAGTGACTGAAGGGGGTGTAAATATCTATTTCTATTAAGCCTACCAATTATGTTAAAGAGGGAAACCAAAGCAAACCAGAAGGTTGCTCCTGCCAGCCCCACCTTTCCAGGTTCCCATTCCCTGCTCCCCATTTTAGAGGCTGCCTTTCCCCTTCCTTAGGCCAGGATCTATCTGTCCCCCAGCACTTGTTCTCCCACCCACCCTCATTCCCACTCCTGGTCAGGAGTGCACATCCCCCCAGGAGCAGAGCTCTGGAGAGGACTCCTCCTTTCTGATCATACACGACACCAGCCAGCTTGCTTTGGAACCCCACTTCCCAAAATTCAGGCCGTGCACATCAGCATCACGCTGCTGAACGAGCTACAAACCATTCCATCACACCAGAACATCCTTCCCCTTCCCATCAAAGGCTGTGAATGCACTCGGGAATTATGTAAATCTCATTCAAGAAGAGCAATTTGCACGCAGGCTGCTGGAGGAATGTGTGTCACTGTAACACACTGCAGCTACAGCCACTCCACTGACTCAGAAATAATTCCCTGCACACCCCAAAGCGGATTCACCACCGGCCATGCCCAGGAACTGAAGCAAATCCACCAGATCCTGCACTTCAGTGAGGCTGAGGGGAATTCAGCCCCTCCAGAGGCCTCTTCACCAACCCTCACCTCTGCTCTGAAAAACGGGTGATAAAGCAAGACACAGCTGAACTCCTCACTGCACATCTCTCTGGGTCAGACCTTTGAATATTATTCTGTGTCCTGAGTCCCAGGATCACTGAGGTTGGAAAAGCCCTCCCAGCCCATGGATCCCCCCTGTGCCCAAGGCCCACCTTGTCCCCCAGCCCAGAGCACTGAGTGTCACATCCAGGCCTTCCTGGGACACCTCCAGGGGTGGGGACTCCAAACCTCCCTGGGCAGCCCCTTCCAGGGCCTGACCACCCTTTCCATGGAGAAATTCCTCCTGATCTCCAACCTGAGCCTCCCCTGGCACAGCTTGAGGCCGTTCCCTCTCCTCCTGTCCCTTGTTCCCTGGAAGCAGAGCCCGACCCCCCCAGCTCCCCCTCCTGTCAGGGGGTTGCAGAGCCAGAAGGTCCCCCCTGAGCCTCCTTTTCTCCAGGCTGAGCCCCCCCAGCTCCCTCAGCTGCTCCTGCTGCTCCAGCCCCTTCCCTGGACACCTCCAGCCCCTCAATGTCTTCCTTGTCATGAAGGGCCCAGAACTGGACACAGGATTTGAGATGTCCCACACCAGAGCCCAGCATAGAGGGACAATCCCTGCCCTGGCCCTGCTGCCATACCAGTGCTGGCACAGCCCAGGTGCCCTTGGCCTCTTGCCCTCCTGGGCACAGCCTGGCTCGTGTCCAGCCACTGTCACCAGCACCCCCAGGGCCTCTTCCACCTTTCCAGCTGCTCTGCCCCCAGCCTGGAGCTGCAGGGGGCTGTTGTGACCCAAAGACAGGACCCAACACTTGGCCTTGTTGAGCCCAACGAACCCCTCGGCCTCACACACACACTGGGGCTCCAGAGGCCTTTTCCAATTCCCAGAGCAGACACCCACTGCCTGTTTCAGGAGGATGAAACACAGTGTTTTCAGCTCTCACCTACTGCAGATTCTAATAACCCAAACTCATTTCTCCCTGGGTCAGTGGCCACTTCAAACCTCCACCTCTCAGGCAGCAAGAGTCTCTCAGCAGCTCTGAATCAAACATTCGTTGTTGAGGATTTTTTCATCCCCGTGGGTTTTCCAGCCCCTCAAGCAGCATGCAGCCAGTTTTTGCCAGGCAGCCACCTTACACAGGACAACTGCAGTTTATTTATTTTTAAATAAGACTAGAGGGCCTCACCACCACAAAACTCAATGACAGCAACTCAGAAGCAAATGCTTTTTGTGGTTCCAAAGCCACCCAGACACTAGTCCTCGTCCACCTGGAGCACTTTGGAATTCACAGAGCTACACCAGACACAGGGAATGCACAATTCCAGCAGCTAAAGATGTTCTCTGTGCTGGTCCCTGTGGTGCTGAGCCTGCTGCTCACCTACCACCCAAACCCAGGGCAAGACACTTTTCCCTGCGTGAAACACACTCTGTCATAGATTTAAGTTTTGGAAGTTGCCTCATATAGAAGAGCAAAGACTCAGGTGATCATCTTGGGCATCACCAAAGAGCCAAAGGTCTGGTTCACCCACAGAGGGGGAGAGTGGAGGGATCAACTGACAGACAGGAGTCAGGACCAAATCCCTCCTGATACACCTCCAACACATCATCCCAAACACAGCGTGGTGCCCCTGCAGCACAGCAAAGGATATGCAGGGAAGGGGCCAGGGAGATGTTCCAAGGGCTGGAGCCAGGCTGGGAGAGCTGGGGGAGTTCACCTGGAGAAGAGAAGGCTCCAGGGAGAGCTAAGAGCCCCTTGCAGGGCCTAAAGGGGCTCCAGGAGAGCTGGAGAGGGACTGGGGACAAGGCATGGAGGGACAGGACACAGGGAATGGCTTCCCACTGCCAGAGGGCAGGGAGAGATGGGACATCAGGGACAGATTCTTTCCTGTGAGAACTGCAAATCCCACTATTTCCTCTCTGTGTTCAGGGTGGCAGCTGGAAAAGCTGTGCCACGTGTCCCATGGTTAGAAAATAGAAAATAGTCATGCCTTCCCCTGCATCCCAGAAGGATTCCAGCACAGGAAGGACATCAACCTGTTGGAGCGAATCCAGAAGAGGCCACTAAGATGATCAGAGGGCTGGAGCAGCTCTCCTGGGAGGAAAGGTTGGGAGAGTTGGGATTGTTCAGCCTGGAGAAGAAAAAGGCTGGGTGACCAAATCTGGCCTTCCAGCACCTGAAGGGAGCTGACAAGAAAGATGGAGAGAGACTATTTCCAAGGGCCTGGAGGGACAGGACACAGGGAATGTCTTCCCAGTGCCAGAGGTCAGGGTTAGATGGGATATTGGGAAGGAATTCTTCCCTGTGAGGGTACTGAGGCCCTGGCCCAGGTTGCCCAGAGAAGCTGTGGCTGCCCCTGGATCCCTGGAAGCGTCCAGGAGCAACCTGGGACAGTGGAAGGTGTCCCTGCCTGTGGCAGGGGTGGAACTGGATGAGCTTCAAGGCCCTTCCCACCCCAACCAGCCTGTGATTCCATGATTCCCAGAAACCTGCAGCACCAAACCCAAGCACCCAAGAGGAGCCAGGGCACGGCTGGTGCTGCAAAGCCCAGTTAATTTTAACCCAGCAAACAACCAGGCCCAGGGGGCTAAATGGCACTTGTCAAAAGGAATCCTGCAGTCAGTTAAATTAACAGCAGCCAGGGCCCCAAACTGTCCTTCTGATTACTAAACAGGGATGTGAAGGGCCTCACAAATTAGCATGAGAGCAACAGTAAATTTACCTTGGGATTTCCAGCACCGTCTTTTTTATTCTAGAATAATCCAAGTGGGTTTTTTTTTCCCCCTCCCAACCAGCAAAGCAGCTGAATTGTAATTTTAAGTAAATATTAATGTCAACAATCAGTGGTAATACTGCCCCTCATATTAAGCAAATATGGTTGCTAATATGACCTTTACATATAAATTCCAAGTGCAAGACTGTATCCCATTTCATGGGCTGCAGGTATCTCAGGGGATTGTACAGCAGCTTCATATATTAAGGAATCCTCATTTATGGAGAATTTATATTCACCTACCCAGACACGCAGCAAAACCAGCCAAGGTAAAAAAATTCCACTCTTAACCCCCGAGGATTTTTTTTCTTCCTCCTTATACAGCTGATGTTTCCCCAGGAAGAAAAACACAAGTGGAATTAAACAAAGAAATACAACAATCAGACACACAGGAAGAAAAAAAAAATTCAAAAACTAACTAGAAAGTCCTTTGGAGAAAAAGAAGCTAAAAAATAACCAGCTGAGAAATATCCTAGTGATGATCTAAAGCAAAATTGTCTTTAAAAGTGCACCATGAAGGTTCATGATCTTTATTTTAATTTTTGAAGCTGGACATTAAACAGATCAAATATCTGCATTTATTAGGGGTAACAGTGACTGAAGAGGGTTTAAATATCTATTTCTATTAAGCCAATTATGTTAAAGAGGGAAACCAAAGCAAACTAGAAGGTTGCTCCTGCCAGCCCCACCTTTCCAGGTTCCCATTTCCCACTCTCCATTTTAAAGGCTGCCTTTCCCCTTTCCCAGTACTTCCTTAGGATCTATCCTGCCCCCAGCACTTGTTCTCCCACCACCCCTCTCCCCCAGTTCCCTTTCTGCCCAGGAGGCCCCTGCTCCCACCGAGGCAGGCTGGGCCCTGCAAAGCCAGGGATTTCTGCAGCTGGAACATGTAAATGGCTGATTTCAATATTTCTTTGATCTGCAGCAAATTACAGGGCCCAGTGCTGCCCTCAGTCCTGCCAGCCAAGCAAACCAGCTCCAGGGGATCCCAGACATTCCTCCCTAGGGAATTCTGGGCGAAGCACCTCGAACTCATCCACCATCCCAGCAAACAAAAGCTCAGCCAGGGCCGGGTGCTGGGAGCACAAAGCCACGGGAAGGGCTCATTCCTCAGCCTCTGCTGACCCTGGGCAGCCTGGATGGGGGATGTTTGACAATGCTGGGGGGCTCCTGGCAGGCACCACCACCAGGGTTTGCCTTAAAGTCGTGGCAAGGGAGCCTGGAGGGATCCTCCAAGGATTTCAGCTCTGCACGAGCTCGGGGGGCCCACCCTGCTGAGGGACCACTTGTTTGGCTTTTCTCTTCTGCAGAATAACGTGGGAAGTCATGTTACACTGGGAAATCATGTTACACTTACACTCCTCAGGACAGACAAACGTTATGACTTCCCAGCTCCTAAACCAGAATCCCAGAACTGTTTGAGTTGGAAGGGACTTTAAAGCTCATCCAGTTCCACCTCCTCCCATGGGCAGGGACACCTTCCACTGGACCAGGTTGCTCCAAACCCTGTCCAACCTGGCCTTGAAGATGAGCAGCATTTTGTTTCCCTGAGAAGAGATGAGAGATTCCAAGTTCTCCCTGTTTGCACAGGTACATTCCAGGTACACCTCCAAAAGTGTGATTATTACTTGAATGTTTATTTATAACTCATGTGCACTCCGTAAGTGTGAAAAGGCTGAGGTCATGTAACATTCCCATCCTCCAGGCCTCCACATTTCAAGTCTTTCCCAATTTGCCCATAAAAAAATCATCCAAAAAAGCACAACCAAACATTATTTTTAGTAAGATATTCCTTAAAAAAAAATTTCAGCATTACTGTAACACCAGAATTGAGGCAGTGAGAACAAAAATCATCCATTAGAATGGAGAGTAGAAAACAAACAAAAAAAAAGCACAGCTGGTTGAGGAGCCTAAATGCTTTGTAGCACTGGATTTATATACTCACAGATTGTTCAAGCTTTTTAAATCAACTAAAGGTTTACAAATTTCGGATGGAAACAACTGCCTCCTCCTCAGCTGGGGGAGGCTGCCTGAGCTGGTCTTGTTTGAACAGCTCACACAGCAGGTTATTTAGAAAATATCAGCTCTCAGTGCATTCATACACACATTTATAGGATACAGGAGAGGGGGAATGTATTTCCCAGCTGACAGTAAGAAAAGCATCACACACTCCAACACCAGGTTTGCCACCAACTACCAGACCCAGGGTTCAAATATGTTGTTCCACCAACTGATTACAGCCCTATTTTTAGCCCTCTCCTATAACAATAGTGGGTAAAGAAAGAATGTGAAGTCACAAGTATTAGACAGGATTAGGTGGTTTAACTACTATTTTTGTAGTAAAGGATCCATCGTTAGAATTGCTACTACCATTAGCACTGGAAGCAAAAAGCTATTGAAATGGCAGATTGGCTAATGCTGTACCTGGCACTGGGCCAAGATGATTAATGATTCAGAGGACAGAAATAACTGCAAGAAAAGCAGCCTTTCAGAGGGGCTCTCCTTCGTTAGCTAATTATGTTTTGCCTCAGATTTTATTCACCCAGGGAAGAGCTTCATTAACGTGGAATTTAGGTTACCCTGCGATGGCTCAGCACATATTGTTGGGGTGCAAAATTGAAAAATATTAAGTGACAGGTGAAATAGTCTTAATTTTGCCCCTCTGGAGCTGGCAATGCCTTGGGAAAACTGTGCTCAGCACCCCAGGTGTGTGTCTGGGTCAATGGTGCTGTGCAAGCACTCAGGGCTACACTAAGATTTGGTTTATGTCCACCCAGCAGGGCTTTTCCTTTCACTCCCACTCCCACTCTGACCCTCCAAGGTTTAAATTCAGAGGGAAAAGGTATAAAGAAGGGACACAGCACTGTCTAATTGCAGTGCCAAGCTCTGCCAGGAGCAGATGTGAGTGGCCCTGTGCCACACCAACTGCTGGCAACGAGGCTTTAGGAACAGTCAAGTTTCACCCCACAAAGTCTGAAGCAAAACTTCTGCACAGGGTAAATCACACATCCAGATGTTCCCAATAAAAACAACTGCCCTGGAATAAAATCCTTAGTGGAGGCAGGAGCAACAGGAGAGCTGGGAGCAGATCACTCACATCACATGGCACTGCACAAAGGCAAGATCAGAGAAAACAGCCTAAAACTGCCTCAGACACACCTAAGAGCAAGTTTTTAGACCCAGGCAACAGCAGAGCCACTGCTCTGGAACAGCCCCTGGCCAGGGACATTCCCGAGTAGCCGGAATGACTCCTGGCAGTTTGTGAGGAAGAGGCAGCTGGGGATGGATTGGGTGGGTCAGATCTTACCAAAAGTTTTCAAAAATGAATCACAACCTGCTCTGCAGATGGACAGAGAGGTCACAGCAACTCAGCAAACCACAGGCTACACTAAGGGGAAAGTTGGGGAGAGGGAGGAAGAGAACAAGCAGGACAAGTTCTCTAACAAACCTCTACTCAAAGCATGCTTGGGCACAAAATATCAACTGAAATACTTGAAGGTTTCTTGAAATTTGTAAATTCAGGAGTGTGAAAGTGTCTTTGCTCTTCCTGAGCAGACTACAATGGTGATACACCACGGGAGAGATCCCAGTGCCAGCACACCAGGGCACTTGGGCAATCCCAACTAGAACCAGTATCCTGCCACTGCCTGTCAGAGACAGTAAAACCTGTGGCTCTGGAGCAATATTAGATTCCTGAAGTAACTTTCTGAACATTTAGGGTGTTTTCTCTCCCCTGTACATCAGAGGGATTTTACAACACACAACCTTAAATGTCCAGCTAAGCCAATCTACTTGTGCTCCTTCTACCTCGGGAAGAATGTTCAAAAGGCAATATAAAGCAGAAAACTAAATTAAATGTTCCAATTCCCCTCCCAAGATACCCCTTTACTATGGAGAAATCTCTGTGAAACAAATCAGCCAAACCAGACATTTCATTTCAGTGAGGAATTATGTTCTAAATTACCTGGGTATCAAGTTAGTATCGGCTTCAGGGTCAGCAGAAGGAAAGCCCTGACCAGTTCACTGGGATACAAGGAAGTTTCCCAGGAAAATTCAACAGATTTAACCAAACATGCATCAGAAATGAAACATTTCATCAGAAGCCATCTTCAAGAGCCGAGCCACAGGTGCTGTCACACGGTGTATGTGACAAGGGACTCACTCCATGGCTTCAACTTCAGCTCAGACAACAGACCCGATTATTTAGAGCACAGCAGCCCTCAAATGCTCTTTCCACAGAGCAGAAATCATGGAATGGGTTGGGTTGGAAGGGAAATTAAAAGATCATCCCTTTCCACCCCCTGCCATGGGCAGGGACACCTTCCACTAGCCCAGGTTGCTCCAAGCCCCTTCCAACCTGGCCTTGGACACTTCCAGGGATGGGGTGAAACCTCTGTCCTCAAGAGTTCACTGTCACTTTAACAGGATTTCCCTTTGGAAGAATGAACACCAGGGCTTCCAGGATCTTTTTAGAGGACCTTGCCACAACTTTAAGGCAAACCTTGGTCATGGTGCCTGCCAAGAGACACCCAACATTGTCAAACATCCCCGAATGCAGATGCTCTCAGAGCAGGGAGCAGCATTTTGAATAGCTGTGCTCCAGAGGGAAGCTGCCAGGAGAATCACCTTCTGTCTCCACTTGAATTCAAGCTCCCAGTGAAGAACTTGCATGGTCATATTGCCAAAAGGCAAAAAATTGAGCATAAACCCCAGTCCCAGCCCTGTTGCTCTCACTATTCTTCACCAACTACATGTGAAAAATTCCCCACATTCAACAAGGCGATCCCTGCAGAGTTCCATTGTCTCCAGTTATTAATTAAACATGCTCTCAGAGAAAGCAAATGCCTAAAATCATTTGCTTCCACTGAGCAACTCCCACACTACCCCAACTGCAATCCAGACAGTCTAAGTATATCCATTCACTGCAATTCCAGAGGGACCACCACCACAGGAACTCTGCCTTCACTCCAGTTCAAGAACACACAAGCCACAGGAGACCCCAGCCAAGAAAGCCCAGCCAATTTTCCTAAAAAACCTGCTCAGTGTTGATAACCTGTCCCAGCTGAATATCCCAACTGTGGTTCTGGTCCCCCCAGGAGCTGTTTGGGGTTGTAGGATCTGTGCAACCTTTCATGGCCAAGACAAACCCAACCCAGGCCATTACTCATCTGGAGCCATCCTGTGCCTCTACCTACGTGATGTTCTGACCTCTATCCGTGTTTTTTCCTGGATAAAGAGCATAAAAACACCCCAGAGCAGCCAGGGTAACTGTCTGCCCTACAGCAATCAGGCACTGTCAGTGAATGACACACTCAAGCTCTTCATTTGCATATTAAAATTACTGCTGGACCCTGACACTCAACCTCATCCTGCTGCTTTTTGGGGCTAAAAAGAGAAGGGTACATTTAGCAGTCAGGATCTGGCTGGTGGAAGTGTCTGCCATGTAAAATGTGGTGATTGAGGATTTGGAGCTGCAGACAGCTGGGATGTGGCTTAGGAGCTCTGAGAATCCGGGCTAGGAAAGAAAAAAAAAAAGGCTGATTCCACCATCATTTCAGTGTCTGAAGGGACAAAGAGGAATTCATAATAGTTGCTATTTGGCTATATCTAATTTATAATATTTACTATTTATGATATTTGCTATTTATTTGGAGTTTATAATATTTACTGGGGATGGTGAACCTTTGATACCTAAATGTGTAAAACGACAGGGGCATCTTTAACTGCTTAATTTTATATAAAAGCTTGGCCCCGCATACCTTGTGGAAAAGGGGAAAATGCAACAGGAAATGAAAATTTCTAGGTAAAACACAAAAAGAACCAGCATTTTCCTAAGGAGAGGTCACCACCTACTTCCTTGGGAGGAGATAAACTTCTCCTGAAGTCATCCCCGCTAAAGCCACTCAGTTCCACGGGATGAGAAGTGACCAGGAAGAACAGCCAGCACAACAAAACCATGAAAAACAAGGATAACGTGGCTGAGTCCTGACTCACAGCACTCCTGGGGTTTAGGAACCCCATGAAAAGCTATCATTTGGGAAAACTCACTGGAGCATTATCACCAACAGACAGAGATGGCCGTCTGCATGTGCAACAAAGGAGAAACTGGGATTCAACAATTCAAATCCCTCTACCTTTAATTACCACCTCCCAAGCTCCAGGCAGACATTAACCTATATTAGCCTCTAATTATTTTTTTCTGACTTCCCATTATCTTTTAGCTACTGAGTTTCCTAACCAGTCTTCCAGGCTGGGCCCTCGCTGCACTATCTTTGAAAGTCTAAAATAAAAAGTACAGGAATAGAAGTGTATCCATAAGAAACTGAGACTCAGCAGAGCCATCCATAATGATTCACCTCCTCCCTGCATGTCCCAGCACTTCCTTCCACTTCTGTTCTTACAGGACAAATTCAATTCTACCCCCAGCTAAGCCCAAACTGAATTGAATCACTTTGCATGCATAAGATTATCCCTTGCTCCAAGGAATTATTAATTTAAGAAGCAGATGTAGAGGTGGCCAAAAAGTCAAAAAGTATGGTAGTATTAAGACTACATACATCCTACATTTGAGTAAAACCCCAAGGCAACCAGGAAACCATGGAAGGAGAGGCACCAAGAAGGGATGGAGCAACAAGCCCAGCTAAAAGTGCCCAGCAATCACTGGAGCACACGGTATCACATCAGGACAGGCTTAGTGCCCCACCTCAGAGCTCACTCTGGAGACATTAAACCCAAGGGCTGGTTCAGAGATGAACACTGAATGCAAACCATCAGGGCCACGTGATAAACACCAAAAAGCACCAGGAAGCAGAACAGATAAAGCCCCCTTAAATCTGTTGGGGGGGGTATTTCCTGAGCTCAGCTCACAGAACACCCTGGGGAAACACTGAAAGCATCACCCAGAACCTTGTGAGCTCCCTCCTGCAGGTGTGTTCTGCCCATACAACCTTCTCACAAGTGCTCTGCCTCCAAAAAGTACATGCACTGCATTTTAGAAGTTCATTTAAACTGGATAAGCTAATGAGTTTCCTTTCATTAAGTGATGTATTTATAACTATCATTTCACTCAGGAAGTTACTGAAGAAAACCAAGCTGAGCAACAAAACACTGACAACACATCTACAGGCAGGATTCTTCTGTTTGAGTCTTTTCATTATTAAACAAATACAAGTTCAAATACCAACAGAGTTTTTAATGAGGGCAAGCTTGGAGTGTCCCACCCTCACCTCCCTTATCTCGAGTGAGTTTTGCTGTCTTTGCTCTCAGGGATTTTCAGTGAAAGGAAGATGAAAGCGTGAGCTGGAGGAAAAGAGGATTGAGAATCTATGACATCATTTTCATTCATGAAGTCACCTTTCCCCAAAATGCCCAAACAAGAGCAGTCCCTGCCCAGGCATCCTCACCCCAGACTGCAGGACAGCTTTGATTTGAAAGACCTACAAGTTCCAGCCCTGCAGCAAGAAACTGTTGCTTATTGTTTCTTACACAACTTAAGGCACGTTAAGATCTCTTGCACTGATGTCTCTTGAAACAAGTTTTACATTGAGTGACTGAAAACTTGGATAGTAAACAAAAATTACATGTTTCAATGGAGTTATTTCCTTGGAAGTGATATCCAAAGGACTATGTTTCCACATAAAGGAATAACAGCAATATTTTTCTAGCTGCTTCGTTCCTATTGTAGTATTTTATGTGATTTTTTTTTTCTTCCAGAACAAATTCACAGGGCACTTGGGTTTATTTCTTTGCTGATGTACACAGTGACTTCAGTGAGGTTGCAAAATTCCCTGCAATGTTTACTTTTCAATGGTCTGGTTGGCAACACATCCCCCGGGGAGGCACAGCAGAGGAGCAAGGGCTTGGCCGCTTTGATTTGAAAAACAAGGGGCAGGAGATGTTCATAAAGGTTGCAAAAGCTCTGTGTCTGCTGCCCTGGCAATATTTGTGGGGATCATTCTTTTTTAAAATGTGCTTACACTCGGGTTCTGCTGCCTCTCAGAGAGGAAGCACATCCCTGTCTTTGATGAGTGAGTTACAGGTCACAGACAGCAAGAGGAGTGAGTCATACACTCATTTAACTCCAGCTCAACTCACAATGCAAGCACTGAAAGGACTTCTAGTAAACACTACTACAGACACATCTTGGCCCACCACCCTTTAAGTGGCTCTGAGAATTCGCTGCATTTGTAAAACCACTGTTTTGTGACATTCTTAAAGCTGCTCTCTTCCCAGTTCAGCCTAGCACACCATTAGCACCTTCCCCTCCCAACTACAACCAGAAAACACCAAAGCAAAGGAACCCAGGAAAACACATCACCAGTAACTTCCACCACTGTGTTTTCCAATACTGGGAAGTGTAAAAGCCCAACCTACATGCATTGGCAGTTTTGTAATACCATTACATAAGAATTATTTAACTACAGCAACAGATTTGAAAAGCAGCAGCAGCAGCCCCGGCCACGCTGGTTCACACATCAGAAAAAACACAGAAATCAATAAAGGGCCCGATGACTTTTGTAAACATGCATTTGACTGTCACAGAGAGCAGACTGGGATTTCAACACCCCCAAGAGCAGACACCTTTCAGCTCAGAGCTACCGAGGCACCACAACAAACAAAAAGCACGACAGTCGCCACTCCGACCACACCAGAACCAGACCCAGCTTTAAAAAAGTGTCTTTAGAAGCCTCTCTAAGGAGTCTGGGTGCGAGGTGAGCTTGCAGCCCCTGAGCTGGTGCTGTACCTGGTGCTCTGCGTGGATGTTGTCCCCGGTGGGCCAGCGGTGTTTGCTGTTGTTGTAGCCGCCGCCGCCGCTCCCTCCTCCCCCGAGCTGCTCCCCGTGCTGCCTCTGGAAGAAATAATCCACCATGGCGTCGTCCTGGGAGCGGCCTGCCACCCCTATGGAGCCCGGCACAGGACTGGAGTGTGTCCCTGCTGCGAGTGCCTGGTTTGCAGCTGGCTGTGGCTGAGCCTGGGACCCTGTTCCAGATGTCAGTACAACAGGCATGTTGGGATTAGCTGTATCTTGAGTGTGCTGCTTCAGGTGGGGGCTGAACGAGTCCTGCCACAGAACTGCTTTTCTCTTCAAAACACACGCTACGCTCATTCCACCAGCACCTGGAGCGGGGAGAGACGGTGGGAAAGGGAGATGGAAAAGAAAACATGAAATCCTTGCAGCTCCTCACATGTTGAATAAATCCTTACAGTCTTTACATTTTAAATAACACCCATCTTGTGACTGGCAGGGGAACATCACGGTGGCAAATCTGAGAATCCCAGAATATGCCAAGTTGGAAGGGACCACAAGGCTCATGGAGTCCAACCCTCAGCCCTGCACAGGCCCAGCCCCAAGAGTCACCCCTGTGCCCCAGAGGAGCAGCCAAACCCTCCTGCAGCTCTGGCAGCCTTGGGGCTGTGCCCACTGCCCTGGGGAGCCTGGGCAGTGCCCAACCAGCCTCTGGGGGAAGAACCTTTGCCTGAGATCCAACCTGAGCCTGCCCTGACACAGCTCCAGCCCTTCCCTGGCTGCTGTCCCTGGTCCCCCCAGAGCAGAGCTCAGTCCCTGCCCCTCCTCTGCCCCTGCCCAGGAACTGGAACTGCACTGAGGTCTCCCCTCAGTCTCCTCTGACTCCTTTTAACACTCATTTGCTCCATTAACCCAGCAGCTGAAACAGCACCCAAAAATGCATATTAGCCAGAAATCCCACATTCAGTGCTGCACAGGGTTATCAGGACACACAAGACTTGTGTAAGGCGCCCATCAAGCTGACATCAGAATGGGAATTTCAGTGGTGGACAACACACTGACTGGAGTGCTGCCACAGAAAAGTGCAGGAAAAAAGCTCCCAAAACCCCCAGTGGAACACAAATGACACCAGCAGTGCCTGTTTATACCGGACAAATGAGGGCAGATCCTCAATCAATACACACCCACAGCCCCACTGTGTCCCACTGTGTCCCGATGTGTTCCCTCAGTCAGGCAAAGCAGCAAAGCAACAGTCGGGAGCTGCTTTTTTTCCCCCAGTGCAAACCTAAAATCCTGGAATTCTGCTTGTACAGTAATGAGTCCCCAACACAACGTGCTCTCTTCCTGCTCACTCAGAAGCTGGCTGTGGTCATGACACATAACACACACTGGCACGTTTTACGAGATTCCCTGGAAAAAGGGCAGGTAACCCCTGGTGCCCGGGATCTTGGGAGAACCTTCCAGAGCCGGCACAACCAGCAGTGCCAGTTCCACTGCTGATGGCACCAGGGCAAAACAGGACTCCTAAAACCCCTCCAATACATTCTCAGTGCCCAATGCACTGAATACCCCAATAAAGCACCTCAATAAATAAATAAAATACCTCAAACCCAAAACGACCCAGGACAACCAGCAAACCAGGCAGACAGAACTCACTCATTTACTGCTCCCCAAATATTTTGGTAACATCCCAGCAGCACAAAACCACGGAATTTTGTTTGGTATTTTAAGAGCAATAAAGGCACTACAGGTGTGAACAGCAAAGTGTTTTCCCTATTATATAATCCTCACACACAAAGCAAATCTATGTTTAAAGGCATGGGACAGTCCTGGTTGGTCTTTACTTAAAAGTTTATGACTTCCAGCACATAAATGCAAGAGTTCTAAGGATGGAACTGGGGTGGTGGGGGGTGTTTAGGTCTTAGGGTCTCCCAGCACAGCTGCACACCAGCCCCAGGACCCTTTACTGTTGTACCTTGGTGGCTCCTGAGAGCAGCTCTGAGGTCCTCAAAGTCCCCTCCCTGCTCATCACAGCAGTTCTGAACAACAGCAACTACTACAAGGAACTTCCAAGAACAGTTTTCTGCCAATGGGGAGGGAAAGTTGACACAAAAATCAAAAACTCAAGCCCTATCTCTGATCAAACTTCGTGAGGTTTGTCCCACTAACTGAAAGCAGGGTTAATATTCAGAAGAAAATGACTCTGAAAACTGCAAAGATCAGATATTTTTAATTGCACCCACAACGTGATTTGTTGCCCCACACACAGCCCCCGAGGCCACTCTGCAGGGCTTTTTATACACTCACAACTTAAACAGCAAGAACATTCAACAGGACTAACTCCCCTGGCTCCCAAAGAGCCTGGAAATCACCACCTTCCCCAAATCCTTGAAAAAACACTGTGAAAACACAGTATTGCTAAATCTTCACTGATGGTAAGAATACATTTCGATTTAATGCCATTTTCCCCTTAGTTTCCCTTTTGTAAACAGTATCAAAAATCCTTCAGTAACATCGAATGAAGCACTAGATAAGAACAAAAAAATGAAGTAATTACTGGTAGAAATTCATGTATCACTAAGCTGGGGTGTGTATTAACTGCAGACAGTGAAATCTAAGCAGCCCCTTGAAAGGGGGTTACAAGTTATATCAGGCCAGTGTTTAAAAAAAAAAACCCAACCTAAAACAAATATAGACAGATACTATGAATCCATTAAAAAATATTCCCAGTATATTGTGACAAGCCCGTTTCCAGGGGGAAAACCACAAGGTACAAAGTTGCAAGTCTGCACAACCACAGCCTTTGCTCCCTCGAAAGGCTGCAAGGGAAGGCACTCACTCATCCCTGGGTTCATTTGCTCCCAGATCGTTACTAACAAAAATTAGGGGGGGGGGGAGGTTGAGGCTCTAGAAAATCTCAGTCGATGGAATTAAGGGGGTCCCCAGAAGTCCCTGCTGCTCCCAGGCGCTTCCTCTTTCGGCCGCGGCTCCAAACACGAGAGGAAAAACTTGGCAAAGGCGACATTTTGAAAGGGAGCAAAGGGGAAGGGAGCATTGTGGGTAGTTCAAGTTTAGTTCCAAGCCGTGTTTTTATGGGAATGCCGCGTTCGAGGCAGCGGGACAGCTGAATCCTGTCATTCAAAAGCACACACAGAGCCCCAGAAACGTGTGCGCTCACCTAGAGATCCACTCTGAACCCACAGCTGCCTCCAGAGCCTCTGGAATTCCCCATCTCCCCTTAAAAACAGGTGATAAACTTTTCCCAGGTAAAGCATTTGCCGGGGAGAATCAGGAATTTACAAACAAAGGCTTCCACGCTCCTACAACACTCAAAGGAGGCGATTTTCCTCTTCCCCGGATAAAAACACGGTGTGTAAATAAACTGATCCACGTTATCCTTAGAGGCAAAATACTCCAGATTATGGGACATTCCACGAGCAACAAAAACTTTGGAGAAATCTCCCAGCAAGTTTTAAGCACCAGTGGCAGCAACACCAAATAAAGGAGCTTTAATCCACACTGAGGGATCCTCACAGCTCTTTTTCCATATTCCTCTCAAAATCACAGATTATTACAAAATTAAGACAGCGTAAACCGCCTGTTTCAAAAAGTTCAACTCCAGAGCAGAAGAGTTTTTGGGTTGGGTGGGTTTTGTTTTTTTTGAAAGCTGCCCTGAAAATGAAAGCAGAGCCATTGTTTGAGGGCTGGGTGGCTTTGGCCTACCAGAACTTTTAACGTTATCCTTGTGTTTCCCTGAAAACCTGGGGAGACGCAGCAGCGAATCCGTGACCCAGGAGATTCCCTAAATCAGCGTTAAAATACAGGAGGATCCATGGATCCCCTTATCCCGCCTCCCCCTCCATAAAGGAAATTCCTTACTCGTGATCTGCCTAATAAAAATCTCTGCTCCGCACAAAGTTATTAAACATTGACCAAAGAAAACAACAAACAAAACAAAACAAATAAATCAGAGCGTTTCTCAGGTCGGGGCGAGAGAGAGAGAGACTCTTAATAAAATCCCAAGTTTTCAGCTCACAAGGGCCGAGCGCTGTTGTTGTGTGCGAGCACGAGATAAAAACAAGGGGGGAAATGAAAAAAAAAAAAACCAAAAACCCCCCAAATAATAATAACAACAAAACCAAAAAAACCCAAACCCAAACAAAACCCAAAGCCACACAATCCCCCCCGCCAGGGTCATCCGAAAGGATCGTGTGCCTTCTCCTGCACCGACACCCCCCCCTCCTTTCCCAGGGACACCCAAGAGCCGCCGAAACCCCCCCAAAAAACCGGGGGGGGTGGGACCCAACCACCCCCAGCACCCCCGGTGGGCACCAAAGCGGGCAGAGATGAGCCCCCCGAGGATTGGGAACGGGGAGACCCCCGGGACTGAGCCCCGCCGGGAGAACCGGGAGATCCCCCCCGGCCCCGGGAGAGCCCCGGGGGATCAGGGGGAGCCGGGCCCGGGGGGTGCTGCGGGCGAGGGGCGCGATGGACCCTCTCCCCCCCAACCCGTGCCCCCCGTCCCCCTCCCCGGCGCGCCCGGGGGGGCTCCGGGGGTAACAATGGGCCCAGGCCGCGGCCCCGGCGCGGAGCCGGGGCGGGAGCGCCCCCGCCGCCGCTTCGCCCGTTTCGGGGCGGCCCGGGGGCCCTCGGCGGCGCTCCCCCGGCCAATATCGGGGCAGGGGCGGGTGCGGGGGGCTCCGCGGCGCGGCGGGGCCGGGCCCCGGGCGGTACTCACGGGCGGAGCGCTCGGATGCAGACGGATGGCGGGCCCCCCCCGGCCGCTGCCGCTGCCTCTGCCCCGGCCGCGATCACTCCGACAACATGGCGGGCGCGGCGGGGCCGCGGCCGCGCTGCACCACGGGAAGGCGAGGCCGCTCCGGGCGCCGCCGGCACGGGACGGGAGGGTGGGAACGGTGGGATGGGGCGGGCCGGGATCGGCCCCCCGGCCCGCGGCTCGGGTCAGACCCCCAGTGTGGCTCCTTTCACCCGCCCCGGGTGCGGGCACAGCCCCGCGTTCGGCCCCGCTTTCCCCGCACCAGCGCTCGCAGGCATGGAGCCCCCCGGCCTGGGCACTCTGAGCCCCCCGGCCTGGGCACCCTGAGCCCCCCGGACTGGGCACCCTGAGCCCCCCGGTCTGGGCACCCTGAGACCCTCGGTCTGGGCACCCTGAGACCCTCGATCTGGACACCCTGAGACCCCCGGTCTGGGCACTCTGAGACCCCCGGCCTGGGCACTCTGAGACCCCCGGCCTGGGCACTCTGAGACCCCCGGCCTGGGCACTCTGAGACCCCCGGTCTGGGCACCCTGAGACCCCCGGTCTGGGCACTCTGAGCCCCCCGGTCTGGGCACCCTGAGACCCCCGGTCTGCTCACCCTGAGCCCCTCCAGCCCGAGGTCCTCCCAGCATGGACAGTCTGAGCCCCCCCAGCATGGGCACACTGAGCCCCCACCTTGGGTACCCTGAGTCCCCTCATCTGCTCCCCCCGAACTCCCCAGCCCCTCAGTCTGGGCACCCCTAATCCTCCAGCCTGGGCACCCTGAACCTCCCAGTCTGCTCAGCCCGAGTCCCCACAGCATGAGCACCCTGAGTCCCCACCGTCTATGCACCCTGAACCCCCAAGCCTGGGCACCCCAAGCCCCTCAGTCTGCTCACCTTGAGCCCCCCAGTCTAGACATTCTAAGCCTCTCTGGGCCCCCCAAACCCAAACACCCCCCAGGGTTTGTCGCCCTGAGCCCCCATTTCTTGTGCACCTTGAACTCCCCAGCTTGGGTACCCTGAGCCCCCCCATCTGCTCACCCGGAGCCCCTCCAACCCAAGCCCCCCAGCACGGGCACCCTGAGCCTCCCCAGCCCCAGCCTGGTTGTCCTGCGCCCTCCCCAGCCTCTGCACCCTGAATCCCCCAGCCTGGGGCCCCCCTGCTTGGGCACCCCAAGCCACCCAGGCTGGGCCCCCCCAGCCCCAGTGCCGCAGCCTGGGGACCCCTAATCCCCCGCCTTGTGCACCCTGAGCTCCCCAGCCTGGGCACCTCGAGTCCTCCAGTTTGTGCACCCTGAGCACCACCCTGGGCACCCGGAGCCCCCCCAGCCCGGGGCACCCCAAGCCCCTCGAGCTCTGCCACCACCACGGCCCCAGCAGCGATGACCCGCACCGGGGGCACCGAGCGCGGCACCGCCTCGTCCTCCACCTTCCCAACAGGCAGGCAAACACAGTGCTGGGGGGGTTTCACCTCCCCCTCCCCACAAAGCCGGGGCCGCGGAGGAACTACAGCCCCCGGCGTGCGGCGCTGGGCGCGCAGCCCGGGCATCAGAGCCGGCGCTGGACGCCGGGAGCGGTAGTTCTGCCCCGGCTCCTCCATGTTAAAGGGGCAGCTCGGGGGGAGCCCCTTTGTGCCCCTCCTGCCTTGGGCTCTTGGGCTCCCGTGGGGTTTGGGGGGGGTTTAGATGCTTTGGTGGAATATTTTCCCTCCCCCTCTTGGCCACACAGGGAAAACAGGATGGGAAGTGCCGGCGCAGGGAAGGAGCTCGGGACATGCCCTCGCATGCACGGGGAGCGAGCAGGCAGCGGCTGCGGCGCTTCAAAGGGCTCCCCCGATCAGGGGATGGGACCCGCAGCCCGTGGGACTGAAATGTCCCCTTAGTCCGAGCTTTTCTGAGTTACGGTTTCATGTACAAGAAGTTACTTCAAGCCCGGTTTATCATTAAAGCTTTACTCATTAAAGCACGAGTAAAGCTGGATCCATCTGAGACCGTGCGTGGCTTGCATCCATTTTCTCCCCGAAGGGCTGCCAGGGTGATGGGTGTATCCACAACCACATTCCCTTTTCCGTGTGCAGCCCAGCCAGAGCTTGTGGGGAAGGAGGAACTCAGCCCAGACAGGACTGGTTGGGAAGCCGGACCTCAGCCCAGCCTGGGCTCGTTGGGAAGTAGGACCTCAGCCCAGCCTGGGCTCATTGGGAAGTAGGACCTCAACCCAGCCTGGGCTCGTTGGGAAGCAGGACCTCAGCCCAGCCAGGGCTCCTTGGGAAGCAGGACTTTGCTCCAGTCAACCTCCAAAAACCTGAGGGAACACAGCTAATGTGTTTGGTGCTGAGTACCCAGGCTGGGCATGACAGGAGACCAACAGGATGAGCACTGAGCAAAGGTTTTCCCTGTTGATGGTGGTTTTTAAGCCAAGCCTTGTGCAGCCACACAAAGGTTTCTTCAGCCAGCACCGGCGTGGCTTATGTGACCTGACAAAACCTGGCTGTGATAAACTCAGCTCTGCCGGGCTCAGCTCCTCAGTGTGGTGCCAGCAAAGGTCTGTGGCACTTGGCAGGGACTGCCCTGCCCTGCTGCCACACAGCCCTGAGCACCCCACGGGTGGCTGTGGGGTGGATCCTGTGTGACGAGTAGCTCCTGTTAGCAAGGCCTGGCTGCCTCCAGGCTCTTCCCTAGAATAGGAACTTCAGCAGGTTCTCCTGGCCACTGTCCCTGGCAGAGTGCAGCTCACTCTGCCCAGCTGCACTGCCCTGACACAAGGAATGACACAGCCAGCCTGGCAGAAGCCCCAGACCTGGCTCTGCAGTGCCATGGAGCAGCTGAGGGAACTGGGGGGGCTCAGCCTGGAGAAAAGGAGGCTCAGGGGGGACCTTCTGGCTCTGCAACTCCCTGACAGGAGGGGGGACCGGGGGAGATCGGGCTCTGCTCCCAGGGAACAAGGGACAGGAGGAGAGGGAACGGCCTCCAGCTGTGCCAGGGGAGGCTCAGGTTAGATACTGGGAAAAATTCTTCCCCAAAAGGGTGGTCAGGCCTTGGAAGGGGCTGCCTGGGACAGTGATGGAGTCACCATCCCTGGAAGTGTTCAAAAGGTGTGTGGATGTGACACTTAGAGACAAGGGGTAGTGGTGAACACGGCAGTCCTGGGTTAACAGTCGGACTCTATGATCCTGGAGGGCTTTTCCAACCTTAAGTTTCCAGGATTCTGTGGTAGCCTGTGCCATGTCCCCAAAATGCCCATGGTGTGCACAAGGCCAACCTCTCGCTGTAGTGGAGATGTGAAGAGTGAAACTGTGTCCTGTTGGCACCAGACCAAATAAATCTGTCCAGACACCCTTTTCCTTTGGTTCCACCCATCTCCTGAGCACCCCGGGCTGATACGAGGCACCAGTGATGGCTCTTGGATGACAAATATTTTTGCTGTGAAGCCTGAGAGGTTCAGGAGCTCTTTCCCAAACCATGTGTTCACTGCAGAGCCCAGCAGGAGGGCTGGCATGTCCCTGCCTGCTCCTGCTGGCCAGTGTTGGGGTGCTGTGTTGTCACATTGGCACCTGAGCTGTCCCTCCCTGTCCCTCCCTGTGCTGGGGGTAGCACAGGGGTCCCCAAGCAGTGCTGACCCTCTGCTGTGAGCCAGAGATAACAGCTACACTGCTGCAGCTTGCAGCACACACCCAGGCTGCTTGCTGACACTTGGAAACACGGTTTCTGTTAATTATACTTGGGATAATTACATTTATACCAGTATAATGAGAAGGGGAGGGAAAGAGTCCTGCTGTGGATGAAGCATGAGTGGTTAAAACCCGCATGTGCCAGGTAGTTTATTTAATTTAGGGAGAAAGGCACAGGGAAATGGCATGTTGGGACATGCAGCCCGTGGCTGTAGGACTGAGTTTGGGTCTCACCTCCAGTGCTTCCATCTCTCCCACAGCTTCTTCTGCCTCCCAGCACTGCCATCCTCTCTTCCCCTTCAGACCTTGCCCAAGCTCCCAGCCTGTTGCAGTCCGTGGAAAGTCTCCCACTGGGAGAACATGCTGCTCTGGAGGCTTCAGAGCCACAGAGAGCTGGCAGAGTGGGAGGAAGAGTCAGTGAGAGCAGTAAAATAACTTCCACCTCCATAGCAAAAACCTTCCTGGTGGTTTTGTCCTCCTGGGTGTGGAAATGTCCTTCTGATCTTTGTTGCACAGTTGGCCACCACGGACAGCCCCAAGCTGCCTGGCCCTGGCTCATCCCATCCCAGACCTGGCATAAGCTATCCCAGCATACATCTTCATCTATCAAGAGCAAAAGGGGTCTCCAGAAGGTACTTGATGTTCTCCTACCTCCAAATGACTCACTAGAAGGACATTTCTCCCTCCATTGACCACAGAAGGCGCTTCAGTCAACTGTGCTCTTCACTGAACATCATAATTACACATCCAAGCCAAATGCCCGAGTCCTGACCCTCCATCCATGCTCTGCCCAGACACTGTTCCTGGTGGCACAATGCCCAACAACGTCTTTTCTTTGAAGGAGTCTGAGAGCAAATTAACTCAGCAGTGCTGTGATTCATCCTCCTGGGAGCAGAGCTTCCCACAGCCCAACGGAGCAGACACGTGCACAGGGCGGGGGGTTCACCCGGAAAAGAAAACGGATTGAGCGTGTCCAGAAGTCGCAGGTGAGTGGCTTCAGTGCTGCCCCAGGCAGCTCTGACTGTCCCCAGCCTTGGGGAAGCACAGGGAGATCCTGCACTTTTATTTCAATGACAACTTGGTCTCTGGAATTAAAAACCAGAGGGATTTTGCCGAGTCCTTCAGTGGGGCACCAACATTCTGTTGGCCGCCAGAAAAAAGTATAAATCCACCGAATGACTTGATTTTTTCCAAACCAAGCCAAAAACTGCTGAGGTCTTTATGCAGAATGTTTTCAAAATGTGCTGGCTTGACCAAAAACTCCTTGGGGAGCCAAGTGCATCATTCATTTGCATCACTGGGATGGCGTTTCGTCAAAGCCCAGACACAAAGCAGTGACCGGCTGGGCAGCTTCAGTGCTTGTCCCTGAGCACGTGCTGACCCATCCGTTGCTCCATCAGCTGCTCCACTAGGGTGGAAGACACCTCAAATCAGGGACATTCCCTGGGAGCCCAGTCCTGCATGCACATAAACACCTTCCGAGCTGGACCTGTCGTCGCCCAGACTGGAAACATCCCCTGTTTCTGCAGCAGCTTTCAGTGATCAGATAAACCCGTGGTTTCCAGCACCTTTTGCCTGTGGGTTTCCAGCTCTTGTTGAGACACCCAGCTCAGACTTTTTCAGGAGTCAGCAGCCAGCTGTCTAAAAGCAGCTGGTGAGACGCTGCGGTTACGGCAAAACCGAAGGGAATTCTGGCTGTGGACCCACCTTGGCAACAGCCCAGTCTGAAAGTTTCATTTCGGCTGCAGAGATGCTTTTTCTTGTAAAAATACAGCCCCCTAAAATTAAAGTTTTGAAGCAACTCCCTCGGCTGTGCTTCAGCCTGACACAGAGCCCCCCACCCCGGGTGCAAGGACCAAGCCACTCTGGGGGATGTCTTGAGGGTCTTTAACTGCAAATCCCACTATTTCCTCTCTGTGTTCATGGAGGCAGCTGGAAAAGCTGTGCCACTTGTCCCGTGATCAGAAAATGTGCCAATGCCTTCCTCTGCATCCCAGGAGGATGGGCTTCCAGCAGAGGAAGGACATGGAGCTGCTGGAGCGAGTCCAGAGGAGGCACCAAGATGATGGGAAGGGTGGAGCAGCTCTGCTGGGAGGAAAGGCTGGGAGAGTTGGGATTGACCAGCCTGGAGAAGAGAAGCTTCAGGGTGACCAAACTGTGACCTTCCAGGACCTGAAGGAGCTGACAAGAACAATGGAGAGAAACTATTTCCAAGGGCCTGGAGTGACAGGACAAGGGGGAATGGCTTCAAACTGAAGAAGAGTAGGTTTAGTTTGGATGTTGGGAAGAAATTCTTGGCTGTGAAGGTGGGGAGACCCTGGCACAGGTTGCCCAGAGAAGCTGTGGCTGCCCCATCCCTGGAAGTGTCCAAGGTCAGGTTGGACGGGGCTTGGAGCAACCTGGGCTAATGGAAGGTGTCCCTGCCCATGGCAGGGGGTGGAAAGGGATGAGATTTAAGGTCCTTCCAACCTAAACCATCCTACAGTTCTATGACCCCAGTGATGTCCTCTGCGGTCCTCCCTCCAGTTTGCCACAGCTCACAGAGTCACTGCAGGAAGAGACAGCCAGAAGCAGACAGGAAAAATGCCCTGGAGAAGTGGAGATAAAAGCAGGATGGATTTATGGGATCCAGAGTGGGTTAAATCCAGGATAAGAGGAGACACGCAGGATTCTTTTCACTCTTGTGGGTTCAAGAAGGTGTTTTTCCCAGGGATCAGACAGCAAGAAATGTTTTTGGTAGGGAAAATGTTTGGTAGAGAAATGGTTTGTAGTTTCCCTAGGCTTGTGGTGCTGAGTGTCTTTGGGAAGGATCCTCAAGTGCCCCTCTGCCACCCCCCTCATCCAGCCTGTTAAGGAAAAGTTAATTGAGAAACCTGCAGAAACAGCAGCCACACAAAGAACCTGCAGCAGCTGTAAACCAGGAAAAAGGAAACTCTTGTTTGTTTTATAAACCACCTGGGTTTTCCCCCTCGACCTCAGTGCCAGGACATGTCACGGCAGCCAGAGAGGAGCTGAGCTCTGCTCACATTCCCACCTTTCCATCAGCCCTTTGAACCCACAGCCAAACCCTGTGGGGATCCAGAGCTGCTGGGAGAGGTGCTGATGGATTAAATAAATGAGTGATAGGGGTATGAGGGGCCACCACCCCATGAGAACTTGCAGACAGGTCAGTGTTGTGCTGTCAGGGGACAGCAGTTGGACGGAGCACAGGCTCGGCAGCTGATGGGATCTGGAAATTCCTGTGGCTTTGCAAGGCAGCTCCAGGCAGGAGAGTTTGGGTGGTGGCACTGTCCTCCCAGGAGGGACGTGGCTGCAGTGTCCCCACTGCAGTGTCCCTGTGGTTGAGATCCAGCTAGGAGGAGCTGCAGGATCCATGGCTGCCACTTCCCAAGTCCTGGCAGAGACTTGTCCCTGCTCAGGGCATCCCACTCACAGCATCTGTCCCTCCAAACATGTCCCTGGCCACTCACAGCCTGGGGAGTCAAAGGGTTGTACCTGTGTGTGGTCTAGCTGGGTCACCCAAAATCCAAGCTAGATCCTTACACCGACCCACCTCCCTTTTGTGTGGTATGGAAACCCCCCTGGAGCAAGGGGATGTGGCACAGGGCTGATGCCCCACCAGTGAAGCAGGTAAAAGCTGCCTGGGGACATTTCACACCCACTGGTGGCACCTTGTCCCTGTTTGCTGCCACTGGTAGGAGCAACACCACGTCCTTAGTGGGTCTTGTGTGACATCCCTTCTTGAGGATCATCCCCCCCCCATTCCTTTTCCCGATTTCTGATTGGTAAAGCTCCGAAGCAGGAGGCTGATTAAGCTTCCCAGCTTGTTTGTTATCATTAAACACATCCACGCTGGATTTTCTCAACGGGCAATTACATGACTAAGCCCTCTGGAAGCCTGTTACCCTCTCAGTCCACATGACTTCTCCTCGCAGTCCCGTGGCCTGATTGCATTTTGTGGGGAGTGATTTCCCTCTGCCAGCTCCGTGGGGCTCATTTGCATTGCAGGTTGCATCAGCTCTGCCTCAGCTCTGGAAAACGGGAGTGAGGTTCCTCCTGCCTCTCCAGCAGAGTCACAGAGTCATAGACCATAGAATCATGGAATGGTTTGGGTGGGAAGGGACTTTAAAGCTCATCTTAAAGCATGGACAGGGACACCTTCCACTACTCCAGGTTGCTCCAGCCTGCCTTGGACACTTCCAGGGATGGGGCAGCCACAGGCAACCTGTGCCAGGGCCTCACCACCCTCCCAGGGAAGGATTTCCTTCTACTATCTAATCTAAATCTCTCTTACTTTAAAACCATTCCCCTTGTCCTTTCACTCTCTGTCCTTGCAAAGTGTCGCCCTTCCTCTGTTTCACAAACATCCCCAGAGCTGAGCTGGGCTGGAGCACAGCACTGAGGCCAGAGGATCCTTCCCCTGCAGACAGAGCTATTTACTGGAATATGTTATACATTGGAAATCATGCACCATTGCTGGAGGCAGAGTCACAGGGCAGCAGTGCCCACACAGGAGCAAGGGGTGAGCAGTGACTCATGAGGGTGGTCAGCACTGACCAGGCTCCCCAGGGCAGTGGGCACGGCCCCAAGGCTGCCAGAGCTCCAGGAGAGTTTGGACAACACTGAGGGACAGGGTGGGATTGTTGGGGTGTCTGTGCAGGGCCAGGGGTTGGACTGGATGATCCTTGTGGGTCCCTTCAGCTCAGGATATTCTGTGATTCTTTTCACAGGCTCTGTCAGCCACAAGGTTTTCCCAGCCCCCAGTCCCACTTCCCTTTGCTTCCAGCTTTCCCAGACGTTATTTCTTGGTGTTCAATTTGTCCAATTTGCTCTTGTCCTTGTCACACTGCAGAGGGTGACACCAAACTCCTGCTGCCAGGCTGTCACTGCTGCCTCCCTGGGCCCTCCCCAGGGCACTGCTCTGCTCGCTGCGTGTTCAAGATGCGTTCCCTGTTCCGTTCCCAGCCAAGAAAAAAACAATAGCCCCCAAAACTGTCACATTTCAAGAGACATCACTCTGTCAGCTGCACACTCCTGTGCTCAGATTTAGGAAATACCAGTGCTACATTTACCTGTGTAACCTTAATTCAGCCCCCTTAGGCACATGCTTTGCAATCCAGGCTTTAATTACAGGTTCAGACAAGGTGACAGGGCTGGTTCTGCCCCGGGGCAGAGGGGAGATGGGGGTGCGGGACCCCCGTGTCCCCTCCTGCCCAAGCTAGAAGGAATTCACAGCATGGAGGACAGAGGGCTGATGCTTAAAATGCTTCTGCTATTCTCTCTGAGCAGTTTTGCTGAAATCCAAGGTGTTACAGCAGCATTTGCTGAACAATAAAGGGTGAAGGGTGAAGGTGGAGCCTCTCTGCTCCCAACAGGTACCATCAGACAGCACCTGCCACCTTATTCTGCCTCTTCCTATTTCTTGCCCCTCATTTTCTTGCTCTTTTACCTCTGGGACAACAGCTGAAGGGGGAATAATTCATACAAACCACGAGGAGAAAACCGGGAGCCAACCAGAAACGATGTGAAGATGGAGATCTCAGGCCTGGATCAAGAGCACACTGGAGGCACCAGAAGATCAGAGGATCCCCAATCCCTGCCGGCACCAGTATCCCCCCTAAACCTCCTTGCCACCACCTTCAGGGCTCCCTGGGTGCCTCCTCCCTCCTGTCTTTGTGTCCAGAGAGCCCCTTGTGCCAAGCCGAGCTCCTGCCATCCCTCCACCCACGCACACCTTCGGTTTGGATGGGGAGCTGTGCCCTGGCACCGGCTGGAAGCTGTTCCTGGGTGGGGGCTGTTTTCCTCCACCTTCCCCCTCGCAGGAGGCGGCTCTCGTGGCTCTGCCCGAAGCAGCTGCTCCTCCTGCAGCCCAGCCCAGCCCAGCCCGGGGTGAGAGCCGCGGGTCCCGGCCACCTCCTGCCTCTGCTGGCACGTCCCCCCGTGTCACAGGAGCTCCGGGAGCCGCCCAGCCCGGAGGCAAAGGTGCTTTGCGCAGCGAGAGCTGCCCGGGCAGCGCTGGGAGACCGAGGGCTTTGCCAGGAAAACCTCCCAGCACGGCTCGCTCTGCTCAGAGGGAGGCCGGGGGTTTGTTGGGCCGGGAATGATTTTTCCCACCCCACCGCTGCCTTGCTTTGCCCCAGCAGCCCTCGGATCACACGCCCTCCCTGCACTGGAGCTTCCAGGGCTGTCCTGGTGCTTCCCAGCGCTGAGCTCCCAGCTGCTCCCCACAGCTCCCGGTTCGGTCTCCATTTCACGGATGGGAGGCTCAGGAACACCTGGATTAGGAGCCTCACTGCCTCAGCGGGATTTGGAAGCAGCAAGCCCGTGCTCACAAGGGCTGATTCACCCCCTGGAGCTGCCCCTGCTCCTCCCGGGAGGCTGGAGAGGGAGGAGGGCGGTGGAGCAGCACCCGTGGAGGTGCCTGGCACGGGTGGAGGTGCCTGGCACGGGTGGAGGTGCCTGGCACGGGTGTCCCCAGGTTTGGGGTGGTGGTGCCCCTTCTCCGGGATGCTGGCAGCCGGGATTTGCCCGAGTGCCGCTGCAGGGGGTGTTGGCAGGAGCACCCCCGGGGGGAGGATGGATTGCAGAGCCCCCTGAGATGTCTGCTTTGGGGGGCCCTGAGCTTTGGCTGCGTGTTCTGCCAACCCCAGGTGGGAATTTTCCTGTTATTCCCTGTTCTCGCACCCACCTGGACTGTACCTGCGTGGATTTAGTCCAGGTCACACCCAGGCCTCACTCCGTTCCATTTTTAACCCCTTTCTGGTGCTCTGGAGCTGAAAACTCGCTGATTTGGAGCTGGATCTATGGCAGGGCCACAGCAGGGTGTTGCTTTGCTCAGGCAAAGGCTGCTCCTAGAGAGTGATGGGTCCACATATTTTATATATAATACGTGCATTATTTTATATATTGATGTAAAATTATATATTAATAAAATACATATATTCACAAAATATGTTATATATATGCACTCATATATATACTACATGCATATATACACATGTATACATATATACACATGTATATGTGTATATATACATATATGCATATATATACGATCATTAAAAATATATCTATAAATTATTTTATACATTTATATAAAATTATGTATTAATAAAATATTTTTTATATATTTGCAAAATATGTTTATATATATGTACACATATACATAATATATGCATATATACACATGTGTATATATGTGTGTATATATGCATATAATATACACATATATACGTGAATATATAAAATATTATATCAATGAAATATTTAATATATTTATATAAAATTATGTATTAATAAAATATATTTTATATATTCACAAAGTATGTTTTTATATATATACACATATATACACAATATATACATATATATGTATATATGTGTATATGTATATACTTATAATATACACATATATAGGTGAATATCTAAAAATAATATATATGAATTATTTTTTATAAAATTATACATGAAATATATTTATATATTCATAAAATATATTTTTATATATGTACACATATATACATATTCATAGGTACATACATACATATATAAATATAAATATATATTTATATAGTTATGTATGGAATGAAAAAATCCTTTGTGTGCCCATGGCTGCACTACATCCAGCAGGGAAAACCCTGGAGCTGCCATCACATCCCTGCAACATTCATGGGAGTGAACACCCATCCATGTGTCACCTTCCAGCTGGGAGCAGAGGTGACAGGAGCACTGCCAAGGGCATCTTCCTGGGCATGAAGGGCCGGGCATTTCGGGGGCCTCCCACCCGTGCCATGGGTGAAGCGGGTTCAGGAGGAGGGTGTCTTTTAGGGTTGCCACATCTCCCACCTGGGAGGGACCCCTGGAGAACATCCCTCCTTGCTAAGGAATCAAAGGAGGAAAAACAAGGCCCCAAATAATCAATTTACCACCAGGAGCAAGTGTTGAGCTTCCCTCCGAAGGGCAAAGCAGCGCTCTTCCATTCTCCCACTGCATCCCACAGCCTCCCTCCTGCCCTGCTCCCATTCCCTTGGAGCTCAGCACACCTTGGAGCAGGGCAGCTGGATGCCCAGCTCTCCTCGAGCCCCTGAAAAGCCTCTCTATGCCTTTGTGTGGGGCTGTGAAAGCGGCTCTTTTCCTCCTCACCATCTGTGCCACGCTGGGGTCCAGTGGCCGCGGGCGGGAGCTGGAGCTTCTGCTCAGGGTAAATTAATCCTTTGTTGCTCCTCAGCCACTTCTTTGCCGGGCTTGGGATGGGAGAAAATCGACTCGTTTTTCTTCCTGCCCTTCCTGTTTAGGGTGACACAGGCTTTGTTCACGGCAGCGAGCGACACTTGGACTCTGTAATTACAGTCCAGCCCCGGCAGGGCAGGGGACAGGGGCTGGGAGGGGGGACTGGCTTGTCCAGGGTGGGAGGGGTTCAAAGTGAACCCCCCCAGGACTGGGAGCACTGATGCAATGCCCACACTCGCTGCTTTTTTACATTTGAGGTGTCCCGGTATTTTTGAGGGCAGCAAGAGCGTCACTGCTGGGAATGTTGGGTTCACATCCTGGCTCCAGACTCAGGTGGGAGCAGGATGAGGATGTCACACGGTGCAGGTGGCAGGTGACATTCATGTGATCATTTTTATTTGGAAGAATTTCCCCTGCTGCTCTCAAAAGATAATTATGGCTGTAAAACCAAAGGTTCCAAACCTTTGCTTATGAACTGGAAGATGTCTCTCAGAACTAAAGATTTTAATTGAAAATCACTTTAAGAAGCCTATTTCAGCCTCCAGTTTGGTGCTCACCTGCCCTTAACAGTCCTTATTATAAATCTACTTATTTTAAAAGGGTTTTTTTCTGTTATTTTACTCCCAGGGAAGGAATCACCTGTGTGGGCAGCGAGGGAAGAGGCAGAATCCAAGGTACAGGGGGCAGACCCTGGGCATGGAGAGGCCAGAGGTTGGAGCACCGTTACTGTTGGAGGCTCTCCTGGCATGCCTGGGCAGGCTGCAGAGCTGGGACAGGCTGGGCAGCATGAGGTTGTTTGGCAAGAGGCAGATCCATGGATGTGGGCAGGAAAACAGGTTCCCTCCTTCATCCCAGCTGGGGAGGAGGAGAGTGGGATGGTCCAACAGTGTGTCCATGGGATGTTCCAGCAGTGTGTCCATGGGATGCTCCAGCAGTGTGTCCATGGGATGTTCCAGAAGTGGGTCCATGGGATGCTCCAGCAGTGTGTCCATGGGATGCTCCAACACTGTGTCCATGGGATGCTCCAGCAGTGTGTCTTTGGGATGTTCCAGCAGCAGGTCCTTGGGTGCTCCAGCAGTGTGTCCATGGGATGCTCCAGCAGTGTGTCCATGGGATGTTCCAGCAGTGTGTCCTTGGAATGTTCCAGCAGTGTGTCCATGGGATGCTCCAGCAGTGTGTCCATGGGATGTTCCAGCAGTGTGTCCTTGGGTGCTCCAGCAGTGTGTCCATGGAATGTTCCAGCAGTGTGTCCATGGGATGCTCCAGCAGTGTGTCCATGGGATGTTCCAGCAGTGTGTCCTTGGGTGCTCCAGCAGTGTGTCCATGGAATGTTCCAGCAGTGTGTCCATGGGATGTTCCAGCAGTGTGTCCACAGGATGCTCCAGCAGCAGGTCCTTGGGTGCTCCAGCAGTGTGTCCATGGGATGCTCCAGCAGGTCCATGTTGGTGCTGACCCACTTCTTCCCATGGCTACAAGGTCTGATTGGCCTCCCGTTGCCATAGAAACAGGCCTCCATCCCTGCTCACCCTCCCCAAAACAGCTCCTCCCCCTCCCTGGGTTCGAGCCAAGGGACACCACTCTGGCTGGATCAGTTTGCACCCACACCCCCCATTCCCCACGGAGGTACTGGGTGCTGTCCCCCCTGCCCCAGAGGCTGCACCCACACCAGGGGTCCTTTGTGTCCCCTCCCTGGGGACACTCCCCAGCTGGAGGCTCCTTGTCCCCCCCGTGTGTGTGGGGACACAGTGGGGGCCACCTTCACCCCCACCCTCCCTGCCTTGGCCAAACCAGCCCTGTCCCCAGGGTGCTGGCACACCCTGCTGTCCCCCTGGCCAGGGCAAACACTGTAGCTCTTCCATCCCTGGACACCCCACTAAAATCTACGGATTTTAGGCCTGGAAACCTGTTTTTAGTCTTTTCTATTAAAGTCCAGACCCTGGGGATGGGATCTCACAGCAAAGCCAGTGGGACCTGTGGGTGACCTGGTGACATCCAGTTGGCTCAGGGCCACCCACCCTGGCCCAGGGACACCCAGGGCTGCTGGGGATGGCTGTGCTCCAGCCTCTTCCCATGCCAGCTCCTTCCCACAGGGATAGAGATTTGGGAACCAGTGGGAACAAGACAACACAGGCATTGTGTCCCCAAAATGCTGGTGACAAAATGTCACGGCGAGGAGTTGTCATGGGGAGCTCAGCCTGGGGAAAGGAGCTGCCGTGGTTCCCAGTGTCACTGGTGACACTGGATTTGCTGCCCCAGCCTCACCACATTCCACATGATACAAAAATAAGATTTCATTCAATGTCATTACCCCCGTCCTTCCCTCTCCAAGCTGGAAAAGGTTGGAATCAATTGAACACAGGGCAAGTGAAATGACTTTGGATACTTGCAATGAAACCACGTGTGGAGTAAACATCACCCCGAAGGGGCAGCTTTAAACTGGATCAAAATTGCTGCTGTGGTGATGGAAAATGGGAATATCTGGGGAGAGAAGGAGACTTTTCCAAGGGGCTGTGGCCACAACCCAGGGGATCCATATCCTCCCTCCTGGCAGGCCTGAAAAACTTGATTTTGGGTATCCAGCTTGCAAAAACAGCCCAGAGAGGGTCTTAATATTATTCTGGGGGGCGGGGAGGGGGGGTGTTACTATTTATTTGGGGGGTTATTAATATTTCTTTGTGTGTTTATTAATATTTCTCTTAGGAGAAGGGAGATTGAAGCCCCCTTGGCTGCCCCCATGAACAGGGATGGGTCGTTCCAGACACCAGTATCCCACACCCAGCCTGAAGGATGCTGCTGGGACCCCCACCCAGCCCAGAGGACGGTGCTTTGATGCTTTTCTTCTTATTTTAAAGGTGGGTTTTTTTCTGTTATTTTACTACCAGGGAGGGATTCACCTGTGTGGGCAGTGAGGGAAGAGGCAGATTCTTCCCAGGGCAGCATCCAAAGAAGGGCTGGAATCTCATGGGGTTTAACAAGGCCAAGTGCTGCACCTGGAGCCCCTCTGCTCTGGAGCCAGGCTGGGAGAGCTGGGGGGGTTCACCTGGAGAAGGGAAGGCTTTGGAATGACCTCATTGTGGCCTTGCAATGCCTGAAGGGAGCAGACAACAAAGATGGAGAGAGACAATTTCCAAAGGCCTGGAGGGACAGGACAAGGGAGAATGGCTTCAGACTGACAGAGAGTAGGTTTAGAGTGGATATTAGGAAAGAATCCTTCCCTATGTGGATGGTGAGGCCCTGGCCCAGGTTACCCAGAGGAGCTGTGGCTGCCCCTGGATCCCTGGAAGTGTCCAAGGCCAGGCTGGAGCAACCTGGGACAGTGGAAGGTGTCCCTGCCCATGGCAGGGGATGGTCTGGATAGGCTTTAGGGTCTCTTCAAACCCAAACCATTCTGTGATTCTATAAGATGGGGAAAGGTGGGGGATGCAGAGCCCTTGGGAAGGAGGTGGCAGCGTTAACGGGGGGCAAAAGAGCAAAAATTAAAAATAAGTAAAGAAACCCCCACCCCGCCACTTTTTAATCGACTGAACTGCTCGGGGAAGTGCCAGAAGCAGAACAACATCAGCTGAAACTTTCCTTCGACTTTTATAATTACGGAATAGAAAAGAAATCCTGGGTTCACATTACAAATACAGGCTCATAGAAAACCAAGCCAACGGAAAGAAAAGAACAAAGCGAAGGTGGCGGAGCGCCGGTGCCTGGCTCCCGCCGAGCCCGGGGCAGGGAGCTCTCTCCAAGAGTCTTAGAGGCCAGCAACCTTGTCCTTCTGCTTCCTGATGGATTTGAGAAGGGTTTGGAGCAGGGGAGTGTCTGCCAGTTCCATCCCATCCCATCCCATCCCATGGCAGGTCAGCGAGAGGATCCTTTGTCCTGGAGAGGAAAATAAACCCCAAAAATGCTGCTGGTCCTGGGGCTGGGCAGCCCTTGGGGATGGGGATGTGTTTTGGGGGACGAGGGGGGATGCATTGCCTGAAAAACACGGTTTTTCTCAGTAAAAAGAGGGAGAAAGGGTGGATAAATTATTGCCTGTAGAGTTCACAGCTCGGCTGGAGGCGGCACAGGGGCTGTGGGGTGGCTGCAGCTCATCCCAGCTCGGGGTGGTGGCACTTCACCTCACTGGAAAAAATCACTCCAGGGTGAAACAAAAAGTCCCCAAATACCCCAGAACTGAAGGACAAACACTCAGGAGTTGGAATTCATCTGACACCCCCTGCTCCCCGATGCGAAGGGTGGGCTTGGGGCCAGACCCAGGGATCCTGAAGGAGCCTCATCCCACCTCCAGGAAAAAAATAAAAGAGAACAACAGGGCTGGTGGAGCTGGGATGTTTCAGGGAACTTGTTTTTTGGATCCTGCTTTTGAGGCTTTTCCTTCCCAGCTCGTTTTCCTTTGCTGCCCAACACACCTCCCACATTCCACCCCCCCCAAAAACATTCCCCTCGTGCCAACATCCCTCTTCTGCCACTGGAGCTGATGATGAATTTGCCACCGAGACCCCCCCGTGGATGAAGGGGCTGGAGGGAGGCCCCTGGGTGAGAGGCTGGGGGGCACAGGGGCAGCCCTGGTGGGGGCACAGTGTTGCTGAAGGCACGATGTTGGCCTCGGGAGGGGCTCAGCCAGAGTCTACTCAGGCACTTCAAATTAAATAAAAAACCCAAACCGATGATTAAAAAAAAAAAACCAAACCAAAAAACAAACCAACCCAAAACATTCATTAGATTTGTTAAAACAGCCAGAAAGGGGCTGCACCAAAAGCAGCGTCGCTATTGCCGGGTTGGAGAGGTCCCCCCAGGAATGGGGGAGGGATGAAGGGGCTGGCAGGGGGGTTTTTGGGGTGCTGTGTGTCCTCCCCTGTCCCCAGATTTGGGGGGTCCAGGAAAGATGCTGCTGTCCAGCTCCAGCTCCTCGAGGCTCCTCTTCATCCCAGACCAAGCCCCTTCAATGCTGTTTCATCCAACTGGGGGGGGCCTGGAAAATTCCTTCTGTGAGCAGATCCCCTGTTTTTGGAGCCAGTCCGACCCCCAAATCCAGAGTTTCAGGAAATTGTCCCAACCCCACGGAGGCCGATGCTGCTCTGTGTGCCCTGCTGTCCCCAGAGCAGTGTTTGTCCCCTGCCCCTGGTCCCAGTTTGCTCCAAACTGGTTGGTTTTGCCCCACTCCCACTCCGGGCTCCCGGCACACCGGGAAGGGCCCCTCTGCTCCAAGGAGAGCCAGGCTGGGAGAAACAGAACAAAGAGTGTCCTGTGAGCATTGCCACCTCCTGCGTGTCCCCCTGTCCCCATCCCGGGGGTGCTGGAGCCCAGAGGGGTGGCACAGCTTGGGAGGGATCCCTCTGTGTCCACCCCCCACATCCTGCTGGGAGCGGTTTGGGATCGGAGGCCTCCAGGCTGGGACAGATGTGCAGCTCCTGGCTCCGTTCTGGGGTGTCGTGGGGTGCTCCTGGGGGTGTCTCCCCCTCTCCAGGGGTTGTGTCATCGAGGGTGTGGTGGCTCCAGGGGGGTCCTGTCACCGCTGGCTCTGGGGCCGGATCCAGGGCAGAAGGAGGTTACCCGGACCTGGGAATGGAGAGGAGGAATCAGGAGAGTGACCCCCCCCCGTGTGTCCCCCCTGGGGACAAGGGGTCACAGCCGTGGGCGCAGGGACCTGCTGGGCTGACTCGAGGGGGGCTCTGAAAGGGCCACTGCCCTCCTTTCACCCCCCAAAAATGTCAGAGAGTGACAGAGGCCAGGCTGGGGAGGCCCAAGGGGTTGATGCCCCCGCCATGGTGACACAGTGTTTTTGGGGTTTATTCTTTTTATTTATTTATTTATTTATTTATTTATTTATTTATTTATTCATTTATTTATTATTATTTATTTTCATTATTATTGTTGTTGTTGTTGTTGTTGTTGTTGTTACTACTACAGCTGCTACTATTGTATAACACTATATATAATATATCTTATTATATATAATATAAGAAGATATATAATAATATTATATATATTATATATCATATGTATAATATATAATATATAATATATATAATACATATAATATATAATAGATAATATATAATAATACCATTAGTACTATTACTACCACCATTGCTATTAGTCTCGTTATTATATATTTATTAATGTCAATTATTGAACTGTTCTTATCTCACCCCCCAGGTTTTCCCTTTCCGATTTTCCTCCTCATCCCATCCCCGGGGGGGGCTGAATGAGCCACTTTTTGGGGGGGCTTAGATGAAACCATGACAGATCATGACCAGAATCATGCCCAGTCCTCCCCCATGGGGCACTGGGGAGTCCCCCCACCCTCCACACACCCCTGTCACAACTGCCCCAGGTCTCAGCTCCCAACCCGTGTTTCCCGTGTGTTACAGGAAGGATTTTAGAGCAGAGAGCCCCGCCCGGGGGGGGGAGGGCGGTCACAACACATTTAGGGCCTGGTGCCACCCTGGTTGGGCAGGAGGGACCCGAGGGGACGAGGGGCTGCCGTGGCACATCCTCCTCCTCCCCTGCGCCGCTGCTCATTAATTCAATTAGGGCTAATTGGAAGCTGCAGAACGAGCTGTAATTCCTGGGGCTGTGGCCCTGCCGTCCTGCCCAGCCCGGCCCTGGGGACACGAGTGGCCTCCCCCACCCCCCGAGCCAGGACAGCCCCTTGTTTGGCCTCTCGCTGGTGGCACAGAGACCCCCCAGGTCCCTCCCCGGGATGGGGTCCCCACTGTCCCTCACCCCTTGAGTGCCCCTCAGGTGCCACCTCGGGGGCAGGATGAGCCCCCCAAGCCTGCAAACCTGCCTTTGCTGTCAGGGGGATGGGGGCACCTTGTATAAATTACAGTAGCATTAATTAGGGTCATTAACAAGCTGCTGGGGAAGGCTGGAGGTCGGGGGAGCTGCAGCACAGCGACAAGGTCCTGGTTGTGACCCCCTGGCACCCCAAAGCAGGTCCCTGCCATCACCTTTGGGTCCCCTAGGTGTCTAAAATTGGTGTTCCCACCACTTAAAATGGATATCCCAGCTGATATCCCCCCAAATCCTGAGGTTCCCACCACTTAAAATGGATGTTCCGGTGGATATTCCCAACTCCTGCTGCCCTGAGCACTCATCCAAGGGTGGGCTCCCAACTGGGGGAGGGATTATCCCTCGCTGACCCCCAGGATGTGGGTGCTGGCACCATCCATGTCCCCACCCCACCATGCCCCACTCAGGCCTTGAAAAAATTATTCCCCAGAAAATTATAAATAAAAACAATAAAATAAAATTATGTGTTACTTATAAATATAAAATCATATGTAATTTAATATAAAAATGTTATTTATATATTATATAAATTGGAATGGCTGTCTATACTATATAACCTAATATAACCTATATAACCATTACATAATATATACTATAATATATATAATGCACATATAGTATATATAATACATAAAATATATTATGCATATATGCATATATAATATA
This sequence comes from Chiroxiphia lanceolata, assembly GCF_009829145.1. Taxonomy (NCBI): domain Eukaryota; kingdom Metazoa; phylum Chordata; class Aves; order Passeriformes; family Pipridae; genus Chiroxiphia; species Chiroxiphia lanceolata. The sequence continues at coordinate 1,908,536 of NC_045660.1, read as the reverse complement.
TATTGTATTTTCATATTATTTATGTATTATATATTATATTATTTATTATATATTATATAATGCATAAATAACATAACATATTATAATACATAATATAATACATATTATATTATATACATATATAGTATATATAATATATAAAATATATTATGAGTATATGCAGACATATTATATATATTATATTTCTACATTATTTATGTATTACATATTATATTATTTATGTATTATATTACATATAATACATAAAATACATTATATATAATTATATATTATGTTATATAAGTATATAATATATATATTGTATCTATAACCTGAAGTAATAATATAAATAAATAATAGAAGAATAAAATAATAAATAATAATGAAAATAATATAAATAAATATAATTTATAACATAAAATCGCATATTATTTATTACAAAATAAATTAAAAATAAAATTCTAAAATACTGGAGTAAATAAAAATGATAACCCCGGAGGGTTGGGGGCTCCAGGGAAGGACCAGCTCCTCGCAGGGGGGCACAGAACCAGGCTGGGCACATGGGAGAGCCTGGCAGTGCCCAGCACTGTCACAGATGCACTTGTTCCACCACAGCCCCTCTTTGCATCTCTAATTGTGCCCTTGAATTTGCATACAAGGCTGCAAATGTAATTAATTTTTGGCAGCGGGCAGAGGTTAATTCCTTTAGACTTGGCAGCCTTATCTCGTTGGAGTGTTTGCCTAGTGAAGCTCAGTGGGTGAGGGAGAGGGGGAAGGAGTCAGCTGTGCCTCTCGGAGGAGCTGCTGCTGCCCCGGGGCACTGCCAGGGTGGGGCTGAGCACAGACACCCAGCAAACCCCAAACCATCCCCCAGAACTGCCCAGCCGGGATGGAACCTGAGCCCAAACCTTTTGGGCTGTGAGGGTGCCACGGGAGGATCTCAGTGCAGCGCCTTGGCACCTCCTGAGCACCCTGTGGCTGCCCCTGGATCCCTGGAAGTGTCCAAGGCCGGGTTGGACAGGGCTTGGAGCAGCCCGGGCGAGTGGGAGGTGTCGCCCCTGCCCGCGAGGACTCACGTGTAGAGCGGCTGTAGCTGTAGGTGTGACGTCTTCTGTGGTGCCTGGTACCCGTAGGAGTCAAAGCCGCCGATGAAGTCGACTGGGGAGAGCGGGGAGAGCAGGGAGTGAGCTGGGAGGGCACAGGGGGGGTTCCCTCCCTGCCTCCCTCCCCACCCTGAGGGCACCCGTGGGGTGCTCAGCACCCCAGGCTGCAGCTGCATCCCAGGGAAGTGCAGCGTCTCAGCGAGCAGCTGGGGAATCCTGGGACCCCTTCCAGGGCTAATGGGACTCCAAGAGAGCTGGAGAGGGACTTGGGGTAAGAACCAGGAGCGACAGGACAAGGGAGAGTGGTTTCCCACTGACACGGGTTAGATGGGATATTGGGGAGGAATCCTTCCCTGTGAGGGTGGGGAGGCCCTGGCACAGGCTGCCCAGAGAAGCTGTGGCTGCCCCTGGAATCCCTGGGAGTGTCCAAGGCCAGGTTGGACAGGGCTTGGAGCAACCTGGGCTAGTGGAAGGTGTCCCTGCCCACATGGAAGGGTGGAAGCAGATGGTCTTTAGGGTCCTTTCCAACTCAAACTGTTCCATGATTCTATGATCCTGAGTCACCACAGCCCCCAGGGAAGTGCTGCCTCCCGGGGAAATCAGAGTCACAGACTGGTTCAGGTTGGAAGGGGCCACTGGAGATCAGGCAGCCCAACCTCCCTGCTCAAGCAGGATCCCCCAGAGCTCATCCCTTGGGATTGTGTTCAGATGACTTTTGACTATCTCCAGGGAAGGAGGCTCCACAACCTCCTCTGGAAGCCTGAAATGCAGCACCCAGGGAGGCACAGCACCCTAAGGCACTGCAGAACCCCCGGCCAGGGCATCATCCCAGGTCAGGGCAGCATCCTGGATTGCTGCAACATCGCAGGTCATGGGGACACCCCGGGAAAACACCAACGAGAAACAGAGGAAAGAAGCTGGAGCAACTTGCTGAGATCCTTGTGCTCCCTTCTCACCGCAGCCCTTGCGCTGCCGGCAGGACAAAGTGGGTGAAATTACCTCTCACGGTCTGCAAAATGGGCATTTAAGGAGAATTATGGGGGAATTACGGCTCGTTTAAGGCTGTCACTTATGGGAATTGCAGACACAATAGATCAGCTTTCACTGCCGAGATTCCCGGCCCTGCGGCTCATCCCCATCCAAAGCCCATCCCCGGCCCGAGGAGCCCCGGGGCAGGGACAGTGTCAGAGCCCAGCACTGCGAGCACTTGGTGTCCGGGGGTGCCCCGACTTCTCCCATGACCACCCAAGTGTCCCCAGACCTGAGCCCTGCCACTGGCACAGGGATGGGCACCAGAAAAGGGGGATCCAGCCTTTCCAGGACTCGCAGCACAGCCCATCCCCCCCGGAATAACAAAACACGGAGCTGTGCTGGGGGTGGGTTCACACGCGGGTGTCCAAGAGCAGGGAGCTCACGGGGGACCCCACCCCTCCTGGAGTATTTATCTTCCCCAATTAATATTCAGCCAGCTTCCAGTTTTGATGCCATCCATCCATTTCCAAACCTAATAAGATATTCCATTAAAAAGATGCATTTGCATCCTGGGCTGCAGCAGCATTAATATTAAAAGTGTGTTGAATGCAGGAGTTTGTTTGAATGCAAACACGCTCTGGAGCCACTGCTGGTGCATAAACTCCTTTGCTGGCTCCATGGGTATGGAAACACCTTATTCCCACAGGGAATAGCCACTTTCACATGGAGATTTTGCTTTTCTGGTTACCAAAGGGGGGGGGGGAAACACGGGGATGCTGCGACCTGGAACCCTCAGGTCTGGGCTGGGACCACTCGTGGGTCCGTGGCACTCATGGGGTGCTGATCCCAGTGTTGATCCCGGGAAAGAAACTTGATCCCAAGCGCATCTGGGTGGCTTTGCCATGTGGAACATCCCTGCCTGCGGTGGGGCTGCTGAGATCTGCCAGCTGGCAGGAATTAATTAGTGGCAGATGAGCTCTTAATGCACTTGGATGGCCACAGCCTCGGCCACCCGGTTAACTGGGGTCGGGATGTTTGTGGGGTCGTGCTCAGACCGGGAAGAACAACACAGGTTGGATAGAAGTTACCCTGGAACTTGGCTTAAATTGCTGGTTTTCCACCTGTTTTGGGGTGAAAAAGCAACAGGGGGGGGGCTGTGTGGATGCTGGCTGGGGACACACGGTATTCCCAGCTCATTGTCCCCAGTCCCCCGTGGTTGTCAGGGAGGAGGAAGGTGGTGGCTGGTTCTGGGGGTGTGAGCAGGGAGAAAGGTTCTCCCACATTCCCACGGGGCTGGAGCTGCATGAGGAGCATTCACTGGGAATTTTTCAGGGTGTGGAGGTGGCTCTCACACCACAGGGTGACACTCCCTGCTGCTGCTGAGACCAGGGACCTGGGGGAGATGCTCCAGCCCAGGGGAGATGCTTTGTCCTGGGAGAGGCTCTGCTCTGTGGGAGATGCTCTGTCCTGGGGGAGAAGCTCTGAATTTGGGTTGGGGGGAGCAGTGAGAGCAATGCTGACCCCAAATCCAAACCCTGAGCTGCTGCACACAGGGGTGAGCACCCCGAATTCCACAGGAGCTGGATGCAGTGCAGTGGTGCTGGTGTGGGGACAAGGGACAGGACTGGGACCACCTCAGCCTCTTAGTGCAGGAATGAAGCCTGATCCCACGTTGGATGGAACCAGTCCTGTTCCTGCACCCAAGGGCTGTGAGTGCTGTGATGCAGCAGCTCTGGGCTCCCTGTCCCTGTCCCCCTCCTCCTGGGGTGCAGCACCTCCTCGAGGCTGTGCTGGTGGCACAGGGTGGCACATCACACCCCAGCACATCTGCTGCACCAGGGATGGAACTATGAGGCAAAAACCCCAACCAGTGGGATTCCTGACCCTGCCTGCAACCCAGCCATCACTGCCCCAGCCAGAGCTGCCACCCTGGAAAAGCCCAGGATGGCATCAGCCGAGGCTGTTGTGCAGCTCAGCCCCACACAAACCCACAGCCCAAGCACTTACAGCTGTCTTCCTCCTCCAGGAACACTTTGCTGACGTAGCAGGCGTAGACAAACCCAAAGAGCTGGGGAGACAGAGAGGGCAGGGAGAAGCTGGTTATGGGGGTGATGGACGACACAACCAGAGGGTGTTGGTGGGGGACAGAGCTGGGTGCTGTGAGGGGGATGTCTGGGGTGTACTGGGGGCACTGGGAACATCCTGAGCCAGAGCCCATCTCCAGTGGGTCGGGGTGCTGCTTTGGGATGCAGGAGGTTGGATGTTTCAGATGTCCTGGGGTCACAGGGATCTAAGGGGGGACAGGCTGGCACCCAACTGGGATGGCAGCACTGGGCACCCCTTTGGTGGGTGCAGCTGCTCTGAACCCCACCTCCCTTTAAAGCTTCATTTTCTTGCAGCCTCCCAAGGCTCTCAGGGAGTTTTGCATCCAGGTATGTCCCACTCCTGCTTTCCCATGGGATGACACAGCCCCCAGGAAGGGGGGACCCTCCCTCTCCGGTGAGCAGCACGTCTGGGTGTGTTACACTGAGAACTGTGAGCACACGTCTGGGTGTGTTACACTGAGAACTGTGAGCACACGTCTGGGTGTGTTACACTGAGAACTGTGAGCACACATCTGGGTGTGTTACACTGAGAACTGTGAGCACACATCTGGGTGTGTTACACTGAGAACTGTGAGCACACATCTGGGTGTGTTACACTGAGGACTGTGAGCACACGTCTGGGTGTGTTACACTGAGAACTGTGAGCACACATCTGGGTGTGTTACACTGAGAACTCCCAGGTTCCTGCAGCACCCAGCCCACAGCCCCCCAGATTTTGGGATGGGTAACACCCCTGGGTGCTGCTGGCATGGGCTCTGTCTGCTCCTCCCTCCCCAGCCCTGGGGACACCACCCTTGGAGAGAACATCAAACACCCTGAGGGGTGACAACACACTGGGACATCTCCGGCCAGAGCAGGGTGACTCTGCCCACCCCGACCCCGCCACTCCTGCTCTCTCAGCCACAATTTGGGATGAAGGACGAGGGAGGGGTGCCCTTACCGCCAGGAATATCTGCGTGGCACTGCTCACCACCTCGATGTACTGGTAGTCCAGCAGGCAGCCGCTGACCGTGATGACGTGGTGGTCCTCGGGCGCCAGGTTGGAGTTGAGCACGGGGGTCACCAGGCAGCCCGGCCCGTTCTCCATCCACCACGAGCGGTGCAGTGAGGTATTGAAGGTCATGATGAAGTCTCGGTCCTGCAGGAGGAGGAGGAGGCACAGGCTGTGGAGCTGAGCCTCTTTGCAGGAGGGTTGGACAGAAAAAGGGGTTTTTCCAACCCAAGGGTGCTCTGTGGGGCCACGTGAACACAGAGCAGGGCGTCTCCCTGACCTGCAACCAGTGTCCAAGGGGTTTGTGGCTTCCTGCCGTGCTGCTGGCATGGACCATCTGGTCCAGGTGACACGAGGATGGCACAGAGTGGTCACCAGTGGGGCAACTTGGGAAGCAGCTGCTTGTGGTGCTGCTGGTCACATCCAGTGCCCCGAGAGACAGGACCATGGGACCACCCCCCTAGCATGCTCCAGGGATGCAGGGCAACCCCTGCTTCTTCCCTTAGGGTTTTGGGATGCCACCCCTTCACTCCCATCCCCACAGAGCCTTGTGAGGGTCCCCCACACACGTCCCCTCCTTGTTACCCCCTTACAAGCTTTGGAGCTCTCCCTGTGTCCTCTCCACTGCAGCTCTGAGGTGTCAGTGGGCGAGCAGGACCCCCCTGCTGCAAGGCAGGGCTGCAGGGCTAATCCCCACCCCCTTCCTGTCCTTTCCCACCCCATGGAGGGGCCTCATTGCCCAGCTGGATGAGCCTCCACCCCAGGGAGAGTCCCCCTGGTGCCTCTGGGTGAGCCCCCAGCCCAGGGAGGCTCCTCCCAGTCCCCTTCTGCACCCGCAGCCCTCGGATCTGGGGGATGGGGAACCTGCTGAGCATCCCTTGTAGGAAATCACCAATCTGGGATGAAAAGACTTTTGCTGGTGGGTGTGGAAAAAAATAGCAAGAGAGTGGGTTGGGGTGTGTGAAGCTGAAGGACGTGGGTTCAGGTGCTGGAAGCAGGACCAGGGGGTGTTCTGGCATCACAGAGTGATGGAGACTGGGGATTTCCACCACATCCTCCCCCACCCATCCTCCGTGCCTGCTGCTCACATCCAGCACTTCAGCTCCTTAAAGAGCCTCAAATGACCCAGAGCAGCCTGGGAAGATGGTCTCAGCCACGGAGGCCCCCCAGGAGTGCTCTCCCTGCTTTGGCAGTGGTTGTCCCGTGCCCTCTGTGATGCCCCAAACAGGGAACAACATCCTCAGAGCTGGGGATGGGATGGCAGAGCAGGGCACAGCTTGGCAGTTACCTCAGCCATGGGCTGAGGGTGCTCAAACCATCTGCTGCTGCACTATCCCTGGGTGAAGTTCTGCTCTTTTTCGTGTAAAAGCTGTGATTTAACAGCCCAGGGTGGGGTGGAAGGACAAGGAAAGGCATAACCCAGTCACATGCTCACCCCATCACCACCAGCTGACTTCCCAAAGCCATTAATGATGTCCAGCCACTGCTGGGGACTCCAGGGCTGAGTGGAGCTCCTGGAGTTCCAGAAGACCCTGTAAATTGGGTGTGTACCCAATTTACCCTGTAAATTGGGTGTGTACAGCAGGGGGGTCTCCTCTTTCCACTCACTGCCCTCCCCAGATTCGAGTGACTCTGCCCCAAACTTTCCTGTCATTGCTCATCCCTGTTCTTTGTGTTCCTTCTCCACTTTATCTCCTCACTGGCACACTGGGAAAGGGGCACCTGCTGCCACCTTGGTCTGCACTGTCTGTCTGTCCCTCCCATCCCATGGGACCCTCTGGAGAGGCACCCCCAGCACACGGGTGGGTGCTTTGCTGCCAGGCTGGGGGCACCCACAGCCTCTGTGTCCCTTCTGAGGGAGAGACAGGGAGCAGGGAAGGAAGAGGGGAAGGGCAGGAGAGCAGGAAGGGTGGGAAGAGGGAGGGAAGGCTGTGGGGAGGATGAGGAGGCAGCTGGGGGGGGGTTACCTGTGACAAGCGCCCGACCTCCAGGTAGAAGCAGATGATGAAGGCGTTCCAGCCGACCCACAGCACCAGCCACACCGCGTACTGCGGGGAGACACCGTCAGGGACCCCTGCCCCACCCCCTGCATCCCTCCTGCTGCACCCCATCCCTTGGGATAGACCCCTGCAGGGCACAGGGGCCCGAGGTTGCTGGTTGAACCTCAAGGATCAGGAGTTCAATTCAAAGATGGTCTTTAAGGTCTTTAACATTCTCTGATTCTGTGCAGGGATCTGGGGTTGGATCATAGGATCACTCCATGGTTTGGGTTGGAAGAGGAGTGGAAGATCACCCAGTTCCACCCCTGCCATGGGCAGGGACACCTCCCATTAGCCCAGGTTGCTCCAACCTGGCCTTTGACTCTTCCAGGGTTCCAGGGGCAGCCACAGCTTCTCTGGGCAACCTGGGCCAGGGCCTCCCCACCCTCACAGCCAACAATTCCTCCCCAATATCCCATAACCCTGCCCTCTGCTAGTGGGAAGCCACTTCTCCAGACATTCTGTTCCAAGCAATCCAGGAGGGAACCGGAGCCATTCCAAGGGGGATGATGCTGCACCCGGGCACCCACAGCAGTACCTACCATCATGAGGTATCTGGATCTGTACTGGATGGTCCCAAAAATGCCCAAAATAACGGCCATGATGTGTAAAAAATTTGCCAGGATCGGGGCCCACTGGTATCCCAGGAAATCAAAGATCTGCCTCTCCAGCGCCGCGACCTGCGGGAGAGCAGGGGGGGAGCAGGGATTAGAGCAGGACATCGGTCACCACGGCAGCTCCTGGGATGCTGAAGGCAAAGAGCAGCTGGAAATGGATGGGGAATCCCACGGATAATTAGTTGCAAGAGGCTGAAGTGTCTGAGTGATGCATCGGCCGGCGACAGGGTTATTGGGAACGTTTGGAGCTGAGGAGGGGAAAGCAAGGAGGTGTCAGCTGGTCACCCTGCCAGCATCCTCTGGGCCTCAGTTTCCCCACTCCTCAGGGCTGAAATCACTCTCAGGAAGGGGTTTGTCAAGGGAAAAACCTCCTGCTCTGGTCACGGGTACTTTGCAGGTGGTTTTCTGCCCATCCCGGGTATTTTGCAGGTGATTTTCTGCCCATCCTCACCTGCCTTCCCAAGGACTGCTGCTTTGATTGCCCTCACCATTTTTAATCCATAAACAACGATGTGCTTCGGCTGATCCCACACTGTGGGATCTGGGGAGATCCACCCTTTATCCCAGCACTTGTTGACTGCTCTCTCTGTTGCCCTTAATTACAGGATTATCTCCAAGAAAGGTGGGAGCAAAGGCAGGGTGGGAGCACCGGGGCATTCAACAGTGGTTTTAAGTTAAAAAATGGAGATTGGATGAGACCATTGAATTTTAGAGAAGTTTGTAACAACTTTCAGAGAAGTTCAGGGTGCTGGGACACTGCAATCCCTGAGGGTGCCCGGGCAGGAGGGGGGTGCAGGGCTGGAGGAAATGGGATTTTTCCAAGGTGCTGGCACCAGTTTCAAGTGGGAAGGAGCTCACCTGTCCCCAAATCACCCCTTGGTTGTGGCACCTTCTGCAGATCCACCCCATTAATCCAGGTAGTTTTCCCAGTCCTTTCTAATCTCCATGACAAGGCTGGGAGAGCTGAATCCTGCTCTGGCTGTGCCAGGAGGGTTGCACAGACACCAGGGAGCACCTTGGCCATCCCATTTGATGTGTTGAGGGTGGACATCCCTCGTGGAACCTGGGTGGGCAGTGCTGGGCCCTGGGATGAGCATCCCTGACCCAGCCCCCTTGGAGGGGAGGTGTGTCTGCAGCAGCCTTGCAATCCCAAATCCTCTCTCCATTTCTCTTGCTGACAGCCCACCGCTGTCCCACCACTCCTTGAGATGCCCCAGATTATTAATGGCTATTAATTATTCAATAATAATAATAATAATAATAATAATAACAACAACAATAACCCCTGTGAGCTCCAGGGCCCTCCCCACCTCCCTGTGCCTCAGTGTCCCCTCCTGGTGCCACACAGCTCATCCTCCCTTAGAAAGGGGGACAGTTTATCCTCAAGTCTGCAGGAGAAAACGGGCTTTACATCCCCCCTCCGTTCCCCAGCAGCAATCTGGGTGTAGGGAAGCCCCATCCCAGTGCTCCCTGGAGCTCCTGTGGGGGTTCCCAGGCATCATCCCTCCTGCCCAGCCCCATTCCACGTGTCCCAATAACAGGAGGGAATAAATGAGGTGGCAAAAGTGCTTCCCTGAGTGTTCCACGAGGACAGACCACGTGCTCCAAACTTCTTTAAAGTGCTGAAAATGCAAATAACAAGCTCTTTATAAACATTAGTTGCAACTATTAAAACACGAAACGCACAGAACCCACTTCCTTGGTACGGGAAGCACAGGGAAATCAACAACTCCAACCCCCCCTGATGCTTCTTTTCCCACTTTGGGATGTCCCCCTGTGGTCTCTGGATGTGCAACCACCTCAGTCTCCCCACCCATAAAACACCACGTGCCCGTTGAATTGGCTTTGTGAGGGCTCTATTTAACACCTAGTTTAGCCCAGCTCCAGCCCGGGACCGTGGTGTCCCATTCCCAACCCTATCCCTGGGATAGGATGTCCCTGGTTTCCATTAAAGGGGCCACGAAGCCGTGGAGCAGCAGAACCCAGGGAGCCCCTGGATCTGTGGAGCTGGGACAAGGCTGTTTGCACTGAGGCTTAATTCACTTCCACGCTGTTTAAACTCTCCGAGGAAACAGCCTCTGGAAATACTCACAACCGGGCTGTAAATCTTTTAAATTGAGGAATGTAAATAATAAATGACGCAGGGAGAGCCGCGCTCGGGGCTTTGCAGCCACCCATCGATCTGGGGGCTGTTGACAGAGCTGCTTAGCGGGAGCTGGAGGGGAGCTTTGGGCACGGGAGGTGCTCCAAGCTGAGGGATGGGGCTGGGAAGAGCCTCTGGGAGCATTCCACAGAGCTGGAGTGATGACTTTGCACCCGTGCAGCTCCTTAATTCCAGCCTGTCAGGCCAGGCCAGGCTGAAGGAGAAGGAGCTGGGAAGAGCCTGGTGGAACCAAATCCTTCTTCACTCCAAGGAGAAGCAAAGTTAGAGGCAAACCCCATGTTTTTCCCATGGGTGAGTAGGGGCTGCTGATTGCACTGAAAACTCTGCTGGACCCCCCTGGCAGGTCACACAGTGCCCTGTGGGTGTGTTATTCCAGCTTATTCCCCCCAAGAAGACAGAGCACAGAGGCAGTGAGGCTGCAGCTCCCCGGCTCTCACCTCCTGCCACAGCCCAAGGCATCCCAAGGACATCCCCAGGGTATCCCAAGGACATCCCCAAGGCATCCCAAGGGCATCCCCAGGGCATCCCAAGGACATCCCCAGGGCATCCCCAGGGCACCCCCGCAGCTCAGGAGCTGCTTCCTGAGTGGGAAAACTGAGGTACAACCAACAGGGAGAGAGGGGTCCAGGTCTGATGATCCCTGCACGGGAGGGAGAGAGAACCCTCAGCTCAGTGATGCTCCTGCCTTGCTCCAAGCTGAGCTCCCTGGGCTGGTCCAGTGCCTGGAGCATCCTCACTGATCTTCTGGGGATGAAGTGTCCCCAAGGGAATGTCAAGACACCCCAGCTCTGTGTGCAGCCACCACCAGTCGTTTGGTGACAGAGGCTCTGGCTCTGGGGTTCAGTGTCACCCCAAACACAGCAAGAGGCATCTCAGGACGCTTCCCAGCAAACTGGGGATCAGCAGCATCCAATTCCCCCAAACCTAAGGGCCTTGTGGAGCTCAGAGCATCCCCCCCAGGCTGCCCTCCTCCTGGGAGGGGGGTTCCCCCTGCTAATTGCACCCCCACCCTCATTAAGACCCCGTTCTCCCCTCCCAGCTCCCACTGCAGCTCCTGTGGGTGCAGGGCCGGGATCCAGACACTCCATCCCACTGCTAATTAAGATAAACCTGCAGCTGATCAATGCAATGAGTTTTAGGGCTCCCTCTTAATTAAACACTCTCTTGTTCATCGATCGGCCCCAAAAGTTCCCTTTGCAGCAGCAAATCACATCCATGAGCTGGGGGTGGGATCCTGCTCCTGCTCATCCCAAAGTGCTGCCTGCAAGGATTTGGGTTTCAGCAGGAAATCGAACCTGTGACAGTCCCTGGGGAGGCTGAGGCAGGAGGGGACATGGGGGCTGCCCCTGGGGACAGGAGCTGTGGGCCTCAGCTCAGGGCAGGGCTGGAGGAAAATGGGATTTTTCAAGTGGGAAGGAGCTCACTTGTCCCCAAATCACCCCTTGGTTGTGGTACCTTCACCTTCTGCAGATCCACCCCATTAATCCAGGCAGTTTTCCCAGTCCTCCTTAATCCCCATGACAAGGCTGGGAGAGCTGAATCCCACTCTGGCTGTGCCAGGAGGGTTGCACAGACACCAGGGAGCACCTTGGCCATCCCATTTGATGTGTTGAGGGTGGACATCCCTCGTGGAACCTGGGTGGGCAGTGCTGGGCCCTGGGATGAGCATCCCTGACCCAGCCCCTTGGACACTCTGCAGTGCTATCCCAGGAACCTGCCCAGCAGCTCCCACTTCTGCTCTCTTGGAATCAGAGAATCCCAGAGTGGTTTGGGTTGGAGGAACCCTCAAAGTCCATCCCATTCCACCCCCTGCCATGAGCAGGGACACCTTCCACTAGCCAAGGTTGCTCCAACCTGGCCTTGGACACTTCCAGGGATCCAGGGGCAGCCACAGCTTCTCTAAGCAACCTGGGCCAGGGCCTCCCCACCCTCACACACAACAATTCCTTCCCAACATCCCATCTCTCCCTGCCCTCTGGCAGTGGGAAGCCATTCCCTGTGTCCTGTCCCTCCATCCCTTGTCCCCAGTCCCTCTCCAGCTCTCCTGGAGCCCCTTTAGGCCCTGCAAGGGGCTCTCAGCTCTTCCTGGAGCCTTCTCCTCTCCAGGGGAACCCCCCCAGCTCTCCCAGCCTGGCTCCAGAGCAGAGGGGCTCCAGCCCTGGAGCATCTCCGGGGCCTCCTCTGGACTCTCTCCAGCAGCTCCACGTCCTTGTGCTGTTGTTCCCCAGGGCTGGGGCAGCTCTGCAGGGGGGTCTCACCTGAGGGGGCAGAGGGGCAGAATCCCCCCTCCCTGCTGCCCACGCTGGGGGATCAGCCCAGGGCAGGGGGTTTTCTGGGCTGTCAGTGCCCATGGCCAGGGCACGTCCAGGTTTTCATCCACCAACCCCCAACTTCTTGGCAGAGCTGCTCTCAGTCCCTTCATACCCCATCTGTGCTGGTACTGGACAGTGCCCCCAGGTGCCAGAATCTCCCCTGGCGACAGGGAATGCGGAAAAGGGGATTTTTAGGGGATCTTTTTTCCCCACCACAGAAACTGTAACTCCCCGGGACGTGGCTCTGACATTTGCAGGCAGGAGCAAACCTGCCCATCACCTCTCCAAGGCCCTTCACCACACCACGGAGCAGGAGATATTCCCCTTTTTGTTTTTTTCCCAGAAAGAGGAAAAAAAAAATAGACGGAAGAGAGATTCCATCCCGGGAAAAAAAAAAAAGAAAAAGAAAAAAGGATCTTCCCTGCAGAAAACACCCTCCCTAAAACTGCAAAGCCCTGACATTCACCTGGTGATGGTGGGCAGGACGATGGAGCAGGCAGAAGGCTGGATGATGCTCCCAGTTCCCTCCCAGTTCCCCGCTGCTTTCCATCCCCGCAGCAGCATCTGCGCGTCGGGCTGAGCTCAGCCCCCGCCCTTCCCCTGCGGGCCGGGCCCTCACCCCCTGCCGGGTCATTATCCTGCGCTGGGTGATTTCCTCCCGCTCACCATATGCCCGAGGCTCGCCAGGGATTTAGCTTTTCATTTCGCTGCTTTTCGAAGAGATTTGGGGTCTTTATTCCCCGCGTCCTGCGGCCAAAGGCGCTGCGAGAGCCGCCGAGCCCCTCCCGAGGGTTTGGGGCAGAACCGCTCATTTTCGAGGAGTTTTGGCAGAAAAAAATGTTGGAGTTCAGGGAGAAAACCCCCCTGGGCAGAGCTGCAGGGCGGGATCTGGCTGCCAGCAGGATCCAGGATCCATAAGGGATATTCTGGGTGTCCCTGCAGCGGATGGAGCTCCGGCCACATCGTGCCCCAGCCCCAGGGACATCCCCACCCTGAGGCTCTGGCAGGCTCAAACCCCCCCCCAGAACCTCTCCTTTTGAGGCAGTTTGGCTGATTTGGGCTCTGCCAGCGCCTTCTCCTGCCCGTGGGGAGCCCCGGGAGCCGTTGGAGGCACCTCCATCCTGCAGCTCCAGCCCCGCGGAGGGGAGTCGGCTGCGATTTAAATGAGCAGAGAGAGATATTGGCTATTAAGAAGGTGCAAACACCGCTGTGAACCCAGGGACTCTATTTAATGACTTGGAAACAAGTTCTTGACCTACTTCCGACTGCAAAAACCTTCATAAAATCACGGAGGAAAAGAAATTAAAGGCGCCGGAGCCTCAGCTGCTCCGCGGTGCTGGGTGGGGGTGAGCAGGATGCAGCCCCTGCTTGGGAAAATGCCCCAGGACTGAACTCCAGTTCAAACCATGAGCAAAAGTGGGGTGAGAGAGGCACAAATCGGGTCCTCCCCCAGCTGGTGCAACCCCTTGTGCATGCCACAGTTTTTGGGGCCTCTGTGCTGCCCCTTTTTTACCCCTCAGATGTAGGAGCTTCCAACACAGGGCTGGAACAGCCCAGATCTCCGGGTGTGGCTGAAGGGGGGGCACAGGCAGAGATCTGGGGGGTGTGGGTCCCTCACCACAGCTTCCCAGCACCCATCTGATGGCTTTCCTTCCTCCCGCCTGTTTTATTTCCCCCTCATTCCCAGTTATTTATTTGATTCCCCTGCATCTGGCAGCGTTGCCATGGGAACGCAGCCCCGGCTGGATGTGCTTGTCTAGACACTGCACCCCTGTCCCTGCTGGAAAACTGCTCCATGGGCTGCACCCCTGGGTGCTTCCCACCCCCTGGGCCCCCAGGAGACCCATAGGGATGGATCCTCTCCAAGCCCTGCTCCCAGATCCGTGCTGCTGGCTCCATCCATCCCTGAGAGTTCCATCAAGGAGGGCGGGAAGTGCAGCCTTGGGGTGTCTAATGGCAACAACAAAATAATAATAATAATAATAATAATAATAATAATAATAATAATATATAATCCCCTAAATGTAGCAGACTAAACCCAGCCTCTCTGATTCTGGCTCTGCCACAGGGGAGGGAAACTGAGGCACAAAACCTTCCCAAGTGCTGGGAACACCAAAACCTGGAGCTGTGGTTGTTCCCACATGGAAAAGGATGTTCCATCAACCCCTCTGGACGATCCCTGCCTCAGGAGGGTGCTCCTCCTGATTTACCTGACTAAGACTAAGCCCTGAGCCCTGTCAGCTCCCCAAAATGTGGGGTTTGGGTGGATTTGTCTCCCGACAGCTCTGATGTCCCGGCAAGGACCCCCAGGAATTTTGACAGCACTTTTTTTCCCCCCAAACCATCACAAATTCCCTGGGAACAGGCCGGTTTAACCGATGTCTCACTGATACAATATTACACCTACTTGACTCTGAAACAACATTGCATCTACTGGGCTTTCCTGCAACATCCCAGCTCTTTCCTGCACCGGTCTGTAAATGCTGCCGTGAGACTCTTTTCTTCCTCTTGCCTCCCAGCCAGGAAACTTTTCCCCGCCCCGGGAGAGCCGAGGCAATCGAAGCAGCTCAATTCCCTGCCTGCCCATCCGAGGCTGCCTCTGGAGCAATGCAATCCTGCACAACAGGCTTTATTTTCCGGCGGGGAATTGCTCCATCCCCTTGGGAATTGCTGCAGAAGGCAGCTGGGATGAGCCCGGTAATCCTGTGCTCTGCATCCCCCCGGCCTGACCTTGCCGTGACCTTGGGGCACCTCGGGGGGAGGACACGGGGTGGTGGCACTGGTGGGATGGGGTGAGGGGGTGCCAGGAGTGTCCCTGGGATGGGAATGTGCTCCAGGGACAGCTGAGGTGCCTGAGGAGGGACCTGCCAGGGAGGGGAAGCTGAGTCACGGGGCTGTGACCACAGTGGGACACTGTTCCAGCGAGGTTGAGGTCACCAGTGACGGCTGAGGGGCTGATCCTGCACTCCTGTGCCTCAGTTTTCCTGGAAAATGGGCTGATTCCTGCTCAGCACCATGCCAGGAGCATTTGCTCTCCTGGTCAGGGTGAGCAGCTCCATGGGAGGAGGTCCAACAGGGAAACTGAGGCACAAGGGATGGGAGAAGAGCAGAAGCTCTAACCCTGGAGAAAGGCTGTGCCTTGAGGACACCGGGCTGGGAGCTGCTCCAAACCCATCCATCCATCCATCCTATCCCATTCCATCTATTTTATCCATCCCACCCCATCCCATATCATGTCATCCATCCTAGGCATTCCATCCAGCAATCCCATTCCATCTATCTAATGTATCCCATCCATCCCATCCCATCCATCCGGTGTATTCCATACATTCCATCCACCACAGCCCATCCAACTCATCATCCATCCTCTCCCCTCCCTTCCCCACCCCTCCCCTCCCCTCCCACCCCATCCCACCCCTCCTATGTATTGTGTCCCATCCCAATCCCATTCACCTGGTCCATCCACACATCCCATCCATCAATCCCATTCAATTCAACCTATGCATCCCATCCCTCCTATGTATTCAATCCCATCCCATCCCAATCCCATTCACACATTCCATCCATCCCATCCATCAATCCCATTCCATCCAACCTATTCATCCCATGCATTCAATCCATCCTATCCCACCCCACCCATCATATCCCTCAATCTCATCCCATTTCACCCATCCTGTCCCATTCATCCTATCCCATCCCATCCATCATATCCCTCAATCTCATCCCATTTCATCCATCCTGTGCATCCTACCCATCCCAACCCACCCCATCCATCATAACCCTCAATCCCATCCCATCCATCCCACCCCACAGCAAACAAACCCCTTTCCTGCTCCAGCACTGGATCCCTGAACCCACCAGGCACTTGCTGCCTCCAACCCATCCCAACCATCCCCTGGGACATTCCCCTCCAAATCAACAGCTGGATAAAGAAAACTGGGATTGATCCAGGGGTCCCACGAGCCACAGTTCCTCATCCCAACGGAGCCTCCCAGCAGAGCCCGTTAACACATGGACACTGGGAGGGGAGAATTAACTGAAATGGAGCAAAAATCCTTTAAAAACCCTCCCAAGTGGATGGGGAATTGCTTGGGGGTTCTCCTGGGAGTCTGGAGCTTCCAAGGGGAGCCACATCCCTGACCCAGAGAGCAGCTCCTGGGACACAGTGACAAAGGGACATTCCCACCTCCCACAGGGACCCCACCCACCCCTGGTCCTCCCATCCACGGGATGAGGGAGGGGATGGAGCCAGCAGCACATGGAGGGGGCTGGATCCAGGCCAGTTTGGGAGCTTCAATCTGGAAAATCTTGGGCTTAAATTTGGGGAATTTGGTGCTTAAATCTGGGGGATCTTTGGCTTAAATTTGGGAGATCCTGGGCTTAAATCTGTGGGTTTGTGGGTTTAATGTGGGGGAATGCGGGTTTGAACCTGGGAGATCTTGGGCCCAGATCTGGGAAAACTTGGGCTTAAATTTAAGAGGTCTTGGGCTTAAATTCTGGGGATCTTTGGCTTAGGTCTGGGGTAGCCAAGGCTTGAGTTCTGGGATCTTTGACTTAGATTTGGGAGAGTTTGTGCCTAAATCTGGAGGTTTGGAGTCTTGAATTTGGGGATCTCGGTCTAAGGTCTGATGGATTTGGAGCTTAAATTTGGGAGATCTTGGGCTTAAATTTGGGGCATTTAAGGCTTAAAAATGGGGGATTTGGGGCTTAAATTTGGGAATCTTGGGATTAAACCTTGGTGAGTGCACAGGTAGAGTGAATGAGATGGGAAACCAGGAGAGACTCAGGAATCTGACCCCCTAAATAACAAATTTTGGGGATGAAACACAGACAAAGGCCAGGACCAGCCACGGATGGGGAGCTGGGGAAAGCAGCTTTGAGCAACTGGAAAGCAGAGGAGCAGGACAACCTGGTTGCCAAAAAATTTCCAAAAGCACACGAGGAGGGGCCAGGATGGGTCCTGGATCACCCCCAGCCTGGGGTGGCTGAGCCCTGTGGACAGGGATTAAGCCTCAGGCAATTTCCATGCTAATTTTCCCGGTTCAGTCCTTTATCCCCCCATCTGTGAAGAGCAGGAGGTAATTTTCCCCAAATCTCAAAGACACCGTTAATATAATCCGATAGAGGGGAGGAAAAAAAAATGAATATATGTATATATATATATGTATATAAAAAGTCCAATTTACTGACTTATTTAGTGACACTTTCCCGTAATCAATTCTCCCAGGGAAGAAACACTGATTAAAGCCAAGCGCATCGCTATGGAAACCGGCATTCCCTCCTCCCACGGCCCGCGGGCTGGGAAGGAGAAAATCGGGTGAGGAAATCTGCCTGGTAACAACCCCGTTAATGAGCCGGGGAGCAAAAATAATCCCCGGGAGCGGAGTCGCCGCGAAAGGAGCAGCCGGCGGCAGCCGGTGGGGAGGCGAAACAGCGCCGTGCCTCCCAAAATATTGATTTTTACGGGAGGGTAGGAGCTGTTGAGGAGGAGGAGGAGGAGGAGGAGGAGGAGGGGTTGCTCCTGCGTGCTGGAGGGATGAAGGGGACATCTGGAGGTGGTCCCCCGTGGGGGACGGTGTGCACCCGCCCAGCCCGGACGGTGTGGGTGCTTCTTCCAGAGTTTATCCGGGTTTTTTAGGCTTAAAAGGAAGGATAAAACCACGCTGAGACGCAGGTTTAGGAGGTTCAGCTGCCCGGGGAGGAGGTGGCTGGCGGCACAAAAGGGATTTAGAGGATAACCCCAGTGGGTTTCCCTCTCCTCGGGGTAATTCCACAATCCACAGGCACCCACGGCTCCCGGTGACGGGCATTGCTTCCCACTGCCTGCTCCCACCCCCGTGGGCCAGGAGTTCCTGTGGAACTGGGGGCTCGTTCTTATTTTTCCACTGAATAATGGAACCTGGAGGGTTCAGGGGTCTCCCCCTGGCTGGATGTGTCCCTCACTGCTGCTGATCCCTCCGATCCCGTCGCTGTTGATCCCGACCACCCTTCGCTGTTGATCCTCACAATCCTTTTTCTGTTGATCCCAAGGATCCATTTGCTGTCAATCCCAATGATTCCTTTGCTGTTGATCCCAAGGATCCCTTTGCTGTTGATCCCAGTGATCAATTTGCTGTTGATCCCAACTATCCCTTTGCTATTGATCCCAACTATCCATTTGCTGTCGATCCCAACAATCCCTTTGTTGATTCTTATGATCCCTTTACTGCTGGTCACAGTGACCTTTTTGCTGCTGATCCCAACTATCTCTTTTGTGTTGATCCCAACCATCCCTTTGCTGTTGATCCCAACCATCCCTTTGCTGTTGATCCCAACCATCCCTTTGCTGTTGATCCCAACCATCCCTTTGCTGTTGATCCCAACCATCCCTTTGCTGTTGATCCCAACCATCCCTTTGCTGTTGATCCCAACCATCCCTTTGCTGTTGATCCCAACCATCCCTTTGCTGTTGATCCCAACCATCCCTTTGCTGTTGATCCCAACCATCCCTTTGCTATTGACCCCAGCTGTCCCTCTGCTGTTGATTCCTGACTTTTCCTTTGCCTCTTGATCCCAAGGATCCCTTTGCTATTGATCTTGACTATGTCTTTTCTGTTGATCCCAACAATCCCTTTACTGTTGATCCCAATGATCCCTTTGCTGTTGATGCCATCGCTTTGCTGTTGATCCTGACTATTCCTTTGCCTGTTGATCCCAATGACCCTTTTGCCTGTTGATCCCACTGATCCCTTCTCTGTTGATCCCAGTGACCCCTCTGCTGTTGATCCTGAACTATCCCTTTGCTTTGATCCCAGCTCTCCCTTTCCCACTGATCCCATCGATCCCTTTCCCGTTGATCCCGAGCCGTGTGTGCCGTGGCCTCCGGCGGGTTCTGAACCACAGGGATCGGCAGCTGCCAGGGCCAGGAGCTCATTAGGGGCTCCTTAAACAGCCATAAAAATCACTTTCATTCATTACTGCATCCTCCCTTTATCCCCTCTGCCTCCAGGAGGGGTTTGAGGGGTTGGGATTTGCCAGCCCCTTTGTTGTGTGGGGGTGGATCCATCCCTGCTCCGCCGCCTCCTTTAACGACGGGACGTGACCCCGGGATGTTGGGATGGGTCACGGCTGAGCACCCCAAGCATCCCAAACCCTGCAGCAAAACCCGCCTGGCACAGCCCCCTAATCCAACAGGGATGAGAGCCCATCCCACTGCCATCAGGGCCAGCCCCACTGCAGGGAAACTGGGATTTTTCCTCCAAAACCTGGTATTTTTTCCACCGTAACCACATGGAATTTTTCCCTCAAAACCTGTTTTTCCCCGCTTTTTCCACCATCCCATTTTAACCGCATGGGATGGTTTTCCCAGCTGCCCCACGCCATCCCCCTATGGATGCACCCACAGGGGGGGATGAGGATTTCCACATCAAAAGATTTGGGGAAAACCCAACCCAGCAGCGCCCACGGACACGGCACTGGGGTCTCCCGGGATGGAACGTGATGTGGACACAGGAATGATGCTCCCACCACCTCCTGGGGTCCCCTGTGGGCCCCAAACCATGGGAAATGGGGCTGTGGGGTTGTCCCTGTGACCCCCTGCTCCCTCCCCTCCCGTGCAGGGTGGGGGAGACCAACCCCGCTCGGACCCCGCTAACGAGGGCAGCGCTAATTGCCGAGCCCACTCCCCATGTATAATTCAAGGCCCTTTGTTAGGCCTGGGTTTGCTTTGTCTGGGAAGTGCCACCTCCCCACGGGACCCCGACCCAGACACCACTCAGCTCCTTCCTAGGGGGGCTGGATTAAAAATAATTAGGGCCTGGGGCTGCTGAGAGTCAGGGGACAGGGTCGTTAATGGGGTCAGGGTCATTAGTGGGGTCAGCATCCCCCCCATGGATGGGGCAGGGGGACATGGGGAGAGATCCAGAGCCCCATTTCCAATTTAGGGACCCATGGGGGAGCCCAAAAGGGCGGTGGGAGCATCAGTCCTGTGTCCAGGCCGTGGGTGCTGCTGGACTGAGTCTTCCCCCTAAATTTCGAAGTGGAAATCCCAACCCCTCCTGGGGTGCACCCACCTCCTGGACGGTGTGGTGAGAGTGCTCATGGGATGATGGGGTGAACCTGCACCTGATGGGGTGTAAACCAGCCCAAAATGCGCGAGGGTGTCCCTAAAGACACCCCCTGACACCCACCAGAGCCCCAGGCAGACACCCCAAATTTTCCAGCACTGGCAGCACCCTGGCTGGCCCCAAGATCAGACCCGGGATGGGTTTAGGGGGCAGCAGCCCTGGGAGGGGCTGCCTGAAATCCAGGTGGGATGCAGCCCAGTGAGGGTTGGTGGCCCTGGAGATGGGACAGGGATGGGAGGACAGAGATGGGACAGGGATGGGAGAGGGATGGGACAGGGATGGGAGGACAGAGATGGGACAGAGATGGGACAGGGATGGGACAGGGATGGGACAGGGATTTCCTCGGCCCCACACTGAAAGGGATGGGGGGGTCCTGCCCCCTCCACAGGCCCTCACCCACAACTGCTGACCTTCAGGGGGGCAAAAAGAGTAAAAATATATAAATGAAACTTGTACTGACAGGTTGGTGTTCATGGAGTGGGTCACAACAGCGCCGGGCTGCTGCTGCTGCCACACGGAATCCTCGGAGCCACCGAGTCCCAGACATGACGTGAATTCCCAGGAGGAAATCAAACAGGTCTCAGCTCTGATCCTGTGATAATTCCCCGTCCTTCCAGACTCTGCTCCCTGTCACTCCCAGGGGAAATGGGGGGATATCCCTGGAGCAGAGTGTGAGGGGGTGTGACTGCGCCCAGGGCAGAGCCAGAGGGGTGGGAGGAACAGCTGGGCTGGGCACAGGGACCCCAACCCTGAGCTCCACTCTCTGAGCACCCTCCAGGATCACCCCAAGCACCCCTGATACCCACTGAGCATCCTCGAGGACAACCCAGCACCCTCCACTCCAACTGGAGCATCTCCCACTCCCACCCCAAGCACTCTCTGCTCTCATCCTGAGCTTCCTCCTCTTCCCTGGGACATTTCCCAACCGGGGCTCTGTGCCTGGGTGTCCCTGTGGGATGGCACAGGGGTGCCCAGAGCAGAGAGGCACCATCCCAGTGACACCCCCGAGGCTCCCTGCAACCCCTGAGCCCCAAACTGGGTCAGTTACTGAGGCAGAGCCATTCCCAGCCCCACTCCCTGAGAGCTCCACACCCGGTCCCAGCCACAAAACATCGTCCCCAGGATGTCCCAAAAAAGCCTGGCCTTGGTATCTCAACCACAGGGCTGCCCACAGCCCTCCCCGTGGCCACACTGCCGTGCCAGGGGGATGCCACCACTGAGACACACACGTGCCACCCTCCAGCAAAACCCTGTGCCCCCCCCTGCCCTGGGGAGCAAACAGGACCCTCAGACCCCCCAAACTGCCCTGTGGCCATGCCAGGGGTCCCCACACAGCCCTGTGCCACCCCCGTGCCCATCACAGGGCTCTCGCTGTGTCCCCCCTCCCCGAGCCGAGGGAAAGCAGCGCCAGATGCTCCAGAAAGGGGCCGGGGAAGGATGGAAGGATGGTTTCCACCGAGATTCCCGGCAGCTGCCGAGGGGAACTGGGAGGGGAATTGGCAACCGGCCGGGGAGGGGCTGGAAGTGGCAGCAGAGGAGGGGCCAGCAGGGGCCAAGGGCTGAGGGGTGCCCCAGGCACAGATGGAGACGGTGGGTCCCCGGGGCGGGTGAGGGAGACAGGGCCGGTTCCTGAGCCAAGACAGGGGAGGGAAAAGTAGAGAAAATACAATCCTGAGCCCGCAAAGGGTTCATGCAAAGCTGCTGCATCCCCAGGGTGTGTCCTGAGCCCCTTCCCAGGGCTGGGGGATGGCTCAAGGCATGGCCATCCCCACACTGCCCGGCCTTCCACTGCTCCTGGGGTCCAGCGAGGCTGAGGAGGAGGGGGGATGTGACAGGAGAGAGCCCAGGGGATGGGACAAGGACTCTCAGCGTGACATTGCCAGGCTCTGGCTGAGGCCCCCCATTAATCTGAGCTGTTCCTGCACAGAACTGGAGCACAGACAGGTTTTCCCAGGGGCTCCCATTAACCTCAGCATCCCAGGCATCCTCCACTCCCACTCCAGGCAGCCTCCACGCTCACCCGGAGCACCCTTCACTCTGACCCTGAGCACCCTCCACACTCACCTCAGTTCCCATCCCAACCATCCTCCCTGCTCACCCAAACACTCCACTCTGACTCCAAAGCATCCTCCACTCTGACCCTGAGTGTCCTCTGTTCCCATTCCAACCATCCTCCCTACTCACCTCAAGCACCCTCCACTCCCTGAGCACCCTCCAGGATCACCCTGAGCATCCTCCAGGATCACCCTGAGCATCCTCCAGGATCACCCTGAGCACCCTCCAGGATCACCCTGAGCACCCTCCAGGATCACCCTGAGCATCCTCCAGGATCACCCTGAGCATCCTCCAGGATCACCCTGAGCACCCTCCAGGATCACCCTGAGCACCCTCCAGGATCACCCTGAGCATCCTCCAGGATCACCCTGAGCATCCTCCAGGATCACCCTGAGCATCCTCCAGGATGACCCAACTCCACTCCAACTGGAGCATCGCACACTCCCACCCTCTGCTCCCACCCTGAGCTTCCTCCTCTTCCCTGGGACGTTTCCCAGCTAAGTTTTGTACCTGGGTGTCCCTGTGGGATGGCACAGGGGTGCCCAGAGGAGAGGCACCATCCCAGTGACATCTCCAAGGCTCCCTGCAACCCCTGAGCCCCAGACTGGGACAGAGCCAGGCCATTCCCAGCCCTTTGGTTTCCCCAGTCCCATCCACCAAAGGTTTCAGACTTTTTTTCCCCGGTGAGAGAGCAGGGGAAGCAAAGCCTCTCTGCTCCACCTCCTCTGCATCCCTGGTGCCACATTCCCAGTGTTCCCAGGACACACAGCTATGGTGGGAAAGGGTTAGGGTTAGGGTCAGCTTGGGGGTCTCACTGGCTTTGGGGGGACACAGCTGGATTCACCATAGGCCCCCCAGACACTTGTGTTTACTCCCTGGTTTTGGGCAGCTGGGGGATGTGCCCCCAAATCCAGCCCTCCTGCATCCCCCCCTTCCTAAACCCCTTGGTGCCTTAAAATCTATATTATATATATTTTCTGGCTTTTAAGGTGTCACCCCCAGCACTACCAGGGACATGCTGAGCCCCCTGAACACTCACCCCAAGCCCCCAGACTCCCTGTGGGCTCCCAGCTGCCCGATGGGGAAGGGGGAACCATCACTGCACAGGGGTTCCTCCTGGCACCTCCTGCCAGGGACGAGCAGCTGGAAAAATCCCTATTAAATAATAAGGAAAACACGCCCCTGTGAGATCACATTGGGATGAGGGATGGCTGGGGGTACATCCAGCCCCTCTGCTCCCGTCTGGGGGCACATCCAGCCCCTCTGCTCTCATCTGGGGGCACATCCAGCCCCTCTGCTCCTGTCTGGGGGCACATCCAGCCCCTCTGCTCCCGTCTGGGGGCACATCCAGCCCCTCTGCTCCTGTCTGGGGGCACATCCAGCCCCTCTGCTCCCGTCTGGGGGCACATCCAGCCCCTCTGCTCCCATCTGGGGGCACATCCAGCCCCTCTGCTCCCCTCTGGGGGCAGAGACAAAGCAGCATTTGGGCAACTGATTTTTTTCTCCCCCAGATCTCCTTCTGCCGCAGAGAGAAACCCAAAGGGGGGATGAAATCCCCCAGCCCAGCACATGGGAGCTGTTATTAATCTTATTAATAAACCTCTGGGGGTTTAATGTCCTGTTTAAACACGGCTGGGTCTGCTCCCTGCCAACTCTGCCTTTCAAGTTTCCCAGCCCATTACGTACACACTTTGAAAATTGAAACAAATAGCTGCTTTCAAATGGAGGGAAAGGAAAAAAACCCAGTGCCAAGGGGGCCATCCTGAGCCCCTCTGCTGCTCCAAGCATCCCCTGGCGTTCGGGAAGGATGTTTTCACCCCGTTCAACCCACAATGTTCCATCACTTCCAGCCAAGCTGCCCCTGGCTCCTGGCTGGGATGGGGGCAAGGACATCCCAGAGCATCCAGGGAGGATGAGGGATGGGGATAAAGCCTGGAGGGCTGGGATGAGGGGTTGGAAGCTGCCCACTCACCATGGATACACAACAACCTGCATCTCATGGCCAGTGCTGGAGGGGCTGTTGGGACACCTGGGACATGAGGGATTTGTGGGTCTTCCATCCATGCTGTGTTCCTGCTCAACTTCTCCCCTTTCCACATCCCCAGGCAGTGGCTGGAGCATCCCAAGGGTTCTCCAGCCCTGTGATGCCAGCAGGACCCTGTTCCCAGGGATGATGCTCCAGGGCTGTGGGATATAAAGGGATATAAAGCCCTTTCCCAGCCCTGGAGCATCAGCACAAGGCTGTGAGGATGTGTTTTCCTGGAATTCATTCCCAGCATCCTCCCAACAGCCACAGCCCACCCCGTGGGTGCAGCAGGGTGGGTGCAGGGCTGGCAGTACCCCAGGCCCAAGTCCCAGAGAGGGATGTGGGATCAATCCCATCAGGAATTGAGTTTCTCCCTAATAGGCTTTGAGCTGGTTGAGCCCAAATCTCTCTCCCTGCTCAATTATTCAGCCCCTCCAGGCTCTCCCTGTGATTTCTCACTGGAGTAACTGTGGAGAGAGGAACCAACAGCTCCACTGCAGAGGGGAAAAGTGGTGGGAGCCACTGGGGCCTCCGGGCAGGGAGAGCAACCCCTGGGCTCTGAGCCTGGGAATAAACAACACCACGAGGAGCGTGGCCAAGGTGTTCATTGACCCACCAGCAAAATCAACCAGTTCACTGGGATGCACAACCCTGGGTACCTCCCAGCCTCTGCCACTGTCACCATGTGGGGATGGCCCTGCTGTCCCCTGGCTCTCAGTGTGACATCAAGCCCAGGGCAGGTGCTGGTCACAGGCAGCAGGGAAAGGCCACCACACCCACAGGGAATTTCTGGCCATGGTTAATCACCTTTAGGGATAAAAGCCACTTTTCTCCCCCACAACCACTCTCTTTGCCTTATTTCTCCTGCATTAAGGATTATTGGTGCCAGGAATCTCTTCCACTTTCCCATCTTCAAGGGAAGTGGCTTCAAAATAAAAAAGGAGAAATTTAGGTTGGATACTGGGGAGAAGTCCTTCCCTGTGAGGGTGGGGAGGCCCTGGCACAGGTTGCCCAGAGAAGCTGTGGCTGCCCCTGGATCCCTGGAAGTGCCCAAGGCCAGGTTGGAGCAACCTGGGCTAGTGGGAGGTGTCCCTGCCCATGGCAGGGGTGGGACTGGATGGGCTTTAAGGTCCCTTCCAACCCAAACCATTCCATGATCTTCCCTCAGATCAGCCACAGAGACTGAGCTTCTCAAGAGGCTGTTTCCATATCTTCCAACTTCAGATTCCTCTTCCCAGTCCTCTCCCAATGGCTTGGCAATGGATTTTGGAATGGGAAGCCCAGCTGCCCCACAGGATGGCAGGGGGCCTGTCCCTGCCTCCCCTGTGCCAGGCACTGCTCACCACCATCCCCACATTGTCTCCAGCGAGGATTTTATTCCTTTCCTCCTTTCTGTCTATTCCTGAAATGAGCAGCATTGATTTTTTATAGAGCTAATTCTTCTCCTAACAGAAGCCACCTGGGATTAAATCAAATTGCTTATTGGCCTCCAAACACTGCCAGGACAGCTCAGTCCCTTCCAGCAGCCAGACCTGAGAGCTCAAGAAGGAACAAGACCCGGGACTGGCTTGGACAAGACTCATTTTCCCAGATATCCATCAGCCAACCTGCTTTAGGCTTTGCTGATCACATCAACCTTTCCTTCCCGGGCTCTCACAGCTTCAGTGGCAGGCCAGGCTGTTTTCATGCTCATCCCCTTTATTTTCTCTACAACCCAGCCCTGCAAAACATTTATTTTCCAGTCCCCCTTTCTCCCAGCTCTGTTGCAAACTGGCATGAATGATTTAGGGAGCTCTTCAAGCGGCCTCATTAATCCTCTCGGGGGCACATTGGCTGGTCCTGCAAATTTAGACGTACGGCACTTTAATCGCGGTTTTAATTGCGAGCTGGGAGGCTCTGCCTTCCCAAACACACCTCAATAAACCTTTATGGCTCTGCCTGGATGGGGGATGTGCCACAGGATGCTCAGCCACACGGAGGTCTCGCCAGGGTGATGCTTCTCCACGGCCACCCACCCCCTCCTGTGGGTTTTGGGGTGCTCACCCGCAGAGGTGACAGGGTGGGTTGGGGTTTTTCCTGCCTCTTAACACACAGTTCCCACCCCGGAGCTGTCCGTGGATCCTCGTGCTGCCCATCCCTGGAGCATCCCCATCTCTCCAGGCCAGCACCCACCGCCCTGCAGCATCCCCTGGTGCTGAGGCACCGCTGCACCCACCGTGTCCCACCCCACGGAGACGGGCTGAGGGGGAGCCGGGGGGCTCAGGGAAGCGAGGGGCTCTGCCAGCCCCCCATTTCCATGGCAACCATGCAAATGGGAAAGCTCTCCGTAATCATTAGGGAGCGGGAGCCGAGCAGTACAAACAGTGGCGGCAGTAGATTACAAGCCCATTATGAACAGTCGCACCTTCTGAGCGCTGGTAATTACACCTAATTGTGCATTTAATTGTGTAATTGAAAACCTCCATCCCCGAGTTCAGCACGGGCCCCTTTTTCCCCCTTCCCAGGGAGGGGGAAGGCGGCGGGGGCAGCTCCGGCCCCGCTGCCCTCGTGCCATCCCCGCGCCGAGGATGTGGCACGGCGGGAACCCTGTGAGGACAAAAGATGCCGGTGGATGACTCTCACTGGTGCCCTCCTTGATGGCCCAAACCAGAGGAATCGGGGCAGGAGGGGTGCTGGGGACAGGAGGGGACGGGAGGGCTGGGAGCCCCCAGGGTGCAGTGGGATCCCGCTGGGGAAGGGGAGTCACACACGGCTGGTGGGTGGCTGAGGGATGCAGGGGATGAACCACCCTCTCCCTTCCCCCATCCCTCATTAAGCTGAGCCCGTTATCTCCTCCTCCAGGCTCGGGGATGGGGGGCACATCCCAGAGGCTCTTGGTGCCCTGTGTGAAAGCCAAGGCCTGGGCAGAGGGATGGGATGGACCCAAAGCCCTTCTCCTGCACCCCTATCCCGGGAGGCTGCGGGAGCAGGGATGGCAGTGGCACGGCATGGCACCACATGGCACCACATGGCACCCCCCAGCACCCCCCAGCACCCCCCAGCCCCACCCCCAGAGGCTCAGCCAGGCGGGAGATGCCAACCCAGCTCTGCTTTCCCAGCCTTTTGAGGGAGAAGGGAGAAACAAAGAAGGAAATGAAGCCCTGGCTGGGAGTGATGCTGAGCTGTGCCAGCCAGAGGTGGGAGTTCTGAGCAGCCCCTGAGCCCACCCAGCTCTGGGGCTGAGCTGGATCCCACCCCCCAACCCATCCACCCCACCCCACAGGGGGAGGCAGTGGGGTGACCACTGTGGGGTGGAGAAGGAGCCAGCTCAAGTGAGAAGCAGGATGGCCCAGGGACACAGGACAGCAGCTGGACACATCCAGCCAGAGCTCAGCTCCCAGCAGTCCGTATCCCAACATCCCAACAGCCTCTGAGGCTGGAACACCTCCCTGCAGCACCACAGCTGTCCCAGCCTACAACCAACACCGTTAGGATCCAGAGTTAAAAGTGTTGTGGCTCGAGGCTCCCGGTGCCCGTGCTGTCAGTGCCAGACAGGGTGGGATCACCTCAGGTTCCTGTTCCATCCAACCACCTCAGCAGCTCTCACTTCACAGAAATTAAGGGTAAATCCTCCTGACAACAACAGGCATCACAGGCTCCCCCAGATGGTGGGAAAGACCAGCAAAACCCAGGGGTTTGGATTCCATCCCAACTCGTTATCATGAACACCTGCTGATGGCCCCTCCCGGGGCAGTAGGTGCCTGCCAAGTGGGCTTTGTCAGGGGAAAAAAACATAAATGAAGGCAAAATCTGGCAGGTGCTTCTTGTCCCCAGGAGCAGAGTGACCCAGCACCTTCAGCATCGCCTCGGGAGCGGCGAAGGAGCTCGGAGGGGGTTTGGATGCTTCAAAATGGCTGCCCTGGCTCCCTGTGGTGTCATGGCCCGAAAAACAATTTCCCAAACTGGTTTAGGTGTGGGGTGGAGTGGGCAAGGCTCTGCAGGGTCCCTCCAGACCAGGGACCATGTGCCCAGGGAGTGTCAGCAGCACCCGGCGCCCGCAGCTGTGGAGCCACCATGAGCATCCCTGTGACCAGGGGGGACAAGGGACCAGGGGAAACCAGCAGGGATGTGGAAGGTGCCCCTGGGGTGATGGTGACACACGGGGTGCCATGGGAAGGTGCCTGTGGGAAGGTGGCCAGGCAGTGAGGACCAGCTGGAGGTGGTGGCATTGCCCCAGGAGGGTTGAATGTCACCCACACTGCTCATGTAAGGGACACTGAGGCCCAGGATGGCCAGGGAGGTTTGACAAGACAAGGAGGTTTAACAGTGACACTGCAGCAACTGGGCACAGCTCCCCAGGCAGCTCCAGCACACACCAGTACAGCCCCAGCCCCCACAGCTGGGCACACTGGGAGCACAGTTGTCCACAGCTGTAGAACAAAGGGCCCAGGACAGGTATCGGGGCCACCTGGATGGGGGGACACGGGTCCCATGTGCCATCCCTGTGTTGGGGGTGACACAGAGTGGCTGAAGCAGAGAAGGGGAGCAGGGATGGGGTCAGGTGACATCTCTGCTCCTCATTGTTCCCTCACAGCCTTGGCACTGCCTGGTCTGTGCACCCCGGAGATAAAGAGTGGCCTTGGTCACCCCAGGGGACACCTTGGTCACACTGTCACCTCCACCAGCCAGGGGCTGGCTCAGCACAGGCACCCAGAGCCTTCATCCCAGGCAGGGCAGGAGGTGCCACTGCCAAGGCAGGAGGTGCTGGGAGGGGGGGCCTGGTGGGATGGAAGGTGCTGCCTCCAAAGCCAGGAAGGAGCTTGGGAGATCATCCTGCAGGGTGAGAGGGGATGAGCTGAGTGTGGGGTGGGAAGGTCACTGGTAAGGGACAGTCTTGGAGCTGAGCCTTTGGGGATGCCAACAGCACCAGGACACATGGGGAGAGGGGGGAGGGCACAGCCTGACCCCAATTAGCAGCACCAAGTTTCTCTGGGTGTGAGCAGGAGCTGCTTTCCCAGCCCAGGAGCTTGCAACAATTCAGCCTTCCCCTAAAATAAATGGATTAAAATCTCCCAGATCTGGGATATCTGAGGGAATAAATGCCAACAAACATGTTTAGGAGCCGAGCTGTGAAAAGGAAAGTGACCGAAAACCAGGAAACTCCTGCACAGCCGAGAAACACCCGCTGGATTTATCCTGAAGGAGGGGGAAGGTGAGCGAAAAGCAAAGCGAGACTTTACAGAGCGAACAGAAGGGACAGCTGGGGACACGGAGGCCATTCCCACTGGGAATGGCGGGACTTCAGCCTGGGGATGAGCCACCCGGGGTTGAGGATTAGCCTCAAAGCTTCCTCATCCCCCCAGAAACACCCGGTGTCCCCCCTCCACCCAAAAGTGGGGACCCCTCCCCGCTCGCTGTCTTCCCAAGGATGAAGAATGAACAGGAGCGACGGCGGGAAGAAAGTGCCCGTCAGCAGGATGACACCATCACCTCCGGAGCGGCTCCGGAACCCGTTTCCATCGCTGCCTCCATCCACCCGGCACCCCCCGATCCCGGGGACACCACGGGCTGACGCCCCAGATCTCAGCGATCCCCCTTCCCCCTTTCTCCTCGCCGTGAGGAGCCCCCGGCACGGCCGCGGGGGCAACTTGGAGGATGCTGATTGTACATTAACGAACCGCCCCGCCGGGATAATTAATCGCGACATCGTCGGCGCTGGTTTGAGTAGAAACCCCCCGAATCCCCCCCGCGCTCCCTTCGCCCGCTCCTCTGGCAGAGCCTGATGAAGATTGATTCACGGGCGGCGGCAAGTGCAGCGCTGAATTGCCACGAAGACCGGCAATCTCATTAAAATTAAACCTTTCCTTTCTCCTCGCCCCCCGCATCCCGGTGTCCCCCCGCCGCGGGCAGGTGGGTCCCGCTCGGAAGCAGGAGAGTTTCCAAAGTGCTGGCAGCGGCTCCAAGTTTCCCTCTTGCCCCGACTCGGGGGAGCGGCACCCCAAGAAACATCCTTGGGAGTCCACCAGGATGGGAAACCGCCGGCGGGAGCGAACTCGGAGTGCAGAGACTGCAGTTGGGAACAAAGCTCACACCTGCCGGAGACGCAACCCCGGGCGCTGACAGCGCCGGGAGCGGGTGCCCATCCATCTCCCCGGCCAGCGCTGGGGCAGGGCACGAGGGTGGCATTTCCTATCTTCTTGATTAGCATTTTTCCTTTTGTGTTTCTGGGGTTTTTTTTTTGGGTGACGGTGAAGCATCCCCGAGCCGGTCCCAACGCAAGGTCACCGCCGAGGCGGCGCGGGGAGCGGTGACAGGCGAGCAGGCTCTCGCACAAAGCACCCCCGGCATGCCGATGAGCCTTACCAGCTGCAGGCAGCAGAATCCCACCAGCGTGCACCGCCCGTTGCATCTCCCCATGGCTCCCCAGCCGGATCCTCGGGGCTCCCTCGCCGTGGCCTCTCCCCGCCGCCGCCGCCGCGCTCCGGCTCCTCACCCGGGAAGCGTCCGGGGAGGCTCCAGTACCATGTCCCGCTGCTCTCCAGCCCCGCCGGCTCAGCACCGCGGCGGGCTGTGCTCGGCGCGGGGCATCGCCCCCCTTCTCATCCTTCTCCCTCCGCCCCCCGCCCCGCTACAGCGCGCTGGGGCGGCGCGGGGGCCGCGGGGCCGCGCAGCGCTGGCCGCGCATCCCCGGCCCGGCGCGGAGCCGCCCGCTCCGCTATTGTCTCCCGCACAGCCCCGGGCGGGCGGGGCCGGGCGGCAGGGCCGGAACAAGGCGGGCCGCGGCAGCCGGCGGGGCCGGGCGGGGCTCGGGGGGGCCGGGCACGGCTCGTGGGGGGGCCGGGCGGGGCTCGGGGGGGGGCCGGGCGGGGCTCGTGGGGGGTCGGGCGGGGCTGAGGGGGGCAGGGCACGGCTCCTGGGGGGCCGGGCGGGGCTCAGGAGGGTCGGGCACCCCGCGCCGACACGAGCCCTTGGAGGCCTCCGGGGGCGCGGGCGGTGCGGCCCCTCCGCAGCAGCGCGGCTCCCGCCCGGCCTCAGCCTCAGCCTCAGCCTTATCTTTGTCCTATCTTTATCCTCATCCTCGGCGTTCGTCTTTATGATGGTAGATTTTTATTATTTTATTTTTTCCCTCACCCCCCAGGTGAGGGGCTGGGTGAGATGCTGGCGAAGGGCTGGGAGGTGCTGTCCCCCCCGCATCCCCCCTGCCCTGCGGCACCGGGACCCCACCGCCTCCCCTGGGGTGGCCGTGCCGGGGCAGCAGCTGGGCTTGCGGGGAGGACAGATGGCCGAGCCCGCCGGGAACCCCCCGGCTCCTCCCGCAGAGCCCCGCTCCCCTCGGCAGCGCACAGGGGCCGGGGGCGAGCGCTGGCCGGGGCCGTGAGCGCCCAGCCCGCGGTGCCGGGGCTGCGGGGGGTGCAGGCAGGGCTGACACGGCCCCTCACCGCCGCCCACCCCGCTCGCCTTTGTTCTGATTTCACAGCGCACCTTCGGCGGCACGGCGGAGCGCGAGGAATCACCGGGATTGCTGCTTTCCCGGCGCTTTAGAAACCTCTGGCTGAAATGCCGCCCGGCAGGAGGACTTGGGAACAGTTTACTGCTTTTGATTTCCGTAAATTCTTAATCTGCTCTGATGTTTATGAGGAAGCATCTCCGAAACCAGCCCCACGCAGCCTTAGGTGTCAGAGCAAGGGATCTGAGGGATGCTGCTGCACAGATGCATTTGTGTGCGTGGTACAAGCCTATCTGAGCCTTCCAGGGCCCAGCCAGCCCACACACCCACTGCTGGGACCAGCCTGCAGCACCCCCCACACCTGGAGCTTTTCCTTCACCCTCTGTGGTGGGGATTTCTCTCCCTGCTGGCTGTTCTATGCTCCCAGGAGCATTTTAGGAGGCTCACGTGTGGCTGAAGGATGGGGCTTTACAGAGTAAGCTTGGCTTCTGTGGATCCAAAACCCATTCAAAAATGCAGTGGGTTCCCCAGGGGATGCTCTGAACCGGAGTCCTGGGAGCAGGAGCTGGACCCAAACTGGATGTTTGAAGCAGGGGAACCTGTGTTTTCTCTACACTGGTCTGGTTCAGTGACCTCCACCAGCCCTGGGTAGTCCCACACCTCACTGTGGAGGCTGCCAAGGATCCCACCTGTGGACCTGGTGCACCTGGAACATCCCCACTGTGGGCTGACTCCACTGCCCTCAGTCCTCCTGGCTCCATCACCTCCAGGCCTCCACCTCAGAGAGCTCCTATCACCCTCATCCCATGGAGAGAGGTGCCCCAGGCTCATGAGGGTTATCCAGGTACAGATCCACCTCCAGGATGGAGCTCGTGGGCCCTTCTGGGATTCCAGCACAATCCTGGAGCAGATGGATGGGTTTCACCCCACAGATCAAACAAAGACAAGGACCCAACCACCCCAGAGCATCTCCTTGGCCACGACCAGGCAAACCTGCTCAGCCCTCCCTTCAGCCCCAAAAAAACACCAGAGAAAGGAAAAAATGTCCTCATGGAAAACCATAAAACCCTCCCTTTGATGGTGCTGAGATCCCTTCTGGGTCTCAGCCAGGTGGAGTTTTGCGGGGAATCAATTTTAGATTAAAAAAAAGGTCAATAAAAGCACATCCCGGCACTTCCCTGGGAGGTGAGGAGATGATTTCATCTGTGAGAGGGTGGGAAATGAGCCCAACATTTTGTCCTTTGCCACTTCAGACACCCACCCCCGCAAGTTCTGGGTTTTTGTGCAAGAAAACCCTCGATGACCAAAATAATAGAGGAAATATTAAGATAAAATTAAATCAATGTCATGTAATTCAGTGGGAGGGAGCCATGAGGGGCTTCCTTCCACCAAAACAGGGTGTTTTGTTTAAAAAACCCACCTGAATCCTTATGCCAGAGAGAGATCTCCCTGCCAGAGGTATAAAGAGAACATGTGGAAATGACTTTTTATCACTAAATTGGTATTTTTACCCAAAAAAAGTCTGGTTTTGGGTCAAGAAAACTAACACACAGGTTGTTGTTTTGATTGGTTTTATTATTTTAATTTTTTTCCCTAAAAAAGAAATAAAATCTGGAGATGAAAGAAATCCCACCAGCAGCAGCTTTTGCTCCTCTTCCTCAGCTGAAGGCAGGGATGTGCCACAGGGAGCTGGGCCCCTTCCAGGACACTGGGACTCCAGGTACGTGTATCCATCACTGGAATTGTTCAGGATTTCCAATTGGAGCCAAAAAAAAGCCCCTGGCTCCCAGGAAGAGCCTCAGCAACAATCCCAGTGCAGCCAGCAAGGAGCTATTTGTAGGTGGGGGGAAGGAGGAGCAAAGCTGCTGGCTGGAGGTGCCGTTTGCTGCCCTAAAAATGGCCAAATTAGGGGGGAAATGAGGTTTTGGTCTAATAAAAAAGCCCTGGGGGCCCCACCCAGACTGGCAGCCCCAAGCCCTGGTGTAGGAGTGGGGTTTCTCCCCCTCTTTTCCTCCTGGCCCTTGGGGTTGATTATTTTCTTTCTGCTGGGCTGATCAGTTGTCCAGGCCTGGTGGTGACTCAGAATGGGAATTTAGGGGTCAAATTTGTCCCCAATTCATGCTCAGGGATGTCCCTGGGAGAGGCCACAGGAGATGCTGTGGAGGCAAAGTCGAGGGCCTGGAGATCATTGTTCACCCACTCAGGCACTAACTGATGGCACTGAGTCACCACAACAGGGCAAAATGAGGGGTTTTGGCATGTTTATTGGGAAAGAAATCATCCAAGGGTCCCCATCTATCCCTGGGAATGGATGTTTATTCCAGTGTGTGAGGTGAAGATGTGCAAATCACTGACACAGGCAGAGGGTAATTAAGTCAGTTGAGTAATTTCCCTTAATGAGGGGCAGGGAAATGGGGTTTGTGCTCAGAGCAGGTTAAATCCCTCCAGAGGCTGCATTTGGGATGGAGAGCCAGGACACACACACCTTTAGAGCTCCAGGGAGGAAGGGCTCTGGGGTTCATGCTAATTAGGCCCTAATTAATGAGTGGCAGGGAGGAGGTCCTGAGGCTCAGCTCCCCTCCTCTGGTGGGGTGGGTGGTGGGATGGACACAGCTCCTCTGGGCTGGGATGGGAGGGAGCAGCCTCAGGACAGGGACATCCCAGTCCCAGGACCAGGGGTGCTCCAGGGATGGGTCCAGGGATGGCCCAGCCCAAGGTCCAGGGATGTTCTAGCCCTGGGGTCAGGATCAGTCCAGCTTGGGGTCAGGAATGCCCCATCCCTGGGGTCACAAATACCCTGGAACTGGGATCAGGAATGCTCCATCCCTGGGGTCACAAATACCCTGGAGCTGGGGTCAGGAATGCTCCGTCCCTGGGGTCACAAATACCCTGGAACTATGGTCAAGAATTCTCCACCCCTGGTGTCACCCTGGAACTGGGGTCAGGAATGCTCCATCCATGGAGTAAAGGATATTCTGGCCCTGGGGTAAGGGACACTCCAGCTTGGGGTCAGGAATGTTCTGGTTCCTGGGGTCAGGTGCTTCAGGTGCCCTGGAACTGGGGTCAAGGATCCTCGGGTCCAGGGATGGTCCAGCTCTGGGATCAGGATCAGCCCAGCTTGGGGTCAATAATGCCCCAGCTTGGGGTCAAGGATGCTCCAGCCCCGGGTCCAGGGATGTCCCAGACCTGGGTCCTGGGATGCTCCAGCTCTGGGGTCAGGATCAGCCCAGCTTGGGGTCAAGGATGCTCCAGACCTGGGACCAGGGATGCTCCATCCCCAGGATCAGGGATGCTCTCTGTGATGGGGACCCCAAACCTGGGCATGGGTCTCATGCTGGGGGTGCTTGACACCCCCCTTCACCCACCCCCTGCACCCCTGGCCTTGAGCCCAACCCCTGCCTGCTTTTCCTGGGAACAGCCCCCAAGTCCAGGGACTCAGAGCCCCGAGGGCCACCTTGTGCCA
This sequence comes from Chiroxiphia lanceolata, assembly GCF_009829145.1. Classification (NCBI taxonomy): domain Eukaryota; kingdom Metazoa; phylum Chordata; class Aves; order Passeriformes; family Pipridae; genus Chiroxiphia; species Chiroxiphia lanceolata. The sequence goes on along the minus strand of NC_045660.1, from coordinate 1,873,179 downwards.
CCCACGAAGGGCCACCTCGTGTCACCCACACAGCACATCCTGCACCCAGGGGTGGGGAAGGGCCACCACAGGACAAACCAAACTGAAGTGACTTGGAACTGAACCCCCTGGAAGTGTCCAAGGCCAGGTTGGAGCAACCTGGGATAGTGGAAGGTGTCCCTGCCCATGGCAGGGGCTGGACAAGATGAGCTTTAAGGTCCCTTCCAACCCCACCACTGTGTGATTCTGTGATCCCATGACTCCCCCAGGCACTCCAGGAAGAAACCCATGTTTATTTAACCAACCTTTCCCCCATTTTAACATAATTAGCCGCCAGCTGCCAGTCAATGTCAGCTCCATGAATCCCTGCTAATGGATCAGGTTCAGTTGGCTGTGAGTGAATCGATGGAGGAATTAAAATGCATTCACACCGTTCCTTCTCTGCTGTCATCTTATCTCTGTGCTGGTGAGGAGCTCAGCACATCACAGGATCCATCATCATTTCGCCTTTGTAGCTCGCAAAATTCATAATTAACAAAAAATTCCTATTCACTTGCTCATGTAATTTAATTAGTTTTCCATTAAATGGAGACTAAATATCATCTATTCCCCAACAGAGCAAATAATTGTTTTCCATTCTTTCAAGAAATTATCACCCGCTTATTGTAACTCCAAATTCATGAGGTGCCTTGGAGCAGCGCTGGGAAAGGGTGGAGGAAGTGGGAAAAAGCGGGAAAGTGCTGGAGGAAGGACAGGGAGGGACTGGGAAGGGGTGACAGGGCTTGGGACCTCCCAGGATGTCCCCACTGATCCCAGTACGGGGTTACCAGCACCTAGTGCTGGATCCATCCCACTGTGCCCAGGGGCTCCGGGCACTGCTGCCTTTTCCATCTGGGATTGCCTGTGGATGCTGGCATTGCCAAAGGGTCAAGGACTGGGATTGGGATGGGCACAGCCCCACAGGGCCATGTTGGGGTCACTGCCAGCTGCCCAGTGCCCTCTGAAGTCTGGGAAGCAGCCAGAACCCCCCCAGCCAGCTCAGCTCTCCGGAACGGGGGCTGTTCATCCGGATCCCGGGAAGGATTTAATTTCCAGTGGAAACCTCTCAAGCAAATACCTCCCTTGGAGGAACAAACCTGTTTAAGGGAACGATTTTCTCTGTGCTCAGATGAACCCTGTAACGCTTTGCTGCTGCCATGGCCCAGGGCTGGCGTGGGGTGGGAGCCAAGAGGGGCCTGTGCCCCCCTGGGTGCAGCTGGAAATGGGGGGGGAACAGCGTGTTCCAGCCCCCCATGGTGAGTTCCAGCCTTCTAAAGGTGGGTTCCAAACCCCTCAAGGTGGGGTCCAGCCCCCACAATTGGTTCCAGCCCCCCATGGCAGGTTCCAGCCCCTGATGGTGGGTGTCAGTACCCCCCCAGTGGGTTCCAGCCCCTCGTGACGGGTGCCAGTCCCCCCCCAGTGTATTCCAGCCCCCCCCAGTGGGTGCCAGTCCCCCCTCGATGTATTCCAGCTCCCTCCAGTGGGTTCCAGCCCCTCAGGATGGGTGCCAGTCCCCCCTGGTGTGTTCCAGTTCCCCCATGGTGTATTCCAGCCTCTCATGGTCCCGCAGTGCTTTCCAGGCCCCCATGGTGGGTGTCAGTCCCCTCAAGGTCTGTGCCAGCCCCCCATGGCAGGTTCCAGCCTCCCAACATGGGTTCCAGCCCCCCACAGTGGTTTCCAGCCCCCACAGTGAGTCCCAGCCCCCCATGGTGGGTTCCAGGCCCCCACAGAGGGTGCCAGACCCTTCATGGCATATTCCAGCCCCCCAGGTGAATTCCAGCCCCCCCAGGGTGGGTTCCATCCCCCCACAGTGGGTTCCAGGCCCCCATAATGGGTGTCAGTGCCCCCAAGGTCTGTTCCAGCCCCCCACGGCAGGTTCCAGCCCCCCACAGTGGGTGCCAGTCCCCTCATGATGTATTCCAGCCCCCCATGATGTATTCCAGTCTCCCATGGCCCCATGGCTGGTTCCAGCCCCCCTCAGTGGGTTCCACACCACTCTAGCAGGTTCCAGGTCCCCCCAGTGGGTTCCAGACCACTCCAGCGGGTTCCAGATCCCTCCAGTGGGTTCCAGATCACTCCAGCAGGTTCCAGATCTCCCAACAGTGTATTGCAGCCCCCCAGGGTGGGTGCCAGTGCCCTCACAGTGGGTGCCGGACCCTCATGGTGCATTCCAGCCTCCCATGGTTCTCAGGTGGGTTCCAGCCCCCCATGGTGAGTTCCAGCCCCCCCAGGTGTGTTCCAGCCCCTGGGAGCAGGCGGATGCTTTCCCCAACCCAACTTCCAGCTCTGCCAGGGTCTGGGACATCAGCATGTGGTCCAACCCTTCCCCAGGGCAGCCAGGAGGGCACCACTCGGGCCCTAATTGCAGTCAGTAATTAGCAGCAGTACCTCTGAGCTGCCCCACCCACATCTCTCTCCTCACCCTCCATTGGCATCGGGTGTTTATTCCATCCCCAAGTTCCCTGGCACTGGGGAACAGGGATTTCTGTCACGGCACTGGGAGGGCACAGGGATCACTGCTGTGGGGAGTTTGCCAGTGCTCAGGGGCACGGGCAGTGCCAGGGCAGGGGCAGGGAAGTGCCCCCAGAGCAGCCCTGGTGCCTGCCCCGGGCCTGGCTCCATCCACCCGGCTGCTCCCTGGGGATTTGCCTTTAATCCGGATCATTTCCCCAATCTGGGTCACGGCTCCATGTCCGGCCGTGCCCAGGCCATGAGGGGTGTCTGGGGGCACAGGGGGTGACACCCCTGTGTGGATCCATCCAGCCCCACAGGGAGCTGCTGGGAATCCTGCATGGGATCCCCAGGCTTTGGGATTCCCAGGCCCCTGGGCAGGGAGAGACACCCCTCCCTCACTTCCCTGCAGGTTCCTGGGGTGGGAGTTACGAAAATCCCCCCTTTTTTGTCCCTTTAAACAAGCAGGACTCAGGAAACACAGGGTGGTGATCCCAGCTCAGCCCCAAGGGTCTCTGTCCCCTCTGACCCTTGGGTACAGATTCCAATAAACCCACAAACCCTGGGAATTGCAACAGGCTCTAATTAACCCCTAAACCCCTGTGCTGGCCCCTCCTCACCCCCAGCCCTCGGGGGGGGCAGAGCTGGGAGCTCATCCCTGTGGGTAGAGCTCCTGCTCCAGTGGCTCTGGAGTCACAGCATTCCCAGCTGGAGCACCAGCTCTCCTTCCCCTGAGCCCCAGGGCACGTTATTTAATCCTCTGCAGTTATAAATAAATCTCCCCATGCCTCCAGCTCTCCCTCCAGGGAGAGGGTGTGTCTGCTCAGAGCTGTTCATCCACCGGGATCTGGGGATGCCTGAGCAGCACCTTCCCAACGGCTCCCACCAAGGGCAGTGACAGCAGGACACCACAGGGACACCACAGGGACACCTCAGGGACCCAGGACAACCACTGGGACAACCACAAGGATCCAGGGAGAACTACAGGGACAGCCACAGGGACTTGGGACAACCACAAGGACCTGGGACAACCACTGGGACAACCACAAAGATCCAGGGAGAACCACAGGGATCCAGGGAGAACTACAGGGACAACCACAGGGACCTGGGACAACCACAGAGATCCAGGGATACCACAGGGACACCACAGGGCCCCAGGGACACCAGAGGGACCAGGGACAACCACAGGGACCCAGGGCTGCTGCAGTCATTCCCATGGGATCCTACTTCCCATTCCCATTGGGAGTCAGGGCAATGATGGGACCAGACACACCCTGATCTTCCCTGGATTTGAGAGAGGGACTTTTTGCAGGGACAGACAAGGGGGAATGGGATATTGGGAAGAAAGCCTTCCCTGTGAGGTTTGGGAGGCCCTGGCACAGGTTGCCCAGAGAAGCTGTGGCTGCCCCTGAATCCCTGGAAGTGTCCAAGGCCAGGCTGGAGCAACCTGGGCTAGTGGGAGGTGCCCATGGCAGGCATGGAACTGGATAATCTTCAAGGTCCCTTCCCATCCCAACCAGATTCCATGAGTTAACCTCTCCGGTTTCCCTGGGCTATATATGGGTGAGGGCCTTGATTTATTGTTGTAGAACAGAAAAGCAAGCTGAGCATTAAACCCCAGCCCTAGAGCTCTGTAAAAAGCCATTTATTGCAGTTTTAACTGTATAAAAAACACAGAAGAGGAACTGGACAGGGAATACACAGGGTATGCCTGGGCTTCAAACAAAAGTTACCTAATCCAAGGGGTCTGGGGGAGGGTTAAATCCTCAGTGGCACAGTCAAAACTCAGTTACTTTCAATTCCAAATTTTCCTTCCTCCCTAAAGAAAGAGGAGGTGGAAAAAGCTGCCCAGTGAGACTTTAAGACCTGCACAGGGTGGGTTGTCACACGGAGGTGCTGCAACATTCCCCAGTGCCACGAGCCAAGGGGGAGAGAGTCCATCCCACCGCTGGAAGTCGAGGATCCTGAGGGCACAGATCCCACCACTGGCTTCACTGGATCTCCCCCATGTAGAGCCTTTTGTCACTGGATGCAGAGAGAACTGAGGGGAGATAGAGAAGAAAGGGAGGAATATAAATTAAACTGAACAGTTCGAGACCTCCGCTGATGAAATATCATTGAACTCCCCATTTCAGAGTTCACAGAATATTCTGAGCTGGAAGGGACCCACAAGGATCATCAAGTCCAGCTCTTAAGTGAATGGCCCCTACAGGGCTCAAACCTGTAATTTGGGCTTTATTAGCACCACTCTTTAACCAACTGAGCTGCTGGAAATGATCCAGAAAGCCAAATTTCGTTTATTCCCCAAAAACACTTCATGGAATGAATCCTCTGACAACTAATCTGTGGAGCAGCTTCCATTCCCTACCCCAAGGGAATGGGATTTAATTCTTCCCGAGGAAGAGTCCCGTTGTGCTGTCAGGAATGGCTGAGCAGTGAAGGGATAAAGAGCTGGATAAACACCCCCCTGAGGAGAGATTTCCCTGCCCGGGAGTGTCCGGGCTGCACTCGGGGCTCTGCCGGTGCCACTAGAGGGCACAGGCCGGCCAGGAAAGTGTCCCCGGGCCGGCAGCATTCCATGGGAACAGGGAAAACGCGGCTCCCACCCAGCTCCCAGTCACCGTGAGCCACCCTGACTCACAGCCACAGTCCTTGAGGTTGGAAAAGCTCTCCTAGATCGTGGAGTTTAACCACCAGCCCAGCACCAGCACCACGGTCACCACCAACCCGTGTCCCCAGGTGCCACATCCACGTGATTTTTGAACACTTCCAGGGACGACTCCACCACCAATTCTTTATTTCCATGAAGATTTTTCCCCCAATATCCAATCTAAACCTCCCTTGGTGCAACTGGAGGCCGTTCCCTCTCCTCCTGTCCCTTGTTCCCTGGGAGCAGAGCCCGACCCCCCCCTCCTGTCAGGGGGTTGCAGAGCCAGAAGGTCCCCCCTGAGCCTCCTTTGCTCCAGGCTGAGCCCCCCCAGCTTCTCCTCATCGGATTTATGTTCCACACCCTTCCCCTGGAAAAGGCTCTTCAGGGGATTCAAGACACAAAGAGCCACAGGAAGGACCCAGCAGAGCTGGTTTGACACTGAGAGTGTCCAGGAGAGATCTGGGGGATTCCTACACAAGTTTACACCCTGGTGTCTGTCATCCTGCTGCATTTTGGCTCCCTGTGCTCCCTCCTGTGTGGGTATCCTGGAGCATGTGCACTGATTTATGGGATTAAGGTTCCCAGAGTTAACAGAAATCAATGGCACAACTCGCCCTGCAACGCCTGGATAGGCTTTTAATAATAGTTTTTTAATTCTTATTTGAAGGAGAGTGATTGATTCCCAAAGAGGAGCTCAGCACACAGTCACCACCCCCTGGAGCTGGCTCTGCTCCTCCAGCTCAGCCCTGCAGGCAGAGCCAGGAATCACCAGGAATAACCAGGAACAAACCCACTCCTCCCTGCCCAGCCTGGTGCTCTCAGCACCACCCAGCTCTTGGCTTTGCTTTGGGCTTCACTCCTGGCAATTTTTGGTTACTGACCTGGCCAAGGGGAGTGTTTCCATGGAAACACAGCACCCTGTGGTCCTGCCCAGCCCACGCTGAGCCAGGAAAGGGGAATGAAACTTGGTCCCAGCTAATGCAGGGTGGATAAAATGGCTCAAGAAAGGCCAGAGCTGGTACCTGGTGCCACATGTCAGACAGCTCAGAATGGGGACTAAAACCACTGCACAAAGAGCTTCCTTTGGATTGGATACTGGGGAGAAATCCTTCCCTGTGAGGGTGGGAGGGGCTGGGATGGAATTCCCAGAGAAGCTGTGGCTGCCCCACCCCTGGAAGTGTCCCAGGCCAGGTTGGAGCAACCTGGGCTGGTGGAAGGTGTCCCTGCCCATGGCAGGGAGTGGCACTGGATGAGCTTTAAGGTTCCTTCCAACCCAAACTATTCCATGATTTTGCGATTCTATTACTTGCTTCCTACAACTCTTGGCTAAGTTAGGAGAACCCAAGGTACAGATGCTCCCAGGTGATCCCTGTTCTCATATGAACCATATCTCATATGATATGGTTCTATCCCTGGTGTCCAAACCCAGGTGTTCCAAACCCTTTCCTCGTGGCCCTCGGGAAGTCTGGACAAGCCCTAGGCAGCACCAACCAAACCACAGCTCATGGCCACCCACAGCCCAGACCCAGAGCCACCCTGCTGCTCTGGGGGTGCCCCCACCCAGGTTCACCCACAGACAGAGCCCCCAGCTCAGCCCAGGACCCCAGGGTGCACCCACCCAACTCCCACACACTGGAGAAGGGAAAACCACCCCTCTGCCACCCCTAAACCTGTCTGACAACTGGGGCTCTGGGCCCCAATCCAACTCCTCTCATCCTGTCCCTTGTTCCCCGGCTCCCCCCTCCTGTCAGGGGGTTGCAGAGCCAGAAGGTCCCCCCTGAGCCTCCTTTTCTCCAGGCTGAGCCCCCCCAGCTCCCTCAGCTGCTTCTCACTGGATTTATGTTCCAGACCCTTCCCATGGAAAAAGCTCTTCAGGGGATTCAAGACACAAATTGTCACAAGAGTGATCCAAAAGAATTTTGGGGTCATTTTCCAGAGCAACTGGAGAAACTATTTCCCTGGGGTGGGGAGAACTTACTGATGGGCTCCTCTGGATGGAAGGCCAGTTCATTCACAGACCCAGCATGGCCTGGCAGCTTGTACAGGATCCTTCTGGATGTGGTGTCCCACACGTAGACAAACCTGCAACAGAGTCCTGGTGAGTGCAGGAAGGAAAGCAGCTGCTTGTTCCTGCAGTGGTTCTCCCCCTGGCTCTTCATGTGGATAAAGAGGAGTTTCCCAGGAGCAAAATGCTGCCCTGCAGAGTTTGAGCAGGCAGGAGCCAATGTGGTGCCCAAAGCCCCCCTGTCACCCCTGGGGCACACACATGGATTGGAAAGCTGGAGAGATCCTCCATGTGGCAGGAACACAGTGGGCTAAGGGGGAAAATCAGCAGTGGGAAAGGGGAGGAGGGGTCACCAACGCCCTCACAAACACTCCCTGCACTCACAGCAGTCACCCAGGGCTGGCAGTGTGATCACCCTGCCCCTGCTGCAGTGTGATCCCTCACAGCCAACAGCTCTGCACATGGATTCCTTCCTACTGTGCCACTGAAGTCAGGATCCACTTCCCAGCAGTTCTCAGGGATCACACTGAGCCCTTTGATCACCCTCCATCAGGCCTCACCCCCTGGGTGGGTCCTGCCTGAGCTGAGGGGCAGCATCCCTTGGGATCCTGGAAGCCAGGAAGGAGTGGCTGGCACCAGGCACGACTCAGCTTTCAGCTGACTCTTAAAAATGGTCTCAGAGAATTGGGGAAACCATGTCCAAGACGGGTGTCCCTCATGGGAAGCTCCATGCCCTTCCCCTGGTCATGGAGAACATCCACAGGAGTCAGTGGGATTTTGATACATCAACATGAGAAGAGCCCTGAGGAACATCCCACAGCCCAGGGGAGGGGATGCTGCTCCTCACCTGCACAGGTAACCCCCCCATCCCACCCTCCCTTCCCAAAACAACAGCCTCGCCACACGGAAAAGGATTTGCCAAAAACCAGTGCCTGTGGAAAGCTGCTGCCAGTTCTGGGTGATGCTCCCCCTGCCCTCCCCCTCTGCTCCTCAGGGAGCTGACTGACAGCTCCAATGGAATTCCTGGGGTAGGGAAGGGCAGTAATTGGGTTTGGTGGGAGGGGCAGCTCCCTGGGGGCATCACTGGGGCTGTTCACAGGGGACAGCAGAGGGTGAGGTCACAGGGCCAGCCTGTAAATACATGGAAAATCAATCTACTCCATGTCACTCCTCCAAGGGAAGGTCACTGTGCATCCCATGGATTTAAACCTGCTGGGGATCAGCAGCCCTTCCCTCATCCTTTGAACATCAAGGCTGGATCCTCTCAGGCTTCTGTTGGGTTCCTCAGTGTCCCCCCTGCTCCTTCTCACGTGTCAGGGCTTTGCAGACCAGACAAAGAACAACATTTGCTCTGTACAGCCAGCCTGGCTTTGAACTGAAACACAACTGAGCTGCTTTTCCCCCCTAAAAAAGCCCTGGATCATTCAGAACCCAGTCCTGTCAGGAGCTTTGCAGGCTGCTGCTATTCTGGGACTCGCTTTCTTGAAGGAAACATTCAGGCCTGCAAAACTAAGTCTTGAACGTTACTTGAATTAGGATTTCTCCAAGCACCATTCTTCTCTATCAGGCAGGAACTGTGTCTGTTCCTTTCTCAGAACACTCTGCTGCTGTGCTTTTAATTTGGTGTTGCAAAGCAGGCAAGGTTGATTTTACTAAAATCCTTCCGAAGGGTTCAACAGCAAAAAAATACCCAGGTAACTGTCCCTCCAACACAGATACTCTAACTATACTCCAGGTAGTGCAGGAGGAGAGAGGAATTATTGGGGGACTGTGTTGTACTCAGATAAATGAAATGTTTGTTTAACCTTGCTTTGCTTTCCCTGCAGATACTCCTCAAACAAGAATGAAGATGAGAAGTGACAGCAGGAAGGTTGGAGTGGCCTGGTCTGACCTGCCCCAGGAGCTGCCAGAGCTCTGAGCTCCACCAGCACCTGCACAACGAGCTGAATGGCCCCAAGTCCTGCCCACTGCAGCCCTGGCAGGTTGGCCTGCAGGAATCCAGGCAGGAATCCCTCCCCCACGTGCCCTGGGAGGGAGAGTCATGTCTCAGCCCCTGCTGGGACAGCTGCCCCACTATATCTGGACAGTGGGAGCTGAAGTCTCCCTGTCCACTATCAGAAACTCATTAATTTGGTGATTAGCACTGCTCCATGCCCTGGCCTCTGGCCTGCAGGAATTCCTGTCTCCATGGCACTGGCAGTGGGCCTGGATTTGCTCCAGGGAGGTCGGTGACCTTCACAGGGACCTTCAGTGCCTGGCACAGACCCTGTGCTGGCTTCCTCCCTCTGCCCCCTTTCTCTCCTAAGCTGACTTCAGTTTATAGAATATCTCATTTACAAGACCAATATGTGCTAATTGATCTTTATTCTTGCTCCTTAATTAAAGAAAGGATCAAGAATGATCCCTGGAATACCACTGGTGCCTCCTGCAAGCAGGGCTTTAACTGGTATTTGTGGTGCTTACCAGCCTGACCCCCACAGACACACACTTCCCACTCTCCCTGCCCTCATGGATTCTCACAAGCTTCTGCCAGGACAACAAGGGATCTTATCCACTATTCCTGTCACCTGCTGGCCCTGGTGTTGGATCCTGACAGGTGGGACATGGCAGGAATGCAGATCACCAGTCAGCTTTGGACAATAATGAGATTATTTTACAATTATCTGATGCTCCTCCACAGACCCAAAGCCACAGAAACACATCCCTGTGGAAATCAGAAAAGCTCCCAGAGGGCTGTTTGGAACTTCACACACAACTCTGAGTGTTCAGGTCATGGTCCAGGGCTGCTGCAAAACCATTCTGGGTTGATGGTGACAGAGGAATGCAGTGACAACTCACCTGTCAGCTGAGCCCCCTGCGATTTTACTGCCATCCGGGGACCAAGAGCACCTCAGAAGGTTCTAAAATAAAAGCACATGCACAGATCTCTTTAGTTCTCCCCTTCTCCTTGAACTGAAATCACCACGAGACTCTAAGCAGCATCAGCACCACTTTAATGATCTCCCTTTGGAAGATGAGATGGTAATTACAGATCTTATTTTATTGCTGGAAATATCCAGTGCCTTGTTATTTTACACAAAGTAGATGGTAAATGGAGAAAATACTTAATTTACAGCTAATTATGGTTGAACCAAGCAAGGAAATCTTGTTATTGAGGCTTTAATTGGAATCCCACTTTGTGTATTCATCTTTCTTTGAGTTCCTATTAAAGCCTTTCTGGTCTAAACTTGAACTTAAAAAACAATTTACAGCAAAGTTAACAGCAGGAGGATATCAGACAGTCATGTTTGGGTCGGGGGCACACTCACCTTTTCAAAATTATGGACATTCCCCTGGAAAATCTTCACACATCTCTCCTTGGGGGCAAAGGGCCGCACGTCCCAGATCCGAACTGCAAGAGAGAGCTCAGGGCCATCAGCTGAGGGTGGGGGAACCAGGCTCTGGAAACCCCCCTCTGCCCAAGACATTCCCTATTCCCTTCATTCCTGGGTTCCCAGAAGCCAAAGGAAACCAGCAGCTTTCCCTGCAGGAAGATTTGCTATGAAAGGGCAAAAGTGGGAATGTGGAATTACACTCAGACCACTGCCAGGAAGAGGGGGAAATTCCAGCCCAGCTACCCCAGAAAGGAGCCACCATCTCCTTCATTCCTGGGTTCCCAGAAGCCAAAGGAAACCAGTAGCTTTCCCTGCAGGATGATTTGCTATGAAAGGGCAAAAGCAGGAATGTGGAATTACACTCAGACCACTGACAGAAGGAGGGGAAAAATCCAAATCCATCCCAGAAAGAGCCACCATCTCCTTACAGGAGCATCTGCTGTATCCTAACACATTCCACGGTCACTGTCCTGCTTGGATCAGCCTCACTGAGCCCCTTTCCCCCACCCCCAGGACAGGCAGGGTGGGAGCTGGGATGTCACTGCTGCTGTGAGGACACAGCCAAACCCCCCTGACACCAGCCAGGTAACGTGTGCCATGGCTCATGTCCCCACCACCCTTCAGGAGCTGGGACAAACCCTCCTGAGGCAGCTGCTCCCTCCCTGCCCAGCTCAGGGCCATCCCTGGCAGGACAACAACTCCAGGTTTATCCCCGGAGCCAAACTCCCCGTGGCCCAGCCCCACCCCTGGCTCTTGTTGTGTCATGCTGGACAAGTGGAGCTGCTCCTGGCAGCCCAGCAGGAGGTACCTGTGTTGTCCATGGCGTTGGAGAGCAGGTAGGAGCCCTCAGAGCTCAGGCTGAGCCCCGTCACCGAGTCAGCGTGGCCCCTCATGGTGTAGGTGAGCTTGTTCTGCCGCAGGTCCCACACCTGGCACAACAAACACCCGGCCCACAACGTTGGCACTGCTGCTTCCAAAGCATCTCACACAGGAGCTGATAAACCAGCTGGTGCCACTGGCTGTGCATTCCAGCTGGAGGGCTCTGAGGACTCAAATGAGGCTGAAACTTTGCGGGTGCGTTGGAGGGAAAATGGAATTTGTGCCCTAAGAGTTTCTAGGAGTTGCCTGTCAGCAGCCCCGTGCATGCAGGACAAGAAGGAATGGCTCCCCACTGCCAGAGGACAGGGTTGGATGGGATTTCGAGAAGGAATCCTTCCCTGGGAGGGTGGGGAGGCCCTGGTACAGGTTGCCCAGAGAAGCTGTGGCTGCCCCATCCCTGGAATGCCCAAGGCCAGGTTGGAGCAACCTGGAATAGTGGAAGGTGTCCCTGCCCATGGCAGGAGGGGAAATGAGATGAGCTTTAGGGTTCTTCCCACCCAAAACAGTCTGTGCCTCTATGAAAACATGAGGCTGAAACTTTCTGTGTGTTGGAGAAAAAACAATTGTCTTTCAGAAGACTTTTAACTGAATATATTCAATAACCAAGGAGTTAAATGTCAGCAGCCCTGTGCATGTACAAGTCCCTGTTATCTTGCTGTAGCTCCCCCAGCTCTCAAATCCCACTGCCTGATGGCAATCCCACTGTTCATTCCCAAAGAGGGGCAGTGGGACCAGCTCTCATGTCTGTGCCACATGCTCCTCATGCTGAGGGAAGGCTGGAGCCACAGGAACCCAGACTGAGCCCTCCAGCCTCCAGGAAAACCAGCTGAATGAAACCCTGAGCTCGCCCTTAAACAAGAATTTTCCACCCCAGCAGGTGACAGAGTGAGCTGCAAACTGGAGCAGAGGGCAGGGAGGGGATGTGCCACCACATTTTCTTGAGTTTACCTCACAAGTGGCTCTGGGACAGGCAGGACAGCCAGCATTCCGTGTGACAGCAGTGTGGGACACCCGGCCAGGGATGCCAGGGCTGCCAGGGCTGCCCAGCCTGTCACGTGGCAGCTCCCTGGAGCCCAGTTTATCGGCCCTGTGTCAACAGTGAGGTTGGACACAGCCTGTGCAGGGGCTCTGGGGATGGAAAATTAACCAGGAGGCTCCCAAGGTGGGCACTGGGAGAGGGACCCAGGGACACAGAGGGTCCTACCTTGATGTCGTTGTCGATGCCTCCAGAGATGATCTGGTCGCTGGTGTCATTGAAGGTGACAGCCAGCACCTGGTAGGTGTTCTGGAATGTCTGCACAGCAGCTTTTTTCCTGATGTCCCACAGCTGGAAAGACGTGGCAGTTGTAGAAGGATGGACATTTAACATAAATACGGATATTTAGCAACAAAATCACGCCCAAGGACTTGGAAGAGACTCAGATTGCTCCCCTGAAATCCCCTTTGAGATCTCAGGAGATCTCTATAAAAACAAAGCTTAGAGCTACCTGGGCTAGTGGAAGGTGTCCCTGCCCGTGGCAGGGGCATGGAACAAGATGAGCTTTAAGGTCCCTTCCCTTAAAATAATTAAATCTGGTGTGGTTGGAGCACAGGAATGAAGGGAGGGAAGAAGGAGATTTTGGGAATGGCTTTTGTTAAACGAGATCAGCAGAAAAAACACAACTCAGCAGGTGGATCTTTATGACCCTCCAAAAGAATTAAGGAACAAAAGGAGCAGCCACATTTTGCGATGTTTTTTTACTTCTGAAGCCGAAGTTATAAGATAATGAAATATTATGAATAAGGCTGAATTAAAAGGTAAGACCCGAAAAATTCTTCCAGAGCTCAAGAACTGAGGTCAAGACAATAAGGAAGATCTGGAAGGACCAAAGAAAGACTTCCAATAGGGGTGTGACTATGAAAAGCAAACCAATGAATATGTATTAATTAAGAGACAATATCTAATGAATCTGTAAACAGTGTGTGTAATAAAAAGCCCTGCCCACTTGTCATTGGCATTTTGACAATAATAAGATTATTTTACAATTATCTGATGCTCCTCCACAGAGGAGCATTAAAGGATTAGAGGAGCTCTCCTCCTGAATTAACATCTACAAATGGGGCTTAAGAAGTTTGTTTCTGCTGCTTTTCAGTATCGTTTTTGGCACCCCAGATGGGACTGGAACCCACAATCCCCATAAAAATGGAAAAAGCCTGTGCATATATCTTTGTGAACCTAAGGCTTTAATTAATCAAAGAACTGTTTTCTACCTGTCTACACTCAAATTGTCCAGAGATTATTTCTCTGATTTCAGGTGACACAGGACACACTGACCTGGAAAAAGCTTGTGCTGTGGGGGGTGCATCGTACCTCTGTGCACCTCGAGGCCTTAATTAATGAAAGAGCTGCTTTCTACCTTCCTGTACCCAGAGAGCAGAGACTATCTCCCTGATTTCAGGGGGCTCAGGACACGCTGACCTTGACGGTGCCGTCGTCGCTGCCGGTGCAGACGAGCTGGGGGCCCCTCCGGGCCGGGTAACACGAGTTCACGAAGGACGTGTGGCCCTTCAGCCTCTTCACCCTCTCCCCGGTCTCGCTGTCCCACACGGCCACGGTCTTGTCCGTGGAGGCTGAGAAGAGCATGCTGTGGGCAAGAGACACTGTGAGGGGCTCAGCTCCTCCAGCACTGCTCCCCCTCACACCTCTTTTACCGTGCTCAAAGCCGGGAAGCACCGGTGGGAGAAGAATCTCTCTTCCTAAATTGTTTTCCTGCCTCCCCGAACGCTCTCTGGGATGAACTCAGCAGGAAAGCTCAGCAGCAACAGTTCAGACGCAGCAGTGGAAAAGCCTTTTAAATTAACCAGCAGCTCACTTGTTTTCTCTCCCTCCCCAGTGTCTCACAGATGCCCAAAACTAACTTTCCTCTGTTCCTCGAGACTGAATCAAGGGCACTGCTGGGTCACAGGTGACTTTGCTCACGCCAGGCAGGCACCAATCCTTATCTGGGAAAGCCACGTTACAGGGATTTGCAGCCCATGGATTGAGCAAAGGCAACAATCCCAGGATCAATGAGGTTGGAAAGGACCTTCCAGACCATTGAGTCCACCCTGTGCCCCATCCCCACCTTGTCCCCCAGCCCAGAGCACCGAGTGCCACAGCCAGGCCTTCCTTGGACACCTCCAGGGATGGGCGCTCCAACACCTCCCTGGGCAGCCCCTGCCAATGCCTGACCACCTTTTTTAACAGCCCTTTCCAGGAAGAAATTCCTGCTGATGTCCAACCTGACCCTCCCCTGGCACAGCCTGAGGCCGTTCCCTCTCCTCCTGTCCCTTGTTCCCTGGCAGCAGAGCCCGACCCCCCCCGGCTCCCCCCTCCTGTCAGGGGGTTGCAGAGCCAGAAGGTCCCCCCTGAGCCTCCTTTTCTCCAGGCTGAGTCCCCCCAGCTCCCTCAGCTGCTCCTGCTGCTCCAGCCCCTTCCCCCTGATGTTCAGTGAGGGGACTCTGAGCAGCAGGAAGGCCCCAGCCCCATGTCCCCACCTGCCATCCGTGTTGTAGTGCAGCTCCATGACGGCCCCGCTGTGCCCCTTCAGGGTGGCAAAGTTGTCACAGTCCCCGTAGACATTCCACAGCACTGGGGGAGAGGGAGGCACAGGTGAGCACAGGAAACCTGGGAACCCTTCTCTGGGAATTCAGCAAAACAAAGGATGCACCATCCCCACCCCTGCCTCCAGTCTGGGATAACTCACAGCAACAACGAAGCATCGTGAGAGCCCCAGGACAGAGACACCTTGAGCTGATTTAGGGGGCTTGATAAGGGTGAATTCATTAAGAAAAGTAATAATCTTCCCCTCAGCAACGCCAAGCATTGAAATCTGTATTTCTGCAGACTCCTGTCACCTCTGTGAGGAACCTGGGGACACAGGGCTGTGCCCAGCAAGACATTTCCAGTCCCATCGGGACAGTGACCTGCCAGAGGAACTGGAAAAAGCCTTCTGCACCATTCCTGGGGAAACTGGAGAGCTGGGAAAAGCCTCTCGCAGCTCTCCTGGGTAAGCCCTGGGAAAAGCTTCCTGTAGCCCTCCTGGAGAAGTTGGAGGAGCTGGAAGAATCCTCCTGTACCCTTCCTAGGGAGCCAAAGGAGGTAGGAAAACCTTCTTGCAACCCTCCTGGGGAAGCTGGAGATGCTGGGAAAAGCCTCTTGGAGCCCTCCTGGGGAAGCCAAAGGAGCAGGGAAAAGCTGCACTCCTTCTGGGTAAGTCCTGAGAAAGCCTCCTGCACTTCTCCGGGAGAAGTCCTGGGAAAAGCTTCCTGCACATCTCCTGAGGAAGCTGGAGGAGTTGGGAAAAGCTTCCTGCACCCCTCCTCAGGAAGCTGGAGGATCTGGGAAAAGCCTCTTGTAGCCCTCCTGGGGAAGCCAGAGGAGTTGGAATAACCTTCCTGCACTTCTCCTGAAAAGCTTCCTGCACGTCTCCTGGAGAAGGTGAAGGAGCTGGAAAAAGCCTCCTGCAGCCCTCCTGGGGGAGTGCTGGGAAAAGCTTCCTGAATCCCTCCTGGGGAAGCTGGAGGAGCTGGGAAAAGCCTCTTGAACCCATCCTGGGGAAGCTGGAGGAGCTGGGTAAAACCTTCTGGACCACTCTTGGAGAAACCAGAGGTGGGAAAAGCTTCCTGAACCTCTCCTGGGGAAACCCTTCGTGCACAGGACCCAGCCAGATGAGGGCTGAGCTAAAACCCCTCAGCATCGTGTCCTGAGCCTGGTGAGCCCAGCCCAGCCCCGGGGACAGCAGTGACAGCAGGGACACTCACAGATGAGCCTGTCGAATCCAGCCGAGGCCAGGGTGTTGCCGTTGGGGTGGAACTTGCAGCAATAAACCTCCCCCTCGTGCCCCGAGAGCAGCATGATGGGGGCCTGGAGTGAGGAGCAGCGTGGGGGGCCCTGGGGACACAAAGGACACCGTGAGTGACAAGGGACATCCCCAGTCTGTCAGACACTCCTCACAGCAGAGCTTCTACACCACATCCCACCACTGTCCCATGGGGATTACAGAGTCATTGACGTTGGAAAGTATCTCCAAAACCATCGAGTCCCCCCTGTGCCCCATCCCCACCTTCTCCCCCAGCTCAGAGCACTCAGTGCCAAGTCCAGTCCTTCCTTGGACACCTCCAGGGATGGGGACTCCATCACCTTCCTGAGCAGCCCCTTCCAATGTCTGACTGCCTTTTCCAGGAAGAAATTCCTGCTGATGTCCAACCTGACCCTCCCCTGGCACAGCTGGAGGCCGTTTCCTCTCCTCCTGTCCCTTGTTCCCTGGCAGCAGAGCCCGACCCCCCCCCGGCTCCCCCCTCCTGTCAGGGAGTTGCAGAGCCAGAAGGTCCCCCCTGAGCCTCCTTTTCTCCAGGCTGAGCCCCCCCAGTTCCCTCATCAACTCCTGGTGCTCCAGACCCTTCCCAGGACACCTCCAGCCCCTCAATGTTTCTCTTGTCCTGAGGTGCCAAGAACTGGCCGCAGCTCTGGAGGTGCCTCAGCAGCGCCAGCGCAGGATGTCCCCACACCCTGCCAGCCCCAAAACCCCAAAACCCTTCGGGGGCTTCCCCTCCCTCCCCTCATCTTCCCCTCACTCTCCCCTCCCCTCCCGCCTCTTCCCCTCCCCTCATCCCTCACTCCCCCCATTACCCCCTGCAGCAGCGCCCCGCCCGGGGGCTGCCCGCCGGCGCCGCCCGTGCCCGGCGCGCCCGGCACGTCATGGCGGGGCCTCTTGGCGGGCACGGGAACGAGCGGGAGGTCTGCGGCGGGAGCCGGGGCAGCTCCAGGCGCGGCGGGGGCAGGAGCCGGGCCCGGCGCGGGAGCCGGAGCGGGGCCAGGGCCACCCGGCACCTTCCGCTTCTGCTGCTCGATCATGGCGGGGCCGGGCAGCCACGCCCCCCGCACCCCATTGGACAGCGAGACCACGCCCCCTCCTCCTATTGGTTAACAGCGCCGCGCCCGCCATGCTGATTGGCGAAACGGAGCTGGATGTCCCGCCGTCCCGCTGGATGTCCCGCCCTCCCTGCGGCGCGCGGGGTTAGAAGGGGATGCGCGGTGCCCGCCGGCGCACCCGGCGCTGATTGGTGGAAGGCATGCCCCTTACTTATACAACTAACACTGATTGGCTGAGGCTGAGCACTACGCAGCATCGCGCGCGGCCATTGGCGCACTGAGCGGTCTCTCAAGGTGAGGAGTAGCAATGGCGGCGGTGGCGGGTGGGGGCGGCTGAGGGGGATGGCGAAGGTTCGGTGTTGCCGCCGCGGGCGCTGAGGGGCCACGGCTGCCTCACGACCCTCGAACAGCGCCGTGTTGTCCCACCGCACCGCGTCCGTCCTTCAGCGCGGCACCGCGGGCTCTGCTCGGGTACAACCACCCCCTCCCCTCCCTGGAGCCTCTGGGCGCCTGCGGGCGGAAGGTTCTCTGAGGGTTCTCTGAGGGGATTGATTCGTTAATTCAATGTCTCTTTTCTCAGCAGCCCCGAGAGGAGATGCGATAGCCTGCGGTGAACCCATCTGGCGCTTCTGGGACCTTCGGAGGCGATGGAGCCGCTGCCCGAGCTCTACGCGATCTTCCAGGGAGAGGTGCGGGGAGCGGCCGGGGGCGGCGGTGTCGCGGCCTGGGCCGCGCTCTTTGGGCCGTTGTTACGTTGTTTTAGTTCTCTTTGTGTCTCTGTTGTGTTGTGTTAGGGGGTTTGGATGGCTGACGGTTCTGTGCCGCACACACCCCTGTGTGTTTGTGGAGCGGTGTGTTCGTGTGCGGGTGTTTGTGCGGCGGTACAAACAGGAGGGGGGGATTCTGTCCCTCTGCAGAATTCAGACCCCCCTGCAGAGCTGCCTCCAGCCCTGGGAACAACAGCACAAGGACGTGGAGCTGCTGGAGAGAGTCCAGAGGAGGCCCCGGAGATGCTCCAGGGCTGGAGCCCCTCTGCTCTGGAGCCAGGCTGGGAGAGCTGGGGGGGTTCCCCTGGAGAAGAGAAGGATCCAGGGAGAGCTGAGAGCCCCTTACAGGGCCTAAAGGGGCTCCAGGAGAGCTGGAGAGGGACTGGGGAAAAGGGATGGAGGGACAGGACACGGGGAATGGCTTCAAATTGGAAAAGGGGAGATTTGGGGGGGATATTGGGAAGGAATTGTTTCCTGTGACGTTGGTGAGGGGCTGGGATGGAATTCCCAGAGAAGCTGTGGCTGCCCCTGGATCCCTGGAAGTGTCCAAAGCCCGATTGGACAGGGTTTGGAGCAACCTGGGCTGGTGGGAGGTGTCCCTGCCCATTGCAGGGGGTGGAATGGGCTGAGGTTAAAGATTCATGTAAAAAAGCTTTTTAATAACTTAAATAAATTTTATTTAATGTTATATAAAGTATAATTGGCAATTTATGACATATATTATATATTACTCATGCAATAATATGTAAAGATAACATATATTATAATTATTCATTTAAATAAAACTTTAAAGGCTTTTAGAACCCCGAAATTGTAGGTTTCTTGTGCATTTTCTGACCTGTGATTTAAAAATGGGGCTTTGTGGAGAGTTTTCCTTCAGCTACTGTGTTGGATTTTCTTCACAGGTTGCTGCAGTGACAGATTATGGGGCATTTATCAAAATTCCAGGCTGCAGGAAACAAGGTTTGTGCCTCTGATTTGCTTTAGATGCAGTTTCACGCTGGTGTTTTCAAGCCAAGAATTAAAAGCTTTTAGAGAAAGCTTAGAAAAGGATTTTTCCCCCCTAAATTAGGAAGAAATTAGAGTTGGAAAGTATTTAGGTGGGTGTTTTCAAGAATGCCAAAAAAGTCTGAGAGGGTTTTTTTGTAACCTTGGCATGTTTTGTTGTTGGTTTTTGGTAATTTCAGGCTATTCTGGTGTGGGATTTTGGTAATTTCAGGATATTTTGTTCTGACTTTTTGGTAACTTCAGGATATTTTGCTCTGACTTTTTGGTAGCTTCAAGAATCATTTGAAGATATTGGACAAACTGTAGAAACTCTCTGCAATTAAGGTAGTTTGCCCAAAGTACTTCTTTGATGGCCACTATAAATGGGTGAAACAAAAAAGACTGAAACGAAACTCAAATAAAAAATAAGGCTGAGAAGCTGATTTAAAGGCTCATCTGTGTTTGTGGGAGACCTGCAAACCCCAAATATCTCCTGAAGTTCCTGGTCACTGTAGGGCCACTGCAGTTTTCCATGGGGGTGTCTGTGATTTCAACTACAAGAACATTGCTTTGGAGGCCTCTTTCTGTATAATTTAGAGCAGCTCTTGATGAACTTTTACCTGTTTGATGGAGACAACTCATTGTTTCTGACCTGCAGGAGGTACTGGAGGAAAGAAAAGGTTCCTCTTGCTCAGGGGAGCTGCTGAATGTGTTCCAGGTCTCCCAGAGCGGTGTCTCCAAGTGGATTTCATCGGGAATTCCCAGTTAAAATCAGCCAGACTTACCAGTTCAAAAAGTTTTGAGCACCCTCCCCAATAGATGTATAATAATTTATAAAGAATATGCATGTAGTGCTGTACTAATGGTATGTGCATTATAAACCATGCTCAGAAAGAGATGTTAAAAAAGAAAGAGCTAAAAGTGAAACAAGCACTGTTAATTTACTTTATTTGTAAAATAATAAAAGAATGAGCTAAATGTTAAGAACTATTCATTTATTTGTATGTATTAAATATTGAAAGCATGAGCTAAAGATGAGATAAGCATCGTTCATTTATTTTATTTTATTTATTAAATATTAAAGGAATGAGCTAAAGAGGAAAGAAGCACTATTAGGGGTTTTTTATTTGTTAAAATATTAAAAATATGCTCTTCCCACACCCTATAGAATTGGCTTCTGCAGGCCACTTTAGGGACTGCTGTCCTGGAAGGCAGATCTGAGGCTCAGTGGAGACTTGTCCTTATTTTTTCCTCTCTGTTTTTCTCCCCCAAATTTTTCTCCCCCTTATTTTTCTCCCCCAAATGCCCTTGCAGGCCTTGTGCACAGGACTCACATGTCCTCCTGCCGTGTGGATAAACCCTCAGAGATTGTGGATGTTGGGGACAAAGTCTGGGTGAAGCTGATTGGGAAAGAGGTGAGTTTAATTCTCCTTCTTTAGTGCTGTGGAGGTCAAATGTCCTTAAATGTCTTGGGAGCTGTGCCAGGGGCTGTGTGTTACTGTCACTTTGCTGGGCTCTGTTTTACAGCCAGGTGAATTCTCTGCACCTCCAGCTGTGCCCTTGGGCACATCCCTTCTGGAACTTCCAACAGTGCAGGTCAGGAAAAGGGATTTCACAGAATTAGGATCCTGAGCTGGAAGGAACCACAAGGATCATGGAGTCCAACCCTCAGCCCTGCACAGGCCCAGCCCCAAGAGTCACCCCCTGTGCCCCAGAGGATCAGCCAAAGCCTCCTGCAGCTCTGGCAGCCTTGGGGCTGTGCCCACTGCCCTGGGGAGCCTGGGCAGTGCCCAACCAGCCTCTGGGGGAAGAACCTTTGCCTGAGATCCAACCTGAGCCTGCCCTGACACAGCTCCAGCCGTTCCCTGGCTGCTGTCCCTGCTCCCCCAGAGCAGAGCTCAGTCCCTGCCCCTCCTCTGCCCCTGCCCAGGAATTGGAACTGCACTGAGGTCTCCCCTCAGCCTGCTCTGCTCCAGCTGCACACACCAAGTGCCCTCAGCTGCTCCTCATGGCCCCTCCAGACCCTTCACCATCTTCATAACCCTCCCTGAGTGCTCTCTAACAACTTGTTCATTTTGAAAGAAGAGCTCATACATTTCTTTCCCTCTGCAGTCTGTGTTGCCCTTTCCTTCTGCAGAAGGTGTGACATTAAGGCAGGTCATCTGCATTCAGAGATTCTTTAGAACTCCAACTCAAGACTCTTGCTTTGTTGAGCCATGGAAACAAGGCAGACTAACTATTTTCAAGGTGGAAGACTCACAGAGTTGCACAGGATCTAACCTTCAATGCTTTTATTTTTCCCTGAAATGAGACAGTGGGGTTGATGTACAAAACAAGGTCATAATTTTGTGTGAGATAAGGGAAACAGGTCGAGAAACTTGGTTTTACTTACATACTATATAAAAACTACATGAAGGACTTCACAGATTCTTTTTAGTCACCTGTGGTGTGCTTTCTTATTTTAATTATTTTAAATTTTATTTGTCTGAATTTCTATTAAGCCACTGTTTTCTTTATCCAGAACACAGTTGTTGGGTTCTTGGTCTCTTTGCTCTGGAAGCAGAGGGGAGAAGCATGTTGGAGAGGAGAACAGTGGAATACTTGGTTGTTAGATTGCCTGCAAATAAACATAAACAAAACAGGAGTAGTTTCTTTAGTAGCATTGGGGAAAATGCAGAAGGTTGTAAGAAAAAAAACCCTCAAAATGTCAACTTTTGCCTTTGCTTCTAAAGTGATAGTGATCAAGGAGCTGGGGGATTCAGGAATGAATAGTGCCTAATAGAGACACAGAAAACATTTTTAGTCTCATGAGAGGATTAAAATAGGAAAAACAATATAAACTTTGATTTTTAAGGATGGACATTGGCCCAAGGACTTGTCCAGGGGGAACTGTCTTGGGTGGGTGGTTTGGGAATTACAGCAAAGCTCTCCAACAGGCACTTCCTTCTACAGCTCCAGGCTTTGGTCACACTGAAAACAGAATGTTAAACTCAAACAGCCTATAGTTGTGAGTTATGTTATTCCTGAGCCTTTATTTGTTCCTGAGATAGTTGGTTTATTAGCTACAGAATGCTAATTACAGCTAAAAATTACCAGAACAAAAGCCCTTTCGTGTCATATCCTTGGTGGTGCTGCTTTTGCCTGTCCAAGTTTCCCTCTTTCCCTGTAGGCCTCCAGAACTACAGACCATTAATTAACCAGACAAAGTGTATTAATTAACATCATGGTCATTAATTATGCTCATTCCTTGTCCCTTTCAGATGAAGGATGACAAACTGAAGCTCTCCCTCTCCATGAAGGTTGTTAACCAAGGCACAGGAAAAGACCTCGATCCCAACAACGTTGCCCTTGAGTAGGTAAATCCACTGAGCAGAGTAAAACAGGTCAGGTGGGAATGGCTTCCCACTGCCAGGGAGCAGGGATAGATGGGATATTGGGAAGGAATTGTTGGCTGTGAGGGTGGGGAGGCTCTGGCACAGGGTGCCCAGAGAAGCTGTGGCTGCCCCTGGATCCCTGGAAGTGTCCAAGGCCAGGTTGGATTTCCAACCCAAACCATTCTGTGGTTCTTTTCTTTTCCACGTGGGGCAGTTGTCTTTATGTGTGTGTTCACAGCCAAAATACAGATTTTACATGAAGGATGTAACTGCAGCTCCCTGGGTTTTTGCTTTGTGCTGAGAGGGCTCAGTTCATCTCAGAAGGAGTTGATGACACATAATAGTCTCTTAACAGTGTGGTTTGTTCTAATGAGCTGTGGGTCATCTCTTTTCTTTGGTTTACTTAAATTGTAGCTGTAGAGCAACCTCTGAAAAACCTGGCTGTGCTGTGTTCATACAAACACACGGGGTGAAAGATGATGGTGGATTGAAAATGGAACTGTTCTTCTCTTCCCAGTCAGGACGAGAGGAAGAAACGCTCCTTCAGGGACTACACGAGTCAGAAGATCACCCTGGAAGCTGTTCTGAACACTGTGTGCAAGAAGTGTGGCTGCAAAGGTGTGTTTGTGCAGGGCTGGCTGGAGCTTTTGGTGTAGCCTTGTTCCAGTCAGGTGGGATTGTATCAGTGTCTGTCTCATGGGAAGAATCACAGACTGGTTTGGGTTGGAAGGGGTGTAAAAACTCATTTGTTCCACCCCTTGCCATGGGCAGGGACACCTTCCACTAGCCCAGGTTGTTCCAACCTGGCCTTGGACACTTCCAGAGATCCAGGGGCAGCCACAGCTTCTCTGGGCAACCTGTTAACATGGTTGTGTGTAAGGGCTGAATTTGAAAACTGCATTTTCTGTCTCTTGTTACAAAAATGAAAGACTTAGTTCAACTCCTTTATGACAGTTTATTCCTTAAAATCTCATCCTCTTTGGGCTGCTGGAGAGGGTCCAGCAGAGGCCACGAAGAGGATTAAGGGACTGGAGCATCTCTGCTGAGGAGAGACTGAGGGAGCTGTGCCTTGTTAGTGTGGAGAAGGGAAGGCTGAGAGGGGATCTTATCAATCCATGCAAATACCTCTCAGGGGGGTCAGAGGTTGTACCAGGCTCTGTTCAGTGGTACCCAGTGACAGGAGAAGGAACAACAGGCAGAAACTAAAACACAACAAGTTCCACCTCAGCGTGAGGAGGAACTTTCCATGGAGGTGGCAGAGCCTGGAGCAGGTGCCCAGGGAGGGTGTGGAGTCTCCCTGTCTGGAGACATCCCAAACCCACCTGGACTGTCCCTGAGTCAGCTCTGGGTGACCCTTCCTGGGCAGGGGGATACACTGGGTGATCTCCAGAGGGCCCTTCCAACCCCAACTAGTCTGTGATTCCTGCTGGGAACAGTTCAGTACTTGCAGTGTTTGGTTAATGTGCCTCACAGCTGAGATCTCATCCTGATTTTGCATTTTAAGAAGCAAACGTGGCCTTCACCAGATCATCTGACTGTGAACAGAGGTCCATGGAAATCCCACATTGTTGGTGGAGCACTGTTAGCTTGGGGGCAGTGTCTTAGAGCTAAAACCAGGCTGGGGTTTTAACCTGCTGAACTCTGTGTCTTGCCCAGTTCAGCACTGGGAGCCTGACTTGTGTGATGCCTTTCAGGAGCTTTTTGAAAGTTGCTGAAGCATCAAGTAGTTTTTTGCCCAGTAGTTTTTGCTGTGCCCTACTTACCTTATGTTATTTGGAGCAAATGGTGAATGGGGTTCATGCTATTCTGGAGGAGGTTAATAATGAGTATGGGCTCTGTAGTGGTAGAGAAGTATCTTTAAAATACTATTTTAAAGAATATATATATATAAAATACTATTTTAACTCCAAAAAAGTAGGATTCTACCTGTTCCCAGTCTGATTTTAATGATGCTGTATCCTAACAGCAGGCAGGTGCCAGCTATCTGAGTTTCCATTTCAGCTACTAGTAGGTCAGCTTTGATATCTCCAGAGTAGAATCCAAATGAGCTGCTTTCCCCTCCGTTTGTGGCTTTGGCTCATTTACCAGGTGCCAATCACACCAGTTTACCTTTCCCAGACACCTTTCTATGCTGTTTAAGCCCCTGCACAGACATGTTTCTACAGTTGTCCTGTTCAGACAAGAACATCTTAGTTTTTGCCTGACTAATTTCTCCAGAATGACCTGGGTTGTGTTTTATCTGGCCTGTTTAGTCAGGGCACGTTAAACCAGCTGAAATTTCAGGACAAAAAATGTCCAGTGTAGCTTGTCTTCTTGTGAGTCACAGTAAAAAGATCCTCAGCAGCAGTTCAGGTGTGTGAAATGCAAAAGGAAAAGGGGATGAGTTGCTCCTTCAAACCCTTATTTTACAGGTCATTTTGCCAAGGAGTGTTTCATGCAGCCTGGAGGGACCAAGTACAGCCTCATCCCAGAAGAGGAGGAGGATGAGGAGGCAGCAGCAGGACATGGAGGAGACAATAAGACCAGCCTGGCTGAGGAGCCTTCAAAAAAGAGGAAAAAGGTATGAGGTGACCTGGAAAAGTGGGATGAGTAGTTTGCCCTGTGAGTTACTACAGCAACGTGGGTTTGAGTGACCAGTTCTGGGCTGGGAAGGTGGCTCAGATTTGTGCAGATCCTGTAGCAACACAAGAATCTCCTCTGCAGACTTTTTAGTCACTCTTAAACTTTCTCCCTCTATTTGTGTTAAACTGCCTTTAAGCTGGTTCTGGGCTGGAACACACAGCCCCCCCAAAGACCTTTAACACTCAGCCCCCCAAAGACCTTTAACACACAGCCCCCCCAAAGACCTTTAACACACAGCCCCCCCCAAAGACCTTTAACACACAGCCTCCCCCAAGATCTCTAACACTCAGCCCCCCAGAAATCTTTAACACACAGCCCCCCAAAGACCTTTAACACACAGCCCCCCAAAGACCTTTAACACTCAGCCCCCCAAAGATCTTTAACACACAGCCCCCCAGAAATCTTTAACACTCAGCCCCCCAAAGATCTTTAACACACAGCCCCCCAAAGATCTTTAACACACAGCCCCCCAAAGATCTTTAACACACAGCCCCCCAAAGATCTTTAACACACAGCCCCCCAAAGACCTTTAACACACAGCCCCCCAAAGACCTTTAACACACAGCCCCCCAAAGACCTTTAACACACAGCCCCCCAAAGATCTTTAACACACAGTCCCCCAGAAATCTTTAACACACAGCCCCCCAAAGATCTTTAACACTCAGCCCCCCAAAGACCTTTAACACACAGCCCCCCAAAGATCTTTAACACACAGCCCCCCAAAGATCTTTAACACACAGCCCCCCAAAGATCTTTAACACACAGCCCCCCAAAGGTATTTCTTGGAGTGAGAAGAGGATTATTATTTTTCTCCTGGTCTTTGTGAGGCTCTGTGGGAATTGCTTTAGGTTCCTGAATGTGATTCTTGCCAATAACCTGTTTTCCCTCCCTTTGCCCTCACACCTTTGATCCGAGCTCAGTGCCCAGTTTCTGGCTCCAGGGGGTATCCTGACCCAACCAGAAGGTGGAAATCCATGGGAAAATGGCAAGAGATAAGAGTATTTTTATGTGCAGTGTTTGACCTTTGGCTCAGAGTGTGCTGGAATGAAGTGCAGGGAAGGCCTGAACCCAAACCAGGAGCTTTTGGGGGTCAGGTTTATACAGCAAAGACTATTGATAGAATCCCAGACTGGTTTGGGTTGAAGGGACCTTAAAGCTCATCTCATTCCACCCCCTGCCATGGGCAGGGACACCTTCTACTATCCCAGTTTGCTCCAAGCCCCGTCCAACCTGGCCTTGGACACTTCCAGGGATGGGTCAACCACAACTTATTCCAATTCTAGACTTCAATAAATAATCAAACTTTTATCAGCCCCTTCACAACTGCAGTACCACCTTTATTTACACTTCCAAAGCCCTTTTACTTTATTATTTTCCTCTTTGCAGCTCTGTGGCCTCTCTGTGTCCCTGGAGAGGGACAGGAAGCAGAGGTGATGGATTTTTGGCTTTCCAGGAGAGGGACAAGGATGGTGTCAGTGATGGCACAGTGAGAACCAGCTCCTGGGGGCTGGGTTCTCCCAGCTCACTGTGGGGTTACAGCAGTGCTGATACTGGTGGGAGAGGCTGCAGATCTGCCAGGAGAATCGTGGAATGTTCTGAATTGGAAGGGGTGATCAAGTCCAGCTCCTGGCCCTGCACAGACACCCCAGCAATCCCACCCTGTACCTCAGAGCGTTGTCCAAACACTCTTTTGAGGTCTGGTGGGTTTGGAGCCGTACCCACTGCCCTGGGGAGCCTGGGCAGTGCCCAGCCACCCTCTGGGGGAAACACTGAATAGAGGTGGAGGAGTCTGATTTGAGCACCAAACACAGTTAGTGTTGATTTGATCCCAGATGTGCAGCTCCTGTTTGCTGAGGAGCACTTGGAGAGCTGATCCAGAGGTGGGAAGAGGATCTCTCTTGGTCACAGACCCTGTGCCAGGCTCCATCCTGAGATGTCCTCTGCTTCCACACTGTGTAGGCTCCTACTCCAGAGTGCCTTGGAATGTCTGTGGAGTGTCATTGCACTGTAATAGAAAATCCTCAGAGTTTACTTTCTGTTCTGATCGTGGAATCGTGGAATTGAACCGAGTCATCCCTCAGATTCCAGGCTGGCTGTTCCTCTCACCTTTCCAGACCCCACACATTGGGCTTCTCTGTTCTCAATTCCACAACCCTTCTCCTGCCTTGAGTCTCTTCCCTCTTGCAGGGATGGTGATTTGTCTGGTAAAGGCTCAAGTTATTTAAATGTTGTGGGGAAAAATTACACTAAGAGGTGCACAAATAACTCCACATCCACCAGGATGGGCATTCCCAGTGGAGTCCTGCCCTGCTGACACTACAGGATATGGGGGTCACTGTCCTCAATTTGTTCCTATTTTTCTTTGGTTTGGTGTATTAACAGCTTTCCTTTAAATCTTGCTTGTCCCTTTCATCTTCCTCCCTTCTCAAGGAGGACATCAAAAGTGCTCAGATGTTTGCCAGAGCTGGAATAATAACACTTGGAGCTTTCCTGGAGGCAGGATGTGGGATCCTGGACATGAATAGCTCCCTTGTTGTCTGAGTGCCTGCTGTGAGCTCGTCTAGGAGCCACCATGTGCTTCCCTGCCTGGCTGCAGCTCCAGGGATTTACACAGCATAGAAATAGCTCATTTTACCCAGTGACAGTCCCCTGGCTGGCCCATCCCACGTGTGTGACATCAGTGTGGAGCTGGATTCTTAAATGAGGAGCAGGGAGCTGCCACTCCCCAGTGATCCCACCTCCACTTAGTGCCAGAGCAACAGGATTGACACTTTGGGTTGTTCAGGATCAGCTTTTTCTGCTTTCCTAGACCTGATGCTTTCTAGCAGTCTCTGGGTGCTCTTCCCTCTCCCCAGAGGTTCCTCTCCTCACACAGGTACTCTGAGCTTATCATTCCCTTTTTTCTCACCTTGCCTTCCCAATGGCTCCTCAGTTGTTTCCTTCATTTACAGGATGTAGCTGTAGCTCCAGGTCTGTGCTCTGGCACAGGCACTGATGTGACAGTGACACAAGTCCCTGTAGTGACAGATCACCCTGTGAGCACAGCCCTGCCTCCTGTAATCCCGGAGAAAATAAGTGATTTGAGGGAGAAGTGGAGGTGCCGGAGGGTGTCCAGGGAAGGGAAGGGAGCTGGGAAGGGTCTGGAGCAGCAGGAGGGGCTGAGGGAGCTGGGGGGGCTCAGCCTGGAGAAAAGGAGGCTCAGGGGGGACCTTCTGGCTCTGCAACCCCCTGACAGGAGGGGGGAGCCGGGGGGGGTCGGGCTCTGCTCCCAGGGAACAAGGGACAGGAGGAGAGGGAACGGCCTCCAGCTGTGCCAGGGGAGGGTCAGGTTGGACATCAGGAGGAATTTCTCCATGGAAAAGGTGGTCAGGCATTGGCAGGGACTGCCCAGGGAGGTGGTGGAGTCCCCATCCCTGGAAGAATTCAAAAATCAGGTGGATATGGCACCTTGGGATACGATTTAGTGGTGACCATGCTGGGGCTTGATGATCCTGGAGGTCTTTTCCAACCCTAAGAACTCCATGATTCCGTGCTGCAGTGGTGGGAGCACCTCTGGCACTGTGTGACAGCTGGGCAGGCACGGGCTGTGTGTCCCTGTCCCTTTTCCTCTGGGGTCAGGGGGTGAGGGAGCTCCTATGGGAACACAGCAGTGTGTCCCTGCTGGGCCTGTGTGGGAGGCAGGAGTGCTGGGAAGAGCTGAGCCCTTTGATCCTGCCTTCTCTGCCTCCCAAGGAAACATCCACAGTGTTCACCCAGGGGTAACCCCTTCCATTTAAATCCTGCAGAAACATCCCATCTCCTCAGTCACACTGGGGTGGTTCTGTGATGATCGTTGGAATTGGGGCTTTCTGAAGGCTTTGCTGCTTTTTCCCACCTTGTAGAAGGATTCCAGGTGCTCTGCCTGCAGCTGTTGTTTCTTCCTGTAAAAACCACACCTTGGTGTTTGTTCTGTGACCTGTGGCTCATCCAGCCTCACTCCATCCTCACTTGGGCTTGTTTTACTAGTTCCTACATGACAGTAGCTGAGGGCACAGCCCTTCACACACTGTGCTTAATCCCTGCTTTTCTGAGCCTGGCTCTACTTATTTACTGCCTACAGACTGGGTTCTCCTCCTCAGATTAATTCTGACTGCTCCTCAAACAAGGGATGCAAACCCACCTTTAGATTTACGTAGTGGATCTTGTTAGGAATTAAACTGGGTGGTGGAATAAAAATCAAAAATAAAAAAGAAGCCTGTGATGGTTATTGGCACCTCCCTGGAGATGCAGGCTGGCATTTGTGTGGAAATCCACCCTCAGTTTTTCCCCAAGGACAGACAGAAAACGTTGAAACGAGGCCATAACTCCCCAAAAGGGTCTGCTGAAAAATATTTCAAGTTCTGGGAGCGTTTCTGGACACTCCCCTCTTATCTCAAAACCAAATACCTTGAGAAGGAACGAGCTGTTGTAACATTCTTGAAGCACAGCAAATGAACCCAGACAAAATCACCCCAAAATAGCACAAAATATTCCAGGTTTCCCCAAATCCACACATTTTCCCCAGAATTCCATCAAAATGCTACCAAAATCCACATAAAATACCCCAAAATACCACTGAAATTCACCCAAGAGGCCTCTAAAATCCACCAAAATCCCATCAAAATGCACTCAAATACCACTGAAATCCATCAAAATTCACCCAAATTCATGGAATTCGCTTCAGAATTCCCAAAATGTTGAAAATTCCCCACTGAACCACCAAAATTCAATCAGAATATCCCCATATCCCGTCAAAATGGTCCAAAATTGCAACAAAATACCCCCAAAACATGTAAAATGCATCTGAAGCACCCCCAAATCTTCTAAAATATCCCAGAATTTCCCCAAATCCCCCCAAATATTCCCAAACCCACAAAACCACCTCCAAAAGTTCCCGAATTCCATCAAATCCACCTGAAGTACATGCAAAATACACCCAGGCCCCCAAACCATCCCCAAATCCTCCAAACCCCTCAAATCCCATCAAAATACCCTCCAAATATCCCAAAATGCCCTCAAAATCCATCCAAATCCTTGAAAATCCTATCAAAATAGCTGCAAAGCCCATGAAAAGCCACCCCAAATGCCTCCAAATCTGCCCAAAGTCCCATTAAATTCCTACAAAAATTCACCACAGTGCCTCCAAACCCACCCTGATCCCCAAATATCCCAAAATTCCCCATGGAAACGTTCACTGGTGAGCAGTGGGATACTGGAGTCCTGCAGCAGGATGCTCCAGAAAATCATGGAATTGCTGGAGTTGGAAGGGACCTTCGAGCTCAGCCAAAAACTGTGGGAAACAAATCACAGAATCACAAAATCATGGAATGGTTTGGGTTGGAAGGGACCTTAAAGCTCATCCAGCACCACCCCCTGCCATGGGCAGGGACACCTTCCACCAGCCCAGGTTGTTCCAAACCCCGTCCAACCTGGCCTTGGACACTTCCAGGGCTGGGGCAGGCTCAGCTTCCCGTAAGGAATTCCCTTAAGGAATGCTCAGCTCTTGTGTTTCTCACTCCCTGCACTGCTGCACTAGAAGAGTCATGGAATCATGGAATATCTGGAGTTGGAAGGGACACACCAGGACCATCAAGTCCAACTCCTGGCCCTGCACAGGACACCCTGAACATCCCAGAAAAAAGGCTCTTTTTTTTTGTGTGCCAGAAAAAAGGCTCCTTCTGTCTCGGAGCAGCACTCTGGCTCTTAGAGGAGCCCCAAAAAGGAGGCACTGAGGGGTTGTTGTTTTTTTTGCAGGCAGCACAATGCCCACGTGTGCTTCTGTGTCCCCTGTAACCCTGTGTGACATCCTGTCCTGCCTGCAGCCCTCACATCCTCACAGAGTTTCCCAAGCCCTGGAATGAAACTCTCTTGGTTCTTAAGGCCTTGTCAAACTTTCTCACCATGTGCAGGGGCTGGGGAAGCTTGAGAAAATTCTCCTTGCTGCATCCCTTTCCCTGGAAGGTTTAACTCTTTCCCATCCTATTCCAAAGACTGTGAGGATTTGCTTTTGTGTGTGTGTGTGTGGGTTGGGGATTTGTAGGATTTGTAGTGAGTCCTGTTATCCCGCAGGAAAATGTGGACACTTGATTTTGATTGTGGAGCTACAAAACCTGGTAATGCCAAGGGTCTGCTGGGTGTGGAGTGACTCCATCCTCTGCTCCCTTCCCTGGAATCCCAGAGGACTCTGCACAGCTCCAAACCAAGTGTTGTCTTGGCTCTTCTGCCTCCCTAAAAGAATTGTTCTCTTTCACATTAAAGAAGCTGCCAGCTCCCTTCTTTATTCCCTAATTGACAGGCTGTACCTGGTGCTGGGACACCCAATCCACGAGAAATCGTGTCCCTGGTTTTAAAGGAAGTACAGACTCAGCTTGTCCCTCCATAATCTGGGGTAGGAATATTTGTAGGGAAGCTGCACTTGTATGGAAGTGGCTGGAGCTAATGGAAGAGGGAGGAATCAACCTTCTCTTCTCTCCACGTGAGGACACTTTCCCCAAGCAATTGGCTCCTCAGGGGAAGTTTGTGGCTGAGGGGTTAAAGTGTGGAAGGGAACAGTTTGGGAGGGTTGTGCCCGGTCCTGTGGGTGCAGCAGTCGTTGCACATGTGGGCACCTGGGCAGGTGCTGCTCACTTGGAGCACGGATGCCTAAAAACTGGGGTCAGAGCAGCTGTCCTGGCTGGGCCACATTCCTCACTGGGGCTGTCCAGGGCTATCCCAGGCACTCTCACAGGCTTGGGTCACCTCACTGCCCATCCCTGCTCCATGAAACCCTCCTTTGTTCTTCCCTCGTGTCCTCTTTATGTCCTTGAATAGAGCAAAAATTCCTGGTCAGCCCCTCTGCTCTGGAGCCAGGCTGGGAGAGCTGGGGGGGGTTCCCCTGAAGAAGAGAAGGCTCCAGGGAGAGCTGAGAGCCCCTTGCAGGGCCTAAAGGGGCTCCAGGAGAGCTGGAGAGGGACTGGGGACAAGGCATGGAGGGACAGGACACAGGGAATGGCTTCCCACTGCCAGAGGGCAGGGAGAGATGGGAGATTGGGAAGGAATTGTTGGCTGTGAGGGTGGGGAGGCCCTGGCCCAGGTTGGGCAGAGAAGCTGTGGCTGCCCCTGGAATCCCTGGAAGTGTCC
Source organism: Chiroxiphia lanceolata (assembly GCF_009829145.1). NCBI lineage: Eukaryota > Metazoa > Chordata > Aves > Passeriformes > Pipridae > Chiroxiphia > Chiroxiphia lanceolata. The sequence continues at coordinate 1,841,022 of NC_045660.1, read as the reverse complement.
AAGGCCAGGTTGGACGGGGCTTGGAGCAACCTGGGCTGGTGGAAGGTGTCCCTGCCCATGGCAGGGGGGGGAACGAGCTGATCATTAGGATCCCTTCCAAATCAAACCATTCCATGATTCCCTGATAGACATTTGCCAGGGAAGTTTCTCTTTGCTGCTGATGTGGCCATGGATGAATTGGTAGCTCCCTGTTGTAGGCCGGTGTTACTTTTGGTTGGGAAGTTGGAGCTTTATATTAAATATATGCAAGATATTACAATTATTTTTAGAGGTCCATTTACCTGCTTCCCTTTAGTTCCCAGAAGAAAGGAGATCCCTCAGTTTTTTGCAGGATGGGCGTTGGATGGCCCCAGCATTCCCCCTCTCCGTGCTGGAAGGGGATGCAGCAGCTGGGCTGTGTGTGCTGCCAGCACAGGCTGATCACATCCTCTCCCCAGCACTGTTTTCTGATTAAATACATATAAATTGCTGCTCTGCATCATCAAACAGTGTTCAGTGCTTTGGGGTGCTCTGCTGATGCAATTCTGGTGCACCCAGGCCTGATCTCAGGGTAATCTCTGCTTGGTGGTTCCTCACGTGCCTCAAATTTGAGGGTTTAGCTGCATTTCAGAGTTCCTTGTGACCTTTATTCCAGCACCAGCTGTTCTTTTTCTGCATCCAAATGATGGAGAGCTTTTGCTTCAGGGCTTTGCAGAAACACAGCCTGGGGGGCTCCATGTGTCATGGAGAGGGGGGAATGTGGGAGAGCAGGAGGGAGTGCAAGGGATGGTGCAGAGCACGGGGATGCAATGGGAAGTTGGGGAGCAGGAGGGGGTGTGAGGGAAGTTGGGGGGCAGGAGAGGGTGCAGTGAGAAGTGGGGGAGCAGGACGGGGTGCAGAGAAATTTGGGGAGCAGGAAGGCGTGCAAGGGAAGCTGAGGGGGAAGAGGGTGTGCAAGGGAATCCAGGAGATCAGGAGGGGGTGGAAGAGAAACTGAGGAGCAGATGGGGGTGCAGGGGAAGTTGGGGGGCAGGAGACGAGTTGCAGAGAAAGTTGGGGAGCAGGGTGGGATGCAGTGGGAAGTTGGGGGGCTGGAGGGAGTGCAATGGGAAGTTGGGCAGGAGGGAGTGCAGTGGGAGTTGGGGAGAAAGAGGATATGGAAGGGAAACTGGGGAGGAGAAGGGGGTGCAGAAGAAGTTGGGGAGCATGAGTGGTGCAGTGGGAGTCCAGGAGAGCAGGAGAGGGTGCAGGGGAAGTTGGGGAGCACAGGATGGTGCAATGGGAAATTGGAGAGCAGAAGAGGAGGGGCAGGGGAAGTTGTGGGGCAGGAGGGGGTGCAGTGGGAAGCTGGGGGGCAGGAGAGGGTGTGGGAGACGTTGTGGGGCAGGAGGGGGTGCAAACAGAAGGTGGGGAGCAGGAGGGGGTGTGAGGGAAGTTGGGGGGCAGGAGGGGGTATAATGGGAAGTCATGGGGCAGGAGGGGGTGCAGGAGAAGTTGTGGGGCAGGAGGGGGTGCAGTGGGAAGCTGGGGGGCAGGAGGGGGTGCAGTCTCTGCAGAGAGGTTGTGCCCAGAGCCGTGGGTGCTGAGAGGGCACTGGGTTCATCCCGGCTGCAGGAAGCTCTGATGGGCACAGCTTGGGCTCCCCTGCCGGGAGCAGCTGTGTTTGGAGAGCTCCAGCACATCACTGACCATCTCCTGGCATTCTGGGGGCTGCTGACGGGGTGAGGGTACAGGGATGGTGCTCGTGGCTATTTTAGAAACCCGTTTTTTGGGCGAAAAAGCTTCATCCTTCCAACTTGTATTAATAAAGATCAACCTTAAATAACGGAGTGAGCTCTCACCGTGGAGTGAGGGCAGGGACTCTCCTTTTGCTCTAAGTCTTTCCAGGCTTGGCTTTCCATGTTGCTCTCCCCTGCTCTGATCTGTGCCATCCCCTGTCCCCGGCTCCTGCAGCTGTGGGCCCACAGTGGGGGTTAACTCCTGCCTCCTGGGGCACAGTGCCCTTTCCTGGCAGGAGCAGCTGTGAGGCACAGGGGCACAAAGCCCCTTGCTGCCCTGCTGAGCACAGGTGACAGTGTTCCCACATGTTTTCCGTTTGTTTTCCCAGGAGAAGAAGAAGAAAAAGAAGCACAAGGCGAAGGAGTCCTCAGAGACAGACTCGAGCAGCTCGGACTCGGACAGCTCGGGGGCTCAGCCCTCCAGCAAGAGGAGCAAGCATTCCAAGGCTCCCAAGAAGAAGAAGAAGAAGAAGAAGCACAGGAAGTAGCCCTGGGAATGAGCAGGGGCAGGGTGGGGTGCTGGCATTGCCAGTCCCTGGTGCCCACCACGAGCAGCCAGCAGGAACCAGGGACAGAGTTTCCTTCTCAAAGTCACCCAGGCACGTGGTGTTACTGGTGTGTTACAGGTGTGACCTTGCTACAGGTTGTCCTCTGTCACCTTGGCACAGGCTGCCCCTTTCTCCCACAGCTCGTGCCAGGACAGGCTCATGACACCCTGCAGGGCACCTCTCCCGGGCACCTCGCCAGGGCACCTCTCCTGTCCTGCAGCCTCGTGTTCCGCTGGATAGGCTGCCAGTGGGAGCCTGGGTGACATCAGCTCCTGCAGAGCTGAGGTGGCACTGCCAGGCTGTCCCCACACTGCTCAGGGACAGCAGTGGGTGTTGCTGGGCCCTGGGTGGGGCCACGTCCCCCCCTCCTTGGCTTTGGGCTGCAAAGCTGCCCCAGCTCCCTCTTCGTCTGCAAACACTGGGAGTGGAGGAGCGAGAAGCACGTGGGGAGTGGAGATATTGTCAGTAAACACTCTGCAGTGTTTGCTGCCTTGGAAAGTGATGGAAAAGAAATCTCTGCCATTTCCATTTCCAGCTGTACTTTGTAGCTGCTCTTTTCTTCTGTCCCCGCCACACTTGGGCAGGAAAGGAACAGGGCACAGACCTGCAGGAAAGGGTTCTTTTGGAAGTCTTGGCTGCTTCCCCAGGTCCCTGGGGTGGGAAGGAACAGGGCACAGACCTGCAGGAAAGGGTTTTTTTGGAAGTCTTGGCTGCTTCCCCAGGTCCCTGGGGTGGGAAGGGGGTGTGTGGTGAGGCAACCCATAGGAGAAGCCTGGTGCCTTCTGTGAGGGAGCAGCTGGAGCATAAATTTTGTAACTGGAGCTGAAGGTCAGGGGGAAGGGATGGCAGGGGCTGGGGTGACCTCAGGAGGTGTCTGCCAGGAGCAGGAGCAGCTCGTCCATGCTGGGACAGATGTGGTGAAGGAACTGGAGAGGTGAGTCTTTCCTGTTGCCTCTGGCTCTGCAGGGAGGACAGAGTGGGGTTGGCAACTCCATTTGGTGTCACAGCGGGAGGATTTGGGGCTGCTGGTGCAGCCTGTCCCTTCCCCATGTGCTTTGCCCTTTCCTGTGCTGCTCACCCCAGTTCCCCATGGCTGCATCCCCCCCTCAGGGCCAGTTCCCTTCCCAAAACCAACCACCAAGTGCTCGGGACCTTGATTCCAGTCCTGCCCTGGTGGAAGGATCACTCTCCAGAGAAGGAGCTTGTCTGGACCCTGGGCAATCCATGGGCAGAGCTGCCGTGGGACTGAACAAATATTCCCCCTGGGAAAGCCCATTTCTAACCATCACAGCCTCTTGTTTCCACAGCTTGGAGAAATGGGCTCCAGGGATCAGTGGGCATTAACCCCATCCCTGCCAGGGCTGGTTGAACCCTGTGTGGTGGCTGAACACTACAGATGGGCACATGCCAGACCAGCCTTTTCCAAGCAAACCGACCACAGAGCTGTAACAACACGGCCTTTATTTTTTTTCCATGCGAGTTTTCCCATTATTAATTAAAAAAAACAACCCCAACAAGAAACCACAAACCCACCCCCAGGCCCCGGGGGGGCTCTGGGGTGGGGGCAGCAGGAGGCCCCGGTGGTGCAGCGGCTCCAGTCCCACGTGGAGCTGTGCCCAGCACGGGGGGATGTGGGGTGTGGGATGGACGTGGCACTGGGTGACAGCAGGGGCTGGGGCAGCGTCTATGTCGCCTTCTCGTAGGTGCGGGTGCAGACCACGTTGCCCATGGTGAGAGTCTGGGGGCAGATGAGAGAGGGGTTAGTCCAGCTCTTGACCTGCCCTGGACCGAGCCCTTCCCGGGTTTAACACCCTTTCCTTACCAGAGTTAACTTCCCATCCTTCAGCTCCCGCACCAGCGATGTCTCCTTCCCATCCCACTTCTGCACGTGGACGAGTTTCCCGCCGTCCAGCTTCACCACAGACTGTGGGGAGAGATAAGGCCTGCTGTGAAACCCTCCTTCCCAGGCTCTCGGGGCTCTGGGGGGGCTTTATCCCTTGGAGGGGACGGTGCTGGGTGTCCTTTGCTCACGCTGGAGCCTCTCAGTGCTCAGTATCAGGCTGTGGGTGCCACCCTCGGGATGCCCGTCTGGGATCATCCCACCCGGCTTGGTTAGTCCTTCTCAACCCAGGACGGGTCCTGCACTGTCCTGTGCTCTGTCACGGCCTCGGCTGCCCCAGCGTGCCCTCCCTGCCCCGGGGCCAGCGCAGGGAGCCGTCCCCAGGGCCGAATCCTGCTGCGTGGCCCCGGGAGCTGAACCCGGCCGCTCCCAGCGCGGCCCGCCGGCCCCGGCGCCGGAGGGCTCAGAGAGGCGGGGCGGGTATCGGGGCTTTGAACCGCAGTTTCTCTGCCCTCCGGAGGGCTTGGGAGGGCTTTTGGAGGAGCTGATCCGGCAAACGCGCCTCTGCTCGCCGGGCCGCTGCTGCTGACTCAGCCCCGAGCCCGGCCGTGCCAAGGGTGGTGTGACTGCACGGGGTTGTGCCAGGACAGGCACTGCCCCGGCCCCATCCTGCCCTGTGCCCCCCACCCCACCCCTCCAGTACCAGGGCTACCCCTCGGGTGCCCCCATGGCTTGGGTCGGTTCATAGCTCCTGTGTCCCCACAGCCCCAGGACCCCACAGGGCTCTGGGTGCTCCCCCAGAGCTCAGCTCTCCCTACAGCTGGGTTGTCCCCACTGCTCAGGTGCCCAAGGGTTGGGGTACCTACAGGAATTTGAGTGCCCCACAGCCCTGGAAACCATTGTCAGAGGGCAGGGTTAGATGGGATTCTGGGGAGAAACTTTTCCTGTCGGGGTGGGGAGGCCCTGGCACAGGTTGCCCAGAGAAGCTGTGGCTGCCCCATCCCTGGAAGTGTCCAAGGCCAGGCTGGATGGGGCTTGGAGCAACCTGGGCTGGTGGAAGGTGTCCCCGCCCATGGCAGGGGGTGGAACAGGATGGGCTTTGAGGTCCCTTCCAACCCAAACCATTCCATGATTCCATGCAATCGTGGGTGCCCCACAGCTCCACAGCCCCCCCTGCCCCAGCCCTGCAGCCCATGGCTCGTCCTGGCCCCTGCTGAACCATCACGTGCCCTCTGGCCCCCGGCCGAGGGGCACCACGTCCCCGGGCTGGGCAGGAGCTCTTGGCTGGTCACACGTTCCTGCTGCTTTGAACAGTTTCCAGCAGTTCCGGAGGGTGGGAATGGGGGTGGGAGTGGGGGTGGGCAGGGCCCTGCTGCCCCGTGTCTGCCCGGCTCACACTCGCTCCCTTCCCCCCATCCTCACTCCCTGCTCAGCTCTGGTGCTTCCTGCTTTGGGGCCGGGAAGGGGTTTTGTGCCCAGCAAGCCTCAAGGTGCCCCCGAGGTTCCCCCCGGGCTGGGTGGGGGGCACGGGGCTGCCAGCTGCTCCCTGCATGGGGGATTCAGTGGTGTGCGGGACCAGCAGCTGGAAACCAGGGAAAAGCAGGGGCTGGGTCAGTCCTGCAAGGGAAAATGTCTCTGCAGGGTGGGAGAGGCCATGAAAGGTGCTCTGACCTCCCTCAGGTGATTTTTCCCTTGCTCTTATGGTGAGGAACAGCTCTGCCCAGAAGATTTTGGGCTCCCCAGGGACCCCCGGGGGTGCATCAGCCCCTGGGGAGGCACCAGCCGGGTGGGATTGTCCAGGTACTCCATCCCTGCTGGGATGCCTGCTTGGGAGGGCAGGCAAAGAGGGGGCTCAGCAAAGAGGGGACTCAAAAAAGAGGTCTTGTGCTCCTCTCCCGCCAGCGTGGGGACACTCACCACCACCCCACTACATCCCCTGGCCTCCTCTTGAGCAAGCTGGCACTTGCAAGCCCGGCTCTTGCACAACCTTCCCGTCAGCTCCGGGGCCCATCCTGCTCCCAGAGCTGCAAGACGGGCTGAGGGGGGGTTGTGTGGACCAGACCAGGCTCGAGCACCAACCCCGATGGGCAGAGGGGTGTTCCCCTTCCACGGGCAACCAGGACGGAACCCTGGAGCCACGGGATGAACCCCCCGGAGCCCAGAGAGCCTCTGTGGGGTGGGCAGGGCCAGGGGCAGGGCCGGGGGCAGGGCCGGGGGCTCACCTTGACGTGCCTGTCGTCCGCCGTGGTCTCGTCAAACTCCTCGTCCAGCTTGAAGTTGATCTCGGTGTTCTTGAAGGTGCTCTGGGTCTTCACGGTGACCTTGTCTCCGTTCACCTCGATGATGGTGGTGGGCTTGGTGAGCCCGGCCATCTGCCGCGTGGCAAAGCTCACGCCTGGGGGGAGAGGGTGGGGGGTGAGGGCGATGGAGGGGCTGGATGCTCCTCTGATCCCTGCGGCATCACCCGGAGCTCTCCCTCCCTCCCCGTGATTCATCCCCAAAACTGCTCCCCACCCACGGTCCTGGGGGGCTTTGTGTGCCTGCCACACTTGGGGGGGCTCTGGGGCACAAAGGGGCATCCAGGGAATGCTGTCGTTGCTAAGGGATGGATCCTGCACCGGCGCCCACTAGCTCCCGGGCTGGGTAAGGGGGGCACTGGTGCCTGTGCCCCCTCCCTGCGCTGCTCCGGCGTGGGGGACGCACCCTGCGCGGGGGCTGGGGCTGGGTGCTGGGGGGCTTGGGGGCCAGTAAGGGCTGGGGGGTCCCGAGTGACTCCCAGCACCCGGGAGGAGGCATCTCATCCCTCCACCCTCTGCCAAGGGTTGCCCAGGGGAAGAACGAGACCACCTCCCCCAGCCCGAGACCCCCTCACCCAGCCCAAACCTCCGCGCACAGAACCCCAGAACCCCTCCCAAAAAAGCACCCACCCAGGCAGCAGCGACCCCCCCGCCGCCTGCGAGTCCCTCCACGCCAGACCCTCGCGTGTGGGGGGCTTCACCGGGCAATTTGGGGTAGAGGGGTGTGTAAAAAAAACCAAAAACGTGACGATGTGACTCCAACCCCGCTCAGCCCCCCCTGCTCACCCAGAGCCTTCATGTACTCATCGAAATTGTTGGTCTCCACCAGCTTCCAGGTGCCCGCGAAGGCTTCCACCATGGCGAGGGGCTCTCGGGAGGTTCGGCGCGCTGCGAGCGTGGCACCGGCTGCAGCTGCTGCGGCCCCGCCGCCGCCTTAAATAACGTCCTCATCACATGATTGGAAAGAGCACAGCGCTCCAGAAATACTCCCCCTGGCAGCGCTGGCAGCGGCCACTCCCGGCACGGCCACCCGGCCACCCGCCACCGGCCACCGACCCCCGCCGGGCCCCCCGGGCTGGGGCAGAGACGGAGAGAGGGACACTTGTGTCATGAGCTGTGCGCGGGCTCGGCGGGGCGCGGCGGGGCCGGGGGTGCGGGCTGTGGGGAACTGAGGCAGGGCAGGGCTGGGCACGGGGTGTGTGCCCACCGCAGGGGACGTGGGGAGGGGGCGGGTGCTGCCCGTGGCGGTGGCACAGGGTCAGAACTTGGGGACACCGGCAGGGACAGTGCCCTTCGGGGGACAGGGAGGCTGGGCTGGGGACACGGAGGCACGAGGAGCACCAGGAGGTGTGTGGGGACATTTAGGGACTCCAAGGGAGTGTGGGGACAAGTGTGACCCCCCTCAGCCCCCAGCTCCTTGTGTATGGGAGGACACACGTGAGCCTGTCCCTGCTCCATGTGCGTGTGGGGGCACATATGTGACCCCTGTGTGTGAGGACACACACGTGTGCCCCCAGGGATGCTTTGTGTGTCGGGGGGACACTGGGGACATGGACAGGCACAGGGCTGTGGGACCCTCCCACGTGTCCCCTCACTTTGGGCTCCAGTGGCAGGGGGGTCGGGGTCAGTGCATCCCCCAGACCCATCCCAGAGTGTGGGGTCACCCATGGCCATGGGATTCAGTGTCCCCCAGTCCCTGGGGACAATCCTCCTCCTGCCCCCATCCCCTGTCTCCAGAGGGATCCAGCTGGGGGTTCCAGTGTCCCTGAGCCCCATGGCTGCAGCATCCCCTCGTCTTGGGGACTCTGGGGTCAGAGTGACCAAGTCCCTGAGTGACCTGGGGACACTTTCTCCCTGTGTCTGGCCCCAGTGTGTCACCACGGGCACCCAAAAATAGCCAGAGCTCGTGTTCAGCTTCCTCCTGCTGACGCTGCCACCGAGCACGACCCCTCACCTCGTGCCCTGTGGGGACAGGAGCTGTCACTGACCCCTCACCTCATGCCCTGGGGGGGACAGGAGCTGTCACTGACCTCTCACCTCGTGCCCTGGGGGGGAGAGGCACTGTCCCCACGGGACAGTGTCCCCTTGCTCTGTCTGTGACACTCCCTGGGCTCGGCTCTCCCAGGTCAGACAGATGATTTATTCCCTGTGGAGCCAGAGCCCCCATCACCCCCACACATCCCATGGCCTGGGAGGGAACACAGAGGGCAAGGACTGTCCCCTTGTCCCCTCACCTGGGTGTCACTGTCCCAAACTTGCACAGCCCTGTCCCCACGGATGCTCCCACAACAGCGGGACCATGAGATGGGAGCATTCACAGGAGCAGCTGTCCACGTGCAGGGTCACCAATCCACAGGGAGACCAATCCACAGGGAAACCCACCCAGAGGAACACCAATCCACAGGGAACACCAATCCACAGGGACACCAGTCCGCAAGGAGACCAATCCACAGGGAACAACAATCCACAAGGTCATCCACATGTAGGATTCCACACCCACAGGGTCACCCACCCACAGGAACACTGATCCACAGGGTCACCCACCCACAGGGACAGCCACCCACAGGGACAGCCACTCACAGGGAACACCCATCCATAGGAATACCCACTCACAGTGTCACCCAACCACAGACACACACACACACACACACACAGAGGAGCACACCCATGGGCACAGCACCCTCACACGGGGATGCACAGAGGTGCCCACACATGTGGGTGCTCCATGCATGGAGACACCTGTGCACATGGACACCCCTGTGCAATGGAGCCCGTGCCCACACACACACACATGTATGCACACATGTGCACCAATGCCCCCACTGATGGCACATGCACACGGGTGCCCCCCCCACACACATACACGTACACACACATGTGCACCAATGCCCCTGCACATGCACACGGGTGCCCACACATGCACACATACATGGACGCACACATGTGCACCAGTGCCCCTGCACGTGCACACGGGTGCCCTGCACATGGATGCACATGAAAATGGCTGCTCTTTCCCATGAATGCCCATGGACACAGATGCCCACACACATGGGTGCCGACACACATGGACATCCCTGCACACGGGTGCCCACACACAAGGATTCCTGTGCACACGGGTGCCCAGGAACACAAATGCCCACGCACACAGATGCCCACATTCATGGATGCACACGGGTGCACATGCACATGGATATCCCTGCACATAGATGCCCACACATGAGCACGCATGTGCACACGGATGCACACGTACATGGGTGCACATGCATAGGGATGCACACCCATACATCACATGGATGCCCATGTAGATGGGTGCTCATGCCCGTGGATCCCCTCACACCTGCACACGTATGCCCTGCACATGGATGGCTCTGCACATGCTCACGCACACGGATGCCCATGTACACGGGTGCCCACGCTCATGGATGCACACGCACACGGAGGTACACGCACACGCGTGCTCATGGACAGCCCTGCACATGCCCCCACACAGATGCCCACGCACACAGGTGCCCTCCCACACCCCACACCCTGTTCCACTCGGGACCGGCCCCCACTCCGAGCGATGGACACAGTGCCCGGGAGCTGCCCCGGGGTGCTGGGTGCGGTGTGTCCCTGCGGGTGGCCCCGCACAGCTCTCTCTCCCTGTCCCGGCCATCGCCCGGGCGGTGACCAGAGAGAGGGGACTTGGGCTTTGCTGGTCCCACAGCGACAGCTATAGGTGACCATCCGGGATGGGATGGGTCCAGCTCCACGTCCAACCGTCCTGCCCGGCTCCGGCATCCCGGGCATCCTGGCCCGGGTAGAGCCGGCAGTGAATCCTCCCTCAGCCCCTCGGTGCCCGGGCAGGAGGGTCCCATCCCCGCCGCTGGCAGAAGCAGGGGATTTGGGAGAGGCCGGGAAAGCCCCTCTCCGTGTCTCTCGCATCCCCGAACGCCGCAGGACCCCGCTGGCCCCGCTGCTTCCCCCAATCCCGGGGCTGCGGGAGGGGACCCAGCGTGGAGACCCGTGGGTGCCCCTGGCATGGGGGGCTGGGCATGCTCCAAACAGCATCGCCCTGCTCCCCACCCCCCAAAATCACCCCTCTCCCCATACCCAGGAGCAGAGACCACCCCGGGTGGGAACCCTCAGCGACGTGCTGGCTGCAGGGGGGGCTTTGCTTAAGGGCCAGGGGGGCTGTTGAGGTTGTGTCGCGCTCCCCCTTCCCCCCAGTTGTTGAGAAAGGCTTCCACACGCCCCAGAAGAACAGCCAGGAGACGACGTGGTACCCAAAAACATCACAGTGAACACCACACTCAGCAAGAAACACCGTGGCTGCTCCTGCGGCCGGGAGGGCCCCCCCGGGGACCCCTCCGCGCTCGGCTCCGCCAAATGCCCCAGAAGAAAAATATTCCTCCCCCTGGAGAGGCAAAAAAAAAATTCCCCCCTCCGAGTCCTGGCCCAGGGCGTGGGTGGGAATCGCCCCTTTGTCACGGCAGGTCCCCACCGCGTCCCCACCGCGCCCGCCGCTCCCCCGTGGCGGGGGTGGCCCTCCAGGGTCTGGGCTGCGGCAGCACCGAGGAAATCCCAGCGGACTCCGGCCGTGCCAAGAAAGCTGGGCTGGTGCCCCGCAGCCCCCTCCTCCCTCCGCTGGTCAGCAAAGTCCCCCCGGGGCGGGGTTAGGACGTGTCCTTCAGCTCGGGGCTGGGCGGCTGCGGAGGGGGAACCTCCGCCGAGGGCGACTGCATCTCCTGGGCGCTGCCTGCGGGGAGAGAGGAGGGGATGGAGTCACGGAATAAAGTCAGAGAACAGAATCACAGAATAGAATCCCAGGATCACTGCGGCTGGAAAAGCCCTCCCAGCCCATGGATCCCCCCTGTGCCCAATGCCCACCTTGTCCCCCAGCCCAGAGCACTGAGTGCCACATCCAGGCCTTCCTGGGACACCTCCAGGGGTGGGGACTCCAAACCTCTCTGGGCAGTCCCTTCCAAGGCCTGACCACCCTTTCCAGGGAGAAATTCCTGCTGATGTCCAACCTGAGCCTCCCCTGGCACAGCCTGAGGCCGTTCCCTCTCCTCCTGTCCCTTGTTCCCTGGGAGCAGAGCCTGACCCCCCCCAGCTCCCCCCTCCTGTCAGGGGGTTGCAGAGCCAGAAGGTCCCCCCTGAGCCTCCTTTTCTCCAGGCTGAGCCCCCCCAGCTCCCTCAGCTGCTCCTGCTGCTCCAGCCCCTTCCCCAGCTCTGTTCCCTTCCCTGGACACGCTCCAGCCCCTCAGTGTCGTGAGGAGCCAGAACATGGGATGAGCATGGGAACCCCAGTTCCTGCCAGCCCCATGTCACTCTCCATCCTCCTCCTCCTCCTCCTCCTCCTCCTCCTCCTCCTCCTCCTCTTCCTCCTCCTCCTCCTCCTCCTCTTCCTTGTTGCCTACCTGCACTCAGGGACATCTCAGCCAGTTTGAGGGGCAGGTCAGCGGGGCTGACGCCGGCGGGCGAGCCCAGGATGTCGGGCAGGGCATTGCGCCGGCCCGTCCTCCCGGAGGATGCAAAGTCCAGCACAGGCTCCACCTCGGTCATGTTAACCCTGCAGAGAGATCACAGAATCACACAATTAACCAGGTTGAAAAAGACCTCTGAGATCATCGAGTCCAACCTGTGACCCAACCCCACCTTGTCACCCAGCCCATGGCACTGATGCCACATCCAGTCTCACCTTAAACACTTCCAGGGACGGGGACTCCACCCCCTCCCTGGGCAGCCCGTTCCAATGGCTGATCACTCTCTGTGAAGAACTTCCCAATATCCAACCTAAACCTCCCCTGGCACAGCTCAAGGCTGTGCCCTCTTGTCCTACTGCTGGTTCCTGGGAGCAGAGCCTGACCCCCCCCAGCTCCCCCCTCCTGTCAGGGAGTTGCAGAGAGTCAGGAGGTCTCCCCTGAGCCTCCTCCTCTCCAGGCTGAGCCCCCCCAGCTCCCTCAGCCTCTCCTCACAGCACTTGTGCTCCAGTCCCTTCCCCAGCCTCGTTGCCCTTCTCTGGCCCTGCTCCAGCCCCTCCATGTCCTCCCTTCAGCCCCCTGAGCACGGAGAGTGAAAAGGACCTGACTCTGATCCGGACATGATGCTCTGCTGCCCCAGGGAGCAGGGCTGAGCCCCTACACCCCCTCTGCCCCCACTGTGGGCCCCACAAGGCAAAGGCAGGGGCCACCCTGCCCACAGGACTCCCACATCCCCACCCCGGCACCTTTGGGTGCTCTGGTCTCTGCTGGTCACCCCATCATGGAGGAAGGGGGTCCCCGGGGGTCCCCAGCAGCCTTACCGGGCTCCCTCCAGCCTGGCCTGGTGCCACGTGTCCCCTGTGCCCAGGGTCCTGCTCCACTCCCTGGCCTAGGGAGGGACCCCACGGGACACAGGGATTGCTCCTGGATGGGTCCCCTCTGGCTCCGACCTGGGGGGGCAGAGCAGGGGGTCAGCAATGGGGCCAAGGGGGGTGAAGGAGGGAGAGGGGAGTGACCTGGGGGTGGGACAGGCTGTGTCCCCACGGGGAGCACCCACAGCACCCAGCACCCTCTGCCCTGGGTGGCTGCACCAGGATGGGCTGTGATGGGCAAAGACTCCTTGTCCCTGGTGGGAAGGCAGGAGGAGAGAAGGAGGGATGGAGAGCAGGGATGGAGACATGGAGGTGGGACACGGAGGGGGGCTGAGAGGGCACTGCCAGGGGACAAGGACACAATGCAGTGACCCTTGAGGAGCAGCCCTCGCTGACCCAGGGCAGGTAGCAGCAATTCTGGGGTCCCCTGGGTGGGTGGGGGCTCTCCTGGGAAGCCCCTGGCATTGGGCAAATCCCGCTGGTGTGGAGCCACCCTGGTGCCCAGGCTGCTGGGATCACACTGGGATGTTTGCTCGGCTCTGGGAGACACTTTGGGCTTTTGCTGTGATGGGTGGGGGTGACACAGGGGTGGCACAGGACAGGGGTTCCCTCCACCCTCCCCAGACCCCCTTCACCCACTCCCAGGGCACAGGGACCCCCAGACCATGCCCCCTCCAGGCTGGGTGCTGGTGGCAGTGCTGGCACTGCTGTCCCCACACTGGTGGTGGTGACAGCTCATCCTGCTCTGGCTCCATGACCCACCTGTGTCCCGCTGGGAATCCCGGGGAGCACAAGCCCAGGTCCCCTCGGTGTCCTTGGGCTCAGGTGCCGTGGGAGCGGGACAGTGACCCGGCTGGGTGAGGGGAGGAATAAACCATTAACCCAGCAGGTAATTAAATGATTAATCACTGGGAGGTGATTAATGCCAGGGCAGCTGTGTCACGTGGGGTGGGACCCTGCTTGAGGGGGACACTGAGGCACAGAGAGGGGCTGGGGGTGACAGGGCCAGGGCTGGTGGCCCTGGGAGAGGTGGCAAAGGCAGGATGTTCCCTGCACGCCTGCACCACCCACAGCCCTCTGGAGCCACACGTGTGTGCATTGGCACATGTGTGTGTTTGCATGTACCACCCTGGCCTGGCTGCTGTGTGTGACTGTCTGTGTGTGTGCAGCTGCAGCTGTGCATGGGGGCCTTCTGGCACATGTATGTGCACGTGTGGTGTCCCATGGCACACATGTGTGGGTGCTGGGCACCCTCTGGCACATGTGTGGTGCACTGTAATATGCGTATGAGACATGAGTGTGCGTGCATGGTGTCCCCTGGTGCATGTATGTGCATGTGTGGCACCTTTTGGCACACACATGGCGTGTGGGGTGTCCCATAGCACATGTATGTGCACGCTTGGCAAAACTGGCACCTGTATGTGAATGTGTGGTGCCCTGTAACACATGTATGTACATGTGTGGTGCATTGTAACACATGTATGTGCCTGCTTGGCACCCCTGAGACATGAGTGTGCGTGCATGGTGTCCCCTGGCACATGTATGTTCATGTGTTGTGCACTGTAACACATGTATAAGACATGAGTGTGCGTTCATGGTGTCCCCCGGAGCACGTATGTGCATGTGTGGTGTACTATCACACATGTATGAGACATGAGTGTGCATGCACGGTGTACCCCGGCACACGTATGTGCATGTGTGGCACCTCCTGGCACATGTATGTGCATGCGTGGTGTCCCCTAGCACACATATGTGCACGCTTGGCACTCCCTGGAACACATGTATATGCACGTGTGGTGTCCCTTGGCACACGTATGTACATGTGTGGTGCATTGTAACACATGTGTGTGATTGCTCAGCATCCTCTGGCACACACGTGTGCACGTGTGTGAATGCATGACACTCCCTGACACATTACTGTGCTCGCGTGGCAGCCTCTGGCACATGTGAGGGCATGTAGCACACGTATGTGCGTGCTTGGCACCCTCTGCCACACACGTGTGCACTTGGGTGGTGTCCCATGACACATATGTACGTGTGTGGTGCATTGTAGGACATGTGTATGATTGGTTGGCATCCTCTGGCACACACGTGTGCTCTTGTGTGGTGTCCCATGACACATATATGTACGTGTGTGGTGCATTGTAGCACATGGGTGTGGTTGCTGCCCAGGGCAGTGCTGGACTCCCCAACCCCAGAGGGATTTAACACACGTGTGGATGTCACACTTGGGGACAGGGGGCAGGGGTGGCCTTGGCAGCGCTGGGACTCGCTGATCCTGGAGGGCTTTTCCAATCTAAAGGATTCCCTGATTCCTTCTTCACACACACACAGAAAGCCAAGCGTGCAGGCACACGGGGACACGCCTGGATACACACACACACGTGTGCGCGCACACACACACACACACAGACACACACACGTGTGCGCACAAACACACACACACACACACACAGACACACACACGTGTGCGCGCACACACACACACACACACACAGACACACACACGTGTGCACAAACACACACACACACACACATGCACACCCCCCCACCCACATGTGCACACATGTACACGCACACAGACACACACACACACAACTCTTTGCACATCCCAGCAAGGCAGGAGCCCCACAGGCTGGATCAAAGCTCCTTCCCTGCAGTCCCAGTGGCTCCGGTGCTGGAAAATCAGGAATAATCAGCCTCCAGGACCAGGCTGGATCCCGCCCGTGTCCTTCCTGCTCACCCTGTCCGGAAAAGCTGCACAGGGGATCAGGACCCTCCTGCTGGGAGCCCCGAGGGGACTGTCCCAGGGCTGGGGGATCCTGAGCACTCCTGGGATGCAGCATCACTGCCCCAGGGAGCCCCTCAGGCTGTCCCACCTCCCTGGGATCCCTGGGGACAAGATCCAAGTGCCAACACCTGCCCTGTGCTGGGCACTAACACGTCCTCCTGGTGCCACAGGTAAATCCAAGTCAACCTGGTCCCACAGGAAAATCCAACCCTACCTGGTCCCACAGGCAAATCCAACCCTACCTGGTCCCACAGGCAAATCCAACCCTACCTGGTCCCAAAGGGAAATCCAACCTTACCCTGGTCCCACAGGCAAATCCAACCCTACCTGGTCCCACAGGCAAATCCAAGTCAACCCGGTCCCACAGGCAAATCCAACCCTATCTGGTCCCAAAGGGAAATCCAACCTTACCCTGATCCCACAGGCAAATCCGACCCTACCTGGGCAAACAGTGATGGGCAAACCCAGTGAACCCCTCCAAGCACGAGCAGTTTCTGGGGCCTTAACGTGGTCTCAGCCTGAAAAAGCTCCTGGAGTCACATGGAAGGTCTTTGGGGCCGCTGGCTCCTGCTCTAATGCCCCTAATGGGATGTAGGAGGGAAGGGCAGAAATAAACCTTAATCCCTCCCAGAGATGGGCTGTGGTGGAAGGTGCTGGGAGAGGTGGAGGGAGGACATGGCATGTAGGGATGTGTGTTCCCTGGTCAAATTCCTTAGGAATATCAAAGCACTGGAGGAAGGAAGGAGGATGCTGAAAGGGCAGAGAAAGGTGTGAACCACCCTGGGACGGAGAAGCCAAAGGGACCAAGGGTTCAGTTTGGGGTCAGACACCTCCATGGGCACATCCATGATCAAGGCAGGGATTGTCCCCTCTGCCACAGCGACTCGGGGTGCTGGGGGTGGCAGGGAACAGAACACACTCACCCCAAACTTCATCTGCCAGAGCCAGAACCTGGAGCCTGGGGACAGTGGGGCACCCACCACGGCCACACCACAGCTTTGCCAAACACATTCCCTCCCCCAGGGCACACAAAGCAGGAAGGCTCCGAGGGGTTTAGGACCTGGGTGATGTTACAGTGATGTCAAGGATTCATTTAACCATAAAGATTTACTTCTTCAGCTTCTGAGTGGTGGATGGGTCATGAGCTCATCTGGGAGGTGGGTTTGGGTCATTTAATGCTCATGGCTCTCTCTATATGGAGGGTTCCTCCTGCTTGTTTCATTCAAAGTGTTACAGAATCTGTGCTGGGAAAAACTGCAGCACAGCACGAGGCCTCCTAAAATGTTGGTGTTATTAGGAGATGATGAACACAATGAAAAATGGGAAAGATTTCCCAGTGTGTAAATGTAACATCGAGTTAAATGAGCGTTGCAAGCCAGGAAGGAAAGAGCTGCCCCAGATGAGAAGGGAATGAGAGCAGCATCCAGGAAAATGAGCCATGAGTCCACATGGAAGGGAAATCCAGCGGGGCTGGGATAACCAGAGACCAACAGCCAGCAGACAGCCCGAGCAGCCCCCGGAGCCTGGAACAGCAGATGGCAACAATCCGGCACAGGATGAAATCTGGAGAGCCCAGAGCTCTCCCCTGGAGGAGGCAGGGTTGGTCCTGCTGGATCCTGTCCAGGCAGGCAGCAGAGCCCCTGTGCCTGAGCCCAGGGGATCCTCAGCAGCTGCCCAGGAACAGCTCCAGGATCTCAGGGAGAGGGAAGGATGGGTTTAGGAGGGGTAGGTCCTGTCTGACCAACCTGGTCTCCTTTTATGCCCAGGTGACCCCCCTGGTGGGTGAGGGGAAGGTGTGGATGTGCCTGCCTGGACTTCAGCAAAGCCTTGGACACCATCTCCCATGGGACACTCCTGGAAAAGGCTTGGACAGGGGCACTCTGCTGGGTTAGGGACTGGCTGGAGGGCAGGGCCCAGAGAGTGGTGGGGATGGAGCTGCATCCAGTTGGGATCTGGTCGCCAGTGGTGTCCCCAGGGATCAGTGCTGGGCCCAGTTCTGTTTAATGTTTTATTGATGATTTAGATGAGGGGATTGAGTTCACCATCAGCAAATGTGCAGCTGACACCAAGCTGGGGGGAGTGTGGATCAGCTGGAAGGCAGGAGGGCTCTGCAGAGGGACCTGGCCAGGCTGGATCCATGGGCTGATTCCAAGGGGATGAGGTTCAACCAGACCAAGGGCCGGGTCCTGCCCTTTGGCCACAACAACCCCCTGCAGCTCCAGGCTGGGCCAGAGGGGCTGGAGAGCAGCCAGGCAGGAAGGGAGCTGGGAGTGGGGATGGACAGGGAGCTGAACAGGAGCCAGAGTGTGCCCAGGGGGACAAGAGGCCAATGGATCCTGGCCTGGCTGAGGAACAGGGTGGCAGCAGGAGCAGGGAAGTGATTGTTGGCCTGGACTCAGGGCTGGTGAGGCCACCCCTGGAGTGCTGTGTCCAGTTCTGGGCCCTCAGCTCAGGAAGGACATGGAGGGGCTGGAGCAGGTCCAGAGAAGGGCAACGAGGCTGGGGAAGGGACTGGAGCACAAGTGCTGTGAGGAGAGGCTGAGGGAGCTGGGGGGGCTCAACCTGGAGAAGAGGAGGCTCAGGGGAGACCTCCTCACTCTCTGCAACTCCCTGACAGGAGGGGGGAGCTGGGGGGGGGTTGGGCTCTTCTTCCAGAAAATGATCAGCAAGACAAGAGGGCTCGGTCTCAAGCTGTGCCAGGGGAGGTTTAGGTTGGATTTAGGAAGAAATTCTTTCCAGAGAGGCTGATCAGCCATTGGAATGGGCTGCCCAGGGAGGGGGTGGATTCTCCATCCCTGGAGGTGTTTAAGGTGAGACTGGATGTGGCATCAGTGCCATGGGCTGGGAACCACAGTGGGGTTGGATCAAGGGTTGGACTTGATGATCTTGGAGGTCTTTTCCAACCTGTCTGATTCTCTGATTCTGTGGCAAAAAATATTGTCCCAAACTTGTAATTTCCTGGGAAGGGAGGAAAAGCCCCAAGGATGTTGGCTGGTGTGGGAATATTGCAGGTGGACGTGAAGAATGACACAGAAAACAGGTTTTGCTTCACACAGGGAATTGTCAGCCCAAGTGCCTGGAGATGAGGATCCCTCCTGACAGTGGGGGTGGGTGGGATGGAGCTTCCATTCCCATCCCAGTGGGGAATACTGGCACCCCATTGCTGCCCTTGGCAGCAAAACATCTCTGACCATGGGTTGGCACTTTTGTCCCCAAATCCCCAGGTTTCCAGGGGCCTGGGCAGGGGCCTGGGCAGGAGCCTGGGCCAGTTCAGGTCCTGCTGGACACCTTTGGAGTGATGTTGGCTGTGAAGCTGTGCAGGGAGGGATCAAAGAGGAGCTACACCTGGATGCTCAGAGCACCATTGAAATCACACACTGGTTTTCCCCCAATTTTTTCCTGACTCCTTCTCAACCCATGGCCTTCCTTCCCAAAGCTTTGAGGAATCATTCCAGCAGGATTTCTAAGTGGAGGTCGTACTGGTAGCTTCCCAAAGCTCTGGCCCAGCCTGAGAACCTCCAGGGCATCCAAACCTGCAGGGTTTGGCCCTTCTGTGTGATTCCCAGCAAACCCCATGTCCAAAAGGCTCCTGACATGTGGGCTCCCCCCTCCTCCCCTCTCGTGGAGCAGAGGATCCTCCTCGTTAGGATAATGCACTTACACAGTAATTCCCATTACCCTCTAAGCCCTTCCCGTGGTGTCCTGCCCTGAGCTTTGACCTTCCCCCTTGTTTTTGCTCTGTCACACACATCCTGGCAGCCAGAGCAGCTTTCCCCCTTCTCCACCATTCCTGCTCCTGCGTGGATGGACCCATCCATCTGTTTGGGGTGTGTTGAAGTGTCCCTTCCCTCCACCCTCCTCACATCCCCCTTCTCTCTCTCCTCTGCTCCCTCCCTGCTCCCCATGGCTGCCCTGCAGCTCTGCAGGACCAGCTCTGGGCTCAGTCCCATCCCTGCTCATCCCCCAAACCTCAATCATTCTGCCTAAACCTCTCCTTGGATTCCAGGATGCTTTTAATGATCAGCCTTCCCTTGCCTTTATTCATCCTCTGTTCCCTTTTTACACCTTGGGACTAACTTCTACTGTGGCTGCCCCAGCCCTGGAAGTGTCCAAGACCAGGTTGGACAGGGCTTGGAGCAACCTGGGCTAGTGGAAGGTGTCCCTGCCCATGGAATGAGATGAGCTTTAAGGTCTCTTCCAGCCCAAACCAGTCTGGGATGCTATGACTTCTTTTTTTTTTAGATTTTTTTCTACAGCTGTGGGACTTCAGAACTTCTTTTTCACACTTAAACCTGTCCTAGGTAAGGTCAACCAAGATGGAGCATAAACCCTTCCCTGGATGGGCTCATCCAGGCTTGTTGGATACTGGTACAGAAATTCTTGTTCAAGGTCAGGAGTGAGAAGGAAGGACTCCAAAATGGGACATTGATAATCTTCATTCCCTGTAATTCCTGGATGCCCACAGGGAGATGAGCACAGGAGGTGGGTTTTGCTGTGACATCCATAGGCTGGAGCCTCTGGATGTGTTCTTGCTCCACCAGACAAGGGGATGATGGCAGAGCTCAGCTGTGTTTAACACTCCCATGAAAACCAGGAAAAAACCCCTTATATCCAACCTGAATCTCTCCAGACAGGATTTCAGGCTGTTTGTATAAATTGTCCCCTCTGTTTATAATGCTGGAAACACAAACCAGAGCGAGTCCTGCTCCAAGATGAGAGTGAATCCACCTCACTGACATCCCAACCCAGAGTTTTCCTTCAGGACAAACCCAAAGGCTTCCAACCCAAATGCCTCCAGACCTCGAGGTGCTCATCCCACACCAGGGCTTGGCTTCCCCAAAAGGTGGTGACCACAGATAAAATCCCCTTTTGATCCTGCAGGCCTGGATTGGGCAGGAAAAAGCTCTCTGGAGGACTCAGTTTAATCCCAGCACAGCCCTGCTGATCTCAGCACCTCCCACGAGTCCACACATGGATAAAATTGAGGCACCTTTTCCCCTGGGAGCAGCTCACGGGGCATCCTGGAAAGATGCCAAAGGCACCAGGGAAACACAAATGAGTGATTCCCTCTGGACCACCCGGATTTCATCCCTGGACAAGCCTGAGTTGGTCTAATTAAAGAGCAAAGCACCAGAAGCTCAGCAGGCAGAGGCACGAGGACGTGGGCTGATGGTGGAGCAGCACTACCAGGCTTCATCCTGCATCCCAAATATCCAGCACTGGAGAGGGGATGGATAACCTGGATAACCTCAGCTGTGCCGGCCCCCTCACTCAGAGAGGGGATGGTAAAATCCCAGCTCCTCTTCTGCTCCCTCCTGGGGCTCCCAGCCCAGCTGACATCGCTGCTTCCCTTCCCTCCTGCTCTCCCCCTAGCTCCCAGTTCTCCCCCGGGGAATGTTTCCATCACTTTGGGCTAAAAACAAGCACTTCTGGCTTTTACCACCACGTGGAGCAGGGTTCCTGCTCCCCAGGGGCGGGAGGGGGGAGGTCCCCGTGCAGGGATGCGGGGAGGGCTCTGGGAATGCTGCCGCCGGGGATGGAGCTGCCTGGCAATAGGATATCCCTGAGGAAAGATCCATCAGCTCCCTCCCCAGGCTCTGACACTCGGGCTGGGCAAAGCACGGGAGTGGGAGCAGCTCTGGGGCAGCGGGAAGGTTCCCTCCCTGTGGCACAGCCCTCCTCGCTCAGTGGCACCAGGGAAATGAAGAACTCCCCAAAATCACCGCTGATTTTCCAGCTGTGGATGTTTTCTGTGGGAACAGGGCAAATCCCGAGGGCTGACAGTGCTGGCAGCTCCAGGGGAGGGAACAGCTCCATGAGCCAGCTCAGCACCAGCAGTGAGAGAGACCCTCAGCCCACATGGTTTGGGTGGGGATGGGGATTGTTCCTTAAAGAGAATTCCCCTGAACCCACCCCTGATCCCCCAGGCTGGGGATCCCAGAGCTCCCAGGGGGGAGATGCTGTCCTGCATCCCAGGGAGGGATGGAGACATCCCAGGGAGGGATCCCACAACATCCCAGGTAGGGAAGGAGGATTTCCAGCAAGGGATCCCAGCACATCCCAGGGAAGGGTGCAGGGAGGGATTCCACCAAATCCCAGGGAAGAATGCAGGGAGGGAGGGAGGGAGGGAGGAATCTCACTGAACACCAGGAAGGGATGGGAGCTTACCAAGGAGGGATGCAGGGAGAAATCCTGCCACATCCCAGGGAAGAGTGCAGGCAGGGATCCCACCACGTCCAAGGAAGGAATGGAAGCTTCCCAGGCAAGGGTGCAGGGAGGGATCCTACCACATCCCAGGGAGTGATGGAAGCTGCTCCAACCACTCCCAGACCAGCCAGGTGTTTGCCAGCCTGTGGGCTGTGACCTCTTCCAGGGCTGGGGAGTAGCCCCACCTCCACCCCTGTCACTTACTCACCCTTAATTAACTGATTAAAGGTCAACTGGTGTGGTGGGAGGAGAGCAGGTATTTCCCTGGGGAGTTTGGGGTGCTGGGTGAGCTCCTCTCCCCCACACTCCTCAGTCCCTTCCACTGCATTTGGATCCTTTTTGAGTCCAAGGGGGAAACTCAACAGCCCCTTTGACATGAGTGGGATGGAAACCCCTCCCCAGCCCCTTGGAGAGGGCCCTGCACCAGGGATGAGCCAGCCCTGCTCTTGGAGTGAGGGAGGTAAACAGGAGGTGATCCAAAGGGAGGGAATTAGGATGGTGGAGCCCTGGATAATGGAACTCCCACTGCAACCTTCACTTAACTGCTCCAACACTCCACAAGCTGGAATTTTGCATAACAAACATGTTACCCACCCCTCCATCCCTTTAATTCTTCAGCAGTTTCAGGCTCCCCCCTCCCCAAATGGCTTTTCATCCCCTGCTCCAGCCTGAGCATCCCTGGTGGGAGCTGAGGGACCTGATCAGAGCTTCTGGGACAGGGACAGGAACATCCTCGAGTCTGCCAAGCATGGGGGTGGCACAGGGATTCGTGCCAAGGGAAACCCGAGGAGCTGTGAGGATGCTGTGGGCTGTGGGCTGCTGGGGGGGCACAGGGGGCCAGCTGGGTGCCTGCAAGCACATCCTGGGCTGGGTGCCACCCGGGGCTTCGTGGCAGTCACCAGGAATTTCTGGAATGCAGCAGGATGGCCTCGGGCTCAGTCAGGCACTGCAGGAGCCTCATCTCCCAGCACGAGGTCCCTCTTCTCCACCTGCCACTGGTGGCACCTGGAGAGGGCCATGGTCCAGCTGGGAATGGCTGAGAGGGCAGCAGGGTGTCCTGAGGAAGCAGCACTGAATTTGGAGGAGGCAGGATATGTGCAGGCACCCAGTTAATTCATTGATTTTGGGGAGCAGAGGCAGCTGAAGGCTTTCCAGGCCACCACCAGCAGCTGGTACCTCTGGCTCCCCGGGGAGCCCCAAGCATGTGCTTCCCCCAGGCCCCTGGATGCCGGCAGATCATCTCCTTCCCACTGCAACCACTGCCAGGAAGGGGGTGGGAAACTTCCAGGACACCCTGCTCTCCAGGCAGCAGCCACTCACAGGGGGTGGAGAGGCCCTGCATGGAGGCAATCCAGCTGTTTTCCTCCATCCCTGCGCAGATCCTGGGAGCATCATCAGTATTCTCCAGCGTGGTGGCTGTCGCAGCACTTTCCCCACCACCCAGTGACATCCACTCAGCTCCCAGGGAGCTGCCAGGGAAGGGACCAAAAGCCAAGGAGGGAAGAAATCCATGCAGACCCCCTGGAATCTGTACAGGCACCCTGGGATCAGGGGCATGGCTGGAAATGCCCATCCCTGAGGGAGCAGAGCCGGATCCAACCCCCCTGGGCTGAGCTGGGGGCCAGAACCGCCTGCCCGAGGAGCCAAGGGCAGGGCAGGGGTGTCCCCACCCTGTCCATGGTACCGTGTCCCCCCTGGGCCCTGGAGCACCCTGTCCTGTGGGGGAGCACAGGCCAGGGCAGGAAAGGGGGACAGAGCTTCTCTGGCTGACCCAGGAGATGAACCCCAAGGTTTTGCTCCAAAAGTGGCTGTGACCAAACCCCAACAACCTCCCCTCCAAGCACCCCAGCTCCAGCTGCCTCCCCCTCTGCCTCCCAGCATCCCAGTCTGGGGAGAAATGTTCTGACTCCCCCACTCTCAAAAAGTGTGAACCTGGCTCAGCTGTCATGGTTTCACCTCCAAAACCTTTTTTTTTTTTTTTTTTTTTTTTTTTTTTGTTGTTTTTTTTGGTTTTTTTTTTTTTTTGGGGGGGGGAGATGGTGCTGAGGGGATAAAGGGTGGAGACAGGGAGACAATGTCCATTCCACCCCCATCCCCCATTACATCTCCCACCTCTCCTGCCTGGCCGTGCCCACAGGGACATCCCAGGAGGAGCCCCCTGTGACAGCAAGGACTGAGGTGTCCCCTGGTGGACACCCCAAGGTCACGGGCTGGGGGCATTCGGGGTGAGCACAGCACATCCTGCCTCTGCCACCTCCCCGGTGGCACTGCCGCGCAGCCAGGGGACAGGAGCCAGCTCCGGGGACCAAAGGGACCCGGTCCAAGCATCTGCAGGGGCAATCTGCCAAAATGATGCCCTGAAGGTGGGGAGGAGGAGTTGTCCCCGGGGGAAGCCCTTTCCTGCCGACAGGATGCCGCCCCGGGAGGAAGCACCAGACGAGTGTGTCCCCTGCACCGAGCGGGTCTCAGCTGTCATTTGGGGACCCCCCGGCTCCCCGGGCCCCAAATCATCCGGGAAGCTCTAATCCGGGAAGCTGAAGGCTGGAGCTGGTGGAGGAGGGGAATTGTGGTGGTCGCTGAGATGAGGACAGGGCAGGGTGAAAGGTGGAGGGGGCAGTGGTGACCCCCGGACCTGTCAGGGAGGAGAGGGCAGGGGGTGGGTGCCAGGGAGGGACAGAGGTGCCACCACGGGGGTTGCTCTGAAGTGCCCACCCTGAGACAGATGTGCCTTGCTCGGTGCCTGACCACTGCTCCCCCAAATCCTCCCCAGAGCCCCCCGCTCCCGGTGGGATGGGCAGACCCCCCAAGCCCTCGAGAGACACTCCCTGCCCTGCTCAGCACCGCAGCTGCCATAGACTTTCATCCCCCCCAAGCCCCCCTGCCCCCCGAGGTGGTGGGTGTCCATCCCCTGCCCCTCCCGCCTCTCCACCGGGGAGGTGTCCAGGGGGGACATTCCTTTCCCGGGGTGGGCTCCCAGTCCCCACGGGAGGCTCCTGTTCCCCAGCCCCCAGGAGCACAGGGCAGCCCCCGCCGTGGCCCAGGGCCTCTGTGCCACCGCGGCACCGTCAGCGCTCACCTGGTGGCCCCGGCGACACCGGCGCGGGTGTTGGTGTCGGTACCGAGGATGGTGTCGGGGTCGGGGCCGGGGCCGATCCCGGGGCCGCTGTTGATGCCGATTCTGGTGCCGGTGCTGATGCCGGTGCCGGCGTTGGTGGGGGTGCCCGTGTCGATGCCGATGCCGGTGGTGGTGTCGGTGTCGATCCCGATGCTGATGCCGGCGGTGATGTCGGTCGTGGTGTCCCGGTGGTGATGCCGGTGCCGGTGCCGGCGGTGCTGCCGGTGCCGGTCCCAGTCGGGCGGCCCGGGGAAGGCAGGCAGGAAGGCAGGAAGGATGCTCGGCGCTCGGCAGGAGCCGCGGGGAATCCTCGGGCTCCAGGCGGCCCTGGGGCACCCGGGGCCGAGCCGCCGCCGCCGCCGCCGCCGCCTCCCGCCCCGCGCCGCCGCTCCCGCCCGGCCCGGCCCCCGCTCGGCGCGGGGGGGACCCTCCGCCGGCCCCGCCCGCCGCCCCCCCGCGCTCCCCCCGCCGCCGGGGCCGCCCCCAAACCCCCCCGGGCTACCGTGTCCCCGTGTCCCCCCGCGCCGGGACATGGGGGGAGGCGGCCGTGACACCCACCTCCCCCCGGGGCTCCCCGTGACTCTGCCCCGGTGGGTCCCCCAGCCCGGGCGGGGGGCTCGCAGCCCGGCGTGGGCACCAGCCCCGCTCGGGGAAAAGGGCGATTCCCCCCAGTTTCTTCTGAATTCGTGTTCCCGGTTGCAGCCCTGGGGAAAGAGCCCCACGGGGGATGGGCTGAGGGGGCTCAGCTCGCCCACCGGGACGGCTCGGCCCCAGCACACGCTGCTCCTCGAGCATTTAGTGCAGCCAAAATCAATAGCCAGGCTCCAAAAAAATAATGAAAAAACGTGTGGCTGCACCCCTGTGGTGTGTGGGGGATGAAGGGAGGGGGATGGGGGGCTGGGAGACCCTGTGTCCGGCTGGTAAATCCAGAGGATCATGTGCCAGCCCCACGCCGTGCCCAGCACAAGGACTGTCCCCGCTGGAAGGACGCTGGACACAGAGGAGATGCCCCCAGCTGCTCCTGGCCTGGCACCGGTGTCACCCTCGGGGGGGGACACGGCTAATGCCGAGAGTGTGGGATGGGGGTTCCCACACCCCCCCCCGAGGTGGGTCGGGACAGCGAGGTGGGGGAGGCGGCCGTGACCAGAGTGGGAATTAAATTCAACTGGAATTTGCACACAGGGCCAGCAACCAGCTCCCAAAGCTTCCACCAGCATTCCCACAGCCGGGATACAGCGTGGGTTTCCTCCCAAATGTCCCTCCTGGCCCTGAAGGTGGGTGTCCCAGGGCTGGAGGAGTGGGGTGTGCTCTGGGGAGAAACCCCCTCCCCCCACTGGGTGATGTGGTCCCTGCCCCCCATCCCTGCACTGGGGTGCAGCTCCCAGCAGGAGTGCATCCTCATTTGGGATCATCAATTTGGGAACAGCCTGGGGGCACGTTCCCAGATTCCCGGCTCTGCCCATCCCTCCTGTCCTTGCTGAAGGGGAGGGTCAGGACGGGCACCTTGCTCCGGGAGCTGAGTGCGGGGCTGGGGGGCGCGTTCCCAAATTCCTGGCTCTGGTCAAGCTCCTCTCCTTGCTGAAGGGGAGGGGTGATGCTCAGCGCCTGGAGCGAGGTGCCCATCCTGCCCCTGCCCTGGGTAGATCCCGGGCCACAAGGAGAACCTGCGAACCGATCCATGCCCGGCAGATGTTGCTGGCCCGGGAAGGGCGAT
Source organism: Chiroxiphia lanceolata (assembly GCF_009829145.1). NCBI lineage: Eukaryota > Metazoa > Chordata > Aves > Passeriformes > Pipridae > Chiroxiphia > Chiroxiphia lanceolata. The sequence continues at coordinate 1,814,416 of NC_045660.1, read as the reverse complement.
GCTTCCCCGATCTCCGCACCCACCAGCAGGGCAGATCGGGCCGTGCCTCTCCATGGGCAGGGACGAGACCCTCCCAGGCGGCCAGAACGCGGCTGGTCTCAGCCCTCTGGTACCCCCCCTGCCCCAACAGCTCGCGGTGGGGCCGCATCCCCGGGAGGCAGCGGGAGGGACACTGTGCCCCTGTTCGCTCACGCGTGTGACGGGCGGTGGCAGCTCCCGCGCGGCCGCCGGGGAGCGGAGCCTTCGCCAGCCGCTATTTTTAGCTGCTCACGCTCCGCTTTCTCCTTGACTGTCTCCCCTCTCCGGAGCAGTCTCGGGCCGAGCAGCCGCGATGTTTATCCTGCCTGGCACCTGATCGGATGTGACACCGGCTGTCGCGGGTGGAGGGGACGGCTGCCAGCCCCCTGTCACCCCTCTGCTCCCGGGAGCGAGGGAGGAGATGCTGGGATGGGGAAGGGAAGAGGGAAACCCGTGGGCATTTGGGGAGCTACGCTGGGGTGGTTCTGCCTTTCTCCAGCTCCTGGGTGGCTCCAAGGGATGCTCTGGGGGTGCTCAGGGGGAGCTGCAGACTCATTTCCACCAAGGCTGAACGCTTCCCTCTGGCAGGGTAAACCTTTGGGGATGGCTGGGATAGAGGAGCTGGGGAAACAGAGGCACACAGGAGGTGTGTGAGTCCCTCCATATCCCACCAGTGCATTGCTGGCATGGAATAACCCCTCTGAACCTATCTGCACCCTGATGGGGAGCCCAGACTCCCAGCTGGAGCTCACACAAGCCCCAGGGATGCAAAAACCCAGTAAAGGGAAAAATTATTCCCTTATCAGGCAGCCCCCACTGGGACTTGGTCCAGGGCAGTGCTGCTGTGCCTGGTGCTGCACCAGTGTGGCTGCTCTGCTCTTCCTCTGCTCTTTCAGCTCCTGCTCTGGGGCTTTGCAAATGTTGGGATCCTCTTCCCAAGATGTTCCCAGCAGGAGGAGCATCCCTGTTGATGGGATACCTAAAATAAACCATCCATGTTCTCCCAAGCATTGTGAGGGTCCCTGCTTTATCCACCAGAGAGGTGAAGCAAGTGAGGATGGGCTCAGACCACCACCCTGCTCTGCCACCTGCTCGAAATCCTATTTTCTCCTAAAAACCGGGATCCAGAACGGGGAGGAAACGGGCTTGGGAGAGGCTGTTCTCCTTCTCCCGCGGCTGCCCAGCTGCTTTATCCCCCTGGAACAGGAGAGCCGTTAACATCCCCCTGCTCTCGAGCTGTGCAGGGCTGGGGCAGCCCCTGGGGTGGAGGCAGCAGGGAAGGAGAGGGGCTGTTTTCCACCCTCCTGCCCAGCACTGCAGGCTCAGATCTGGGTGAAAAGTCACTGCTGAGGTGACAGCCCTTTGCTGTTCCCCTTTTAGATGTGTCTTTCCCATTTCCAGCCCGGATAAGACCCTGGTTCCCTGCTGGGTACACAGGTGACGTGGAGGAAAGATTATTCCTGAGATGAGGGGCTGCGTCAGTCCCTCTGTTAAGGTGCTATTTTGGGACAGGTCACAGGGTTTGGGGACCTGCAGGTCGTTCCCTGGCTGGGAAACAGAGATTTTCCACGAGCCTGAGCAGGACATGGCCTCTCTCCCTGGCGGGGGAGACCAGTCCTGGAGAGATGGATGGATCTGCAGAAAACAGGCTCATCCCTTGGGAAAAAACCTTCCTGCCCGTGAGATCTCGGGGGCCAAAGGAAGTGAGAGCATCTCATTGCTTAGAGGATTTTAAAAAAGAGGGAAAATGCCAGCAAACACCTCCCAGGGAGCTGTTTTGTCACCAGGCAGGGCTGAAGTGTCACACTGAGAAGAGAGTCTGGACATCTCTGACAGTCTGGACGTCCCTGTGCCACCTCAACAGGAGACAGTGAGGTCACAGCAGTGCCCTTCCCAGGCATCCTGTTTGGACTCAGCCATCTGGATCCGAGTGCACTGCACTGCCCTTCCCAGGGCACATCAGTTCTTCAGCACCACCTGCTCCCCGGGCACGACATGCTGGAGGTTTGGGACATTCCCCCGGCACATCCTTCCATGGGGGACAGCACAGGAGCTGCTTTTCCTATTTTTATTTCCTATTTCGTGCTGTCAGGGCGGCTTGATTGCCTGCAATGAGTTGCACAGGTCTTTGCAGCTCATCTGCAGCCTCTCCGTTCCCCAGCAGAATGGAAAATTTCCACCAAAATAATGATTATTTTTGTTGTTGTTGTTGCTGCAGCAGAAGCTCTTTCCTGACCCAAAGGTGAGGTGGATCCCACATCCAGATGCAGTCCCAGCCTGAGGCTCATCCTGCTGCCAGTTCATCACAGGAGCTGTGGAAACAAGGTCCCCGTTCAATGACTCAGCCGCTCTTGGGGCCCAACAACCAAAATATTCATCACCTGCCCCAGCGGAGCAGCAGAAAGTGTAAATGATTCCTGGGACAAAATAGCTACAGTTCTGGAAGCCTCCCTGAGTGTGCATTGACTCCAATATGGGCTTAAAGCTGAAGGGTTTTGGGCAGCAGCCTGGTTTGCACAGGCAGGTGAGCACAGGCAAGGTTGGGACAGCTCAGGACTACACAGGAGGGTTGGGAAGAGCTGAGATGTGCTGGGATTATCCCAGTTCTTGCTTTATGACACTGGAGCAGGTCGGGGAGGTGAGTTTTGGAGGAAAGGTACGTTTGAGATAGGTGAGCATAAAGCAAGAAGCCCAAAAAGATGGGAAAAAAAAAAAAAGTGCTCTAATCCATTCTTCATGCTCCAGGAACTTCCAGAGGTACCCAGGTGTGGATGTGGGAGCCTCACAAACACCTCCCAGCTTGAGGGAGCAGGTTGTCCCTCCTGCCTAACACTGTCCCTTGACAAAGGATGGGACACCTGACCCAAAACTCAGGGATTTAACCAAACCCTCCAGATTTCAGGCCCTGTTTAACGAGCTCACGGCTCTGGTGGAAATACCCAGATTTGACAGGAGAGGCAGACACTGAGCTGCGCCCACGGGTGAGTCCTGTCCCCCCCTGCAGACTCTTTGTGGGGTGTAGAAGAGCCCACGTGGTGCTTCCCTAGGTTTTGGGCTTGCTCCCTACACCACACAGCCCCTCGGCGCCCAGTTGAGCACCAGGATGCTGCAAACAGCCCAAACCAGCCCCAAATCACTGCAGCAAATCACCAGTTGCGTGGACGGGGAGTATCCACGACACGGGGGGATGGAGGTGCTGCCTGCAGCCCTGCCTGCCCTCCCGCAGACACGGGGATTTGTGCAAAGCTCCCAGCGCCCGGGCTGGGCTTTTTTTATCCCTGGCTGCTCTTACGTTGACATTCTTAGCTGTGCCACTGGCTCCAGCGCTGCTCGCTAACCCCTTTTACAGGCGGCTAAATATAGCGCAGGCAGCTAAGCAAAATCTGCTCGGCAGGGCCACGTGGGGCAGCACTGCCGCAGCCACGCCGGGCCGTGGGGGCTGCCAGCACCGGGGGGGCACCGCCAGGGCCCCGCTGGTGGCATCTGTCACCCCGCAGTGTCACATCCCCAGCCGGGGAGCGTCGCCTCGCCGCCGCTTTGATGCTCCCCGGCGGCATCTCGTCGCTGCCCCCCAGCTCGGTGGCCTCGTTCCTCTGCCACCCAGAGGTTTCCTGGGGTCTTCCCGCCCTCCTGGAGCATCTGGACTTCGTTAGCGTTCCCTGATCCTGGAAAAACGCGGTGTAAAAGCCGGGCTCAGTGCTGCACCTAATAGGGAACAGCTCGGCGGCTCCGGGCGCCCGCAGGGGTGTTGTGGGAGGCACGGGGTGCAAGGGGCAATCCCAAAATCCTAGGAGGCACCACATGGGCTCATCCACACCCCATAAAAGGTGTGCTAAGGGGGGACAGGACTCCCCGAGCTCTTGGGTGCAGCTCAGTGCCTCTCCCGTCACAGGCGGATATTTCCTCTGGAGCCATGAACTCATTAGTCAGACACTGATCTAATTGTCTCCATGCCGGCACTTGTGGGGGTTTTTCTTTTGGGTTTTGAAAGGCAAGAAGGAGGTGAAAGGCCGGCTAGAGACATCTAATTGGATCCCCATGGCTCATTAGCCATTTTTTCGAGAGGGAGAATCATCAAGGTTGAAAACAAACAGACTCAAAAACCACCCGCGCTTTACACGGCTTTCCGTGGGCATCCCGAACTGACCATCCCACTGGCACTGCCCGGCCTGGGCTGTGCTTTCTGGGATGTCCTGTCAACCAGGGGACATGGAAAATGCATGGAGGAGCTCAGGGGGTCTCCTGATGGAGTTCAGAGAAAGGCTTTGGGCACCAGGAAAGGAAACTGAGGAGGTCAAATCCAGAGCATCGAAACAGGAGCACCCAGCAGTGCCAAGGCTGCAGGCTGGGAAGAAAAGGACCAGCTCCTCCTGCCAGGTGGATCAAGGACACCTTCAGATCAAGGTCTCACTCTGCTTCCTCCTCCAACCTCCCTGCCCCACCAGCTCTGTTGATTCAGATGCTGGTACTTGGGGAAAGAACAGAGCTCACAGCAGAGTAACCCCTCAGATTTTCCACCTCATGAGAGACCCAGCGGTTGTGGGAGCACAGAATCTCTGGTGTGACACTCCCATCCATCACCAGCCAGGTGTCTGGCCACTGCTGAGAGAGAGACAAACAGCATCTGTCCGAGCTCAGCAGGGAAATGCTGCAGCTTTTCCAGCCAGTCCCTGCATCCCTGAGCTCAGGATAAATCAGGCTTCAAGGACACAGGGTGGCTCTTCACCCTCCTGGCTGTGAGGCTTTGGGGAGAAGACCCCAGCATGATGACAAGTGATAGGTTTGGTGGTGGCCCATCATGGAATCCATCAGCTGTGTCAGCTCTGCATCACCCCATTGGCCTTTGAGACACTGGCAAAAGGTCCTTGAAGAGGGTCTCAGTTGCTCAATGGATTTTCCAGAAGCAATACCAGTGAGTGGGAACCCCATCAGTAAACTCAGAGGGTTTTCTGGGTCTCCATCAGGCTCCTTGGTTGGGTTGTTCTCAAGGGTTGATGCACAGGCTGCCCAGGGCAGTGGTCATGGCCCCAAACCTGCCAGGGCTCGAGGAGCATTTGGACAACGCTCTGAGGGACAGGGTGAGATTGTTGGGGTGTCTGTGCAGGGCCAGGAGTTGGACTGGATGATCCTTGTGGGTCCCTTCCAGCTCAGGATATTCTGTGATTCCATGATTCTATGATTTGGGATGTTCCAGTGGTGTGGGAGGAAAGGAGGGTCCTGGTCAACAAAAGGGACAATGTAGGAGCTCAGGCACAGAAGTTCTGCAGATTCCTGCAATATTCCTCCTGAAAATCCTCCCCCTCGTTTCCAGTGGCTCTGAGTCCTGGATCCAGTGACCCTGAACACCCTCCTTCTGTCTGTAATTAAAGGCCAAGCAATTGCCCGTTGCTCCTGTGTCCATGTTTATTGCAGAGGAGCTTAGTGGAAAACTAATTCCCTGCCTCAAAGGCATCCTTGGACAAGGGGGAAGGGATGTGCTTCAATCCCAGGACTTCTGCATTTGTCCTTCCCATCCCAGACTGGCTTTGTGCCTGTTCCCCTTCTCGTCTGGGGGCTGCAAACCCCGAGGGAGGCAGCACAGCTGAGGAGATGCACTGCTGGCAATGACTGGGGGCTCCACTCCTGTCCCACCCCTGCAGCCCAGGGTGGGCAGGGGGACCCCCACACCTCCCAGCACCCTGAGATCTTGGAGCAGCTCCTCAAAGCTCCCAAAACACAAGGCTGGGATGTGCTGGATGGCAGCTGGTGTCTGAGGGAAGGGCCCTGTGTGCCTTAAAGAGCACCCCAGGGTGCCAGAGACAGGACAACCCCGTGGACCAGGGGGTTGTCAAACCCCAAACCATCACCCCAAAACCGCACCTCGTGCTATGGTTGTGTTTGCCTGCACCAGGCAGGGCTCTGGAGATGAGGTGCTCGATGGATTTAGCTGGTGCTCCAAACACAGAATTGATTATTAATTATTATTAATTGCTGTAATGTGAGTTTATCCATGAATTGCACGGCTCGGGAGCAGCAGGAGCCCTGCTGGCTGCGCCCACGGCTAAGCTGGAATTGTCCCAGATACAGTCACATGAGAGCATTTGTTCTCCAGGGTGGGAGGGCACCCCTGGCAAGCTGCTCCTGGCCCTGCTCCCCCCAGCCCTATAATCCCCCCGGGGTGGGCAGGAATAGTGTCCTTGACCCCTATCATGGAAGAGGGGAGGTGCCCCCTCGTGCCTCGGGGGTGCTGAGTGAGGCAGGAGAAGGAACAGAGTGAGAGGTAGAGGAAAATAAAGGTGTTTTATGGGGATGCACGGAGGAGGATGCTCCCAGAAGTGGGACATGGGGGATTCTGCTGTTGGGGTGGCTGAGGCAGCCCCATATCCCCGGGCTCCGGCAGCATCCCACATCTCCCAGTCCTAGTCTTTCCCTGTGTGCAGGGTGACAGAAAACCAGCCTGTCCTGTGGTGCGCGGGGGCTGTCAGAGCGCTGTCACTCGTGGCACTGCTGTCACATCGCTGTCGCATCACCGGGACGCGCAGGACCCGGGGCAGACCCCGCTGGCCACAAGCCCCCTCCCGAGAAGGGGATGCCGAGGGGCTGGTGCCGGGGGTGCTGGTGGTGGGGTGGCCTCTGCTCACCAGCAAAATCCAGGCGTGGGGACACCCCTGCGAGGAGTTTGGGAGCCCTCTCCCCCCTGGCAGCCGGGAGCGGGCAGGGACCGAGCCCGGTCCCCGTCCCCGGTGTCCGGAGTGTGTGTGTGCACCGGTGTCACTCCGGCACTGCCACCTGGTGGCATCATCAAAGGGACCAGGGGACAGTGTGGGGGGGACAGTGATCCCTCCAGGGTCCACGGGAGGGTTTCTGCTCCTGACAGACCAGCGGGCTCACGTGCCTGCAAGAGGACAGCAGGACCAAGGGGACAAACACCCGTCCGGCCAATTCGCCCTTCTCGGGGGGGCAGGGACTGAGGGACATTCCTGCTGCCGATGTCACAGGGCTCTGATATCCAGCCGGGAGGACATGGGAGCTGCCGGAATGCCCACCCGCACCCCGGGGGGCCGTGCTGGAGCCAGTCCATCCTGTCCCCGAGGCTGCCGGCGCTGCCAGGCCCGTGCCCGCACACGGCCGGGGCGGGGTGTCCGCGAACACCCCCCGGCGCCTCTGGAAAGGAGGAGAAACCTGAGACCCCATCTGAGATCAGAGAGTAGCTTTTGGGTGCTGATCTCTCCTGTTGCAGGACCGTGCCGAGCCAGCAGCTTTTGGGAGCCCACGGAGGCTCAGAAAAGCTTTTGTTAATTTGTGCCAGCTGCTGATCGGGGGCCAAACCCCGGAGCTTTACCTCTGGAGCAAGAAGTGTGACACCATCCTCTTCCTCAAGGACACAGGGGACGCGCTGCCCCAGCCCTGTGCCCCCGAGCCTGTCACTGCCACATACTCATGTACTTTCCTGCAGTCTAAATTTAGGGTCTGGAAGTGGGCTGGCGTGTCCTGGGTTATCTCGGGCACTGAATTATGTATGTCAGCGACAGAGCAGCACTCACTGCTCCGGGGGGATGTGCCAGACCCTGGCTGGGCAGGAAGAGCAGCCCCCCTCACCCAGGGTCTGGTCCTCCAGGGGGACTGGGTTCAGACTGCTGAGGCTGCTGGTGCTGCTGGGAATGCTGGAAGTGATGGGAATGCTGGAAGTGATGGGAATGCCTGAACTGGTGGGTCTTCTGGTGCTGGTGGGTCTGTTGGGAGCTGGTGGAGCTTCTGGAGCTGGAAGGTGTGTTGTCAAATCCAGCAAGAAGGGCTCCTATGGGAGACAAAGGGAAGACTAGGGAAAATATATCTTGCTCCACAAGATGGGGAACCTGGTGCCACGGGACCAGGGACTGAATGGTGCCTTTGGCTCTTTACTTGCCAGACTGATCTTTAGGAATATCAGGTCCCAGATGATCAGAGATCCCATGAGGAAAGGCTGGAGCAAGGAAGACAGAACCCTTGGTGGAAGAGGATCAGGTCTGGGGATACTTAGGCAAAGTGGGTATACTTTAGCCCTGCAGTGGCACAAAGTCCAGTTGGAGGCCAGTGACCAGAGTTCTACTCCAGAGGTCTGTACTGATTCCAGTTCAGTTTAATTAATGATTAATTAATTTAATTCATGATCTGGGTGATGGGGCAGTGTAAGCTCAGCAAGTTGGCATATGACACCAAACTGATGTAGCAGGGGATCGTGCTGCCATCCAGGGGAGGTCCTACAAGGTCCACACATCCACCAGCTCCAGATCAGCCACCAGCTCCAGCACATCCACCATCCCAGAATCACAGAAGGGCTGAGGCTGGAAGGCACCTCTGGAGTCCATCTGGTCCAATTCCCTGCTCGAGCAGGGTCATCCAGAGCCACTCCCCAGGACCATGTCCATATGATATCTCTCCAAGGATGGAGACTCTGGAACCTCCCTGGGCAACCTGGGCCAGTGCTCAGCGAAAACAGTGTCTCCTGATGCTCAGAAGGACCCTGCTGGGTTTCAGTTTGTGCCCATGGCTGCTGGTCCTGTCACTGGGCACCACTGGAAGGAGTCTGGATCTGTCCTCTTTGCACGTTCCCTTCAGGTGTTTATACACACTGACAGGATCGCCCTGAGCCTTCTCCAGGCTGGTCAGTCCCAGCCTTTTAGCCTTTCCTCACATGTAGGATGCTCCATTGTGGCCTTGGTCGGACTCTCTCCAGTAGGTCCGTGTCTCTCTTGTCCTGGAGAGCCCAGAACTGGACACAGCTCTCCAGGGGTGGCCTCACCAGTTCTGATCACTGGGTCCCTCCCTTGATCTGCTTCCTGGTGCAGCCCAGGGCACCATTTACCTTCTCTGCAGACAGGGTACATTGCTGCCTTGTGTTCCACCTGGTGTCCACCAGCACCCCTGAGGCCTTTCTGCAGAGCTCAGTGGTCTCCATCATATATTGGAGCCTGGGAGTTTTCTTTCCTATGGGGCAAAACTTACTTTGCCCTTCACTTTGTTGAACTTCAGGAGGTTCCAATCAGACTTCCAGGGCCTAAAGGGGCTCCAGGAGAGCTGGAGACGGACCTGGGACAAGGGATGGAGGGACAGGACACAGGGAATGGCTTCCCACTGCCAGAGGGCAGGGAGAGATGGGATGTTGGGAAGGAATTGCTGTGTGTGAGGGTGGGGAGGCCCTGGCACAGGCTGCCCAGAGAAGCTGTGGCTGCCCCTGGATCCCTGGAAGTGTCCAAGACCAGGCTGGATGGGAATTGGAGCAACCTGGGCTGGTGGAAGGTGTCCCTGCCCATGGCAGGGGGTGGGAACGAGATGGGATTTAAGGTCCTTTCCAACCCAAACCATTCTGGCTTTCCATGATCCCTTCCCGCGGGCTGTTTCGAGCCCCGGCTGGGCCCCCACCCATCCCCCCCAGCCCTGGGGGTGTCCCAGAGCCCCCAGCCCGGCCCGAGCTCGTGGTGTCCGTGGGGCTCTCTCGGCAGTAACCAGGGATGGGGGGCCCGGGGGGAAGGGACGGAGGGAGTTGGCGGGGGGATGGGGGGGATGGAGGGATGGGGGGATGGAGGGGGATGGAGTGAGGACGGGGCGGGGGCACGGAGAAGCACTAGAGAGGCCCCCCCGAGGCCGGGAGGAGCGCGGATCGTCCCTCTCCTGCCCTCCCCGCCGCCGTAAGGGCCGCCCCGGGGGAGGCGCGGCCGGTCCGGGCGGAGCCGAGCGCTGAGCCGGGAACAGGAGCCGGGAACAGGAGCCGGGAACAGGAGCCGGGAACAGGAGCCGGGGGCCGGCTCGGGAGCGGCGGCGGCAGCACGATGGGGGCCTGTCTCGGGGTCTGCTCCCTGCTCAGCTGCGTGAGTGCCCGCCCGCAGCGGGGGGACCCGCGGCACCGGCGGCACCGGGGGGTTGCGGGGCCGCAGCGGAGGGCGCGGCCCGGGCAGGGGGGGCTGCGGCGGCTGCGGGGCCGGGGGAGGGACCGGGGGAGGCCCGGGGAGGGCAGAGGGACATCCCGGGGCGGAGGGGTCCAAGGGGTGCCAGGAGGGTGACCCGCGCTGTACCCGGGAGAGGCAGGGTACCCCCGGGAGGTGTACCCTGTGTAGCTGGGGGGGGCAGGGGACGGACCCCCGGGGGATGCACCTGTATATGGGGGGGATGCAGGGGACTCCCAGGATGCCCTGAGGATGCAGGGGACCCCCAGCAGGTCCAACCCTCAGTGCATCCCTGCGGGATGTGGGGGTTACCCAGAGCAGGGAATCCCACAGCACCCAGGGGTGTCCACGGGAGATGCAGAGGGTTCACCCCAGGGAACTCTGAGGCTTAGGAATGTCATGATTGAGGGGAACATGGAGGGGAATGGGGAGGGTGGTGCACTCCTGTGCACCTGGGGGGTGTGGGGGGCCAGAGCAGTGAAGCCCCTGCTGCACCTGGAGGAGTGGGGGGTCCTGGCCCCCCTGCCCTGCTACCCTGGGGGTGCAATGAGGGGCTGGGGCCCCTGCCAGGGTCTCATTGCTGAGCCTCAAACTGGGGGACTGGGAATGGACTGAGAGAAGGAGCTGGAGGGGGGGCTGCAGGCTCTGTGTGGGGTGCCCTGGTCCAGGGCAGGCTCAGGGAGTGTGATTTGGGGTGCCATGGGCTAGGGCAGGGATCTCAGGTGCCATGGGCCAGGGCAGGTTCAGGGGTGTGATCTGGGGTGCTGGGCCTGGTGACACAGGGTGTGTGATTTGGGGTACCCTGCCGTGCTCAGGGGTGTGATTTGGGGTGCCCTGCCGTGCTCAGGGGTGTGATTTGGGGTGCCCTGCTGTGCTCAGGGTGTGTGATCTGGGGTGCCCTGCCTTGCTCAGGGATGTGATCTGGGGTGCCCTGCTGTGCTCAGGGGGTGTGATCTGGGGTGCCCTGCTGTGCTCGGGGGTGTGATTTGGGGTGCCCTGCTGTGCTCAGGGGGTGTGATCTGGGGTGCCCTGCCGTGCTCAGGGATGTGATCTGGGGTGCCCTGCCGTGCTCAGGGGGTGTGGTTCTGGGTGCTGTGCCCTGTGACACAGCCCCTGCCCACGACTGGCACTACCTTCCCTGTTGGTGCCTCACCTGTGGGCACGGGGCCAAAGCAGGGCTGTGGAACCAGCCCAGGAACTGCTGGCCTGGAAACCTGGGAGCAGGGCCTGTTGTGCAACTTGACCTCAAAGTGTTGGAGGTTTAATGAACAGGAGCTTTTGAAATGAGGGATCAGTTGGAGGATGGTCTGCAAGGCCTCCCGCTGTAACACACTCCAAACTTCCTCATGGACAAGTACTGGGAAAGCTGGGAGTTACTCCAGTCCAGGGATGTGGAGTTTTCTGGCCTAAATCTGGATTTTTTCCCCCAAAAAACTGTTCTGTTACCCAGCCTGTGGTAACAGAGTAGAGCAACTATATAAGTTTAATTTAATTCTCCTGTTCCTTCTGATGGAGGTGGTTGACTCAAGGGCTGTTTTAGTTCTGAACTGAAGAACCACGAGACAGAAAAAACCACAAACCAAAACCAAATACCCCCTCCCCCCAATGTGTGTAATTTTTTTGTTTAAATTTTATTTTTAACAAGAACATCTGAACTGACTCCTTCAGCTCTGCCTGCAGCATTTGAGTCACAGCAGCATCAGATTGCCAAGCCCTTTCTTCTTTCCCATTAAAACTCTACAAGTTGTTCCTGAGTGAAAATACTTTGCAGCACACAACAAAGATTTCCCTTTTCCTGTGACTTGCCCTGGAAATCACTGGAAAATCCAGTGATTTTCCAGATTCTGCCCACAGCTGTCATTGCTCCGAGTTGCCTTCCTGGGGGGGACAAGGTTGGGGCTGCCCAAGCCAACACAAACTCTGGGGGCTCAGATGTGGTTTGGGCACCTCATGGGCACAATCAACCTTGTGACACCAACCCAAAGCCACCTGCCAGGCAGGAGAGCCACCAGCTTCCCCAGCCCTGGGGCTTTGGTACTGATTAACCTGCCTGGTCATGGGTTTGGCAGGAGATAAACACAGGTTGCTCAGCATTGCTTTGGGGTGACTCAGGCTCTGTGTTCCTGGGATTCCAGGGGTGGCTCAGGCTCTGTGTTCCTGGGATTCCAGGGTGGCAGAAGCTCGTGGGGTGGTGCTGGGTGGGTGTTGTTGGGGAGGTGCAGTTGGGTGGGTGATTAGGGGTGGTTGTTGGGGCGATGTTGGTGTTGTTGGGGTGATGTTGGTGTAGTTGGACTGTTACAGGTGGGCTGGTGGAGCTGATCTGGTGCAATTGGGTTCATGTTGTGTTTCCCTACCTTGCCTGGCCCTTGCCATGCTCCCAAATCCTCCAGGAGAGGAGGGAGCAGAGCAGCCCTTCCACGTGGGTCATGCTGGAGGTGAGCTGGGTCCCATGAGGAAGTTGATAGTGAAACTGGAGACATTAATCACTCAACTGCAGCAGCTGAAAACCAACCCTTCCTCATTAACCCACCCCTTCACTGCTGCAGCCACTTCCCTCCTTGCCTTTTTCCACCCTGCTCTGGCCCTGGGCCATGTTCACACTTATGGGCATCTCTGAAAGCCTTTGGAAGGAGAATCAGAGCGTGGCCAGCATTGCTTAACCTGGGGAGGTTTTCTTGCTCTTAACCCACTTGCTTTTTAAACAAAAAGGCTGAAATCACGGGGTGCCTGGGCTGCAGGTCGGGGCAGGGTGTGGCACAGAGGGTTCCTTTGCTTCCTTGCAAAGGAATTTTGAAGGAGGTGGCCAGAAGGGGCACCAGGAGCTGTTTTCATGGCTCCTGGTGGCACAGGACTCTCGTGTCACTGCTCCATGGAGCAGGTCAGTGGGATGGGGATGTTGTACCCCGTCACCTCAGCAGCTGAAAGGGCCTGTGAAAACTGAAATACAGCTGTGCAGTTTGGCTGTGGAAGAGTCATCCTTGAAAATAAACCCCCAGTAGGCTCCAGGGATGCTGCAGGCTCCCAAAAAACTCTGAAAAACCTGTTGGAGAGAGTCCAGAGGAGGCCCTGGAGATGCTCCAGGGCTGGAGCCCCTCTGCTCTGGAGCCAGGCTGGGAGAGCTGGGGGGGTTCCCCTGGAGAAGAGAAGGCTCCAGGGAGAGCTGAGAGCCCCTTGCAGGGCCTAAAGGGGCTCCAGGAGAGCTGGAGAGGGACTGGGGACAAGGGATGGAGGGACAGGACACAGGGAATGGCTTCCCACTGCCAGAGGGCAGGGAGAGATGGGAGATTGGGAAGGAATTGTTGTGTGTGAGGGTGGTAAGGCCCTGGCACAGGTTGGGCAGAGAAGCTGTGGCTGCCCCTGGATCCCTGGAAGTGTCCAAGGCCAGGTTGGACGGGGTCTGGAGCAACCTGGGCTATGGAAGGTGTCCCTGCCCATGGAGGGGGTGGAATGAGATGGTCTTTAAGGTCCCTTCCAACCCAAACCAACCTGTCCCCCTGCAGCTGTCCCAGGGGTCACCCAGAGGGTTTGGAGGCTGCACATGGAGCAAAGGTTTCCCTTCAGTTCCATCGTGGCCCTGTGGACTCTCCTGTGCCCTCCCTCCCCCTGCACCGACCCTGAGGAAAACTTGGCACCTGAGGCTCTGCCTCCTGCAGGTCTTCAGTGGTGCTTGGACATGGGGCTGAACCCCAAACCCACAACTTCCTCAACAGCACCAATCCTCACACTTTTCCTGGCCAGATTCGGGGATTCTGGGATTGGTGCTTTTTGTTGCAGTTGGCAGTGAAGGGAGAGGAGCTGGAAGGATGGATGGTGCACTGAGGTGCTGTGCTACATCAGGTGAAATGATGCAGGAGTTCTGCACTAAAAGGGATTTTTAATGCTGTTCTCTATTTGTTTTTTAATTTGCAAGGGAAAACACAGCACGGCTGGTGCCTTTTAAATGCACTCTGCTGCGAGTGCTGCATTTAATGAGTCTGAGAGGAAGCCATCTCTAATTGGAGGCCATTTTTGTGGGCTTCCAAGTTGAAAACGTGAAGTTCTGCCCCTTGAGCAGCTCCTGGAGAGGTGGAATGAGGGTCTCCATGGGATCCAGGGACTCTCTGACCCATCCTGACTCCTATGGGTACCCCCAGCTCCACAGGGTGGGGCTCTGGGGCTGGGATGGGATAAAGAGGAATAAATAAGGAAGGAGGGGATTTTTTCTCAAACGATGATAAAATCAAATCAAAATCAAATCAAGTAAATCAAAGCCACCTCCAGTGATTTGGAGGCATCAAAGTGATCCTTTGTGAACCTCCCTGAGCATCCCTGCTGAGGGAAGTGACCTGCTCACTTTTTGTTTTCTGCCATGTCCTTTTTCTACACTGATTTTAATCATGAGAAATGTGTGTTTCGAGTTGATGCTGAGCCATCTTTAATTAGTATCGATTGCAGGGCATAATTAGGAGGTTCATACCCATAATAAGCACACAACAGGGCACATCCCTTAATAGTGGGACAGAGCTGGACCCTCCTCCTGCCTCTGAGTGGCTGATGGGCTCCAGTGCAGGAGGGGAAGGGCCGTCCCAAGGGAAAGAAATGAAATATCAAAGCAAAATAAATCAATGAAATTGTCTTGTGAACAGGGGGAAAGTTGTTTACTGAGGAGCTTGAGATGGTCACAGGATTTCCTAGGAAGTGATACAGGAGCTCAAAACACCCAGTGCTGTAAATTTTGAAATATTTGGGAATGCAGAGGTAAATATTTGGAAAATAGTATTTGAAATAAACTCCTTCCAGCACCTGCAGGGGAATTTCTTGTTGCTCCCTGGACCTCTGGGTGAGACAAAGGAGGTTGTGGGTTTGTGGTGGCTTCAGTGAGGGTTAGAAAAAGAAGGAAATAGCCTGAAATTTCCTTATTTTAGGGAATATTTGAAATTTCCCTATTTTAGGGAATATTTCACCCTTGAGGTGTATTTTGCTGTTCCCTCTCCCACCATGGGGAGTGGAGCAGAGTTGGAAATTCAGTTTTAATTTAGTTTTTGGGTCTTTTAAGGTTTTATTTAGCACTTTAACCTGTTAATTCACACGGTGGCCCTGGTTCAGCAGCCGGGGGGGCATCACTGCCTGATTTGCCTTGATGTGGGATGTTGGTTTTACCTCCCCAACCAAACATCTTCAATCCAAACTGGAGAGACACCTTATTCTCCTATTTTTTCCCCAAATATTTGACATGGAACCTTCACATAGAGGATTAGAGACCTAGCAGTGAAAGGCCCGCCCCAAAATGCTTCTTCCATTATCTTGCTGAAAAAAGTCCTCTTTATTGTCCAACTTCACTCTCTTTTGGGAAAATGGGGGTTTCAGGACTTACCAGCGAGCCAGGAGATCCCAGGGTTGGTGTGGGGGATGAAGAGGCTGAAAATCCTCCCCACCCCAATCAGATGGCACAGTCAGGGCTGGCTGTGCCTGTATCCAGTGCTCCTGACCCATCACAGGCTTTAAAACCTGTTATGAAAACCCCTGCAGCTTTTCTTCCTCTAAGGCAGGTGACTGGGGCTTTCCCACACCCTGAGAATATCTAAATTAGAGGAAAAACTGGTGGGAATGGTGTTTACTGGAGCAGCAAAACTCAACCCAACCAAACTCAACCCAACTCAATCCAAATGAACTTAATTCAGTGCAACCCCACCCAAATTAACCCAAATCAACCCAATCCAACCCAATTCAACTCAACCCAACCCCAGTCAACCCAATTTAGCCTAAATCAACCCAACTCAACCCAACCCAACCCAACCAAACTCAACCCAACTCAATCCAAACGAACTTAATTCAGTGCAACCCGACCCAACTTAACTCAACCCAAATCAACCCAATCCAACCCCGTTCAACTCAACCCAACCCCAGTCAACCCAGCTTAGCCTAAATCAACCCAACTCAACCCAACCCAACTTAACTCAACTCAGCCCAACACAACTCAGTTCAACCCACCTGAACTCAACCCAGCTGAGCCCAGCCCAGCCCAACTTCTGGGTTTCAAACAATGTCTCACTACTCCTCCCCTCACGATGAGGGACCCAGGGAAATCTAAGAATACAGTTTAATAGAACATTCCTTTTTCCCCCCTCCAAGCCTTATTCTACACCACCCCTGTGCAGGAAACCCCTGCTGATGTCTTGCAAGGCAGTAAGGTCAGGTTTTGTTAAGCCAGGGTTTCTTTGGTTCCCGAGCAATGGACCTCCCGGAGCAGGGTACACTTGGCAGCGCTGCCCGTGCTCGATTTGGGAATTCAGGACCCACCCATGGGCTCCTGGGGATGCTGTTCCTCAGTTTCCCTGCCTACAAAGCGGCCTTTGGGGAGGGGAAGGGTGGCAGAATGAGCTGCTTTCCCCAGGGTGCTGAAATCCGTATTTCCCCCGTCCTGTATTAGACTGAAATTATTTTGCAAACGTGTTTCTGCACAGAAAGGAGGCTCCTGCAGGGCAGGACTTGGTTAGACTGGAGCCTTGCATGGAGCAAAAAACACGTAGGTGTCTCCAGGACTCGCGGTGCCGTTCCCCACCTTGGCTGGTTGTTGTCAGTTCCTGCAGCTCTTTTCTTTTTCAGCAACTTTTGGGGGTGGTTTGGCACCATTTCCGTGACATCTCATGGGCTGGTGGGAAGCTCCAAGCAAAATGCCTGGAGCAGCAGTGTGGATTCCTGGGAGGTTTTCCTATGGATCGACCTGGGCACGTGTTTTGGGGCCGGTTTGTGCCCCTCTGCCACGGGGCTGCTCTCGTTGCAGGTGTCCTGTCTCTGTGGCCCTGCTCCGTGTCTGCTCTGCGGCTGCTGCCCCTCAGCCAAGAACTCCACCATCTCCCGCCTCCTCTTCACCTTCTTCCTCTTCCTCGGCACTCTGGTGTCCATCATCATGATAATCCCCGGCGTGGAGAAGGAGCTGCACAAGGTAAATAACTCCTGGAGGTCACTGGGAAGTTCAGTTCCCTGTGAGTACGTGAGGCTGAAGCAGAAAGGGAATTCTCGGGGCATGATGTGCTTCTGTTCCTCTTTGCCTGAGCACCTCTCTGGAAGAAGTTGTTGTTAATCCCTATTTTCCACAGAGGGGAAAATGCAGTGGGATATAATTTTGTTCCTGGATGTCTCCTGGAAGTTTCCTACATCCAGTTTTTGGGGTTCAACTGATGACTTGCAAGTCATGGAGGTGGGACATTAGGGAGAAATTTTTTACAAAGAGAGGGATCAGACATTGGAAGGGGCTGCCCAGGGAGAGGGTGGAGTCACCATCCCTGGAAGTGTTAAAGGACAGACTGGATGTGCCACTCAGTGCCATGGGCTGGGTGACAAGGTGGGGTTGGGTCACAGGTTGGACTTGATGATCCCAGAGATCTTTTCCAACCTGGCTGATTCTGTGATTCTGTGATTCTGTCATTCTGTGACTTCAGGTGGAGGGAGAGGAGATCTGACAGCTGAGCTGCTGCTGCTGGGCTGGGCTTTTGGGAAAGGCTGGTTTCATCCCAGCTTTTTGCTGACCTGCAGGGTGGCTTTAGCTGTGTCATCCCACCACTGTCCCCAAGCAAGAGGAATTAGAGCAGTCATGGTCTGGCTCACGTTTGGTGCCATCAGGGCTTGCAGTGGGTGTGGAATCCCAGAATCACAGAATTGTGGAATCACAGAATGGTTTGGAAGGGATCTCAAAGACTGGGTCCCAACCCCCTGCCATGGGCAGGGACACCTTCCACCATCCCAAGTTGCTCCAAGCACCATCCAACCTGGCCTTGGACACTTCCAGGGCTGGGGCAGCCACAGTTTCTCTGGGCAACCTGGGGGCTTCACAGTCCAGGAGCTGATCTTCAATACAATCAGTAGCTCTTCAAGACCCTCCCACAATCTTCAATCCCCAGTAGGATGTGTCGGGGCACACTGGGGTGATGCTCACCCTCCCATCACTGTTTCAGCTCCCGGGCTTCTGTGAAGGCAGCGGGTCTGTGCTGGGGGTCCAGACCCACGTCAACTGCAGGAGCTTCCTGGGCCACAAGGCCGTGTACCGGATGGGCTTTGCCATGGCCGCCTTCTTCTGCCTCTTCGCCGTGCTCACGGTGTGCGTGCGCAGCAGCAAGGACCCCCGCGCCGCCCTGCACAACGGGTGGGTGCCCAGCCCCGGGTGCTGGGTGGGTGGGGAAGGGATGGGCCCCCGCAGGGTGCAGACTGTGCCTCCTCTCTCCTCCCACAGCTTCTGGTTCTTCAAGTTCCTGGTGCTGGTGGGGATCACGGTGGGCGCCTTCTACATCCCCGACGGGGCCTTCACCTCGGGTGAGGAGCTGTGCCCTCTGCACAGGGCTAAACCCCTGCGCCCCCAGGGCTCGCTCTCCCTGTTCCTAACTGGCTTTTCTCTGCTCTCAAGTCTGGTTTTACTTTGGTGTGGTCGGCTCCTTCCTCTTCATCCTCATCCAGCTCGTGCTCCTCATCGACTTTGCCCACTCCTGGAGCCAGCTGTGGCTGCGCAAGGCGAGCGAGAGCAACGCCAAGGGCTGGTACGCAGGTGGGTGCAGCAGCACCACGGGGGGTTTGGCTCATCCCAGGGCTGGCCAGGCCTGGGGGTTCTGCTCCAGCCTCTGTCCTTTTTGTTTCCTCCCCTGTGATACCAAAAAGCGGCACAAATTTCTTATCACTGATTTGTAGGAGCTAAAAAGGGCGTTCTTTGTTCAGGAGGAGAGCTCCTCTAAACCGGGTGGGCAGGGCTTTTTATTGCACACACTGTTTATGTATTCATTAGATATTCTCTCTTACTTAATACATATTCATTAGTTTGCTCTACATGGTAGCACCCTTACTGAAAGTCCTTCTTTGATCCTTTTCTTCATCACCTTGACCTCAGTTCTTGAGCAGGCACAGGGCCATTGTGCTCCACCACCGAAAAGTGTAGTGTTTGTTCTTTATTTGGGTGCACAGAGCTTAGTTTACATCCCATTTGTTTACATCCCTAATTCTTGAGAGCTTCTCTAAGATTGTACAGTTCCTTATTTGGGGGATGGTGTAAGTGAGTGTAATGGGTTTATTATACTCCCTGAGAGGGAAGAAAAGAAATAAGAGAAGTCACTTGATGTGTATTCTGCCAATAAGATATTCCATACCATGTTATGTCAGCCCAGCTATTTAAGGTTTGTGTTTCTCCTGTCCCCCAGCCCTCTGCACCATCACCTTCGTGTTCTACGCCGCCTCCATCGCGGCCGTCGCGCTGCTCTACGTCTACTACACCAAACCCCAGGGCTGCACCGAGGGCAAGGCCCTCATCAGCATCAACCTCCTCCTCTGCCTCATTGTCTCCGTGGTGTCCATCCTGCCCAAGATCCAGGTGAAGGTGGCTCCCAGGGGGCTGGTGGCCGTGTCACTGCAGGGTGCAGGCCCGCCCTGAGCACCCGCTGTTGTGTTTGCAGGAGGCTCAGCCGCACTCGGGGCTGCTGCAGGCATCCCTCATCACCCTCTACACCATCTACGTCACCTGGGCCGCCCTGGCCAACGTGCCAGGTAAGCAGGATGTGGCCTGGGTTCAGGCCAGGCCGAAAGGGAGCTGGGAGTGTGGATAGACAGGAATCTGAACAGGACCCAGAGTGTGCCCAGGTGGCCAAGAGGCCAATGGATCCTGGCCTGGCTCAGGAACAGTGTGGCAGCAGGAGCAGGGAAGTGATTGTTGGCCTGGACTCAGGGCTGGTGAGGCCACCCCTGGAGTGCTGTGTCCAGCTCTGGGCCCTCAGCTCAGGAAGGACATGGAGGGGCTGGAGCAGGTCCAGGGAAGAGCAGTGAGGCTGGGGAAGGGACTGGAGCACAAGTGCTGTGAGGAGAGGCTGAGGGAGCTGGGGCTGTTGAGGCTGCAGAAGAGGAGGCTCAGGGGAGACCTCCTGACTCTACAACTCCCTGACAGGAGGGGGGAGCTGGGGGGGGTCGGGCTCTGCTCCCAGGCAACCAGCAGTAGGACAAGAGGGCTCGGTCTCAAGCTGTGCCAGGGGAGGTTTAGGTTGGATATTGGGAAGAAATTCTTTCCAGAGAGAGTGATCAGCCATTGGAATGGGCTGCCCAGGGAGGGAGTGGATTCTCCATCCCTGGAGGTGTTTAAGGTGAGACTGGATGTGGCATCAGTGCCATGGGCTGGGAACCACAGCGGGGTTGGATCAAAGGTTGGACTGGATGATCTCGGAGGTCTTTTCCAACCTGTCTGATTCTGTGAGGGGGCAGGACCACACACTGGGGTAGGTGTTTGTCCCCTCCTTGGTGCTGACCCCCTGTGTGCCTCCCCCCAGTCCAGAGCTGTAACCCCACCCTGCTGGTGAGGAACAGCACCAGCACAGCGACATCCACAGAACCACCGACAACCTGGTGGGACGCCTCGAGCATCGTGGGGCTGGTCATCTTCATCCTCTGCACCCTCTTCATCAGGTGAGGGCTTGGCTTGTGGCCCTGGGGATGGCACTGTCCCTCTACCTGGAGCAGAGGGCCATCAGGAGGCTCTCAGGGAAAGGGGAAGTCACACCTTGGCCCAGGGTTTTTGTCACTAAGGGCCTCTTGCAAAACCATCCCAGTCCCCAGGGGGACCAACAGGCAGCTGCCTTGTGTGGCTGTGGTCACAGTTTTTAGGGTTTCCCCACACCCTGCATCCCCCAAACTGTTCCAGGGATGGCCCCAAGGACAGAACATTCCTGTTCTACTCTGCACTGCTGCAGCCTCACCTGCAACGTTGAGGCAGTTTGAGCACCACAATATAAGGACGATGTTGAGCTGTTGGAGAGTGTCCAAAGGAGGGCAAAGAGATGGGGAAGGGCCCTGATTTGAAGGTGTGGGAGGACACTGAGGGCACTTGGAGCGGAGGAGACTGAGGGGAGACCTCAGTGCAGTTCCAATTCCTGGGCAGGGGCAGAGGAGGGGCAGGGACTGAGCTCTGCTCTGGGGGAGCAGGGACAGCAGCCAGGGAACGGCTGGAGCTGTGTCAGGGCAGGCTCAGGTTGGATCTCAGGCAAAGGTTCTTCCCCCACAGGCTGGTTGGGCACTGCCCAGGCTCCCCAGGGCAGTGGGCACAGCCCCAAGGCTGCCAGAGCTCCAGAAGGGTTTGGCTGCTCCTCTGGGGCACAGGGGGTGACTCTTGGGGTTAGATATTAGGGTATCTAACTGTGCAGGGCTGAGGGTTGGACTGGATGATCCTTGGGGGTCCCTTCCAGCCCAGCAGATCCTGTGACTCTGTGACACCCCAGCCATGGGGGCACTGAGCAGGAGGTGCTGAACCCCTGCCCCTCCACCCGCAGCCTCCGCTCCTCGGACCACCCTCAGGTGAACAAGCTGATGCTGACGGAGGAGGGCGGGTCTGGGGCGGGCCCGGGGGAGGCGGCGGAGCCGGGGCCGCACCGCGCCTACGACAACGAGCGGGACGGCGTCTCCTACAACTACACCTTCTTCCACCTCTGCCTCCTCCTCGCCGCCCTTTACATCATGATGACCCTCACCAACTGGTACAGGTGGGCAGAGCTCCCAGGGCTGTCTCCCTGCCTCTATATCCCCTCCTCCTGGGGTCTGCCCTGCTCTCGGGCAGAGCTGTTTGCCGAGGTGCATCTGCGTGTGAGGCCGCTGAACGTGCTCCCTAATCAGTTTTGGGTCGCATAGGGCTGTGCCAGGGCTCGCCAGCACCCTCTGCTGCAGCCTGGGATCCCTCGGGAGCGGGGTCCCAGCCCCTGGGTGCTGTGAGTGGGGCAGTGGGGTCACATCTCTGGGGTAGCTGCAGCCACGGGGCTCCCCTGTGTTCCTTGCGTGGCACCCATGGGTGCTGACAGTTCCTGTCCCTCTCCGTGGATACCACAGTGATGGTGCCACCCCCCTGTTTGCTGTTCCAGGCCGGATGAGAGCCTGCAGGTGCTGAGCAGCCCCTGGACGGCCGTGTGGGTGAAGATCTGCTCCAGCTGGGCCGGGCTCCTGCTCTACCTCTGGACTTTGGTGGCTCCACTGGTGCTGCCGGACCGGGACTTCAGCTGAGGTGGCCCCGGGCATCCTGTTGCCAGGTCAGAGCCGTGGTGGCCTTGTCCCTCAGGGCCAGGGACAGCCCCAGCTCTGCCTTAACCCCAGTTCTGCATGTGGGAGCTGCTGTGCTGGGTTGTGCCTTCTTGCAGGTCTTTTGTTTTAATTTGAAAGGGATGAAGTGCCAAGCAGAGAAATCAAGGGCTGAGAGAGACCTGAGGATGTTTTTGAAGCTCCCTTCATGCCCATGTTTGTCCAGTGCCTTTGGTGGTGCCTCCAAACCCTCTTCTCCCAGCAGAGACCAGTGCCTTGCCTTGGGAGGGTTTGGTTCTCACCAGCTGCCGTTGTCTCACTTGCTGTCCTGGGCCCGTGGTGCCTTTTGGGGGGCGCTGGGGACCAGGACCCAGGACCTGGCCACTGTTGTGTCCCCAGACTGCCTGGAGGAAGACGAATTACTGAGATTTGTGGCTGGAGGCAGATATCCCTCTGCATCCCCCAGCCTCGGTGGTGGCCCCAGCTCCTCAGGGGCTCTCCTGCCTGGTTGTGCCCATGGGAGAACAACCCCCCCTGGTCCTTGCTGGAGGACAGGCTGGGTTCCTGCAGACTGTGCTGGCCGGGCCCCAGCACCTCACCTTGTCAACAAAGTCTTGTTTGCAATAAACCTGGTGGATTTGTCCTTGGATCTTTCTTGGAGCGTGTGCTGAGTGTGTGGGAGGCAGAGGAAGTATTAAACAGCCCTAATGCTGGGGTGGGGGCACAACTGGGGGCACAACTGGCTGCCAGGAGAGGTGCAGAAGGGGATGGCATCACTTTAGGGCATGAAAACTTGGAGCCCTGGACCCCATTGCCAGGCTGTGGCACCCCAAGAACTGCTGCTGGAGGTGGGCCCGTGGCTGGCAGGGCAGGGGGTGGCTGTGAGCACAGGGGGGTGCAAGGTGTGGTGCACAGGGTGGGTTGCTCGCAGCATGGGGTGCAGACCATGCCCAGGGGCACAGGGGTTCCCTGCACTGGGATGCCATCCTGGTGCCCTCCAGCACATCCCCGTGTCCTGCAGCTCATCCTGGTGCCCTGCAGCCCAGCCCGGGCTGTGGAGCCCGTTCCCGTGTCCTGCAGCCCGTCCCTGTCCCCGGTGGCTCTGGTCACGAGGTGGCGCTGCGAGCCCGCGCTGCGACACGAGGAGCCCAGAATCCGGCGCCCAACACCGTGTGACTTCATCCTGCACCCTGTGACCTCATCCTGCACCCCCAGCCCTCATCCTGCACCTTGTGACCTCATCCTGCACCCTGAACCTTCATCCTGCACCTTGTGACCTCATCCTGCACCCCTAGCCCTCATCCTGCACCCCCAGCCCTCATCCTGCACCCTGTGACCTCATCCTGCACCCTGTGACCTCATCCCGCACCCTGAACCTTCATCCTGCACCCTGTGACCTCATCCTGCACCTTGTGACCTCATCCTGCACCCCCAGCCCTCATCCTACACCCCCAGCCCTCATCCTGCACCCTGTGACCTCATCCTGCACCCTGTGACCTTATCCTGCACCCCCAGCCCTCATCCTGCACCTTGTGACCTCATCCTGCACCCTGTGACCTCATCCCGCACCCTGAACCTTCATCCTTCACCCTGTAACCTCATCCTGCACCCCGAGCCCTCATCCTGCACCCTGAGCCCTCATCCTGCATCCTGTGACCGCATCCTGCACCCTGAACCTTCATCCTGCACCCCAAACCCGTGTCCTGCACCCTGTGATCTCATCCAGTGAATCTGTAACCTCTTCCTGCACCCTCTAACCTCATCTTGCACCCTGAACCCTCATCCTGCACCCAACACCCTGAACCCTGTAACCTCTCATCCCACCTCCAGTTCTTCATCCTACACCCCACCCCCTGCACCCTTCACCCTGCACTCCTGAACTCGCACCCCCATCCCACACCCTTCATCCTGACCCCTGCATCCTGCACCCCTCAACCTGCACTTTGCACCTGTAACCTGCACCCTGCACCCTACGCTGTTCCCCCCTCATCCCTTCCTTCCCCTGCACCCTTCATCCTTTATCGTGCACCCATCACCCTGCACCCCTGCACCCTACACGCTCACCTTGGACCCCTCACCTTGCACCTTTCACCCTTCACCCTGCACATTCACCCTGCACCCTTGTGTCCTGCACCCTGTGCTCTGCACCCTGCTGAGGAGGTTCTGGAAGGGCTGGATCACACCAGGGTCCACTGCAAGACCTATTTTCCCCTCGTGCCTTCTATTAATCATTTATTTAAATGACAATGATCTTTGATCCCTCTTGTCTTTAGGAGATATTTCAAATCCCAGGCAGATACACCCCGAAATGACTGAGGAAACTGAGGCAGGGGAGTCAAGGTGGCTCTGGCTGTGCTGCTATGACTGCCCCTGACATCCCTGGATTTTGGGATTCAGCAGAGAAACACCCCCATGGCAGGTTGATGTGATTGTCCCATCCTGCTGTGTTTATCCACCCAAGGTACCCCAAGGAGCTCAAACCGCAGGCAACCCTGGCTGTATAATTTAATGAGAATAAATTTAAAAAAACCCAGATGGATTGATGACAAAAGCTCCCCAAAAGCCTGAGCACGTCATGAGAGGAACTCAGTTCAGTCTGAGCCTCCCCAGTTCCCTCACAGGGCTTGTCATGGGAATGAAGAGTTGTGGCTGTTCTGCATGTGCTTGTTAGCAAGGACAATCCATGTCTGAGTTCAGATATCCCCTTGGATGCAGGCAGGGAGGAGGGAAGCAGCTCCCTTCCAGCCGGGCATCCCGCTGAGCTCAGCCCATCCGGGGGAGAGGCTGCAGGGAGTGTCCCATGGAGGTGTCGTGTTCCAGCTGCCCTGAATTGCCCCTGGGATTCCCCAGCCGGGGCTTGGCTTCCCGGTTCTGATGGCAAAGGCTGTGCCACAGAGAGCCTGGGGAGTGAGCGACTGGCCCAGAGTCAGAGAGGGACTCAAAACTTCCTTTTTTTGGTGACAGTCACGTCCAAACAGGAATGTCCTGTGCTGTGCCTGTGCCCTGCAGCAGCAGCTGCATTTTTGGGAGGCTGGATGGGGATTTGAGTATCCAGCAGGGTTGCTCCCAGCTCTGCTGGTGGAGGGGTACAGGCTGTCTCTGATGTGTCCCAGCTGAGGCAGCACCTTCGGCCTCCACACCCTTGTGGCTTCAACCCAGAGTCAATCCATGGGCTCGGGTCAGCCTGTGACACCACAGCCACCTTGTTTTGGAATTGGAGTGGCCTGAGGGAGGGGATTCCACCCCTCTGCTCCTCTCAGAGCTGCCTCCAGCTCTAGGGAACAACTGCACAAGGGTGTGGAGCTGCTGGAGAGAGTCCAGAGGAGGCCCCGGAGATGCTCCAGGGCTGGAGCCCCTCTGCTCTGGAGCCAGGCTGGGAGAGCTGGGGGGGTTCACCTGGAGAAGAGAAGGCTCCAGGGAGAGCTGAGAGCCCCTTGTAGGGCCTAAAGGGACTTCAGGAGAGCTGGAGAGGGACTGGGGACAAGGGATGGAGGGACAGGACCCAGGGAATGGCTTCCCAGTGCCAGAGGGCAGGGAGAGATGGGATATTGGGAAGGAATTGTTGTGTGTGAGGGTGGGGAGGCCCTGGCCCAGGTTGCCCAGAGAAGCTGTGGTTGACTCTGGATCCCTGGAATGTCCAAGGCCAGGTTGGACAGGGCTTGGAGCAACCTGGGCTAGTGGAAGGTGTCCCTGCCCATGGCAGGGGGTGGGACTGGATGAGCTTTAAGGTCCCTTCCAACCCAAACCATTCTGTGTTTCTATGACAATTTTCTGGGTGAATAATTCATCAGCAAACATCTGCTACCTCTTGCTCAGCAGAAAACACAGCCCTGGGCTGGTCCCCTCCCTGTCTGTCCCTCCCCATCCCACACCTGAGTCCTGGCTCCAGCCTGGAGAGCAGGATCAGACCATGCTGGGACCCCACACACTGACACTGCCATTATCTACCCCGGTGACTTTAGTTGCTTTAATTTCTCTCCCTGGGGTCCACCCCAGAGGGGTGAATATGGGGGAAATGAGGGACATTGGGGGGCCCAGGCAAAGTCACACAGCAGTTCTTCACCATAAACAACTATGATCACTGTGTGGCAAAATTAAACTGGACTAAACACCCTGGGGTGGGGATGGGACCCTCCTGGGGTCACCAAGGGGGTCAGGACCACGTGAAGGGGCATACTCAGGTCTGGGTGGTGGGAGCAGCTGCTCCCCAAAGCACCCCCTGCCCACCCTGCCCAGCCCTGCCAGGGGCTCCACGGCACCATTTTATTCTCTTCAATGCCTGGCCTCCCTTGTTTTTTATTTTATTCCTGGATTAACACATCGGGCAGCAGCCAGACTGGCTTCTGCTCAAAGGAGGAGGGGAAAGCGTTTATATAATTCATTTAAATGAGGCACCCGGGGAAATCCAAATTGGACTTCCAGCATGTTTACAGTGCCACGCAGGGCTCCATGATCCGCATCTGGAGCCATTAATGCCTCCCAGCCGGCCCACAGAGCATGGATAATTAATTGTGGAGCAAAGCCCTTGCCCAGCCTCCAAAGATATCGCTCGGGGGCAGAGGCAGTGCTGCTTCCCCTGGGATGTGGATTCATTTCAGCGGGGCTTTTCTCCTCCTTAAATTGTTCAGCCAGCCTTCCTCGGGGTGGGAAATGCTGGGCAGCCCCTGGGGGTGAAGCTGCAGGAGGAACGAGCCGAGCTGGGCTGTGAAATCCTGGCTGGGTTTGGGGGGAAGCATCCCCTGCGAGGTGTCCTCGGGCGGGGTGTGAGGCCCTGTGGTGATGGGCAGTGCCAGGGCTGAGCCCTGCCCTGGAAAAGGGGCACGGGGACCCCTCAGAGGGGAGCAAACCTGCTGCAGAGGGGAGCAAACAGCCCTGGACAAGCCAGCCCCCGTCTTGTTTGGCACAGGGATGGATCAGGCATCCCCTGCTCCAGGCACGGGGGGTTTGCTGCTGGGTGAGACATTTGGGGTGTGCAGGGGCAGGCTGAGCCCCCTCCCTGCCCTCGGGGAATCTCTCCATGGCTGAACCAGCGCTGATCTCACTCCCTTGGGAGCTCCAGCTGCAGCGCCCGGAGGCAGCACCCGCTCCCACCCCGCTGGGAGCCAGCCCTCCTCCGAGGAGGCGCTTTTAGCCTTCCAAGAACATTCCCCTGGGACATTACAGGGATATGGAAGGCATCTCGACTCATTTAAACTCTTTATTTCTGAAAGCCTGGAGCGGGGATGGACTCCTCTACCTCCCCACTGTTGTCTCTGCGTTGCTTTGAAGAGCAAAGGAGGGATGGGAAGGGAGACAGGGAGTGAAAAAAAAACTTTAAAAAAAACTTTAAAAAAAAATTTAAAAACTCCATCATGAACCCTGCTGCTCGAGAAACATCTGTATCTATAAATACCCCCGAAGTGAGTGGGAACAGGCTGTATCTCCAGCAGCTCCCTGAGGCAGCAGAGCAGCCTCGCCCCGGTTAAACCCTTTCCAACACATGCTCCTGGAACACACACCATTCCCTGCAGCTTTGCAGGAGATTTTTGGGGATAACCCCCCTCCTCCCCCCATACTGGTCTTTAAAAAAACCAGGATATAAATGAGTTGTTTTCTTTTCTGCAGCTGGGTGCCAGGGAGGGTGAGGGGTGGCCCTGGGGGTGTGAGCAGCTCTCTGGGGTGAGCAGGGCTTTCCCACTGATCCTGGCTGGGACACAATGTCCTGCCACTGGTCCCCACCCTGCTGCCAGGCCAGCAGTGACCTCCTGTGTCCCTCCAGCCTGGATCACGTGTGCCTGGAGAAATCTGGATCACAATCACATATCACAAACCCTGGATCACATCCCAATCCTGTATCAAAATGTCAGATCCTGATCCTATATCACAATCCCAGATCACAATCCCAGATCACAATCCCAATCCCAAATCCCAATCCGTTATTACAATCCTAATCCCAAATCCCAATCTCATTTCACAATCCCTATCCCAAATCACAATCTCATATCACAAGCCCAACATCATAACACAATCCTAAATCCAAATCCCACTCCCATATCACAATCCCAAATCCCAATCCCAATGCCATATCACAGTCCCAGATCACAATGCAACATAACAGTCCCATACGACCATCTCATATCACCATCCCATGTCTCAATCCAGTGTCCCAATCCCATATCCCAATCCCATATCACACACAGGCTCTGCTCCACCCCACACAAACCCTCCAGCAGCCCGTGTGTCCCCAGGAGCTGCTTCCCTGCCTGGGAACCCCTGAGGTCCCGGGTGGGTCCATCCTGCCCTGGCTCTGTGCCTGGGCCCAGCACCAGCCCCAGGCTGGCAGGGTGTGGTGGTTGCCCTGCCCCCTGCCCAGGACACACCAACCACTTTGCTCCTCAGGGTTAAAACCAGCCTGTCCTCCTCCTCCTCCTCCTCCTCCTCCTCCTCCTCCTCCTCCTCCTCCTCCTCCTCCTCCTCCTTCTCCTTCTCCTCCTCCTCCTCCTTCCCCTCCTCCTTCCTCCCTGGTCCTTCTGCCCATGTCTCCCCCAGGACACACAGGTATCCCCCTCTGGAGTCTCCCATGCCCCCTGCAATGCCCAATCATTCCTGACAAAGAGCATCCTAATTTCCCTCCAGTTACTCTGGGTTTTGTCACTGATGTGTTTTAAGCCACTGATGGCTCCCATGCCTGGTTATCCTTGGCTCTCCTGGTGGGAAGAGCTCTCAGGGAGGGACCAGAGCTGGGAGGCAGCTGTGCCAACACCACAAGTTGGCCCAATGTCAAAGAACTTTCCCAGCAGGGTTTTGTTCTGCAAGTGCAGACCATCCCCATTCCAAGTGGTTCCCACTGGGATAATGTCCCTGGCTATCCAGCAAGGGACAGGAGGGAGGTGTCAGAGGCCACTGGTGCTGCCACCTGCATTGATGAGGATTTCCCATTATGTTTCCCACAACCCACACATCTTCCAAGGATCTGGGCCCTTTCCAGACATTTACAGGACCTTCTGCTGCCCGAGAACTGTGTTTGCTGGAGCAGAGAAAGGGATGGATGGGGACCTTTCCCTGGAGTGGGAGCTGCTGAAGCCTCACTCGCACAGAGAGCTCTTACTGGGGCTGTGGCACCTGCTGGGTTCCCACTGGTGAGGACCTCACCACCTTGAGGTTTTTCAAATCCCAAAGTAGGATTAACACTGTGCCCATACACATGGAGCTGGCTCTAAACCCCCAAATCTTTGTTCAGACCACCCAGAGCCAGCAAAGGAGGAGATGAGGTTGCCTGGGCTCCACCACCCTCCCCACTGCTCGTGGAGGTGTTTGGGGTAACAGGGACATGTGGGGCATCCCAGAGCTCCTCCAGGCAACAGCCATGGGGTCATCCCTCTAAAGTAAATCCCATTCTTCATCCTTCCTCAGTAGAAGGAGCCTGCACAGACGTGTGCTTCCAGAGGTTATGGGGTGCCTCCTCTCCCACCTCCAGCAAAATTACCCTCTTCCATCAAAATCCCGTGGTCCCACAGCCTGTGGAGGCTGCCCAGCTCCCTGTGACACTCTGGGGGGTGGCCCTGCCAGGCTGGTCTCAGGTGGCCTTTTCTTCACATCACACTGTTGTGCTTTTCATCTTGCACCAACCATGTTTTCTGTGCTTGGACTGGGACCATCAGCGTCCCCTCAAGGAAAGGGGGTTGAGCCTCCCAGCTCACAAGATCCCTGGGGCTGAGCAAGGAGTAGAAACCTTTGCTCTGACACCCCTTGCACTTCTGGCTCTTTTCCCTGGGTCCCATCTCCCCTCTGTTCCTACCTTCCCTCCTCCCAAAACCCCAGCCAGGCAAGGTATGACATCCCAGCTTTGCGAGGGCTCCGCTCGCTCCAGGTCCTGGAGATCCCCCATCCCAGGAGCATCCTCCCTCCTCACACGTAGGGCACACACAGATGGGCACAGCAGCCCCGTGGGGGGCACTGGGGACCCTCAGACCTGTGTCTGTGTCAGCAGGATGGGAAGCACA
Organism: Chiroxiphia lanceolata; assembly: GCF_009829145.1. Classification (NCBI taxonomy): domain Eukaryota; kingdom Metazoa; phylum Chordata; class Aves; order Passeriformes; family Pipridae; genus Chiroxiphia; species Chiroxiphia lanceolata. The sequence goes on along the minus strand of NC_045660.1, from coordinate 1,784,508 downwards.
GGCTGACCTTACATCACCCCCTTCCCAGGGGCTTCTCCGGAGCAACGGGACAGTCCTGGTTTGTTTTTTCCTTTTCTTTTCCCCTTCTCTTTACCCCCCCCATCTCCCAGTAACAACCAGGACTCTTCATAAGCCACCTCCCTCCCCCCTTTTTCCTCTCTGACTCATTCCCTCTGCCCTTGCAGATGGGATGTGCAGCTCCCCACGTCCCACAGCAGCAGCACAGAAAGGGCAATCCCAGGGCAAGGGACAACAAGGGATTTAATGCTACACAGTGAAAGTTTTCTTCTCTTTTGTACCAGTTCTAGCAGCAAATTTCAGCGCAAGAAATAAACAACTTTTTCATCTCAGAGAGGTTCACAAGCAGAAATCCCCCTCCCCGTGGCAGTGGAGGTTTCATGGAGCAGAATGGTTGGATTGGTGACCTTAGAAGTGTTTTCCAACCTGAGTGATTCCATGCTGGATGCAGCTGGAGATGTGGCAGCATGAGGACATGCTGGTCAGAGTCTGGCCATGGAGCCATTCAGCTGCTCCAGCACCACCCTGTGCCATCCCTGCTGATGTCTGGGGGGGGCATGGTGTGTGTCACCCAAGTGCCACAGTCCCTGCTGGGCTGGGAGAGGGTTTGGCTGCTGGTTTGGGTGTCACAAACACCAGTTCATCACCCCGGCACTGGGCTGGCTCTCTCTGTGTCACTGGCCACATCTCCAGGCTCTTTAACCCCCTTTAATGGGGTGCAGACTCCCCTTAATTGGGCTGGAAGTGGCTCCATCCCTGGTATTTGTCCCCAGAGCAGCAGCCTGGCAGTGCTGTCACAGAGCAGCCACCTGTGCCATCCTTTCTCCACACCCAAAAGTGACCTTCAAAGCCCATGGAGTGAACTCTCCTGACTCCTGTTTCTGTCCCCAGAGCTGTGCTGCAGCACTTTCACTTTGTGAAAACAAGGGGAACAGAAACCTTCCTGCCCCCAGCCCTTTCCATCCCCTTCCCCTGGGCTGAAAGGATACAGTGATCCACAAATCCAGCTGCTTGACCTCTCTTCAAGCATCACACCCCAACCCCACCTATAATCCCAGCACCCCCCACCAGCCCAAACTCATCAGCCCCATGGAGTCTGTACCCCATTAAAGGGGGTTAAAGGGCCTGGAGATGTGGCCAGTGACACAGAGAGAGCCAGCCCAGTGCTGGGGGGATGAACTGGGGTTTGTGGCACCAGAGCCCACACAGGGCACCCCTCACTGTGGTGTGGCTCAACCAGGAGTCATGGCAGTGGGAATGCACTGAGTGTGCACTGAACACGTGGGGCCGTGGATCCACTGGGCTCCAGATTATTGAATCAGAGAACCACAGAATCCCAGAATGGTTTGGGTTGGAATGGACAGTAAAACTCATTCCAGCCCCTGCTATGGGCAGGGACACCTTCCACTAGCCCAGGTTGCTCCAACCTGGCCTTGGACACTTCCAAGGATGGGGCAGCCACAGCTTCTCTGGGAAAAATTCCTTCCCAATAACAAATCTAAATCTAAATCTAAATCTAAATCTAAATCTAAATCTAAATCTAAATCTAAATCTAAATCTAAATCTAAATCTAAATCTAAATCTAATCTAAATCTATTCTAAATCTAAATCTAAATCTCTCCTCTTTTATTTTAAAATGATTCCCCCTTGTCCTATCCCTCTGTGCCCCTGTAAAAAGTCACTCTCCCTCTTTCTTATAACCCTCCTTTATGCACCTGAAGGGGGTCTAAGGTCTCCCCAGAGTCTTCCCTTCTCCATGCTGAAGACCCTCAGCTCTCCCAGCCTGGCTGCAGAGCAGAGGGACTCCAACCCTTTGATCACCTTGGTGCATGGACAGCTCCCAGTGTTAATAAATGTGCAGAAGGTTTTGGGGACAAACCCAGTGGGGTGCAGCAGAAATGCAGTTTAATCCCTGTGCAGTTGTGTCAGAAAACATCTCTTTGTTCACTGACATCTTTCCCAAGGCTCTGCAGGGGTTGAAGCTCCGGGCTGTGCTCCCGTGGTGCCACTGCAGTGCCCACAGCCTGGCTTTGCAGGATTCAAGGGCTCGGTCACCCAGGGATTTATAAGCTTCATTTTGTTGTTTCCAGTGGAAACATCTGGGCAGTGAGGAGGACCCAGTGCTGGCTGTGCCCTGGGAGGGGGGCCATGAGTGCCTGCCCTCTGACCCTCCTGCAGATGCAGTGGTGCCCACGGCCCCTCCTCTGTGTCCTGCCTGCTGGTGTCGGCTTTGCATCCCTTTCTTGGTGCCAGATGCTTTTCCTCCTGGACTCTGGGGTAGGAGGGCTTTTTGCTAAATTCATTAAAAGCCTTCAGACACTCAGTTTTGTCTGAGAGAGCAGGAAAACCCCCAGATCTCTGCTGCTGGGACCCAGCTGGATGGTCACTTGGCAAGTTTGTGCTCAATGACATCAGTTGCTGCAGGAGCTGAGCTCTTAGGGTGACACCCGCAGTGTCCCAGGGCACTGGAAGCCCCTCACCCTCACCCCCTCTGCTGCCAGCCCTGGAGAGGGCACAGGAGGGTGCTGGGGGTGCCTGCCCACCCACCACCAGCCATCTGGGGCTGCAGTGAGTGAGGCTCAGCTGACAGAGCAGAGCTTCGTGGGCACAGGGCCCAGGGCGAGGACGGCTCGTCTGCGCTGCCTCCGCTCCCAGAGATGCTGCCGGGGGGAGCTGGGGCTGGGAAAGGAGCAGACATGCCTTTCCCAGGAGACAGTGGCTGGGGAGGAGGTAGGGAAGGTGTTTCTTAAAATAATTGCTCCAGAGATGGACCTGAAGAGGGAAAGAATTCTGCTGGAAGAAGCTCCTCCCTGCTCAGGGTGCCCGGGTTCCTGTCCCCATGTCTCCTCGGGGACAGCAGCTGCTCAGGCAGCCTCTCCCTTTCTCACAATGTTGTGGTTGTCGTGAGGATATAAAAAACAAATGAGCAGCTCAGGCTCCGCCTCTCCACATTCTACCTCTCCAGCAACTTGGAAGGCTGGTCCAGAAACAGCTGGTTGTGACGCGGCAACCTGAGCACACCCACACCCCTGGACAGTGGCTTCTGTGGATGGAGATGGTTCTGGATCATTCCCTGTGTGGCTGCAGCAGGCACAGGAGTCCCGTGGGCGTGCAGGTCCCTCCTGCTCCTGCTCACTGTCCTGCACATCACCTGGTGTTTCCCTCAGGAGCCCAGGGGTGTATCTGTAAACCCTTGTGAGCCTCTGGTGACCCTAATGACAGATATTTCTCTCTCTGGGCATTAAATCCCTGAGAGCAAAATAAATTCCTCAGGCCCTGGGGGTGTTAAATCCTCCCCGGGTATGAGGTGGGTCCAACAGTGCCCTACCAGTTCCTCTCTGCAGTTGACCATTCCCGAGCTCCCTGTGCACATCCATGGGCAGGTGAATATCCATGGCCATGCCTCCCCCCACCCAGCACGGAGCAGCCTGGTACCTCCACGTGTCTTGGAGCTCTGTTGCTGTTGGCACATCCCACAGCCCAGTTTCTGAGCTGTAGCAGCTCAGCAGGGCTGAGTCACCCTCGGCGTGTGATCAGCTCGAACCCCTGAGCTCCCACCAGCCCCTCCTGCCTGCTGGGTTTGTCCTGCTGAGCAGCTCTGACAGAGGCAGGGTTAGGTTGGATATCAGGGATAAATTCTTCTCTGTGACAGTGCTGAGTTTGCCCAGAGAAGCTGTGGCTGCCCCTGAATCCCTGGAAGTGTCCAAGGCCAGGTTGGACGGGGCTTGGAGCAACCTGGGCTGGTGGAAGGTGTCCCTGCCTGTGGCAAGGAGTGGGGCTGGGTGTTTTTAAGGTGCCTTCCAATTAAACCTAGTATGTGATTCCATGATTCTTTCCATGGTCCTAAGCAGGTGTGAGCCAGAGTGTCAGTGAAATAAACCACAGAGATCATAAAATCCCAGGATGTGCTGAGCTGGAAGGGACCACAAGGATCATGGAGTCCAACCCTCAGCCCTGCACAGGCCCAGCCCCAAGAGTCACCCCCTGTGCCCCAGAGGATCAGCCAAACCCTCCTGCAGCTCTGGCAGCCTTGGGGCTGTGCCCACTGCCCTGGGGAGCCTGGGCAGTGCCCAACCAGCCTCTGGGGGAAGAACCTTTGCCTGAGATCCAACCTGAGCCTGCCCTGATACAGCTCCAGCCGTTCCCTGGGTACTGTCCCTGGTCCCCCCAGAGCAGAGCTCAGTCCCTGCCCCTCCTCTGCCCCTCCCCTGCCCCTGCCCAGGAAGCTGGAGACTGCAGTGAGGTCTCCCCATCTTGCAAACACCTCCAGAGTGTCGTCCTTGCCTGAGAGGATCATCAGAGAGGGATCATGAAACAACATCTTGGGGCCCTGAGCATCATCCCCAGACTGGCAGCTCCAGGCTGCAATATTCCTGGTGGGCTTTATTTTTAAGGGAGCGTGAGATGGATCTTCCTAGGATTCTGAAAAATGATGCAAAGTGGCAGAAGGGGTTGCAGGAGCTTATTTCCAACTGTGACATGCCCTGGGACAAGGGAAGGAGCAGGAATGTGGCCACAGCAGAACTGTTCCCCTTGCCAGGGGCACCTGAGTCCCTCAGCAGAATTCCTGTGGCTGAGGGCACAAAAATATGCAAGGTCTGGAGAGCAAAGAAGGTTGAATGGAAAATGAGATACAGGGAGGGATGTGGGAAGAAATCCTTATGGGTTCAGAGTCGATAGTTGGGCTTATGAAAGAAAGGGCTTCCTTACAGAACACAGTGGAAAAGACCATTAAACACAGCTTAGAAAAGCTTCATGAAGGGCAAATGTTGTTAAATGAGCAGAAGGAATAGAAAAATCACCCCTTCCTGGGATAATAAAGGGGTTTTATGTGCACAGTGACCGTGGAGAGAAGCACCAGGTTAGAGATCCAGGGGGGTGGCTCAGCCCAGTACTGCTCTGCTCTGGCATTTGGGGTGACAGCTGGACCTGCCAAACGTCCTTCTGGGCACCTCAAAATCCCTCTGATGTTCCAATAAAATCATTTCAGTATCATGCCTTTTTTTTGCTCTGTAGGAAATATGGTTGCAGGAATTTCTTTCACCACACATTTCCATGTTCTAAAGCATTTTTGAATGTAAAAAAGCTGAGGGTGAATCACATTTTTGCTTTAAATAAATCTCCTTTCATTCTTAAGGATGTGTTTGTCACCGGCTGTGTGAGTTCTCTGATTGTGCAGTGCTTAGAAGGAATAAAGCAGCCAATAATCATCCCTAAATTCCACCAAGGAGTGCTTTATTGAGGAAGAGATAATGAGAGAGCCAAGGTTTGTGGGAAGAAATAAGGTTTTTAGTAAATCAAATTGCAGACCTGGAAAATAAAGACTGGCTTTTAACCACAAATCAGAGTTTGGCCATGGACATTTGCAAATATGCCCGTTTTTTTTTTCCACTATATCTTATTTAATGTAATGATGGTTGTGAGTCAGACCTGCCTCCCTTCCAGCCTCACACAGGAAGAGCTGTCACAGGAGGGGACATCAGAAGTCATGTTCTCTTCTGCCAGGTGGGGGAAATTGAGAAATGATTTTTGAAACAGGGAAAAAAGTAGATGTCACCTTTCCTTGCTGCATATCTCACCTTCACTTGGCTGTTTTCCTGTAGTTTCCTTGGGATGTTGTGCCTGGAGCCCCAGGGAGTGCCGGGTGGTCCGGGCTGTCACCAGCTGGGTGTCCAACACATCGTGGACTTTGGTGGCCTTTTCTCCAGCCCAAAATGTCACAAGGCTTTTTAGGCAATAAAAAGCAGTTTGGGCAGCTGGGCTTACAAGCCAGAAAACTTCCTGTAGTGCCCGTTGGGTGCAGGGCTCAGCATCTCCCAGTCCAGCCTGGCCCTGGGAGTGGGTGCTGAGGGGTCACAGCCACAGGAGATCCTTCTGCTCTGATGGGCAGAACCTGCTTTGTCCTTCACTTGTCCATTTTATACAACAAACTCCCTTGTTTCTCCCAGCTGAGGAACCTTCCAGCCCCTCAGACCTGCACACTGGCAAGGGCTGAGTGACCCATCCCTGTGTCCCCCCTCCAGGAAGGGTTCTGGGTGTGGGGAGAGCCTGCAGATGAGGAGGGGGCACAAACAAGGCCCTGGTTTGGTGCATTTTTGGTGGCTGGCAGGACACGGAGCTGAATGAGGAGGTGTCCAGAGAAGGGCAACGAGGCTGGGGAAGGGACTGGAGCACAAGTGCTGTGAGGAGAGGCTGAGGGAGCTGGGGGGGCTCAGCCTGGAGAGGAGGAGGCTCAGGGGAGACCTCCTGACTCTCTGCAACTCCCTGACAGGAGGGGGGAGCCGGTGGGGGTTGGACTCTGCTCCCAGCCTTGAGCTGTGCCAGGGGAGGTTTAGGTTGGACATTGGGAAGTTCTTCATAGAGAGAGGGATCAGCCATTGGAAGGGGCTGCCCAGGGAGGGGGTGGAGTCACCATCCCTGGAGGTGTTTAAGGACAGACTGGACGTGTCACTCAGTGCCATGGTCTGGGTGACAAGGTGGGGTTGGGGCAAAGGGTGGACTCGATGATCCCAGAGGTCTTTCCCAACTTCTCCGATTGTGGGATTCTGTGATTCTGTGATGCTGTGATGCTGTGCTGGACCTTGGAACAAACACAGTGAGACAAAAATGTTTGTGTTGACAGTGCCAAGGTTCCTTCTGGGGCCATGTGTGTTATTTCTAGGCCTTCTCCTGCCTATCAAATATGAGACTGTTCAAAGAAACCTCACTTTCACCCATCTTTCTGGCTCACAAATTTTCTTTTGAGAAGAGCAGAAGAGGGGCAGGGACTGAGCTCTGCTCTGGGGGAAGCAGGGACAGCAGCCAGGGAATGGCTGGAGCTGTGTCAGGGCAGGTTCAGGTTGGATCTCAGGCAAAGGTTCTTCCCCCACAGGCTGGTTGGGCACTGCCCAGGCTCCCCAGGGCAGTGGGCACAGCCCCAAGGCTGCCAGAGCTCCAGGAGGGTTTGGCTGCTCCTCTGGGGCACAGCGGGTGACTCCTGGGGCTGGGCCTGTGCAGGGCTGAGGGTTGGACTCCATGAGCCTTGGGGGTCCCTCACAACTCAGGAGATTCTGGGATGCTGTGGCATCTCCTTTCCCAGGCTCTCACACTTCCCTCAGAGCTCACCACGTGTCTGGTGAGGTTGACACCAAGTTGTCCCAGCTGTAGCACAAATGGATTTAAAGCCAGGATGAACAAGACAACTAATTGCCTGTAAACCATCAAAAATTGGTCCACTTTTTCTTACACAAGTTCGGGAAGAGGTTCTGGAATCTCCACTGCTGCTCAGTGGTGAGAAAAGGCTTTGGAGTCTCGGAAAAGGTGGGAGTGGAGGGTGTCTGCAGCAAAGCAGACCGATCTCCTCCTCCCTGCCTGGCATCATTCTGCTCGTGGCTTGGGAACTCGTTTGGATTTGGGACAATCCAGAGCCCTGAACACCCTTTGTAATGACTTTATTCAGCCCGGTGTGTCCATGGTGCTGCCTTTTACTCTGCAGCTGGTCCCATGAGGTGGTGACAGGTGGAGAGGGGGCTGGAGGAAGGAGGTGACGTGAGGAAGACCCTTTGCTCCTCAGGGTTAAAACCAGCTGCTCTTCCTCCTCTCTCGTCCTTCCTCCTTGGTCCTTCTGCCCATGCCCAAGGGGACACGGGAGTCTCCCACACCCCCTGCAGTGCCCAATTAGTCCTTACAGGCAGTAACCTGATTTCCCTCCAGTTACTCTGTATTTTGTCACTGATGTGTTTTTAAGCCACCGATGGTTCCCATTTCCTGGAGATCCTTTGGTCTCCTGGTGGGAGAGTGAGGGACCAGAATTTGAAGGCAGCTGTGCCAGCACCACACCATGACCAGGGAGCAACCCAAGCAGAACCCACTCTTTTTAACAAGACATCTGAAAAACAGCTGCTTTGCCCCGTGATACTCCTCTTCCTACTTTTTCTCCCCCCTCAGAGGATCCGTGGATCTTAATTCCCTGGCCAGACCTGAAAAAATCCATCTCTGTCAGTTATACACTTTTAAATTTACCAAAATCAGGTTGCTCTGTCACAGAAAAGGGGCATTTTTTCTGCTTTCCTGCAAACGCTGCCCAAGTGACCTGAGGGGGATTTTCTCCCAACCATTCCTGGCGCAAGGAAATCACGGACACCTCGTCCACTGCCACGAGCTTGGCTGTGCCAGTGCAGCAACCTGGGGGTCACAGAGCCAAGAGAGGACCTACAATGGGCAGAGACAATCGGTGGGTGATGGTGCCAAACTCTCCTTGGTGCTGTTGGATGGAAAAAGAAGGAGCAGTGGGCACAGCCCTGGCTTTGGTGGGGTGAAAGGTCCTTCATGTGGAAGGTGCTGCAGCCCTGGGGATTCTCGAGGCTGTGAGGTTTTCAAGGCTTGGCCAGACACAGCCAAGGATAGTGATAGTCCTGCTCCTGTGGGATTAAGAACTGGAGAACCTTTGCAAACATTTCATGCCCCAAATCAGGGCAAATCTTCCTAAATGAGCCTCTTCCTCCCCAGCTCAGTATGAGGGATTTGCTGGGTGGGAATGTTTCCTCCCTGTTCCTCAGAGCTCAGAGATCTTCTCCTGCCCGGTAAAAAAGGAGAAATCATAGATTTGAGTTAATTGACCTTCCCATTGCCTGTTATTTCCCTGGAATAGCTGGTTTCCAAATGGCAGAAAACAACCAGGGACATGACAGAGTTCTTATAAACATGAATTTACTCTGTCACGTGCCACAGGTACTCTCATTTCAGTTACCATGGACCAAGGAAGCACACAGTTATTTTGCCAGAAGATAAACCAAAACCTGATTTCTTTCTGCAGTTCATGTGCATATATAACTTTCTCTTCCCATCCTGAGCTACCCACATGCAATCTGCCACTCTGGAGTTCTCTGGGCTTCCATGAAGTCCCTGGGGAGATGCTGAGGCAGCTGCTCTAGTTTGTGAGTGTGCTCAGAGCCTCTTTTATAGCTGGGTTAAAATATTTTCTGCTCCTTTCCTTTCCCAACTCACCAGGGAGACTGGGGGAACCTTTCCAGTCAGGGAGGCTTTTTCAACTGAAACACTCTCCCGACCTAAAATTTCTTCTTATCTTTCCAGCAGAAAAAAATAATTTCCATAGAAAATCACTTCTCACTCAGCAAATAAAAACCTTCAGCTCTCAGCTTGCAGAAAAGAAGACTTTTATCCTTCTCACCGAACACCGAGGAGTCAAGTTTTTTTGCAAATAAACTTTCCCATCATCTGTCCTGATGGGCCGATCCCCAGAGTTTTCAAACTCCAGCTGAGGGCTGGGAGCCAGCAGCACATTGGCTTCCTAAAGAGATGTTCAGCTCCTTAAAACCACCAACACTAAGTAGGAAAGTGTGATAGTTTTAGTCTAGACCTTCCTTGGTGACCAGTTTGTAACCAAGGAAGTGGCCATGTTCCCAGTGTTCCATATGATTTTTACGTAAGCAAGGCTATAAATAAGAAGGAGAGAGAAGCCTTTTCCACTTTTCCCTTCTGGTGGATCTGAAGGCCATAACAATCAATAACAATCAGTAAAGAACTAGCAAAAGAAAATCTTACTACTTTCCTTGAGACAGCAGAATCGTGCCAAGCACCGCTGAAAACCTCGGCCTCCCAAGGCCTACAAGGCCTCACTAGGCCTCACTAGGCCTCACTAGGCCTCACTCCCCCACAGAAACAGAACGAACAGCAGAGAACCTGTGCCTTCAGATCCACCAGAAAAGAAGAGGGAAGAGGCTTCTCTCTCCTTCTTATTTATACCCTGGTTTACGTAAAAATCATATGGAATACTGGGAACATGGCCACTTCCTTGGTTACAAACTGGTCACCAAGGAAGGTCTAGACTAAAACTATCACAGAAAGCCAAGGAACCCACCAGCCCCAGACAGCGAGACTTGCCTGCCAAGGTGGTTGAGTTCTGAACATGCTTCTGAGGGTGCTGTTGGCAGCTCTGCTTCCTTGGCCTGTGTGGATCCGTCCCTGGAAAGGCTGTGGATGTTTGGCAGCAAATGTGTGGGCACCTCATCCCCTTCTCCACCCAGGGCAGAGGCAGAGGGCAGTGATGCTTCATCTCTCTGCTCTACCAGAGCAGCCCAAGCAGGACCAGCTGTCCTTGCACAGCGCCTGGTAGCAAATCCAAGCCTGATTCCCTGGATTCAGTGCTAAGCTGGTGGAAAAGGAGCCTCTTCCAGGACAAATGAGGGGAAGGACAGTGTCTGGTTTCATCACAACCGTGCTGGAACCACAAGACCTTCCCTTTGGATTGTCCCCCTAATACACCCACCCTTAGAGAGCCCTACCCTTGGAACATGGGGTGTCCCAGGATTAGGAGCAGCTGAACAGGTTTCTGTGGCCCAAGGTCATCTGCTCCTCCAGGGCATCTGTCCCCCTGCATTGCCTCATTTTTGCCCACTGTCATAAGGGCTGGAAGATTTCCAGGAAGACTGTTCCTATCCCAATGGAAACTTTCCTGAGAAGCCGTGGTGGGGCTTGTATAGCAGCTGGAGCCATTCAAGAGGGACAACAGAGGTGTTAAATCTGGAGTGGCTTCCTCAGCTAAAGTCCTGACAGTGCTTGCATGTTTTTTCCCTGTGGATACGCCAGAAAGATTCATAATCCTGAATCTTTCCAGCAAGGTATCATGACAAGGACAATTTCTAACACATTTTCCCAATCCTCTCTCCCCAACCTCCCTTTATCCTGCCTGACACATCCCAGCCTGGGCTCTGCTGAGGCTGCTGGGTTTCACATGCCTTGACCTGCAGACACAAATCCTCCTGGCAGGAGGTCTGTAACACCAGGAACAACACTCTTCAAAGGCCTGAACCCCAAATCCATCTGCACAAAACCTTGATCTATGGTTATAAGTATAAAACCCCTCTAAATTGTCAAGTCCAGCTATTAACCCAGCAATGCCAAGCCCAGAAATCCCAAATCTTGTGTCCAGATTTGGGACTGTCATTACAAGGAGGACATTGAGGGGCTGGAGCATGTCCAGGGAAGGGAATGGAGCTGAGGAAGGGGCTGGAGCAACAGGAGCAGCTGAGGGAGCTGGGGGGGCTCAACCTGGAGAAAAGGAGGCTCAGGGGGGACCTTCTGGCTCTGCAACTCTCTGACACGAGGGGAGAGCTGGGGGGGGTGTGTCGGGCTCTGCTCCCAGGGAACAAGGGACAGGAGGAGAGGGAACGGCCTCAAGTTGCACCAGGGGAGGTTTAGATGGGATATTAGAGAATATTTCTTCATGGAAAGGACTGTCCAGCCCTGGCAGAGCTGCCCAGGGCAGCAGTGGAATCCTCATCCCAGGAGGGGTTTCAAAGCCCTGTAGATGTGTCACCTGGGGACGGGGTTAGTGCTGGGCTTGGCAGTGCTGGATTAACCGTTGGACTCAATGACCTTAGAGGGCTTTTCCAACCTTAAGTATTCCTTGATTCCATAAAACACATCAGATCCTGCCCCTTTGGACTCATGTCCAGTTGTCCAGCAGGGCCTTGGGCTCTGTTATCCCCTGCTAATGCCACACCGGGTGCCTGAGGGCTTCAATGCAATTTATCCTTAAAAACCTTCCATTGCCACAGCAAGAGGTGAATCTCTTCTTGTCTAAAGAGCCTACTGGGTCCATCTTCTGCTGCCATCCTGGCATCCTAAATCTCGAATTATACCCCTGGCCATGGGATTACAATAATCATCTGGTCACAGCAGTACATCCATCAGCAGAGGAGACATCTGGACTCATGCTCAGAAACACCTGCAGAATATGCTGACCATTCCTTACAGGAATAAAATATGGGAATTTGATTGGAAGCACCGAGATAAGATGTTAAAAACTGTTGTAAAATCTGACATGAATTGCTCTTTGAATATTATTATTGCAAGAGGATTTAAGCTGAGGGACGCTGATACAAAAACATAAGTGCAACATAATTAGTAGCAAATATCAGTGTGGTGAGGTTTCTTTTATTACTCCATAATTCCAAAGAGAAACTCTTTGTGGGATCTTCTGGGATAAAAAAAATAATGCACAGAATGTCTGCTCCAGACAGTTTGAGAAGAATATGCTGGATCAGATGGAAATGAAGGAACAGCCTCCAAGGCCTGGAGTTTGTTGACTTCTCTGCTGCTTTTATTTCCAGTTAAAGTGTCATCTCACTTGAATCTCCTATCAAAACTCTTTGAGACAGATTTGGGAATGTGTGAAGCTCAGGCCCATCAGGATCCGTCTCACACAGCGCGTTCCATGTAAGGCAACAGAGCTCAGGCTGTCTCACAGCTTTCCCTGTGCCAGCTGCTGGGAGGGGGGACTTGTCTTGTTCTCTTTTCCTTGCTGAGGCACAGAGCAGCAGCAAACCCCTCAGCAAACCCAGGGACCCCCAAAGTCAGCCCCCAGCAGCTCCCAGCCCTCCCCACCGCGATGGGCGTTGGATTGAAACCAAGGACAGGGATTCCCACATCCCCCGGTTTGGATTGAAACCAAGGACAGAGATTCCCACATCCCCTGGTATCTGCAGGGAGGTACATCTGCCATAATTTAGGGTACCAAAAATTAGGTGCAGCCCCCTTGGCTCCCTCTGAACTCAGTGGAGCTCCTCCAAAGGGCAGTTCGTCTCCTGGGGTGTCTTTCCGAGGCAGGGCAGGGGAACACCCCGGTCTGTCTCAGGGGTTTAATGTGACACTTTGAGATAAAATTTAGCTCAGAGGACTCAGTTTACAGGATTTTTCAGAAGGACCATACATTTTCCCACCTCTCAGTGACCCAAAATAATGGGAAGGAAGAGCAGAGAGCTGGCAGAGTCCTTGCCAGAGTAACCTGAGAAAGATCTGTATCAGGGAGCAAAAAATGGCTCTAAAGAAGACACTGGAGATGATAAAAAGATTTTTGAATATTTTGATGATTATAGGAAAGCAGTTCCAGATGTGGACAGATGCAGGAGAGCTTGGAGGATGTGGGCAGTGGTTTCTTGGAGGAGATTTCCTTGGAAGACACACAGGGAGTATAAAGCTCAGTGGGACCAGCCTGGAAGAAACTCCTGGAGAGTCAAGGTCACAAGTGCCTGGGACTAAAGCATCAGTGAAATGAAGCCTAATGGGTTTGGTCAAGACCATCTTCATGGATCAAACCAACAGGCAAAGCAATGTCTGTGCAGGAGAAAGCAGGACAGAGGGTACAGCAGGAGGGGAGGTGAAGCAGGACTGGACCAGGTCAGCAGAGCAAAACTCAGCTAAAAAAATTCATCAAATGAGCATATTCCAGTAGTGAGAGCTGAAAACAACCACCAGGAATCATAGAATTCCAAATTTAGAGGTCATCCTGTTCTACTCTCTGCCATGGGCAGGGATACACTCCACTCTCCCAGGTTGCTCCAGCCCTGGAGACTAGGACACTCCAAGCCTTGGACAACCCAGGGATGTTGAAGATGTGAAAGAACTGCTGTCCACCACAGGGAAAACCTGAAGGCAGCAGGGACTTGGATATTCCAGTCAGGAACAGTCACCTGGAAGAGGAATATATCCTGCCATTTTGATCTCTGAACAATTTTGCAAGTTGGCAGAAGAATTCAGGCTCTGGGAATCACTCCAGGACATGGCCTGGGTTACAGATGAATCTTTATTTACAGGTCTAGCAGGAAACTTTCACCTTAGCAGCGCTGACTTCACCACCACCCAGAGGATATAACGTGTCAAACTGGAGGTGTTGGAAGATTAGAGAGAACTACTGTTGAAAAAGTAAATTAGAAGTCCTTAGAAAGTGTTTGGTGAGGTGCAGAAAAAAAACCAAAAACCAGGTGTAGCTGCAACATGTGGGAAGCAGAATATGAACTGAGGGAATTTGAGAGGAGGTGATAAGATCTTGCTCTTTCACCCAGCAACAGGTCCCAGGGGTAAATTGTCACCTGGCCAGGGAGAAGGAAGAGGCCCCTGGAGACATGAGAAAAGGGGCTCCAGGAGAGCTAGACAGGGCTAGACAAGGAATGGAAAAAGAGGATGAAGGGGAACGAATTCCCACTGCCAGAGGCTGGAGTTAGATGGGACATGGGAAAGGAATTTTTCCCTGTGAGGGTGCTGAGGGGCTGGGATGGAATTCCCAGAGAAGCTGTGGCTGCCCCATCCCTGGAAGTGTCCAAGACCAGGTTGGATGGGGCTTGGAGCAACCTGGGCTAGTGGAAGGTGTCCCTGCCCATGGCAGGGGGTGGAATGAGATTGTCTTTCAAGTCCCTCCCAACCCCAAACCATCTGTGATTCCATGAAACACTCACCCCTGTCGTGCTGATTTCCTGCTGGTCCAAAGGGAAACGACAAAACAGACCCAGACAGGGTCATTTACCTTTTTTCTTTTCTTTCTCAAAGAAAAGAAAGACAATCTTGTTCTTTGCCTTTCTCCAGGCAGCCCAGATCAGGCTGTGAGAACGATTTCAACCCAACCATCCTCCCCGGTGATTCTCAGCCTCACAGTCTTGGCCAAAGAGCTGCAGAGTTCAGCAGAGCTGCCAGCTAAAGGAGCTGGCAAGGAAACTTCCACGTGCACAGATTGCTGGGAGACAGCAGAGCTAAAAGCAGCCCTTAATTTCTGTGCTAAACCTTCAGCTTGGGTAGAGAGGAAAAAATGCCACCTGTAATTCTGGCACATCAGTGCTGTGCTGACACAAATGATGCTCTGGCTTTGTGTGGGTGATGAACAGCATCTGATCCTTCCCAGACCAGGGTGCCACTTACCACACAGTGCTGGTCTTACCTGGAAATGCAAATTCTGCTGGAGCTGAAGAAGTGGAGGCCCACAATGCCCCAGTTTGGGATATCTGCTCCCAGCTTGCTCAAGTGTTGCGAGATTGATGCAATAAATGTGAGTGTTGTTTGCAGAGAACAGGTTTGGAAAGGAAACCTTGGAAAACCTCGACCAAGGCTGTCAAGAGACAAGTGGTTTCCTTTGCCTTTTGCTCTCCATTACACCCACCAAGCCGGAAAGCCAACTCCAGGAGAACATCCCACAACTACTTATGGAAAAGAGCTTCAGTTTGGGAGGGTTCCCCACCGGCTGCCAGAGGAAATGGAGCAAGGAGAGGGCTTTTCCTGCCAGAGGTGTGCAGGGAACGGCTTCCTGCACATGGGCTCTGGAACACTGAGTGAGGGAAGGCAGAGCTTTGCACTGTGCCAGGACATGGATGTGCCAAGGGGTCGATGCTCTGAGCCCTGAGCTCCAGGGGATGGATGGTTTGTAAATGAGTCCTGTCTTGTGTTGTCCAGGGAAAAAGCAGATGCTTAGTGATCTTCACACTTTGAGCATCCTCTGGCAGTTCCCAATTTCCCAACCTGTGCCTGCTGTGGCCCCTTGGTGGCCACCTCTTGTGCCTGTCACACTCAGGGAGCAGATTTGCTCTTCTTGTCCCACCACCCTTCGAGTTCTAAATCCCCCAGAATGGAATGTTTCTCACTCTGGGCACACAGAATCCATCAGGACAGAGCTCCCATTCTTACTGGGGCTTTCAAACTCTCCTTTGATTCAAGCAGCTCTATCAAAGCCCAGGAGTGGTGTGTGTTCATGGCGTGAGGTCCTGGGAATCAGGGAGGAAGATGAGAAATCCCCATCCTGCAGTGGCTCCCTGGCTTTGGGGGCTCCTCTGGACTCAGGGCCAGACTTTGGTCTCTTGGGCACAAAGGTCCTGCCTCTGACACCCCGACTGACCAACAAGGGAGCCAGTGGCCACGTGGAGCTGAATCCTTGTTTCTCACCATCTCCAGGCCAAGTGTGGATATTTTTCTGCTCCAGATGCTTTAGCCAAGCAGAGGGAAGAGGTGAAATTTTATCACCACTCTGATGATGATGATGATGGGGGGGAAACACCAAAAGACAACAACTTTGTAAACAGGCTGCCATCAGCAAGGGACGAAAAGGAGCTGGGAAGGTTACCCTAGTTATTCCACCTGTAATTAAAATACAGACTTTATTCCTTCTTCCAGTGAGCCTCATGCAGAGAATTAAACACAAGATTAATGAGGTGTCCAATGGTTTGTGTAGCTCCACTCAGAACTAAAGCAACTCTTTGCTCCTTGAGTGACTGAGTGTGTGAGAGCAGCCTGTTCCCCTGCAGATGATCTGCTCTGCTACCAGTGACAGCTGCAGATGGGTGTTTGTGCTCCATGCCAAGCTGTTGGGGAAAGCAGGGACACAGAGCTGAAAGAAACAGGCTCAAACTCTCTGCTTTGAGTCACACAGAGGAGAACAAAAGCTCAGGGAAGGAGCAATAAATACCCATCACTGGGGTCAGGCTTTGAGTTCTGGGCAGGTGACACTCACAGAGTCACAGAATGTGCTGAGCTGGAAGGGACCACAAGGATCATCCAGTCCAACCCTGAGCCCTGCACAGGCCCAGCCCCAAGAGTCACCCCCTGTGCCCCAGAGGATCAGCCAAACCCTCCTGGAGCTCTGGCAGCCTTGGGGCTGTGCCCACTGCCCTGGGGAGCCTGGGCAGTGCCCAACCAGCCTCTGGGGGAAGAACCTTTGCCTGAGATCCAACCTGAGCCTGCCCTGACCCAGCTCCAGCCATTCCCTGGCTGCTGTCCCTGCTCCCCCAAAGCAGAGCTCAGTCCCTGCCCCTCCTCTGCCCCTGCCCAGGCAGTTGGAACTGCACTGAGGTCTCCCCTCAGTCTCCTCTGCTCCAGCTGAACACACCAAGTGCCCTCAGTGTCCTCTCATGCCTTCAAATCCAGGCCCTTCCCCATCTCTTTGCCCTCCTTTGGACACTCTCCAATGACTCAATCCCTTCCCTCCGTTGTGTCCCCCCAAACTGCCCCAGTGTTGAGGTGAGGCCGCCCCAGGGCAGAGCAGAGCGGGACAATCCCCTCCCTGATGCCCCAGGACAGGGTTGGCCCTCCTGGCTGCCAGGGCACTGCTGACTCAGGGACAACTGGCACCACCAGGACCCCCAGGGCCCTTTCCCAACACTCCTTTCCAACCTCTCTTTCCCCGGGTTTCCTCATCACAGGTGCAGAAACTGGCACTTCCCCTTGTTGAACATCCCTTGGTTGGTGATTCCCAGCCCTCTATTTTGTGGAGGTCTCTCTGAAAGTTCTGCTCATCCAGCTGGGATTAGAGCTCTTCCCCTGAGGTGGCTGTGACAAGCAGTGTGACCCTGTGCAGTCCTGCATCCCCGATGAGCAATATGTACTTCATTGTATAACCATGTGCTCGAGCTGGACGTGTTCTCTCTTGCTTTCCTCGTTTTTTCTTTATTTTAAGGACACCCAGTTCAAGTATTAACACCCAAAGCACTTGGGCTTGGTGTAAAACCCATCTGCTCTTCCCAGACCCTCCAAACACAAGTTCTCCCTCCTGGTTCCAGACAATGATGCTTTCTACTGTGAGGGCTGGAAGCAAGTGTTGACCCTCAGAGAGACAGACTGGGGCCAAGAGAGATGAAGCAGGATTTAGAAATGCCAGTATGAGAAATAAAACACGTGTTTTTTTATAGGCGCATCGCGAAGTTGTGAGATATCCAAGTTCCAAACTGGACCTGGGTATCAGAGTCTTTTTTGGTTCGATAAGGGAAATATAAAAGTTCCTAAAAATTAAAATCTTTCTGGGCCATGTGGAAATTTCATACACAGAGGTTTCTTTTCTCTCTTTGGGCTAAGAACAAAGGAAGATCCATCATTTTTGACGGAGGGCGCCTTGCGACCAATTGGAAGGAAGGGAAAGCCCCTTTTCAGAGAAAAGAAACCTTTTTAGGCAAAAATGAACATATTAAACTTATCTGAAAAAGGGTGGGATTTTATGAAACTATAAAATACATGAAATTTAACCCCAAAGGGTCTTTTCTCCCCAAAAAACTTGGTGTGAGACCGGACCCAGCGCGCTGAACAAATTCTTTCTTTTTGTTTCATGAGTTTTTGTCGTCTTTCTAAATTCAGGGTAGAGATTTTTCTCACACCAGTCCCTTACCCTTCCAGAATTTTCTGAGGTCTTTTCTTGCTGTTTTCCTGCAGCCTTCACACAGAGTCACCATGGCTTCAGCTGTGTCTGCCAGGGGAGGATCTTCCTCTGCACCTCCTGCTTCCTTTCCTCTGTTGGGATATGTGGTGAGACTCAGCGGACTCCTTTTGCCTTCTCCTTCTCCCCGTCCCCATAAATGATAGAGGAGCTCAGGGATCCATGCTGGTGGTCTGGGGTTCTGGGGCATCACAGAAACCTGGTGGAGTTAACCTGCTCTCCTTTCTGAAGAAGAACTATGGGCTGAAAGATTTCCGTCCAAGAACACAGGGCTGGAGACACCCCAGAAGGTGCCATGGGCCATTCCCTGCCTGACCGTGCCACCCATGCCCCTGGTGGGCACCAGCCTGGCCAAATCCACCCTGAACCACAGATAAGAACCTAAACCTCCTCCCCTGACAAACCTGGGGCTTCCCTACTCTCCCACCAGGGTGTTCTTCCTAAATGACTGGAAATTCCCTTCTCCCTGCCGTGGAGAACAGTTAATTCCCATCTCCCTGCAGGAACCCCTCACATAGCTGACAGCTGTTATAATGTCTCCCTCAATGTAGACTAAACATTGTGGACTAATTTGTAAACTAATTGTAGACTAAACAAGTCTCCAGTGCGGACTTGCAGACCAAACAAGCCCTGTTCTCGCAGCCTTTCCCCACAGGTCGCATGTTTGGGACCTCTGACCACGTTCACTGGACTGTGTCCTGCTGATCCTCATCTCCTTCTGAAGGCAGTGCCTGCTGGATGAGGTTCTCTGGCCATGGACATGAAGCAGAAGGTCTGTTTTGCATATCTCATGGACAGCCTTTGGATTTATACCTCCCAGGGGAGGGGAGAGGGGAGAAAGCCAACCTCTCCTCAGCAGCTCCACTAATCACCCATTTACGACACTGCCTCCCAAAGCAGGCTCCCAATAGCCAACAGTCACAAGACAGGGTGTTTCAGGAATTTTCTTCCTAATTCTGGTGTCTGGCTTGGTGCATTCCGGTGTTCCCTGCACCTGAGAAGGCTGGAAACCCCCCCAGCAGAGAGTGCTGAGAGATTACAAATGGTCAGATGATGGCAGAAAAATCACAACATCCATTCCTTGGGCAAGGATCAGAAGATATTTAGTATTTTTCCCATAGAATACCATAATTCTGAGAATTCTGGGCTGGAAACCAATAGGTTTTTTTTTTTCTTTTTTTCTTTTTTTTTTTTTTTAATTCCAGAAATACTCTGCAGTGTCTTGTGAATCTTTCTGGATCTTGTTCTCTGTTCTCCAGCCAGATCCCATCCTTAAAATAGCATCACATTATCCTTACGTTTGGAAAAGTCCCAGCACCACCACCATGGTCACCACTGAACCTTCTCCTCAAGTGCCACATCCACATGTTTTCTGAACACCTCCACAGGTGATGACCCCACCACTGCCCTGGGCAGCCCCTTCCAATGCCTGACCAACCTTTCCAGCAAGAAATTCCTCCTGATGTCCAACCTGAGCCTCCCCTGGCACAGCTTGAGGCCGTTCCCTCTCCTCCTGTCCCTTGTTCCCTGGGAGCAGAGCCCCCCCCCCCCCCAGCTCCCCCCTCCTGTCAGGGGGTTGCAGAGCCAGAAGGTCCCCCCTGAGCCTCCTTTGCTCCAGGCTGAGCCCCCCCAGCTCCCTCAGCTGCTTCTGCTGCTCCAGCCCCTTCCCAGCTCCCTTCCCTTCCCTGGACACCTCCAGCCCCTCCATGTCCTTCTTGTCACGAGGGGAGAGCTGAGAACTGGGGGTCTCACCTTTACCACTTTTCCAGAGCTTCAGGAAAGGTTGATGGGACAAGACTGGGGATGAGTTCAGATGGAAACACATTCCCCAATACTAACCAGCACCTCATCTTGTCCTGCTTTCCCAAACACATCCAAATGGGGAATTAATTGGGCTTGGTCCCTCCAAGCCCTCATGCTGTAAATCCACTGGAAGCTGTTTCCTAACCGAGGGGCTCTCACAGTCCTTACAGTAAGTAATAAAACCCCAGGAGGGTTTTCTTGTGGTTAAACTCTGAGGTCTGTTTTGGCCAAGCAAAGTGGGCTCTGCTCCGTCCTCCGGATGAAGTGGAAGTGGATTTACTTTTATTTATGCTGCAGTTTCAGCATTACTCACAAGGTAACATTACTCACAGAGCTGCTCTCCTGCACAGCTCCCCTTCTTTTCCTTATGTTTCCCTTCCTGCCTTGAGCTGAATTCTCCTTGGCATCAGCCATCAAACACCAAAGTGCCCATGGATCATGTTGTGTCAGGGGCTGGCAGGGATCCGCTTTGGCCTCTGCTCTGCAGCTGTTGGAGAACTGGTTTCACTGAAGGAGGGTGGTCTGTGTCTCCTGTCCTTTGAAGTCCAAGGAGCCCCTGGACACGTGCTCATACTCTGATGTGTTCTCAGCTCATCCAAATGGCAGCTGGGCTGTGGCTGCAAAACCATCTCGTGGGAGGAAGCTTTGGGCTGTGAGGGGAAGAACAGGAGTGAAACACCCACCTTGGTGCTTCAGAGAATCCTGGAGTATCCCGTGATGGAAGGGACCCACAAGGATCATCCAGTCCAAGCCCTGGCCCTGCACAGATACCCCAACAATCCCACCCTGGCCCTCAGATCATTGTCCAAACCCTCCTGGAGCTCTGGCAGCCTTGGGGCTGTGCCCACTGCCCTGGGGAGCCTGGGCAGTGCCCAACCAGCCTCTGGGGGAAGAACCTTTGCCTGAGATCCAACCTGAGCCTGCCCTGACACAGCTCCAGCCATTCCCTGGGTGCTGTCTCTGGTTCCCCCAGAGCAGAGATCAGAGCTGCCCCTCGGGAGGAGCTGCAGCCCCCGCTGAGCTCTGCCCCTCACCCCTCCTCAGACTCTACCTGGAGCCAAGGGAGAAGCAGAGACCCCAGGAAGCTTTTCATCCCATCCAAAGCATGGCAAGAAAATCACCCAATGGACCCCTCATGGAATCACAGGATCATTTGGGTTGGAAAAGCTCTCTAATATCTTGGAATCTGTTCTCCCAGGACTGCCAAGGCCACCGCTAACCCGTGTCCACAAGTGCCACATCCACACATCTTTCCAGGGGTGGTGACTTGCTTGGGCTTTTGCCTTCACACAGAAGGAGCTGAGCAGGGCTGGCTTCAGTGCAGACATCCAGCTGGGAGATGTCTCAAATCAATAGTACAATCCTACCCCGTGCTCCCTGATGGGCTCCTTCTGCCATTTCATACATTGTTTCATCTCCCTGACCACAGTCTCTGCTGCTCACTGATGCAGCTCCAGCTCATTCCTCTGTGTGTTCTGGGCTCACAGATTTTAACCCTTCAATTCCCTCACCTCCCCCTCCCTCAGAGCTGTCCCTGTGGGAGTGTGCCCATGTGGAAATGCTCTTTCAGCTATGCCACCATCTCTTCTGGTGGATCCAGTCATGTTTTTCACCAGCCCCAGGTTTGCTCCTCTGGGAGGAAAGGACATGGTCGTGTTGGTGGATGGAGACCAAGGTGAGGGATGTGCCCACCTGAGGTGTGCTCTGGGGACTGAAAATGCTCCAGCAGAGCTGCCTGCACTGTTCCATCAGAGGAAGGACCCTCAGCAGGTGTTGGGGGGCTGAAATGTGAATCAGAGAATCAGCTGGGTTGGAAGGGACCTCCAAGATCATCAAGTCCAACCCTTGATCCAACCCCACTGTGGTTCCCAGCCCATGGCACTGATGCCACATCCAGTCTCACCTTAAACACCTCCAGGGACAGAAAATCCACCCCCTCCCTGGGCAGCCCATTCCAATGGCTGAGCACCCTCTCTGGAAAGAATTTCTTCCTAAATCCAACCTAAACCTCCCCTGGCACAGCTTAAGACCGAGCCCTCTTGTCTTACTGATGCTACCTGGGAGCAGAGCCCGACCCCCCCCAGCTCCCCCCTCCTGTCAGGGAGTTGCAGAGAGTCAGGAGGTCTCCCCTGAGCCTCCTCCTCTCCAGGTTGAGCCCTCCCAGCTCCCTCAGCCTCTCCTCACAGCACTTGTGCTCCAGTCCCTTCCCCAGCCTTGTTGCCCTTCTCTGGCCCTGCTCCAGCCCCTCCATGTCCTCCCTGAGCTGAGGGCCCAGAGCTGGACACAGCACTCCAGGGGTGGCCTCACCAGCCCTGAGTCCAGGGCAAGAATCACTGCCCTGGACCTGTTGGCCACACTCTTCCTGATCCAGGCCTGGAGGGTCTCTTGGAGCTGCTCCAGCTTTCCTTCACCACAAACTTTCCAACAGCAGAAGCTCTCCCAACCTTCTTGAAGCTGAGCTCAGAACCTGATGGGAGCCTCCTGGAGATATGGACAAGAATTTCTTACAAGAGGTGTAGTGACAGGACAAGGGGGAATGGTTTAAATGGAAAAAATCCTTCCCTGGGAGGGTGGGGAGGCCCTGGCACAGGCTGCCCAGAGAAGCTGTGGCTGCCCCTGGAATCCCTGGAAATGTCCAAGGCCAGGTTGGAGCAACCTGGACTAGTGGAAGGTGTCCCTGCCCATGGCAGAGGAGAGGAATGAGGTGGTTTTTAAGTTCCCTCCTGACCCAAACCATTCCATGGTTCTCTGATTCCATGATTCAATGACTGTGTCTGTGCGTCTGTCCTGGCAAATATTCTCAGCAGCCTCTGCATAAGCCAATGTCTCTGAACACCTTTGCCAAAAGAGATTATTATTATTTACTCACCCAAGGCAAAGAAAATATTCCAAAAGTTGTCCTCCTGCATTGCTCTTACCCAGCCCTGGCTTATCCCTGTTGTGGTGCTGTGATTTGGGATGGGGAAGGCAGACAGCCTTGATGTGGTTTTTTTTCTCCCAAAAAAAACCAGCACACTCATCCCCCTTCCTGTGACAAATATCTCTCCTTCTTCTCTCAACCAACATATAATTGCCCTCTGATATTAGGAACTTAAATGGAAAAACAGTTTAAATACTCGAATTTGGGTAAATAGAGGTTCCTAACTGAGAGTGTGCCCTGCCTGGTGCACCAACCCTCACCCTCACCATCACTGGAGAGATTTTGGGGGGTCTCAATCCTGCAATTTCAGGGTAACTTTTCCCACTGCTGATCTCCTTGGTGTGCCCAGGATGGCAGTGAACTGGGTGAGATTCAGGGGAGATCCTATTTTATCTGGTCCCTGTGACAGCTGAAAGGCCTGATCCAAACTGCCAGACAAACCCCAGTGTTTGCTATTATTAGTTTTCAATTATGCATTAAGAGATTAAAAATCATGTTAGGTAATTACAACAGGTTAAAGCAGGAATGTGGCTTTACAGCAATGGTAATAGGGGTCCCAAGGAATAAAAACAATGGGATGAGGGCAGGGAGATGCAAAGGGAGAGGGGATAACCCTGGAGGGTTACAGGGGAGGAAGTCATCAGCTTTGTGTCATCTGCTGAAAGGCTGCAGGAGCATGGACACGGTGCCGTTTGGAGCTGAGAGTTGGAGCTCCCATCCCACACCAATTCCCAGAGGAGCTGCATGAAACCCTCAGCCTGGGAAAGCAGCAAGAGCAGTCCTGGTGCTGAGACAGAGGGACAGAGAATCCCAGAATGTGCAGAGCTGGAAGGGACCACAAGGATCATGGAGTCCAACCCTGAGCCCTGCACAGGCCCAGCCCCAAGAGTCACCCCCTGTGCCCCAGAGGAGCAGCCAAACCCTCCTGCAGCTCTGGCAGCCTTGGGGCTGTGCCCACTGCCCTGGGGAGCCTGGGCAGTGCCCAACCAGCCTCTGGGGGAAGAACCTTTGCCTGAGATCCAACCTGAGCCTGCCCTGACACAGCTCCAGCCGTTCCCTGGCTGCTGTCCCTGCTCCCCCAGAGCAGAGATCGGAGCTGCCCCTCCTCTGCCCCTGCCCAGGAATTGGAACTGCACTGAGGTCTCCCCTCAGCCTCCTCTGCTCCAGGTCTCTGATGTCTCTTCCAACCCTTGCTAAACCCTTCTGTATTCTGGAACTGTCCTCATGTTTTGTAACTGTTGATACCAGACTCTAAATAATCACTCCCCAAATTACGAGTGCCCTCCTCAGGCTTTAAATTATTTTCATGGATTCTTTGCTTGGAACCACTGCAGACTTTTTAGTGCAAAGCTTCACGGAAAATAAATCATGCAGGCAAGAGATGGGGCAGGGAAAAATCTGTGCTCCTGCAGCTGAGTCTGTAAAACCCTGCTGTGGGATGGCTCCTTCTCTCCCTGCTGCACAAGACATCTTTCCCCTCTCAGAACAAGCTGGGTCTAGGCCTGGCTCAGAGTTTCTTGCCTAAAAAAGCAAGTGAGCCCCACCAAATCGAGCAGTGGTGGCCGAATCAACACCTCCCTGATGCCTCTTCCCGGCTGTTGTGTTTCACCACGTCCCCGCAGAGGTGACTCCTGGGGACAAGGGGATGTGTGGCTGTGTCCCAGGGACTCCAGGATTTTTGGTGGATGAGATTGAACTCATCCCTGAAGGCTGAGCCAAGTGTCAGCAGGACTGAAAAAGCAGCACTGGGGGATGCCCGGAGAGGAATTTCCCCTCCTTGTCTTGTGCAAAGCTGCTGCCCCGGGGCACGAACATTCCTTCCCAGCTAATGGTCTCCCTTTGGCCACAGCAGAACCGGGAATTGCCTGGAGGCGGGGCTGGATTTCACCGCTGCTAATGAAGAGTGATCCCTGCCCGACCCTCGCATCACATGGGCTGGCACAGGAGCTCTGGTAGGTCTTTACAGGGCAAAGACCTGTAAGAGAGGAGAGAGACCGAAGTTTATTGCCCTGTTGGAATTTCACATGCCTACAGATGAAAAACAAGCCACTTAAAATTATAAAAGAGCCTGCTTTTTGTTTAGTGGTGGCAACAAAACTCCCAACCACATCCCTCTCCCAGGCTGGATTCGTGTGGATCAGACACTGCCTGTCACAGAGGTTTTCCTGACATAAAGCAACTGCCTGTTTGCAGGAGAGGTTCGAAGGCTGCTACAGGAATTGCTGCCTGTGTGGCTGGAGTTAATCCATCCTTGTATCATTCCCTCCCAGCCCTCCTGCCGTGCCACCATCCCTACATCGTGTGGAGGAAAGGCAGGATGAGGGGGAAGGGATGGAATCAGTGGTGGGTGTCCCAGAGGAGCAACTGTCGAGGGGTGAAAGGGGTTGGAAGGGAAGAGAGAAGGTGTCAGATTGATATTTGAGTTGGGTGGAGACAATCTGGGACAGGGAGAGACTCCAAATCTCTGAGGAAGATGAAGGTAGAGACGGGGAGGAAGGAACAGGGGGTCATGACCTTGAGAGGGGAGAAGGGGGAAGGGCAGAGGGTGAACTCCGAGGGCAGAGGGAAGGAGGAACAGCCCTCCCTCAGCCCATCAGTGGGGTGGGACAGGAGAGAAGGGGGGACAGCCTGAGGCTGGGCTGAGCTGTCCCTCCTGCAGCCTCGGTCCAGGCCCCACAACCCCGGAGCATCCAGAGATCAGGGAGGGAGAGAGGGAGAAGAGCCGGGGCTCGGGGGATCACCTGCCAAACAGGATGAGTGTATTCAGCAGGGCTGAGCCAAACTGTGCTCTGAGAGCTCCCCCAGCTCACCCTACACGAGACACTGCTCCCGGGGGAGCCTTCCCAGGCTGAGGGTTTCATGTACAGCCTGAGGGAGCTGCGAAAAGCCCCGTTTTCAGCTTTTTCCAGGCTCCCAAACCCTCCTGGTCGTGCGTCACAGAGTGAGAGCCGCAGTCCCCCGGGGCCGGGCTGCAGGGACGGGAGAGGGGAAGGTGTGTGACAACGAGCCCTCCCCGAGGCACTTCACCCCCTGTCCCCCGCTGTCCCCACCCGTGTGGCAGCGATGCAGATGCAGATGTCTGAGGGCACATGTGCTCTCTCCAGCATTACATCACTGCAGGCACACAGCAGCAGGGAGCAGTGCAGGCTGTGAGCAGGGCCAGGGCAGGCTGCTGCCTTCTGCTCAAAACAAACCACTGCAGAACCTGGGGGACTGTGGAGCAGAAAATATTCGGGTTTTCACCAGCCTCTCATCACCTAAACACTTGTGCCACAGTCCTTCGTGCTCCTTTCTTACTGTGAGGGTGGTGAGATTGCCCGGAGAGAGGTTGTGGACTCCCTGTCCCTGCAAGTGTCCAAGGGCAGGTCAGACAGGAGCCAAGCCTGGCACTGTTCCCTTGCAGCCCTGCAGCAACATTGCACGTGCCAAACACAGACAGGAGCCCTGCAATGGGGCACAGCCACACTGCCCTCCACACCCTGTGGCCACTCTCCAAACCAGGTCATTCTTCATCCTAAAGGATGTCTGAAATACAAGTTAACTTGTTCCCATTCCCATTTTAAACTGACAGAGGGCACAGTTAGATGGGATATTGTGAGGGTGGGGAGGCCCTGGCCCAGGTTGCCCAGAGAAGCTGTGGCTGCCCCTGGATCCCTGGAAGTGTCCAAGGCCAGGTTGGAGCAACCTGGGCTAGTGGGAGGTGTCCCTGCCCATGGCAGGGGGTGGAATGGGACGGGCTTTAACATCCCTTCCAACCCAAATGGCTCCATGACTCCATGAGGTGTCCAAAGTTTCAGTGGCAGGACCCTCCAGCCCCCTTTGCTGTGGTTTAGAGGTTGCTGTGGGAGAAACAAAAGGGTCTGGTTACGATGCCACCCTTGGATAGAGAACAAGCTGTCATGGCAACCACATCAGTGCCATCCCAGTGCCAGGACACGTGTGGCAAAACAGATACAGCTCAAGGTGTCACCCCATGGAGCCAGAGGAGCCTGATGGGAGATTGTATTCAATCCAGAAGCCAGACTGTCCCTGTTGGAAGTGGTAGTGAGTGGATACTCTCCTCTGGGACCATGTGTGAGATGATTTGCTTCCCATCCTGGTCCCTGTAGAAACCATATGGGACCCTCTGTCAACCCAAGGGGGTGGGAAGCTGGACCTTGGAGCAGGAGGAGCTGTGTAAATGTTGGGATGGTCAGGGATAATCCCAGCATGTGGGGCAGAGCTCTGGGCTCTCCTGTTGCCTCCCAGATCCCAGTGCTCCAGGAGAAGGTTGTGTATCTGTTTATAGACACTTCATTATCAACGTGATGCTGATAAATTGGAGCAAATTCCTCCAGGGGTTTTTGTGAGGCAGAGCTTTGCAGAGGAGGTTAAAAGGACTGAATGTACTCAGGATTTATAAAAGGCCTCGGCTCAAAGACAACATGCTGTCTGTCAGGTGGAAATGTTAACTGCCTCCGAGGGGAACAACAATTTGAAGTGATAAAACTTCTTGAGGTGAATCTGGGCAAATGGAAATGGAGGCTGGGCCTTGGAATGTTTAAAAGGATGTGCCAGAAAAACTTGCAGAGGTTTTTTTTAAATGGGAGCTTAATGGAAGACCAAAAAATTACTTCAAAAGATAATATAAAACTGATTTTTCAGAGGAGTTATATGGTATATTCCCTTTCTGGGATCCTTCATGCAGCTCTGGTGAATGAAGGGCTTGGCCATTCTTCCACGTCCTCATTTTCTATGGTCACTTTTACTCCTATGAATTTTAGGCAGGCAAATACTTTGCTGCATGCAGTTTATTACAATACCCACCCCCTGTTTTTCCCGTTTCCTCACTGAAACACAGAGAACTTTCTATGACTTCCTTTGCTCTTCATTTATTTGGCAAGTGCAAATAAAACCTGGGTCTTCTGTCACCCGCAGAGTTTTTCCAGGGTTATTCCCAGGTTGTGTGTCAGACAAAGATGTGCAACCAGTTTGCTGAAACCCACGGCATTACTGCTGATTTTTGGCCAGCATCCCAAAATTAGCTCTACAGGCACTTTTGGCATAACATTTTGTCCTCCTTATCCAGGTGTTTGAAAGGACAGTGAGAGTCCTACGAACAAACACCCACGGGTGTGAGTGGTGTGTTCAGAGAGAAATGACTTTAGAAATCACCAGAAGATTTATAACCCTGCACTGGCTGTCTGAGCATCCTGGGATTGGGAATTCTGCCATCCTGGTCCTTTCCAAGTGCCTGATTGTCTTACAGCCACGGGCTGCTCCTGCACAGACAGGTTGGCACGACTGGCATGGCAGAGGGGCTCATTCACTGAATCCAGGGATGGCATCCTCTGGGAGAAACCAAAAGCAAGTCGGAGCACAGGATTGGAATTCCAAGTGATTTTGACAAGTTGGAGGAATGACCTGCAAAAATAGACCTCGATTCAGTGCCAGAGGCAGTGCAGGAAGGTGTCTGCATCAATGAGGTACAGAAAGAACTGTTGGGGCAGAGAGGAAAAGGAAAACAGCAGAAGTGGGAGCTGGTGGGTTGTGAGCTGGACACGAGTGGAAATGTGATTCAGGAGGAAAGTAAACCCAAGGGAGAGAGGATGTGAGCAACAACAGGAAAACAGGAGTGTGGAGAGTGTGATCTACAGGGAGGGACTGGGGGAACTGTGGGACTGGGGCTGCCCCAGAGCTGATGGGGTGCCCAGCAACCCTCACCCACATCAGTGTCTGCTGCAGAGAGGGAGGAAGGCTCTGAAGAGCACAGACATGAGCTCAAAGCACATCCTGAAGAAGATTCAGACCCACTTTAGGACCAACATGAGCAGTAAGGTAACTGGAAAAACAGATCTCAGGGAGAAACCCCCACCAGAGAACTCCTCAGAGTCTCTTCCTGACTGATATTTTCTGTTGTTTTTTCAAGATGATTTGAGCATTGAAACTGCTGGTAGGTGGTACAGTTAGAAAAAGCAGCACAGTCCTGCCCCAAGTGCAGCAAATTCCTCCCTGGATAAATCAGGCAGCAGGCTCAGAGTTTCCACTGCTGAACCGTGCCCAGCCTGCTCCGGGTCCAGCTGCCTCTCTGAGATCAGCTCCAGGACCATGCTCTGACCTTTACCTCTGCTCCCCTCACCATTTATGTATGTTTACTAAAATAATTTCAAATTTCTGCATATTTGAGCACCTTAATGTATTTAGGAGCTGGTGAGGGAAAGCAGTAACCACGAGTGCCCTGTGAGAACTGCAGGGACTGATCTTTATTGCTCAGAAACCTCAGGTGAAAGGGAAAATAGGTGTCCAACTGCATTTCACGGGGCAGGTGCTGGCCATGCTTCCCAAAATTTTCCAGAATGGTGTGAGCAATTTGTTTTGTTTTAGCTCAGTAAATATTCTGCCTTGGTTTTGGTTTGGTTTATGAGCTTTTTCCTGTTAGGGAGGGCAATAACTCTGGGGAACTTATGGTTCACCAAGAGATATTTCTGGAACCATGGAATCATTTAGGTTGGAAAAGCCCTCTAAGATTATCAACCATTCCTCAAGCTCTAAAGGCCACCACTGACCCCTGTTCCCAAGTGCCACATCCACACATCTGCTAAATCCCTCCAGGGCTGGTGACTCCAACACAGCCCTGGGCAGCTGTGCCAGGGCTGGACAACTCTTCCAGGAAAGAAAGTTTTCCTTATATCTAACCTCAACCTCTCCTGGTGCAACTTGAGGCCGGTGGTGAGCTAAATTTAGATGATTTAATAAGAAAAAACCCAGGATTGCACAGGGTTAAACCTCTGGGAAAGCACATGCTGCTGCCTGGGAAAGGATCTCACCGGCCTCAAAATGGACATTTTTGGTTTTCATGTCCTGTTCTATATTCTCAGGGGCAGAGGTGGGGTTTGGTTCCCTCCAGAAAAGGATCAGGTTTCATCTTAGCACTAGTTTATTTTTTATTTTCTCTCGCTTGTCTTAAGGTTCTTTGTGCTGAGATTGGATTGGAGCTGAAGCTTAGATTTTTAAGGGAAAACTTACAGCACCTGTAAACCCCCACCAGCAGCACTGGGAGCAGTTTTCTGAGAATTCTGGAATGGTTTGGGTTGGAAGGGACCTCAAAGCTCATCCAGTTCCACCCCCTGCCATGGGCAGGGATACCTCCCACCAGCCCAGGTTGCTCCAAGCCCCGTCCATCCTGGTCTTGGACACTTCCAGGGATCCAGGGGCAGCCACAGTTACTCTGGGCAACCTGGGCCAGCCCCTCCCCACCCTCACAGCCAGGAATTCCTTCCCAACATCCCATCTCTCCCTGCCCTCTGGCAGTGGGAAGCCATTCCCTGTGTCCTGTCCCTCCATCCCTTGTCCCCAGTCCCTCTCCAGCTCTCCTGGAGCCCCTTTAGGCCCTGCAAGGGGCTCTCAGCTCTCCCTGGAGCCTTCTCTTCTCCAGGGGAACCCCCCCAGCTCTCCCAGCCTGGCTCCAGAGCAGAGGGGCTCCAGCCCTGGAGCATCTCCGGGGCCTCCTCTGGACTCTCTCCAGCAGCTCCACGTCCTTGTGCTGTTGTTCCCAGGGCTGGGGCAGCTCTGCAGGGGGGTCTCACCTGAGAGGGCAGAGCAGAGGGGGACAATCCCCTCCCTCAGTCTGCTGCTTGAGAAATTTCATGTCTTTTCCCCCAGACATTAAACCACAACTTCTCCACACAAAAATGGACCCCGAGGGACCAAGGGACTGGAGAACCTGGCCCAGCTCTGCCTCTGGCATGGATTTGGGTGGTGCTGCAGAGATATCCCACCTCCTGTGTGTCCACTGTGTCCAAGCCAGCAGAGCTTTACCAGGGCAAGTTGCTCCATTTTTGTGCAGTATTTGGAACACTGGGGGGTTCCAGACCCCTGAATTCCAGAGGATCCTGGAAATCAACGGCACTTTTTTTTAGAAGGTCCTGCAAGGTTTGATCTCTCCCTGGGACACAGTGGAGAGCAGAGCAGAATGACAACTTCTTCCCCCAGGCTGTGTCTGTGTAACAGTCATGAAGGCTCAGTACCAGAGCAACCCACAGATATTCCTGTCTGACTTTCCTGGGAGCTCACTGTCCTCATGAAGGTCTAATTTCTTCAGCCACACAGGTTGGCTGTGCCCACTGAAGCAGCTTCACTGCAGCAACTGCCCTGAAGATGCGACTTTTTTTCTCCTAAAATTCCCCTGCCAGGGAGAAACAGCCACTTCTCACTCACCTTGAGCACTCAGCTCTCCCTGGCCATGGGATTCTTGGCTCCAATTCCTTCAGGCCAGAGGATTTCCCATTGTCCTACAGTCCTCACCAAGGTTTGCTGCAGGGAAGTTTATCATTTTTCCTCCCTCCCTCTTTGCTTCAAGCTTGGATAGACAACAAACATCTCAGGTCAGTGAATCGTGCTCATAAATCAGCACAGGAGCTCTGGGGTCACTGAGCAGAGCCAGGGGTTGTACCTGTATGTCCATACAGGGTGCTGGTGCTGTAAACCTGTAGCATTTCATGGATGTGCCACCAAAATGATGATCCAAGCGCTGCAATGACATCCATGATGCTCTCTGCATCCCTGTGCTGGTCCCACCTGCTGCCCTGTTTGGCCCTGCTGTGTTTTCCTTCTTGTCCCGTTGCCCAACCCAGGCCCTGGGAGGTGTCACAGGGGTGTCCCCAGTGAGAGCCGGGCTGGTGTCACAGGGGTGTCACCCGGGACAGAAGGGCTGGTGTCACAGGGGTGTCACAGGGACAGCAGGACTGGTGTCACAGGGGTGTCCCCAGTGACAGCAGGGCTGGTGTCACAGGGGTGTCACCTGGGACAGCAGGGCTGGTGTCACAGGGGTGTCACAGGGACAGCAGGGCTGGTGTCACAGGGGTGTCACAGGGACAGCAGGGCTGGTGTCACAGGGGTGTCCCCAGTGAGAGCCGGGCTGGTGTCACAGGGGTGTCACCAGTGAGAGCTGGGCTGGACGGGGGGGAGAGGAAAAACACATTGGAAAGGACAGGTCTGAGGTATCATCCTTGTTTTCTTCTTCATGGAGGAGGACCCCCCAGTACCAAAACATCCCTCCACTTCCACTGGCACAGCAACACTGAGTCCACAGGGATTTCCTCCAGTGCCTGGCCCGGGAGCTGCCTCACAAGGAGCCAGGAGATGTTGAGCTGCATCCTCTGCTCCCCAAACCCATATTCCCACACCGGTGATACCCACCCCGTGGCCCATCCTGGGATGCTCCCATCCCCCTTTGCAGGACATGTTTTCCCAGCCATGTGCAAGGCCCACCCCCCTGTCCCTCCCATGTGCCAGGCAGGCTGAGCTGCATTCAGCCCCGGGGCCACCCCGATGTGTCACTGCAGAAAGGTCACCCCAGCTCTCCTTTCCCCGCTGGCCTGGTGCCCAGGGGAGAGTGTGGCATTACATAACCCAGCCTTATCAGGTCCTCCTGCATTGGCAGGGCAGCTACACCTCTGATTATGATTATTTCCTGAAAACAAGCAGCTCTGCAGCCCCCTCAGAGCCCCCCTGTGTCGCTGCCCTGTGGCCGAGGCCGAGGTGGAGACGATGCTGCTGCTTGGTTGCTCTCCAGATCCTCCAAGCTCCCACAAGGCCAATCCTCTCTGCTATATTTTCCTTTCCCGATGTATTTTCCTTTCCTGGCAGCTGCTGATACCAAACCTTGAACCTGAGGAGCTGCAAAAGCAGAGCCAGGAGAGGTGGAACGATGGCAGAGTGGAGAGCAGGGAAATAAATTGTGACAGACAATAAAGAACAATACAGGCTGTGATACTCCAGAGCCCTCAGCAAGCAGGACAGGGAGGGGAATAGTCAGGGAGGGGGTTGATGTGCTGGGCTTGGTGCCCAAAGTCCCTCAGGGTGATGGGCACAGAGGTGGGAGTGAGTCCTGCTGCAGGATTGGGCTCTGCATCTGCAGCTGCCAGCACAGCCCTTGTGTTCATCGTTGTGTCACACCTTCCTCGGGGCTCTTCTTGGTCTCCTGAGCTCCCCAGCCTGATCAGAGAATCCCAGAATGTGCTGATCTTGAAGGGACCCCCAAGGATCATCCAGTCCAACCCTCAGCCCTGCACAGACAGTCCCACCCTGTCCCTCAGAGCGCTGTCCAAACCCTCCTGCAGCTCTGGCAGCCTTGGGGCTGTGCCCACTGCCCTGGGGAGCCTGGGCAGTGCCCAACCAGCCTCTGGGGGAAGAACCTTGCCCTGAGATCCAACCTGAGCCTGCCCTGACACAGCTCCAGCCGTTCCCTGGCTGCTGTCCCTGGTTCCCCCAGAGCAGAGCTCAGTCCCTGCCCCTCCTCTGCCCCTGCCCAGGAATTGGAACTGCACTGAGGTCTCCCCTCAGTCTCCTCTGCTCCAGCTGAACACACCAAGTGCCCTCAGTGTCCTCCCACGCCTTCAAATCCAGGCCCTTCCCCATCTCTTTGCCCTCCTTTGGACACTCTCCAATGACTCAATCCCTTCCCTCCACTGTGTCCCCCCAAACTGCCCCAATGTTGAGGTGAGGCCGCCCCAGGGCAGAGCAGAGCAGGACAATCCCCTCCCTGATGCCCCAGGACAGGGTTGGCCCTCCTGGCTGCCAGGGCACTGCTGACTCAGGGACAACTGGCACCACCAGGACCCCCAGGGCCCTTTCCCAGCCCTGCTTTCCAGCCTCTCATTCCCAGTCTGTCCATCCATCTGGGGTTACCCCATCCCAGGGACAGAATCCGGCACTTCCCCTTGTTGAACATCCCGTGGTTGGTGATTTGTGGCCGATCCCGTGATGTTCCTCCAGGATCCACCCCAGGAACACGACCTGGTGGGAGCAGAGCTGCTGCAGACACTCACATTCCCAAACCCTCTGGAGAGGGAGCCCAGACCTGTCCCTCAGGAGCAAAACTCCAGCACACCAGCAGCCCTGGATTACTTTGTGCAGAGTGAGGAAAAACAAACATTTGACTTCTTAATTAACATCCTTCAACCCTCAAACACGCCAGGCAATTATTCCTTCTGTATGTCACTCAGTCTAATGATTAGTTCATAACAAAAACCATGCTGGTCTGTAGCCTTCAAAGCCAGGAAGCAGATTTTGGAGTTAATCTCCTTTCACAACAAAACATGTCTGTGTTTATTCTGGGACAAAACCATTGGGAACGAATGGGCCTGAAAAGGGCAAGTAATTTTATTTTTTGTATGGGATTTTTAAAATAGGTTTTTATTAAGAAAAGTAAATAACAGAGGAAAATGCTTTGAAATATTGCCTGGAAGGCAGGTGGGGTAGGGCTTTGAAAGCAGAAGCCCTTGAGCTGCAGAGCAGAAGTTAAATGCTGTGCCACCCTCACCCCACCACAAGGTTCTCCTGCCTCCTTCAGCATTTCTCTGTTCTCTTGCTCTCATTTGGAGCTGAGCTTCGAATTCATCAGGGTTGCCCACGAATCCACAATCTCCCTGAGCAGAGTTTTGGGCGGTTCCTGTTGGTCCTGGGGTGGTTCAGCACAGGCAACACTGAACTCGTGCCAGGCTCTGGGCTGCCCTCCCAGCTGGCATCACCCCAGGGCTCAGAGCCCTGCTCAGCCTGCAGGGGCAGAGGAGACTGAGGGGAGACCTCAGTGCAGTTCCAATTCCTGGGCAGGGGCAGAGGAGGGGCAGGGACTGAGCTCTGCTCTGGGGGAGCAGGGACAGCACCCAGGGAACGGCTGGAGCTGTGTCAGGGCAGGCTCAGGTTGGATCTCAGGCAAAGGTTCTTCCCCCAGAGGCTGGTTGGGCACTGCCCAGGCTCCCCAGGGCAGTGGGCACAGCCCCAAGGCTGCCAGAGCTGCAGGAGGGTTTGGCTGCTCCTCTGGGGCACAGGGGGTGACTCTTGGGGCTGGGCCTGTGCAGGGCTGAGGGTTGGACTGGATGATCCTTGGGGGTCCCTTCCAGCTCAGTATGTCCTGGGATCCTGGGATCTCTGGGCTCCCTGCACCATTCCTTTCCCAGCTCTGGATAATCCAAGGCTGCCCAAGGCTTGCTGGAGGTCAGGAAAAGCTCCCTGGAGATGTGGGTGTGAGGGAGGGGGACCTGCCCCAGCCCTGTCCCAGCCTGCAGTCGGGATGTGGGAAGCCAAGTGTTTGGAACCAAAAGCTGAGGAGCTGCTCAGTGTGTGCAGCC
This sequence comes from Chiroxiphia lanceolata, assembly GCF_009829145.1. Classification (NCBI taxonomy): domain Eukaryota; kingdom Metazoa; phylum Chordata; class Aves; order Passeriformes; family Pipridae; genus Chiroxiphia; species Chiroxiphia lanceolata. Next base: position 1,749,695 of record NC_045660.1, on the reverse strand, counting down.
CCAAGCACTAAAGTGCTCTGATTCACCCCAGGAGGGGCCTTGCACCAGGAATTGCCTTTTTTGTTCTTCAAGACTCCAATATTCCTTCCCCAGACCCCCACATCCCTATTATCTTTGAACAAGATAATCCTTTCCCATGGGAGAATGGGGAAACAAAGCCCAAAGCACTGGAGACATCAAAGTGAAGGAGCTCTGGAATTCATGATGTCTCTGACAAAATTCCTTCTCCAGAAATAGGTGGAAACGTGAGGGGAGGAACACTTTGGGGAGACATGGAGCAATTATGAAACACGTGTCTTTCTGAAGGAGGAATCACACCCTCAAAGGTAACAGAGGATTTGAGAAAGAGAAGGAAGAGACAAGGAATAAAATAAAATAGTATGCAAAAATGAAGCTGCACTGAGCAAAAGGATCAGGTCTGGACATGGTACTGCAGAAATGCAGGTGGGAAGGACAGAAAAGCCCAAGCCAGGGATGAATCAGAGCTCCAGCCCAGCTCTGGCTGCCTGGGAAGGTGCTTTCCCTCAGTCTGTGGGCCACTCACAGCCAAAGGGGCTTTAGCTGTGCCACTCCAGGGCTTCCAGAGGCACCAAAATGCCTTTTTGGTTTGGTATTTGGTCTCACTGGGTCTTGGCAGCTCTGCTAAGAAAGTGCTGCCTCTGTCCCTTATGGAATGTGATGGAGATGGAGCCTTCCCACTCTGAGCCTCCCTGCTCAGGGATCTCCTGCCTGGGAGGGCTGGGAGAGGGTTAACATCATTCCCAGGTGACAAATCCCCTGTTCCTGAGACATGTCAGAGCCAGGAACAGCTTTCCCCTGCTGCACGTGGAGTGTCTGGCAGGAGAACAATACCCAGCCCCAAAATGCCAACGCAGGTGTCACTGTGTCTCCTGAGAAACACGTCCCACCGCTCGGATTTTTCAGGAATTAATTGAAAATGTATTTGTGGGGTTTGTTGTAACGGGGGTTGCCATGACAACTGCTACAGCTACTCAGAAAACACGAGAAGGGCTCACACTGGCACTGGGGCCATCTGTCCCTTCCCTGGAGGGGCATTTGGAAGCTCTGCCCCAGCCCCCATGAGCCAAATCATCTTTTAAGCCTTTAGAAGTGCTGGGTACTATTTATCAAAAAGCTTCTGTCCTGTCTTGTCTCTGCTCTGACACGATAATTTCCTCTCTATCGGTGCAAATTAAATTCTAATGAGGAAGCCTGGCATTTCCCTGGGATGGAGAGCTTTGCTTCCCTCACAGGCACAGAAGAATCGAGCCCTTTGTGGAGGCAGGAGGAGGGATTAAACATGAACTGAGGTGCACGAGACAAGAACACACTTTCCTTGCCTGGGTCTCTGGTGCTGCCTCCAGTTCTGGAGGGGCAGGAAGGAAGGAAGGAAGGAAAGGAAGGAAAGAAGGAAGGAAGGAAGGAATGAAAGAAAGGAAGGAAAGAAAGGAAGGAATGAAAGAAGGAAGGAACGAGGAAGGAAGAAAGGGAGGAAGGAAGGAAAAGAAGGCAGGAAAGAAGAAACGGAAAGAAGGAAGGAAGGAAAGAAAGAAGGAAGGAAAGAAGGAAGGAAGGAAGAAAGGAAGGAAGGAAAATAAGGAAGGAAGGAAGAAAAGGAAAGAAGGAAGGAAGGAAAGAAGGAAGGAAGGAAGGAAGGAAGAAAAGGAAAAAAGGAAGGAAGGAAAGAAAGAAGGAAGGAAGAAAGGAAGGAAGGAAGAAAGGAAGGAAGGAAGGAAAGAAGGAAGGAAGGAAGGAAGGAAAGGAAGGAAAGGAGGAAGGAAGGAAGGAAAAGATGGAAAGAAGAAAGGGAAGAAAGTGAGGAAAAGAAAGAAGGAAGGAAGAGAGGAAGGGCTGGGAGGGAGGGAGGGAGGAAGGAATGTAAGTGTTTTCAGCTCTGCTTTCTCTGACACTGCTGTGGAGAGGACACTCGTGGGCACAATGTCAGCTGTATATATTATATATATGTATAAAATATATAAATCTACATATTTATATACAGATTTATATAATATATAAATATATTATATAAATAGATATATTTATATAATTTTATATATATATATATCTCATGGCATCTATTGAAATGTGCTCAGGCAGGTAAAGCATTTCTCAGAAACTTCTGGTGGCCACTTAAGACCAGTAAGAAGATGTTCATTTGAGACAGCAACTCTCATAAAGGAAACTCTGGGGAGTTTTTGGGACATTGGCAAAGAATTTCTGACAAGATTTTACACAAAATAAATACAAAAAAAATTAAAAGTTGAGCATTTCTTCACCTTTTTCTGGACATTCCAAAGGAGTTGTAGTGGCTGAATGTACTGGGAATGGAGGTGGTGATCCTTGGTTTCCCTTTCCAGAGATTCAATGTCAAAATGCTGTTTGAAAAAAACCTGGGCGGGGTTTCCCTGTTTGGTTGGGGTTTTTTGGGTGGTTTTTTGTGTGTGGATTTTTTTGTTTTTGTTTTTGTTTTTTTTTAAGTTGTGACTTAATGTGATATTATTGCAATGAAAAATGATGTCTTTGTTTGCTCATTTGAGTGCTCCTCCTGCACGGGGCAGCTTCCCACAAATATTGGGGAAACCAAACCACCACTCCCATCAAACCAACAGTGGGTTTTGGCAGCTCTTTGGTTTCTCCTCTGGCCTGTGGACATGTTGAACTGTTGTTCAGAGCTGCATTTCTGTCCATCCCAGCTTGTTTACAGGCTCAGCAGCAGTGGTGACATCCCTGAAATTCCCACCCATTCCCAGGATCGTGAATCACCTCCAGATAATCTGAACCAACCGAGTTCATCAGTCCTTGGGAAATGGGCAGTTTGGGGGCTCAGCAGATGCAGGGGTGAGATCTGCCCCTGATGGTCTCAAGAAAGAGGAGCAGGGGACACCTGTTAAATCACACCTGCTCTGATGATCCCAGAGGTTTTTTCCAACATAATTGATCCTGTGGTTCTCTAAATGTTTCACTCTGTGGGCTGAGGGAAGGCTTGGGAGCATCTTCACCAACATCCCACCCTGCCTGAGGGTTTCAAGGCACAAATCTCATATTTAAGATCTCATTGTCTATAAAATACCTGGAAACATGAAAGTTTAGTTATCTTAGGAATGCAGGCCTTTATTCACACCATCCATGCCTGGGGGGGACACTCCAGGCAGGGACTTTCAGTGGAGCATCTGTGTCTCCAACTTCTTCCTTGTAGCTGGAGGAAAATCAAACCTGATCATCTTTGAGGAATAACTCTGGGATCAACTTCCTGGGTTCTCATTTTCCTAAGGCTGAAAACAGCTGAATTTTGAAAATCACTTGCATGCTCAGCATTGCCATATTAAATTCAGTTTTCTTCACTCCTGGCTTAAAAATATCTCTGAGGAACTGCAGGAAAACTGCAGAGGACTCAGAGAGCCAACTTCTCTTAGAGGTGCTTTGTCCCAGGTGACAAGATCAGTTTGTGTCTTGCTCATTCCTGAGTCAACCCTTCCCACAGCCACCACTCTGGATGGTGTTCAGAGCTGAGGAGAAGATTTAAGAAGTGTTAAGAGTTGCATTGAGGGAGAAGCTGGTGGGAGATTTGGGAAGGCAAACTGGTGGATGTGGTGGGAAGTCCTGAAGGGGCTGAGCCAGGATGCAGACGTTGTGTGTGAGAAAGATCCCAGAGCGGCAGCAAGAGGAGAGTAAACATGTAGGAGCCACGTGGATGGAGAATCATGGAATCAGAGACTGTTCTGAGTTGGGAGGAACCCACAAGGATCATCCATCCAACCCCTGGTCCTACACAGACACCCAACAATCCCACCCTGTCCCTCAGAGTGTTGTCCAAACCCTCCTGGAGCTCTGGCAGCCTTGGGGCTGTGCCCACTGCCCTGGGGAGCCTGGGCAGTGCCCAACCAGCCTCTGGGGGAAGAACCTTTGCCTGAGATCCAACCTGAGCCTGCTCTGACACAGCTCCAGCCATTCCCTGGCTGCTGTCCCTGCTCCCCCAGAGCAGAGCTCAGTCCCTGCTCCTTGGGAGGAGCTGCAGCCCCTGACGGGCTCTGCCCTCCCTCCTCCTCAGACTCCATCTGCAGCCAAGGGACAGGAGCAGGGATCCCTTGGGGGCTTTTCAGCCCAAAACTTGTCATGAGGAAGAGGAACAGGATGGGACAAAGTTGTGCTTCACTGCAGCAACAAGCCCAGCCAGGTGGGTGTTTCCCATGGAAAGGGAAGCCATGGACACCCCATCCCCTTGTGCAGCCTGGGAGTTCCAGTCCAGGGTCAAGCTGCAGCTGCTCCCAAGTGACCCCCAAACTCAGGGGTTCTGCTTCTTTTTCCCCCACTTTTACCATCTCTGCTGGTGGGCCTGGACCTGAGGAAAATCTCCCACATCCCCCAAAATCCCAGAGGAAGGAGACAGAGCTGAGCTGGTTGGTTGTGATGGTGGGACACACCATCCAAGAAGGGTTTTGGACAGGGAATCTGAGCCTTCTGGGGCACCCCAAGCACAGTCTAAAATAGGGAATGGAACACACAGAACTGCAAAATCAGGAAAGCAAACTTCACCTGGGTTATAATATCTCTCTGATGAATTTTAACAGTGCTTTATTTATTTACTTTTCTTCCTCTTTCCTGCCTTTCACTCTCTGTGGGCTGGACAATCACCTCATAAGCTTGTGCTGTTGCAAGCAACATAAGAAATCAATAAATACAAACCAATAATTCCCATTATCATGGACAGTCACTGTTCTAATTCCACCCCCGTGTCCCTTGGCCAGCAAAGGGACAGGAGATCTGTTCTATGCACTAACCAGGCCAAGCTGTAAAGGTTTGGGTGTCCCAGAACAAAGAGAGTTGATGCAGCAGCTGGGCAGAGTAGTTAAAAAACTTGCTTAATTTGTTCATTTTAGATGAAAGACTTGTTTAACAGCTTTGCAAAATTCAGTCAAAACAGCTTCCAGCAAGAACAGATCAGGAACAGACCTCAAGCAGTGCCAGCTCAGCTCTTTGTCAGGTGAAGGTAAACAGAAACAATAACATAATCCTCTGTTTCAGGAGATAAATCATTCAGTCTGCTGGATGAAGCTCTGCTGCAAATCCAGGGATGTCAAAAATCCCGGTTTCCTTTGCTTCAGCCCCCCTTTCATTCCCAGGTGAGTAAGTGCCAGTCCTTCCCAGGAGTTAAGCTGCTTTACACCAGCACAGACTCCTCATTCAGGGAAGGAAAGCCCTTCTTCTCCTGCCAGCTTCGAGTCCAGGTCTCAAGGAACAAACCTGGCACCTTCCCCTGTGGAACAGCAGTGCCTTGCTCTGCTCCTGCCCCCCCGTGCAGGTGCACAGAGCTGGCTCCGGGGGGGGGATCCCTCCTCTGGGGAACAGGCTCTGATCCTGAACTGTGCCCAAAGCCTTTCCAAGAGCACATTTGGTTTTCCCAGGGTGGAGGCCGAGTGTGCAGCAACGTCTTGGATGAGTGTGGTAGGGATTGTCCCCCTGGGACTGGGCAGTGCAGGGCAAACAAGTTTCTCCTCGTTAATCCTTGCACTGGGAAGTTGCACCGTGATGTTCACGAGGAGATCAAATAGCACAGAGCTCCTGACGCTTCTTTCTTCCCTGGAAATCACAACAAGTGAGGAAAAGCCAAGGAGGATTCTTTCCAGCCCTCTCTAACTGATGGAAAGGGAACTTGAGCCCTGAAATAATGAGAAGGGTTGTTTGAAGTCACAGAAAGTTTCTTCTTCCACTCTCAGAAATGGCATTCCCAAAAGATAAAGAAGTTCACCAAAAAAAATCATCTCCCAAAAGATGAACCACGAGGTCACTGAGTCCTGGAATTCCTCCTCTCCTCCCTCCAGGCTTCCTCCTCTCACTCCCCAGTGCCACATTTGTTCAGTTGATGTCTCTGCACCGTTGTTCCCCTGCCCTTGTTCCTCTCTGTTCCTTTCCTTTGGGATTGGTTTGCCAGGGATTTCTACCAGTTGGATGTGTAGGGCCCTTAAGAAGTTTAGCACTTCTTAAATTGGCCTGTCCCTGTCCTGCCTGGCTCACTGCAGACGTGTAACCTGCAGGTTCAGTGGGGTTTGGCTTCCCTGTGGCTCCCAGGATTGTCCCTGCCTGGGTCACGTCCAGCCCACACAGTCCTGGCCCAACCCAGGGCAGCAGAGCTTTCCTTTGGCATTATCAGTGTCCTGTAATTGTCCAGATTAAAAGCCTCGTGGGAATCAGGTGGTTCCTCTCGTCCAAAGGGACAAACTCTGTGCCTGTGGACAGCAGGGCATGGACTCCACACCCCGGGGGCAGCTCTGAGGGGTTTGGTGCTCCTCACACGGCCAAAGGCAGGGTAGAGTCCCCAACATCAGGACTCTACCACTTTTGGGTCTTCCAAGAAACTTTTAAGCAACTTCTCCAGAGAAAGTCATTATTTCCTTCCAGGAAAACATTTCTGGGACAACCCAGCAGCTGCATATCCAAGGAGGGGCAGAGTTCAATTACAGGCTTTTCTTTTTTTTTTTTTTTTCTATGATTCTTGCAAACTTTGTTTATCACTGAGATTACTTGGAACTGGCAGTCCTGGAAAGACAATGGCTCAGCCTGACCACCTTCTTCTAGGACCTTTTCCTTTCTGGGGATCTTCAGGCCTGAGTTTTATCGTGAAGTTTTGATATGAGCAGCTTCCCAAGCAAAGGATGCAAACTGCCATCCAAAGGAGCAGCTACAGCCACAGACAGAAACCTGGGGAGGTGGCAACTCATATTCCCAGGGCCACAAGAAACCTTGGAGTGAAGGCACTGCATCAAATAAAGCCCTGCTGCTCCCCCTGAGGTGGCTTTGGGTGGCAGCAGATGCCAGAGGTGACTCTGATGCCCAGACTCACGTGGGCACAACAGAGTTTACGGGTGCCAAGCTGATGCCAGAGCTGTCGAGGTTGGAGTTGGTTCCCCAAGTGCTCCTGGCTTTGTCTGAATGCCCTGAGTTCAGACAGGCTTTGTCTGCAGCCCTGGCAATGGGCTCTCCCAAAATTGTGGGGTTTTGCCTCCTCCTGTTCTGAGGTGAAGCTCTGGACTTCACGGTACCCCCTCTTTCTGAAGGGGAGTTTGTGGCAGAAGAAGATTCTTGTTTGGTTGATTTTTTTTTTGTGTGGTTTTTTTTTGTTTTATTTTTTAAGTTGTGACTTAATGTAATATTATTGTAATGAAAAATTATGTCTTTGTTTGCTCATTTTGAGTGCTCCTCCTACAGCTGGAAGTGACCCTGGAAATAAGTTGTTTGGGGTTGAAGTGGAGCCACCCACCCCCCTGTGCCTGGAGCAGGACCTTGCTACCCCAGAGAGGATCCAAGTGAAAAGCTGTCCCTGTGCTGATCTCCAGCCAGGGCTGTCCTTTGGAATTGTCCCCTGCAGGTCTGGGATTTGTTGGTGCCAATGGAGAGCAATTCCCATTCCTGAGCTCCTCTCATCCCCCCGCTCACTCCAGTGACAGTGACTGGACCCACGGGACAGGCAAGACCCCGAAATCCAAGATCTCTGGGATTTCCCCCCATCCAGAGAGAGGATAATCCACTGTCACCCCCCTGCTCCTGCCCAGGGGTCCCCAGGCCCTCAGCCAGGACAGAGACTGTGGGATGGGGGGGACAGGGAGGCAAGTGCTGGATTTGATCAGCTCCTGAAAAATTCCCAAGTTCTGTATATCCATGACAACACATGTCCCAGCTAAGGACATGCAAGGAATTTGAGGACTTTGAAATTTCTTTTCCATGCTCTGCTGATAAGGATGTATTTTTGGAACATTTCCATTTCCAAATAAGGAAAAACATTTCCATCAATAATTATTAATAACTACTACATGTTATATTTATTATAGATAATATTTATCATAGATATTTTATTATATATTATTATATACAAATATATGATTATTATATAAAGAATAATTAATAATAAACAATAAAAAATATGAATAGATGTAATATAAATATTATATAAATAATATGTAAGATAATAAATATAAATATAAAATAATATAAATAATATAATAAATATAACCATAACATATAAATATACAAAATATACAAATAATATAAATATAAATATACATTAATATAAATAATATAATAAATATAAAAATAATATATAAATATACAAGATATATAAATTATATGAATATAATATAATATAATAGTATATAATGTAAATATATTAAACAATAAACAATAAGACAAATATAATAAAATATAATATAAATGTATAAATAATAAAGAAACAATAAGATAATATATGCCTATAATAATATATAATAAAAAAATATAAATATAATGAAAAATAAACCATAAGGTATATACCTATAATAATGTATATAATAAATATATAAATATAATAATAAGGTAAACAGATACCTATAAATAATAAATATTAAAATAATAAATAATAAATAAACGATAATTAATAATTAATAATAAAATATATTTCGAAATAAGCCAATAACAAATCTGTGAATTAGCTACTCTTCTCGTCAAGAAGGAATTGTATCCCTTTTTTTTCCCAATCTCTTTGTTCCACAAGGCAAGCACAGCAATTAACCCTGATTATGTGGCTGGGAAAACATCAAGTGCAAACTTCCCTTCTGCAAAGGGCTTGGAAATCAGAGACCGAGGGCTCTGGGCTGCAGGGGCTTGTCCAAGGCCACGTGGACACCGAGGAATCTCCGTATTCCTGGGAGAGGTTTTGATTTTCTGGGTAATAAACGTTGCCTCGTGTTCCTGCCGTGCTGCGAACACATCAGCTCGTGTTGGTGTCAGTCAGGCTGAGAGGGAAGGGCTCTCCCAAAATGTGCAGTGACTCAGCTGCCGCAGGTTTGCTCAGATCAAACCAAACTGATCAAGTTTCCCCTTGGAAGAGAGAAAAAGGAGCAGGACAGAGTCGTTTATCTTGAGCTGAGAAGGCTCCTGTGCTGCCTCACGGGGCATTTTCCTGAGGGAAAAAAAGGCTGAGAATAAAGAGGGAAAGGTGCAAAACTGGTTGGGAAACTGTAATGGAGAGAGAGATTCTGGGATAGCTCTGGAACTGTGAGAAGGGAAGGTTTGGGAAAGTTTGGGAAGGGAAGGTTTGGGGAGGGAAGGTTTGGGAAAGTTTGGGAAGGTAAGGTTTGGGAAGGGAGAAGGGAGAAGGGAGAAGGGAGAGGAGAGAAGAGGGTCGGAGAGGGTCGGGTTGGGTCGGGTCAGAGAGCAGAGGATACACCTGCTGCACATGCAAGGACACATTTCCAGAGGTGTCCAGAGAACACTGCTGAAGGGTCTGGAGCACGGGTCTGATGAGGAGCATCTGAAGGTCCTGGGGTTGTTCAGCCTGGAGAAAAGGAGGCTCAGGGGAGACCTTTTCAATCTCTACAACTCCCTGACAGGAGGTTGAAGCCAGGTGGGGGTCAGCCTCTTCTCCCAGGTAACAAGTGATAGAGCAAGAGGAAATGGCCTCGAGTTGCGCCAAGGGAGGTTCAGATTGGATATTATGGAAAATTTCTTCACTGAAAGAGGGTCCAAGTGTTGGAATGGGCTGCCCAGGGCAGGGGTGGAGTCACCAGCACTGGAAGTGTTCAAACGACAAGTAGATGTGACACTTCAAGGCATGGTTCAGTGGCCATGGTGGGATTCACTCAAAGGTTGGATTTGATAATCTTGGAGGTCTTTTCCAACCTTAATGATTCCGTGACTCTAAGGTTCAAGCATGATGAGCTGAAAATGACCTTGGCCAGCTGAAAAATATGCCAAAGAAATGCAATGTTGTCTGACAAAGATTAATGTAAAGCTTGGGGTAAGAACATGGTTCTTACCCATGGGGTAAGAACAATCCTATAGATACGGGGAGAAGAACCTCTGGGTGGTTCTACAAAACACAGGAGATGATCATTGTTTGAAAACTGAACCTGTGGCAGTGATGTTGTGCCACTGCAAAAGAAAGGGTAGTTCTGCACTTCAGTGAAGATATTGAATGATGGGGAAGAGCACAGGAGAGAACAAGAAGGACCATGGGCTGAGCTGTCCAAAAATGAGAAGGTTGAGAAGGCACAACAACAATTTCCAGTGCACAAAGGACCACCAGGAAGAGGGAGGGTGGAACAGGGTCTCCATGTGCAGGGCAGGCAGGACAACACATAACAGGGATGGTTTAGGAAAATAAACTAATGCTGGAGGATTTCTGGGCCCAGGGAATTGTCTGGGGTGGCCCTGGTACCCCTTCACCAAAGGTTTGGAAGTCCAGCACAGACACAGGTCTCAGAAATAGATATTCCCAAATAAGTCTCCTCTGACAGGTGGATGGATGAAATGACATTTCAAGATCTTCAGCAGACTTGTTTTCTTTGGTTGTCTGTTAATCCCTGGCTTTGGCACAGCTCAGAGAGCACAGTTAATAATAGCCCTGCAGAGAATGGTTGGTTATTTTACCTTATTTGGTGGATCACAGCAGATCTTTCTTTGTGACAGGGAGGAAACCTTGCCTGGGAGCATGAGGGGCAGCTGCTGATTCAGGCAGGAGCCCGGGCCCAGGATTTTGGTTTCCTCCCTGGTTCTCCTGGTCCTCCTGTGCAGGAGCTGCAGTGAAACCCAGTGGGGTCATTCCCCTTTTCTGGGAGTGTTTTAGTGATCCAAGGCACCTCCTGCTGGGCAAAAATCCAGCTTGGATTAGAAAACACACTAGAAACAGCAGAAATCACAGCAGAATTAATCTTTTAGTGGAATTCAAGACTCTCAGATGCAGGACTGCGAAGAAACGAGGGGGTTTGCAGACTGGGAGGACCCTGCTTGCCAAGAAAACCTTGTGCTCACTGCAGAGCAGTGGGAAAAGATGCACTCAAGGCATCCAAGCTCATCTTTCAGGTGTATGGTCTAGAATCCCCACACCTCGGTGTAACACATCAAAATTTGGAGTCTTGGGACACCTGAGAGTGCAGCTCACACGACGAGCAACCAAGAGAGCCCAGATGCCCTCAGTGCCCAGGTATCTCACCCACCTCCACTGGTGGATCAGCCCGCAGAGCTGCTCCACAGCTTTGGGGAAGGCTGGGGGGCCAACTATACGTCCAGAGTCTCGGTGATATTGGTGTGAATCAGGAACTGTGGAGCCATGAGGGTGTGAAATGAGAGTAAAATGAGCCCCAGAGCTTTCTGCCGTGCCCCAAAGCCATCCCTGCTTCCCTGCCAGGCTCCAAGTGGGATCTCCGTGCTCCCGCTGGCACGGTGCCACCCTCAAGCCTTTCTGCTGGGATCAGCCATCCAGCAGCTCATTACTTCCAAATCATTACATTATCTCTCTCTAATCCAATTAGTCACATCAGCATGGAGCAATCCATCCTGCTTCCTCCACTTGGATGCTTAAGGAGGCAGCTCCCAACCCATTTACTGGTGTCCAGAGCACAAACCGTGGGGTGACAGGAGCCTGCTCGGGTCCAGGCAGGCAGACAGGGAGTTGTTGATGCCATGGCATGGTTAGAGGGGCAGCTGCAACGTGCAGGACCTCCAAAACTCAGGTGATTTGTCATCATTTCCGTGCTTGCTCCGTTTCCAAGGATCTTTCTCCCCCAGCTTTGGGTTAAGAGGAGAACCCTGTGGTTCTGTCTGGCTTCAAAGGCACCTTGTGGCGTCAGCAGGGCAGGGATGTGGATGTGGGACACACCAGAACTTGTGCCCAGATTCCTGTGAGAGGGGATCAAAGCCCACGGGGAACCAGCCCGATGTGAATCCATCCTGATGTGATGGATCTTCGTGTCCGTGTGTCCATCAGGACCGGGCTGGAAGGACAGCCCAGGGTTTTCTCCACAGCTGTGCCAGCGGGGAGGTCCCCTGGCCCGGGGGGTGACACAGGGGGTGCCCCAGGCTGTGGTGCTGCAGCAGAGCCTCTGCCACCCCACCTGGAGCAGGTCTGTGGGAAAAATCCCCCTTTGAAATTTAGAAAGGCGGCACAAACTCAGGGAACAAAGAAACAAGGAAGAATTTATTCAGCGCAGCGGGTCTTTCTCTCACCGAATTTCTGGCCAAAAAGACTCTTTGGGTTTAAATCTTATACATGTTATAGTTTCACAAAATCCCACCCTTTTTCAGATAAGTTCAACACATTCATTTTTGCCCAAAAAGGTTTCTTTTCTCTGCAAAGGGGCTTTCCCTTCCTTCCGATTGGCTGCGAGGCGTCTCCTGTCAGAGATGATGGCTCTTCCTTTGGTCTTAGCCCAAAGAGAGAAAAGAAACCCTGTGTACAAAATGGCCCCAAAAGATTTTAATTTTTAAGAACTTTTTCCCTTATCTGGTCAAAAAAGACCCTGATACTCAAGTCCAGTTTTTGGAACTTGGACATCTTACAACTTCATGATACACCTACATATATAAACCCCCTGTATTTTTATTTCTCATAGGCCCATTGATGCCACCCCAAGGGGCAGCAGGAGCACAACCAAGGCTGGCCCAGCATCAGAGGGTGCACGTTGAGCCCTTGGCTGAGCTCTCCTGCAGCCTCCAGCAAGGGAAGGGTTGCCCTGGGCTGAATTCCAGGCAAAGAAAACATCCTGCAGTCCATAAATGCTGGATCTGGGTGAGCCCCCAGCATGGCACAACCCCAGCCCCACCCTGGGGCTGCTCCAGGGAGCTGATTTGGGCCCCATCTCAGCCATCACACAGACATTCCCAAAGCCTTTTCCAGGGATGGCACACCTGAAACAATCCCAGACACTGGAGGGTGAAAAAGAAGCAGCTCAAGATATTTTTATATATATATAATTATATAATATAATATAATAAATAAAAATAGATAAGATATATATAAAATAATATAATAAATAATATATATTTTTAATATATATTATATATATATATATAAAATATATATTTTTTAATAGGTATCCCTACCTGAGTTTTACAATTTTTAATATGACGTGAGTCTTACCTGCCCCTTCCCAGATCCCCTGGGATCCTGTGTGAGGCCCAAATGCCCCCACCCCATCTTTGCTGGTGTTTTCACCAGATGCTCCTCGTTTCTCTGCCTTGTTGCAGGGTCTCTGCAGTCCTTCTCTGACCCTCTCCCTCCCCAGCAGCTCAGAGAAGATCCTTCAGGGCAATGGAAGTGAGAAGCTCCAGCCTGAGCAAGGAGCTGCTGGAAAAGTTCCAAGCACAACTGGGATGCTGTGAGTGCTGAAAACTGACGTGGATTCAGAGGGCAACTGGAAAAAATTCTCCAAAGAAAATACATTTAGAGTCACCTTTGACTTTAAGAAACCTTAAGAAACAACTGAACGTGGCTCTCAGTGGCCTGGTTTAGTTGACGAGGTGGTGATTGCTCAAAGGTTGGACTCGGTGACCTTGGAGGTCTTTTCCAGTCTTACCGATTGTGTGATTTCATGATTTTAACTCAACAAATCCCAGTGGCACAAACCAGTGAGGAAACGAATCTGGGGGACCATCTCCCTCTTCTCCCTGGTCACCCTCAAACTCCCACACTCTCCTCCTGTCGCAGGACGTGCCCTCGAGCCGACCCCACATCGCTTTTGTTGTGCTCTGAAGGGAAACTAAACCCAGCAGAGAGTTTGTGAGGAGCCGGGGCTGCTCTCAACAGCCTCGGGGCTGGCGCATAATGAGCTTTCAGCTGATTGTTGCTAAGTGGAAAGGCACAATTAAAGCCCGTTCGCTGCCGTGACATCACCAGTTTGGAGGAAAAGCTCTGTGCTGGGCAGGAAGGGGGCAGGAGAACCCTGCAGTTCCAGCCCGGGAATTAGAGCCCTGAAGTTACAGACCTGGAATTACAGCCCTGAAGTTCCAGAGCTGGAATTACAGCCCTGAAGTTACAGCCCTTCTGTCACCTGCGTGGTGCCCGGGGAGATGATGGGTCCTGGGAGATTTTTGTTTAAAGGGGTTGGTGACAGCCCATTTCCAACCCCAAACCCATTAATTTTCATTGAGTGCTGGAGATGTGCACGAATTCACCATAAATCACCAGAAGACAGAAAGGTGTTTGAGTGTCCACAGGAGGGTCACAAAGATGGTGAAGGGTCTGGAGGGGCCATAAAAGGAGCAGCTGAGGGCACTTGGTGTGTTCAGCTGGAGCAGAGGAGACTGAGGGGAGACCTCAGTGCAGTTCCAATTCCTGGGCAGGGGCAGAGGAGGGGCAGGGACTGAGCTCTGCTCTGGGGGAGCAGGGACAGCAGCCAGGGAACGGCTGGAGCTGTGTCAGGGCAGGCTCAGGTTGGGTCTCAGGGAAAGGTTCTTCCCCCAGAGGCTGGTTGGGCACTGCCCAGGCTCCCCAGGGCAGTGGGCACAGCCCCAAGGCTGCCAGAGCTGCAGGAGGGTTTGGCTGATCCTCTGGGGCACAGGGGGTGACTCTTGGGGCTGGGCCTGTGCAGGGCTGAGGGTTGGACTGGATGATCCTTGGGGGTCCCTTCCAGCTCAGCATATTCTGGGATTCTGTGATCTCTGACAGCTCACAGAGGTGATGATCCCTTCCATCCACGCTGAGAAAAGTTCACCCCACAACTCATGAGCTGGATTGTAAAAGACAAAGAAATGCAAAGTGAGCCCTGAATGGAGCAAATCCCAGTTCCCTTCAGGGCTGGGCACAGGCAGCTGGTGACAGGACAGCTCCCAACTGCTCTGGGGCAGCCCCAGCAGCCTCAGTGTTGGCACCTGACTGCTGTGATGGCTGAGCAGCAGCACAGAGACCCTCCAAGGTCCCTGGAACTTTGTCTGTCCTCCCTCCTCCTGCTGAAGGGGGTTGTTTTTTCCCGGGGCCATGTTTCTCCAGGGAAGGGGGGGATTCCTTTTAAACCGTGGTGGTGTTGGGTCCTTCCCGAGGCTGTGGAGCTGTTTGGAGCTTTGGAGCTGTCAGGAATTCTCAGCAGCAGTTTGGGACCAGTGTGGAATAGGCTCCCACTGGCTGGGAGCAGAGCAGGGTTGGCACTGCAGGGCACAGTCCCAGCCCTGTGAGTGTGACAGACACACACACACAGCTCCACAGGGGACTCAGGGTTTGCCTTAAAAAGCCATGTGAGCAGGGGAAAGGGTTTGGAGTGTTTTTTCATGGATCTCTGCTGAATTCCTCAGCTCATTCTCACCGAGGAGCCGCTCTCCTGGGTCACCAGGGTGCACTTGGCGTTTTCAAGCGAGTTTTTGTAACTGTGAAGTTCTTTTTCTTCTTTCTTCCTTCCTTCCCCCTGTTTTTTGAGCCTCCCTTTGCCAAGTGGAACCCCCCTCACGAGCATCTCTGGCTCCTGCCTCTAGGGCAACAGCACAAGCAGGAGATTATCCCAGCAGATGGAAGGATTTTCTTCCCCACCATGGAAAAACGACCCAAGTTTTGCAATGCAGCAAAGCCCGGGGCTGAGGGCAGCCAGCCAAACCCCATGGAAAGCAAAGGGAGTTTCCCCTCCTTTCCATGGATTTCACCCCAAGAAAAGTTGCTTCCCTGCCGTGGGTGCAAATGTCCAGAGCCCTCATGTTTTTTCCTCAGTCTCAGGGGAGATTTGCAGCTTCTCCCAGGCTGAAAACAGACTCTTCCCACACCTCTGGGTTCAGGGAGGTGCAGGCTCTGCCCTGTGCTCCCAGAGACAGCCCTTTTCTTGCAGCAAGACAATAGTTGGTCTCCCAGAACCTCTCCTGTCTCCCAGAGCCTCTCCTGGCACGAGTAAAATTGATGCTCTCAACACAAGGCTGGAGATCTGAGCCTGCCAACTCCTGTTCTTAAATCTAGTTAACCACGTTGCCCTGTTTAAATAATTAATTACACTCTCAGCTGCTGGAGAGGGGCCTCAGAAACCTTGTGCAGGGAGCTCAGTGTGGGTTTTGGGATGAGACAGTGTAAACCAGCAGAGAATGCTCAGGTGGGAAAAAGATTGGCCCGCTCTCCAGAAAAAAAGAGTAGAGGAGACTCGGTAAATATTTTCCATCCTCTCCCACCAGTGGAGTTTGGTGCTCCTGCTGCACAAGCAGCACGTGGGAGATGCCACAGGATGGGCAGGGTGGAAGAATCTGACATCCAGACTCCATCAGCTCCCAGCTGTGAAATGCCTGCTGCTCCTGAAGAATTCCTAAGGCCCCATCCATCATGGAATTCACATTCACAAAGCCACGTGGATTCCAGGCAGGAAAATGTTATAAATTCTCTTGTCTGTGTAGGACTCTTCTCACACAGAGACACACAGCAATGGAGGGGGAATTTAACCCCAAATCTGTCCCATTGCAAAGGGATCATTGTAATCCATGAGGATTCATGGGAAGGGATTCTCAGGCTCTGGCACAAACGAGTCTCTGTGGGGAGTGGAGACCATTCATCTTGAAAAGTTAAAGAAACCTGATGAGGTTCCTTAAAAACCCAATTCTTCCATGTGCATGGGGCCCAGAATTAGAAAACCACACTTGGAAAGCTGAAAGGAAGGGCAGCTTCCCCCAGGGAGGGGCTCCTGTTACATGGGAGTGAAAATCTGAAGGAAATGGAATTATCTGAGAGGAAAACAGCATTGGGAAAGCAAAGTTCCACACTTATTAGTGTGTGGGAATGGCAGGATGGAGCATCCCCAGCTCTGCTGTGGGTGACTTGGAAAGGCTGTTTCACTTCTTTTCTGCCTTTCAGAATCCTCATCTCTCTCCCAAAGATGAGTGTTGGTACCAGCAGGAACCAATGCTTGCAGAGGACAGTGGGATTCTGGGATCTGAGATCCTTGGGGGGTGTGAATGTGGATGGACAAACTCATTTCACAGAATCCCAGAATCCCGGAATGTGCTGAGCTGGAAGGGACCCCCAAGGACCATCCAGTCCAACCCTCAGCCCTGCACAGGCCCAGCCCCAAGAGTCACCCCCTGTGCCCCAGAGGATCAGCCAAACCCTCCTGCAGCTCTGGCAGCCTTGGGGCTGTGCCCACTGCCCTGGGGAGCCTGGGCAGTGCCCAACCAGCCTCTAACAGGGCACCTGGAGGGAAAGGAGCAAAGGAAAGGCAGGGAAGGGTTTTACCTCTCATTTACTGACTCGGGAGAGAGCCTTGGATCCCCCCCGAGCCTTGGTGGTCTCACATCTTTGGAGCTGGGGCCGCTGACAGGACACACAGAGATGTCCTGCAGCACCCCATGTGTCACCTCCCCAGGTGCTCAGCCACCTTCCTGCCCAGAGCCTGACACCTTGTTGGAGTTCTATCCATGAACCTCTGGTTTCTTTGGCTGCTTTTTCAATTTTGGATGAGAACAATCAGAGAGGAGCCACGGAAACTGCTGGAGCTGCCTCTGCCTGGCACGGCCCCAGTGTCTGCACTGGGGGGTGATGAGAAGCCAGATGGGGTTAGGAGTCCTTTGGGGATATTCTTGGAGGTGATTTGGTCCCGTTCCCCACTGACAGACATTCTTGGATTCCCTCTTGTGGACAACAGGCTGGTTGGCTCTGGAGAGGTAAGACCAGGGCAGGAGGAACAACTTTGGGGCCAGGAGCAAAGTGGGGTGAGACAACATGGAGTGAAAAGACACCACTGGAGCTGGACATACTCTAAATAAAACAGTCATGGCCAAGTCACCTCCTTGGGCACCTTCTACCAAAATCCTAGTGCTCCCCATGGCTCCTGCAGTACAAATACCCAGAGAGCACCAGGCTGCTCAAATTCAAGGCAAGTTTTACATTTAAGCCCCGTTTTTAAAAGAGTTATAAAGAATTAATGACTAAAAGATGTCCTGACCACATTACACATGTGTCTGTGTTAGACATGTTTTATGTGCTCATCTGAGAACGACATCAGAGCTGGTTTATAGGGAGATTTTACCCTGTTGGATTCCATCAGAAACACTAACAAACAATTATCCCTGTTTATTAACACTCTGTAAATTTATTAACACTGTGTAAAATATCTATAAATGGAACCTCAATGTATAGCATGGCCCAGAGCAGCCACCTAAATAAAAAGGCTTTCAGAGCCCCAGTCACTCCTGCAGTGGTGTTTGCGAGGCTGTGGCAGGGGGCCAGATGTTGTCAGGGCAGCTCTGGGTTTTCTCTGATATGTAGCACTGGGCTGGATGAATGCTGCTTTCTTTCCAAATTTAAAAATATTTTGATTCACAGGAGAGGCTTTGGAAACCCGGGTTGTGCAATAAAACAGCAGAGGAGCCTTCTCTGCTCTGCTCAAACCCCGCTGGGGGGTTTGAATGTGCTCCCTGTCTCCCACTCCTGAACTCAGGGCTTTTCCCTCTCACAGGAGGAGCTCTCCCTGGAGCAGGAGCAGGAGCAGGAGCCCAGCCTGAGCAGGATTGAGCTCAGAGTTGGTCACCAGAAGCAGAGAGAGCTGGGAGAGCTTTGTAAGCTGTGAGATCTTTGTAAGCTGAGCCCAACTTACGCAAGTGCCGAATTGCACGTCAGGCTCCATCTCTTGCAGCTGGTACTTCCTTAACAGTCAAGCTCCAGCCTGCAAAGGGCTGAGCTCTGTGGCCTGGGAGATCTTTGGGAGCTGTGGGAATGCTCAGAATATTTCAGCTCCCCTCACTTCCCCTGCAATCCCAGCCAGGAGCCCTCCTGTGAGTGCAAACACAGTGCGGGGCTGGGCTTGGTGGGGCTTCCAAGGGACCTTGAGCTTCTCTTCCCAAACCACTGAGATTTTATCACATTATTCCTCTGGAAAACAGGCAAGAGAGGCTGATCCAAGGGGGAGAAGCACCACCTCACTGGCAAATAGTGTGCCAGATTCTCCAGTTCAAATATTCACCATCTTTTTGTCTTTCTTAGTTCAGTTCTGTCCCTCTCCTGATAGTTCAGACTCACTAATTCCATGTATTCAGTGGTGGGTTTTCTGAAAAATGTCCAGGTGATTTATGTGATCGTGTTGTGGACAGAAAAACACCCCGTGATGATCCAAAGACACAGCATTTTTGTGTTTCAATATGAAGCAGAGAATTACTTCTATTTATAGAGAAAACAGCTCATGATTCCTAAATAGTGTTTGGCAAATTCACATTCCCATGGTGTCTCCTTCCCTGCCAGCATTTCACATGTACACAGCACTATAATTTAGAAACTCAGTGACCCTACACATTTGATTTTGCTTTGCCATCATTTTACCCTCTTGTTCCAAGAGCAGGAATTTCCTGCCAGCTCCTGCAGAGCTGAGCCAGGAATGAGCATGGACACATTTCTTGCTTTCTTTTTTCCATTTTCTTATTCTCAGCCATTTCTAGCAGCTCTTCCTCTCCCAGCAGCCACATTAACAATTAATAAGAGAGCAGAAGCAAGGAGAAAAATTGACAATAAATTTCCTTCAATTGGACAGGAATGTTGCCAGGGATCCTCCTGCCTATTTTCTATCTGTTCTCAGTGAGGCTCTCCCCCAGTTTGAGGGCAGCCCTTGATCCATGGACCTCCAGGATGCTCATCTTGACTCCATCAAGGCTTTTGGTGTCATCTACACATTGGATCAAGGCTGAACCAACGTGGAGCACAGAGCTGAAGCACAGAGCAGGGTTTTATTGCAAAAAAAAAGCATCTGGAAACCTTGAAAGCAGCCCAGGTTGTGTGACATTTACTGCAGCAGGAAGTGCCACCAGGTGGGAATGGGCAGATGGTCCATCATCCTGACAGCTTTGGCCTGGAAATAAAGCCCTGATTGATGCTCGAGGCTTCTTGAGTGAGGCAGAGCATCCTGGCTCCCTGCTGGACTCCACAAAGCTGTGGCACCAGGCAGAGCCTCAGGTGTGGCTTTGAGCAGGTGACTTGAGCCCTCATGTGTGGTGTGACCCTTGGCACCACTGACAAGGTGTGGGCAGCCTTGTTCCAGTCAAATGTGTCAGAGAAATGAATCCCAGCACCACAGAAAAGCACCAAACCCATCTCATTTCATCAGGGAGTGTTTTCATAGAATTGTAGGATAGTTTGGGTGGGAAGGGACTTTAAAGATCATCCAGTTCCACTCCCTGCCACAGGCAGGGACAGCAGGGACACCTTCCACCAGCCCAGGTTGCTCAGAGATCCATCCACCCTGGCCTTAAACACTTCCAGGAGCAGCCACAGCTTCTCTGGGCAACCTGGGTCAGGGCCTCCCCACCCTCCCAGCCAACAATTCCTTCCCAATATCCCATCTCTCCCTGCCCTCTGGCAGTGGGAAGCCATTCCCTGTGTCCTGTCCCTCCAGATCCTTGTCAATAATCTCTCTCCACCTTTCCTGTAGCTCTCCTCAGGTCTTGGAAGGTTGCAATTAGGTGACCCCAAAGTCTTCTCCAGGCTGAACAATCCCAGTTCTCAGCCTTTCCCATACACACCCACAGAAGTCCAAAGCCAGAACCTCCACTGTCAAAATCCACGGTTCCAACCACTTCATTAGAGAAAAATCCCACCTGTGGAAGGGACTCCAAGCAGCCCTGGCAGTGGGAGTGTGAGAAAAATTTCTCCCTTGAATTTAGAAAGACAGAAAAACTCATGAAACAAAAAGAAAGAATTTATTCAGTGCTGGGTCCGGTCTCACACCGAGTTTTCGGGGAGAAAAGACCCTTTGGGTTTAATTTTCATACATTTTATAGTTTCACGAGATCCCACCTTTTTCAGACAAGTTTAATATATTCATTTTTACCTAAAAAGGTTTCTTTTCTCTAAAAAGGGGCTTTCCTTTTATTCTGATTGGCTGCAAGGTGTCCTCTGTCAAGGATGGTGGATCTTCCTTTGTTCTTAGCCCAAAGAGAGAAGAACCCCTTTTGGACAAAAATGGCCCCAAAAGATTTTAAGAACACTTTCATTTCTCTTATCCAGCCAAACAAAGACCCTGACACTCAAGTCCAGTGTTTTTGAACTTGGATATCTTACAACTTTGCCATACACCTATAAAAAATTGTATTTTTATTTCTCATGTCATCACTGTTCGTGTCTGGGATTGCACAGGGTGGGTTTGCTCCTCTGGGAAAAGTGGCCCAGGGTCTGCCCTGTTGGATCTGACCCTTCTTTTTTCCCTCACTTGCAAGATCCCATCTGTGAAGGGGGAGCAATTAGGTGTAATTAGTGCAAGACCCTCATTAACACTTGTTTTGGGTGGGGAGGCAGCTGAGCAGCTTCTAGAAAATAACTTCACCCACCTCCTGCCTGAATCGTTGTCACATATTTCAAATGTGGGTTTATTGGCATCAAAGAAACAGAATAATTGTGCCCTGGGTGTCTTGGGAAGGAGGAATTCAGCACTGAGCAACTCCATGAGAAATGGGATGGAGAGAGGTGTTGGTGCCAAGTGAGTTGTTTGGATCAGGCTCCATCAACCTCCATTTTACAGCCTCTTGTCACAAAGTGACCTTTTCCTTCAGCAGAACAGACAAAGGGAGAGCAAGAAATACAACTTCCCCAGTGTGAGAGAAAAAGAGAAGGAAAACAAGAAACATTTCTTGGAAATCCCTTGTTTTCCTGATGCCCACAATTGCCCCTGGCAGAACTGCTGGGGTTTTCTTTCTAGTCAGGCATTTTCCCTGGGTTATAAATACGTTATAAAAGCACCAGATCATAAAGTTTACAAGTTCTGTGAGGGCTGACCCACTGTATAATTACCCTGGTTTTGCTCTCAGCCATTGCTGTCTTCAACTGTTACTCTGTAGGAGCTGATGGGCAGCAGGACCAGCCAGAAAAATCAAAATAAAAGCAAGAAAAAGGAGGTATCCTGGTATGTGGTGGCTCAATTCCACATAAACACTGCTGGGATCAGGCAGGAGAGCTGGAATGCTGCAGGACTTGGGGTCAGAGTGAAAATCCCCTGGTTTTCACATTCATACACCCCAAACCACAACAGCGCAAGTTTCCCATCTTCAGCTTGAAACCTCAGAGATTCCACAGCCAAAAATGGGACAACTGACAAACAGGAACTCCAGGCAGGAGCTGCTGTTGAAAGACTGGGCAGAAAAGGAAGGAACTGAAATATTTCCAAATGGAGAAACACGTAAAAGCTTCGCTGCCGAAGACAAAGATGATGTTTGCTGTTACCCCCAGCAAATGTGCCCCACTCAGCACTCTCTCCTTTATCACAGTCGCTTTAGTGGTGTTGAGCCAGGGCCAAAATGAGGTCAAAAATTCACAGATTTGCTTTCCAGACCAGGCTGTTCTCCCAGTGTGACAGAGATGTGCCTTCCTGCAGACAGAGGCACCAGCAGAGGGAGGATTCGCTGTTCCCTCCTCAGTTTTCCATCCCAGAATCACAGGATGGGTCAGGCTGGGAAGGGCCACAGTGGCTCAGCTGGTCCCACCTCCATCCAGGGCCATCCTATGAGAAATAAAATATGGGTTTTCATAAGCATATTGCCAAGTTGTGAGATATCCAAGTTCCAAACTAGACCTGGGTATCAGAGTCTTTTTTGGTCAGATAAGGGAAATACAAAAGTTCCTAAAAATTAAAATCTTTCTGGGCCATGTGGAAATTTCGTACACAGAGGTTTCTTTTCTCTCTTTGGCCTAAGAACAAAGAAAGATCCACCATTTTTGACAGAGGACGTCTCGCAATCAAATGGAAGGAAGGGAAAGCCCCTTTTCAGAGAAAAGAAACCTTTTTAGGCAAAAATGAATATATTAAACTTATCTGAAAAAGGGTAGGATTTTGTGAAACTATAAAATGTTGAAATTTAAAACCAAAGGGTCTTTTCTCCCCAAAAAACTTGGAGTGAGACTGGACCCAGAGTGCTGAATAAATTCGTTCTTTTTGTTTCACGAGTTTTCACTGTCTTTCTAAATTCAAGGGAGAGATTTTTCTCACAATCCCACAGTACATGGCACAGCAGATGAGGGTGGACATAGAAAATAACTCCCTTGTAGAAGCAGTTACTTACAAAATAATGATGAAAGGAAGTGATAAACACATCTCAGAGTGCCCAGGCTGTGACAGTCACTGCTGGGGGGGATGAGCACAGCAGGCTGGTCCCTCAGCCCTGTGGTGCTCAGGGATCTCCTCACCTGCACCTGGGGAACCTTCCCTGGGAGCCAACAAGCCCCTTCAAGTGGTTCCAACAGTAGATCCCACAGGCTGTTTCTGTGGCAATAATGAAGGAGTCGATATTTCCAAGGCCCTGGCACCTGGATTTTCCCAAACAGGATTCTGAAGCTAAAGCAGACTGAGCCCTTCCCCCAGACCTGGCTGAGCTGGGCTCCCACCCCCACACAAGAGCCTCAAATTCCAACCAGACACAAAACTTGACCCTCTCGAGGTGCCCCTGCCTTTGCAGACCTTTCTGGGCAAAGAGCAGGGTGGAGCTTTGCTTTCCCAGGATGGGTCAGGTTGGGAGGGAGCACAGTGGGTCACCTGCTCCAGCAGGGCCATCCCAGAGCACCTGGCACAGGATTGTGTCCAGAGGGGTCTGGAATGTCCCCAGGGAGGAGACTCCACCCCCTCTCTGGTCTCTGTTCAGTGCTGGGTCACTGCCCAGCAAAGAAGTTCTTCCTCCTGTCCAGGTGGAGCTTCCTGGGCATCAGTTCCTGCCCGTTCCTGCTGGGCCATTGCTGGGCCCCCCCAGCAGAGCCTGGTCCCTCCTCTGCCCCCTTCCTGCAGCCCCTGACACAGCCTGGGGAGGGCCCCTCTCAGGCTCTGCTCTGGAGGCTGAGCAGCCCCTCATCCTCTTGCTAATAATTTATAAAATTTTATAATTTATTAAATAAATCGAATTCCACCTCCTAATGAAAACGCCCTTTGAAATTTGAGGCAGAAGAGCCACATTTTGGTAAAGTTACAACAGGTAGAGGTTTACAATCAGGGTCTCTGAACAATTCCAGCCACGAGGGTGCCACCAGCCCCATCCTTAATAAATTGTCCCAGGCTGGGTGTAAGTTTAATTCAGTATGTAATGTGCTGCATCTATAGGAACAGGATGTTTCACAGAGCCATCAGAGATCTCCACGGTGCTATTAAACAACCAAATAGCCACGAAATCAAAGTCAAGCCCAGCCTGTCAGAGCCTGATGCAGCATCCATTGAAAGGAAGAGTAACTCTTAATTAAGGAGAGTGGATGGGGAAGCTGATCCTGCAGCTCAGCCCAGCAATGAACCCAGGAAGGGCTTAATTTTATGGGTGGATTTAAATGCTGCAGCTTCAGCGGGCCATTAGCACGTGTTTAAGCGTCTCTGCAGCAGATAAATGGTTGCAAGCCCAGGCTTAAGTCCTCTGCTAAACTGCTGCCCTGGAATGATGATTCGGGGAGAAAGAAGGATGTCGGGCTTGCAAAGCAGCAGGATCCTTTTGATGTCTCCGTGTCCTCCAAAGGCATCCCACGGTGGGGAGGTTCTATTAGGTTTGACATATTAGAGCTGTTACGGGGCTGAAGAAGCTCGGCTTTGGTCTTAATGAGGCCTTTTAAATGAAAAACAAACGCTTAGCTTCACATTTTATGTCACAGAACGGCTCGGAGGTTGGAAAGAGACCCGTGAATCTTAATTTTAGAGCTGCAGAGCAGGATTTCATCCTTCCCAGCCGAAGTTTTAGAGCTCTCCAGTGTAAGGAAAACGCTGCTATTTTTATTTACGCTTTAAAATAATAGCGAGGCTTTGGGGAATGGGGCCATTTTTCAACAGCACAACATTTGCAACTCCTTGCAAATGTGCTGCTTCCACAAATCAATTTTGCAGCACAAAAAATGTCCCCTTTGATCCACGTTTGAACAAGTTTCTCCCCAGAAATCTGGGGCTCACACCCTCCTCTCACTTTGTTAACAAGTTTTGGGGCTGGGAAGTTTTTAAGGTCATGGAAGGTTGTTTGTTGGGCATTTTGGGTTTGAATCCCTGTTCTTCCTGGCTGGTGGGTGAGTGAGGAATGGCACAGACTCCATCCAATAACAATGGGTTAAATAAAGCTCCTGGGAGCTGCAGTGGATCCCCAAAAGCAGAAACCAGGGATTTGCATCAAACTGGATCTTTGATGGACGAAACTGCAAATACGAGAAAGGAAGATGAAGGGGTTGGAGCAGCAGGAGGGGCTGAGGGAGCTGGGGGGGCTCAGCCTGGAGAAAAGGAGGCTCAGGGGGGACCTTCTGGCTCTGCAACCCCCTGACAGGAGGGGGGAGCTGGGGGGGGTCGGGCTCTGCTCCCTGGGAACAAGGGACAGGAGGAGAGGGAACGGCCTCAGGCTGTGCCAGGGGAGGCTCAGGTTGGATATTGGGAAAATTTTTCCATGGAAAGGGTTGTCCAGCCCTGGAAGGGGCTGCCCAGGGCAGGGGTGGAGTCGCCATCCCTGGAAGTGTCCATAAATCATGCAGATGTGGCCCCTGGGGACGTGGCTCAGTGGTGACCTTGGTGACTTGGGTTGACTTGGTGATCTCAGAGGGCTTTTAGAACCTTGATGATTCCATAATTCTTAGATGTGCCTGTCTTTGGACAAACTGAATTTTGGGCTGGGAAACTGCCTTTAACTCATTTTTAGGGGCTTTATCCATCTTTTTTTCTGTTGGCAGCCATTAATGTTTTAAGGACGAAAAGCACTGAGAGGACAAAGATCCAGGGAGCTGCTGGGGAAGGTGGGCATAGGGTGGTCCTGCCCCCCTTCCCCTGCTGAGCTGCTGGTGTATTTTGAGCAGAACAAAGCCCATGGAAGTGAAGGGCTGAGATTTGGGAAGGCCCTTGAGGAGGAGCAGGGAGGGAGACACCAGGTCAGGTTCCTGTTTTATCCCTACTCCAACGACTTTGAGTTTCCTGCTGCCTCAAAAACCACCTTTGGAGATGTTGAGGTGAATTCCTCAGGAGGGAAATGCAGGAAATGCTCAAATATTTAAATCACCTGAAACCAGAAGAGGTTCCACTTTGGCTCTCACAATCTAAGAAAAAAAATAAATTGCAGTTTTCAAAATAAAAGAGATTAAATAAATATCATGTAACCCATTAATATCTAAGTTACAGCCCTGCTGCTTCTTAGCTGAGCAACAAACACCTCATTCTCTTCATCATATGGAATCACAGAAACAAAGGCACTGATTTATATTGTTCAAAATTGGATTTAGGACTCATTCCTGCTGGGACTTCAGGGAATATTCTCTTGACTGTACATGGATTTTCATCCAGGAGGAAATAACCTGGTCTCTAGTAAATACCCAAAAGAATGGGAATCCTGCCAGGAGATTTAAGATGTTATAGGGTTGCTGCTCTTTTTTCTTTTTTTTAAACTTGTAAATAGAGACATCCTAAAGTGCTCTTAAAGCTGCTTTACAACAATTAAGAGGGAGGTTTTAAGAGCCCACAGTTGCAGGATGTCAGCCTTGGCACTTTAAGTGAAATTAATAAGTCTCCCAATCACAGACATCTTCCTGCTGGAAAAGCAAGTGAGAGCCACTCATCATCCTGAAAGCCATTAGCAGAGACAATTAAGGGCCTTTCCATCCCTGCACAGTGCAGAAATCTCAGTCCAACAGTAAAACTTTGCTTCACACCCTCGGTGGAACTGCAGGAGAATTTGGAGCTGCCCTCCCAATTAACTCTAAATACGGTGATTAATGCACAAAGTGATTTTCTGGGCTCTGTGTGTTTGCACAGGTTAAGGTTCCTCTTCAGCCTGAAATCTCCCTTCCATCATCTTAAAGGTTCAGAGCAGGGAAGGGGGTCGAGGGCTCACAGGGCTCAAAATTGGCCCTGTGACATGACCCAAAATCTGGTTTTTGGTAAATCTTTCTCATGGAGGAAAATGGAATTTCCCTGAAATTAGAAAGAGATTTTGTTTTAATTTTTTTAATCCTGTTTGAGGTGACTTCTCGTTACCACCCTGGATTAGCAACAAACAGATTAATGACTCAGAGGACATCATTGCCCAGCATATATGATCTGCTGGAGGTTAAAGTACTAATTAAATACAAAATTCCAACACCATGGCTTTGACAGCCACACTTCAGGAGCAAAAGTGTTTTGTCCCTGTGTTGTTCACACACATGCAAGTGAAATAAAAGCATAACTCTACATAATAAAATATTACCACAACATTTTTGCCACTATTTCTTCTTCCAAAAAGGCAAATGCATAAAAAAATCTACATTTGTAATACACATCTTGTATTTGGACAGTGTGAGTATTATACAGGAGCACAAGTGTTATGAAGGTGTGTTTTGTCTCCTGGAACACTTCAGCCTAAATTAAAATCATGGAATCCCTGGTTGGATTGGGTTGGGTTGGAAGGGATCTTAAAGCTCATCCAGTCCCACCTTCCACTATTCCAGGTTGCTCCAACCTGGCCTTGGACACTTCCAGGGCTGGGGCAGCCACAGCTTCTCTGGGCAACCTGTGCCAGGGCCTCCCCACCCTCCCAGGGAAGGATTAGATTAGAATTAGGATGAGATGCCAAATGCTCAAGATCCTGGTTGTGTGAGACTTGCTCACCCAGGGAAAGCCAGGAAAGCTACCTTGGGAAAAAAAGGAAATTATTTTCATTCTATACAGTGGGAAAAAATATTTCCATTCAGCAGTGCCAGTGTAAATGTGGCATTTCCTGTGGGAAATGATGCCTTCCACCATTCCAGAGGCTCTGCACAGAACTCCAGCCTGGGATTACCAGTGGTGAATGAAAGCCAGCAGGTGAAAAGGCAGAGGGAGAGATTGCAGGTGAAATCCTGGTGCTGTGGTCTCCACCCAGGGATTGTCCAATGCCACGACTTGTGGCCTGAGATTGCAGGATTTCAATGGAACAATATCCAACTTTCTTAATGTGAGGATTATGTGTTCCCACATCCCAGCTGCAGGAAGCACAGAGCTGCCCGAGGGGCACGTGGGGCACAGGAGTGGCTGTGGCTGGGGAATGCCAGCCCAGCTGGCACCTCCACGGCCAGGATTTACTGTGGGCAGAGCTGCCCACGGGCACTGGGGCAGCTTTATGGCAGAGATCCTGCTGGGTGGGGAAATTCCATCCTCAGTCCCACGTGCATGGGTGTGGTGGGAAGTTCCATCCTCAATCCCGGATGGATGGATGTGGCGGGAAATTCCATCCTCAATTCCATGTGCCTGGGGGTCATGGGAAGTTCCATCCATCCTCAGTCCCAGATGGATGGATGTCTCGGTGAGTTCCATCCTCAATCCCACATGGATGGGTGTCGTGGGAAGTTCCATCCTATTCCATCCTCAATCCCACATGGCTGGGTGGGGAAGTTCCATCCTCAGTCCCATGTGGATGGGTGTGGTGGTAAATCCCATCCTCAGTTCCACATGGATGGGTGTCATGGGAAGTTCCATCCTCAATCCCAGGTGGATGGGTGTCATGGGAAGTTCCATCCTATTCCATCCTCTATCCCACATGGCTGGGTGTGTGGTCTCACCTCATCCAGCTCCCCAGGCCCCTCACAACCCCTCACTCACCCCCCAACCTGCAGGATCAGGGAGAGGATTAGAAGGGTAAAGGTGGGAAAACTCGTGGGTTGAAACAAAGACACCTCAGTTGGGAAAGCCAAAGCCACTCACACAAGCAAAGCTAAACAAGGAATTCATTTCCTGCTTCCCAGGGCTGGGCAGGTGCTCAGCTCCTCCAGGAGAGCAGAGTCCTCTCACTCATTGAGGGTGACCTGGGAACACAAACACCATCACTGCCCCCTTCCATCTTCTCCCATCCTCTTTATACACTGAGCACGATGTCTCACGGGCTGGAACATCCCTTGGGGCAGTTGGGGTCACCTGTCCCATCTGTGTCCCCTCCCCAGGAAAAGCAGGAAAGGCCTTGGCTCTGTGCAAGCTCAGAAACAACAAAAACATCTCCAAATTCTTAACCCCGCATTCAGCACAAATCCCAAAGCCAGCCCTGCACGAGGCACTGGGGAGAAAATTAACTTCCCCCCAGCCACAACCAGCACCTGTGTTATCCTTCCTTTCTCCCACAGGGAATAAAGACCATGAAGTTTGTTACTTGGGGGGCAGTCCCTGAGATTTTGGGATCATGAGTGAGTGGTGAGGACAGATTTGGCTGCAGAGATGAACCTCTTTCCTGAACCATGCAAGAGAAGGAAGGTGAAGATGAAGCTGGAGGACACAGCTCTAGCCCTTTGTAGACTTTCAGGATGACTAAAGTCCAGTTTGGATTGTTCCTGTGGAACCTGAACTGGTGGGAGGATGTGAGGTCTGGACCAATATTTCAGAAATGATCAATAAAATCAGTTGTTGGCGTCTTGAAACTGAACACTGTGTGGTATAATTTATAGTGTTTCCCAAAATCTATGTTTTCCCACCTAACCTTGGGGGATGGACATGTGAGCACAGACGAGATGCCACCGGGATTTATTGCAGTTGTCACTGGTGACTGGAGAGGGGTGTGGAGCTGAAAACTTTAACCAAAGGAGCCTCAGGGAATTTCCCCATCCATAGTGTGCCAGAAAAAACAGAGGATCCCTGGGCTGGAGTTGGGCAGGGCTGGTGAATGTGCAGGAGAGGGAAGAGAACTGGGTTTGGGTGGTTGGGCACTGCCCAGGCTCCCCAGGGCAGTGGGCACAGCCCCAAGGCTGCCAGAGCTCCAGGAATGTTTGGACAACGCTCTGAGGGCCAGGGTGGGATTGTTGGGGTGTCTGTGCAGGGCCAGGGGTTGGACTGGATGGTCCTTGTGTGTCCCTTTGAACTCAGGATATTCCATGATTTTATGACTGTAATTCCCTTGCTCTGCTCCCACAGCCCTGGCTGCAGCAGCTCTGGGGGTCTGTGTGGTGCTTCCCACGTCCTGAGTCTTGGAGCAGCATCTCTGCAAGACACTGTTTGAGTGCCCCTGGTGCTGCTGAGCAACACGTGAGTTTAAAGGCAGCACGTGATGAAACCACTGCAGGCCGAGCCTGAGGAGGCCCTGGGGAGGTGCTGCAGCAGAAATGAGAAAAGCCACGAGCAAAGTCCCTGCACCTGCCTGGCCAGGGGCTGCTGAATGTGCAGATGGGGGACAAAGGTTTCACAGCAGCTTGGAATTTGCCTGGTTTCCATGTGTCCATTTACCACAGGATCCCAGGATCCCAGAATGCGCTGAGCTGGAAGGGACCACAAGGATCATCCAGTCCAACCCTCAGCCCCAAGAGTCACCCCCTGTGCCCCAGAGGAGCAGCCAAACCCTCCTGGAGCTCTGGCAGCCTTGGGGCTGTGCCCACTGCCCTGGGGAGCCTGGGCAGTGCCCAACCAGCCTCTGGGGGAAGAACCTTTGCCTGAGATCCAACCTGAGCCTGCCCTGACACAGCTCCAGCCATTCCCTGGCTGCTGTCCCTGCTCCCCCAGAGCAGAGCTCAGTCTCTGCCCCTCCTCTGCCCCTCAGCTCTTCCCCTGAAGCAGCTCTGTGGCTTTAGCCCTGGGACCAGTTTGTTGCTCTCAGAGCAGCCCGTGCTCCCCACCAGGCCTCTCTCCATGGGATAGAGGAACAGGGTTATCCTCACTCCACCCATCCACAAATCCCCTGGACAGCCCAGGGCAGAGTTCTGCACCAGTACAGGGTGCCCAGGACAGCCCAGTTGTACTGGGGACTGCTGGGCACATCCCTCTAGCTGCAACTGGGTGTTGCACACTGGGATTTGCTCAACATCTGTCAGGGCAGGGGAGAACACCTTCCTGACTGCTCCATTAATGTTTCCACTGTGTTACAGTTTTCTATTTAACAAATACTTTTGATTATTTGCCCTATTTGCTGCTGATTAGATCTTATCCCTGACTAAAGTTCAATAAACTTTAATAATGTTCCACGTAGCCCATAAACACAGCAGAAGGCTATTTCTGAAAGCCTTGGCACAGCCCTTGGAGCACACCAAGCTTGTGTTGTGCAAGAAGCCAAACATACAATAATGAAATCCTGTTGCAGCCCAGAACAAAATCATATTTCAGCCGCACTGTTGAGCAGGAGCATGAGGCAACCCTGCCCTGGTGACTCTCATCCCACCTGGTTTCAGGAGTGTCTTCCCTCCCCGTATGTAGCATTCCAATGTCTCTGTGGAATACAGTAGCTGCTTTTCTGCAGTTATTATTATTATTAATAATTTTTGCAGCAGTTTCTTTGGGCCACTGTCATAAGTGATGTCCCAGCAGTGATGCCCAATTCCTTCACCAAGGGATATTTACTCTGCTCAGATGAGACCCCCCTGCAGAGCTGCCCCAGCCCTGGGAACAACAGCACAGGGACGTGGAGCTGCTGGAGAGAGTCCAGAGGAGGCCCCGGAGATGCTCCAGGGCTGGAGCCCCTCTGCTCTGGAGCCAGGCTGGGAGAGCTGGGGGGGTTCCCCTGGAGAAGAGAAGGCTCCAGGGAGAGCTGAGAGCCCCTGGCAGGGCCTAAAGGGGCTCCAGGAGAGCTGGAGAGGGACTGGGGACAAGGGATGGAGGGACAGGACCCAGGGAATGGCTTCCCACTGCCAGAGGGCAGGGAGAGATGGGAGATTGGGAAGGAATTGTTGTGTGTGAGGGTGGGGAGGGCCTGGCACAGGTTGGGCAGAGAAGCTGTGGCTGCCCCTGGATCCCTGGAAGTGTCCAAGACCAGGTTGGTTGGATCTCTGAGCAACCTGGGCTGGTGGAAGGTGTCCCTGCCCATGGCAGGGGGTGAGACAAGATGTTTTTTAAGGTCCCTTCCAACCCACTCTCTGATTCCCTGATTTACATGGAAAGACCCCTCAGTTTCTTTCATCCCATACCAGCAGTTTGAGGGAGGCTGAGTTGTTACTCCATCCATTTCCTTCAAATAAATAGGGAATTTTTTGCTGTTCTCTTCACCCTCAGTCTGGAGAAGTCACTGTAACACTTGCAGAGCCACCACAGATTTCCAGGGCAGACTGAGATCGTAAAACAATCCACAATCATTTCATCTTTGAACGGGTTTCAGACCACAAGAATTTTGAAATCTTCCTGCTCTGGTGGCTCAGGCAGCTATTGGTGTTCTTTTCTTTTTTTTTTTTTCTTTTTAAAAGCCTGTTCAAAATTCAAGGCATTTTAATGCCAATTTAAATAGGGAGACTCAAAGATAAAATTCCAGCCAAATATGCTGTGTCTCTGTATCCCCCAAAACAGGGTGGTTATTCCAAGTGAAAAGGCTCCATGTTAACCAGGATAGACTGGTGGGAATATTTTTTCCCTGTCCCAGACTAAACACTTGAATACAGTGAGATAGTTTCTATATAAATTCCTGTTAAAGATTAATGTTAAGCAAAAAGATAATCTTACAGTGCACCACAGGGTAAAACACAACCAGACTTTAAACACTCTAAGGGTGTGTTGGAATTACTACTTCGTGGGGAATATCTTAGCAAAACATTTCTTTGTTTTAGAGAGTTTTCCAGAGACATTGCAAAGTTTTATCAGGAGTTTTATCACATCAGGAAAAATATATTAGAGTCATGTGTTAGGGCTTAGGTTTTTTTTTTTAACACCCCCCCCCCACCACTGATTTGTATTCAAATAAAAACAAATGGGGATGATGGAACAAGTTGGAGAAAAGTGTCAGATATGGGAGAGGAAACACTTGTAGCTCAGAGTGAAAAAAAAAAACCTATTAAAAATCGAAAGAAATCTGATTATTATGGTTCTTTACCTGGTCCTGGGTGGTGTGTGGGTTGAATTACACCAAGCCCAGCCCTGCAGGACCTGCAGCCTGAGCTGGGCTGGGGCTCCAGCAGCTCCAACCCCTCCTGCCCTGGGCGGCCCAGGGG
Organism: Chiroxiphia lanceolata; assembly: GCF_009829145.1. NCBI lineage: Eukaryota > Metazoa > Chordata > Aves > Passeriformes > Pipridae > Chiroxiphia > Chiroxiphia lanceolata. The sequence goes on along the minus strand of NC_045660.1, from coordinate 1,717,192 downwards.
CTGTTTCTGTTTGAGTCAGAGGAGCTGGAAAAGCCTCACGTGGGCTCTCAGGGGCTGGGGGCAGATGTAGGTGCTTCTCACTCCCAGGGCCCTTCCTGGAAACATCTGGGGTTTTGTGTCACCTCCTCAGCCACGGAGAGGGTTCACACCGAGACACCTACACCCTTGGGAGCCTTTCTTCCCAGATCTCCATCCCAAGGACAAAAATCAACCTGATTTTTTTGGCTGTTTTGTGGCCAGTGGGCTGCAAAAAGCAGGTGCTGCTCCACCCCACGGCTTTGCCACTGCCGAGGGACCGGTGAGGACTTTGCTGCTCTGCTTCCACTTTGCTGCTCCCCTCCTGCCCCAGCCCCTTCTGCTTCACCCACCCTTGAGCTTTGAAGGTTGGCTGATGCCAAGAAGCTGCTGCAAGCACGGACAACCGTGCTTGCAGCAGCTTCTTGGCATCAGCCAACCTTGGAGCTGGAAAGGCTCCTGCAAGTGGTTTCTTCCCTTAAATCCACGGTATTTTGCTGTGGAGCTGCTGGACATCCCAGGAGACTTGAGGTTGTGCTGCATGTGGGGTGTTGAGGAAGGTCTTGGTGTCCCAAGCCAAGGTTTTTGCAGCTTTTCCAGCGCTGGAGCAGCTTGGAGCTCGTCCTGCCCGTCCCCAGGTGTCTCCACGAGCCAAGTGTTGGCTTCTCCCCCGGGAGGAAAGGGCATTTCACAACCCTTCCCCAAGAAAAAGAGCTTTCCCTCTTCCCCCTCCCCTCAGCCGCTCCTGGAGCCATTCTCAGTGGGCTGGGATAAGTTGGGAAGCACTTCCAAGGGTCCTTTGCTGGGACACATCTCCCGGAGCAGGAAGTGGAGCCCGGTTTGATCCCGCGGGGTCAGTGCTGGAGAAGACTCCTGGAAAGTTGGTCTCCCTGGTTCCCCTGCTCTGGGGCTGTCCATGAAGGTACATCCTGATAATTCTGGCTGTCGTGGAGTTTTGGGGGCTGTGGGAAGTGTTTTTTACCGGCCAAACTTTTCATTTTTTTTCTCTAATAATATTTCCCCCCAATGAATAAACAAGGCAAGTGCAGGGCAGGGGGAGGTGCAGCAGACACAGCTTTCAGCTAATGTTTGTTTTGTCAAATAAAACCTTTCTCTTCCTCTAAATAAGGGAAAAAAAAAGAGAAAATTGTACATTTAGATTGTGGTACAGATACTGTTCATGAGGGTCCAGGAGGAAGAAAACATTAATGTGCCTCTTTTAACAAGTTGATTCAGATTTTAACCTTGTAAAATTAGGTTCCCTCTAAATTAAAAAAAAAATATAGAAAAGAGGGATGTTTCTAAATACTATAAACAAAAATGAAACCTCTCTGGTTCCTGTTCTGAGAATTAAAAACTACTTGACAGCTGATGGAGTGTTAAAAACTTCTAGTAATCCATAGTGTTCTATGATTTATTCTCTTTAAATTTTAGTTTTGCAGTTTTTAAATCTCAACATGATGTTCAGTTCCATTTCTAAGGAGCATTTGATATAATTTGGTACTGATTAAGAAGTTCCCTTAAACAGGGTCTCCAAACATTTAAGGGCATGAAGATAATGAAGTTAATCATAAATTAAACACTGAACAGTGTGTACTGTACAGTAAACAGAGAGAAGGAAAACTCATCCTGTCTAATATTAGAATTTTATGCCCCTTGTATTCTTCATATTTCAGTTCATAAATTCCTTTAACTTTGATTAAAAAATTTGGATGAATGATTATTGTTTTCTAAGTTCCCTTTCCTCACTGGTCCAGGACCATTTGCCTTCTCTGCTGAAGGCAGAGAACTCTGCCCAGATAATTAACCCTGGTTATTAATTTGAATGCAAACACTGCATGGAAAAAATGGGGAGTTATTTGTGTGTGAAGCACAAGATTAATCAAGCCTTGAACTTTTACACTTTCTGACTTAGGACTATTCTAAGATGTGGCCTTAATGATTCATTAACACTTTCTTTGCTTTTATTTTTTTGCACTTATTGCCTAAAGCTCTTTAAAGCTGCTGTTAAAATAGATCCCTAATGGAAGTGTTAAAACCCTATTTTTTGGGAACTCCCTGTGTTATTTCATTCCATTCCACAATCATTAAATATTTTGGCTCTGTGGGACTACAGGATTTCTCCCCCTGTCTTTAAACAAGGATTTAATCTTAATTAAGCTCCCCCAATTTAAATAAGGATTTTAGCTCAACAACCATCACCAGGAATTCTTGAGTGGTTAAAAAGGATGTAAACTCTAAAAAATGAGCTCACATGGCCTCAGGTGTCCTGATGTCCCCCAGGGGTGCAGGTCTGTCCTCCTGCAGGGTCACTCTGGGGAATCCTCAGGGTGTTTTTCTGCAGTTCCTGTTCCACTCATTTCTCTTCTGGGCCCAGCCTGGTACAAGAGCTGAGATATAATAAGTTTAATTTACCTTTCTAAGTTAGTCAGCGTATTCTTCAGCTTCCCTTTTGGTCAAACCCTTGTCTCCTTGGCCCATCCTCATCCCAGTGTGATCCTCTCTCTCCCTGCCACAGCAGCTGAGCTGCTGATGTGTGTCTTTGGTGGCATCCAGTCCAGCAGGTATCCTGGCTTCTTCTTTCCTGGAAAGGGGTTACAAGGTCAAATTAGTACAAACTTGCCCAATTTTTGGCTCATTCTGCCTTGTAGTTCCTGAGTTCCCTTTCCCCACTGGTCCAAGACCATTTGGGCTGAAGGCAGAGGTACAAACTTGGAATATGCTTCATACACCAGGTCTGAAGTCAGAGATGAATCTCAAAAAACTGCTGAAGTACCTCAGGCCAAGGAGAGTCCTGAAGGAAACAGGTTTCAGGATAAATTTAGGGACATAGCAGGTGGCTTCACACCAGAGGAACTTTTTGACTCGATGATCTCAGAGGTCTTTTCCAGCATTAATGATTCCACAATTCTGTGATTCTAAGAGCTGGGCTGTGCAGGTGATGTCAGTGGTGTGATGAGAAGTGATGTGCTCCTGTGCTGGTCTGAAGGGGACAAGTGCAGCCCAATTTTGTACTGGGATTGGGGAAGGGTTGGGCTCCCCCAGGGAAGGGATTTCCTCTGTTCTACACCTTCAGCCACTTTCTTTCTCTTCAGTGAGAGCTGATCCCTGGGAGTGTCCAAGGCCAGGTTGGACAGGGCTTGGAGCAACCTGGGCTAGTGGAAGGTGACCCTGCCCATGGCAGGGGGTGGAAGGAGATGGATTTAAGGTCCCTTCCAACCTAAATCATTCTGTGATTCTCTAATTCGTGGCAGTCACTGGGGTGTGCCCACGTTCATGTGAGCTGGCACTGGAGTGTCTGCTCTGGTTGACAAGGTGAGGATTAGTCACAGGTTGGACTTGATCTTGGAGGGCTTTTCCAACCTGTGATTCTGGGATTCTGGGTTGATTTGCTCCCTTGGCTCATGTTTTCAGCTGGATTTGTCCCCTCTCTGGCCCTGCTGTGCCCCTGTGCAGGGAGGAACATCCCTCCATTGCAGGAGCCGTCGTGTTGGGCTTTGCTTGTTTGCTCAGACTGGCTGGATCATTCCCTTGGAGCTGTGTCAGGGCAGGCTCAGGTTGGATCTCAGGGAAAGGTTCTTCCCCCAGAGGCTGGTTGGGCACTGCCCAGGCTCCCCAGGGCAGTGGGCACAGCCCCAAGGCTGCCAGAGCTCCAGGAGGGTTTGGACAACGCTCTGAGGGCCAGGGTGGGATTGTTGGGGTGTCTGTGCAGGGCCAGGGGTTGGACTGGATGATCCTTGGGGGCTCCATCCAACTCAGCATATTCCATGGTCTCCTGCCCCCTCACCCCATCCCAAACTTGTGTCAAGGGGAGAAGTGATAACAGCCTTTCTCGGTGCGTCAGAGAACTAAAAATAGCTGTTGAAAAGAGATTTCCTTTCCCCCACTGAGCCTTGTCCCAAGGTTTTCTCTTTTCATTGCTCTATTATTAAATCAGAGAAACTTTTCAATGTCCTTGGTCCTGATCTTTGCTTTCTGCTCGTGCCTGTTTAAATAGAACCCCAGCTTGGCTCTTGTAAAGTCAAATTAATTGGCATTTGTGGATTCCTCCTCTCTCTGCCCTCTAACTCCTCCTGCTCCCTGGGATTGCAGGGCCTGGCTGGAGCCTCAGGCTCTGCCCAGGGTGCTGGGAAGATTAAACTGATATCACGATTTATTTTGTGGAGTTTATCTCTGCAGAGTCGTTTTCCTCCATTTCTTAGAGTGTGGGTTCTACCACTTGAAATACAGAAGTGTTTGCCCTCAGGTCACCAGGGACTACTGAGGAAGAAATACTGAGGAAGAAATACTAAGGAAGAAGAGTTGCCTGAGTCTTGGGCTTCTATTTTTCCCCTTGCAATAGAAACCAAAATTAGAACTCTCACAAAATAATCTGTTATTTTTAAAGACCATTTAGTTCTTTTCTCAAAGTGGTGATTTCAGAGGGATCAGACTTGAACCACTTGATTCCTTATTTTTTCATTTTCATGTGGGATTAGTAGTCCTGGATATTGAAGGGTTGCACTGCCGTGGGATATAAGGAATTTTGAGCTGGTTCTCACTGAAACATTCCAGTCCTTCCAGGAACTATCAATAATAAATGTCATTTATTTCCGTGACCAGGCCACCTTTCTCTGGTGAGATTGCAAACCTCTGACACGTCCCTGCAGACACTGGTGAGATGAACAGAGATGACAGAGCTGGGAGATGAATTCTCTGAGCAGGAGAACAGGCACAGATTCTCACAGGGGCCCAAAATCCCCCTCCCCCAGAGGGCTCTGGTTTTACCCAGCACGACTTGGGGCTCCTGAGGGAGGGCACAGCAGCAGCAGCAGCTCAGTGGGTTCATTAAACCTTTTGGCAGAGCAGTTTTGCTGCTCCTACAAAACCCCAGTGCCTTCCCCCGCTCTTCGTGGAGCTGTCCCTGCATTTCTCTCATCCATTATAAACTCTATAATTCCCAATGTTAGCACAGCTCAGGTGCTTCCCTCTAAATCCATTTTGAGGCAAACCAGACAAGCAGAAATGAATAGTTCCCCTCAGAGAATTTTAAAGCACCAGGTTCATGACTTTCCACATCTCCAGGGTCTCGTGCTGAGCTCAGCTGGCCACCCAAGGGACCCCAGCTCTGCCCAGGGAATTCCAGGCTGATCCACTGCTGCTCTTCCATTAATCATGTTGTGAAAGAGCTGTTCCCAATAAAAAGTGCTTCCTCGTGGTCCAAGTGTGGGCAGACCTCGTTGGAAGCCCCGGGCTGGGAGGAGGAAATCAGCCCCTGTGAGAATCTGTGCCTGTTCTCCTGCTCAGAGAATTCATCTCCCAGCTCTGTCATCTCTGTTCATCTCACCAGTGTCTGCAGGGACGTGTCAGAGGTTTGCAATCTCACCAGAGAAAGGTGGCCTGGTCATGGAAATAAATGACATTTATTATTGATAGTTCCTGGAAGGACTGGAATGTTTCAGTGAGAACCAGCTCAAAATTCCTTATATCCCACGGCAGTGCAACCCTTCAATATCCAGGACTACTAATCCCACATGAAAATGAAAAAATAAGGAATCAAGTGGTTCAAGTCTGATCCCTCTGAAATCACCACTTTGAGAAAAGAACTAAATGGTCTTTAAAAATAACAGATTATTTTGTGAGAGTTCTAATTTTGGTTTCTATTGCAAGGGGAAAAATAGAAGCCCAAGACTCAGGCAACTCTTCTTCCTTAGTATTTCTTCCTCAGTATTTCTTCCTCAGTAGTCCCTGGTGACCTGAGGGCAAACACTTCTGTATTTCAAGTGGTAGAACCCACACTCCAAGAAATGGAGGAAAACGACTCTGCAGAGTTTTTGCTGCTGCTGAACTGCTCAGGGCCGAGATCGAGCAGCTTTGGCCTGGAGGGGACTGTTGAGGTGTAAATGCAAATAAGAACAATCAGACCAGCTTTGGTTCTCCTCTGCCAAGTTGGGGCAATTACAGCTGATTATCTGAGTCTTATCTGATTATAAGGAGTCTTTCCCTGAGCAGGAAGAGCGAGGGGAAAAGAGGGAATGAGCACAGTGGGATCCACTGTGGGAAAAGGGTGATATATTGCAGAGGAATTAAAAATCCTGGTTTAGTGTGAGTTTGACCTCCTTCTGAGAACCCACAAGTGTGGCAGGAGTGGGCAGGACCCTCCCTCGCCCGCTGCTCCAGGGCAGCGAGGTGACAACACAACATTGTCCCAAGGAGCTCTGCTTCAGCTCTCACCGCCTTCCTCCCAGAGACACCCGAGTTAAACATATCTCTTTACCTCAGATGCCCTTTGCAGGAGGCTGAATCATTTGCATTTTGATGCTCTGGCGTTTTCTAAACCGGAGAGAGACACCAGAATTTTTATCGCCTTCAACAACGGCGTTGCCAAGGGCAACGCTCCGGAATCTGCTGCCGAGCATCGATCCCCGCTTGCGGCAGAGGGCGGTGTTTGAGTGGGAAAAATGTGTATTTATAGCAAAATTACCAAATCTCTCTTGAACCCGCGGCAAAATTTGGGGTCTGAGTCTGTCATACTGCTGAAGAATGTTACCGATCCAACACCAATCCAATGCATGTGTTAATCGGTTTGCAAATTCCCTCCCACCCCGTCCTGTGCTGGTGGGGAAATGCTGGTGGTGTGTTTTAAAGTTATACTGGATAATCCTTGTCCCAAAGGACTTGTGATATAAAAATACACCTCCTCATGCATTGCTGTCCCCCTTGATAACACGAGCATCCTGGGATGCTGCTGCTCTATTCTGAAAGGAAAACCAGGCAAGGAAAAAGAGCCTGTTAAATATTGGCTGTGGTTGTTCAGGTGAAACACAAACTCCTGACATCCATTTCCCAAGATGAACTTGTTCAAGTGAGTTGTTGGACCTTACTCTGATGGTTCCCTGTTAGCACAGACTTCAGATTATTGAATTTTTGGTGTCCATTTGGAAGTGAGAACAAGGCAAGACGTGCTGTGTGTTGGGGGAATCCTCGAGTCCTGCTCTGGGGAGACCTTCAGGACATTTTGTCTGATCTTTCCCTCCCACCATCTCTATAAGGATGAGGTTGGTACTTCTTGATGTCTAAGGCATTTTTTGTGGAGGACAGTGGGGTGATACCCACATGGGTGGGTGGGTGGACATTTCTCCATCATATCTCATGGGTGGATGTTTCCCTACCACATCTCCCTTCTCCCTGGGAAAGGAGGTAGAAGCCAGACTGTTAAATTTGATGTCTCTGCACTTAACAGGAAACTCTCTGACAAATTAGACAAGAAAATAACATGTTGCAAGGAATAGTGAGGCTGCTGGTGGGCTGGTGCTGTCCCTGTTTAACTTCTTAGCACTTCTTTTTTTTATTTATTTATTTTTTCTTTTTGACTGGGTTTTGTAAGAGGCAAAAAAAAATGTGTCTTATCCCTTCCAGAGAGAAGCAACAGGAGGGAGCTGCCCTGCAGACCAACTCTTGGTGCAGATCTCCCCTCGTCCCACAGTCACTCCAGCCTGTGTTTTATGGAGACTTAATTAGGTGAGATCTCTCAATGAGAGGAAAGCTCAACCTCCACCTGATACCCCGATTTCAGGCTGTGTTTCAGCTGGTGGATGACTGATGTGGAGGAGCTCATTTGGCTTTCCCAGCATTATTTCAGCACAGCCCCTGTCCCAGCCCCACACCCACAGGGTGGGTCCCTGGGAGACACGACTGGAGCACCAGAGGTCCTGTCTTGGGACTACGTGCAGCAAACTCAGTCCTTTGCTCTGACCTCCCACGGCCACGTGAGCTCACTGTCTATTTTTTGGGAAGTAAACATCTGGAATAACTTTGTGATGTTGAGTAGGAGCCCTCATAGTTCTGTGGTGTTTGGGTTTTAAATAACTTATTGGGATGAGAGGGTGGAAGGTGGTGGGGGGATGAAAAGGGTGCCAGGAAAACCAAAACCTTCTTAGAATAAGGTGGGGAGAAAAACATAAGGGAGGAAAGAATAAAACCAGGAGCTAAAGCACTGAATGGGCTATAAATAGCAATAAAGTCAGATCAGGGAGTCAAGCACCAAATGGAGTTTGACAATTAACCTCTTCCAGCACCTCCAGCTATGGGAGGAACTTGTGATACACCAACTAAGCCCCTCAGTGTCTATAAACACACTCTGACTTCCAGGCTGCAGGGTCCAAACCCGGGTGGTTTGGCTGCCTGGACATCAACTGTCAGTGCAGGAGTGTCAGTGCTTTGCATCTTGGTCCCAGCTGGGCTCTGGAGGGGGAAGAGGCCTCAGCACCACAGGAATCAGAGCCTGAGGATGGAAATGTGGGCCCAGTGTCAGCAAAAGCTGTTTATGTCCCTCAGGGGCTGCAGGGAGAGGGCAGAGGAGGGACCAGGCTCTGCTGGGGGGGCCCAGCAATGGCCCAGCAGGAACGGGCAGGAACTGATGCCCAGGAAGCTCCACCTGGACAGGAGGAAGAACTTCTTTGCTGGGCAGTGACCCAGCACTGAACAGAGACCAGAGAGGGAGTGGAGTCTCCTCCCTGGGGACATTCCAGACCCCTCTGGACACAATCCTGTGCCAGGTGCTCTGGGATGGCCCTGCTGGAGCAGGTGACCCACTGTGCTCCCTCCCAACCTGACCCATCCTGGGAAAGCAAAGCTCCACCCTGCTCTTTGCCCAGAAAGGTCTGCAAAGGCAGGGGCACCTCGAGAGGGTCAAGTTTTGTGTCTGGTTGGAATTTGAGGCTCTTGTGTGGGGGTGGGAGCCCAGCTCAGCCAGGTCTGGGGGAAGGGCTCAGTCTGCTTTAGCTTCAGAATCCTGTTTGGGAAAATCCAGGTGCCAGGGCCTTGGAAATATCGACTCCTTCATTATTGCCACAGAAACAGCCTGTGGGATCTACTGTTGGAACCACTTGAAGGGGCTTGTTGGCTCCCAGGGAAGGTTCCCCAGGTGCAGGTGAGGAGATCCCTGAGCACCACAGGGCTGAGGGACCAGCCTGCTGTGCTCATCCCCCCCAGCAGTGACTGTCACAGCCTGGGCACTCTGAGATGTGTTTATCACTTCCTTTCATCAGTATTTTGTAAGTAACTGCTCCTGCAAGGGAGTTATTTTCTATGTCCACCCTCATCTGCTGTGAACTGCAGTGACTTGCTCTTGGGGAGATGTGTTTTCCCTCAGCTCCCCGTGCCCAAAGTGTGACTTTTGGGATATTGTACTGTGTGATGTATGTGTGTACCCTGAAGGTTTGTCCCCAGGGAAAGGTGTCTTGGAGCTTTTCTTTGTGGCCTTTCCTTCTCTCAGGCATTTCTGTCATGCAATGACTGAGGAACCCTTGGGTGACAGGCAGTGTTTGTGTTTTCTCAGGGTCTCTGATGGTCCTTAGCAGAAAAAACAAAGCTCCCCTGTGGTTCTTGCTGTTTGTGGGAACAAACTCGGGCTGAATGACCTGAAGGGATCAGTATCCCCATTTCCCAGCCCTTTCCTCCATGGGCCACCTTCAGAAGGTCAGGACAGAGATGTGGTGGTAGGAGAATCTTCCCATGGGGCCGAAGCATTTCCAGGTACTGGCTTGTCATGGTCATTTATTGACTTCTTTGTTTTCTAAAATACTTTTGACCAAGGAAGTGAAAATTGATGTTTGGATTTCCCTTCTTATGGTCATTCAGGCTCCACTAAAGTCCTCAAGGATTCTTTTTGCATCTTCCTCTTCCTCTCCTCCCCCTCTCCTCTCCTTCAAATTCATTCAAATTCCCTCCCTCAAATTCATTCTATTTTGAGTGCAGCCACATCCAGAAACTTTTGGGCAAACACAATGGCAGCACAACCCAAATATTGCAAAGGGGATGAAGTGTCACTGGAAACTCACAGGGGAAAAAAACCCGAGTTCAATTTACAAGTCCCAGGTTTTATTAGAGGACGTCACAACCTCTGAATAACTCACAGAAAACCTGAAATAATTGCTGCTTAAAACCCTGTAATTCCTGTCACCTTTCCACGTGTGATTAGGAAATGGCATTTTAGGAGCTACCAAACAGACCTGTGCAAACCAGCTGAGGTGTTGGATAAGAATCTTTAACCAAAGGCTCATTAGTTGGTGGAAATTAAACCAAAAGGAGACTTAGATTCATCCTTTGGGCTTTATTATTTGACATAATAAAGGCTGAATCTTCAGGCTGATTCTCCTGAATGATAAAGCAAAATATCTTCTCTATGGAGAGACACTCTGCTGACAAATGAGCACAGCAACTCATTGAGCACCTTCATTGCTCCCTTGGGAATTATTTGCTGCCATTATGCCAAAATCCTGCTGCCACATGAAAAAATTCACAGGGGTGCAACAAAAAGATGATTTTAAAGTTACTTTTTATCACAAATATGTAAAGCTCGCTTGGTTTTATTTCTTTTTTTGGGTTATTTAGGTGGGGTTTGGATTTTTTTTTTTTTTATTTGGCTTGGGTTTTTTGATTTGGTTTGGGTTGATTCTTTCTCAAAACAAAATGTATTCTAGACAACTTTAGTTATGAGTTTAAGACATGTTCAATATAAGAAGGAATCTTTGAGTGTCCTGACTGTCTGGAAGGATGAGATGGGCACTGAGCAGCTCTGAGGTGACACACTGAGCCTCAGTTATTGTTATTTAGGCTTCACAAATTATCTCTCCGTGAGAAATTTCGTTACTAATGGGATCAAATTGCCAAATATCATCACCTGATATTCTTCTTTTTTAAAAAAATACATTACTGGTTCACTAAATACATGTTACCTAAGGTTTAAATGGTCCTTCAAAATCAAATATCTGATAATTTGGGAATTAAAATTTCCTACTCTCTTGTAGATTTTGTGTATGAGCTTCTCTTTCTCCCTTTCTCCAAGGTGCCACGTTACCAACCCAGGTCAGCAGCACCACAAGAAGAAAATAAATCCCTCTTACAAGGCACTCCCACTTTCCTGATTGATTTTTTGAATGAACTACTACATGGATATATTATGTTAATCTTGAAGTCCAGCATCGACCCCTCATTATTTTCAGCCTCCTTGAGTGGTTTTCAGGGGAAAATCCTCATTCTTTCCTTTCTAAACAGGAGGAACATGAGTGGGTAATAAGTTAATTAATTAGAAGGGCAGGTAAGCAGAACATTAAATGAGGTTTTACAGTGATTCTCTGACAGGAGCAAAGGAAAGGAGAAACTTATGGCCGAAGTTTTAGTCACTTATTAACCTCAGAGCCCAGGAAAGTCCCCTCAAGTCTTGTAATCAGAAAGAAACCATAAAAAGAGGCTTTTCTTGGTGGTTTTGTAGAAACAGTGAATGGCCTGAGAAAATCCCTAGTGATTTATTCCTCTCCTTGCACTATTCCTTGCTGTCTGAATCAAGAGAACAGTTTTCCTGCTGCTTGAGCTGCAACCCAGCATCATTAATAAATAGCAGTGGGAAGGGAAGTGGAGTGGCTGAATTATCAGCTCCCCTTTGGAAACTGCCCTGATTAAAACACCCATTAGTATAAATTGTACTTTTATGGTGAACCCACTGTGCTAAATGTGAAACTGCATTAAGCCATTACACTCTTTGCAGCCACTAAATTGAATTACCTGGTGCATCTGTTTAGTAAACTGCAAAACCTGAAGGGCTTGGCAATCATTATTATTTATTTGGTGCATTTTGAGCTGTTTCTTTGACTACTGGTGTAGGTACTGCTGGGCTTTGGTTCACAATATCCCCTCTGTATTTAAACATAGTTCCAGGGTGCTGAAAATTGAATGGTAAGGAAATTGCCTTTTTAACTTTGCCTTGTACAGAGCCATAATTCCTTCTTCCTCCTTATTCTCCGGTGCCAGAAGATTTGGAACACTTTTTTTTTTTTTGTTGATATGAAAGATGATACATTTAAAGTGGGTAAAAACAGCATTTCAAATGTTCCTGTCTGCTCAGATCAATGCTGACAGCTCAGCTCACATTGAATGATTTAATTCATTCCTCCACCTGCTCACCAAGGGAAGGACTTGACCCCAAAAAATCTGTGCAGAGGGAGAAAAACTCCTTAAAACTCTTTCTGAGTGGAGGAAAATGTGTTTCTCATTCCTGCTGCGGGGACACACCAAGAGCAGGGGGGGCAGGAAGACCTGAGCTGGTTTTGCTGGGATAGGATGGAGGCCTGGAAGGTGTGGGAACCCTCTGGATTTCACGGGATCACAGATGGGTCACGCTGGAAGGGCCCCCAGGGGGTGATCAGGTTCCATCTCCCTGCTCCAGCAGGGCCATCCCAGAGCCCTGGCACAGGGTTGTGTCCAGAGGGACACTCTGAACACTGTTGGGAGCATCTCAGGGACTCACAGAGCAGCTCAGGAGGGCCCAGATGGAACATCCCCAGTGAGGGACACTCCACAGCCTCTCTGGCCACTCCCGAGCTGCCTCTGGTGTGTGAATCCATGAGCTGCTTTGGACAGTGTTTGTTACCTGAGGTCTTCTCCAGCTTGGCCACGTCTGGGCTGTGGGTCCCTGCCTGGATCAGACCTGCTGCTGTCTCAACCCCTTTGTCCCCTGCTCTGCCCTGGCCTTTCTGCCTCTTCCTGTTCCTGGAGGTGTTTCTCCTGATCCTCCCTCCTGCCCTTTATAAAGAAACAAATTTTGGCAAATCTACCAGATTTGACACGGTTTTTGGTGACTTTTCTGGAATTCCCAGCTCCTGCAAGCCCTTGGCTGGGGGGAATATCAGCCAGCAGGAAAGCAGCAGTTGTTTTTTGCTGTAACCTCGAGGGCAGGACCTCACTGAATGTGCTCAGGTTACCTGTGAGGAACCAGGAGCAAATGTATCTCCTGACTGCCTGGGATTGATATCCCAAAGGATCATTCCCATCTCCAGCTCCTCTCCTTGTTTCCTGAGCTGGTTTTGGCCCTTCTCCAGACCCAGGAGCATCCCATCAGCTGAAGGGCAGCTGGGAGAGGCATCCTTTTATTTCCTAGTTTGTGTATGATTGTTTTCCCCCCATCCAGAGCTCTAGGAAGCTTTATGGAGCTTATAGGAGTGGATATTGAGATCTAGAGGGGATGAGCCTCTCTGGGTCCTTGCCCTGGGCTGCAGGACCTGCTGAGATCAGGAGCTGAGATCGTGGCAGGAAGGAAGACCAACCATGCTGGCTCCATCTTAGCCTGAATTTCCCAATTTCAGCAGCTCCCTGAGATATTCCCAACTCTTAAATTTGCACTAAAAACCAAACAAAAATGCTGACAAACCTGCTGATTTCACTGCTTCAAACAGTTTGACTTCCTCTTTTCCTTCCCTCTCCGAAAGACCCGAGGCTTGATGCTGAGACCCGGGTCTGTCTGGGCTCCTGAATCATCACCAGCTGCAGATTTGGGGCTGAGGATCCTCACCCAGTTTCCATCTGCCCATCTTTGAGCTTGAAAGGCTGGGAGGGAGATCACAGAACCAGAGAACAGGTGAGGTTGGAAGAGATCAGTTGAACTCAGAGATTATCCTGTCCAGTGTGTCAAAACTTCTACTTGGAATTTCAAATTCCTGATTTAACTGGCTGTCTTTTAGAACTAGAGCCTCATTTTTCTATTCAACCTTTCTTTGTCATTTCTAGAGGTGACAGGACAGGTTTTTTGGCTCAGCTAAACCCAGTGGGAAGTGAGGGATGGGATGGAAAAGCAGCTGAACTGGCTCATTTGTGGTCAGGTTGGACATTTGGGCAGTTCTAAGTTAATCTGTGGCTCAGACAGTTTAGGCTTGTCCCAAGGACAGCACTTACACAGGGGGGGAGTTGGTGAATAAAGATTCAAAACTGAGAGAGCTGCAGTGATTTTAATTCATTGGTCAAACCTTGTTAGGACAAAGGATAAAACCAAGTTCAATGCAGGTGCACTGGTACTGAGAAAACTCTCTGAAATATTTGCTAGAGCAAAGCAGTATTTTCTCCTGAGATATATATATTTTTTGTCCAAGAAATTATTTGTATCATTGAAAGGATCATCTGCAGCCCAGTGTCCATCAATAATAGTTCAATAATTTCATCATTATTAATTGATTCAAGAAACATTTGGACAATGGTCTCAGGGTGGGATTGTTGGGGTGTCCCGTGCAGGGCCAGGAGTTGGACTGGATGATCCCTGTGGGTCCCTTTCAGCCTGAGATATTCTGTGATTCTGTGAAATTTTGGAATTAGACTCGAGTTTTTTTCAAACAAAAGCAATGTGGGATCCTTTGGCATCCACTTCTCTTTTAGATCCCATCCCACTTCTGCAGTGGGAGTTATAAAACCAGTGTATTCCTTGGGTCTGGCTGTCATTTCAAGCCCCACCAGGACGTTCAGACCATGCTCAAAGTATCCTCACCTTTTGCAGTAACATCTTCCAATCTGAAGACTGATGTCAAGTTGAAAAGTATTGTACATTAAGTTTTCCCAATCTTTTTTTTCCATCCCTTTTCCCAGCCCTCTCCTCCCTCCTGCCCAGCCTGATGCTGTTGTCCCACAGGCAGGTCCCAGCCCACCCCAGCTCCTGGGTCTTGCTGCAGCCTCTGCCTGCCCAGTTAATTGGTCCTATCTATATTCAGAAGTTTATTTGTGTCCTTATTGAATTACACTCTGATTTGTCCACTTTGTCATGATCAGTTTAAGTTGTGATCCTGCCCTTCAACATCCTTGCAGCCCCTCCCAGCTTTGGGCCATCTGCAAATTTAACAAGTGTCCTCTTGTTAATTAAAATAGTTGATGACACCAGAGCCAGGACAGACCCTCACAGAGTCCCTGCTCCAAACACTCTCATATTTTGACAGGGAATCATAATTACTTTGCAGATAAGGCTGTCTAATCAACCCTGTGTCCATTCTCTAACTGCCTCACAGAATCAGATAATATTTTGGGCTGGAAGGGACCTTAAAGTTCATCTTATTCCAGTGTGGGAGTGGGATGGATTTGGGGGTTTCCTTAATACTTAATGGAGCTGCAGGTGCATGTTATAATTTTCCTAATTTATCGACTTTTGCATTTGGATAAATCACTCCATCCCTGGAAGTGTCCAAGTGGGAAGTATCTCCTGGGGCTCTGGTAGCCTTGGGGCTGTGCCCACTGCCCTGGGGAGCCTGGGCAGTGCCCAACCAGCCTCTGGGGGAAGAACCTTTGCCTGAGATCCAACCTGAGCCTGCTCTGACACAGCTCCAGCCATTCCCTGGGTGCTGTCCCTGCTCCCCCAGAGCAGAGATCGGAGCTGCCCCTCGGGAGGAGCTGCAGCCCCCACTGAGCTCTGCCCTCAGTTCAATACATTGAACCTAAAGGCTCCTCATCCTCCTGGGAATCCCTCTGGAAGGTCTCACCATCAAAACAAGCCCCTTTGGGATCAGCAGCACCAGCAGTGGTGCAGCTTTAGCTCCCTCAGTCACCTCGGGTGGAACATTCCCAAGGACCAGTTGCCACAGGCATTTCCAGCCCCAGCTGCCCACTGGGAATATTCACCTGGAAATGTGAATAGTGAATATTCCCCTAGAAATGGGAATAGTGACACTTCTCTACATTTCTCAAGTAAATTGCAAGTAGACAACTATCCAAACTGTAAATTACACCTTTGATTGGAGAAAAGAAACTCTTATAAAGGAAGGGAACTCAGCAAACTCTGGTTAGATCAGCCTAAGGATGGGAACAGAGAGGATGAGTGGGATTTCTTCAGCTCCTGGCTGAAAAATGAGTAGGAATTTGCATTCTGGAAAAAGAAGGGGTGGTGAAAAATGATGAAGAAAAGTTCCAGACCAATTGGCTAATTAATTCTCTCTCCAGAGATACCAGAAATAAACAGAGGGAATGCAAAGCCAGAAAGAAATGATCCCAAGGAAAGCTGCGTCTTAAGAACTGAGAAACAACATTAACAGTGAAAAATAACTTGCCCCTTGGCCTGAGCTGGGTTTGCAAACACACCTCAGTGGCTTTAAGCAGGAGATCTGCTGCTCCCTCCCAAAACTGGGGACCAAACTCCCGACTGAACACACTGGCCAGAATTTCCCATCTGGAAAATGGAGATGAGAACAGAAGGGAAAGAACAGAAAGCCATTAATATTTGATAAAGCATTCAAACCCTGCAGTACTGAGTGCCACAGAAAAGCCTCTGAGGAGATAAACAAATTTCTGTCTTCAGAGCAGATGTTGAAATAATTACAGTAAATAAGGCACAAGGCCACTCAGAACAGGCTCTTGGATCTCTGTTGGTCCAGAGCAGAGCCCGGGAAAGGGCGAGTCATCTCACAAGGGTTGCAGCAAAATTCAGATTTACAACTAAGTTTATTTAAATTTGAGAGGAAGAACCTTTTATTTCACATTTCCGAGCTTTGGGGACCTTGGCTTTGACAGTGTAGAGCACATTCTAAGGTAGACTCCAGTGCAGGGGAAAAAGTGAGACTGTAAATCTAAAATGAAATATTCCGATGGCTTTAAAAAGAAAATATCACCCATAGCAAAGATGTTGGATTTGATTGCATTAAAGGTCTTTTCCAACCTTAATGATTCTGTGATTCTATGATTTTGACAATGAAAAAGATGGTGTATATTCAGAATAGACAGCAAAGTGTTGGGTCATTTTTGTGCCCTGGAAAGTTCAGCAATGACCTTTGCACCAATAATAATTCTAATTACAGTCCCGATGGAAAGTGTCCTGGATGTAAAGTGATTATTGTCAAAGTGGCAGAAGTTAATATTTTTTATATTTGTGTCTCTAGGAACATTTTGAAAATTCTTTGAGTGTTTCTACCATTTCCTTGCCTCTCTTTCTCTCACCTCAAATCTAAATAACCCCCAATGCTGACAAAGTGACTGAGATGAACTCTTGGTTCCTGTCATGGTTCAGCTCTTCAAATAAGGACTTTCATTAAAATTTTACCCATTCTGTGATGCAACAACTCACACAAGCTCTGTCCTAGAGTGTAACAATGGTGTGACATCACTAACACCACCTTGAGATGTGAATTTTACAGCAAACATTGAGAACGAACAGAGAAATTTATTTCAAGTGGTGAAAATATTAACGTTTTGCTTTAGTAACTTGTTTTCCAAGGACCAAAGCACCAAAACCCTTTTATACTGAAATTATTAGCAATGGTTAAGTTCTTCCTTGCTTTATTTCACCTGGATTCCTCCCATCTGTAGTCATTTATTCCCATCACTGAGGTGTCTCACGGTTCCAGCAGGTTCATGGCAGCAGTTGAAGTTCTGCCAGTTGAATTTCTGACTTGTATGTTAGAATTTGGACCTGGCTCCCCACCAAGTCCCCAAGATCCAGTGAAAAGCCCCTGGCAAAGAGTGAGAGAGAAAAAACTATGGAAAAAACCCCAGAATAGCAGAACTATATTAAAAAAATATATATTTACATATATCACAGTTATATACAGTTAAAATACTGTACATATAAAAAAGAACCCCAAACAACACCCCCTCCAAAAGGGGAAGGGAAAAAGGACAAAACCACAAAAAAACCCTGAAGCAGGTATGCACAATCAATAAAAACCATCAAAAGAAAATCTTACTACTCTCCTTGAGACTGCAGAACCGCATTAAACAACTGCCGGCACCCTCCGCCTCCCAAGGCCTACAAGGCCTCACTAGGCCTCACTAGGCCTCACTAGGCCTCACTCCCCCACACGAACAGGACCGACAGCAGAGAACCTGTGCCTTCAGATCCACCAGAAAAGAAGAGAAGAGGGAAGAGGCTTCTCTCTCCTTCTTATTTATACCCTGGCTTACATAAAAATCGTATGGAATACTGGGAACATGGCCACTTCCTCGGTTACAAACTGGTCACCAAGGAAGGCCTAGACTAAAATTATCACACCTGTAGCGGCATCGCTGGGTTTGCTCTGGGAGGGTTGGTCTAGTTCAGCAATGCTGACTTCCTAGAGAGAGGAAATCCAGGAGCTGACCTCTTCTCCCAAGAAACCAGTGATAGGACAGGTGGAAGTGGCCTCAAGTTGTTCCAGAGGAGGTTCAGGGTTAGATATGAAGAAAAATTTCTGCGGAGGTCAATAAAGCTGAAACGATCCCAGGGAGGCGAGAAGACTGGAATCCTTTATTGGACACACAGCTTCATATTTAAAGAGTTTAGGGTTTACATATTTAACAGGGGGTTTACATATGCATGGTATTAAAATTGGGGGGGTTTCACAGGGATGACATAAGGGGAAAACCCAGCTTAACAGATTTTGGAGTCTTAGGAATTACCTCATGGGAAAAACTCTACTTTATCTTGGGGGATTTTACAGGGGGGATTAGGTGTTGGATCTATAGGATGCCAGTGATACAGAGTATACACAGGCAAAGGGGGAACACAATGGGTTTTATGCAGAAGTCTGATGAGATCAGGATGTGGATTCTCTGGCATGTGATAACATCACATAAGGAGTTTCTTTACATCCTACTGAAGAAGGTAGGAAGAGTCCACAGAGATGAAGTCAGTGAAAAGGGGTTTTTCCAGCTTTTGTTCCCCATGGCCTTCTGCAGAGACCACTTGAATTTCTTTCTGCAGATGTCATATTTTGGAACCCAACAAATTTCCTCACTGAAAGAGTGGTCAAGCATAAGAAGAGGCCGCCCAGGACAGGGGTGGAGTGACCATCCCTGGAGGTGCTCAAAGGATGAGCAGATGTGGCACTTTGTGATGGGGTTCAGTGACACAGTGGGGTTTGGTTGAAGGTTGGACTCGATGACCTTGGAGGGCTTTTCCAACATTAATGAGTGACTCTGAACCATTACATGAAGAGCCCAGGGGCTGGAGCCTTTTGGTGTCTAAACCACTCCTGGTTCTCCCATTGCAGGAACCCTGTAGGGTTCTTTGTGTCCCTCCCGTGGTTCTGGGGGTGACCTGCAGCCTCCTGGTCACCTTGTGCTGGGGGGGCTGTTGATGACAACCCAGCAGAGCTGTAATATCCTAACACTCACTGCTTTTCCTATGGGTGGGGGCAGCATTTGTCTACCTACACCTGCCCAAATGATGCTTCTCACTAGTTTTTAAGCCTCCTCTCTGTAGAAACACAATTGCCTGGGGTTTGCACCCATATTTTGAGTTTAGCTGCAATTTAGATGTGCAGACGCGACTCTAAAAACCTTGTTTCCATCAGAAGCCTTGCTAAGAAGCAGCACTGCAAAGTTCAGCAGTTCAAAAAGCCATCAGAAGTGCAAACCCATCATTTAATTCTGCCTTTCCCCACTTTTGGAGGCTCTTACTCAGACACTGCGTGTCGGGGCATGACGGTGCCTTGGGCTCCCCACTCCTGCAGTGCCAAGAATAAACAGAAGGAACACAGGTACTTTGAGATTCCCCTCCTGGGTATCCATCCTGCATAAATATAAAAATGCAGACTCAGTCCTAAAAAAAAATAAATCAAAAAGCCCAAAATTCTCTGATTGAACCAGCCCTGATCCAGTTCTTGCTCAGTGCTTGGCCCTGGGAGCTGCTGGCATTAGGGGTGTGTGTGTGCAGATATCCATGTGCTTGGATATCCTGGGAGCAACTGCTCCCTTTTGTAGCACCTGGCTCCTCTCTGCCTCAGCCACCCCCCTGCAGGGGCTGCCAAGGGGCTCAGCTGATGCTCAACCTCCTGCACAGGAGGAACAGGGCTCGTGGCTCAGGTCCCAGCTGTCCTCGGGGCGACCTCAGCAGCTCCTCATTATTTGGCTTGCTGGGCTCCACTTCCATCTTTTTCCATGTGTGGACTTATCATTTCATTGTGAATCTGAACAAGGCTGAAGGAGGCAGGAGTTGGCTCAGCTGGACCAGCTCCCCTTGGTTTTGACACCTTTGCTGGGGGGAAACTTTGCTGTCCAGCCACTCAACCCCTTTCTGTGACCCCTTGAAACGCCCCTTGAAGGTGTCTGTCCAGTTCTTCTGCTTTATCTACGCCCATCTCTGTTTCCAACTGAGGTGTCTCCAAGCCACGGTTGGTTAAATTTCTCCTTTAGTACCTGAGAGACCTTTGAGCACATCCAGGACACCAATATCTCTCAGAGAATTGTTCTTACTTCAGATTTCACTGTGCTTAGAGTATTGCCCACAAATATCCCTGCAGGCTCTGAATGTTTGTCCTCTATTTTAACCCACAAAAAAAAAAAAAAGGAAAGATCCTAATAAGCTGTTCTGGCATCACTGAAATCTTCGACAGTATCATGTGGGGCTTTGTGCAGTGTTTTTGTCAGGCATAATTAGCACTTTGAATGTGCACACATCAGATGGTGCTTGAATAGGAGAATTCCTTTAACCCCTCAGCCTCCAGCACATCCCTCCGCGTGTCCTGGAATGACACTACCAGGAAGCAGCAGGAGGATTTCTGGTTTCAGTGGTTTGCTTTGAGGCTCAATGTGGTACTGAGTCAAAAGCACTGAACTCATTTCTCCACGTGTGGAAGTGGGTAATGGCAACGCTGATGATTGTTAATATTTTCATATTAATTCTAACACTGAGACTCTTTCTTTGATGTCTTTGTGCACACCCAGCAATGATGCAGTGAGTTGAGATGTCTGGTGTAGCAATGCTCAGGTAGAAGAGGAAACTTTGACGAGGTTTTTTTGAAGTGGTTCAGGTGGTGGGGTGAGGTCAGAGTGGGGACAAACTGGTGCTTCCCTGCTGAATTCAAGATTTTTCTAAGTAGAAAAAAACCTCTTGACATTCCAATTAATTTAATTTTAATTCAGGGAGTAGGATTTTAAGGTTGGCAGTCAAACCCCATAAATGTGAGCTTCAGGCTGAGCAAAGCACAGCCTGACTGGACAGGACAGGGAAGGACCGTGCCCTTGGTTGGCAGTGGGGGGGTCACCTGCATCCCATGGGAATTCCTCTGCCCCTTCCACCACTCAAGGTTCAGCCACAAGCACATTCTCTGGCTCACCCAAAAGGTATTCCCAGAGGAAAACCCTATGGAGTGGCAGAGGGTTGGGGAAGGCATCGAGTGCCTCAACCCTGAGCTCGTCTGTGCCGTGTGCCGGGTTGTTCTTGCAACGGGCTGTGGAAAAGGTTTTGTTGAGTTTATTGGGCAATTTTGGGAGCTAAAAGCTTGTTTGTTGACCCAGACTTGGATCAGGCTCTGCACAGGAGGGCTTGGCTTCCCCAGGACGTCCCCAAGCGAGGAGGAAGCCCTGGCTGTGCTGCAGGAGCGGGGTGTGTGTCGGGCAGCTCTCCCAGCACGTGCACCATGTGCTGGCTCACCCGAGCCAAGGCTCCTGCTGTCCTTCCCTCCAGGTTTGTGAGCAAATCCAAATGAACTCTTGTTTTCCTCTATCCCTTGGCCCAAACCTTAAAAGGGGTGTTTTTGTGTGAAACCGAGGACTGATTTGCATACTTCATTTTCTTTACTCTCAAGAGCCCAAACAGATCCCTTCCCCTCTCTCTTTCTCTCTCTCTCCCCCGGCATCTGTTCCTGGATTTCTTGTTTTGTCCCTACCAAAGCCTGAGTTTGCTGCACGAGGTCCTGGAGCCCCAGGGTGTTCCCAGCCCGGGAGTGCCACCACACCCCACCAGCACCCACCCTGTCCGTGCTCCCAGCTCAGAGGGGTCGGACTTGCTGCTGCTCCTTTTGATCCTGGTTAATAATGGCCAAAAATAGCACCGAGGGGCCTCCTCCTTCCTCCCTCTTTGTTCATCTCGAGGAAGGTTGAGGCTCTTGTTGGAACGTGGCAGGGGGTTGTGTGTTTGTTGTTCCCTCCATGCACAGCCCCGGCCCTGCAGAGGAGGAGGTGCCGTGGTTGGAGCAGGGAAGGCACGAGCCGGGCACGGTCTGCCCCGGGATTTATGCAAATATGGATATTTTTATGCCAATTTAGACTCAACTGCCTGTCTTCTGGGGAAAAAGTGGCAAGTCTGGCTACAAGCCAGAGCACAAGGCAGTCATTCTCTCCTTGCCTGTTTGCAGGGAAGGGGCTCCCAGGGATGCTGTGCTGGGGGGAGAGCGGTGATTCCTGGCACCAGGAATTCAGGCTGCTGGTCCATGGGATGGGAGGAATAGGTGGAACCCCAGGCTGGGGAGTAATTTCCTCATTGCATATTCCCCTCTGCCTGTTGCTGGAGTTTGTCTTGGCTGGGATGCTCCGGGTTCACAGCTGGGCTGTAAATCCCATCCTAGTCCCGAAGTGCTGGGACACCTGAGCTGCCCGAAACAGGAGGGGAGGGGAGGATCTGCCTCTCCCAGTCCCACCCTGCCCTTCATTGTTCCTCGACGTCCCCATTCTCATCCTTTCCCACCTCCTGTTACAGCCCTCGGGGAGAGGAGCCAAGAAATCCTAGGCTGAGCCACTGCAGGAAGCACCGAATTATGTGTGAAGCTGGAAGTCTTGCAGCTGTCTTAGACATGTGAAAAACTTTCCATAAACATTTCTGGATGCTTTGGGGCTCTTAAAAAAAGAACGACCAAAAAATTAAAAGCAAAATTTACTGCTGGGGGATGTCGGTTTGATTGGAAATTCTGAAATTCTCTTTCAAGCTGGGGGTTTTTTACACGGATCATTTGAAATTATTGCTGTGGGAGGCTCTGGCAGTGGCACCTTCTTTGAGGTTTAAGCTTGGAAATAAACATATAATTCTAGAAATAAATAAATAAGTATTAAATAAATAAATATATATAATTAAATAAACAGCTTTAAAGCTGTTTCTCAAGTGATAAGAGTTATCTGAAGTGTTGGGAGTCAGCTCAAGTTTGCTGCTTGCAAAATTCGTACATTTGTTGAGTTTAAACTGAAAGAGGGCAGTGTTAGGTGGGATATTGGGAAGAAATTGTTCCCTGGGAGGGTGGGGAGGCCTCAGGTCACCCAGACAAGCTGTGGCTGCCCCATCCTTGGAATTCTCCAAGGCCAGGTTGGACTTGGAGCAAGTGGAAAGTGTGGAGTGAGATGATCTTTAAGGTCCCTCCCTGGGATTCTCTGATTAAATCTTTGAGGTTTTTAGTATCTGTAAATGGAGGAACTTCTGCTTTTATTTCCAATCTAAGTAGTATTATTGGGGTTTTTTTGTTCAAAATCATTCTCCAAACCTTCTGCTTTTGTTACTTCGGTTTCCAGTTGAATATCTGGGAAGGGTTTTTTGTTTTATTTGGATTTCTTCGTGCAAAACTGAGCAAAGGGATAGGAATTACAAAAACAAGAGGGTTTGTTCCAGCCTACAATTGAAAACACATAGGGAGGGATGGACTCTGCTACTTCCCAAGCCTCAGAGTCAGGTTTTCAAAGCCATTTTGTTGCCTTAAAGTCTTGGAAAATCCCTGTGGACACCCGTGGAAATGGGAACTTAACTCCTCATTTCAATGGTCCTTTGATATTTAGGTTTTTTTATGTTCTTTAAAAACTCCTGTTAGTGCTTTATGGGCATCTCAGGGCACATAAATGCATTTGAAAATTCAAATGTTAACCTGGAAGGGTCAATTTATGAGCTACTGTTAATGCACTTCTTGGTGAAGTGTATTTACTTTTATATGCAAAATTTGCTTCGATTATTCACTCTTTCTGTCTTTCCAGCATATTTGAATTTTATTTAGTTAATCAACAGGCAAATAAATATGATGTTTTTACATAATTTCAACTGAATTCCAATTTCAACTGAAAGACAGCTTGGCAAAAATTATTAAATAATAAATAGATGCCATTCTGTGTCTCCTAGAAAAATAAAGTCTATAAAATAAATAAATTAGGGCTTCAAATATAGCTTCTGACTAAGAGAATCTGGGTTATAATTGGTTGACAACACTTAGAGAATATTTTGTGTTCTCTAGGGAGCAAAAAAGTACCAAATTTAACATGAGGGGTAAATTACTCATCACTACAGCAGTTAAAAAACATCAGGTTGTCTTCAGGAAAATAGACAGAACCAGATAAAAATCAACGTTTAAAATTAAAGTTTCTTGTGGTTGGAAGTTATGTGCTCAAAATTGTTGTGTTAATTAAACCTACTCTGAGTTTGGGATAAATTAAAGGGCAGGGAAGGTAATTCTTTGCCTAAATTTCAGTTCTGTCTCACAAAACCCTTGTGTTGTGCTAACAAAGCATGAGAGTCACACCAGAGCAGAGAATAAGGTAAACAAATGTAATAATCATGCAGGTAATTAATTTTTGCACTTCCAAGGAGACTGGAATTTGTAGCCAGGCTGAGACACCCAAACTGGAAGTCCCTTGCCAGCCAGAATATTTATTTTATAAATATTATATATAATATATATATAATACATATATATTATATATAATAAAAACAGGTGTTTTATCCCTGTTTTCCCCAGATTTCAGCTTTTCAGGTGAGATACCTGTGTTTGAGTGATGTGGTAAAAACCCAGAGTTTGATTAAATTATAATAATTTGAGGCCACTTGTGTCCATCATGGAGGGGTGTTTGTGTCAGGCCAGGAAGAATTTAACGCTGTAATTTTATTAAATCCCTTATTAAAGCTGTGGGATTTCATCAGAAAGGTTCTTACTACCCCTGGGTCAGGGTTTTTAGGAGTTCAGCCTCCTGGCCCAGCTCCATCCCTCTCCTCTGAGGAGGAGTTCTAGGTGGATACAAAGCTTGTTCCCAACCTTGGCTCCAATTATGGTGTGAAACTTGGATTTTCTCAATGTGAGGCAGTTCAGAGGAGGGTGACATCCCCAGTGTGGGTGTGGAAAACCTCTCAGGAAAAAATCAAGGCCCCAGCAAGGAGTGAGCACAGTGGGGATGCTGCTGCCAGGCTCCAGCCTCCATCCCACACCTCCAAGGGACAGGATGAAGCACTTCCCAGTCCCATCAGAGGCTGATCTGTTCTCCTGTCTCTCCTCACCCTAATAATGGTGCCCTTTTTTTACAGAAATATTTACCAGAGCATCTCCCAGACCCACGGCCCTTCAGGGACCAGTTCTGGCCCAACGCTGCCTTTGGAGGTGGGAAAACCTGAGCTGAGCTCAGTTGGTTAAAACATGGTGCTAAAAACAAGTTTGGGGGTTTGACCCCTCTATGGGGTATTTAAGAGTAGGACTCTGTTCCTTGTGGGTCCTTTCCAACTCAGAATATCCTGTATAAAAGGTGGATGAGCAGGACCTGGGGTCTGAGCTGCAAACACTTGGGCCAGGTGACCCAAAAAGTTCAGCACAGTGTGGAGATGCCTCCTGGAAGTCCTGGAAGCAGGAGGGGTCTGATCCAGCATGTTCTTCCAGCCCCAGCTGACAGAATCCCAGAATATGCCAAGTTAGAAGGGACCCACAAGGACCGTGGAGCCCAAATCCTGCCCCTGCACAGGCCCATCCCCAAGGATCCAGAGGGAAAAGCTTTCAGGGGAAGGTGCTGGGATGGCACAGGCACCAAACCTGCATTTCTGTGTGAGCAGGAGAGGAGATGTCCCCCCCAGGCTGTGCCACATCCACCTCCCCCGTGGCAGCAGGACAGACCTGGCCTCCATCCAGCTGGGAGCAGGGCTTCCCTCTGCCCTCCCCCCCCTGCATCCCGCAGGAGAGCCTTCCCTGCTGGGCCTTTGTCTGCCTGGTGGCAGCTGCAGCTGGTTCCTCTCTGCTCCTGTGATATCTTCCCTCTGCAGAGCCTCGGAGAGGGGAGCTCAAAAGACGTGGGGTTGCTTTTATTTGAGGGGTTAAATTAACTGCAGGTTTAGCCCTTTCCTGTGCCTCGTGCAGCAAAGAACAGAAAAGCACATTTCCTCACTGCACCCCGGGTCCTGCCCCTTTGAAAATTCACTCCTGGGCATGGCTGGAATCCTGATTTCTGGGAAGATTTGGATGCACTGCCGTTCCATCCAACGTTAAAACAAAGCCATCTGCCAGGAGTCCCTGTACTTCTGCCAGACCACTGAACTGGCCCGTGCAGGACAGTTCTGGGATGGTTCTTGTGCACCTCATAAAGCCCTGTTAACGCAGATGTTACACCAGCCCAGCTTTTATGTGGCATTTTGGAGGATTTCGGTTGCATTAATGGCTCTGTGTGTGGATGGAGGGGGGGAATAGTCCAGTGGGGACTGAAAGGGAACTGAATTACATCCTGCCTGGGCTGTAAGTGAAAATTAAACTGG
Organism: Chiroxiphia lanceolata; assembly: GCF_009829145.1. Lineage (NCBI taxonomy): Eukaryota > Metazoa > Chordata > Aves > Passeriformes > Pipridae > Chiroxiphia > Chiroxiphia lanceolata. The sequence goes on along the minus strand of NC_045660.1, from coordinate 1,691,226 downwards.
AATTTCCCCAGGTGGAAGGCCAGCAGTGACCGTGCAGCTGAGCTGGGCTCTTTCCCTTCCCTCTGCTTTCCACACCACTTCTCCTGCCTGGAGTCATTACAAGGCAGGACAGTTTGTGTTTCCATTTTTATAGCTAGAATCACATTTATGTGCTCTTTGAGGCTTTGTTATTGCTGGTTTGGTGGGGAGTAACTGCTGGAGTATAATTAAGACCTGAATGATTATGGTGAGGAGAGGGGGGGAAAATAATCCAGCAGTCTCTGAGACAGTCCTCAAACCCTGGAGTTTATTAAGTGTTGCTGGATGGTATTGGGCAGAATGAGAGATGGTTTTGGTGTACCCTCCAGTTCCTGGGCCTTATCTGCTCTGGAAGATGGCAACATTTCTTTTCCCTGTGTGTGATTCCAGTGGGGACATTTCCCGTCACTCCTGGGAGGGGGAGAACTCAGGGCCACCAGACCCTGCTGAGCAGAGCAGCACCAAGAGCTATTATATCTTTTCCTCCCCAAAAAACTTGAATTGATGACAGGATGAAGGGTTACCAACAACTAAATGATGAGGAGCAAAGATTATATTTCATAGAATCACAGAATAGTTTGGAAAGGACCTTAAAGCCCATCCCATTCCACCCCCTGCCATGGGCAGGGACACCTTCCACTAGCCCAGGGTTCTCCAAGCCTTGTCCAGCCTGGCCTTGGACACTTCCATTTATCTTTGTCTTCCCAATGAAGCTCCTCTAAACTGTGTAAAACATATAATAACTAATGTAAAATTAAGGCAATCACCTTATGGCTGAACCTTATGGTTCATTCCCTGGGCTGACATTTGTGTGTCTGTACTGCAGAAACAGCACCAGAGGATGGAAGAGCTGGTCGGTTTTAGGAAGAGCTGGTTAGTTTTAGGAAGAGCTTGTTAGTTTTAGGCACCAGCAAATTGTTCATCAGGGCTGGGCAGGTTTGTGGTTGATGGTGTGGGAGCCCCAGAGAAACCAGCCCGAGCTGCAGCCACCAGCCTGTGCTTTCAGGGCTGTATTTTTATTTTCTGGCTGATGCCCTTTCATTGTTAATTGGAGAAACTTGATGGAGAAGCTCATCCCACCAGTCTTTGTGGTGCCTGACATCACTTAGTAATCTGATTTTTAAAGATACATTCCTAAAGTTCATTAATAAAAGATTGAGAGATCCTAAAGGCACCTTTCCTAGGGGAGAGCCTCCCAGCTTCAGGGATGCAGCAGATACAGAAGGTCTGCTGTGTTACTTCTCTCACACCTCCTGGTAAATTAATGTTTCAAAGCCCTGCAGATTTTTGTGGCTTCTGGGAGCACAAACAAGCTCAAATCATTATTTCAGGTCAGGAGAAACGCTGCATGTTGGAAATTAAACCCCTTCCTCTGTGGTTTGCTCATAACTTGTAACTTATGTTCCTCCTGCCATCCATAAAAGCCAAGGCTGCATTTAAACAGTAATATTAAAAAAAGCAGCCGTTGAACTAAGTGACTTCCTCCAAGGGAGACCTTCTTGTTTTGCTGGAGGAGTGCAAGGTCCAGACCAACCTTCAGAGGCACCAAACCTGGTGCTGGGTTGTCCTGGGAGATCCTGGTTGGTTTGGGGGGTGAGGAAGAAGTGATGCTTCCAACCACGCCTGTGACATCACTTCTCAGAGACAACTAAGAATCCTTCATTTGCCATCTTACATGGGCAAACCATCCCAAGGGCTGTTTGTATTTTAAAGGGAATTGAGGAATTTTTTCTAGGATATCAATAATCCATCCTCTTCATGTTTGGTTATTCCCTCCACTTGATCCTGCTGTGCTCTGTGAGTTCTGTATCTCCCGCAGCTCCCAGCTGAGCACCCTCCAAACATTGATGCCATAAACATCATGATAACACACCAGGATGGCCCAGTTTGGAGTTTGATCTTTGCTGGTGTTAAAATCTCCCTGGGACACCACAGGAGGCAGTAAAATTCCTGCCTCCCAAGGCCATGCTCTGACTTGGAGACTCCTCCATGATCAGGTACCGGGTCTGTGCTTAAAAAGAAGGTGATGAGAGAATAAAAACTGAGCAGTTAAAAACTGAGCAGTTTTGATTTCTCTATCCCCAAAATGCTGATTTTTGGCAAGTCAGACACTCTGCAGGTTATAAGAGAGGTTGGAATGAGTCAAAGCCTGATGGACACTTAAACCTGGGTATGGAGACTGTGCACAACCCTTTGTGCTCCTCTGCAATGAAACATCTGCAACAGCTTTGCTAATACAGAGTTGATGGTGTTGGGCCTAAGAGAAGCTGGGTCTGGGATACCTGTGAGACATTCCAGCCCAGAATTCCTTACAAACATCAGGTATCCATCACCACTGCATTTATTTCCTCTCTTTCAGAGCTAGATTCCAGCCCTGGTTTAAGCTCAGCTCTCCCTTAGAGGAATAAGGACCCCAAACCCAAGGTGGGATCCCAAGGGTCACTCAGGGATTGCTCTTTTAGCTAATTTTCAGGTATTCTGGACCCTTTCTTAATTTTTTTAGGTACGGATGGCTTTTTTAGGGCTGCAGCTGGCTGATGGTGCAGATCTGTGCATTGTAACCGACATATCTTGGCAAGGCCAGAGCTGAATTAATTATAATTAATCTATTTTATTGTGAAATACATTAGTAAAACACGTGCACCAAAAGCCATGATCAACTAACTCTGATTTTTTTGGTGCATTCCAGGCTGGTGTCACTGTGGGAGAGCAAACACATCTATTTTCTTGCTTTGCTTTTTTTTTTTATTTCCCCTGTTCTTTGATACCAACTCTGAGTAATATTTCAGTTGGCAAAGCCTCCCAGTGATGACACCCTGGGTAATAGACACAGCAAAAAAACCCCAAAACAAAACCAAAAAACAAACCAACAAACCAGCCCAGGAATAATTTTCATGTTCCAGAGCAGAGTCTGCAACACTGAGAAGTCAAAAATAAATAAATAAATAAATAAACAAAGGAAAAAAGCAAAGTTGGGAATTGCACATTGAGCACATTTTTTTTCTCTGGAATTACTGAGGAAGGAGCCCAGGAGGTCAATTGAGTAGAAAGGCGAGTTAAGACAAAAGAGTTCTAAATGAGGAGCTGTCAGGAGAGAGCTGGTTTGGCAGCAAAGCTTCCACTGGAAGGAGCCTCGGCCAAGAAGGAGTCTCGAGTAGAGTCATTAGCACTCAAGGAAGATGGGCTTCCAGTTGGAGGTATTTCCAACATGGGAAAGGACGAAATGCTTCTCAAATCCAGGAATTTGAGGCTCAGATTTCTGGCCCAAACTCTGGGACATCACTAAACCCAGCTGGAATGCAAGAATGTCACGTGAAACCTCTGGAACGGGGCAGTGCTGGAGTCCCCGTCCCCAGAGGGGTTTAAAATCCATGTGGATGTGGCACTTGGGGACAGGGGGCAGTGGTGGCCTTGGCAGTGCTGGGGGATGGTTGGACTCCATGATCTCAGAGGACTTTTCGAGCCTTAATGATTTTGTGATTTCAGTCCATGAAATAAATCGTTTAGGGTTGAAAAGAAACCCAAGACGGGGAAAGTCTTGCTTTAAATGTAAAGAAAAGGAATGAAAATATAATCACCAAACCAGCTCCAGCCTCTAAAAGACCTGAAAGCTTTGGGAGTCTGCATTAATATTCCCTGGCAGCACCTCTAATTGCAGTAGGAAATCAGCTCAGGGATGACTTGGATGGGAAGGTGGGATTGCTGGAAGATACAGAGAGCTCATTGTCTCGACTTGCAACTGTGCTGCCAGTCATAACTTCTGCAGAAAGAGAGCAAAATGTGATTTAATGAGCAGATTGATGCTCTCATTCACCTTTTCACACACTGGGGGGGTGTCCAAGTGTGTGAAGATGAGAACCTGAGAGGAGGAACGAGGTTCTGCAGGAGACCTGGGGCCAGCCCAGGTGTTCTTGTGGTGCTCTGTGCTGGTGGAGAGGAGATACAGGGCAGGGAGGAGAGAAATTACTTAGTAGAAAGTTGAGTTTTAAGCCATAATCAAAACCATTAGATCTTCTAGCTTGAGGTCCAGCATCGTGGGGCACAGTGGGATGCCCTGTCTTGGAACCAAAGCCTGGCCTTGGAACTTAAACCTGCCCTTGGAACTTAAGCCTGCCCTTGGAACTTTCCTTGGCCTGGCAGGAGACGATGCAGTTGTCCTCTTCTGTCTCTCCTGTCCCCTGAGCTGTGGTACCACCAGCTACCAAAGCTTGGCCACAAACAGCCACACAATCACTCACACCCAGGAGTATTTTTGCCATAAATCTCCTTTTCTCCCACAGATTTTCAGCCACTTTAAAAGCTGGTGCTGTCCCAAAGAGGAGTGGAGATCAAATGGCCCAGGGCAGGGAGTGAGGCTGGTCCCTGCCCATTTCAGACATAAATCAATCCCAAAAGCAGTTGGGAAGCTGCAACCTCAGATAAAACTATGTCATTTGATGAGGTGACAAATGCCCCACTGATCCCAGGCAGGCTGTGAGTGGTGTGCTTGGACTGGCTGCAAAAAATAGGTATTTATGTTTCATAAAAAGGCTCAAAAACGTGAATCTGAGAAGCCTGAATGACAGCTGAAAGGAAAGTGGAGCTTGGCACCAAAAATAGCTCCTTGTTTTGGGGTGTGGCAGCCCAGCCACGGCACATGGGGGTGGGAGCAGCACCCGGGGGGTGAAGCAGCCACCTGCTGAACCACTCACATGTGTGGATATAAATGCACATATATCTATATCTATGTATACACACACAGGTCTGAATGTGTAAAACTGCTGAAAAACGTGTTGCAATAAATGTCCTATTTGAGCAATTGCAACAAGACATGGAATCAGAGCAGGGACATCCCTGGCTGTGCTCAGGATGCTCTGCCAGACCCTGGGGCTGTGCAGGACCAGCACAGAGCCCTGGGGCTCCAGGCAGCCTTTGGACACTCGGCTGGTGCTTCAAATCGAGCTGGAAGGACAAAGAAGCCCAAATTGTTGCTACTCAAGGGCTTTTGGAAGGCCTGGGCTGGAGAACCGTTTGTGCTGAGTGTTTGTTTGCCAGAGCTCCCCTGGGAGGGAAGTGGATGGAAGAGAAGTGGGAGTGCTCTGTCCTCTGCAGATGATGACAGAAATTAATGAATAGTGGTTGAATGTGATTCCAGAGTAAATTGTTACATTAATTGCTTGTAAATCCACATTTTTCCTTCCATCACACAAATGCAACCGTTGCTTTTTCCTAATGTTTCTCACACCTGGGCCAGGACTGGGAGGAAAGGGGTGAGAGCATATTTCTGCTGTTGGAATGTGGCTAAAATGCCAACTTTCTGGCTGTTTTGGTCACTTCCACTCAAGCTCTGTTTGGGGCTGCTCTGCAGACCCAGGCAGGTCCCTGTGAGCAGAGCTAGGGTTTGGGTTTGTGTGGGGACACTTGTGCAGCAGGAGCTGTTTTGAGACCAGGAACCACCTGGGACCAAGGGGAGGTTGTGAGGGCTTTGTCCTGTGCTGGTGGTCAGGGCACAATAGCAAAAACATTATTATAATATATAATTTTTATAGAATAATGGAATCCCAGACTGGTTTGGGTTGGAAGGAACCTCAAAGCCCATCCCATTCCACCCCCTGCCATGGGCAGGGTCACCTTCCACCAGCCCAGGTTGCTCCAAGCCCTGTCCAACCTGGCCTTGGACACTTCCAGGGATCCAGGGGCAGCCACAGCTTCTCTGGGAATTCCATTCAAGCCCCTCCCCACCCTCACAGGAACAATTCCTTCCCAATATCCCATCTCTCCCTGCCCTCTGGCAGTGAGAAGCCATTCCCTGGGTCCTGTCCCTCCATCCCTTGTCCCCAGTCCCTCTCCAGCTCTCCTGGAGCCCCTTTAGACCCTGCAAGGGGCTCTCAGCTCTCCCTGGAGCCTTCTCTTCTCCAGGTGACCCCTCCAGCCTGTCTTCATATATTATAATTAATAACTCTCTCTATGTTGTATTAATAGGGAATTATTTAGATATAGCTGAGTCTTAAATATTGAGTGTACTGCACACTTAGTCCCCTTTGAGCCTTTGGTGTCTCCTTGCTGAGCACAGAAAAACTCTCTAAACACTGCTGAGGAAGGAGGTGTCCAACCTCCCTGCTCTGAACTGCCACAGGATGGGGCAGAGAAAGGCACAAAATAGTTTTTTGAATGTTTAAGTAATTTTTCCTGCAGTTGGTTGTGCCTCTGAGTCGTGGATTTCAGTAAAACACGGAATTTTGTGACATTCTGGGTGAAGTTGTATCTCTGTTGGTGTGTCCAGCTGCCTTCTCCCTCCCTGCCACTCTGCCCCCCGTTGGCTGAAGCTGATTTATCTGCAGAAAACAGGGAAGAAAACCCTGTGGTGCCATGAATTGTTTTGGCATTCATTTGGAAAAATAAATTCCACTGATCTTTGACTCCTCTATGTAATTTTAAAAATTGCATGTGTGTATGAGGTGGATGGCAACAGATTTGGGAGAGGTTTATACTGATCTGCTCTAGAAAAAAAGGGGGGGTGCAGCTGAAGTTATTCATCTTCCTTTTGTCCAGGGACTGTGGTTTTATTGCCCCAAGCCAAACTCATGTTTTAACATCCCCCTTCCAGTAAATGGGATTTTGAGGGCCTTCCCATCTGCTGCCTCCAGCAGGGCTGACAGAAGCGAAGTTGGCTTCTGATTTCTTTATCATTTCAGATGACAAACTGCTTCAGAAGAGAGGCTTTCAAAAAAATGCTTTCCAAATTGAGCTGTTGCCTCCTTTTTTTTCAGATGTAGCTGCCACAGGATTTGCCATGAGGCAGGTGACACCTCCTTAGCATGCTCAGAGAAATGCAGATTTTAGCTGGAGGGAGAAGAATCAAACCTTTCATCTCATGACGAGTTTTTCCCTCATCCCACCCTGCCACCCACCCACAGAAAGTTGTGGGTCTTGCCCCTGGTACAAAATGACTGGGGGGCTTTTCAGGGCTCGTTTTAAACAGATTTTTCAGGTTTTCCCAACTTTAAATACTGTGTTGCTTCCATGTAGGAAGAAAGGAGCAGTTGTTGCCTCGAGGAGATCCAGAGTTGCCCATCCTTGAGGAAAGTTTCCACCACATCAGAGATGGGAGGTTGGGGTTGTTGCTCTGCTCCCAGGACCATTTCAGCCTCCCAGACTGAGCTTTTCTCCACCTTTTTTGCTCATCTTCCCCATCACCAGTCGGTCCTTCTGTCCCTCCTGCTGGAAGGGGACTCAGGTGTTTGCTGGTGCTTGGAGACCCCGGGGCAGATGACACAGATCAGCTGCTGGGCTCCAGATATTAATAGTTTCAGGAATTTCTATTAATACTTGGACTGGCAGCAAACCCTGCTCCTGCAACATGTGACAACATGCTATGTTTAAACAGATTAAATTAATTTCAGTATTAGAAGTAATTTAGATTCAATCATCCACTTAAAAAATATGGGACCTGCTAAGCAGCTGCCCATCAGGAAGGGCTGTCAGGTCTCTGGTTCTTCTTCTTTCCCATTGTTGTTGCTGCCTTTCCACGGAGACTCAAGAGCTTTGGGAGCTCAGAGCTTCTACCTAATTAAAAGTTTCCAATATGTGTTTTTGGTGTTTGGAGAATAGCACAGCTGTGCCAGGACTGGAAAACATGAAAGGCTGTCTAATCAACCCTGTGTCCATCCTCTAACTGCTTCATAGAATCAGATAAGAGTTTGGGCTGGAAGGGACCTTAAAGTTCATCTGTTCCAATGTGGGAATGGGATGGATTTGGGGGTTTCCTTAATACTTAATGGAGCTGCAGGTGCATGTTATAATTTTCCTAATTGATTGACTTTTGCATTTGGATAAATCACTCCATCCCTGGAAGTGTCCAAGTGGGAAGTATCTCCTGGAGCTCTGGCAGCCTTGGGGCTGTGCCCACTGCCCTGGGGAGCCTGGGCAGTGCCCAACCAGCCTCTGGGGGAAGAACCTTTCCCTGAGATCATTCCCAACCCCTCCTGGGACAGTTTCACACCTTTAATATTTTCAGTTTGCCAGCAGAGTGACAGCAGTGAAGTGGTTTGAGCTGGGAAGGGTGGGATGGCACCTGAATAAAGACCATGTGCAGCTGGTGCAGGAAAGATCTGCCAGTGTGCTGGGGGTGTAATGTGAAGTTGGAACAGCAGACAGGCCATCAGGTTTTCCTCACAGGTCATATTTTGCTCAGTCATGGGTATCTTGCCCTGTAGAAAGCCTGTATTGCAAACCCCACCTTTCCCATTTGTGGATCCAACTGACTTTGATAAAAGACACCAAATCTGCTGCGTTCACTTCTCACAATTGTCACTTGAGAACAGTCCCTTGTGGAAGTTTAATGACAAGAAAAACGGCTGGTGAGGCAGCATCCAAGCCCTTCTGTTGTTTTATTTATTGAACAGTTAAAAGTTTGTCTTTAAATTAAAAAAAAACAACAACAAAACAAAACAAAACAACAACACAGAAAAAACCCTGCCCTGAGGCGTTTTTCCCTTTCTGCAGAAGGTCACTGGGCATAGTTTGGTTTTCCTCTTGAATAGTGAACTCTCCAGAGACGTTTGTGCAATTAAAAAGAAAAACTAACCCTTTCCAGTGGTGAGAAATGAAAGGTGAGGTGGTAACCTGCAGGGAGTTGCATTTGGAAATGGGAAACATCTTATTGTTTAATTCTTGTTGCTTTTATTCATGGCTCTTGATTGCATTGTTTTACTGGAGACTGTTCCTGCCAGGCCCATCTGTGCCTGCCTTGAAAACTTCTCATTCTCAGCACTTAATTGCAAATAAAGGGTGCGTTAATAATTTCAGAAATCCTGTGGAAATCACAGAATCACAGAATGGTTTCAATTGGAAGGGACCTTAAAGCCCATCTCATTCCACCCCCTGCCATGGGCAGGGACACCTCCCACCAGCCCAGGTTGCTCCAACCTGGCCTTGGACACTTCCAGGGATCCAGGGGCAGCCACAGCTTCTCTGGGCAACCTGTGCCAGGGCCTCCCCACCCTCACAGCCAACAATTCCCTCCCAATATCCCATCTAAACCTACTCTTTTTCACTTTGAAACCCTTCCCCCTGGAAATGATGGCTTGGAAAAGCACAGGGACTGTGCAATCATTCAGGCTTCTGTCCCTCTGCTCTTTGGGAGCTCCGAGGCCAGGACTCCACCTGAGATTGTTTCTCTTCAAAACCTGTAAATTGATTTTTGCCAGGGCATTTGAAAATGAGTTTTCTCCCCTCCTTTCAGAGCTGGGCTGTCACTGAAAGCCTTGTTTTGCTCTAGGGTCCCTCATATCCCTGGACAAGTTGGTGTAGCTGCTGTTAACCTGCTTGTTTCAGTGCTGTGGTGGCTGAGATGTACCAAAGACACTGATGATTTCTGGTTGTTCTTGGGTGTGTAATGGGGCAGGAAAAGTGGAGTCTGTAGAAAACCTCTGAATCATAGAATCCCACAATGTTTTGGGTTGGGAGGGACCTTAAAGCTCAGCTCAGTCCCACCCCCTGCTATGGGCAGGGACACTTTCCAGAATCCCAGATTGCTCCAACCTGGCCTTGAACACTTCCAGGGATTCTACAACTTCTCTGGGCAACCTGTGCCAGTGCCTCCCCCCCCTCCCCCTCACAACCAGGAATTCCTTGTTCAGCCTGCGTGAGCTGCACTTGGGTGTTCACATGCTCCATCTGCAGCATCGGTGTGAAACAACCTGAATTCTCCCTCTGCCTCCAAGATTTTGGGGTATTTTGGGGTTATTTGTAACCTGGAGCAGGTCAGTGGTTGGTCTGTTCCGGGGCAGTGACCAGTGGCACAGGAAAGCTCAGCACACCAGACTCTGCTCAGCTCCTGGAGGTGTTCAACCTTCTGCTTCTCGTTACTCTTATTCTTTAGCCAGTGTTAACTCATAAAGAGTCATCAGTTTTCCCTGATTTCCAGATTAATAGTTTAGTTTTGATATTTTATTTTTTTGTAATTAATCCAAGCTGGAAAAGACAGGATGACAGAGAAAGTATGTGCAGAGATTACATGTGAGAATTCAAACTGGCATCTTGGAGAGCCTCCGCTTCCAAGAGAGCTTCTTCCAAACCTGAACCAGCTGCTCCTGTGCTTTCAGAAGGGAGCAAAGGGAATAAAAACCTCCTGCTTTGTGAGATTAGAAGGTTTGGTACATGATGTGAGTGAGCATTTATTAACAAAACCCCAAAAGTTCCCCTGGCTGCTGATCCTTAGGTTTTACACACAGCTTGGGTCAATATTTGGATGGGAAATCTGGAAGGGAATCTCCAAGACCTCGTTTTTCACGTGGTTCCCCACAACATTAAATGCAAAGGGCTGGATGGGATGGGTCATTAAACTTGCACCGTCATCCTCCAAAGAAATAACTTTAAAATATAAAATCTTTGGAATTCTGAATGCGGGAAATGCTGAACACAGAGTGTTTGGAGGCTTTGGTCCTCCTGGGTGTTGGAGTGGGCTTTGGTGCTCACCAACCCATGAGGGTCCAGTTGGAGCTGGAATAGGATATTGGACCTCAGTCTTGGCTCCAGAGCTCCTTTGTCCCCCTCAGAAAAGAAAACGTGGGTTTCTCCAGGCTTTCCTGCCACATTTCCTTTTTTTAGTTTGTGGTTTTCCTTCCATTTTGGAGGTGGAGGAGCTGAAGCACCAATTTGAACGACTCTTGTTAGCTGGGATTTGACCTCTCCAGTTGAACAGCGCTGTATGAATATCATTACTTGGCAAATGAACTGAAATAAAAAAGGCTGTTTGAGGAGAAATCTGCAGAAAGTCTTTCTGCAAAGGGTCGAAATTCGTGATTTCTGCAGCTGGAGCGTTTCCACAGGGAGGATGGGAATCATCTGCACCTCCACGAAGGGATGCAGACCTGGAATGGGAAGCAGGGCTGGAAACTCTTCACCTGAGAGCAGAATCCCAGGATGGGCCCTCTGTGCTCTCAGGCTCATTTTCCCCTCCTGTGGGTGACACCGACCTGCACAAAGTTCTCCTCAGGGGCACAAATGCCACAAAGAAAAGACAGGAACATTAACATTTTATACTCTAATATCAGTGGTCATATGAACTTGATTTTTCTTCCTTTGCAAACTGAATCTTCAAGTCCTTCAGAACTGTTAAAGGAATCTAACAAAGGGCTCTGATTTTGCAGCAAATTTGCTTCCTCATCTTCTCAGATCTCATAAGTGTCCATTATTTTGACATAATTTAGTCAACAGAGAAAAAAATAAACCATGACCCTCAACATTTTCTTACTAAAAGATGCCTAAAGATTCTTTGTAGACACTTTTGAATTATATCCATGAATTATGTCAGTGGAATGAACAATTATTCTCAGTAGAATCTCGCTGAGATTTTATAAATTTTATAGCTGGAAGCATTTAGAAAATACTTAGTAACACTTATAACAGAATTAGAAATAAAAATATGGGTAATAAATTATAATTTCCTCTCATTTCAAACACACATCATTTGCAAATATCCCACACAAGAGACTGGAATGAATATGGCATTTGCAAATGGAACATTTGTGCCGGGGCTGAGGGCAGGATGAAGTCTGGAAATTCATTTCCATGTGCAAGATGCTTTAAGATTCTTCCTGTAGGAACCACATAGGATGGTTGGCTGGCTGGTTTTTATATGTATTTATTTTATATCTATTTATTTTATATATTTATATATCTTTATCCTCCTCTTTGTGCCCCCTCTCACCGCCCATCACTTGTTGTTTGTTGTTCTAACCCTGTTTTTATGGCAGCCAGTAATTTATTCATGGAATTTCAGATCGTTGGAAGGGTTGGAAGGGACCTTAAAACTCACCTTGTTCTATCTCCTGCCACGGGAGGTGATTTAGGAGGAGCACAATAACACTACTTTATATATTTTCAGTGAGATTTTACACAGTTTCCTTTATGTCCAGCGCTTGTTATTCCAGATAACATCCTGTTTAGGCCAAGAAAATATTCCCACGCAATTCAAACCTTCCAGAATCCCACTGTTCATCAAGATGAATATTAATACGGAGTTAGATATTGGAGTTTCACCCCTGGAAATGGGGAAATCACTCCACCAGGTCTCTCCAAGCCCCATCCAACCTGGTCTTGGACACTCCCAGAGGTGGGATGAGCTTCTCTGGGCTGGAGGCTCAGCAGGGGGTTAATTCTCCAGCATGAAATCCTTGTTATTGTGACTCTGCTCTGAAAGAAGTGACGAGCAAAGAGCAGTGACAAAAGGAATATATCCCTTTCCTGGGGATTTTTCCTGTTGTGTTGGACAGGGATGCAGAGCATTGCCCAGCACTGCAGCTGGAGCCTGAAATCAGGCCAAGGGGCTTTATCTGGGACATCAGAAGTTCAAAGCAAGAGTTGAGGCACCCACCCAGTGCAGAGCTCAGGGACAGCCACAGGTCGAGCTCTGGAAAGAGCTTTCCCAGGCAAGAGGCTCTGAACTGCCAATCTTTGGGATAACAAAGGGCACAGGGAGCAGTGGTAGAGCCAGGGCAGGGACACTCCGTGTCAGGGCAGGACGTGGCTCAGGAGGAAGAGCCCAAACTTTCCCATTTTTGGACTGTGAGGGTGCAAAAGCCCAGGGGCCCTTTGTTGGAGTCCTTTGTTGGGATCTTTTGTTGGGGTCCCTCCTCAGAGGCAACACCTCAGGCTGTTTCTGTGTTACTGTGCTGGGAATAAATTGTTTTATGGAATGAAAGATATTGAGCCATTGGAGAGTGTCCAAAGGAGGGACATGAAGGTGGGGAAGGGCCTGGATTTGAAGCCCTATGAGGACACTGAGGGCACTTGGTGTGTTCAGCTGGAGCAGAGGAGACTGAGGGGAGACCTCAGTGCAGTTCCAATTCCTGGGCAGGGGCAGAGGAGGGGCAGGGACTGAGCTCTGCTCTGGGGGAGCAGGGACAGCACCCAGGGAAGGGCTGGAGCTGTGTCAGGGCCGGCTCAGGTTGGATCTCAGGCAAAGGTTCTTCCCCCAGAGGCTGGTTGGGCACTGCCCAGGCTCCCCAGGCCCCAAGGCTGCCAGAGCTCCAGGAGGGTTTGGCTGCTCCTCTGGGGCACAGGGGGTGACTCTTGGGGCTGGGCCTGTGCAGGGCTGAGGGTTGGACTGGGTGATCCTTGGGGGTCCCTTCCAGCTCAGCACATTCTGGGATTCTGAGAGACATTTGAGGCTCTGCCATGGGAAACCTGGGGTGGAACCAGTGAGGAAACTGGTGTGACTGGGAGTGGGGGGTGTGGGGAGTCAAATGGGGACTTGTTGGGTCACTGGAGCTGCTGCTGGGAAAGGGCTCCAGTCCCACCAGTGACCATCTCTGATGCTGGGACTGGGACTGACTGAGTGGCTCCTGAATGACCACACTGGGAAATTTCCTCAACAAAAACCCCATCAGAGAGTCAGAAGTGAAAAGTTTGGCTTCAGCAACTTTTAATTCCAAACTCAGGCCTTCAGGGTGGAATCCAACTCCCAAGGCCACAAACCAGCTTTTTTCCCCTTCTTTTGCCTCCTAAATGACACTCCCAGCTCCACCTCTGTAGGACTAATGCAACACTTTCAAACCAATAATTTATTTAATTCTCCTCCAGCCACAGCTGTGCTCACCTGGATTGGGATCAGGCACAGGAAGCAGAGATTTTCCATGCTGTAATGTCATTTGTTACTCCCAGACGTGCTTCACTGCAAGCACAGTAGGAAGCACAACAAACCACTTGCTCACAGCCAGTGCTGGGGTAGATTCCAGTTTGAACAGGCTGTGCTGGTTTGCTGGGGCTCTTGGCCACTGGATTTGTTGAACGTGACTTTTACAATTTGGACTTGACTGAGAAGCTGCAAAAAGTCACCAGAAATTGAGATAAGGGGAAAAAAAATGCAAGTTGGCTCCTTGTTTGCAGTGGTGAAACTCCAATGAATGTCAAGCACAATATCATTCATCTTGATGAATGATGGGATGCTTGACACAGTTCTGAATTTAATTGGAATATTTTCTTGGTCCAAGCAGGATGTTATGTGGAATAACAAGTGTTGGACATAAAGGAAACTGTGTGAAATCTCACCTAAAATACTCAGTGTTATTCTGTTCCTCCTAAATCAAACAAACCAGTTGAGCTGTTTATCTCTGACCCTGCAGAAGAAGAGTGGATGCCAAATATGGTTTCAATCCTTTGCTTACACCAAGAATATGTCCTCTGAAACCTTTGCTGAAGAAAACCAAGCCTTGGAGCTGTGCTCAAATGCAGTTGGTTTGTCTCAGCTGCAGGTTTGGATTTGGTTTTGGCTTGGCTTGACTTTGGCTTTCCCAGCAGGGCAGTTCTTCCCGTGCTGCAGTTGATCTTTATTCCTGACAACCCTGTTGTAATTTTCTTGTTCCCTCCTTGTTCCATCGTGGTGGTTTTCTATTTTTTTTTAAATATATCATTCTCCTGGATATGTTCACACAGCCCTCTGCTAAAAATGCTGTTTATAAAGCCCTGGAGGAGCCACTCTCGTGCTCCTGGAGATGATGGGGACAGCAGGGCTTGGCTCCACCCAAACCCTGGTGGGTGACCAAGGCTCAGCCAGAGCCCTCTCTGACCCAGTGCCCAGACTTTTCCTTGCCAATGGACCAAGTTTTGTCTTGGAGCTTCCTGCCTTTCCTCGTGTGGCAGAGAAACATCAGAGATGATGCCAGACTTCCAGGCTGAATTCAATCCTTGGCTGTGTTATCTCCACTGGATCTCATGTCAATATTGTCCTTGAAAGGGCTCCTCCCGTCTCAGCTTGTGTTTTGTTGGGTCAAACAAACTGTCCTCCTTCAGTCTTCCCTTGTTTCCATGTTCTCCATTTCCTCAGGGATCACTGTTCCAGTTCTCTGTGTCTGCTGGAAATAATTTCTCTGGGATGTGGAAAGAATTTCAGGTGAGAACTCACCAGGGACTCGGACAGTGTCAGGGATGTCTCCTTCTGTGGGATGTGCTTTAACATCCAATTTTCTTCCTCTGTTTCCTCCTTCGGTTCCCTTCCTCCTTTGGGGCACTGGGGTCTGTCTTTGTGAGGCCTGGTTTTCCAACCAAAGACTTCACAGCTAAATGTTGAATTACTTTTTTCCACAGAATCATTATCACAGAATCATTTAGGGTGCGGAAAAACCTCCAAGATCATCAAGTCCATCATTCCCCTTTCCTTTTCTTATGAACTTGCTTATTCTCCACACCAGGAAGGTCCATCCTGGTCCCAGTGCTCTGGAATTCAGAGTTGTTCCGCTTTCTCCCTGTGATATTCCCTTGACCTTTGCTGATGATACTTCCCTGCTTCGTGTCAGTGGTGATTTCACCCAGGATCCTCCTGCTTTGCATGATGAAAACATCACCTGAAATTGGCCTGGAGAGAAATTCTGGAGCAGTTCCAAGGGTGATCCTGATTTAATAGTCCTATTAGTGGTGAAAACTGTGGAGGCTTCCTGATGACCACTGTCCTTTATAAATATTCTATTCTTCATCTTTCCAACTGGACACACGTGGAATTATGGTCAATATTCTGTTCCAGTTTCCCAAGACCTTGGTGTTGTTGTGGGACAAAAATCAAGATGAGACTTGTCAACAGCCCATGCTCAGCTTGCTCTGATGATTCCCACAAGGAAAGTATAACATGAGGTCTTAGATGTCACAACTGTTTGGATTCAGGACCCTTGGACCTGGGGACACCATTGGTCTCTGGGTTTGAGATGATCAGCTCCAGTTTAATGCTCCCACTGCTCATCCTGTCCTTGCCCTCTTTCCTCTCGAAATCCAAAGCAAGGTGTTGTCCAGTGGATTATCTTTAATCCTCAAAGAGCCTCTTTTCTTTTCCTGTTTTATTTTATTTACATGGCGAAAACATTTTGTAATTTAAATGGTTGCTTCAATTTCCTTTGCAGGCTCTAATTCAGTTTGACTTGTGTTATTTTTCACTGTTAATGTTGTTTCTCAGTTCTTAAGACGCAGCTTTCCTTGGGATCATTTCTTTCTGGCTTTGCATTCCCTCTGTTTATTTCTGGTATCTCTGGAGAGAGAATTAATTAGCCAATTGGTCTGGAGCTTTTCTTCATCATTTTTCATCACCCCTTCTTTTTCCAGAATGCAAATTCCTACTCATTTTACAGCCAGGAGCTGAAGAAATCCCACTCATCCTCTCTGTTCCCATCCTTAGGCTGATCTAACCAGAGTTTGCTGAGTTCCCTTCCTTTATAAGAGTTTCTTTTCTCCAATCAAAGGTGTAATTTACAGTTTGGATAGTTGTCTACTTGCAATTTACTTGAGAAATGTAGAGAAGTGTCACTGTTCCCATTTCTAGGGTAATATTCACTATTCACATTTCCAGGTGAATATTCCCAGTGGGCAGCTGGGGCTGGAAATGCCTGTGGCAACTGGTCCTTGGGAATGTTCCACCCGAGGTGACTGAGGGAGCTAAAGCTGCACCACTGCTGGTGCTGCTGATCCCAAAGGGGCTTGTTTTGATGGTGAGACCTTCCAGAGGGATTCCCAGGAGGATGAGGAGCCTTTAGGTTCAATGTATTGAACTGAGGGCAGAGCTCAGCGGGGGCTGCAGCTCCTCCCGAGGGGCAGCTCTGATCTCTGCTCTGGGGGAGCAGGGACAGCACCCAGGGAACGGCTGGAGCTGTGTCAGGGCAGGCTCAGGTTGGATCTCAGGCAAAGGTTCTTCCCCCAGAGGCTGGTTGGGCACTGCCCAGGCTCCCCAGGGCAGTGGGCACAGCCCCAAGGCTGCCAGAGCTCCAGGAGGGTTTGGCTGCTCCTCTGGGGCACAGGGGGTGACTCTTGGGGCTGGGCCTGTGCAGGGCTCAGGGTTGGACTCCATGATCCAAGGGGTCCCTCCCAGCTCAGCATATTCTGGTTTAGTCTGTTCTGGTCTATTCTTTCTATTCCATTCTGTGTCACTGAATATATTTCTGTAGTGGGATGTGTGTGTCTGACACTGGAAATCCTGCTCTGGTTCCTGGGCAGAACCAAACCTTAATTAGTAGCTGCTAACTGACCCCAGCACGGCCCTGTTTCAGAGGTGACTCCTCTGCTGTCACAGCTAAACAAGGCAGATTCAGTTCTGGGGATGTTTTGGCCCTGATTTCTAATTTCCTGCTCTTGTTGTGCACCCTCTTGGGTGCTGAGCCCTCCTTTGGGTGCTGAGCCCTCCTTTGGGTGCCAAACTGCTTCTTTGAGTTCTGAGCCCCTTCTTTGGGACCTGAGCCCCTCTCTGGGGTGCTGAGCCCTCCTTTGGGTACTGCGCCCTCTCTTGGGTTCTGAGCCCCCCTCCTGGTGCTAAGCCCCTCTCTGGAGTGCTGAGCCCTCCTCTGGGGTGCTGAGCCCTCTCTTGAGTGCTGATCCCCTCTCTTCACCTCATCCTTTAGGAGTTGGGAGTTGTCAGCCTGGAAGTGTGTCCCAGCAGCATTCCACAGGCAAGGCTCTTCCTGCAAGGCAACCCCCTTGATGGAGAAAAGGGGAGTCAAAAAAGCAGAATATCTTGCAATAAAACAATATATAACTGCGACAGAGATTTTATTTTATTTGGCAGAGCCGAATCTGCCCCAAAACAGGATGTAAGAGGTGCCCTGGGCTGTTGTTTGGGAGCAGGAGGAGCAGTGGGACCTCTCCAGAACAGGACAGACAATTTATCCTCCTCCAGACCCACATGGGCCATTTCCCCTGGGTGTGATGGGCTTGAGCTCTTTAACTGACTTAATTGTTTCTACACTGGATGTTTGCATTAATTTCTACCTCTACAGGCAGCCTGGCTGTTTAACTGGAAATAAAACACTTATTCCCTGATAAAATCAGTAATAACAGGCTTTCTGAAAGCCTAAATGTCGACTCCTTGTAGGTACCAGTGACGTGGTGTTTTGCTGTTGCCGTTCTGATCCGAAGGAATTAAAGGAGTTCTGAAGGGCTGGCCCTGCCTTTCACTGGAGTAGCTGCTGAGACTGATAAAAATGGGCAAGGTTTTAGGTAAACTGGTCCATTTATTTCAGTTTCAGCCTAATAAAGAGACATAAATTCTTACACACTTGAATTCTCTTCTGTGCTGGTCACTGCTTGGTATCAATGTCAAATGCATGGGTTTTTTTGGTGTAAATAATCAATATTACCTCATAAAATCTACCAATTTGGTGTTTACTCAACCTTTGAAAATACAGTTTTTGAACTCCTACCTGCTGCTGCCATTCAGCTCCTCTCTGAACTAATTTTCTCCAGGGTTAATGAGAACAAATCCTTTGAACTTGCTGGTTATTTCTGCCTGATTTGGTGCAGGGTTCTCTCTAACTGCCTTTTCAGTGAAATTGGGTATATAAATTACAAAGGGTTCCACTATGAAAAAGTTTGATTAAGTTAATTAGAAATTCAGAACTTGACCTTTGGCCAAAACATAATTTACTTTCCCTGAGTCCTGATTTGAAACAAAATCTTTCTGCAGGTTTTCATCTAAAAATTCACAAGTTTTCCAAGCTCTTATTTTCTACTGTTTATAGAAAAAAAACCCCAACAAAATAAAAACCAAACCCAAACCAAACCCACCAATGAATTACAGTGTAGAAGGATTTAAATAAGAAAAGTAAACATGGAAGGATTCTAGATCAGGGTGGGGGCCTTTGGCAGGTGTGTGTCCCCTGGGGTGAGTTAGGCCAGGGCAGAGACAGACCTTGGGATCCTCCTGGGGGGTGTGGGTGAGGCTCCAGTGCCTATCCTGGTTCCTGTGCTGGGCTGGGGACCTGCCATGGGTGTCTGAGCATCTCCACTGCTTGACTGGCCAGTGGTTTTGGTCCAGAGAAGGGGTTTCCTGCAAGCCAAGCCTGGGATCAGAGCAAAACCTGAGCCAAGGACCATCCTTGTGATAGAATTTAGAGCTGCAGCTTGGGCTGCCCCAAACTCCAAACCACTGCTGGGTTTGGGGTTACTGGGGGACCCCAAAGTCTCTGACCATTGCTCCTAAGGAATGGATCCATGGATGTGGATACAGCCACTCCTCCATGAGCTCAGGATCTGCCCATGGCCAGTGGTGACCCCTGGGAGATGCTGCACCCTGGGCTGGAGCCCATCTCCCCTCTGCCGAGTGAGAGGGTGCAGGGGGTGAGGGATGTTCTGTATTGGAGCTTTCCAACCCTGCTGAGCAGCACAGTCCAACTTTGCTGCTGTGTCACAAACACTTCCAGCTCTGCAGCACAGCAGAATTCCCATCTGTACCCACAGGGCACTTCTGGAAGTGCCTGGATCTCCCTCTTTTGCTTGCAGTTCCAACTGCCTGGGCAGAGGCAGAGGAGGGGCAGGGACTGAGCTCTGCTCTGGGGGAGCAGGGACAGCAGCCAGGGAATGGCTGGGGCTGTGTCAGGGCAGGCTCAGGTTGGATCTCAGGCAAAGGTTCTTCCCCCAGAGGCTGGTTGGGCACTGCCCAGGCTCCCCAGGGCAGTGGGCACAGCCCCAAGGCTGCCAGAGCTGCAGGAGGGTTTGGCTGATCCTCTGGGGCACAGGGGGTGACTCTTGGGGCTGGGCCTGTGCAGGGCTCAGGGTTGGACTCCATGAGCCTTGGGGGTCCTTTCCAGCTCAGCACATTCTGGGATTCTGGGAAATGAAGTTCCTGCCCCAGAGTTTTGCTGCTTTCCTGCAGTGGGACAGGCCAGGGAGGCTGAGCTGGGCAGGAGGATGGAAAGGCAAACACTGCCCAGCTTGCTGGTCTGTGCACTGGCTCTTCCTCCAGTGCAGCAGCAGATGATAAACACACTCCCCTCATAGGATTTAAAATAAAAAAATCACAAAAATTATTTTAAAATTACCAAAATTATTTAAAGTTCGGGTTTTTCTAGAATTTTTAGAACTGGATCTACCTTGGTGGTGGCTCTTTGGGGTCAGTGGTAGCTCCAGACCCAGTTGAGACCTGGGACCATGTGCCTACAGCAGAGAGTTCATAGAACCCACGGACTCTTTTCCTTCTAACTCTCTCCACACCCCTTACTCCCTCCATCCCTCTGCTTTCATTCTTTGGACAGACAATTCTGGACTAAAGCAATGAGGTAGCATCAACACCTGTGATGTGCTTTGATGTTCACAGGGGAAAGTGATACCAAAGAGGATGATTTTCTTGGTACTCCTTTTAAATTATCATTGTGTGAAATCCAAGGCAAGGGACTGGTATTCCTGAGGATACAGGATGATAAGTGGGGAGAGGGATGTAGAGCCCCAGGTACTTGCTGGCTGGCTCCTGTCAGGCTTAAACCCCCTCGAGACAGGCAAGCAGTACACTCACTACTCCACCTAAACGATTTTATAATCACCCCCGGCCTTTGTTTTATCCTTCTGCCCATTCACTATTTTAATTATGATTTTTTATCTCTCCCTGGGCAGTAAAACCTCTTGGATTTTGCCTTTTGGTTCGGTTATTTCGGGAACTCATTAAATGCCCGAGTCACGTGCTCATTATTAGAAAATGAAAACAACTCTCTGGCTGTGCCATGGGAGACACTTCACGGTGAATTACCGGAGTTAAGTAGTAGCTTAACAGCTTGAGACTCTTCTAACATTAGGCAGGGTTTTTTTAGACCTTTAATGCATGGCAGATTATGATGCTTCCTGTGCTGAATGGTATGAGGTTATTGTCTGTGGTTGGTTTAATGTGGATCCTTGTAGAGGGATAACACACAATCCCATACAGGCTGCCGAGGAATTAGATAATGTTCTCTGTTTGGATTTAAATAAAGGGAGGGGAAACCCCTCTTTTGCAACAAGCAAAGCCCATCCCACTGCTCAGCCACTCTTACAGCTCTTGTCTAACAGGATTCAGGCTGGAACAGAAGTTGAATCATGATGTGATTCACCAAACTTCCAATTCCTCTGCGGTGTCAAACCCAGACACATCACTGCTTCTCGAGGAGCTGGTTCCTCTCATCCCTCTCCTCCTGACAGCTGAGATCATCGAAACCTCTGGTGCAACTGGGAGTGCTAAAGAGCCCCACAACCTGCCCTGAGAAGCATCACAGTCAGTGGTGAGACAGAGGAGATGAGGAATCAATACCCCGGGGCTCTGCGGAGCAACCTCCTGGAGACTGACGGGGAGTTAATGCTGTGTCCCTGTGGCAGGGGGTGATGGATGTGAGGGGCAGGAGATGCTGCTTAGTGACTGAAACAAAGCTTTTATGCCCGTCCTTTCTGTGCTGGGTGTTTGTAGCACAACACTTCCCAGTATTTTTTTAATGCTGGTTCTTAGTTAATCAGGGAAAAATGTCTCTGATCTGAAAAGTGCTTAGTTGGAAGCTCAGTAAAAAGTTGTCAGGAAAAACTCTCCTGAATATCAACTGGTTTTCTCATCTGAAAGTTGAACTTGTTGTGATTTACCCATCATTTGGTATCAGGTGGCAAGTTGGGAGCACAGAATTCCAGAATCCCAGAACCTCCAGAGTTGGAAGGGACCCCCAAGGCTCATGGAGTCCAACCCTCAGCCCTGCACAGGCCCAGCCCCAAGAGTCACCCCCTGTGCCCCAGAGGATCAGCCAAACCCTCCTGGAGCTCTGGCAGCCTTGGGGCTGTGCCCACTGCCCTGGGGAGCCTGGGCAGTGCCCAACCAGCCTCTGGGGGAAGAACCTTTGCCTGAGATCCAACCTGAGCCTGCCCTGACACAGCTCCAGCCATTCCCTGGCTGCTGTCCCTGCTCCCCCAGAGCAGAGCTCAGTCCCTGCCCCTCCTCTGCCCCTGCCCAGGAAGAAGTAATAATCCAAATGTTTACAGATGTTTGCTCTTCTTTAACCAGTTAATAAGTGTTCATTCTGGTTCTACAGACAAGCTCAGAGATCTGTATCTTAAAATCAAGACAGATGATGTAATGGGAATCCCAGGCACACATGGGAACACTCTGCAGACACATCTTACTGTGGGCAGAGAATGACCATGGTCTTGAAGGAACAGGAGGAAAGGGAAAAAAGACCAGGCAGCTGCACTGGAAATTCAGAGGTTGGTAATGACACAGGTTTGCTCAGGGGTCCTTATTCCTCTTATTAGACTGTACCCCCTTCAAGACAAAATGTACCAGAGGAGCTGTGGCTGCCCTGTGGCACCCCTGGCTGTGGGGGGTCAGTGATGGGATATGGGATTCAGAGGCTCCCATCCCTGTGCAAACTCCATAAACCCCTTGTCCTCAAGCTCTCATAGGTTTTGTTGTTGTTGAACAAGGGTTTGGGTTTTTGAATAAATTTCAAGGAAGAGTCAAATGGCACGTGCCACTTCCCCTTTGGGACAAAGCTGTTGGATTGTGCAGGAGGCAGCAGCTCCTTGGACCAAACTCCAGCTGTGACCAGCAACCAGGTGACCCTCAGCACCCTGACCTTTCCATCCTGTTTTTGTGCAAACGCCCCTGTTACAGAGAGCAGTGAGAACACGGAGAGGAGATGGATCAAAATCCATCCTCTGGGTGAGGCAGAGCCACTCAGGGCTCTGACAGCACTCCCAGCCCTGCCTGTGGTCTGTTCCCCTGGTTACAACTCGTCCCTTCTCCCTCTCTGTGCTGTTATCCTCTGCATCTTCCCAAACCACAGTGTGTAATCCAAAAGCAATGCATTATGTAGTGGCACCAGGAATTCCACTTGTTTTGCTGTGTTGGGTCCCAGGAAGGCAGTGGCTGCAGAGGACTCAAAACCAAAGTCACTCTTTGCCTTCATACCTTTGCTACTTATCATAAAGTGCAAGAAGAAAAGCAGCAGAACAAACCCACACCTTGGCTTTTTGCTCCCAAGACCATCAGTGACACGGCAATTAAAAGGAAGTGCAGCTCTCTGCTTCTGGTTGAGCAGGTTTGATGGGTGGTTTAAAAGGAAAAAAAGGTAAAAAACCCCACAGTGTTTCACATGCCTCCCTGTCATTTCTCACAGGAGAATGCCCATTAAAAGTCAGAGCCATGAATTCCCATGTCAGGAGCTCAGCCTGGTCCTGCTGGGTGATGTGCACTGTCTGTGCAGAGATTGCACAGGCATGCTGGGCACAGGGGCAGCCTGGCTTATCTAAATATTCCCAGAGACCTGGACAAGCTCTAAGCTGCTCCCCGCACCTGTGTCCTCCCCCCAGGTTGGTATTGTCAAGGGAAAAGTACCCACAAGTGTCAAACCCTTTCCAAGCAAGGTTTGAACGCTGTTAATTCTTCATGTGATTCTTTTCATGGGAGAAAAAGAAGGAGGAATGAGCTACTGAGTGAATGTCTTTGACCTCTAAAATACAGCTGGGTGTGCTAGAAGCACATCCTGCCTAAAAAAAAGTGTAAAACTAACAGCTTTGACTCTTTTTTTTTGGCCCAGCTCACCCCTCCCGTCCCCCTTTTCCACTGCTCACAACCAGCTCCCCTCCCTGCAGGAGGGTTTTGCTGTTGTGCTTGTTCCCAGACAACCCAGCTCCAGCATGGAGCCCAACTAATAATCCCCCCAGAACTTATTAGCTCAGGTTTTGTGGAGTGTGTGGCCTCTAATGAGGGTGTTCTTCACTGTTGAGGGAGCACTGAACTAATGCCCCCTCGGGGTGGGCTCTCCCAGGCTTCAGACCCCGCTCAGCGTGTGAGGACGTGGATGATTTGTAATGCAGGTCTTTCCACTGCTATTCAGGGAGGTCTCCCCGCTGTTCAGGTTGGTTTACAGCAGTTTTTTGAGCTGCTGGGAAAGTTTCAGGGTACTGGAGGAAAGCTGGATTTGTATCACTGTTAAAAAACACACAAAAGAACTGAAAAAAAAGTGCAAATTGGTGCAAAACTCCAGCCTGGATGCTCTGTGGGTGCTGCTTTCTGTAAGAAAGGGTGACACAATCTCAACACGGCACATGGGAAAAGGATTAAAACCTTGTTTGATGTTTGGTTTTAGGATGGATTTATTGATTTCTGGTTTTGGGGGGTGAATCAGGTGATTGTGGTTTTGAACAACTTCTGTGCCACCTTTTAATACGTGTTTGTT
Source organism: Chiroxiphia lanceolata (assembly GCF_009829145.1). Classification (NCBI taxonomy): domain Eukaryota; kingdom Metazoa; phylum Chordata; class Aves; order Passeriformes; family Pipridae; genus Chiroxiphia; species Chiroxiphia lanceolata. The sequence goes on along the minus strand of NC_045660.1, from coordinate 1,667,293 downwards.
TTTTTCTGGAAGGAACTCCTGAAACTTGTGCAGGGTCAGAAGCTTGAATGGCCCTACATGGAGAAGTGGCCTCAGAGCAGAATCTCTGATCAATCCCTTATGTAGACAAGGACAATGTGGTGATGGTCTAAGAGAGAAAACTGGAGAGCAAAAGAAAGGTCACCTTTTTGATCTCCTGCCTATCTGGGGCCTTCTCATTGCATTTTTACAGGGAATAAGGGCAAGGTCCTGGCTTTGCTCAGTGGAGCTCAGCTGGGAGTGACAAGGTCCCCAGATCAGGAACCTGGGGTAACTCGTGGCTGTGGATGAGGGTCACATTTAGCAGTGAAGGTACAGAGCCACTACAGGTGATTTTTAAGCTGATTGTCCATTTTTCCAAAGGAATTCTCCTGTTCAAACAGCATTAATTCCAAGCAGTGTGGTGTTTTCCTCGGGAGGTTGGACCACGACTTTCGAGCACGGTGTGAGGTGATGGCCCCTCTGCTTTTCCTACCAGTCATTTAGGACTTGAGATGTCAGCTTGGCAGACTTCCACAAACTCTACCAGGCTTTCCTAGCACAGCTATTTTGGTGTGGAAAGCAAGGGCCATGAAGGCAACTTGCTCCTCGAGGTCTGTGAGGCCGAGCGCGGTGGCACGCGGAGCTCTGGGCTCACAGGAGGGGGGTGGCGTTGGCAGGAGCACGATGCCAACGTGGTGACACTCCTACAGCCCCATTAATTCACCCAGTGCTCGTGCATGGAGCTGCCTGGCACCTTGCAGAGACTTGAGTCACCCCTCAAGTGAAGTTCAGGTTGGTGTAGATGATGAAATGTCAGGTTTTGTGGAGTCCTCTTGAAGTTTGGAAGAGGAAGAACAGTGGGAAGAACCATGTCCTGCTGGTCTGGACTGAGACAGTGGTTTTTTAGCTCAATAGCCTGATTATCTCACTTTCTTCTCTCCTACTGCACTTGTTCTAATGCCTACAGTGACACACAGTGGTGATGGGGTTCTGCTCTGCCAAAGCACTTGCCCTGACATGGGAGGTACAGGACGCTGTGGATGGTGGAAATGGTGACTGCCAAGCTCCCCTTGTAGCTGGATCCACCTGCTGCTGTGACTTGGGCTGCAAACTGCTCCTCAGATGGCCAGATGAGGAAGCTTGGGAGCTTTTTACTTTTCCATCCAATATATTGCTCATTTCCTACTGGCTTCCTTCCCCATCAGCAGAGAACTGCAGGTCTCATAAGCTGATTTGTACCAGAAATGCCACACTCAAATCCTCTTTATTTTCTGTGACAATGCAATATTTTTTTATCCCTGTGTAAGCAGCCACTGAAATAAAAGTTCACTTTTGGCTGTTGGATTTCCCCTGCTCCTCACTCTCCCATTGTACCAGAGAGCCCAGCAGGCAAGTGTGGCTCCCTTGGTCCTTAGGAGAGCATTCTTCATTGTCACCAGGTGTGTTCACCTTTCCCCTCCAGGTGCGGTGTTTGTAGATGGCACTTTTCACCAGGATTATTCCATTGCTTCATTTCTGAAGATTTTTGGATTTTTTTTCCACTTGCTTTGAGAAGGAAAACAATCAGATGATGAGAAGTCTTGGGCTGTCTTCCTGCTTGAGCTGTTGCTCCACTTGGCAGACTGGAGACTGGCTGTGTAGAATCATAAAGCACAGATAGGTTTGGGTTGGAAGGACCTTAAAATTTACCTAATTCCACCCCCTGCCATGGGCAGGGACACCTTCCACTAGCCCAGGTTGCTCCGAGCCCTGTCTGACCTGGCCTTGGACACTTCCAGAGTAGCTCCAGGCAAGCCTCTATTTCCAAATCCAAGCTTTCCCAGAAGATGAAAAAACATCTTGTTAGAAAGGTCTGGAAGTTGGGGGCAAGCTGTAAACAAATGCACTTAAAATGGGTGGAAACCATGGAATTATCTGTTTGTGTGGCACCCTCCCTGCGAGCAGCAGTACCTGGAACTCGAGCTGCACCCCTGGAGATGGCTCTGGGGTGAGTGAGGCATCCCCTCGGCATGTCCCGGTGTGGGAGAAGCAGCTCCACGAAGCAGAGCAGATGTGCCGGGTCTCCATCCTCCAGAAAACGCTCCTCGCTGGCAGCGCGACACAACCGCGCGGGTCAAGGTCAAGTTGTTGGCAGCTGCGTCCCCGCGGAGCCGAGCCAAAGGGGCAGAACCCCCCCTAAACAGCAGAATCCCTTGTCTCCGCAGTGCCGCCGGGCCAGAGGGCACAGGGCTGTGGTTGGCAGCCCGCGGGGTCCCGGGGGAAGGGGCGGCCGCGGGCGGGCACCGATGCCGGGCTGCCCGGACATCTCCGCCCGCGGGCGCGGAGCCGATTGGTGGGGCTGGAGCAGCGACACATGAAATATGATAATTTTCTGCCGAACAGGAGGAGGAGGAGGAGGAGGAGGGGGAGAGAGGGGAGAGGGAAGAGGGAAGAGGGAAGAGGGAAGAGGGAAGAGGGAAGAGGGGAGAGGGGAGAGGGGAGAGGGGAGAGGGGGGAGAGAGGGCGGGAGAGCCGCTCGCTCCCGATGGTTCGCGTTTCGGGGGCTGCCGAGAGGAGCGGCCCGAGCGGAGCCGCAGCGCCCCGGGGATGGCCCCTCGCTCCCCGCTCCCCGACCAGGACGAGGACGATGCCACCCAGGTGGGCCGGGCGCCGGTGGCACCAGGGGGACGCTGCCAGGGGTGCCAGGCCCGGGGCCCCCCAGTTTTGGGAACTCAGTGGCAGAGCGTTGTCCCCCCGGGAGGCTGTGCCGCTCACCGGCGCTTTGCGGTGCCGCTTAGTGGAGGGCTGAGCTTTTTTTTTAAGGGGGGTTTTGGTGAGGTTTGCTAAAACCCCGAAATCCCACTCCTGGAGGAACGCTTCAGTGCTGTGCCAGGGCTGCTCGGTTCAAACTTCGCAGCCCGATCCTTAGTTTGATGGGAAGCACTTGACAGAGCTCCGTTCCGCATGTCATTAACCCTCTCACACCCCCGCCTGGCACGGAAACTGTTAATCCCTCAAATTCACTTGCAACAAATTTAACCCTGACAAGGAGCGACCGTAGAACTCCCGGAATGGCATCCACCAGCTGTTCAATTTTATAATGACTTTGCATTTATCCCAGAGCTGGGTGGCAAGTTTTCAGATTATTATTATTATTATTATTTTCCCAAAGGCGAGGGGGACCTATTAAAAAAAAAATCCTACAATAATCTTCCCGAAGCAAAGCTGCGAGTGCAAACCACCCTCCCCCTGCTCCGGCGGTGCCGTCGCTGCCGCTTTATTAATTTCTCTGCGCCGTGAGTGACAGTCCTCCAGAAGTGATAATTGGTGCACTGTGTCTTTAAAAGGTTAAAACCCTTTTCAAAAAGGCCTAGACTCATAGTGGGAAAAGACAAGAGAGGCTTTGGCTGGCTTTGGATCCAGAAAACAGCTGCTGATTAGAGTCTGCGTCTTCGGGCTGAATTTATTACATATTTTTCAGCAGCAGGGATTCTAGGAGGAAGCTTCCGTTTGGGTTTCTTGCTCGTGGTTTATTTTTATTCAGAGGAATAACAGAGGAAGGATTTGTTCCGGCTGGAGCATGCTCACAACCTGCAAGACCTCCCATTATTAAACTGCCTACTTTGGGCTTTAATATACATGTGGTATTTTTTTTATTATTTTTTATTAGCGTTATTATTATTTTGGCAGCGTCCATCTCTACGTTGTTGGTTTTTTTTTTTTTTGAATAATTTATTTTGAAAGGAAGCTGATCTCGTAATGAGCTTTCTCCTTCCTTACTTGAAACAGGTGCTAATGAAAGAATGCAAATAGCACCGGCTGAGCCGAACATTTCATAAAGAAGGGAACAGCCACCAACCCCAAAGGCTCCGGGATCTGCCCGCCGGCCCCCACCAAAGGTAGGCACGGGGGCTTTTGTCGCTATTTTTGTTGTTCTCTGCGTGCATATTCGCTCCCCCCTCCCTCGCTGCGGCCGGCGAGATTCCATTTTGCCTCCCGAAAGGTGTCAGGTTGCCACGGGGCGCGCTCGGACGCTCATATCCCGATGGATACGGCGCCTGGATCGCCGGGTGGCCGCGCCTGGAGCGCTGGGCGAGCGCTGGGCGAGCCCGGCGGTGTCACAGCCCAGCCCCGGAGCCGCGTCCCCGCCACGCTCGCAGCTACTTTGCCGCTTAATTAGCGCTGGCTGTCGCATGAATTTATCGTCGCTTGACAGCAACTTCATTTTCCCCCAACGTGCTGGGAGAGAGGATGGTTATTTTAGCGCTGGCGGGTGGGAGGCAGCGCTGGGGGCGGTGGGAGGGAGGGAGGGAGCGAGCGCCGGGTGTGTGGCAGCGACGTGCGAGAGGGACCCGGCCGTGCGCAGGGACACGCGGCTCCCGGGGCATCCCGGCCACTGCGGCGCTGGAAAAATGGACATGTTGCTCCACGGGGAGCCCAGTCCTCCTCCTGGAGCCAGTGCCCAGGGCCTGCTCCGCTTCCCAGCCTGCGTTCGTGCTCCCTGCGGAGCGCAGCCGGCTGTTACCCGGTGCTACAGAGCAGGGATAGATATTAAAAAATAATATCCCAACCCTCGTTTTAACAGCTGAATCCCTGCACAAAGCGTTGGGCTTTTCACTCCCTGCCTGATCTTATTTTCCTGAGACAGGGTCTGACATTCAGGCATCATCCTGCCGAGGTCGGTGCTTTGGGGAGCCCGAGGTCGGTGCTTTGGGGAGCCCGAGGTCGGTGCTTTGGGGAGCCCGAGGTCGGTGCTTTTGGGGAGCCCGAGGTCTGTGCTTTGGGCAGCCCGAGGTCGGTGCTTTTGGGGAGCCCCAGGTCGGTGCTTTGGGAGCCCGAGGTCTGTGCTTTGGGCAGCCCGAGGTCGGTGCTTTTGGGGAGCCCGAGGTCTGTGCTTTGGGAGCCCGAGGTCGGTTCTTTGGGGAGCCCGAGGTCGGTTCTTTGGGGAGCCCCAGGTCGGTGCTTTTGGGGAGCCCGAGGTCGGTGCTTTTGGGGAGCCCGAGGTCGGTGCTTTTGGGGAGCCCGAGGTCGGTGCTTTGGGAGCCCGAGTTTCCCGGTGGAGGCAGGAGGATGATCCGCAGCCCTTGCAGTACCTGCCCGCGGCTCCCGCCGGGGCTCCGGCTTTGCTGCCGTGTTCCGACTGCAGTGGCCTCTCCAAGGGCCAAATCTAGCCCTCCTCGGGATCATTCAGCTCCTTCGGCTGGATGAACCTCCGAGGGCAGGAATTAGCCCTTTGTCTGGAAGTTTGCATTCATATTTTGCGGTGTTTACTTGTGTTGGAGCCATATATTTCATTTCTCTGTGAGCACGTAGGTTATTTATAGGTTTTTCTCCTGACTGTTTAGGGAAGGATCTGCAAAAAAGTTTACCCCAATTAACTGTGGGAGCTGAGGGTGGGCAGCACATGAAATAAAATGCTCATTTTATATAAACAACCCCTTGAGGCTTCCTAGAAAGAGAACTTGTGAAGGTCTAACCTGACAGAGGAAGAGTAACCAAAACTTAATGTGAAGTCTGTGCCACCCCCTTCCCAAAATCAGATAATTTTTAATTAAGAGTTTGATATGGAGGCGTGTGCAGGAGAATAGGATTAAAATCTGGAGCCAGTGGGAGGGGAATATCCCTCTGCACCTGGTTTTGGTGGGGCTGGGAGCACCTTGTGTCCCCTGACCTCCTGCTCTGCCAGAAAACACATCCAAGTGCTGCCGGGTGCTGGCAACCCCCAGCCTCGTGCTTTGGGATGGAAAGAACACTGATCTTTCCCAAACCTTCCTCTCCCTGGTCCTGAGGCCACTGGTCCTGTGGGACTGTGGTTTCTCCCTGTTTTCCACGTCGTACTGGGGAAGGAGCGTGTCCATCGCTACTTTATTTCTCTTTTCCTGTTGGAGACTGCAATTCTTCCAGCTGCAACAAAATGTGTATGTGGGGGGGTTGGTCTTTATTCCTTGCTCCTTTGGATGAGCCTGTGTGCCTGGATCTCTGCACAGCAGTACCACGTGCTGCTCCTCTCCAGCCCCAAGCTCTCACTCTGCTGGGAATGGAAAACATTTTGGATGAGAAACCTCCCCAAAAAAGCCCAAATGGGTGGTAACTAAGGAGGGAGAGGATGGGAAGGTTTTTTTTTTTAACTCTGAAAGTGTCTCCTGAGCAGGGCACAGGCTTCTGCTGTGCCACAAACCCCTCTGGGCATTGTCCAGCCCAAACCCTCCCCCAGCAGTCTGAGCAGGACACGGTGGATTTTGGCTCAGGGAGCTCCTGTGCAGAGCTGGGGGTATCTGAGTCCTGCCAGGAGTTGCTCTGTTAGGAGCTCTCCCATCTTTGGACTGGTGGAAGTTGGTGGCTCTGCTTCACTCACTTTTATCCTTTCATCACCTCCTGAGAAAGGGAAATGAAGCTCTTGTTCTCCCAGGCACCAGAGTTTGGCTCATCTGACAATGTCGTGCTTGGGAAGGATGCTGGGCATTATTTTCCTTGTAAGGGATACTGTTAATTATTTTGCTTGAAACAGTTGTAAAACTCCTATAAACATGTATAACATGCAAGGCTGTGGCTTCCAAATGGCTCTCCAGCATCTTGGCCCTTTCCTGGTGATGATTGTGGCTGGCCTCTCATGGAAATGGGGATATTTGCTGGGAATTGAGATGGCTGCTGATGGGCCAGGGAGTTTTATGGAGCCCTGGAGGAGCCTCCTGGGTCAGAGTGATTAAAGGCCTCCTCCTCAGGTGCACTTTAATTCTGGATTTCCACCTGGGCCAGCAATTCCCAGAAATGTATCTCTGTTCACAGTGTGGAGCTGGTGAGGAAGGGATCAGTGCCAGGAGAGCAGGAACACACTATTGACCTAAACCCATAATTTTTAATTGCACTAGCTGTGAGTGAATCTTTCTGCCTCGTGCTGGTAGGAGCACAAACAACTCCAGATATTTTGAGGGGCTAAAAAACATCTCTTTTCTCCACGTGAAGCTGAATCTGTGCAGTTAATGCAGATGTATGATGTGGGATACAGGGACTAACCAAGGACCAGCAAAGCCCAGCTCAGATTTAGTTGCCTGTTTAAAGGTGTGTGTTGTCATCTGAAAAGGATCTTCAGAAATATTTCAGAGGGCTGGTGGTTGCTCACCCGTGTTTAACCATGTTTCTGACCTTACTGCAAAGGGGATGTCGAGATTCACCCAAATCTCTTCATTTAGGTCTTTAAAAAGCTCAGAAACTTTATGCTAAAACTGGAAACATCCCAGCTCTGTAAGCTGGGGATTTGCTCCACTCTGGTCTCGGTGGTTCCCTGAGGTGAGGGGGACCAGCATGGCCTTTTTTGTTCCTGTTTAACCTTTCTGTGTCTTACTTTTTCTTCTGTCTGGGAAACAGGGAGGAGGGAGGGGGAGCTGCTTGGCCAAGATCTCAGTGTGAGTCCCTGGCAGATTGAAAATACAAGTAATAAGTTTTGACTCTAAGCTCCAACTGCAGACAGCAGCACTCACTGGGGTCGGGTTTTGTTTTTTTTTTTAGTTCATTATTTGCTGGGTGGACTCTGGTGCTGTAGGGAAATGCAGGGGGAAACATATTTTCCTAGGTAGGTAATCCCTGGAGCTCCATGTAATCTTTTTGCACTCCTGGGGGAGTGGCTGCTCTGGTGGGGGTGAATGTCCCAACTGGCTGCTCGTTCTGGGGACGGGGTGATTTAGGGAGGCACGGTGCACATGGTGTGGCCAGTTTGGTCTCTCAGGGGGCTGTGTGTGCAAACCCTCATGTCCAGGGCCATGGGATGCTGCTGGAATCCCCAGGGAGCCCAGAAATAGCTGCTGGGATGGCCCCCAGGAGGAGCCCAGCTGCTGGTCCCAGCCTAGGGCTGGGTGGGATGTTGTGACCCAGGATGCCCCAATGACCCCGACCCTAATCCTGGTTGATCTGCAGCTGGGAGAGGAGGATCCCACAGCCCTGCTGCTCCAGGCTCATGGGATTCAAGTCCTTCAGATGGGTTTTCCAGCCCCAGAACAGCCCAGATTCCCAGTGCAGCACAGAGACATTGTCCTTCCCTCGCTTCCCCTTGAGCCAACTCGTGGCTCCGGCAGCTCCTGCCCTGGGATGTGTGGGAACCTGGGAGAGGAGCTTGGACAATAAATGCCAGGGAGGAGAAAACCACGGGTGTCTGGAGCATCTCCTGCCTCCCTGGAGGAAGGACCGAGGGCTCTGCTGACTCACAGCCCCGGGCTGGGGGGCTGCCAATGAGTAAAGGCTGAAGTAACAAGTGATGCACTGGAAATAAGTCACTCCAGAAGAGATGACTCTTAAAGCACCAGTGAGAGAGGCGAGTGCTGCTCGGGGGGATGGCAGGGGTGATTTCAGAGTCCTTGAAAACCCTTCTCAGATCCAAACAAAACTGCTTACCCGCTTTTATTTTTAGTTGTCTTTAGAATTGAAGTGTATTTTTTACCTCATTAGTGTTACTGCTAAAGGATGGCTTTGAAAACAACAAAAAAAAGTCTGGGTGTTTGAAATAACCAAAGGAAAAATTGAATTTTCCATGGAATTTTAGAAATGCTCAAGTGCAAAAGAGCAGGTTCTGGGACAGGCTCAGCTGCACAAGCATCATCCCAGTCCCTCTAACTCTCATCCATCCCATGGTTTCCAAGGCATTTCCAATCCCCACCACCCAATTCCCCTTTACCTGTATGTTTTAGTCCATGAAAACAATTTTTTTCATCCCTTATCTTGTTTGTTGTGACCTTTACCTGGTTCTGTGTTGCTTTCTGGAGTCCCTGCAACCCTGTCCTTTGCAGGCATGTTCATAATCACCCCAGTTTTGGAGCCACTTTTTGGTTGCTTGGACTCATATTTTCAATTTTTTTTCCCCTGTAGTTCTGGCATCAGACTGAATTTCATGGGAGAACGAAAATCACCGAGACAAACAGATTGTTTTGTTTTTAATGGCTGTTCAAAAGCAGCTTGGCCAGGTTTCTCCTGCAAACTCCTTGCTGCAGGGAATCTGTGGCAAGGAAGGAATTCTCCAGACAATCCCGGGATGTCCCCGGCAAGCACAGCATCAACCTCAGTGATAGTTTGATTATAGCCTTGATTAAAACTTTGATTAATTCATTGGACAGTAATTCTATGCAGGGAAAAAAAGCTCTGCTACCTGGCAAGTGGAGAAGATGTGTGTGCACCCAGGGAAATGTTTGGAGTGGCTTTGTGTCCCCAGACAAGAGACACAAGGGAATGCCAAGGGAAAGCGGGAAGGGAATGGGTCAGAGGGTGAACATGAGCTGGGGAGTTGGCAGAGTACTTAAATAAATAAGAATTTATTAATTAAATAAATAAGAATAAAATAAATTAAATTTTTAAATAATAATTTTTAATTGATGTAATTAATTAAATATTAAATTGAATTAATAAGAATTAAATAAATAGGAATTTATTTATTTAAATAAATAAGTGTTAATTTAAGTAAGTAGAAATTTATTTAAATAAATAAATGTACACATTTAAATAAATAAGGTCACTAATAGAAATTATTATAGCCAAATGAGTTGTCTTTTGGAGTGTTGAGCCTGGCTTGGTTTACAGGGAGAGCAAAAGGTGTTTCTCAGCTGGGGCAGAAATTAAATCACTTTACTCCTCAATTACATTGGATTGAGCACAAGTGGGATTTAGTTTTCCTTTGGGAAGCCATGGGGACCTGGAAGTGAAAGTCCTGTGGAAGGTTGTGCTGCTAAATTACACGGAATGGGGGATTATTTGCCTTCCTCCATCCAACACACGCTCAGGTGCCCGTGCAGGGGGGGCACAGACACGACCTCCCAGAGCAGGGGGTGGCTGATGGTTGGGTTGGTGCTACCCAAGGCCTCCTTGATGTTTACAGGCAGGTTTAGAGACAAAAGACTTCTTGTTTCTGTTTTTAAGGAAATATTCACCTTCTGAGGCAAAAATGTTGTTCCTTGGCTTGAGCTCCTCGCTGGCACCTCAGCAGATGCCAGAGCTGGGGGGGTTTGGTGGCACCAGCCCAGCTGTGCTGCTGGGGCAGGGTCCAGCTCCCAGAACCTGCCCCTGGGGGAGATTTCAGGGTGTTCCACCATTCAGATGGTAAAATATCATCATTGTCTCATCACCCAGATGACAACAGCAGAGAGCAGATGCCTGTCAGGGAATGGTAACCCCAGGAAGGAGTTGTCACTGTGCAGGGACAGTGACCCTGGGCAGTCCAGAGTGGGCACTGTGCCAGGCTGAGGGTGGGCTTTGCTCGTGGGGGTCTCTGGGGAGGAGCTCCAGGCTCATTTCACTTCCCATTGTAATTCCATGCTCCAATTCCAACCCCTCTGTCAGCTGGCAGGGGTGGATAACACAAGTAACCAGGCGTTAGCACCACGTAAATAACACCAGCACTCACAAACATCCTGGAAAACTTACATGGGGAATACCAGGAAGGCAACTAAATTCCCAGAATAAAAGATTTAGCTGGAATTTGCCTTATCAATGAACAGAGGGATGCAACAAGTGACAGGAAAGCTGCATAAAAGCTCTGCTAATTGTAGGCCTGCACCTGGCGGGACCCAAATTCCTTCTGCCGTTGGAATTTCAGGGTGCAACGGGGGCCTGTGTCCTCCTGGGTAAATCATGGCTCTGGCACTGCCTTGCACTTCCCAGAGCTGTCTCCTGGTGTGATGTGATCACTCAGGAATATTTTGCAGATCATATGATAACCCTCAGCTCAGGAGGACTCTGAGGAAGCTGCAATTAGTCCACATCCACAGTTATTCTTAGCCTGTATCCATAGTTATCCTGTGCTTTGCTTTGGGATGCTCTGTACACTTTAAAGCCGTGAACCCACCCCTGAGCAGCCTGTTCCTCACAGAGCTTGGGGAAAGTGAAAATCAAGAGGGCAATTTTCCCATCTAACTGCACAGAACAGGTTTCTGTTGCTCCTGTTGCTATTTCTGCCAGTGTTTATCCATTTTTTTCCTCAGTCACTTGGATTTTGCTCAGTGTTTGCCACTGCAAAAGCTGCTCAGGGACTCGTGCTGCCTGCACAAGCAGGTCAGAAATGCATCTCAGGCAAAAAAAATCTTTGATTATGAACAAACTTTTGTGGTTCTCCCCGAGTGAATAACCATCAAAGGAACTTGGTGCTCCAGAGCAAACTGCCAAGGTGGAGGAGGGGGAGGACTCCTGCATTAGTATCCCATCGAGCTGGGAAGTTAAGCAAGGCAAAGATGGAATAAGGAAGCGGGAGGCTGAATGTGTAATCACAACCCCCCTTTGTCTGCGGGGTGTTTGTGAGAGAAACTGCAATCTTGTGTCATTTACGACTTTCAATAAATAGATATTTAAGATAAGCTCGATCATGCAATTAAGGACTTTTGACACATGGCCAGATGCTCTGTCTTTATGTTTGTGTAAATGAGAGCAGGGGGTGGCTCTGCCCCACTCTGCCTGTGCTCCAGTGCCCGAAAACACAGCTCTTTGTCCTGATGGAACCGCATTTGCTGCATCTCACAGGAGGGAGGGATGTTTGGAACCATCCCCTCCCTGGGCAAACTGGAAATTGTGGTGATCTAATGGGCTAAAGGGAACTAAATATGTTGTTGCCACTGTTTATAAAGGTGTGCCCTCGAGCAGGAGCATTGCCCTGCTTTTCCAGTGTTTTGGGAAGGAAATTCAGGCTGCCCAAGGGATGGGGGGTGACTGTTCCTGGGGGTGACTCTGAGCTTTGGGGGTCAGGGCTGAGCTTTGCTCTGGGTGGGATCAAAGCTTTGGGAGCTGAGATCAAGATGTGGAGCAGGTCAGGGGCTTCCAGAATCACACAATCAATTAGGGGGAAAAGCCCTCCCAGCCCATGGATCCCCCCTGTGCCCGATGCCCACCTTGTCCCCCAGCCCAGAGCGCTGAGTGCCACAGCCAGGCCTTCCTTGGACACCTCCAGGGCTGGGGACTCCAAACCTCCCTGGGCAGCCCCTTCCAATGTCTGACCACCCCTTTCCATGGAGAAATTCCTCCTCATGTCCAACCTGACCCTCCCCTGGCACAGTTTGAGGCCATTCCCTCTCCTCCTGTCCCTTGTTCCCTGGCAGCAGAGCCCGACCCCCCCCGGCTCCCCCCTCCTGTCAGGGGGTTGCAGAGCCAGAAGGTCCCCCCTGAGCCTCCTTTGCTCCAGGCTGAGCCCCCCCAGCTCCCTCAGCTGCTCCTGCTGCTCCAGCCCCTTCCCAGGACACCTCCAGCCCCTCCATGTCCTTCTTGTCACGAAGGGGCCAGAACTGCCCCCCCCCCCTCCCCGGCAGCCCCTTCCCAGGTCTCATCCCCCTTCCTGTGCCTTGCAGGGAAGCATTTGCAGGGTTGGAGCAGGACCCAGAGCACACAGCTCATGGACAATTGTGCTCTGGGGGGGTTTGGAGCCCAGCTGGACCCGCCAGGGAGGGCTGAAAGAGCAGAAGTGCTCCTTGCAGCTCCATCTCTGCAGCTCAGCGGGGTGGGAAGTTCACTTGAAGTATCGTGAGGCTTGTTCATGGGCCTTGCAAAAAATCTGCTTGAGTGGGGATAATTCTGGGCTGCAAAGAATTATGTATATTGATACATATGTGTGTATCTTTAGATTATATATATAAATATATATTATATATATTATATACAATATATGTTCACATTATATAAACATATATAATATATAAAAATATATAATATATAATATATAGTATATATAACCATATTATATATATTGTATATAATATATATTATATTATATATATACTATAATTATATATATAAAATACCTGTTAGATGTATAAAATACATCTTGATATATATATATATGAAATACAGAATTATACAGATGAGAATGGAACCCATCCTGGCCCCCTGGAAGAGCCCTCCTGGCCCTTGTGTGTTCCTGGACCCTCTGGAATACTGAAGTGTTGCTCAAGTGCCTGTGTGGATAATGGGATCTTGTATTGAGCTTTTCCAGCACCACGTGGGCACCTTGGATTTGAAATCCCTTTGTGCTGGCAAATGGGTGCAATCCCAAAAAGAGCATGAGAGGGGAAACCCTGTTTTGGTGCTACAGTGCTGGAAAGGACGAGAGGAAAGCTGAATTTGTTGGGTTTATATATATTGTCTACTTTGCTTTAACGAGGTGGAATTATTACATCAAGTTTTTGTGTGATTTCCTGTGGGAACTTTTTTCCTTTTCTTTCATTAAAGAAGACAGAGAGAGTTCTTGGTGCTTTCCCTTATGGCATCCACTCCTCACAGACTTATGCCAATAGAAATCATCTGTAAAGTAGAAATCATCAGTATTTGTAGACTTGGGACTGACTGACTTGGACTTTTAGTGTTGCAAGCAAAATATTTTACTCCAGTTTCCATGTTTGCACCATATTAAAACCTGTGAAATGATACAACCAGCTCCCAACAAACAACCCCACTTGCTTGGGGGAAATGTTTTTTAGCAGCCTAAACCTTTTAAAACCTTAAAGCTGCATAAGCAGCTTAAACCAATCTAAAGCCTTAGATCATTTTAAACAGCTTGTGCCAATATAAGGACTTAGATTATCTTAAATAGCTTAAACAGATCTAGAGCTTTAGGGAAAGAATTTGGCCAGATTTGGCTGATGGTTTGATTTGGTTAATTTGGATGTCACAGGTAACACTGGTCACCACTGGGTGACTCTGCCCAACCACTCCTTGCTTGAAGACACCCTAATTTTGGGACTTTTACACTTTGGATATTTGACACTTTGACATGTGAAATGGAAGTAAAATGTGAATCTAACCCTGCCCTCATGCTTAGATTGGGATCATCTGTAACTCCTCTCCATGGCTCTGGGTTATTTTGTCTAAATACATATTTAATTTAGAGGAGAACATTAATTCTATTACAGCAGTTGAGGATTTTCAAAGAATCCTGAGCACCTGAACTGCCCTTTGGAGTCTGGATTCCTGTAAATTGCTTATATAGCTTTGAAAATCCCATCTTAAGATGTGGTGGCTTAATTAAACCTCTTAAAAATCTACATAAACAGGGGAATGAGTTCAAACTATGACTTGGGTTCATTTGGCCATTCTGTGCTTCCCACGTGCTCCTCACCACCACATCCTCCTGGTGTCAGTGGAGGGTTTAATTCTTCAGGTTTTTTGTGCTAAATAATTCAGGTTCAAAGATTTGGGAGGGTTTGTTTATTCTGAAATTAAATTAGGGGGAGTTTCACTTCCACCCCAGCCCCGAAGAGTTCTTTGCTTCCCATTAACACGCAGAGAAACTGAAGTTTCTCTGGAAGCTGGAGGAGCAGCAGCCCCAGGAATATTTTCTCCAGGACATACACGGATAATAACAATAACACCACAGCTGGGAGAAGGCACCAGCAGGGAAATTTTCTGCTTGAACTCCTCAGCTGAGGAAAGGAGCTGCTGCATTTCCCTCCTGCTGAACTCGGGGATGGGATTTGGAGCCCTGGGGAGCTTCTGCTCCTCCTCACCTGAGCTGCAGATCCTGGGGCAGAAAAAAAGCCTTTGGGCAGGTTGGGCTGTGATGCTGCTCCAGTCCCACTAATTTCCTCCCTGCTTTGGTCACACAGAGCAGAATTGAACTTTATTGTGAGCACCAGGGACAAGGGAGATTCTATAAAAACAAGGGGGTTTTGTGGTGGTGCATGAAAATGAGTGTGAACCTTCTAGTTACTGTAGAGCAGTTGCAGTAACTGTTCTGGTTACTCTGGTGCTCTGTGTAATGAGGATTGGAACCAAACAAAGTGAATTAGAGGTGAAGATCATGGAATCACAGACTGGGAAGAGGGACCTTAAAGCTCATCCCATTCCACCCCCTCCATGGGCAGGGACACCTTCCACAGCCCAAGTTGCTCCAAGCCCCGTCCAACCTGGCCTTGGACACTTCCAGGGATTCCAGGGGCAGCCACAGCTTCTCTGGGCAACCTGGGCCAGGGCCTCCCCACCCTCACACACAACAATTCCTTCCCAATCTCCCATCTCTCCCTGCCCTCTGGCAGTGGGAAGCCATTCCCTGGGTCCTGTCCCTCCATCCCTTGTCCCCAGTCCCTCTCCAGCTCTCCTGGAGCCCCTTTAGTCCCTGCAAGGGGCTCTCAGCTCTCCCTGGAGCCTTCTCTTCTCCAGGGGAACCCCCCCAGCTCTCCCAGCCTGGCTCCAGAGCAGAGGGGCTCCAGCCCTGGAGCATCTCCGGGGCCTCCTCTGGACTCTCTCCAGCAGCTCCAGGTCCTTGTGCTGTTGTTCCCAGGGCTGGGGCAGCTCTGCAGGGGGGTCTCACCTGAGGGGGTAGAGGGGCAGAATCCCCCCCTCCCTGCTGCCTGTGGGATGACCTTGGCACAATGGGCTCACCTGGAGCAGAGCTTGGCCTCACAAGCTCTTCCATGTGCAATATCCCCCTTCCAACCTGTCCTGTGTATTGGCAGAACAAACAGACACAGATCTCTGGCATCAGACAGACGCAGAATTTTAGGACTCTCACATCTAAGAACTGTTTTAACTTGTAAGAAACTTTAGAAAATGAAGGGAAAGTTTGAGTTTCATTTTCAGATCCAGGGGCTTGGGTGTTCCATCCTCACACAGGTTGCTCACAGCGCAGCTGCTCATAAGTTCTGGTCTCCTGAATTTTATTCACTTCATAAATTAATGTATTTATTATTCATAGAAATAGTAGGTGAGTGCTCTCTTGGAGGTGAATTGCTTGCTTTCAGCCTGGCAGGCTCTGGATTCTCTGCTAGATTTTATCATTCATACTTAGAAGCTGAATGGTACTTTGATATTGTGAGAATATTTAATTGAAAAATCTGGGATTTTACAAAAAAAACTGTATTTTTTTTCAGAAGCAAATTAAAAAAAACCAATATAAACTACACCCAGAAATACCTGGGAGTTGCACAGAGCTGGAGATTTCAGTCCCAGCCTGGAACTGAACAGCCCTGAACAGCTCACTGTGGGTGCAGCTCTCCAGTACTAAGTATTGAAGTTCCTTTCCTTTCTTAGAACATCCACCCCAAGGAGTTCAGGATTAAGTTTACTAGAAATGTAAACTCGTTGCAGCTGGATAAACCACAGCTGAACCCGGGCAGGGAGCAGAGCAGCCTTTTAAATCTCTTTTAAATCTGATTTTCTTTCCTTTCTCACTGATTTCCTTTACCTGGGGCCAGGATGGGGTTGCCTCTGCAGACACCCCAGAACTGAGCACTTCCAGTTTGGTGCCCTGGCCTGCTTGGGACAGTGTTGGGCTTTCTCCTCTTGCTGCTGTGCTGGGCAGGAGCCAGTGCTGGTTTTGGAGCTGGATGGTGCATTTTTTCCCTCCTGTGGAACCACAGAGCACCAGCTTCCCAACTCCTGACACTTGGTGCAGGGAATTCTCATTCAGCTCAGTCATTTTTACCTGTTTTACTCCTGGTTTGCTGGAAGTCCAGAGTGTTCTGAGCTCCACAGACCCCTGAGTGGAGGCTCAAAGCAAAAGTGAAGCTGGTGGAGGTAACGAGGGCACGTGGAGGATTCAGAGGAGCAGAGCAGAGCTCAGGGGGGGCTGCAGCTTCCTCAGAGGGGTAGGGACTGAGCTCTGCTCTGGGGGAGCAGGGACAGCAGCCAGGGAACGGCTGGAGCTGTGTCAGGGCAGGCTCAGGTTGGATCTCAGGCAAAGGTTCTTCCCCCAGAGGCTGGTTGGGCACTGCCCAGGCTCCCCAGGGCAGTGGGCACAGCCCCAAGGCTGCCAGAGCTGCAGGAGGGTTTGGCTGCTCCTCTGGGGCACAGGGGGTGACTCTTGGGGCTGGGCCTGTGCAGGGTTCAGGGTTGGACTCCATGAGCCTTGGGGGTCCCTTCCAACTCAGGACATTCTATGACTCCACAATTTTAGGTAACCCCTGTAGCAGCATCCCATACTCAGCTTCACCCATGCTGTAGTCTGCAGGAAAAAGAAAGAAAACATTTCCTGAAGTCAATATTAATAGAAAAACAAGGGAAAAGGCCTTTTTTTCTTCCCCCTACCACGTTTGCAGTCCCCTCTCCCCACGGCAACTCTCCCAGCTTCAGGACTCACTGTGCCATATGCAGCAGGAACCTGAGGATGAGGATGGGCAGAACCTGGGCAGAGGGGTCTGCAGAACCCTCCCTGGCACTGCATCCCAGACAGAACAGCAATGAGCTGTTTGTTTCACTGCTGGAAATGGGAATAGGCACCAAACAGTGCCAAAGCAAAAATTAAATGGATTTAATACAGACAGGGCAGTGCTTGGGGTGGTCTCTGGCAGCCCCTGTGACCCCTTTGGCTTTCCTGGGGGTCATTGTGCTGCCAGGCAGGACCCTGAGCCTGGGATGAAATGCAGGGGGACTGGGAACACGAGGAAGAACTTCCTCCCTTCGCAGTGACCGAGCGCTGAACAGGCTGCCCAGATCTTCCTCCATGGGCATATTCCAGAACTATCTGGATGCAATCCTGTGGGATCTAGGATGACCCTGCCTGAGCAGGGAGGTGGGACAAGATGACCCACTGTGGTCCCTTCCAACTTGCCCCATTCTGTGATTCTGAGTGTGTTCAGTTCTCCATCGGCCACTGGAACGCAGAGAATAATTCAGAATATTCTCTGAACACCAGCTGCCTGATGAAGCCAGTCAAGGTGAGAGGCTTCCAAATTTCCTGTCTCCCCAGCCAGTTCACACATCTGCAGACCCCAGCAGTGCAAAGCAGTGGGTGTTAATCCACCCAACAACTGTGCCTTCCTTGGAAGGGGCCCCGATTTCCGAAAGCATCGCCCTCCAGGCCAGCATTCCAGCATGTGCCTGCCTGTAAGAGTGTGTTTAATTGCCATCCTGGATCAGGTTGTACTTAAACACGTTCCTAAATGTTTTTCTGAGTCAAGCCCAGTGCTGGCATCCTGCAGTTTGCACCTCTGTGGGGTTGATCCCTTCAGAGCTGGACTCGATGATGATCCTGGTGGGTCCCTTCCAGCTCAGCATGTCCTGGGATCTGAGCTGTGTGAGGAGCTGCCGGTGGTGCAGGTGTGATCCCGGCCCTTTGGAGCAGGGATGGGTGTTGGGAGAGGTCCTGCAGTGTGGAAGGAGGGCTGTGGCTCCCTGGTAGAGATCTGGGTTATTGGATGGGGTGAACTGGGGACTGTGCTGAGCTGTGAAGGGCCATAAAACACGGGGCACTTGGAGCAGCAGATTGGTGACATCAGTGGATTTGGGAGAGGATTAATGAGCCTTTTCAGTTCTCAGGGACTTGCTGGAACTCCTGAGCCTCCTTTGCTTGGGGACTCAGCAGCTCTGGGCTTCCTTCAGACTCCTTGGAAAGCTGGGAAGTGTCTGTGTGCAGCCAGGAATGGGCAGGGGAGGAGTGTGTGTTCAAATGAAATGTGGGAGATGCTTCACCTGCAATCCTGGGGCAGTTTTGGGCAGCACAGTATAAGGAAGATATGAAGCCATTAGAGAGTGTCCAAAGGAGAGCAATGAAGAGGGGGAAGAGCCATTCCCTGTGTCCTGTCCCTCCATCCCTTGCACTGATGCCACATCCAGTCTCACCTTAAACACCTCCAGGGATGGTGACTCCCCCCTGCCTGGGCAGCCCATTCCAATGGCTGATCACCCTCTCTGGAAAGAATTTCTTCCTCATGTCCAATGTGGATATTTGGGACACAAGCTTCACACACAGGTATGGGGAGCTGGGAGGGAAAGGGCTGCTTGGACACAGGGATTCAATTTGCTTATTGGAAAATTAGAGATGAGGGCAGCTCCTCTGGGATTGTATTACTGGCAAATAATGTCACTCTGCCCTGCATTACAGGGTCAATAATTAAAAGATTGTGGGTGCCTCCCTAAGGGAAGCCTGCGAAGACAGGAGCTGGCAGACAACAGGCCACTTCCACTGGATCAGAACAGGCAGAATGTCATTTGGACTCGATGATCTCAGAGGTCTTTTCCTACCTGTGATTTTATTTCATGTCCAGGGTGTTCACCTGGAGAAGAGAAGGCTCCAGGGAGAGCTGAGAGCCCCTGGCAGGGCCTAAAGGGGCTCCAGAAGAACTGGAGAGGGACTGGGGACAAGAGATGGAGGGACACGACCCAGGGAATGGCTTCCCACTGCCAGAGGGCAGGGAGAGATGGGATATTGGGAAGGAATTGTTGTCTGTGAGGGTGGGGAGGCCCTGGCCCAGGTTGCCCAGAGAAGCTGTGGCTGCCCCTGGAATCCCTGGAAGTGTCCAAGGCCAGGTTGGACGGGGCTTGGAGCAACCTGGGCTGGTGGAAGGTGTCCCTGTCCATGGCAAGAGGTGGAAGTAGTTGGTCTTTAACATCCCTTCCAACCCAAACCATTCCATGATTCTAGGACTGGCAGAGCTGAGGTGGGAGAGGATCCCCAGTTCCTGCTGCTGGGGGTGAGGGCCTTCAGGAGGTGGTTTTGGTGGGGTTTAGTGTCTCTGTGTGATGGCCAAGGTACCCTGGCAGCAGAAGTTGATTTTCAGGGATATTTCCTAAACTCTTCCACCCCACTGGTCGTGCCCACGTTTGTGACACCCATGTGGGAAGAGTCAGAGTGAAAACACAATAATTATTGCTGAGTTGGCAGAGTCAGAAGAGGCTTTTGTGCCTTGGAATTGTGCACAGACATGGCTGTTTTCTTAGGGTGGCTTTGCAGCTCATCCAGGAGTGTGGCCACATTTAGGGAAGAGAGATGAGCGTGGGGAAGGGTGGAGCAGGATGGGCCTCTGCAGAATGGAAAATAAAAACCTCCTGGGTTATCTCAGAACATTTTCTAGGGAATATAAAAAGCAAAAAAAAGTTGCATTTCCTGAAAACTGCATATTCCAAGGAAGAGGTTTTGCCCATTTGGCCTCTGTGTTACCCTGCCCATAAATATGCTTTTAACTTGGATTTTTATCGAAATACCAATGTTCCTTTAAAACTTGCATTATCTGGGCAACTTTCCTCTGATTCCACAAGCAATTGTCACTTGATTTTCCATCCCATGTCCTATAACTCTAAATACTGCTGCTTATCCTGAAAATTCTGTAGTTTCCTGGTACCTTCTTGCGCTCTTTTACTTTTGTGACAGTGGAGAATACAACTTAAAAAAATAAATAATAAAAACCCCAACCCTTTTCTTTGAATTGTCTAATGCTTTGTCCATCATATCCCACTTTTTCTCATTTACCTTTGCAAAGTGAGCTGATGACTTGCCAGAGCAGAATGCTGTAAGTGTAATAGATATATATATTTGTTTATTTGTTTATGCAAACTATAAAATATATTTTTTGTATATTTTATATGTATATAAATTTGTATATTTTATATATATAAAAACAATTTATATAAAACGTATGTACATTTTATACAGAAATTATAAGGCTGCAACAAAGGAAAGCAGAAATTTTTAATTTCTTGCTGGAACATCCAGAAATTCACTGTATTTTGGGGCTAGAGGTATTAGTTTTCCAGAAGAAACAACAGCAACAGGCTTGTTGCAAGAGACAGTTCTGAAGAAGTGGTTGTGGCTTTTTAGCAGCATTCAAACCAGGCCATAAATATATGTATATATTTTAAATACAATTACTTTGGCCTCCAAATTACCCTGAGCGTGTTCTCCCGGCCCCACCTCATTGCTGAAGGGTGTTTTTGGAGGGAGCAGCACCCTCCCTGTAAGTGCAGCACTCGGGGCAGCAATTCCAGGTTTTCCTGGGATGCAAACAGTGGAGCCTGCAGGCTTGGTGGTGCCCTGTGCCAGCGGGCACAAACCTCCTTCCTGGCACGTGGCTCTTGAGCATCTGCAGGACTAATGCTGGAAAAACAGCCCCAAGGAAAACCCCTTTCCTCCCTCTTTCTCCTTTATTTTTTTAAAATTTTAATTTGATTTTGCGGCGTGCCAAGAGCTGAGATTTGCAGGACAAAAGCCTTCGCTCTGCCCTGCGCGGTTTGTGTCGCGTCCCTGGGTTACCAACACCCGCCGGTTCATCGCTGCCCGCGGCGGATGCGAACGGAGCATCCTCCTGGGGACACGGGACAGCCCTTAAAACAACCCCCGGGCCCGGGGGGAGCCTTGGAACATGGCTGTGACCACCCACCAACCACCCACCAACCACCCACCAACCACCCAGCAACCACCCACCCACCAACCACCCCCCAACCAACCACCCAGCAACCACCCAGCAACCACCCAACGACCACCCACCAACCACCCAGCAACCACCCACCAACCACCCAGCAACCACCCACCAACCAACCACCCAGCAACCACCCAGCAACCACCCAGCAACCACCCAACGACCACTCACCAACCATCCACCAACCATCCACCAACCAACCACCCAGCAACCACCCAACGACCACCCACCAACCACCACCCAACGACCACCCACCAACCACCCACCAACCAACCACCCACCAACCACCCACCAACCAACCACCCAACAACCACCCAGCAACCAACCACCCAACAACCACTCACCAACCACCCAACAACCACCCACCAACCACCCACCGACCACCCACCGACCACCCAACAACCTCCCAACAACCACCCAGCAACCAATCACCCAGCAACCAACCACCCAGCAACCACCCAGCAACCACCCAACAACCACCCAACAACCACCCACCCACCAACCACCCAGCAACCACAAACCAACCACCCACCAACCACCCACCAACCTCCCAACAACCACCCACCAAACATCCACCACCCACCCACCAACCACTCACCAACCACCCAGCAACCACCCAATGACCACTCACCAACCACCCACCAACCATCCACCCAACCAACCACTCCCCAACCACCCACCACCACCCAACAACCATCCACCAACCATCCACCAACCACCCAACAACCACCCAGCCTGCGGGACCAAACTGCAGCCGCCCACTCGTGACCCCGAGGGGTCCGGGGAAGGTTCCCCTGGGTCGGTTGTTTCTGTTCGGGCTGTTTGGGGAGGGATGGGGGGTTTTGTTTTCCTCTCTCTCTTTCCTCCTTCCCCTCCCTGGTTTCCATCCCGGAGTCCCTTGGCTGGCTCTGTGCCCGCACACGGTGCTGCCCGGGGCTGCCCTTGGCTTCCCTTGGCTGGGCAGCAGCAGGAGGTGCCAACTGCTCCCACCCCTTTCGGCTGCCCAGGACACGCTGCCTGGGGCTCCTGCCTTCCTTCTCTCTCTTCTCTCTCTTCTCTCTCTTCTCTCTCTTCTCTCTCTTCTCTCTCTCTTTCTCTCTCTTTTCTCTCTCTTTCTCTTTCTTTTCTCTCTCTTTCTCTCTCTTTCTCTTTTCTCTTTCTCTTTCTCTTTCTCTTTCTCTTTCTCTTTCTCTTTCTCTTTCTCTTTCTCTTTCTCTTTCTCTTTCTCTTTCTCTTTCTCTTTCTCTTTCTCTTTCTCTTTCTCTCTCTCTCTTTTCTCTCTCTTCTCTCTCTTTTCTCTTTCTCTCTCTTTCTCTCTCTCTCTCCCTGTCTCTCCCTTTCTTCCTTCTTTTTTTCATTTCTTCCTTCCTTCTTTCTCTATCTTCTTTCTCTCTTTTTCTCTTCTTCCTCTCTTCTTTCTCTCTCTTTTCTCTCTCTCTCTTTCTCTCTCTTTTCTCTCTGTCTCTCTCTCTCTCTCTTTCTTCTCTCTTTCTCTCTCTCTTTTCTGTCTCTTTTCTCTCTCTTCCTCTCCCTCTCTCTCTTTCTTCCTTCTTTCTTTCATTTCTTCTTTCCTTCTTTCTCTCTCTAACCTTCTTTCTCTCTTTCCCTCTTCTCCTTCTCTTCTTCCTCTCTTCTTTCTGTCTTTTTCTCTCTTTCTCTCTCTCTCTTTCCTTCTTTCTCCCCAGGGCAGTGGGCACAGCCCCAAGGCTGCCAGAGCTCCAGGAGGGTTTGGACAATGCTCTGAGGGGCAGGGTGGGATTGCTGGAGTGTCTGTGCAGGGCCAGGGATTGGACTGGATGGTCCTTGTGGGTCCTTTCCAGCTTAGGGTATGCTATCACATTTAGGGATAAGTGAGACCTTTAAGGTTGGGTAAGAAACTTTCTCCCCCCAGAGCCAGACTGTGTCTGGTACGTGGAGACCTTGAAGCCTGCCTGGTGCTGGAGTGTCACTCTCAGTTCATCAGGTGACTGTAAAAGGTTTCTCTCAAGGGCAGATAAACCAAGAGGAGGAGAAGTGACTCCTCTGTGCAGCCCCTGCAGTGGTGCAGCTGTGGCAGGAGCAGCACAGGGTGGACTGCAGGTTCTGCACATCTTCTCTCCAAAGATCTCTGAGCATCTGCTGCAGACTCAGCAAAGCAGGGCTGTGGTGGGCACTGGCTGTGGATTTGGATGGTGTAAAATCACAGAATGGTTTGGGTTGGCACTGACCTTAAAGATCATCTTGTTCCACCCCCTGCCATGGACACCTTCCATTAGATCAGATTGCTCCAACCTGACCTTGAACAGTCCCAGGGGCAGCCACAGCCTCTCTGGGCAGCCTGTTTTGGGTATTTGGTGTGGTGGGCACTCCATGTGGATGAGATGTGTAGGTGTCAGGCTTTATCACCTGAAAAAGAAGTGACTCAGTCATTGGAGAAGCTTTGTTGTCTTCAAACTCATAGCTGGGATTTCCTGCTGGCCCTGTTTCAAGGCAGAAAGGTGATAAAGGTGATGATCACCTCCCTGGGGGTCACAGTGGTTGTTTGGAGATATTGACTGGATTTGGGTTTGGTTCTAGTCACAAAAACCCAACATTGGTCGTCAAGTGCTGAGATGGTTGGTGTGGGGAGAGAGATTTGTGTGGGGATGAAGGTGGATCCCCACGAGAAGGTTCTTCAAGGGGATGTCAGATGCTGTGCTGGGATCAACAGGAGCAGTGTAGCCAGGGAGAGAGAGGACAAGGAGCCCCGTGGCTCTGGGGTGTCTGTGGGGCACAGCACAAGGGGGGAGCTCGCAGGGGCTCAGCAGGCAGGTCCAGGCTCAGGGGCAGCACTGAGCAGGAGATGTGGAGGTGTCTTGATAGAGAAGAGCCTCAGTACACAACCATCATTGATGGAAATTATTGCTGAGTGAGCCTGGAGGTTTCCAAGAGGCTACAAACTCCTGGAGGACAATCCTTCATGGGGCCAAGCTCTTTGGAGAGCCCAGGGAGGAGCTGGGCTGGGATGCCGTGGTGGGAAGGGCCGGGAGGCTGGCAGGGCTCCCTGGGGGAGCTGGTCCTGCAGAGGAGATGCAGGTGGGACTGTCACAGTGTCTGTTTGCACAGCACATGTTTTTCTTGGCTCTGAGCTCCCAGAGCAGTCCTGGGACATGCCTCCCCATGCTGACTAGAATTCCCCTCTGGGCTTCCTGGGTTCAGGTGTCTTTTCCCCAGAAATGCTGTTAGATTCAATTTGCAGCCATTATTCCCCTTGTCCTTTGCTTTTTGCCAGGACCATCCCAGCCCTGCCTGGAGAGGATGATCCTGCTGGGCAATGGGCACTGGCTCTGGGGCTCCTTCCACACCCTTTTTGGGTGCTCGGGGGCACAGCAGGAATTCTGTGCTCTCTTATTTTGGGGTAACTCCTCAGGAACTAAATTGGCTGACCCATATATAAGAAAGCTATTGAACCATTAGAGAGTGTCCAAAGATGGGGAAGGGCCTTGATTTGAAGCCATGTGAGGACACTGAGGGCTCTTACTGTGTCCAACTGGAGCAGAGGAGACTGAGGGGAGACCTCAGTGCAGTTCCAATTCCTGGGCAGGGGCAGAGGAGGGGCAGGGACTGAGCTCTGCTCTGGGGGGATCAGGGACAGCACCCAGGGAACGGCTGGAGCTGTGTCAGAGCAGGCTCAGGTTGGATCTCAGGCAAAGGTTCTTCCCCCAGAGGCTGGTTGGGCACTGCCCAGGCTCCCCAGGGCAGTGGGCACAGCCCCAAGGCTGCCAGAGCTGCAGGAGGGTTTGGCTGCTCCTCTGGGGCACAGGGGGTGACTCTTGGGGCTGGGCCTGTGCAGGGCTGAGGGTTGGACTCCATGAGCCTTGGGGGTCCCTCCCAACTCAGGAGATTGTGGGATTCTGGGATTCTGTAGCTGGCACTGGGGGAGCAGAGGCCAGCCCTGTTTGCAATCCATGTTTCCTGTGCTGTGCCACCCACTGAGGACTGGGGCCCTCAGCCCTGAGTGATCTCACATGTCTTTCATTGCAGTGCTGAGCATTGATCCCTCCACATGTGGCCCCAGCTCTGTTCTGTCAGCAGTGTCTGCCCAGACTGTGCCTGTCTGGATTTCCTTATCCTAACCCAGCTCTGCACATCTGGGGCAGGGAGGGCAAACCCAGCCCTGCTCTTCCTCACAGCTGCAGCTGTGAGACAGGACCTTTAGCAGCACTGCCTTTCCCTTTCAGTGCCTTCTGGCCACAAGGAAATTCAGTTAGTGAGAGGAAAGGGCATCCCTGAGGGAAGGGTTTGGCCCCAGGGCTGCCCTCAGTCCTTGCCCTCTGGGGATGCTGCTGTGCAATGGGCTCTCCAGGTCCCTCCTCTTCCCTTTGAGGAAATTCATGTTCTTGAAGTTCAGTTCGTGTCTTGTTTCTAAAAAAGATCTCAGAAAAAGGCAGGGTCTCTATTTTAAGTATCCTTTATCCATTTGCTTTGTATTTTCTCAGCCAGGGAGTCATGAACCTGTTCCTGGAGGCACAGAACACCTCAGGAGGGGCTTTCACCTTGACTCCTATTTGCACTTTATCCCAACAGTGATTAATTCTGATCCTTTTGCTTGCTTGGTAGAGACTTCCAGGCACTTGATGATCTCAGAGTTCTTTCCCACCCTCCCTGTTTCCATGATTCCATGTTCCCGGGTGTCTGGGCAGGGTGTGATCCTGGGGCACTGTGTGGAGGTGCAGCCCAAGCCAGTGCAACATTTTGCACTGGAAGTATCACTGACCCCCTTCCCAATGGGGATGTTCACATCTGTAACAGCTGTATTTGTTTCCAGATCACACTGACATCTCGATCTCCTCAATCCATGCAGTGCCCTCAGAGCCCTGAGGAGGTGACAAGCAGTTCTCTGTGCTCCTGGGGACTCAGTGTTGAATAATTTCTAGGACCCTCAATGCCAAAGGCTCTGCTCAGAGATCAGAGGCTTTTTCTTCTTTTAATCATGTGCTCTCCTTGCCTTGTGAAAACATCTCTGCACTGCTCTTGCTAATAGCAGGAATCCTGAGAAAGCACAGAGAGGGATCTGCAGGGAAGATCAAGCTCCCAGCTTGCCCAGACAGCTCTGTCAGCCCAGCAGAACAACCCCTGCAGCAGGACTGCAGTGACCTCAGCCCGGGGGACTGTGGGCAGCAGCATCCCCTGGGTGTGATGGCACTGCTTGGGGCTGATGTGGTTTTGTTCCATAGAATAGGAGAATCACAGAATATCCTGAGTTGGAAAGACCCACAAGGATCATCCAGTCCAACCCCTGGCCCTGCACAGACACCCCAACAATCCCTCCCTGGCCCTGAGAGCGTTGTCCAAACCCTCCTGGAGCTCTGGCAGCCTTGGGGCTGTGCCCACTGCCCTGGGGAGCCTGGGCAGTGCCCAACCAGCCTCTGGGGGAAGAACCTTTCCCTGAGATCCAACCTGAGCCTGCCCTGACACAGCTCCAGCCGTTCCCTGGGTGCTGTCCCTGCTCCCCCAGAGCAGAGATCGGAGCTGCCCCTGGGGAGGAGCTGCAGCCCCCGCTGAGCTCTGCCCTCAGCCTGCTCTGCTCCAGCTGCACACACCAAGTACCCTCAGCTGCTCCTCATGGCCCCTACAGACCCTTCACAACCTTCCCCTCCCTCCTCTGGACACCCTCTAATGCCTTTCAGCCCATCTTTTCCAGCCCAGCACCTTCTTGTCCATCTCCTCACACTTCACCCCAGACAAGGCCAAGCCAAGGTCTCCAAGGATGGTCCCTGAGGTGTGGAGGCAGCTGTGGGGTTTGGATCCACACCCAGGGTGTCCCCATGGCTGGAGCAACTCCATCCTGGAGACCTCTGGGTTCAGCATCACCCTCAGCATCCCTGTGGGAGGTCCCATCACAAGACCCAGATGTTTTCTTACGTTAAATCTTTTTGTTTGGATCTTCCATGGTTTGCACCCTCATTTCTTTCCAGGGGAGGTGGGTGAACTGCTGGGAGCAGCAGCATCCAGCACTGAGGACCTGAGCAGGGTGGTTTCTGCAGCCAGCTGGAAGAGATCCCCTGTTTGGGCAGCACTCCCTGTCCTCTCCCAACGTGCTGGTTCCTGTTGCTGTGAACTGCTGCTGGAGGCTCTCAGGAGGTGCTGGGCATGACCCAAGCTGGAGTTTGGTGCTGTATTTTTCCTCTTAGTGTCTGGACTCCTAAACAGCTTCTTACCCACGTGTTACACGAGCCTGGGATCCTCCTCCTGCACAGAGCCTTAAAATAGTACTGGATGCAACTGGAGGGATGCAGGAGCATCATCTTATCCCCCAGTGTCAAGCTGAGGCTGCAGCACCGGTGCCCTCTGAGGTCTGACCAGGTCTGACCCCAGGGTGTAATATCAGCTGGGAGCAGAGCAGGAATTCAGGCTCAGCTCCAGCTCCCACGGTGTTCCACAAGGTTGGGTTGCTAGACATCCGTGTAACGTGAGATTTCCTGGATTCCAGGCTTCAAACTGCATTGAAAGCACAAGGGATGCTGCCCTTCCTGAATTTCCTGCACAATTTTAATATGGGATGTGAGAAATCCCACTGTCACCTGCCCCTTGCACAGATGTATTGCTTAGAATCTCCTTCATTGCCTGTCTTTTCCCCAAAAATTTGGATTTGGACATTAAGCTGTAAGGAAAAGGTGACTACAGGACACGTTTGAAGTTTTAATTTTTATCCTCTATCCACTGGTTTCTTCAGCCCTCCAGCAGAGCCACCCAAACTGCACCACAGTTCACTGCTGAGGTGAAATCTAAGTGATACCTATTCCATTATTATTTTATGACATAATTAAAGATGAGATAGAACCAGGTTATCCCAATTGCTCACTGAGAGAGCTGATTGTTCAGACAAAGAGAGCACTTCGTGTGTGGACTCTGCAGATCCCTGGAAGTGTCTGACACTGTCCCATGGACAGTTACACCCCAAGGAGAGCAGGGATGAGTTCCTGGAGAATCAGCAAGGAGGGGAAGCCTCCAGAGATCAGTTTTGAGTTCAGCTCCTCTGTTATGTTGATATTGGAACAATATCCTAGGATATCCCTGAGGAGATACTGGGACAGCACATCAGGTGCCTTCAGGAGTGGAAGGGAGGACGGGGGTGGGAGAGGAAACATTGGAGAATCTCAGCTGCTGTTGTACAAAATCCTGGTTCCCGTGGCCAGGAAGATGAATTCCAGGGAGGATAAACGTGACTCCCAGTGACTACAGTGAGAACAGAGAGATTTCCTCACCAAGAGGAGATTAAGGGCCCATCTACATCATCCTAATGAGGGACAGCCTTGTCTTGGAGTTCCCAGTCCAGTGTGAACACAGCAGTGAATTTATAATGATGGAGCTGAATTTGGGATTTGCCAAATCCACTGTATAAAGGTCCAAACTTACATTAAATTAGGGATGACTTTACAGCCAGTGGGAACTCAGATCAGGGAGTATCTTGGGGCCACAAACCCCCACAGTTGCTGCTTTATTGTTTAGGGAGCTGCTTTTCCACAGAGATGCACTTAATCAAGAGCTTCATTGTGAAGTTTGGCTTTGAACTTCAGCAAAGAGCTGTGTGGGTTTTGCTTCCTTCCCCCTGGCTACAAGGACCAAGCTGTGCCTGTCAGTCCTGGTCACAGTTCATGACATGCTGACCACGAACTGCTCAATGATGCCATGGGGCCATTTCTTTATTTCAAGCTATGGATGCTCCTAATTTGAGACCTTCCTCCTGGCTGGGTGGGAACTGGGACTGCTGGCTGGGGGAGCTGTGGTTAGTTTTTTGCTTACCCCCAAAACTTTGCAAAGCTCAGGAGTGGTTTAAGCCTTCTCTGTCCCAGCCATGGAGGCCCTGGGGAGGTGGAAGAGCTGATCTTTCGATGCTTTAGACTTGGAGTTTGGTGCCTATTTAGCTTTTTTACCTTGGGAATAACACTGAGTTCTCTTCCAACTCCTGTTTTGAATTCTAGTCCTGACCTCCAGGAGCATCTCCCTGCTGGACAGGCCAAACCCACACTGCTCTTCCAGCAAACCATGGAGATGTTCCTGTCCCAGCTGATCCTGGGGTGTCTGCAGAGATGTGTCCCCTCTGTGCCATCCCTGTTGCTGGTTCTGCAAGACATCACAGAACCCCAGACTGGGTTGGGCTGGAAGGGACCTTAAAAACCATCTCATTCCATCCCCTGCCATGGGCAGGGACACTTTCCACTAGCCCAGGTTGCTCCAACCTGGCCTTGGACACTTCCAAGGATTCCAGGGGCAGCCACAGCTTCTCTGGGCAACCTGTGCCAGGCCCTCCCCACCTTCACAGGGAAGAATTCCTTCCCAATATCTAATCTAAATCTCTCCTCTTTCAGTTTAAAACCATTCCCCCTTGCCCTATCACTGTAAAAAGTCTCTCTCCCTCTTTTTCATCATCTCATTTAAGTGCTGATAAACTCCCTTTCAGTCCTGACTGAGTCAAAAGCTGAGTTCAGCCTCTTTGCAGTTTAACCAGCTGCATTGTAACAAATAATTACATTGACTGAGAGTTGCTTTTTGTGAAAAATGAGAAAAGATGCAGCACTTGTGGGGTTTGGGAGTGCTGGAGCCGAGAAGCTGGGTGCTGGAGTGTGTTCCTTCTGGACTTCCCAACCTTGAAGGGTTGTGTTCTCCAGCAGTATCAGGGGATGTAGGGATGCCAAATACACCCAGTTGCTGGCTCCCTGTGCTGCACAAGAGCTGCCAGGGTGCTTTAGGCCAGCCTCAGGTGCTTTAGGCCAGCCTCAATTACTCCCTCGTTATCAGGGTGGAGATCAAAGCACATCATTTAAAGAACAAATGCAGTAAATACCTTGAATTTATGTACTGACTTCTCTGGGCAGGGGGGTTGTCACAACAAGCTCGAGTTAATCTCTTGGATTTTGCATAAAGAGTGATGTCAGTGTTACCTGAGGTGTCTGGGTTTGCAGGATCCAGCCTGTTTTTATGAGGATACCTCTGCCTGCTATGTAATTCCTGCTTTCCCACCTGCCTGGGGATCTCTGTGCACTCTGAATCTCCTCAGGATTCAGGTACTGCAGGAGTTGAGTCAGTGCTCTTCTCATCTTGGAAGCGCCGGTGATTTATTTTCCTGCTCCAGGTTTATTTTTAGTGTCTCCTGAAAAGTTGCACACCTTGGAAAGGAAAAGCTGGGGGAGAGGCTGCTGATGAGCTGATTGCTCAGGTTCAGCTGGGCCTTCCTTTCAGAGGCATTTCTGTCACTCTGGAGCAGCTTTGCTCCATGAAAACGTGTGGGATGTTTGGAGGGAAAGGTGCCAATGACGTGTCACTGAGGCTGAACGCTGTGTCCTGTTAGTGCAGTCTGGGACTGCAGGAGAGACAGGGGACAGAGGAAGAGAAAATCCCTAAGAAGTTCCTCCCATCCCATCCAACAACAAGGCTTTTATCTTGCCTGAAATCAGGATTACCATAATTAGTTCAGATTAACTAAGAGCAATGGTGAGATGGACACAACCAGGGTGGATTTAGAGATGCAGCAGCCTTGGATATTGTTCAAATTATTTGCTGCTGTAACGCCCTGAAATCCCAGCAGGTTGCCTGGTCTATAAATTAGAAGTTGTGTTATTTCAATGTGTTAATGAAATAGTGCAAGATAAAGCCTATTTTGACAAGAGGAATGACAACATAGAAATGGGGTTCGTGACCCATTGAAAATCATCTTTTTCTTTAAAACATTTAGTTGTGCTGCAACCTTGATGTTTTCATTATCTAGAAGCTCCTGGACTTGCCTATGGTAGGGATTGTTTTTAAGGTGTCTTCAAGAGTGTTCTTATCTCCTTTACTGGAAGTTTCTGAGTATAAAAGTGAGTCTTTGCACATGAGCTTTACTCTGTGCTCCAACAGAAATCTCTTTATAGCTGAGGGGAATCTTCTTCCTGCCTGGGCAGAGGAGGGGCAGGGACTGATCTCTGCTCTGGGGGGACCAGGGACAGCACCCAGGGAAGGGCTGGAGCTGTGTCAGGGCAGGCTCAGGTTGGATCTCAGGCAAAGGTTCTTCCCCCAGAGGCTGGTTGGGCACTACCCAGGCTCCCCAGGGCAGTGGGCACAGCCCCAAGGCTGCCAGAGCTGCAGGAGGGTTTGGCTGCTCCTCTGGGGCACAGGGGGTGACTCTTGGGGCTGGGCCTGTGCAGGGCTGAGGGTTGGACTCCATGATCCTTGTGTATCCCTTCCAGCTCAGGAGATTCTGGGATTCCAAGAGTTTAAATTACCTGGTTTGGGGTTTTCTGTCCAAGTTGGTGGGAGAACTTTTATGTGTCTTGATGGACAACAAGAACAATTCATTTCCAAAAGAGAATGCAAAGCTTTCCACAGAATGTGCTCAGCCAAACCCTCCTGGAGCTCTGGCAGCCTTGGGGCTGTGCCCACTGCCCTGGGCAGTGCCCAACCAGCCTATTTTTTTCCTGAAGATGAAAAAAGAAAATCCAACAATCCTCCCTGCAGACACCCCTGGCATTGTCCCATCTGCCATCTTGCATTTCCACACTGAATTTGCAAGGCCTGGGAGGTGAGCACAGCCATCAGCAGGTGCCCTTTGGCAGCACTCAGAGCATCCTGCCTGGCCTTCAGACCAACCTGCAGACAAAGAACCTCTCTGGACAACATTCCCACTCTCAGCCCTCAGGGACTGCCAGGCTGTGGCATCTCACTTTTCCCTTTCCAGTGGGATTCAGAGGCTGCTGGTGAATAGCTGCTATTCTGAGCTCTCTCCCTTTCCACCCTCCTTTTGTGGCAGATGGGGGAAAGGTGAAAAGCCATGAACTCTTCAGTCACAGGCCTTCTGAGAGCAGCCATTTCTATGCTGTTTATCCCAAATTCTCTGCTGTGAAAAGGCCACAAAGTCTGCAGAAATCCCAGCTCGAGGAACAGCTGGCTCTGGGTCCAACAGGTGGGGCTTGAAATGGAGCTGGGTGGAGAGGAAACAGTTTGGAAGGACTTGTCCTTTACTGATCCAGGCATCTCCTGCTTGCAGAAATACCGTGAATCCCCAGCAGTGCCCCTGACATATCACTGACAGGAGTTTCTTCCTCAGGGGGTACGGAGGGGAAAAGGCCTTTTGGAGTGCTGGGTTCATTTGAATCAGATGTCTCCTCCCATATGGATTGGAGGAGTCAGAAATGCTGCATTTCCCACTGTCTGAAAGCAAAGCAGGATGAGGCAAAAAGCCACAGTTGATGCAACAGGGAGTTTGGAGGTGTCCTGCAGGTCACTCTGCAAAGGGACAGCACCCTGTGCCCATCCTCTGCTCCACTGCAGAATCACAGGGGTGGATGGGACACAGAGCCACAGGACCCCAGAGTGGGTTGGGTTGGAAGGGACCTTAAAGACAATCCCATTCCACCCCCTGCCGTGGGCAGGGACACCTTCCACCAGACCAGCTTCTCTGGGCAACCCGTGCCAGTGACCCCTGTAATCCCTGCTGCATCCCTGCTTTTCCCACTCTGTCCCACTGGATGTGCTGAGGCCCCCACTTGCATGGGAAGGTGTCCACCTCTGGAGTTGGATCACCTGGGGCAGCTCTGCAAGGGCAGCTCTTGTTCTGCCACATCAGGGCAGGGTCAGGTTGGATCTCAGGGCAAGGTTCTTCCCCCAGAGGCTGGTTGGGCACTGCCCAGGCTCCCCAGGGCAGTGGGCACAGCCCCAAGGCTGCCAGAGCTCCAGGACAACGCTCTGAGGGACAGGGTGGGATTGTTGGGGTGTCTGTGCAGGGCCAGGGGTTGAACTGAATGATCCTTGTGAGTCTCTCCCAGCTCAGGATATTTTGTGATCCTTGCTCCTGTGGCTCACAGTGGGAGCAGCCCCTGTGCTGCAGCCCCAGCCCTGGCCCTGTGTGGGCTGTGAGGAGCTCAGTGGCACTGTGACATTGTCCTTGTCACACAGCCAGGACAGAGCCTGGGGGTGCCACGGGTGACACCTCTGTCTCCTCATCTTCACATCCAACACGGGGAGGCCAAATGATGGGAAATGGGGCTGCTTTTGCCTGGTTTTGCCTTTTGTTTTTGCTGGTTTTGCCTATTGATGTCCCCAGTATTCAGCTCCAACTTTTCCAGCTGCTACTCTGAGCGTATAAATGTGTTCTGGTTTATTTGAGCAGCAGATTTGTTTTCCTTTATTGGCTTCAAACTAAATTGTGCAGCCCCTATTATGGAAGCCTCTCACCAGGCTGCTCACTCAGCCACTGGAGATCCTTCCTCAGCTCTGTATTGTTAATTTAAACTGTGTCTTGCCTCGCAGACCTCACTTTATTCCCCTCCATGTGCACACTGTTGTGATTTTTGGTTGTTATTTTCTCTGCCATGCAGGCATTTTCTGTGCTTGCTTAAATTGCCATGGGTTTTCCTGCCAGGGCAATGCATTGATACCTTTTCCATGGTGATGTGTGGGAAATGTTACATATTCTCCTTGAATTAACAGTCAAATTAATAATTGCCCCGGATATATCCGGTAAATCCACTCACAGCATTGGGCACAATGAGTTTTCCTGACCTACAGAACAACTTCCATCCACACATTTCTCATGAAGAAAGAACAAAATACCCTCTGTCCCCACTGCCAGAAATCACACATCCCCATTTATTTTGGGAATATTATTTGGTCTTTAATCCTGTGTTTCCCTCTAGGCAGTTTATTCTGTTCCACTTGGAGATGGGGGAGCTCAGCGGCACAGAGGCTGCTGAACTCAAAGCATCCAGGAGATGAAGCTTTAACTTAGTCCATCACTTTTCTCATCTGAGTGTGTTCCTGGAGACATTAAAAGCCAGCAATTTTTAACCTGGGTGTTGGGTTGTTGCTTTGGGATCCTACTTGGAGCTCAGTGCTGGGAAGGAAAGGGATTGGTTTTTGGTCAGTGAGTGAGCTCTGGGTCTGGACCCCGGCAGAAAACTTCTCCTGGACCTTTCCTCATCTTTATTTCCCTCAAGTGAATGTTGGGGAGGCTCCTGGGGAGGAAACAGCCCCTGCAGCTCCACTGGGTGGGTTTGTTTTGGAGGATGGCTTTGAGAAGTGTTGAAGGCTCCCACAGGAGCCTTCAAACCACATCCACTGCCGGCCTTGGCTGCATCCAAACTGACAAACAGAACATGGGACAGAGAGAAGCTTTCACACCTTGTCTCCAGCCAGCCCCAACTGAGCAGGGAGCTCCACTCTTGGCTGTTCTGCACCCAAAACCACCACGGGACAGGGTTAAAGGAACCACTTTCCACCACTTCACTCCCCGTAGGACTTCAGGGAAAAAACAACTGAATCTCTCCATGCAGTTTCCACACTTGGAAAATTGAATTAATTATGTTTGTGTGCATTCATGAGGCGTTTTGTGCTCCAAGAATAGAAGTGTTATGTCAGTGCTGTGTGTTGTCATTATTTATTATCTCGGAGCTGCTGGGATGGGACACAAAGAGCGCGGCAGGATTTCGGAAGCCGAAGGCATGTCGTGCTTCCTGATGACAATGTGAGTGATTGTGGCTTTTTGAGGCGCTGGGACATGTGGGATTTGCCCTTTGCTGAGCAGGAATCCTTCATTGTTCCTGCGGGGCAGCCCTACCAGGCAGGAGGGGTTTGTGTTGGGCCAGAGGACACTGGAGGGGTTGAAGGAAATCACTGGTGTGAATTTGTGGTTTCAGCAACATTAAGGAACTGTTGACATGTTGTTGGGAGCAGCATTTCAGGGGGTAAATGCAAGAGAAAGACAGTGGGGAGATACTTGAGTTATAGAAGGGTTTCAGCTTTGAAAGTCCTGCAGAGAATTCCAGAATGGTTTGGGTTGGAAGGGACTTCAAAGCCCATCCTGTTCCACCCCCTACCAAGGGCTGGGACACCTTCCACTAGCCCAGGTTGCTCCAACCTGGCCTTGGACACTTCCAGGGATGGGGCAGCCACAGCTTCTCTGGCAATTCCATCCCAGCCCCTCCCCACCCTCCCAGGGAAGAATCCCTTCCCAATATCCCATCTAAACCCACTCCCTGGCAGTTTAAATCCATTAAACTGACAGTTTAACCCCAAGTCTTGCAGCTGCCTCTGGGCTGGAGCTGCTGAGGGTCTGAGACCCCCCCGTGCTGCTGGTGGGACAGAGCTGGAGCTGCCAGAGATGGGCAAGGAGATGGAATGGGTTGGGGTGGAAGGGACCTTGAAGATCATCCAGTTCCACCCCCTGCCATGGGCAGGGACACCTTCCACCAGCCCAGGTTGCTCAGAGCTCCATCCAACCTGGCCTTGGACATTTCCAGGGATCCAGGGGCAGCCACAGCTTCTCTGGGCACCCTGTGCCAGGGCCTCCCCACCCTCACAGCCAGGAATTCCTTCCCAATATCCAACCTGACCTATGACCTGTTCACAGGAACAGCATTTGAAATCCAGAGGGAAATTGTCAGTGACTGAATTTTCATTTTTATCTCCCCTTCTTCCTCCTCCCCCAGTTCCTCCCCAGACAGGTCCCACCTGCAGGGTAGAGCAGCCCCGGGGCTGTCCCTGGGCTCTGTCCCCTCGTTGTCTCTCTCCAGCTGAGCAGTGCTGGGTTTGGGCTGGGCCTTGAGCAGGAGAAATCCTGGCATCTCCAAAGTTCAGGGGAACACTCTTGTGTCAGCAGCAAAGCTCCCAAATTGTGGTTGACCTGCCCAGCAAAAGAGTCATGGAGAAGATCTGGGTTTTTTTTTATTTAGTAATTGGAGTTAAACATTATCCAAAATCCTTGCTGAGATCCCAAGGGTCTGGCCACTGTCTCCTGTGGGGGCACCTCACTTGACCCAGTTCCAGATGGCCACAGGATTTTGCATTTTTAACTCAAAACTCTTCCAGATGAGCATAAATGATGCATCCCATGCTTTGAGGTGGATGATTTTCTCTTAGATTTAGAGACTTAATTTGGAAGCAAGTATTTCTGTGAAGTTTTTTTTTCACAAATACTTGTGTCCCTCCACAGTGTCTTCCCTGGCACCAGCCTGGTCCTGACTCCTCTTACACCATAAACTGGCTTTAGATCTTTCAAAAGAGAAAACCTCCAGCTATGTGTCAAAAAATGCAACCCCCCACCCGTAATTTCAGATAATTAAACACATCCTTGCATATTTGGAGGCTGCCTAATCAGTTGTTCAAAACGTGACAGGCAAATATAGACTGTGAGGAGTCTCTGAGTTCAAACCACTGTGTAGTTCTTAAAAAAGAAAGGAAAAAAGGACCTGTGGCTAACAGAACTGTGGTGTCACACATCCTGGCTGACCTGCTGGTGTCTATCAAGGTATGTCTGAGCTTTCAGATATTAGAACTTTTCAAAGGAACACACATGGATCCCACCTCTTTCGTATTAATATTTCCTGAGTGCTTTTCCTTTCAAGTGTTTCTGTTTTCAGTGGGCCTTTTTCAAATTAAAAAGGCTTCCGAAGCCTTTAAACACAGCAGGTGTCCAAAGTGTGGAAAATTCTCTTTGAAGAGTCACAGTGTTTAAAAAAAAAAAAAAAAAGAGAAAAGGAGGTAAAGGAGGTGAAAGAGAAGAGCAGCAAACGGTGCCTGGTGTGGTGTGAGGGGCAGCTCAGGACTTCCAAAGCAGACATTGCTGATTAGACATGGGCTGGGCTGGGCTGGAGCTCCACGTTATCCAGGGGAAGATGAATGTGCACCAGGGCAGACTCTGGAATATTTGTGTGATCTGGGTTAATCCAGTCGGTGTTCACGGGGTATTTGGACGGTTGTGGTGTTTGCAGCTGAGATTGGAGGGCAAAGAGCTGAGGTTTGTTTCTCCTGGGAGGGTTTGGGTGAAGGTGGAGTGCTGACAACAGGGGGAGGGAGGGAAGAAGGGGAAAAGGATCTCTATCAAATACGGGGGTGTTTTTGATATAATTGTTCTTTTATATCCCTTGGTTGTGGTTGGTTTCAATGAAATGCAAAGGGATTTTGTGATGGAGTAAAAAGTGATTTTGTAATGGAATACAAAATGATTTTGTGATGAAATGCAGTGATTTTGTGATGAAATGCAGTGATTTTTTTGATAAAATACACTTGTCAGACTCTCAGCTGACCTGACTCCTCCCTGCCCTTCCATCCCATCCCATCCCATCCCATCCCATCCCATCCCATCCCATCCCATCCCATCCCATCCCATCCCATCCCATCCCATCCCATCCCATCCCATGCCCCCTGCAGCAGTGAGGTTGCCAGGTCAGGGTTGGGCTGGTCGTTGCCAAGGCCTGTATTTGGAGATCTGTGCACTTGGACTGCAGATGAACAAGGGTTAGGAAATACTTTGCACTGTAAGTTCCCCAAATGCTCTGTCAGCCATGACTGCTCCCTGCAGGTACCCTGAGTGCCCTGGGAGTGTTCCCAGGCTCCTGCTGGGGCTGCCCTGGGCATCCCACAGTGCTGAGGGGGGAGCACAGAATCCCAGAATGAGCTGGAAGGGACCCCCAAGGATCATCCAGTCCAACCCTCAGCCCTACACAATCCCAGCCCCAAGAGTCACCCCCTGTGCCCCAGAGGAGCAGCCAAACCCTCCTGCAGCTCTGGCAGCCTTGGGGCTGT
The DNA here is from genome assembly GCF_009829145.1 of Chiroxiphia lanceolata. NCBI lineage: Eukaryota > Metazoa > Chordata > Aves > Passeriformes > Pipridae > Chiroxiphia > Chiroxiphia lanceolata. Next base: position 1,629,713 of record NC_045660.1, on the reverse strand, counting down.
GCCCACTGCCCTGGGGAGCCTGGGCAGTGCCCAACCAGCCTCTGGGGGAAGAACCTTTGCCTGAGATCCAACCTGAGCCTGCCCTGACACAGCTCCAGCCGTTCCCTGGCTGCTGTCCCTGGTCCCCCCAGAGCAGAGCTCAGTCCCTGCCCCTCCTCTGCCCCTGCCCAGGAATTGGAACTGCACTGAGGTCTCCCCTCAGTCTCCTCTGCTCCAGCTGAACACACCAAGTGCCCTCAGTGTCCTCACAGGGCTTCAAATCAAGGCCCTTCCCCATTTCTTTCCCCTCCTTTGGACACTCTCTGATGGCTTCAGATCTTCCTTATTTTGTGTCACCCAAAAGTGCCCCAGTATTCTCCTCAGGGCTCTGAGGGCAGGTCCATGGTTTGCTGAGATGTCCCTGTAGCCCCTGAGCTGAACTGAGTGAGGGCCCTCAGGCAGAGCCTGGACTCCTTCCCCAACTCCAGGTGAATCACAGAATCATCAGGGTTGGAAAAGCCCTCTAAGATTAGCACCACCACATTCTCCACTAAACCATGTTCTCGAGTGCCACATCCACACATTTTCTGAACCCTTCCAGGGATGGGGGCTCCACAAATCTTCGGGCTGCAGAGGCCTGAAGGGACAGGAACGGTGTGAGAGCTCACAAATCCCTGCTGGCCTCTAATTGAGGAGCTGTTATGCCCTTTTTAATCTGTGCAAAACTTTCCTGGAAACCAGCTTAGATGGTTATTTGTAGTCTGTCATTATCTGATTATCACAATGCTGATTGATGGGCAGGGAAGGGGCTGAACACCTGACCCTGGAGCTGCTGCAGAGCAGAGCTTTGGTAACCTGGGAGAAGGGCAGGTGTGTGTCCTTGACAGAGGACAGCAATTATTTGCCAGCAATTAAGTACCTACACGTTACTGAAACAGCTTTCAGGATAAATCTGGATACTTTTTGACTGTTTGCTTGGTTTATTTCTCTCTTTATTTGGTTTATTTGTCTCTATCCCCCCCTTTTTCCCCCTGCCTTATGTTGCTCGTGATAATGTAGAGCCCAACCTCTCCCTGCAGGGTTGGAGGTTGGCAGGTGTGCTGATAATTATGACTCTTCCATGGTAACAAAGTTCAGGGCAGGGGCTGGAAAAGTATTGGGAGAATAGAAGCAAAGCAGAAGTTTGAGGGATGATATTTCATGGAGCAGACACCTAAATATAGAATCACAGAATATCCTGAGCTGAAGGAACCCCCAAGGATCATCCATCCAACTCCTGGCCCTGCACAGACACCCCAACAATCCCATCCTGTCCCTCAGAGTGTTGTTCAAACCCTCCTGGAGCTCTGGCAGCCTTGGGGCTGTGCCCACTGCCCTGGGGAGCCTGGGCAGTGCCCAACCAGCCTCTGGGGGAAGAACCTTTTCCTATTATCTAATTAGTAGGAAAAAAGGAAAAGAAAATAATTTTGCCTTGATGTGAAATTATCTTTTATGAAGATCTCAGAGCACTGTAAGACATAACTCTCTCACATGGTCCATGATACTGGGACTGCATTCACCTCCATAGGAAAAGAGGAGACTGAGAAAAGGTGTCTCATTCCCATCTGGGTTCACAACTGGGAGGAGAATTCAGGCTTTGGATTCCAATCCCCTCCCTTCTCCATGTGTTGACATTTCTTATTCTCCATCTGCTCAGCACTGGAACACAACCAGAGGACATAAATTGTCCTTAACCCTCCCCAGATGCCTGATCAAAGGTGCAGAGACAGTGCACAGGTTAAAGGCCAAAAGGAGACCCGTGGAAAGCAGACGCAAGGCTGGAGTGTCAGAGGTCCCAGTGTGCTGGATAACAAGCTTTGTAGCCGGGATGCACAGCTGGGAGCAGGAAGCACAGGGGGAAAATTGGATTCCTTCCCTGCTGGTCCTTGGGGACTTTGGATACCGTGACAGAACAGTCTGTTCTTACTTGAGTTCTTTTTTTTCAGGGGGGCTTTTGGGTGTTGTTGACTTGTTTTTGTTCAGATCTGGAAGTTAAAACCACAGGAGTGAGGATGTGTTTGCTCACACACACACATACTTGGCTTCTGGGAATCCCTCCCTGAACGTGAACTTGAACTCAGGGGATGGAGCTGCTGGTCCTGGAGGAGGGGAAGGAAAGGCTCCACTTGCTGGATCTGAGCTGGGCTTTGCATTTTCTTTGGTTGTCTGGGCTGTGCTGCTTTGTCTGCCCAGGTTGGTTCCTGGTGCTTAGAGGAAAAAAGGGCACCAGTGTGCTCTGAGAGGAGATTTGGGCTGTAATGAGAATCCTGGCTTTTATTAGCACTGTTTGCATGGACTCAGAGCATGTGGGAGATAAGAGGCTTAAGCTGTTAAGTGTAGAGAAATGTGAGGTAGTAATTAAGGTTGTGGAGGAACCCTCTGTGGTTGTGCTGAGCCAGGGCAGAGCCCTGACCCTCTGCCCAGCCCCCCGTGGCTGTGCCAGATGTGGGGGCAAAGCTGTGCAGACCCCAGGAATTCCTCTTGCCCCCCAGGATGTGCAGCACTGGAGTTTGCCTGAACTGCTGCCTGTTATTCCACCTCTTTGCTTCTGCCTTGTTCCCACTGCTCCTCATTTCACAGGATCATTACAAGATCATGGAATGGTTTGGGTTGGAAGGGGCATTAGAGCCCATCTCATTCCACCCCCTGCCACAGGCAGGGACACCTTCCACCAGCCCAGGTTGCTCCAAGCCCCGTCCAACCTGGCCTTGGACACTTCCAGGGATTCCAGGGGCAGCCACAGCTTCTCCGAGAAACCTGTGCCAGGGCCTCCCCACCCTCACACACAACAATTCCTTCCCAATCTCCCATCTCTCCCTGCCCTCTGGCAGTGGGAAGCCATTCCCTGGGTCCTGTCCCTCCATCCCTTGTCCCCAGTCCCTCTCCAGCTCTCCTGGAGCCCCTTTAGTCCCTGCAAGGGGCTCTCAGCTCTCCCTGGATCCTTCTCTTCTCCAGGGGACCCCCCCCAGCTCTCCCAGCCTGGCTCCAGAGCAGAGGGGCTCCAGCCCTGGAGCATCTCCGGGGCCTCCTCTGGACTCTCTCCAGCAGCTCCACGTCCCTGTGCTGTTGTTCCCAGGGCTGGGGCAGCTCTGCAGGGGGGTCTCACCTGAGCTGAGGGGGCAGAGGGACGTGGGGTTTGTTTGGCAGGTGGTTGGAGGACACTCAGGTCCTTTCTGAGAGCAGGAGCAGGTGGAGAGGTTTGTTGTGCCTTCAGCCTCTCTGTGCCTGGAGCTCCAGCCCAGGAGCCTGCACAGGGTGGATGTCGCTGGTCTGAGATGGGCAGATTGTCTTATAATGCCATTTACTTATTATGTTTATTTATTATGTTTAGATGCCCAACTGGGAGCCCTTCACAAGGCCAGGCCCCTCCTTGGAATGTGCCATTTGGCAAAGCTAATACATGCAATTTGATATATATTTATATATATTCATGATCCATCTATATATATTATGTGTCTGATTGCCCTACTGATGGAGCACTGTGGATTAGTAGGAAATGCAGTTATTAGCTCTTGATAAGCAACCACTTTTCATCCCAGCTGTTTTTTAATTAAACAGAGATGTGAAGTGCAGCTGTTCATTCAAAGGACACTTTTTATTTCCCTGTAAAATGCAGCATTTTCCACTGTTTGCATTCCACTGTTGAGTCCTGTGGCTCAGCACAAGAAGGGAAATTTTTATGAAGTCCTATTTTCATATTTCATTTTCAAACAAATAGTTCTTATTACAACCGATGGTGAGCTGAGCTGGGGAACTAAAGATGAGGTGAGATCTTTAGGAATGGGGGAAGGATTTATTTTATTTGCTTCCAAAATATTCTTTAGATCTCGGTGCTTTAAAAAGCAAAAAAAAAGACAAGAAGTGTGATTTTCTGTGTTCAGCTGTGTCTTGATTTGAGGCTTTTCAAAAGCTTGTTGTGCAGAAGTTGTGAGTAAATCAGAAATTGCTGTGAAAAAGTCATATATTGATGAAATATTGGCACTGACTGTTCAGGAGGACAAAACTCCATGGTTGAACCCCAAGTATTATCCCAGTACGACCCTAAATGCCACGAGCTGCCTCAGTGGATGCTCCTGTGGTGGAATTCACTGATGGAAAAAGACCAGCAGTGGGTCTGGAGAAGATTTTTATAGGCCACCAGTGATATCACAAGCACTTGATGTTGTTGAGTCTTCAACAGTGTTCCAAGCACTGCTCTGATCTAAACCACTGGTGCCCTCTCTGATCAATCCACTGTGTTTGCATTCCTGACCAGCTGGGTTTTCCCTTTCTTGCTGCTCCTTTTCACTCCCCAAATGTTCTATAGGGAAGTCAAGAACAGTCTTGCTGGGAGAGAAGTTAAAACAAGCCCCGAAATAGCTGAAAAATGCAAACAATTCCTGGTCATCTCCATTTTCTGCCTCCTTGGTGCAACATTTCGTGGTTTCTGGGAGCAGAGCTCACGTAGAGCTCCCAGCTGATGTGCTCAAAATATCAGAGTGTTTCAGAGAAATCACTCATAAAATTTAATATCTTTGCATCTTTCTTCTCTTCTCCCAGGCAACTAGAGTTGGGACAAGGGAAATGGCCTCAAGTTGTGCCAGGGGAGGTTCAGGGTGGACACTTGGAAAATTTCTTCACTGAAAGAGTGGTCAAGCACTGGAACAGTCCCCCCAGGACAGTGGTGGAGTCACTGTCCCTGGAGGTGTTCAAAGAATTAGCAGAGGCTGCACTTTGTGGTGTGGTTTGTGGCCATGGATTGGTCAGAGATTGGAGTGGATGATCTTGGAGGGCGTTTCCAATTCAAATGATTCAATGAATCCATGTTTTTTTGGTTTTTTGAAGAAAACCCACCTGGATGGAGCAGGTTTCCTTTAAGGTCCACCCTGTGTAGAGGTCCCTGGGTGGCAAAGAAACAATAAGCATGAGAAAATAGGAACTTTTCTCTTTTGGCTGTTGGATCAAACCCAAAACACTGAGAGCTGCACTGGTTGTTTTTCCTGGAGTGCCCAACAGCCCTCAGCAAGCTCTGGAACCAGTTTGATTTTGGGGATGTGCTGCCCCCTTTAAAGAGATCCAGGGCAGCCCAGGGGTGTTTTAGCCGTGTCTGGCTCTCCCGGAGCTGGGATGGGATGGGGGGCTGCAACTTTTGGGCAGAATCCTGAAGGCAAATCCCAGGAGTACGATTCCATAGGAATCACGAGTGCATTTATAAAGTGATTTGTGGATTCCTGACAGGAAATTGGTGAGCAGGTGATTGTGGTGTTAAAAATGGATTTAAAAAAACAAGCCAGATTTCAGATGCAAACGGTCCTGCTGTGTCTGACTCCTGGTGAGGGTCCCACTGGTCAATGAAACTCCTACACCATGTTTTGCTTCTTACTCAGGATTTTCCATAATAATTCCCTGGATGGTTTCAGGTCCCCCCAGTGATATTCCCCAGTGGAGAATACAGGGTTGTTTAGAGCCTGTTGAATAGGTTTTCCCCCACAGCAAGGGAAAAGGAAGAATTTCAGGTAAAGGAAATTTCCCTTTCCTCTCTGAGGTGAGTGTGAGATGAAGTGCAAAGCTGGTGCAGCCTGGGACATCTCACAGGTTGTTGTCTGCAGACAACAGATTATCCAGGATGGGTTGCTCCACTTTTTGGCACGAGGGCAGTGCCGCCTTTTTCTGTTCTCACTCCTGTTTCATCCTTTAGCACCAACTCCCACAGGAGCCTGGGCTGCTGAAGGAAAGCCACCAGCTCATCCTCCCTCTTGGACTCCTGTGGAATTGGACACTGGCACAGGTTGCTCAGAGCAGCTGTGGCTGTCCCTGGAATCCCTGGAAATGTCCAAGGCCAGGTTGGATGGGGCTTGGAGTAACCTGGGCTAGTGGAAGGTGTCCCTGTCCATGGCAGGGGGTGGAACTGGATGGGCTTTGAGGCCCCTTCCAACCCAAACTGTTCTGGGATTCTATGATTCCCATTTATTATTCCCACATTTAGGTGTAGTGTGACCATCTGCAGGTGAACATCTCCCTGCACATGGTCTCTTTTGGGTCTGTCCCCAGAGAAATGAGTCCAAGCAGCTCTTTCTGAAGCCTGGCTGTGCCAGTGCCCCAGCGTGTCCTGCCCAGCCACCTCCAGGGACAAGGGGGTGACACCTCCACGTTGGTAACCCCAACCCCACCACACACACAGGGACACTGATCCCTCCCTTGCCCAAGGACTGTTCTTGTGTTCCTGTGCAAAAGGAGGGCCAAGGATTCCTTGATTAGTGGCACGTTAACTTCAGTTAACACCAGTGGCAGGGATGACACGGGGTCAAGGCAGATGAAATCATGCCTTTGGATCCTTCCAGCTGGGACACTAAGACTGGATAACAGGAACACTGGAGCTGCCTCAGGCACTGAACCACCGCTGGCTTAAAGGTGAAAATCCCAAGGTCTCATTCCTGATGCAGCCAAAGACACCCAGAACTTGCAGTTAGAAGCTCTGAAGGCTGGTCCTGTGCAAGCTGGACATCGAGTGCTCAACACTGTCTCTGTTGTGTGGACACTTGTATGACAGGGGAAGCTGCAGCCTCAACCTGCAAAACTATTTTTGGACAGGAGCTCAGTTCATTAAACCCGCAGCTCAGTGGTTTTTTTTCGGGGGAGAAGGAGGCAGAGCAGTTTGCTACAGTTTATTTGACCTAGTTAAGGAAAATATCAAGTCGCCTCAGGCAAGTAATTAATTTGTACACACTTCCTCCTGCTCCTGGCGTGGTGCAGCAGCCAATACCTGCTGCAGGTGAGGATGAGGGGCCTCTCAGCTCTCAGGAATCCCGCCTGGATCTGCAGCTGCCGTGTGGTGTGCGGGGCAGAGCCGCCATCCAGCAGGAGAGCTCCAGATGGTCTCTATCCCAGCCCTCAGCGGTCGACTCGGGATGATGGAAAGCTCTCCCTGTTGCTTCCACTCTGGCAGAAGTGCTGCCTCTCGGTGTCATTGCCAGGGGTGGATTCAAGGGTATTTTTGTTGGTATTTTGAGAGCCCTGTCTGCAAAGGAGGTGCTGAGAAAGCTCCTCCTGTGGTGCTTGGGCCCATCTCACCACGTCAGGTCACGATGCTTTCGGTCCCTGTTCCTCTCCCCTCTGCTGGGGCAGGTTCAGGGTGGCACCAACCCCCCCAGCTGCCCATTAGACACAAATTCACCCTCTTCCAAACCCCAGTGCTGGGTCATTTCATCTGTCCTGCTCCACACTGCCCATTTCTGCAGCTCAGCACTGCAGCACCTTCATTTTTAGAAAAGCATCGAGCGCTGTGGGCACGGGGCCAAACCACAGTGGTGGGGAGGTGAGAGTCCTGTGTGCAGCAAAGCTCAGCTCTCACAGGGAAAATAACTTGTTTTCAGGCTCAGAGGCAAAACCCTCATGGAATCCAGTTCCAAAACTTTTTAATATTTGAGTCTCTGCAATATAAAAACCTCGGGTGCCCAAACTGAGGTGGCTCCAGGGCCATTCTCTGTGTGATCCACCTGAGTTTATTCAGCCACACTCTCCCCATTTGCAGAGTGAGGGATGTCTGGCAGAGAAAAAAGTCCCCAAAATCCTGACCTGTCAGTGAGGTGCATCTCAAACCCTTGGCTGGTTTGTGAGGAGTTTAAAGGAAATAGAAAAGGTATTTTGTTGATAGCTGTGAGCATCTAATTAAATGAGAAATCATTAAGAGGGAGAAAACATATGAAACATATAAAACTGAAACTTCTGCAACCTGACACAGCTGTTCTGTGGTATTTTATTTTAATTTGGTTTTTGTTTTACTACATTTCCCTTGTTGGGGCACTGATGGTGATCAAAGGGTTTTAAGAAGCACACAGAAAACATGGGAATGGATAATATTGGGAAAATTATCCAGCTTTCAGATAAACTCTTTGGTGACCAGTCAGCCAGGACTGAGAGAGACAAAAAAAAATCATAGAATCATCACAGAATCCCAGACTGGTTTGGGTTGGAAGAGACCTTAAAAAACATCTAATTCCACCCCCTGCCATGGGCAGAGACACCTTCCACCAGCCCAGGTTGCTCCAAGCCCTGTCCAACCTGGCCTTGGACACTTCCAAATGGGAGATATAGATCTATATCTATATATGTCCTGTATTTATATATAACTAACTCCTGGTTTTGTCTGGTTTATTTTCCTTTCATAAAACCAGAGGTGGAGGGACTGTGACTTCCTTCACTGTGGGTACTTGGATGCCCAACATCCCTGGGGATAAATTTCTTTGATCTAATATTTTGTTGGGAAGAATCATGTTTATTTATCCTGTTTTCCTGACTGCAACATTTTCCTTTCTTTAGACCCATTTGGATGATTTTTCCTGTGTTCAGTATAAGGATGTGACACTGAAACTTCAGCTCTAAGATAATGGGAGTGGGAAATGTTCTTTATCTCTCCCTCCTTGTAACTTGGCTTTTTTTTTTTTTCTCAGTAAAAAACCATGTTCATCTTCAAACTGCAGCATCATTTTTTTTGAGTGGACAATCCAGTGGAATAAACACAGTTCTGTGATTTATGTGTTAATGCAAAAGCACCTAATGGACATCAGAGGACAAGTGATATTTGTTTAATGCACCATTGGATCATTTCAAGTGTCGATGCTGGGAAGCAAAGGGATGTTTTTCTGGGCTTTTGTAATTTATTGTGTTTTAGGGAAAAGCATCACTGCTGATGTGAGTTGCTGAAAAAGAGGATGGGTTTGAACATAAGGGGAGGTATCAATAAGGACAAGAAATGTCCTGGGGATGGGAAGGGACAGGAGAGGGGTCACATTGCTGAAAATCAGTGAGAAAGGGAATGAGGCACCAACAGGAGCCAGGAAATCCTGGAGAGCCCTGACAACTGCAGCTTAGCCCAGGTTTGGGCTGAATATTGGTTAAGTAAAGAGTTTTTCAAGCAAAGTGACCCCCAGAATGAGGCTTTTCCCGGGGAGGTCCCTGTGCTCCAATCCCAGCCCCGCTGGCAGGAGGCAGGAGGGGAATTCCCAGCTCCCCAGCAATGGAAATCGGAGCCTGCTGAGGCAAGTGCTGCTCCTGGAGGTCGTGCAGGCTCTTCGGGGAGCTGATTATTTGCATTCAGCTCTATTAATTTCCTCTCCTAAAATACGCCCCGTGGGCCCCAGCATTGTTGTGGCTGCTCAGCCTCGGGTTTCTCTGCAGCCTCTTTGGGACTGGGAGGATGCAGGAGAATAAATTTCACCAGTTAGACATTGTCATATTCCTGCCACTCAGATTTATGTGACACTGGGGCTTGCCTTCGTTCCAACACCCCCCTCCCAACACCTTCCCCTTGTTTCCAAACAGCAGCACCAGTTGCCAGCTTAGGATAAGGAAAAAAAAATGAATCAGAGCTTTATAACTCATGAAAAGGTTTGGAAACACTCCAATCATGGGAATGGGGTAAAAAGTTAGGAAATGGATGTAGCAGGTTCAAGAAAAACAATTAGGTGAGGTTTGAAGCATAATGCAGTTTGAGATTTAGGGGTGTTTACTTATTGACTTATTGGAGTTTTATCTCATGGGTTTTAAGGGTTTAGGTTCAAGTTTTCTCTGGGCTGTGGCTGTTAAAGGAAAGTGAAACTGTCCCTGAGCTCCAGGAACTGGACCTTTAAGGGAAACAGCTCAGGATATTCCAGGGAAATGCTGAGTTTGCAACATTCAGATCAATCTCAAGCAAAGCAGTTTGACATCTGAATGACGCCTTGTAATCCGAGCTCTGCTGGTGGGATCACTTTTCCCTGTGTCCTGGTCAGTGAGGTCCTGCAGGATTTTAGCCCTGGCAGAAGGGAATCAGCCCAGGAGGGAGGAGTTATCACATCCAGCATCTTGCTCGGAACACTTGGCAGGGAAGTGTCGGTGCTGGAGAGGAAACACTCCTACGTGCAGGTATTTTGTTTGTATGGACACAAACATGTCTGTGTTCACCTTTCACAGGATCAGGAGAACATGGAATGGTTTGGGAGGGAAAAGACCTTAAAGACCATCTTGTTGCAGCCCCCTGCCAGGGGCAGGGACACCTTCCACCAACCCAGGTTACTCCAAGCCCCATCCCACCTGGCCTTGGACACTTCCAGGGATTCCAGGGGCAGCCACAGATTCTCTGGGAATTCCATCCCAGCCCCTCACCACCCTCACAGGGAACAATTCCTTCCCAACATCCCATCTTTCCCTGCCCTCTGGCAGTGGGAAGCCATTCCCTGGGTCCTGTCCCTCCATCCCTTGTCCCCAGTCCCTCTCCAGCTCTCCTGGAGCCCCTTTAGACCCTGCAAGAGGCTCTCAGGTTTCCCTGGAGCCTTCTCTTCTCCAGGTGACCCCCCAGCTCTCTCACTTTATCCAGGTCTTTGCAGAGATGGGATGTGGTGCAATCCCACACTCTGTGTCCCCATTTATCCCGCTCTGCTGCAGTCTCTGTGTGGGTTTGGTGGGGACAGACAGTGAAGGGCAGTGTCTGATGGGCACAGACAGTGTGGGGCAGTGTTTGATGGGCACAGACAGTGTGGGGCAGTGTTTGATGGGCACAGACAGTGTGGGGCAGTGTTTGATGGGCACAGACAGTGTGGGGCAGTGTTTGATGGGCACAGTGTGGGGCAGTGTCTGATGGGCACAGACAGTGTGGGGCAGTGTCTGATGGGCACAGACAGTGTGGGGCAGTGTCTGATGGGCACAGACAGTGAAGGGCAGTGTCTGATGGGCACAGACAGTGTGGGGCAGTGTCTGATGGGCACAGTGTGGGGCAGTGTTTGATGGGCACAGACAGTGTGGGGCAGTGTTTGATGGGCACAGACAGTGTGGGGCAGTGTTTGATGGGCACAGACAGTGTGGGGCAGCCCAGGGGGACACCCTGAGATTCAGAAACCCAGTGGGACAATCTTGCATCAGAGAAGATGCTGCTCTGGGGGGACAGAGCTTTGCTGTAAAGGGGTTGTGGAGGTTCAGCTCAGCTTGCAGAGTGCCCAGGGCTGGGGGGGATGAGCCCAGCCCCAGTGGGTTGGTGATGGGGGGTGATGCCTGTAGGGCTGTGCCAGCCCTGCCCAGGACTGGTGCCAAAAACCCGTGTGGGGCTCTGGGGTTTTCTCTGGGTTGGTGTCAGTGACAGGTAGAGCCCTTGGGCTGCAGCAGAGTGAACTCCCAGTGAACTGTGAGCGTGGGCTGGGCTGAACTGCCCGTTCCTTTCAAAACTTACGGCTGAAAAGGAGCCTGTTGTGTTCCAGTGTCAAGAGGGAGCAGCGCTGGCAATTCATGTCAGAGCTTTGCCTTGTTCAGGGCAGGGCCACGAGTGAGGGGGGATTTTAGAAAGTGGGGGTGAACTCTGCTGGCAAACCAAGAGAAGGTGTGTTTCTGCTTGCAGCAGAAAGTAGGGGTTTGGTGATTTAAAAAAAAAAACCACAAACAAAAAACCACATTAAAATTTGAGGATGAAAAGCACTTAAGGACATAGGGATTAAATAAAAGACAGTCTGTGCTCCTGTGGGAATGGCTGTGACCCCGTGCAGATGGCACAGCTGAGAGGCAGCCCAGCCACGTGCCTCGGGTTCGATTCACTCTGTCAGTGCTGACGTTGGGTGACTCAGTGCCAGGGCCTGGTGGTGTGGCCTCAGCAGGACCTGAAATGTTCTGGGAGTCCCTTTGCTCAATGAGCTCTGCAGGCAGCAGAGCCCTGCCCATGGGCCAGCAAGTGCCAGCCTGACACAGCCTTCCCCTGCATGGAATGTGCTGAGCTGGAAGGGACCACAAGGCTCACCGAGACCAACCCTCAGCCCTGCACAGGCCCAGCCCCAAGAGTCACCCCCTGTGCCCCAGAGGAGCAGCCAAACCCTCCTGCAGCTCTGGCAGCCTTGGGGCTGTGCCCACTGCCCTGGGGAGCCTGGGCAGTGCCCAACCAGCCTCTGGGGGAAGAACATTTGCCTGAGATCCAACCTGAGCCTGCCCTGACACAGCTCCAGCCATTCCCTGGCTGCTGTCCCTGGTCCCCCCAGAGCAGAGCTCAGTCCCTGCCCCTCCTCTGCCCCTGCCCAGGAACTGGAACTGCACTGAGGTCTCCCCTCAGTCTCCTCTGCTCCAGCTGAACACACCAAGTGCCCTCAGTGTCCTTCCATGCCTTCAAATCCAGGCCCTTCCCCATCTCTTTGCCCTCCTTTGGACACTCTCCAATGTCTCAATCCCTTCCCTCCATTGTGTCCCCCCAAACTGCCCCAATGTTGAGGTGAGGCTGCCCCAGGGCAGAGCAGAGCGGGACAATCCCCTCCATGATGCCCCCAGGACAGGGTTGGCCCTCCTGGCTGCCAGGGCACTGCTGACTCGGGGACAACTTGCCTTCAACACTCTGCTCTCAGATGCTGTGTGGTGGCAGGAAGGGAAAAAACGTGGCTCTGAGGCAGGTTTGGTACAACTTGCATCCCAACTCTGCTGGGATGTGTCTCCAGGCCAGGAAATGGACTTCCCTGGAAAGCCTGTCTGGAACAGCCTGCTCTGGGGGTGCAGGGTTGGGGTGCAGCCTGGGTACCCACCACGGGGCAGAGCTGGGGGCAATAATGGCAGTTTGCTTTGTGCTGCTCAAGCGTTTCAGAGGACACATCCCAACACATCTTTGAAGTACAGTAAGAAAATTATAATTGGCCTAATTAGCGTAGGAAAATAAGGTATAGAATAAGTAGGACTAATAGCCGAAAAATGGCTTTTGATTTCGAGTCCTGTAATTCTTGTTCTCGCCTGAAATGACACAGGGAAATGCCTGATTTTTCAGCTGTCAGAGACTCGTGCCAAATAAAGAATGAAGCCATCCAAAACCAGAAGTCATTTGTGAAAATACAAGCCTTAATCTCTGGGCTTAATCCCCTTGTGTAACACAGATACCGTTGCTCACCCACCCACCAGACTGCGACCGAGCGCCTCTTAATCCGGGGGGGGGGGGTTGAGAGCTGATTTGTGGCAACCACCCCACTCGAAACCCTTGAAAAGCAGAAATGCACGTGGCCACTTCAGCTCTAAGCCCGTGCTTCTCGCTTTTGTGCTGGTGATAACCCGGAGCAGCGTCGGGGAAGCCCGAGGATTAACACTAATGCTTGTGGAGTGAGCTGAGAACAAGAGCTGCGAGCAGCCCGGAGGAGCAGTTGTCTCCTCTCGTCAGGGAAAAAAGGATTAACTCCCTTCCTGAAAGCACATTAATTTAACCAAAACAACATCAGCTCACCTCAGACATGTCACTGGGGGGGGTGATGAAGTGTGTGACCCACTGCTCCTTTTTTTAGAGTGTTTCAGGGCTTCTGGAAGCAGAAGCCTTTTGACAGCCTGTGGGGAGGTGGGGGGTTCAGGCAGCACTTGGGATCAGAAACCTCTAGAATATGGGTTTGCTTTCAAAAATAAAAATAGTAATTTAAAAAAAAAACCCAGTAATTGGACTAAGTTTTCTAAGGGCAACTGGTTGAATCTTGAGAGGGCAACTGAGGGAAAATATTTCTATCCCTGACAAAGCACTGTTCACTGGAAAATCTACAGTCATTTTCTTTCTTTGACCTTGGGAAGACCTGGGATTTTGGAGGGGGATTAGCTGATGTTTGTTAAGGTCTAAGAAATACAGAAACTCTGCACAAAAGATCAGCTTTGCTGTTTTGTGGCATTACATCTCAATATTTACTTCCAGCATTGTCCCATGCCCTCTCTGCACTCAGCACCTCGTACCAGGAGAATGTTGGTGATAGGAATAAACTCTTATCTCCTTGGAGTATTTTTATCATTGTTTCCTTTTTTCCCTGGCCCTGCAAAGCCTGTGCCAGGTCAGGAGAAAGCTTTTCCTCGGAGTCAGGGCTGGTTCAGCCCATGAATTTCCAGGTCTCTCCTGGGTTAGTGCAGAGCTCAGCAGGGTGGGAACACAAAACTCTCCCTGTAATAAAGTCATTTAACATCCAAGGGAGGAGAAGAGCTTTTAATCCTTCCTAGATCTGCCTGGGCCGGATTCAGGCTGGAATTAGGAAAGCCTTGAGGCGTCCACTGTCGTCTGCAGGGCTATTTTCAAGGAAGAAGGGGAGATATGTCATGGGAAGGTGCTGAACAACTCTACAGTGGAAAGGCCCAAGTCAGGAATTGTAAAATTAACTTCTGGTTTGCAGCTCATAGAGTAGATCAGACACATGACATACACACACATGGACATTTTATATATCTATGTAATTTAGATATTTATTTTTATACATATTGTTTATATATTTATATAGCTTTAATATTTGTAATATAATTTTATAGTGTGTTTTAGCGTGTATAATATTTACACTGTGTTTGTTACAGCCTACTGAAATAAAATAACATTATAATGTAGAATACATATATATAAAATGTATATACATATTTATATGTATATTTATATTATTATGTAGTTGATATAATATATTTAATATAATAGAATATATTTAATTCATATTATTATTTAATTTATGTTATTGTATTTATATTATATCATTATATTTATATTATTTATACACATATATATATTATGTATAAAGTAGTCCATCTATACATAATATTTATAATATATCACAGAATCATTGAGGCTGGAAAAGCCCTCCCAGCCCATGGATCCCCCCTGTGCCCGATGCCCACCTTGTCCCCCAGCCCAGAGCACTGAGTGCCACCTCCAGCCCTTCCCTGGACACCTCCAGGGGTGGGGACTCCAAACCTCCCTGGGCAGCCCCTCCCAAGGCCTGACCACCCTTTCCATGGAGAAATTCCTGCTGATGTCCAACCTGACCCTCCCCTGGTGCCTTTGAGGCTGTTCCCTCTCCTCCTGTCCCTTGTTCCCTGGGAGCAGAGCCCGACCCCCCCAGCTCTCCCCAGTAGTTGGGATATCTGGGGTGAGCCCCTGATCTGAGCAGAGAGCAGGGCTGCCCTGAGCCCCCTCAGCCCTCCCCGTGTTTATTTTGAACCCCCCCTGTCCTGCCCCGTGTCCCAGCCCTGTTTACAGCCGGGCCTTTGCACAGCTCCCTATTTTTAGCCCGGGTGCATTACGGGAAGGGCAAGGACTTGGAGCTGTGGCCAGAGGGGACTGTGCTGAATGACACCCAAGCCAGAGCAGAAGGCATGAGATCAAACCCCATCTTGGCTCTAAACCAAACAAGCAGCAGCTTTTACAGTGCAAAAAGCAGGAGGTTTGCAGGGCCCAGCTCGTGGCCAGGTGGTCACGGCAGCAGCAGCGATTTAAATCAGGGCAGGGGAGGGGGGAAATAAAGTGATTTTAATTTCTGGAATCATTACCATTATGTCATATCAATTCTGTGCAGAACAATCAGCATCTGAATCTGATGGGACATTTTGCAGTTGCCATTGGAAACATTCACGGGTTCCTTCTAAAAACACAGAGTCTGGGGGAAGGATTCGAGCGCCGAGAGCCAAGTGCTGAGCACAGAATTGCTGTTTGCTTTCCAGCGTGGATTTCTTTTCTTTGGGGTCATTTAAGGATAATAACAGAGAGTGATTGATCGGGGGCAAAGTGGCTCCATCTGGCTCAGGAATCCGACTGTTTTGCTCTGCTTTCCCAGGTAGTTTTCCTGGTTGCTGTTAAGGAGCTCAATTCTCTCCTTAAAATAGAACATTATATTTGTGAAAAAAGGCTCCAAATCCCCTGTGGTTTCAGCAGAGATACGTGGCAGTGATACAGTAACATTGCTAATTGCAAACCTCTCCTCTTAACAGCCTTTTATGCCAGAGTTCTGTATTTTATGAATCCTTAAAAGTCTTATTTCCAACGTCTTGTGGCAGGAATGACTCATCTCACCTGACATGAATAGTGAGCAAACCGGAGCCTGCTTTTCACTGCCTCCTTTTCTTCTGATTTCAGAATGCATAATTTCTCTGCTGTGGTTCAAGCCTCAGCATCCTTTTAATGTCTTCATAAGGAGGAGAAAACAACCCCCCCATGTGAGGTGGGGGAGAGGAGGGTGAGGAAGGACAACACAGGGGGGTCCTTTGAGGTTTTTAGAGGGTTTTTAAGGTCAGGTTTGGGGCATGTTGTGTTTAGTATTAAAGAACTTTTTTTTCTCCAAAACTCCAAGCATAAGGTCACTTGCTTTGGCTGCACTTATAGAATCACAGAGGAGTTTGAGTTGGAAGGGACCTTTTAAAGGTCATCTCGTCCAAGTCCCCTGCAACGAGCAGGGACATCCACTAGACCAGGTTGCTCAGAGCCCTGTCCAACCTGGCCTTGACTGTGCCCAGGGACGGGGCATCCACCAACTTTCTGAGCATCCCATGCCTCTGTCTGACCACCCTCATTGTAAAAAAAGTCTTCCTTATATGTAAATTTTCTCAATCTGCTCCTGCACTTCCCCCCTTCCACCACTCGAGCTGCTGACAGACGAAGTGTGTGTTTTTTGTTTTTCTCTTCCCCCTTTACCTGACATCTCTTGATTTGTGTTCCAGTTGCCTGAGGGCTGAAAGAAAACCATAAAATCTCTAAATTAATGGCTACATATCAGACTCATGACCTCATCTCTCCTGTGGGTGACAGCAGCACCTTCCCCACGGGTGACGTTGCTGGTACTCAACCCTCAGATGCCCAAAT
Organism: Chiroxiphia lanceolata; assembly: GCF_009829145.1. Lineage (NCBI taxonomy): Eukaryota > Metazoa > Chordata > Aves > Passeriformes > Pipridae > Chiroxiphia > Chiroxiphia lanceolata. The sequence goes on along the minus strand of NC_045660.1, from coordinate 1,613,149 downwards.
CTGCACCAGGGAGTCAGCAAGTTTCAAGTTTCTTTGCCTTCCTCTCATAAGTGCCTCAAAATTATTCCCAGCCTTTCAAATCTCTGCCCTTTGCTGACACAGGCTGATTTGGAGAGAAGTGTTGGAATATTCGTGGTGAGGCTGTAACACTAATTAGTGCTTTACAGGAGTGCTGGGGGGTCCAACTGTGCTGGTTTCTGGGGGCTGTGCTGGGAGGGCTCAGCTTTTCTGCTTGGGCACTGCTGGGCTCTGTTCTCTGGGCAGCAAAATTTACCTGGGAGGAGCAGGAAAGTTTCAGGAGCTACGTTTCTCTCTGGCTGCTGTTGGTGTTGGGCAATGGCTTTGAAGCAGAATTTCATTGCAATGTAAAAAAATCAGAGAATCCCAGAATCTGCTGAGCTGGAAGGGACCCCCAAGGATCATGGAGTCCAACCCTGAGCCCTGCACAGGCCCAGCCCCAAGAGTCACCCCCTGTGCCCCAGAGGAGCAGCCAAACCCTCCTGGAGCTCTGGCAGCCTTGGGGTTGTGCCCACTGCCCTGGGGAGCCTGGGCAGTGCCCAACCAGCCTCTGGGGGAAGAACCTTTGCCTGAGATCTAACCTGAGCCTGCCCTGACACAGCTCCAGCCGTTCCCTGGGTGCTGTCCCTGCTCCCCCAGAGCAGAGCTCAGTCCCTGCCCCTCCTCTGCCCCTGCCCAGGAATTGGAACTGCACTGAGGTCTCCCCTCAGTCTCCTCTGCTCCAGCTGAACACACCAAGTGCCCTCAGTGTCCTTCCATGCCTTCAAATCCAGGCCCTTCCCCATCTCTTTGCCCTCCTTTGGACACTCTCCAATGGCTCAATCCCTTCCCTCCATTGTGTCTCCCCAAACTGCCCCAATGTTGAGGTGAGGCCGCCCCAGGGCAGAGCAGAGCGGGACAATCCCCTCCCTGATGCCCCCAGGACAGGGTTGGCCCTCCTGGCTGCCAGGGCACTGCTGACTCAGCAGTGGATTTCTGGAGCACAGCACAGCCACTGCCTGAGTTCTCATGCTCCTCCACAAGCCCAGGGCTTGGAAAAGCCACTTGGCATCTCCAGGTGCAGGGAGGGAGGTGAAGGTACCGGTGCTGATGCGCTTCCAGAATTTTTTTACTTTTATGGATGTTGTTGTAATCATAGAATTGGAGAATGGGATGGGTTGGGAGGGACCTTTGAAGATCATCCAGACCACGGACAGGGACATGTTTCAAGAGATCAGGTTGTTCAAAGCCAGACAATCACACCTGTGAACGAGTCTTTGATGTGTGTGATGAGCTGACAGTTCTCTGTGCTGGGAGATCCTGGGATACTGGAGCTGGAGCCTCAAACCCTCAAGAGAGAGGGGTGGATGTTCAGCAGGAAGGATCTCTGCATAGGAAGGATTATGATTTTTGGCTATTTGCACATCTGTCAGTGATTAAGAACGTTACTAATGGCAAGTTATTTATAAATATCTAAAGCTTTGGGGCTCTTTGCATTAAGCTCCCTTTTATTCCCTCTGCTCTTGGATATGCCCAAACTGAGTTTATCCCTGAGTGCAGTCAGTGCCTTTTCTCTAATAATACAACCCCACTTGCTAATCCATTTTTCCATGGAAATGTGCCAGGTGTTGTGTTGCTCTGACCCCACGTTTGCCCCTTTGATTTGCAACGATTTCTGTGAAATGTGTCCTTTAAGTTCCTTAGCAAAGCTGCTCTGGGAAGAAGCAGCACCTCAAATACAGGTTCAAATGAAAGGGTTTGGGGCAGAAAGTGTGTTGTTGCCTGTTCTCTAGATGGGAATAGAGCTCTAAAGAGGACAGTGGCCTCTTTAGGGTTGAAAGAGTATTGAGGGTTTTGGAAAATGAATTTGCAGCCCCTTGGAGGTTGGAGATTGGGTGTCAGACATGACTTGTGCTGTGCAAACACACACATCTGCACTCCTGCTCAGAAGGGTGGATTGTCCCCTTCGTGTCTCTCATTTCAGTCTCCTGAGTGAACAGAAATCACAGGATGGTTTGGGTTGGAAGGGACCTTTGAGATCATTTTGCTCCAGTGTTATTGATCTTAGTAGAGCTGCATCTCTTCATCTCAGAGGAGGACTGATGTGCTCCAGCTGCCCTGGCATCACCTTTGCATGGAAGAAATGCACTCATTTTGACATCAAGTGCTTAATTGGGAACTGCTTTCCCCCCTCCTGATGCTGAACCTCACGGAGCTCTTCAGCTCCAGCATTTAAGGTTATTTCATGTGAGATGAAGACGCCCACAGAAATATTTTCCTCTTGTTTAGTGGGTGATCCCAGGTCAAATGTGCAGCAAATTGTTGGCTTTTCTGATTACTTTCACCAACTTGATTGCAAATACTACACTCAATTAAATGATCTTGCAGTGGTAAATAATGGTAAAACCCTTTCTGACCCCTGGAATGGATGAAACCTCATTTCCAATTGACTTGTGCCTTGAGCTCCACTGGCTTTCTAAGTAAACTAAAAAAGGCTTCAGAGTGAGTTACTCATTAGGATCAGAGACTCTCCATGGCCAGGATTTACAAATCCATGGCAGGACAAGCTTTGACTGGCTTTCCACACCTCTTAGACATCAGAGAATCCACATGGGAGGGGATGTTTCACTGGGGAGTGTGTTCTCTGCTGTCTAATGATGGCAAATGAAGCTTTGCAGCAGGTCAGGACATGCAAAGCATTGTTATCCTCTGGAATTAGAGGGCTAGCAAATCCATGCTGCTATTTAGTGGAGTCCCACAGAGGGTCACTTGGTTTTTGCCTTTTGACCTATTTCCATGAAGTTTGTAGCAAAGTAATAATTTTGGCTCCTGGTCCCGTGGGGTTATAATGATTTTGGTGCTTCAGAGGTTAAGGGGGATAGAGAAACATGGAATCATTTATGCTGGAAAAGACATAAATATATAAATATTTATGTATAAAATCCTCCATATATATTATATATGTTATACATGTCACAGAATCACTGGGTCATTAAGGTTGGAAAAGACCTTCAGGATCATCAAGTCCACCCTGTGTCCCATCCCCACCTTGTCCCCCAGCCCAGAGGTGCCATGTCCTGTGTTTCCTTGGACACCTTCAGGGGTGGGGACTACAAAACCTCCCTGGGCAGCCCCTTCCACCCTTTCTATGGAGAAATTCCTCCTGATGTCCAACCTGACGCTCCCCTGGCACAGCCGGAGGCCGTTCCCTCTCCTCCTGTCCCTTGTTCCCTGGGAGCAGAGCCCGACCCCCCCCCGGCTCCCCCCTCCTGTCAGGGGGTTGCAGAGCCAGAAGGTCCCCCCTGAGCCTCCTTTGCTCCAGGCTGAGCCCCCCCAGCTCCCTCAGCTGCTCCTGCTGCTCCAGCCCCTTCCCCAGCTCCATTCCCTTCCCTGCACACGCTCCAGCCCCTCAATGTCCTTCTTGCAGTGAGGTGCCCAGAACTGCCCCCAGGACTGGAGGTGCCCCAGCAGTGCCAGCACAGAGGGACAGTCACTGCCCTGCTCCTGCTGCCACACTATTTTTGACCCAATCCAGAATGCCAGTGACCTCCTTGCCCCCCTGGGCACACCTGGGCTGATGTTCAGCCACTCCAGATCAGCCCCCCAGGTCCTTTTCTAACTTTCCAGCTGCTCTGCCCCAGCCTGGAGCTGCAGGGGGTTGTGGTGACCCAAGGGCAGGATCAGGTATATTTGTGTACCAAGCAATCCCCCATTCCCCTGAGCCCCACGTGGGAGCTGTGGAAGAGCAGTGAAAACCCCAAAATCTCAGCACAGGTGAGCAGTGAAGGAGCCTTTCAGCTCAGCTTGTAAATCAAGCCATGAAAACACTGGAGCACAGGAGGGTTAGAACAGACACAGAATGGGAAATCCATGCTGTGGGTTTTTTTTTTTTGCCATAAGGAGGGATCAGGGCATTGCAGAGCTGGGAGACTCTCAGGAGCATCCCTTGGTTCAGGGGGAGGTGGAGGATGTGGTGGGAGGTGAGCAGAGAAGTGCAAGACACAGGTGTGGGAGGAGGGGGGGCTTCATCCTCTCTGCTCTTCACACAATCACTTCTTGTAAGCCAAGAGCAAATTTATGCAAAATTTGAGAACTTTTGACAGAGATTTATGACACTTCTTTGTGCTGTTTCTCAAAGTATTTCATGGTTGGAAGCTATGGAAGAGCTGAAATTAAAATAATGAAGTTCCCTGGAGGGAGTAAGTCGTGGCAGGGTAAGGAATGCAGACCTGGCCACTGGGCTTTTACAGAAATTACTGTTAAATACACGAATACTGAGCTGGCCTTTATCCTCTCATGTTGGGGACTGTCTTTTCTGGGGTTAAGGGGGATAAGCAAAAGGGTGAGAGCTCTGGATTTGGGCAGTGAAAAGGGAAGATGAGAGTGGGGTGTTCACCTGCCTTAGTTTTCCTAATTAACTCCTGGGTAATGAAAGGAGAAGAACAATTTGAATTTCTCATTCTCAGTGTAAGCAGGAGGTCCTGGCTGCTCCAAGGGCCTGGTGGTTGTGATCCCCTGGAGATTGCAGTGCTGGCCTGGAGGATTAGGCTTGGCTTTGGGGAAATCTGGAGCAAAGCCAAGGAAAACTGCACATTGCCTTAAACCAGGGCTCAGAAAAGAGTCTGTGTCTCTTGCAAGCACGTGGTGTCACTGGAGTTGTGGGCAGCTTGAGACATGGAGGTCAAGAGCATTATTTCAGAGCTGGGAAGAGGTTACCCAGCCCCCCTTTGGCATCCAGTAAAACACCCTCAGTGTTTAAAGGAAAAATGAAAAGTATCAGTTTGCAAAACTTCAAGTTTTTTTTTCATCTTTGACTTCATTGAAATGCTTGACTGCTCTGAAACTTTTTTAAGCCCTGAGTATCACCAGGGGTTTCCCAGCTTTTCAATCAAATAACCTGATAAATATTTGCTACCTACTCAAAGCAGCAGAGATCCTTTGGGCTGAGGGAAGGGCTGTGCCAGGGCTGGGGGCAGAACTCTGCAGAGCTGCTGCTCATGATGAGAGCAGAGTTTCCTCTTCATCTGTTGGATGCTGGAAAAGGAACTTGTGGAAGGTTCTTCTGGTTTGTGACCAGGACTCTCCCACTCTCCTGCAGAACAGGGCTCAGGGGCCAGGTGGGTTTGGGGTTAGTTCTGTGTGTTTTTGCCAAAATAGGCTGATGCTCCAGGAGAGCCAATGCCTGTTGCACAAGCAAGGCTCAAAACCTGCTCTGATTCTTTGATTAAGCATCTTTTTCTATTTTATCATAGAACTGTCCCCACAGGACTGCAAGAAAAAGCTGCAATTGCTGCAAAGGGTTTTGTTCTATAACTTTTATAACTGTGTTTTATACTTTGGTTTAGAACTTTCCCGTGTTGAGAATGTTGATTAAAGTGTCAATTCCCATTTGTAAATTAACCATTTATTAATTCACTCAGGAGGATTTGAGCATCTGATGCCATCAGCTGTGCCAAGGGGCTGCTGTCTCTCACAGGAGCTGCCAGTCTAGGACATAAGGTCGAGGAGTCTGTGGCAGTGCCAGGATTTATCAGGCAAAATTAGCAACTTGTTTTCACAGCCTGGACAAGATCAATCTCTTTTCTTCTTTCTCCTCTTTTCCCCTTTCTTTTTCGCTTTGCCTTTCCCTTCCTTTCCTTTCTCTTATTCCAGAAGTGCCTCCTTCCCTGCTGGAGAATGAGCAATCCCTGTGGAAAGGGTTTTTGGATTAGCACAAGCCTCCAAAATGTGATGGGAGTGGGTTTTGTGGGACAGAGGCAGTTGAAGGGTTTCTGGAGAGGGGTAGGATGGACCCTACAGGGAAAACTGTCCAACAGATCAACCCCAAACCCCACAGCCCTGAGCAGGACACGGTGGCTGAGGGAGCCTGGCCCATGAATGATTCCTGCTGAAGAGAGCTGATGGATTTACTGGCAGGGAATGGAGAAGTTTTATGGAAAACTGTGTCACAATGCACCTCTCGAGATGTGTTACCCTGGCAGGGCCCGATCCCACAAATCCATGGCAGATCCATGGGCTGTGGCTGTGGAGCTGTTACTCTGCCACCCTTCCCTTCCTCTGCATTTCGCTGGGGTTATTTTAGTTTGTCTCATTTCTTTCACTTTTTTTTTTTTTTTTTTTTTTTTTTTTAAAATTTCTTTCCTCCTTCTATTGAATCCTGACCTCCAAAGGCCCTGGCAAATGGAGGCTCCAGGAGGGTTCAGGTTTTCTCCCTCTGCTGCTCGAAGAAGTTAAAATAAAATGAGTAAAGGGTGAAATATGTCTGTGGGGGTTCAGTGTTCAAAACTGACAGCTTTGACTGTCTGAAGGCTTCTACATTCTGCAAGTTACTCCTGATTTTCCAGTTTTTTCTGGCCATGGATCTAAACTCCTGCTCAGTTTTCCCACTGTGCTGTTCATCCCCTCCTGTTGTGAAGGCTGGCCCGGGGCAGCCTGGTGTGAAATGAGAGCTGCACAAACTCCCTCCCAGCAAGGGAGGTGACTCCTGGCCCAGGGCTGCCCATCCATCCTTTCCATCCAGCATTTGCAGCTGTTCCCTGCTGGCCAGGGCTGTCCCATGCTCTGGGATGCAGCTCAGCAGCTGGAACGATTCACCAGCTGGAACTCTCCTCGTGGTGGAGGGTGAGAGATTTAAAGGCTGTTTAAAGATTTGTCTCCTACTGAAGTTAATCCAGAAGAACAAACCACCCCCAGGCTGAGGAAAGCTCCAATGCTGTGTTTGCAGCCCAGACTGGAGGGGAAGCATCTCATTCCCTGCTCCAGGAAGGGCAGTCTTGGCTCCCACAAGCTGTCATCTGCTGGTGGCCGGTGGCCAGCTGCTGGGAAAGCACTGGGGTTGTCCCCTGCCAGTGGGGACCAGCCACAAACATTATTCCATGACTCCCATGCACCTCTGGACCAGCCACAAACATTGCTCCATGATTTCCAACATTTCTAGACCAACCACAACCATCACTCCATGATTTCCATGCATCTCTGGAGCAGCCACAAACATTGTTCCATGATTTCCAACATTTCTGGAGCAGCCACAAATGTTGCTCCATGATTTCCAGCATCTCTGGAGCAGCAACAAACATTGCTCCGTGATTCCCACGCTTCTCTGTACCACCCCCAAATGTTGCTCCATGATTCCCAGCATTTCTAGACCAGCCACAAATATTGCTCCATCATTTCCAGAATTTCTGGACCAGCCACAAATGTTGCTCCATGACTTCCAGATTTTCTGGACCAGCCACAAACATTGTTCCATGATTTCCAACATTTCCAGAGCAGCCACAAACATTGGTCCATATTTCCATGCTACTCTGGACCAGCCACAAACATTGCTCCATGATTCCCAGCATTTCTAGACCAGCCACAAATATTGCTCTGTCATTTCCATGTGTCTCTGGACCAGCCACAAACATCACTCCATGATTTCCAGCATTTCTGGAGCAGCCACAAACATTAGTCTATGATTTCCATGCTACTCTGGACCAGCCACAAGTGTTGCTCCATGATTTCCAGCATTTCTAGCCTAGCCACAAATATTGCTCCATGATATCCAGAATTTCTGGAGCAGCCACAAACATTGCTCCATGATTTCCATGCTTCTCTGGACTACCCCCAAACTTTTATCCACGATTCCCAGCTTTTCTAGACCAGCCACAAATATTGCTCCATCATTTCCATGCATCTCTGGAGCAGCCACAAACGTTGCTCCATGATTTCCATGCAGTCAGAAATGCAGGGAATGAGCAGCTCTCAGGAAAACCCCCCCTCCTCTCATGTCCCACAGTTTGGGGCTGTGTGTCCCCGGGGTGGGGACACGGGGACACCTTTCTGTCCCCCATCCTGTGCCTCAGGGAGTCCCTGGCTTCTGCCACATGGGATGCTTTTCCAGTGGGTTTGGAGAGGTGTTTCCTGCTTATCCCCATCTCCTGTTCCTGTTCCTTTCAAAAGCAACCCCTAGACTCGTCAAGTGACCTGTGTTAATTCACAGTGTGACCAGAAAGACAAATGGTCCCTTTAAGAGCTAAAATCTCTTTCTTTACCCTCCTCTGACAGGGTTTCAACCCCCCTGTGCCCAAACTGGTGCTGTGTGTCAGCCCCATCCAGCTCCATCCATCTCTCCCCTTCTTTGAAACCAAATCCTGCATCTATTTCCTCCTTTTCCACTGAATTATTTGTCAGTTTTTACTACTGTCCTTTCCTCATTGTTTTTGTTTATCCATCTGTCTGCTGGTTTGGAGAAGCTGAGCTGGTTTTAATTAATGGGAATTGTTGCTGTGTTTGCTGCTCAGCACTCTTTATTTCTCTTTATTCCTTCAGAAATTGGGGGTTATTTCTTTTGTTAGTTTTCCATTTCGAGCTGGTCTTTTCCAGCCCAAACCCCACTCAGTTTAAAGCAGTTTTTTTGGGTTAAACACTGAACTCCTACAGACGTAATTCAGCTGGTTTTGCCCTGTATTTTAATTTCTTTGAGTAGCAGAGGGAGAGAACCTGAACCCCCTGGAGCCTACATTTGCCAGGGGCCTCTGTACCTGCAGATTTTAATTAAATACCAGCCCCAATGAGCCCTGGCACCATCAGCCATGCTGGGGGTCCCAGAGGCACCTGGGGAAACCATCCAACCAAAGCTTCACCTTCCAGCCAGGAATGACACCGGGAGTAGGACAAGGAGCTTTGGGCTGGATTAAACCCCAGAACTGGTGGTTATATCTGGTTTTAATGTGATTTACAGGCAGCACCTTTCCCAGGCACCAGGAGAGCCCTGAGCCCACATGAAGGGTGGCAGGGACAGATCCAGGGCACAGTGAAGGCGACTGGCACAGAGAGCAGGAAACTCTGGGGGTTTGCACTGAACCAGCAGCAAACTCTGGGTTTGGGGCCTTTAGATTTTGCCTAGAGAGCTGCTGGCACCAGCTGGATGCTCTTCATCCCTCCCATGGCATGACTGGAACTCAGGACCCCCTGGCTGGACACCTGCCCTGGATCTGTCCCTGCCACCCTTCACGTGGGCTCAGGGCTCTGTTGGGGCCTGGGGAAGCTGCTGTCTGTAAATCACCTTCAAAAGAGATATTGTCACCAGTTCTGGGGTTTAATCCAGCCCAAAGCTCCTTGTCATTCCCCAGGTGGAAGATGAAGACTTCAGCCACGAGCAGAGTAAAAATAAAGAAATGATTGGATATTGGGAAGTTCTTCACGGAGAGAGGGATCAGACCTTGGAAGGGGCTGCCCAGGGAGGGGGTGGATTCCCCATGCCTGGGGGTGTTTAAGGACAGACTGGACGTGTCACTCACTGCCATGGGCTGGGTGACAAGGTGGGGTTGGGTCAAAGGTTGGCCCTGATGATCTCAGAGTGTTTTCCAATCCAGTTGATTCTGTGCTTCTGTATCTTAAAACCAGATACAGCCACTACTTCTGGGGTTTAATCCAGCCCAAAGCTCCTTGTCCTACTCCCGGTGTCATTCCCAGCAGGAAGGTGAAGCTTTGGTTGGATGGTTTCCCCAGGTGCCTCTGGGACCCCCAGCATGGCTGATGGTGCTGCTGCTGTGCCAGGGCTCGTTGGGGCTGGTATTTAATTAAAATCTGCAGGTACAGAGGCCCCTGGCAAATGTAGGCTCCAGGGGGTTCAGGTTTTCTCCCTCTGCTACTCAAAGAAATTAAAATTCATGGCAGGAAAGGGTGAATTATGTCTGTAGGGGTCCAGTGTTCAAAACTGGCAGCTTTGACTGCCTGGAGGCTTCAGACAGTGCTGTGGGTGCCCTCCTGCCCCAAACCCCCGAGCTGAAGGTGCCCAGCTCAGCCAGACCAGCCCCAGGCTGGGAACCAGATCCATCACCCAAGTGGCAACTGGCCTCGGATTTTTCTCCTCCTGTCCAGGCTCTGACTCATTAGTTTCCACACTTACTGGAAGCCCAGCTTATTATTGCAACATTTCATCAAATCAGAAGCCAAACCAAAATATTGACATGAGAAATGTTTCAATACTAAAGGAAAAATGTTGGGTTTAGGGCTCTGTACTGGCTGCATCTTCACCCAAACGCTTCCTGGATCTTTCTGTATCCTGATTTGTTTCCATCATCCCTTATCTCTCCTTGCCTCAGCTCCTGCATGGAGGTGGGAATTCTGCTGTCTTGCACTTTCTTTGGAGCATCCTTTAGCAGTGACAGCTCTGATATCTCAGTCATAGAACAGCAGCAGCTTCCAGGGGTGAGCTCTGTGCTCCCCGGGAACTGGGGAATTGCTGCTGGGGGCTCTGGGAAATGTGCTGCTCCACGTCCATTCTCCTGGTCATTGCTGGCCTTTCCTTTTGCATTCGAGTCAGATTTCTGCACGAGGAGCTGCAGACTTGGCAGAGGTTTGTTTTTTTAAGGAGAGGTAATTGTGCTCAGCTCTGTCTCCTGCAGCCCTTCTGTTTGCCTGCCTAATTTAATCTGCTCGTCTCTGGCCAGCTAATTGGGGACAGGAACAGATTGTGGCTCCAGGAGTTGTGGTGTGTCTCAAACTCCCCTCTGTGGATCCAGAGCCCCTGGCTCGTTCCTGGCACTGCAAAGGTCTGGGTTCTGCTGTGGCACCTGGGCACGAGGTGGGCACAGGATGGAGCAGGAGCAAGGCTGGGATGGGGCAGGGCCAGAAGGGAAGGAGGGGCCTTCAAAGTGCCAAAGCAGATCCCAAACCTGTTGGAGACACCTGGGCAGGATTTGGGACTTTTTGCAGTGCTAGGACAAGAGGGAATGGCTTTAGGCTGCAAAAGGGCAGATTTAGGTTGGATGTTAGGGAAGAAATCCTTCCCTGTGAGGGTGGGGAGGCCCAGGGGAGCTGTGGCTGCCCCATTCCTGGAAGTGTCCAAACCAGGTTGGAGCACCCTGGGCTAGTGGAAGGTGTCCCTGCCCATGGAGGTGGGATCAGATGAGCTTCGAGGTCCCTCCCAACCCAAACCATTTTAAAGTTCAGATTCCTGAATCCAGGCTGAAAACCAGGGCTGCTCGTGCTTGCACAAATTGTACAAACTGAAGGACAGAAACTCTGGGCTGTGGCTCTGCAGGAATTCCCAGGGGATCCATAGGTAAGGGCCACTAGGATGGTTATGAGGTGGCTCCAGCCAGGATTGGAGCCTGGATGGTTCATGGATTGCAGGTGAACTGACTCTGTGCTGGTGGAGAGGGGACAGACAAGGGGACAACTGAAGGACTGGGCACTGAAGGGAAAGGTTTGGGGTCACTGAAAAAGTTTGGGTCACTGAAACCCAAAGTTATAAGTGACTTAAGTTCAGATTGGGTGAGCCCACCAAGGTGCAGCTGTACCTGGGCCCTTGGGATCAATTTGCTCCATGGAAAGGGGGGGCTTTTCCATCAGACTTAAGCTGCAGAGAGATTTCAAGAAGAGATTTTTTATTGTTTGTTTCTGGATCACTTCACCCCCCTGGCAGAGTGTGACCCTGAGAGCTGCCAGGGGATGATTTTCAGGGCACTTGTGGCAGGAATTTTTGAAGCCCATGTTCCCTTTCATCATCTCTGCACCCTGAGTGTTAGATTGGACTTTCTTGCTGTTGATATTCCTCCCAACATCCCCTGTCCTTTGCATCCAGGCCTGTCCCATGGCATTGAAATGGCACTGGCCTTGGTGCCAGCCATCCCAAGGAATGAGGGCTCAGGGGAGGCAATCCAGACCTCACTCAGGGCTACCTGACTGAATAAACACCATTTGAGGGGGAAAATGCCAAATCAGAGCCATGTCTTCACTGAAAGTTCAGTGATCTGCTTCTGTTTCAAGCTTTAAAGAGTTTTAGGAAAAACTGTGCTGAAAGAAGCTGCATAAGTGGTTTTTCCTGTTGAAATCATGCTCTAATTTATGTCAGTCAGGTGTATTTTGGATCAATGTTCCTATTCTGTGCATACAAAGATTTTTAAGTGGGTTTCCCTAAATAAAATTCTTATGTCTGTGATGTACTTTGCTTCTGCAATGGTAACAAATTCCATCTGTAGGAGCTGGAGCTGCTCCTTCTTGCTCTCAACAGAGCTGTTATGGGGTTTAGATTGGATTTTAGGGAAAAATTCTTCATGGAAAGGCATTGGAATGGGCTGCCCAGGGCAGTGGTGGAGTTCCCATCCCTAGAGGAGCTCAAAAACCCGTGGTGGTGGCACTTGGGGCCAGGGTTTAGTGATGGTGCTGCTTGATGGTTGGACTTGGTGATGTTAGAGAGCTTTTCCGGCCTTAATGATTCTGGGATTATAGAAATTTCTGGGATTCTAAGAATTTCAAGCATTTTTGGTGCCTCAGGGTGAAGGGAGTGAGACCTGAGCCACGGATCTGCTTGGGAAGGAGGAATTTTTGGGGCAGAGTGAGAAGCCCAGTTTGGATGTGGAGGGAGGTCCCAGCCCCTGCCCCAGGAGGAGAAACCCTTCGTCCTGTAAATCTGGATTAGTCACCTTTGGTTCAGAAGCAGAGAAATGCAAACAGCTCAGAAGTGTGTTTTCACAGTCACTCCTTGGAGTGAAAGCCTGCTCTTGGAAGCAACTTTCCAGTTTGTGCTGGAGAGGGGATTAAGACTCTCCAAGCTGGGAAATTTTCCTTTCCAAGATGTTCACTCTGGCACCATTTTTATTATTGTGAAAATTCAGTGTAAACCAGTTTTTTTAGAAGAATTGAGAAGTCTCCACATGCCAGGAGAAGCCTGAACTCAGGAGCATTTTTCTTGGAGACTCCTGTTTCCTGAGAGCATTTCACACACTGCCCTCCCCACCTCTGCCCTTTCTGCCGAATAACCACATTTACCTTGACAAAGCTGGGTGTTTTTTGAGGTTTTTCTGGTTAACTGGACTCCTGAAATCCCTCTCCACAGTGCTTATTAAATGGGAAAATTCACTTGTATGAAGAACCTATTTACGATTAATTTTTAGCGACTCGTTGGCGTGATCTTCACATTTTTCAATTTTATTTTTAATATGCCAGTAGGAATAAAATAATGATGGCAAATAAAATAATTTTTCTTTCTATACTCCTACAGAAAAGGAATTAGGATAAATCAATGGACAAGGCTCTCAGACACAGGGTGGGATTTTTAGGGTGTCCTGGGCCAGGAGTTGGACTCAATGATCCTTGTGGTTCCCTTCCAGCTCAGGATATTCTATGTTTATATATTATTATAATTTTATATATATCTTTAATATATATTATTATTATTATATATTATTTATATATTATTTATATATTATATTATATATTATATTATATATTCTATGAAAATCCAACTGGTTTCAGGGAGCATTAAAGGGGGTGAGAATAACCAGAGGGAAAGGTTGGATTCAGCCCAGGATCCACATGGATCCAGTGAAGTGTCAGAAGCACTTTGTTGTTAAATTTCTGAGGACTATAACCATGATTTGTTGGCAGGGCTGTTGGGGTTTTTTTCCTTCTTCATTTACAACAGAATTGCTTTATTTCATTTTTTGGAAGTGTCTCTTGTGTCTCTTCACTGTATTTATACAGCAACCTCTGCAAGATATAGATGTGAAATTGTTATATTTTACATATCTATCTATATCTCTATATCTCTATGTCATACCTGTGAAATCAGCCCTCCCATGAATAATTTATCTCAGGCTGCCTGGCACTTCACATGGATTACTTTGAATTCATAGAAGGCTTTTCACAAAGAGTTATAAATCCAAATGATTAGAAAAAAAAGCTCCATTCAGTGTCAACAGCTAAACCTGTGTGAGAATAATAAATGCTCCTCCTCAGCTGCAGGGGGGTGCTGACAGCTCTTGAACTGCCACCACACAGAGGGTGACACTGTTTTGCCTCTTTTCCCTCTTTTTCTCTTCCTTTCCCTGTGTGGTTTTGGTCACCCCAGCACTGCTGTTGCTGTTCCCTAATCCCACTGGTGGGAAATATCAGCAGAGCAGCCACCTGGATGTGAGATTTAATGAGGAATGAATGAGGAATTAATCAGTAAAATCTTTAAAAAGTGACTACAAAGGTATTTTCTATACTGAGTTTCTAAAACACCATCAAAAAAACCCAAACCAAACAAACCCAGTGAGTCTCCCAGGCAGAATATACTGAACCAAATTTAGTCCTGATTTAACTTTGCTGGTTGGAAAAAAATGGAGTCTCATTCTGAAATTTTGCCTGCTCTTCCTTTGGTGTGTTTCCTCTTCACACCAATTATTGTACCTTGAACAAGGGCTGAAAGCCTGAGGCAAGAAACAGGTAGAAGAGGCAAAACTCCTAAAGAGAAACAAATTCATTTTAGTTGAATTGTTTCCTAACAATAAAAGAATGAGAACACTCCCAGGGACAGGGTGGGATTGTTGGGGTGTCTGTGCAGGGCAGGAGTTGGATGGATGATCCTTGGGGGTCCCTTCCAGCTCAGGATATCCTGTGATTTTAACAGCTTTCCAACCAACTGTGGAGCTCTTCTTGCTGAAGACTTTTAATTGTTGCCTGTCAGAAGATTCAAATATTTTGATGCTGTTGGTAATTTTTAGGTACTGATTAGAAATAACATTATTTATAAATTAGCTGCCCTGTGGATACACAGAATCAGGAGGGTTGGAAAAGCCCTCCAAGATCACAGAGTCCAACTGTTCCCCTGGCACTGCCAAGGCCACCACTGACCCGTGTCCCCAGGTGCCACATCTACAGGTTTTTTGACCTTCCAGGGATGGGGACTCCACCACAGACCCTTCCAATGCTCACAAACTCTTCCAGTGAAGAAATTTTTCCAGATATCCAAAGTGAAGCTCCCCTGGCACAGCCTGAGGCCGTTCCCTCTCCTCCTGTCCCTTGTTCCCTGGGAGCAGAGCCCGACCCCCCCCCGGCTCCCCCCTCCTGTCAGGGGGTTGCAGAGCCAGAAGGTCCCCCCTGAGCCTCCTTTTCTCCAGGCTGAGCCCCCCCAGCTCCCTCAGCTGCTCCTGCTGCTCCAGCCCCTTCCCCAGCTCCATGTTTGGCTCTGTTCCCTCCTCTCTTCTGGGACTGGGACAGCAAGCAACTGAACAAGCCACTCAAAAACCTGTTTCAGGCTGGAAAAGCAGTTTTCGTATTTTTGGTTTGTCCCTTCTCAGCTCAGAGAAGTTATTCCATCCATGGCTTCCCTGCTCCTTAAATTCAAGGAGTTCACTTGCCCCAAGGGGCAGCATTTTCAAGGATTGGGATTTGTTGCCTCAGTGTAAATCCAGCCCTTTCAGTGCCCCAGCAAGGCACTGTTGCCTCGTGTCTTACAACCCCCCCCCCCGGGCCCTGCAGTCTGGGTTACTGAGGTTAATTCTGGGGGTGCATCAGTTCAGCCCGAAAAAACTGAATAAACACAGGAGCCTTGTGTCCCTGGCACAGGCTGAGGAATGGACACAGTCTGCACAGGCAGAGCCTCAAAGCTGAATAAAATTAACGGGGCTGCTTTGGGGTGGGGGTGAAGCTGCCCCTGATTTGTGATGGGATTGGGAAGCTGTCCCTGGTTTGTGAGGGGATTGGGAAGCTGTCCCTGGTTTGTGAGGGGATTGGGAAGCTGCCCCTGATTTGTGATGGGATTGGGAAGCTGTCCCTGATTTGTGATGGGATTGTGAAGCTGTCCCTGGTTTATGATGGGATTGGGAAGCTGCCCTGAAGGAAGGTGCTTTCTGGATTCTTTGGGGAAGGTGGAAATGCAATGGTGGCACTGGGGGAGGGGGTGGAGAGAAGGCTCCCCCCAGACTTCCTCAGAGCCATGTGAGGAGTCATTGATGCCTTCAGAATCAAAAATGCAGGTGAACAGACTGTCACTGTCACCTGGGGAGGGCTGATCATTGCCTTGGACCCAGAACTCCCAGGGCTGGAGCCCCTCTGCTCTGGAGCCAGGCTGGGAGAGCTGGGGGGGTTCACCTGGACAAGAGAAGGCTCCAGGAGAGCTGAGAGCCCCTGGCAGGGCCTAAAGGGGCTCCAGGAGAGCTGGAGAGGGACTGGGGACAAGGGATGGAGGGACAGGACCCAGGGAATGGCTTCCCACTGCCAGAGGGCAGGGGAGAGATGGGAGATTGGGAAGGAATTGTTTCTGTGAGGGTGGGGAGGGGCTGGGATGGAATTCCCCAGAGAATCTGTGGCTGCCCCTGGATCCCTGGAAGTGTCCAAGGCCAGGTTGGACGGGGCTTGGAGCAACCTGGGCTGGTGGAAGGTCTGTCCCTGCCCATGGCAGGGGGTGGAATGAGATGGGCTTTAAGATCCTTCCCACCCAAAGCATTCCATGGTTCTGGGATGTCTGATCCCGTGTCCTGGTCCAGCTCTGCACAAACCTCCCCACACAAACTGCAGGAGCAGGTTGGTACCAAGTGCTGGGTGATCCCTGGGAGTTTGATCAGTTCAGTTTTCTTTGAGGGATTTTTTTCTGTAAACCCAGGCATGCACATCATCACATCATCCTTTAATACATTTTGAGATCTCAAGCTCTGTGCTGCACAAACCCAGTGACTTTATAAGTTTGTCACATGTCGGATAAATTTCTTGAAAAATCTTCTTTTGATTGCTTTTGGTTTTACTGGGGTTTTGTCCTGTGCTTAAAAATGATACTAATTGACTCAGGTCTGAATTTGCACTTGGATGTCTCCCTTACCTCCCTGCTCTGGATTTCAGGGAATCATAAAGTACCCCCAACAGTTCAGTTTAGAGAGATCCAGCTGCACTGGGGACTGGGGCTGTCATTGAACGAGATCTGAGAAAACCAGACTATTTTTCCTCAGGATTCCTTATCCCTGTATTTCTTCAGCTACTCACAGTCCTGACCCAGCACTGTGAAAACCTCAAGCCTCGACTTAAATGCTGCTCAGTTTGCTGGGTTTTATTAAGACAGAAGAAAATTAACACAGCTACAATTCCACCATCCTAACTTTGTCCTGATATTTAATTATTTTTCTTTTATTTGTTATGTTCCAAATTCATGTGCAGGAAGGAGAAGAAATGTTAAATATTTAGTTCAAAACACTGATGTGTGTTGGAGTTTAGTCACAGAAAGAACTTCATATTGCACTTAGCATTCAAATTTAATGCTCAGGAGCTTAATTAGTAAGTATTTAGCAGAAGAATTAATAGTGGGAAAGAAAGGATAAATGGGACATTAGTTTAAATTCCAAGTGAGACAACGTTTGGAAGTGTTACAGATGAAAATAAAGGCAGAAAAATAATATAATGAAACATAGGAACTGAGCAATAAGGGTAAGAAACAGCAAAGTGGAAAAATTTAAGATAATATAACTGGAAAGTCAAATAATTCAAACATACTCATTGAAAGGAAAGAAGCACAATCTGAGCTGTCACAGGCATTGAATCAGAGCTCAGCTGAGGGTAAACAATAAAATGAACAAACTCAAGAAAAGTGAAGCAATAAAATGTTGTCAGCTCCCGAAATGTCTGCGGAGGTTTTCTTGTTGTCTCCAGCTGTTTAAAGCACTGGATGGAGGGGGGAAAGTGTGTTATCCAGGATGCTGGGAGAGGGAAAGAGGAGAGGAGGCAAAGTGTCCTTCTGTCCTCAGCTGGTGGAAAAGAGGAAACATTTCCTCAGGAAGAAGGGGAAGGGGATGGTCACTCCTTGGTTCCTTGTTTATATATATATATATATTTATCATTTATTTATTTATTTATTTCAGGTATGTGAGCATCTAATATATGTGCTTACACTTTTTTATATATAAATCTCTAAATCTCTTCTTTCTAATGTAAGGTTTATTTAAGAGTTGTTCTCACTTGGGATAACAGATCTTTTTTTTTTTTTATATAAGTAAATAAATAAATAAAATTTTAGAGACAACTGGACATGCCTATTTAAAAGGAAATAAAAGTCAATCAGTGTAGCTGCAATAAAATGGGTTTGCAGGTGCCACTTACACACTGTGCAAGTATGTATTACAGAACTGTCTGTTCTGTGCCCACAATTTACACCCCCAAACCCGTCTGTTCTGCCCCCAAAATTCCAGCTCAGTGTGTTATCCCCCCCTGTGCTGTCCCACCCCCGTCTCAGTGCCCTGGGCTTTACAGCAAAACACTACTGGCCTTGCTGGCTCCGGAGATATTAAAGGATTTGGGATTTTTTTCCCTTGCTAAGTCAGTATTTTGCCATTTTCAATCTCTATTTATGCAGATCAACTTCTTATATTTTATTTTTCTCCTGCCTTTTCCAGCCCTTGCTTTTGATCTTCCTTGGAGCTACAACACAGTGGATTTTCCTCCTGTGTCCAGTGCCCAGCTGAGCTCCTGAGCTGTGCTGAGCTGGTTCACTTGAGCCCTTGTTGGTGACAGAAGCAGAAGTTGCACTTTCTGTCTCACTCCTCCCTTTCTCCTTCTCCATTTTTGAGTTGGGGGGAAAAAAAGGGATTTCAGCAGCTGTCATTGCAAAATCAGCTCCAGCCCCTGCCAGCTTCCATTTCCTCCCCAAAATAAGATTACTACTAATTGTAACATTGGAAGAGTATCAGAGGTTTTCCTATAACACTCACAGCTGAAGAAAACGGAATAAGACTATTAAATGCTTTATCTAACAATTGTTATGTTCCCCCCCCCATTTCTATATTAAGGCATTTAAAAATGTGTAATGGCAGTTGCTCCTGTGAGTCTAGAACAGGGTCACAGAAACTCTGACTTGCTGGTTCCCACTTTATTGCAAGAGCTGGGTGGATTCAGAGAGCAATCTGCAGAACAATTTCAGCTTTTGATCTTGGATTAATCTAAATTTCTCTCCAACGTGACCCAAGGGATGTTGGCAGTGGCATCCCCAGGGCTGCTCTGGGCTGGCCCTGCTGTCCCAGGGGGCAGAGAGGGTCTCCTGAGGGGGTCAGGGAGGGATCAGAGTCACCTTGGAGACCCCTGGAATGGGGATGGTTGGGTTTCCAGGCAGATCTGCACAATTAAGGTGTTGTGCAGCTGCTCCTGCTAAACGTGAGCAGCCACAAAGCTCCACCAAAGGAACGACCAGAGAGCTTTGGAATTGTCTGCAAGAATCACAGCAAAGGCTGGTCAGCTCAGGAAGGACATGGAGGGGCTGGAGCAGGGCCAGAGAAGGGCAACGAGGCTGGGGAAGGGACTGGAGCACAAGTGCTGTGAGGAGAGGCTGAGGGAGCTGGGAGGGCTCAGCCTGGAGAGGAGGAGGCTCAGGGGAGACCTCCTGACTCTCTGCAACTCCCTGACAGGAGGGGGGAGCTGGGGGGGATCGGGCTCTGCTCCCAGGAACCAGCAGTAGGACAAGAGGACTGGGGTCTTAAGCTGTGCCAGGGGAGGTTTAGGTTGGATATTGGGAAGAAATTCTTTACAGAGAGAGTGATCAGCCATTGAAATGGGCTGCCCATGGAAGTGGGGGATTTTCTGTCCCTGGAGGTGTTTAAGATGAGACTGGATGTGGCATCAGTGGACTTGATGGTTGGACTTGATGATCTCCCTTCCAACCCAGCTGATTCTATGATTCTATGACACCCTCTGATCATCTCACAGCTCTTTGGGCAAGTCTTGGTGTGTTCAGCTGGAGCAGAGGAGACTGAGGGGAGACCTCAGTGCAGTTCCAATTCCTGGGCAGGGGCAGAGGAGGGGCAGGGACTGAGCTCTGCTCTGGGGGAGCAGGGACAGCAGCCAGGGAACGGCTGGAGCTGTGTCAGGGCAGGCTCAGGTTGGATCTCAGGCAAAGGTTCTTCCCCCAGAGGCTGGTTGGGCACTGCCCAGGCTCCCCAGGGCAGTGGGCACAGCCCCAAGGCTGCCAGAGCTGCAGGAGGGTTTGGCTGCTCCTCTGGGGCACAGGGGGTGACTCTTGGGGCTGGGCCTGTGCAGGGCTGAGGGTTGGACTCCATGGTCCTTGGGGGTCCCTTCCAGCTCAGCATGTCCTGGGATTCTGGGATTCTGTGAAGTCTTCCTTGTGCTGCTCTGAGCAAAGTGCTCATCCCTGGCTGGAGAGAAGATGGGGTGAATTTTCTCCTGCAGAATCACTGTCAGAGTGAAGCTCTGGGATCTGAACACTCCCCTGCCAGAGCACAGGCAAGAGATTATTGAGCAGGAAGGTTTGGAGTCCCCAGCCCTGGAGGTGTCCAAGGAAGGCCTGGCCGTGGCACTCAGTGCTCTGGGCTGGGGCACAGGGTGGGCATCGGGCACAGGGGGACCTGATGACGTGGAAGGTCTTTTCCAACCTTAATGACTCTGTGATTTGACTGTAAATTGGATCAAATGTTTGTTGCCATCCCAAAGAAGGAGGGTTGTTAAATACACTCCTCCTTCAAAGCCATCCTGAGCTTCCAAGCTCAGAGAAGTGCCAAAAAAAGGGAGTTATTGTGTTTGTATTAGGAAGTAAAGTAAATTTAAAAGAAAAGGTTGTTCTGGATGCCCTTTTCCTGCTTTCTGTGTTTCAGCAGCGCTTCTGAGCTGTGAACATTCCTGGCACTGGGTGAAGTGGCAGATGGAGGAGTGTGGGGGGCTGGGGTGGGAGGGTCTGGTGGCTCCAGGGTTGGACAGAGGAGCTCAGGGGATCTCAGGGGAACAGGGGATCTCAGGGGAACAGGGGAGCTCAGGGGGACAGGGGAGCTCAGGGGGACAGGGGAGCTCAGGGGGACAGGGGATCTCAGGGGAACAGGGGAGCTCAGGGGGACAGGGGATCTCAAGGGGACAGGGGAGCTCAGGGGGACAGGGGAGCTCAGGGGGACAGAGGAGCTCATGGGGACAGAGGAGCTCAGGGCCAGGCTGGGACACCTGGAGCAGCTTCTCCTGGACGAGGAAGTCTCCGAAGGAAGTTTCCTGTCTTTGCCTCACCTGGATACCCCATGAGCTGAGCAGCTGTTGGGTGTTCCAGGGGCATGTTGGGGGGTCCTTCCCCAGGGGAGCACTTGGTGTGGCCCCCAGAAAATGTGGTGCAAACCTGCTCTGACCCAGCTGTGTCACCTGAGCACTGATGCCACCAGTTTTTCCTGCTGCTCCTCCCCTTTCTCAGCCCTAAAACATCCCTGGAAGGATGGGCAGGAGGTTGTTGTTTTGAATCCTGCTCAGAATTTCAGCTGTGTTAAGGAATCAGGTTTAGGAGATTTTCCCTTTCTCTTTTCTGATTCCTCTGGGTTTGTGAGGATTGTTTTCCAAGTGTAATTGAGTTATTGTCAGGCCTGTTTGCTGTGTGTGGACCAGAGGGGTATCGTGGTACCATAAAGGCAGGTGGAAAGAACCCAAAATCTTAATTCTAATGCTGGAAATATCTTTATTAAAGACCAGCAAAGATCTTCAAATGCTTTCTGAACAGGCCATCTGTCAACTGAACAACACACCTGCCTGGGGAGTCGCAGAGAGAGCCCAGGGTGGCAGTGAGGACACTGATTTTGATTTATTATTTTTTTTCAGACCTCAAACACCTCCTGGATGTTTTCCAGCCTCTGCCCTGGAGACCCCCCAGCCCCAAGGCCAGAGCATGGGGGCAGAGGATGAAGTAGCCTTTGCTTCTACTACTTCCAAACAAAAGACTCCCAGTATAAATATATTTAAAAAGGGAAAAGAAATAGATTTGAAGTGTAAACTGAGGTGTCAGTGAGTGAGGGAAGGGAGTAAAGGGAATTGTGCCCTGTGCCAGAAGGTGCCCTGAGTAGCTGTAACCTTCATGGTCATGATCTGACAGGTGATCCTGGTGAATGGGAGTAAGCTGTGAGGATTTGGGTGCCATCTCACCCACTAAATTGATCTTTTTAATGCTCTGGTGAAATTCCAGTTGGAAATTGAAGAGGAATCTTTGTTCTTGAGAAACACTCTGGAAGTTTAGAAACACCCTGAGCAGCAGAAAGTGCTGGGAGCAGATGCTGCTGAGGGAAGAGATGGGACCTTTCCCTTAGGAGCCTCTTTTAGAGGGAGTGGAGTGTGGGAAGAGGGTGGGAGAATCCCAGAATCCCAGACTGGGGGATTGGGTTGTGAGGGAACACAGTGGCCTGTCTGGTCCCACCTCCTGCTCCAGCAGGGCCATCCCAGAGCACCTGGCACAGGATTGTGTCCAGAGGAGTCTGGAATATCCCCCAGGAGGACAGTCCACACCCTCTCTGCTCTCTGTTCCAGTCACAGCAAAGAAGTTCTTCCTCCTGTCCAGGTGGAGCTTCCTGGGCATCAGTTCCTGCCCGTTCCTGCTGGGCCATTGCTGCCCCCCCCCAGCAGAGCCTGGTCCCTCCTGTGCCCTCTCCCTGCAGACCCTGACAGACAGAAACACAGATTTGGCCTCTCCCCAGGGTCTCCAGCCCTGGCACAGCTCACGGCTCGTGTCTGCCTGGGGGCTGCACCTTCTGTGCTGTTCCCCAGTGGAATGTGATGCCACTCCTGCTCCTTGGCTTTGGGGCCCGAGTGTGAGCAGTGAGTTCCTGGTTCCTGCTGGCTCATAAATGTGACACTCCAGTTGCCAGCAAACCTCACACCGGGTTCTTCCTCTCCTCACCCCCTCTGGGAGGCCCACCTTGCACCTTGGAGAGGGCTGGGAAAAATGAAGGAGTGTTTATGGCAAAAAGATGCTTTCAAGTAAATGATACTCTGAAGATGAAGGTCTTTGGATTCCTGGCCATGTAATAAATCTTTTTGGGGCAGGTCTTGTGGCAAGTATTTAATAGAATCATAGACTCACAGAATCATAGAATTATAGACTCATAGACTCATAGAATCATAGAATCATAGAATTATGAACTCATAGGATCACAGACTCATGGAATTATGGACTCAGAATCATAGAATTATGGACTCATAGGATCATGGAATTATGGACTCATAGAATCACAGAATAATTGATTGGCCTGGCTTGGAAGGGACCCTACATTTCTTAACTTTCTCTGCAAGATTCTTCTTTGTCACTGCTAACAGAGCAAGGTGGAGTCTCATCCACTGGAGGTGCAAAGTCTGATGTCATTTGTGTGTCACATCTTCCTCTGTGAGTGCTGCTCCTTCTCACACCACTCCCCTGGAGTCCCTGGGCTGGGGTTTGGGGCAGCTGGAACATCTCCAAGATTTCTTCCTGCCTGTTAAAATTTGGAGGTGCAGCTGCCTCTGCTGTGAGTCTGGGAGACTTTCTTTGGAGTTTATTTGCCCAGTGGTTGGCTTTTTAATTCTTCATTTTTCTGGGAGCTGGGAGCTCCTTGGCCACTGTTGTGCCAGAGGATGGATTCATGTGGTTGGCACCATCCTGCCCTTCCTCCTTCATCCCTGGGGATGTGGGGGGATTTTCCCTCTTTTCTGTCCATCCTACCCTGGTGTTCACTAAACAGGTGATGTCTCTTTGGTGTGACCAGGGTTGACCCTGGCACTGGAAGAACATCACCCTCCTGCCAATGGCCTGTGGGGAAGTTGCTGCTGGAATTAGGGATTTTAGTGGGATAAACGTCATGATTATCATCTTTTGGGATAAGGAATATCCCACCTTTCTGTGCATAAATACCTTTTCTTGTCCATGCACATCCTCATTAACATCCCCCAAGAGGTGCTGTTTTGCTCTCTAATAATCCCAGGGGGGGAGCTCTCCCTGCTCCCCCTCACTGCTCCCTAATTACAGTGGTTTTACTCTCCACACCTTAGAACTGTCAGCTTTCATAGCAAGGCTCTTCCTCTTCAGATATGAATTTATTTCTCCCTCCCAGTATCACCCTTTGCCACTGGGCTGGCCAGGGTTGAGCAAAACTGGCTTTCAAGACCTGGGATGTTCTGAAGATGCTGAGCTGCTGTTAAACCTTTTTATTCATTTATTTGTTTATTTATTTATTTATTAACTTAATCTCACTCTGTACAACAATGTGATTTTCTTTTATGACATAACTGACACGAACCATGTCCTGCAAAGGAGTTGGATGCCTCAGTTCTGAAGTTCAGTGTTTCTGTGCTTTTGCTGCCTTGTTTCAGGCTCTCTCAGTGCTGTGGTTAGCTAAGATTTGGGGTGTTTTGCTGGGTTTTTAGGACTGGGCTTCTGGGAACACAATTATTAAACAAATTGCAGGGGTCTTGTGGAAAATGGGCTGTTTGGTGAGAGCAGGAGATTTACAAGTGTTTCTTCAGCACCTTAAAAATATATCTACAGAGCAGTGGAAATGTGGATTGGCTTCAAGTTGGATTCTCAGCTCTCCCAGCTCTTCATAAAGTGGGGTGAACTGTTAATAAATAAACAAGCAAATCAGGAAACAGAGAGGATGTAAAATAGGCTCCTTAACAATCTGAATTTTAAAGGCAATCTCCCACTTTAAGCCTGTCCCCTGAGTTGGTACCTGAGTTCTGCAGCCCTGGAATTACTCAGCAGATAATGAATTATCCCAGTTTTCCCAGAAGGGCTCTGCCAGCAGCAGCAGCATCTGCAGGGATGTTTAATGCCCTGAAGGCAGAAGCAAAGGTCCCTCTTGGTCTGTTCCAGGGGTGATGGATGTGCAGGGAAAAGCAGGCTGGGGCTGGGTTTCCTCATGTGGGGAATTCCTCATTAAAACAGGGAGAAATTGGGAAGGGGATGAGCCACAGGTATAAAAAACTAACTTGTGTCAGGGTAAAGAGAACAAACCTGCTGCAGTCCAACACTGCAAACAGGGAACAGGAAGGTGTTAAATCCCAGAAATAACATCAAATCCTGGGATTATGGGGTTGGGTCCCACTGCAAGTGTGTGCAAGGAAACCTTTGCACACGGTGGAGCAGCTCTGCTGAACTCCCCCCTCTGAGCAGTGTTTGCCCTGAACTTGTGCTTTGTATCCTCATTTTTGGTGGGATTCAGTCCAAAATCTTCCCTGGCATTTCTGTCACTGGCCTGTGATCCTTGGTCCTTCTTCATCTCCAGCTTTGAGTTTATTTTCCATGTATCCCCACTGTTTTGTTTTGTCCTCCTACTCTATCTCTACACTCTGCAACCTGGGAGAAAATTGTCTTATGGGGGTATTTATTTTCATCACAAAGAGTGGGTAAAAGAAAACAGCAAATAATCCAGTTGTACCAAGGTAAAATGAACTCTCCACTGTAAATTCCTTAGAGGAATTTCAGCTGCTTATTCAATAAATGAGGTTTTCAATGCTTAAAACTCTTGTGTGAGGTCACTGACTGGAGCTTTGGCTGTTTGAGGTGACTTTTAGCTGTCAGGTCATCCAGTGCTCCTCCAAAGACACGGGGAGCAGAATTTGGGGTTACTTGTGGCATTTTTGATGAAGTGGCCACAGGAAAGAGGAAACCTGAGAGCCATTTTCCTTGAACATGTACCATGAATTCCTTCCTTCCCATTTTGGGAAAGGTCTTCCCTCTAAAAATGTGCAGTTAATGGGTTATCAAAGTATCACAGAAGCATTGAGGTGGTTTGGGTTGGAAGGGATCTTGAAGCTCATCTCATTCCACCCCCTGCCATGGGCAGGGATACCTTCCACTAGAACAGGTTGCTCCAACCTGGCCTTGGACACTTCCAGGGATCCAGGGGCAGCCACAGCTTCTCTGGGCAACCTGTGCCAGGGCCTCCCCACCCTCCTAGCCAACAATTCCTTCCCAATCTCCCATCTCTCCCTGCCCTCTGGCAGTGGGAACCCATTCCATGTGTCCTGTCCCTCCATCCCTTGTCCCCAGTCCCTCTCCAGCTCTCCTGGAGCCCCTTTAGGCCCTGCAAGGGGCTCTCAGCTCTCCCTGGAGCCTTCTCTTCTCCAGGGGAACCCCCCCAGCTCTCCAGCCTGGCTCCAGAGCAGAGGGGCTCCTCTCCAGACAGGTCACCCTGCAGAGTGGAACCCTCCCTCCTTTCCTCCCTCATTTTAGCTTTCCTTCCTTCTTTTCCATCCCTCCCTTTCCTCTGTTGCAGGTGGACCCAGCAAAAGCCCTGCCCAGCTCCCAGCCCTGGTTATAAAAGTGTTAATGGCAGAGGAGGGGAGACTTTTTTTCCCTCTCCCCCCCACTGCAGCTTTTAAGTTTGGGGAGCATGTGCCTTGATGTTAATATAAAGTAGCCATTGAGGGCCATGCCCCTGATAAAAGGGGCTTTTCTTTCTTGCCTGGCACCGAGGCTTTGATTGTACAGAGAGTTTTGTGGCAGTGCAGTTGTGAATGCATTTGTGTGTGTGTGTGTGTGTGTGGGGAGGGGTGTAGAAATAGGCACCAGCAGCACAGACTGATTTAGAAACCAGCAGATTTTGCTCTGTCCATCCTCTTTCTGCCCCCTCTGATTTTTGGCCAACCTTCTGCTTTGGATTTTCACTCTGAGGTGTCTTCAGTCACACAGAGCTGACAGGACACACTCGTGCACAGAGATATGAGAGGCATAAATTCTTCCCTGCTTGCCTATGCAAATCACCCCAAACCCTCTCATGTCCCTGAAAGCTGCATTGTTTCACAGCTTTGCTCAGGAATGCTGTGTAATTCCAGTGGTTTGTGCCACTGCTTGCCTTTAATAAAAGTAATAAGAATATTGTGCTTTTCACCTGTTGATCTCCAAGTGGAGCATGAAGTATGGGGGAATATAAACTTCTCTGAGGGAGGAGCACCCAGGGTGAGGGAACCTTGTGTAGCTCCAGGGTGAGGGAATCTCTTGTAGCTCCAGGATGAGGGAATCTCTTGTAGTTCCAGGATGAAGGAATGTTGTGTAGTTCCAGGATGAAGGAACCTTGTGTAGCTCCAGGATGAGAGAATTTCTTGTAGCTCCAGGGTGAGAAACTTGTGTAGTTCCAGGATGAGGGAATCTTGTGTTGCTCCAGGGTGAGGGAATCTCTTGTAGCCCCAGGATGAGGGAACCTTGGGTAGTTCCAGGATGAAGGAACCTTGTGTAGTTCCAGGATGAGGGAATCTTGTGTAGCTCCAGGGTGAGGGAATCTCTTATAGTTCCAGGGTGAGGGAATTTCTTGTAGCTCCAGGGTGAGAACCTTGTGTAGCTCTGGGGTGAGAATCTCATGTAGCTCCAGGACGAGGGAATCTCTTTAGTTCCAGGGTGAGAATCCTGTGTAGTTCCAGGGTGAGGGAACCTTGTGTAGCTCCAGGGTGAGGGAATCTCTTGTAGTTCCAGGATGAGGGAATTTCTTGTAGCTCCAGGGTGAGGGAACCTTGTGTAGCTCCAGAATGAAGGAACATTGCACAGCTTCAGGTTGAGGGAACCTCTTGTAGTTCCAGGATAAAGGAACCTCCTGTAACTCCAGGGGGAGGGAACCTCGTGTAGCTCCATGGGCAGGAGCTGTCCTACCTGGGGAGATGCCCTCCCCTGACTCTGCAGCCAAGAGCTATTTCTTATTAAAGAAAAAGAATAAATATTAATAAATATATGTAGAACACCAATTTAGCTGGAGTCAGTGACTCTGAGCCTTGCCTGGGAACTCCCACATTCCTGCTTCCTCCCTCCAGGGACATCCCTTCCCGTGACAGTCACCTGAGGGCTCACCTCCAGCAACGAGCTGCTGGGAAGGCAACACTCTGTGAAACATGTGAATAATATTTTGGGGGAAAAGAGATCCTTGCAGGGAAAGAAGGGGAGGATCCTTTGGGCATCACTTCCCTCTCCTCGGACGTGCCCCACCACCATCCCTGCCATGGTTCAGTGGGATCCAGCCCCCATTCCTGCTCCTTGCAGGCACCTTGTTTGACATCCAGATGTTTGCCATCAGTACCTGTGCATCTTCCTGGCTCTCTGCCTTCCCTGGGGGAAAAATCTTAAGGCTTAATGGAAGCTTTGCAGCCCAGGGGTAAATGGGTTTAATTGGGACACTTATTTAGCAGCAATAATGTGGTTGGCTGGGTTATGTTCAGCATTCCTTTTCCTAACAATGCCAGCAAATTTTGGTGACCATTTGCAGCTCAGTAATGTTAACATGTTATATTTCAACTCAGTGTGAGAAATGTGTGTTAAATGCTGAGTCCCTGCTTCATTCATTTATTCCATGAAAAATCCCTGCACCTGCTGAGAGCTTCCTGAGTGTTTCAAAGTGTTCCTGTACAGTGCCAGAAAGCCAGGAGTGGCTGCAGAGACTTTCCTGGTCTCCTCAGGGCTCTGGGGGTGTCACCTGCAATGTCAGTGCGTGGCCTGGCAGTTTAAAAACCGTGGAATAGGGAATTTCAAATCCAACCTGTGGTGCAACACTCCACAAACCCCCTCCATCCCATCAGGGAATGGCACATCCCAGTGTGTGTCTGCAAACAGAGAGATCAGGTGCTTGTGCAAGCAAAAATGCAACTTTTAAAACCCATCGTGGGGCATATGAGTGACCCTTGGGGGGGGGGGGAATTCTCTCCAGGGCAGCATTCCCTGAGGCTGTCAGCGAAATACTTGATGCCTCGGTGCCCATCACACCTCTTTCTGGCTGAATGGGGGGAAAAAAGCTTATTTGAGCCAAAAATATTTCTATATTTCTCACAGCAGCTCTCTGGACCGTGTGAGGAGTTGTAGAAGGGACAGCATTCGACTTCAATGGCTTCAGAAAATAAGTGTGGCTTAAACGAGCTGATGGTTTCTGCAGTGTTTCTTATATCCCCAAATAACTTTCACACCGTTGTCTGGCTGTCCTGAGAGGTTTCTCACGTGATCTGTGGTGCTGTTATATCCCAATACAGGAGCAAAATGCTCAGGAAAGTTAAAATTAAATAAGAACCGGTAATGTAACAGAGCTCGGTCAAAATAGTGGGAAAGCTGGTGACAGGCCTCTAATAACCAAACTGAGATAGTAACAGAACGTGCCTGTTTTATTTTCACAAGGAAATAGGGTATTTTTTGAGAAGTTTGCTGGCTGGAGGCCTGGCTGGAAGGATCCATAATTGTGGGTTAACTGGCTGGTAAACAGCCCCTTGTGCAGCTCGGCTGTAATTGAGGGTGGTGGGGTCAGGCTGTTTAATTGCCGTCTGCTGGCTGGGAATAGAAAACCTCTCAGTGCCTCTGCAGCTCATTAGGCAAACAAATTCCCAGCACCGAGCTGGGGGAGTGCCGGGGAGGGTTGGGGATGTGCAGGGCCAGGGGAGCAGCATCAGCCCCTCTCTGCTCCCCCCGGGAGAAGGGATGGAATTAAACACCCAAAGGAAACACTGGGAGAGCCAGTTGTGCTCCTGCTGAAAGATGGAGCTGGAATTACAAAATCCCAGATTATATCATCTGTCCTCACTAGTTCTCTGGGTTTGGAGCCCACTCTGCATCTTAATATGTGGGCAGAGGGAACCAGCAGCAAAGGAAAAGAGAAGTTCCTGCCTGGAGCAAAAGATGGATCCACCAGCACCCAGAGAACATGATCAGACCAGGGACACCCACAATGCCAGAATGTCCCAAAACCTGCCCAGACCAGGGACACCCACAATGCCAGTGTGTCCCAAATCCTGCCTGGACCATGGACACCCACAATGCCAGAATGCCCCAAAACCTGACCTCACTGCCTGCAAGTAGCCCAGGGACAGGAGAGCAGCTCAGGCCCTCGCTGGGACACAGGACCTGCACTGCTCAGGGAGGAGACAAGAGCTTTTTTTTGTCACAGAATCCTGGAATGTGCTGCGCTAGAAGGGACCCCCAAGGATCATGGAGTCCAACCCTCGCCCTGCACAGGCCAGCCCCAAGAGTCACCCGCTGTGCCCCAGAGGATCAGCCAACCCTCCTGCAAGCTCTGGCAGCCTTGGGCTGTGCCCACTGCCCTGGGGAGCCTGGGCAGTGCCCAACCAGCCTCTGGGGTAAGAACCTTGCCTGAGATCCAACCTGAGCCTGCCCTGACACAGCTCCAGCCGTTCCCTGGCTGCTGTCCCTGCTCCCCAGAGCAGAGCTCAGTCCCTGCCCCTCCTCTGCCCCGCCCAGGCAGGGTCACACTTCCAGCACAGCAACTGAACTCTCAGCAGCAATTTGCTCCAGTCCTTAGTCTGGAAACAGAATATCCTGAGCTGGAAGGGACCCACAAGGATCATCAAGTCCAACCCTTAAGGAATGGCCCAGACTGGGATTGCAAATGCAACCTTGCCATTATTGGCACCGGGAGCTAATCCCAAATCCTCAGTGTCCAGGATGCTCTGCTTTCCTGTGCCCTGTGGGCACACTGCTCATCCAAGCTGAGAAATCCCTGAACACCCCAGCAAGGAACAAACAACACCTGGAAATGGATGGAATTTTGCAACAGCCTCGAACTGTGATCTTCCCCTTGACACAAAAATCTCATCCACGCTCAGCAAGCCCATCCCTGCCTTGGGCTGTTGAGATGAGATGAGATCAGTGTCTGTCCCCAAAGGAGGGGAGATGGAGCCAGTTGGGAATGCTTGGGGGGGCTGGATCCATCCCGCATCTCTCCTCCATCCCTTTGTTCACCTGAGCATCTTCTGGGGCTGCTGGTGCTCCTCAGGGCAAGCAGCATGTCAGAGAATCCCAGAATCCTGAATGGTTTGGGATGGGAGGGACCTTAGAGCCCATCCCATTGCACCCCCTCCCACGGGCAGGGACAACCCTCCACCAGCCGGGTTGCTCCAAGCCCCATCCTACAATTCCATCCCAACCTACAATTTCCACGGTGTTTTATGAGTTTCTGAAATATGGATGGAATTGGGCTGTGGAAGTCCCATAAAAGTTCATCTTTTCCTACTGAGAGTCCAAGCAGGAATTTAAAGAGCAAACAGAGCCATCAGCCTGCTTGTGATGCTGGATTTTATAATTTGATTGCAGCGAGGGCTCTTGGAGGCTCTCATCCTGTCATTTGGAAAAGGCAGTGCAGTTTATTCCCAACCTGTAAATTAAAATCAAACAAACATAAAAGGGCAGCAGGATGTGCCTGTACTTCCTCCTTCTGCCTGCCAGGCTGATTTAATAACTTCTTCATCACCTTTTATCATTTCCAGAAGCCAGGGCTTTACTGCACTTCTCCACATAATTTAGGGGCTCTCCTGAATTTCCCAGTGTTCCTTCAGAGCCCCTTTAAGCCTGGTTCTCTGATGATGTGTAGGAAAACAAAAATTGAGAAAGAATGTGGGATAATGAATTCCTGGAGCCTCCAGGGGGCACAGAAGGGCAGCACGGCCCCACCAGCACCTCCCAGTGCCAGAACCCCCGTGTGCTCCCCACTCCCAGTGCTCCCAGTGCCTTCCAGCCACACTCCAGCATGCTCTGGCTGCTCAGGTAGTTGTGATGCAAAGCAATAACAAGCCTGGCTGGTTTTTAGAGCTCCATTGTGGCTCTGGGGCAGCTCAGAGTGGCCAAATCTGCTCTTTGGAGGAGACACTCGGTGTTTGTTGTGAGCTCACGCTCGTCCTGGTGATGGGAGATGTGAGATCACAGACTGGGGCTGCTTTTTGAGATTCCTTCCACCCCCCTGAGCTGAGAATTCCTGCTCAGAGATGCTTTCCAGCAACTGGGAAAACATTTGCAGTCTAAGATATGACAAACACTGATGAGACAATCCAAAATTTAGCACCTCTCAACCCCCTCAGCTTAATTTTCCTGCACAATGTGTTGCTCTTCAGAAAGTGCTGTTTGCCACATTCATTTGAATAAACCAGCCACTTGAGGAAGAAGCTGTTTCCTTGTTTAACATCCCACCCTGAAACTGCAAAATTGCTTCGTAGATCAAACTCCTAAACTTGAACAAACCAACCAGCAGAGAAAGAAAATTTTCCAGCTGAGGAGTAGTGGCTGTTTGGTTTTTTTCCCCTCCCTCGGTGGGTTGGTGTCTGGGCATGATTTTAGGTCATTTCTTGCTGTTTAGTGGCCCAAATGTTCAGGTGGGTGTGACACCTGTGAGGAGGCAGAGCAGGAGGAGAGTCAGGAGTGTGGTGTTGCTCGTGTGACACTGTGTGGTAAAGGCTCAGCACAGCTGCCTCCAGGAAAAGGGCTCCTGTGGCACCAGCAGCACGTGGAGAAGCAGCAGGACCATTTCCAAAGGCACTTAGGAGGGCTAGGAGGTCTCTAGGAAGATGTTCCTTCAATCTGCATGAGAAAAAAATGTGCAGAGAGCAAATGCAACCTCAGGGTTTAATGGGGTGGGGAAGGACTGGGTGTTCCTGCCCCAAATTGTTCCCTTTTGGGTGGATTTGGCCAGAATACTGTCAAGGGCTCTGCAGGAGGGGCTGGGGACTAATGGGGCATCTTCAAGGCACACCTGAAGTGCAAATGTTGCCACGTTGGATGTTCTTACAGGGGGGAAAAGTAAATTTTTTTGTATGTTTTTAACTTGGGCAAGTGTCAGATAAATGGCTTAGAGATGGTATTTTAAATGTCAGTATTCAGTAGAATAAGAGAGACAAGCCCAATGATCCCAAGGTTTTCTCCTCTGCTCCTGGTTCTCCCACAAAACCCCATGGAAGAGGAAGCAGGAGGAGAACAAGTCTGGGTGCAGTGTTAGCAGGGACTGTGGTGTCCCAAAAGTAGCCTGGATTTTGGGAATGAGGAGCATGAAGGTCCATCCTTTGCCTCCCTGGTAAAGGCTTTCCAAAGAAGAAGGTGCTGCAAACCAAGGAATGCCCTGGAGTTGGATATTCTGCAGCCCTGGGGTAAAACACCCAACTTCAAGTTTAGCAATTTTCACAGTAAATGTTTTGGTTTGGTTTGTTTTGGTTTTTGGGGGGGGGAGGTGTGGTTTGTTTGTTTTGTATTTTATGTTTTTGCTTTGTTTGTTTGGTTTGGGTTTTGGAGGTTTTTGTTTGCTTGGAGTTTTTTTTTTTTTGTGGAGGGTGTGTGGTTTTTTACTTGAAAAGGAATTGATTTTACCTGATTGAATAGTCTAAAAGGTGGGAGGTCCCAAAAGCAGGAGCTGAATCAGCCCATCCCAGAGGGGAAGGTCCCTGTCCAGTTCTCCACCGACTGCCCAAGGAACAGGGATGACTCTGACTGTGGGATAGTTGAGGTCAAGCAAATGACCCCAAACAGAAAACATTGTCTGCTCCCTCCAAACTGGGACGGGATGTCCAAATGGCATCAACCAAGGAAAAAATTCCCAGATATTAATGAACACCAGACTGGCCACATGGATGAACAGCTCTTTTGTTCCTTGGGCAGAGGAGGAAATAAAATCACCGTGATCTTCCTCAGACAGAACCCAAACTTCACCGGGGGGGATGGGGGCCTTTACACTGCTCAGTTCTTGGGAAACAACTGGAAAAATCAGAGTCACTGAGTTTTTCTGGGCTTTATTTTGTCCTGGTTTGGATCCTGGTTGTGCAGTTCCCTGTTTAGAGCAGAACTGGGAGGGGGAGTGTCTGTATTTCCTACCTGTGCTGAGCTCCAGAGCCGCAAATTCCCTTTCCTTGTCCCTGTCACAGGTTGGATTGGGCTCCTAAAGAACCCATTCTGGTTGATCATCCAATCTGGGTGATGTTTGTGCTGCTTAAAATGCAGTTTATTTAGTCTAAATACCTTCTACTCATTTCCTCATTCTTTTCTTGGTAGGAAGCTGTTCACCTAAAATGAGATTTTTGCTCTTAGGGGTTTGCCACTTCTGCCTGTTTCCTACCTCAGGCTTTCAGCCCTTGTTCAGGTACAATAATTGGTGTGAAGAGGAAAACAGCTCTAAGGAAGAGCAGGGCAAAATTTCAGAATGGGACTCCATTTTTTCCTACCAGCAAAGTTAAATCAGGACTAAATTTGGTTCAGTATATTCTGCCTGGGAGACTCCCTGGGTTTTGTTGTGTTTTGGTTGTTTTTTTTTTTTTTTTTGATGACTGTGTTTTAGCAAATCCCAAGTGCTCAGGATGGAAAACACCTTCAGAATCACTTTTTAAAGATTTTACTGATTGATTCCTCATTCATTCCTCCTTAAATCTCCACATCCATAGGGGTGTTTTGCTGATACATCACAACGTGCACAGAGAGACTCACTCCATCAGATCCTGTCCATCAGAGAATCATAAAATCACAGAATATGCTGAGCTGGAAGGGACCCACAGGGGTCACTGAGTCCAACTCCTGTCCCTGCACAGGACACCCCAAGAGGGTTTTTTTAAGTGCAGTTAATTGACTGCATTTGTAATCAAAGGAGTGCAATGGACCAAAATCTTAAATTTATCCTCTCCCAAGCAATCTCTTGCTCCTCACCCATTTTTCAAACACACACATGTTGCTGATTCCGAGATGAAAATATTTGTTGTTCAGTTAGTGATTATTTTCAGGAGTCTTTGCCTTTCATCTGTGTAGGTGGTCCAGGAATTTCAGACAGGCAGGAACTTCCCAGACCTCCTTCCCCGGGTGTGCCCCGGAAAATAAAGAGCTTTGTGTTGGATTCAGCACCATCTTCCACTCTCTGGCCCAATCCGTGCTCCACGTGTGCTCTTGAAGGACAGGGCTTAGTTTTCCTGGAGCCAGTGATGCAAGAGGAGCTCTTCCTTCCTCAAATTCCCACAGGAAGAGCTGCCAAGCCAGAGGGTTCTGGGCAGGTCCTTCAAGCACCAATGAACAGAGTGGTGGAGAATCAAACTCAGGTGAATCCCACAGCACAGATATCTTATGGAAGATGTCAAATGAGTGCAATGAACACCATCATTTGTGGGATTGCTTTGGGCTCTGCCCCCTCAGACACCTCCTGTCCAGTGCCTGCTTTGTGCAGGAGTGAACTCCATGTCCCACTCTCAGTGGGGTGGGTTTGCCCAGCTGGGCCCCGTTAGCAGAGCTCTGCAGACCCCAGTCTCAGGGAGTCTCTCACTTGTGTCCCATCTGTCTCCTCCCACCACAGGTTTGTCTTCTTAGCTGTGAAATTTGTTGTTGTGAGAACTGTCCTACCTGGAGTCTCTGCTGCTTTGGTAACACGAGTGTTAATTAATGCCACAAACACTGTCATTAATGTTTTGGTGGCTGTTCCAGTCAGTCCCCAGCAATAACCAGAGCAACTGTGCTCCCTTTTTTCTCCCATCCCTTCATTTCCATCCCTGAGGGCCGGGCAGCATTTCCTCAGAGGGGAATTTCAATGGACCTCAAGTCACAGAATTATGGAATATTCTGAGCTGGAAGGGACCCACAAGGATCATCCCGTCCTGGCCCTGCACAGGACACCCCAAGGATCCCCCCTGTGCCTGGGAGCTCTCTGGGACACCCTGAGTGTCTCCTGGCACAGACCACTGCTTAAGATTTTACTGATTGATTCCTCATTCATTCCTCCTTAAATCTCCACATCCATAGGGGTGTTCTGCTGATACATCACAATGTGCACAGAGAGACTCAACTCCATCAGATCCCGTCCATCAGAGAATCATAAAATCACAGAATATGCTGAGCTGGAAGGGACCCACAGGGGTCATCCCGTCCAACCCTGGCCCTGCATGGGACACCCCAAGGATCCCACCCTGTGCCCAAACTTGTCAGGTTTGAATACAGAAAAAAATGGAGTTCAGGGTGATACTGGAAATATTCTGTCTTCCCACTTCCCTGCTCTGCACAGAGTTTTGTGGGCAGAGCTGGTGTGGGCACTACATTGTGCTGGTGCCTGTTGGCAGGTACAAACCATCAGCTCCACACAGGATCCCAGAATCTGCTCTGGCAGCCTTGGGGCTGTGCCCACTGCCCTGGGGAGCCTGGGCAGTGCCCAACCAGCCTGTGGGGAAGAACCTTTGCCTGAGATCCAACCTGAGCCTGCCCTGACACAGCTCCAGCCGTTCCCTGGGGTCAGTGCTCACCCAGAGCAGAGCTCAGGGCCTGTTCCTTCCTCCTTTCCCTGGGATCCTCCCAATGCACCAGCTCTGTTCCAGAGGCCTTGGAGGTGTGTTTTGGGCTGGCAGAGCACAGATGGCCTCCCTGGTGCCACTCTCCCAAGGCCTGGTGGGTGTTGCTGCTGCCCATACTGCTCCCCTTTGGCGAGGACAGAGCAGCCCTTTGTCCTTCTCTAATAGCACTTCTTGAGGGATGGCAGGAAAAAGCCCACCCTGGCCCTCCAGGGCTGAATTTTCCAAACCCAAGATGCAGTTTGCCCCTCCTGGTGTGCCTGGAGGTGTTCCCAGGTGAGCTCAGGGCAGATCTCACGTGTGTGCACAGTGGAATAATCACCAAAATCACAGCCAAGATCCCCTCCTGGCTGTTTTGGTCTGGTGATTTTACCCCTTTCTCATCTTTAAGGTGGATTGTGCAGGTTTTGGTGCTCCCTGACCACCCTGCCTCCTGTGAGGTGGCTGAACAAGGTCCTCTGGTGCATCCTTTGATATTCCCTGTTTATCTTATGGAAATGAGCCCCTCCTGAAACCCCCCTGATCCCTTCTCCTGCCATGTTTCCCAGCTGTCTTTCTGGATTATTTATTTATTTCCATTGCCCCCAAGGCTCTTCAAAGGCTTCTTTGGACTCTGAAATCCCTGCCTGTGTCTCTGAGAGGGGAAAGCCAGGAGTCCATATCTGATTTACTGGGAATTTTGACTCCTGGTGTGTTTTCTCACTGTGTGTAACACAAGCTGGAGTGCTCTGTGGTTTTTTTTTCTTTTCCTTTTTCCTCTGTTTGTGTTATGCTTGATTGGATATTCAGCCCTCAGTTGGTTCTCTTTGGCTGCTCCTTCTGAATAATCGATTTTTTTCAAGGAGTCTGTGACTCTGCATTTTCCAGGTAAATATGTTGCTTTCCTCAATTGAACTGAAACGTGAAAAATAAATAAAGGAGATCTCTGTTTGCTCAGTGGTGACAGTGGAAAGGCCTGGTAGTCACATGAATAGTTCAGCTGGTCTTCTTCAAAATATTTACTCATAAAGAGAAGTTTTGTGCCTTTGAATGCGCAGTTTTTAGCTGAAATAAATTTTTATTTAAAGAGTTAAAGCCATAAGAAATTAAAATAGATGCAGCTAGAGAATGGTGGCTTCTAGATATCAGAAATATCTCAATAGAAAACAATATTTTTCGAGTTTTCAAGGATTCATAAATTGTTCCTACTAATGGGGAGTGTATTGTCCCTACTAAAAGTCAAATTAACCCTGTTTTGGATGCAGATTCCCACTTGTGCCTGATGGCATCACCTCATCCACCTCCCTGGGACTGACTCTGATGTTCCACCACAGCTTCTGTTTGGTTTCCATAGGTGTGTTCTCCAGAGAAATGGTTTTTTTCCACCTTCCAAGATACCAAGTTTGTGATTAACAATGAGCAGGACACAGTAAAACCCACTGTAGTCCATGCAGGAACTGGGAAATGCAGGTGCTGCCATCAGGAAGGGAAGACTCATGTTTCCTCAGAGGATGGGCATTGTCATTGAAACAATCCCAACCTTTTTTTTTTCTTTTTTTTTTTTTTTTTTTTTTTTTTTTTAATTTTTATTGTTATTTTTTTGGTTTCATTGGTGTTAGAATTGGTAATTTTCAATGCCTTGAGTTTCTGTCAGCTGGCTTTGTAGTGTCATAAAGGGAAGGCAAACAAAGTTAAGCAGGATAACAGGACACCTGTTTGGATCTGTGTGCTGGGATGGAGACTTCCAGGCTGGAGAAGTGGCTGGCTGGGGAGGCAGAAGGTTGTGCTGAAGGTTTGAGATGGGCTTGGAAGCGGTGAAGCAGAAAGGCAGCTGCCATTCCTCTCGTGGTTTGATGGGAAGGGGTTTTACTCAGCCTGGAGCTTGGGAGCAAACCTTCCTCCTGCCTTCCCTGCCTTGGTTTCCTGCTCTCAGGAAGGGGAAGTTGGTGAGCAGGACACGAGGTGGATGAGATAAGGGCAGTGCTGGTGGGGAACAGGGCACTGTCAGTGCTGGGCTCGGCCTGGGGAACACTCTGCAGTTCAACAAAGCAAGAGCAGGTCCTGAACCCGGGGAGGAACCACCCCTGGCCAGGCTGGGGGGACCTACTGGAGAGCAGCTCTGAGGAGAAGGACCTCGGGGTGCTGGTGGACAACAACATGGGGGGACTCCTGGGGCTGGGCCTGTGCAGGGCTGAGGGTTGGACTGGATGATCCTTGGGGGTCCCTCCCAGCTCAGCACAGTCTGGGATTGTGGGATCCTGGGAAGCTGTCCCTGCCCAGCAGTGAGCCCTGGGGGGCAGGAGGGCAATGGGATGCTGGGGGGCATCAGGAAGAGCATTGGCAGCAGGTTGGGGGGGATTCTGCCCCTCTGCCCAGCCCTGGGGAGGCACATCTGCAGGGCTGGGCCCAGCTCGGGCTCCTCAGCACAGCAGGGCCAGGGAGCTCCTGGAAGATGACTTTCCTATGGAGATGCCCAAGGGCTGGAGCATCTGTGGGAGCAGCAAAGGCTGAGGGAGCTGGGACTGTTCAGCCTCCAGAGCAGAGCCTGAGAGGGGCCCTCCCCAGGGTGTGTCAGGGGCTGCAGGGAGGGGGGCAGAGGAGGGCCCAGGCTCTGCTGGGGGGGCCCAGCAATGGCCCAGCAGGAACGGGCAGGAACTGATGCCCAGGAAGCTCCACCTGGACAGGAGGAAGAACTTCTTTGCTGTGACTGGAACAGAGAGCAGAGAGGGTGTGGACTGTCCCTCCTGGGGGATATTCCAGACCCCTCTGGACACAATCCTGTGCCAGGTGCTCTGGGATGGCCCTGCTGGAGCAGGAGGTGGGACCAGATGGGACACTGTGGTCCCTTCCAGCCTGACCATCCTGGGATTCTGTGGGTCTGGGATCTTCTCTCTACAACAAGTGCATGAGCCCTCTTTTTGTGGTCAATGGTTCGTTCATTGTGGTCCAGGCACAACAGAATTTTGGTGTAAGATTGGGATGCTCTGACAGGGAAATTGCTTTGCCAGAGATTTTTCCAGAGGATTATACATCTTGAAATTAGGCTCTGAGTTCCAGCTGTCCTGCAGCATCTTTAAAACCTGGAAGCAATCAGGTCTTTTAAGGTGAAAATCCTTTGAAATGTCCATTTTTCCCCCATTTTTCTGGGCTGGTCTCATGATTCCTCTTTGTCCAGGAGAAAACTGGTGAGATAATAGGGGTGTTTTCCATGTAGGACAAGCTGATGTGGGTGTTCCCTGTTCCCTTGCTCCTTCTGTGCACAGTTTTCAATCAATGTTCAACCCAAAGCCATGTTTTCCTTCCAGTCACATCTCAGTCAGGCTGGTCCAGGTGTTCTCTGACTATATTGGGGGGAAAAAATAACAGTTAAAAATTATTGCAATTCAGCAATCCAAAAGAAGCACTTCCTACCCTTTAAAGGAAAAAAAAATCCCAAACAAACATAAAAGACTCCTCCTAAACCCAAACTCACCCTGCCTGTTCCATCTGGGAATCCAAACCTCTGCACCTCAACTAGGAGCAGAGAACAGCAGTGGTAGGAAGGGGAAAGGCAAGGAAAGGCTCCCCAGCTGATTTCAGAGCCTTCTCATTTAAATGCTTAATAGGAAGAAAAAAAACCAAATAGAAAATTCAAAGGGCATTAAAGAAAGTCTTGGGTGAATTTCAAATGGATGGCCTTTCCCCTTCAATTTTGTAGGAAAAGCTTTTGTTTGAAACTCATTTTTCATCACAGCCCAAGCTGGATTTTCCAACCAACATCCAAACAGGGCTGAAGGTACCAACCCCAGCACCTACTCACTGAAAAGGGCCCAGCAGAGCTTCCCAGACCCTTATTCCAGGGGTGTAGGAGCAGAAGAGGTTTTTTGTTTGGTTTTTTTCCCTCCTTCTCTTGCACCAGCAGCCAACAGGCATCTGTGTTTCATCCAGAATATGTCTGTTTGTTTGGAGAATTTGGTATGGCTTAAGATCCAAGTTTTCTTTGGATCTGGCCTTTAGGCTTTGGTTTGATTTTTTCCAGTGACACTCCTGAAATGCAGCTTCCTTCCCTTTTTTTCCATCCCTGCTGACCTGCTAAGTTAAAATAAACGTTATGTTTTGATGTATTTCTTTATTTATTTTAGTTACCGCAGAGGCAAGAATGTGGAGTGAGAAACTTTGATTAAATTTCAAGTGTAGTCAGATTAACTAGGACAGGTGCCAGGAGGCTTTGGTGCCCTTGTTCCTTGGGATGTTTGACTTGTGTTTTTAGGGTAGTTTTTCACATTTTTGGTGCCCTCAGCACAGTGAGTTTCTCATGGACGTGTCTCCATCCAGGCACCTTCAACAGGACCATGGTGGGGGGTGAAATGAGCCTTTGGCACCACAGTGAAGCTTCTCAAACCAACAGACCAAGGCAGGGGTGGGCTTGCTGAGCGTGGAGGGGATTTTTGTGCTGAGGGGAAGGATCACAGTTCGAGGCTGTTGCAAAAATTCCACCCATTTCCAGGCTGTGGTGGGTTGAGCCTGGCCAGATGCCAGGTACCCACTAAAGCCACTCTCTCACTCTCCCTCTGCAACTGGGCAGAGGAGAGAGAAAAAACCAGCCAAGGATTCATGAGTTAAGAGCTGGGAGAGGTCAGTGACTGATCACCTTCACGGGCAGAACAGACTCCAAGAGGGGATGGTACTTAAATGTATTACTAACAGGATAAGAGCCAAAGAGTGAGAAACAAAACAGTCTTAAAAACACCTCCCCCCCACCTCTCCTTCCACGTTCTCCCTCCTCCCCCCCAGCGGTGCAGGGGACAGGAATGGGGGTCACGGGCAGTTGTTTCTGCTGCTGCTCAGGGGGAGGAGTTGGAGTCCTTCCCCTGCTCCTATGGGATCCCTCCACAGGAGACAGTCCTGGATGGACCTCTGATGTGAGTCCATCCCACGGGAGACAGTCCCTGATGGACCTTTCCAGGGTGAGTCCATCCCATGGGAGACAGTCCCTGATGGACCTTTCCAGGGTGAGTCCATCCCATGGGAGACAGTCCTGGATGGAACCTCCAGGGTGGGTTCATCCCATGGGAGACAGTCCCTGATGGACCTCTGGTGTGAGTCCATCCCTTGGGCAGCAGCTCTTCCCACCCTGCTGTCCTGTGGGTCACTCCTCCATAGGTCAGTCCTTCAGGAATGAGCTGGAACAGTGTGGGTCCCCCACAGGGGCCCAAATCCTACTGGGAAACCCCTCCTCCAGCCTGGGCTTCCCTCTCATGGGCTGCAGGTCTCTGCCAGGAGCCCTGCTCCATCCTGGGCCTCCCATGGGGTCACAGCCTCCTTCATGCACCCACCTACTCCATCCTGGGCCTCCCATGGAATTGCAGCTCTTTGAATCCTGCTTGGACTCCAGTAGGAAAAGATGAACTTTTATGGGACTTCCACAGCCCAATTCCATCCATATTTCAGAAACTCATAAAACACCGTGGAAATTGTAGGTTGGGATGGAAATTGTAGGATGGGGCTTGGAGCAACCCGGGCTGGTGGAGGTGTGTCCCTGCCCGTGGGAGGGGGTGCAATGGTGATGGGCTCTAAGGTCCCTCCCATCCCAAACCATTCCAGGATTCTGGGATTCTCTGACATGCTGCTTGCCCTGAGGAGAACCACAGCAGCCCCAGAAGATGCTCAGGTGAACAAAGGGCTGGAGGAGAGATGGCAGGATGGATCCCAGCCCCCCCCAGCATTCCAACTGGCTCCATCTCCCCTCCTTGGGGACCAGACACTGATCTCATCTCATCTCAACAGCCCAAGGCAGGGATGGGCTTGCTGAGCATGGATGAGATTTTTGTGTCAAGGGAAGGATCACAGTTCGAGGCTGTTGCAAAATTCCATCCATTTCCAGGTGTTGTTTGTTCCTTGCTGGGGTGTTCAGGGATTTCTCAGCTTGGATGAGCAGTGTGCCCACAGGGTACAGGAAAGCAGAGCAATCCTGGACACTGAGGATTTGGGATTAGCTCACGGTGCCATAATGGCAAGGTTGCATTTGCAATCCCAGTCTGGGCCATTCCTTAAGGGTTGGACTTGATGATCCTTGTGGGTCCCTTCCAGCTCAGGAATATTCTTGTTTCCAGACTAAGAACTGGAGCCAAATTGCTGCTGAGAGTTCAGTTGCTGTGCTGGAAGTGTGACCCTGCCTGGGCAGGGGCAGAGGAGGGGCAGGGACTGAGCTCTGCTCTGGGGGAGCAGGGACAGCACTCAGGGAACGGCTGGAGCTGTGTCAGGGCAGGCTCAGTTGGATCTCAGGGAAAGGTTCTTCCCCCAGAGGCTGGTTGGGCACTGCCCAGGCTCCCCAGGGCAGTGGGCACAGCCCCAAGGCTGCCAGAGCTCCAGGAGGGTTTGGCTGCTCCTCTGGGCACAGCGGGTGACTCTTGGGGGCTGGGCCTGTGCAGGGCTCAGGGTTGACTGGATGATCCTTGGGAGTCCCTTCCAGCTCAGCACATTCCAGGATTCTGTGACAAAAAAAGCTCCTGTCTCCTCCTGAGCAGTGCAGGTCCTGTGTCCCAGTGAGGGCCAGAGCTGCTCTCCTGTCCCTGGGGGCTACTTGCAGGCAGTGGGGTCAGGATTTGGGACACACTGGGATTGTGGGTGTCCCTGATCTGGGCAGGTTTTGGGACATTCTGGCATTGTGGGTGTCCCTGGTCTGATCATGTTCTCCAGGTGCTGGTGGATCCATCTTTTGCTCCAGGCAAGAACTTCTCCTTTTCCTTTGCTGCTGGTTCCCTCTGCCCACATATTAAGATGCAGAGTGGGCTCCAAGCTCAGAGAACTAGTGAGGACAGATAGCATAAACTGGTTTTGTTTTAAATGCTGAAATCTTTTTGAGTTTGGAGTCATCCTGTGGTCCTGGAGTGAGCAGAGGGCCTCTGGTACCTGTAGACTCATGGAATCATGAATGGGTTTGGATGGAAAGGACCTTAAAGCCATCCAGTTCCACCCCCTGCCATGGCAGGGACACCTTCCACTAACCCAGGTTGCTCCAAGCTCCATCCAGCCTGGCCTTGGACACTTCCAGGGATCCAGGGGCAGCCACAGCTTCTCTGGGCACCCTGTGCCAGGCCCTCCCCACCCTCACAGCCAACAATTCCATCCCAATATCCAACCCAAATCTACTCTCCTTCAGCCTAAAGCTGTATTATTTTAGCTGAAGCAGATTTTGAATCTTGGTGTGCCAGTGTGAGGGGTGGAAGGCACTTTTGGGAGCATGTCCTGTGAATAAGAACATTTCTGCCCTCATTTGGCCTCTTCAATCTATGGAGTAAAACAAAAACCAAAAAACGTTTTACATGTTAATGAATTCACAGAACAAAGACAAAGGGAACGAGCAACTGAGCTTGGTGAACAAATAACACAGAAATGATCCCATAATATAGGTTTAAAAGGGGATAATGTGGTTTATTCAGGTTAAGAATTACAGCAATTTTGCACGTGTGAAGAAGAGATTGAAAGAGTTAATTGACTTACTCAAAGCCTCAAAACTCAGAGGGGATTTTGGGGATATGGCCCCTGATTTTGTGCTTGGATAATCACCCAGGGGAAGGATCCAGCAACCTCTGCCTGCTTTTTACACCGCAAATTGAGCCGTGTCTAAAGGAGTTTATGCAGAAAAAAAGAGAAAATAATTCAGTGTACCTTCCCCCCGCCACTTTTGTTGAAGGACTTCCCTCTCTCCCTCTCTCCAGGAAGGTCCCTTTACAAACATCCAGGAGCAGCAGCAGTTCCAAACTGAGCCAGCTGCCCTTTTGATGCCACGGTGTTTCCAGCTGCACTTCATATTCTCCCTTTTCCCAGTGGATTTCCCCCAGGAAAAGGCTGCTCTGCCTGCAGGAGGGACCTGGGGGGTCAGAGAATTTCCCATCTCCATGAGCCTCCTCAGAGGTGACACCAAGTCTGATTTTAGGGCCAACAGAGCTGGGCAGGGAAGGCTTTAGGAGCTGGAGCAGAGTGGAGCTCAAGCATTTACTCATTTTCATGGATCAGCAGCTCTTCCAATGCAAGATTTTCCCAAAGTCTTTCCCTTCAAATCCAGGACATCAAATGCAGCCTCTTATCAACTCTTATCTCTGCAGAGGCAGAATTGGGGTAAACTCTGCTTCACCTGACCTTTCCCTGAGACCTGGGCTGACCCAGAGGCAGGAACAGGGATTGTTGTGATTCTTCTTTCCCAGTTTTAAACCTTTGTGTGTCACTGAGACTATGGAGACAAAAGCCTGGGGAATCAGCCTGGATTCTCTCCTCCCATCTATCTCTCCCAGCAGAGCCCAGGGCTCTTCCAGCAGGGCAGAGGGAGCCTGAAACCAGGAGATATCAATAATGTGTTTCCATTTGGGAATTGCTGAAACCTTTCCCTGCAGGAGCAGGTCCCCGACACTGGAATCCACTGGCAGTCCTGGGCTTCCTTCCCTTCACTACCTCATCAAA
This sequence comes from Chiroxiphia lanceolata, assembly GCF_009829145.1. Taxonomy (NCBI): domain Eukaryota; kingdom Metazoa; phylum Chordata; class Aves; order Passeriformes; family Pipridae; genus Chiroxiphia; species Chiroxiphia lanceolata. The sequence continues at coordinate 1,569,232 of NC_045660.1, read as the reverse complement.
ATATCTCAGGGTTCTACAGACTGCAAGAGAAAAAAACAGATTTAAGAGTGTCATAGAACACATGCAGGTCATAAATATTCATGCTGGATTATCCCTTGTTGGGGAAAAGAGAATCATAGAATGGTTTGGATTGGAAGGGACCTGAAAAATCACCACTTTCTAACCCTCAAAATAGGTTTTCATGGAGAATTTGGAGATAAAGTGGGGGTTGTCTGACAGCACTTAATTTGTTTTAAAGAGTCATAAAAAGGTGCTGTTTCTACATGTGATTATTTCTGTTGATCATCTTTCTGATAGGAATTATTTTAATTAGCAAAAAGATAATGCAGGGCCAAACAAGGTGAGGCTGGGTCTGAAATAGGTCCTGGCTGTGTTTTATTGAGTCTTTGAAGAGAGAAGCTGCTCCTCAGCTTCAGAGAGGAACATTCCATTATTCCTTCTGCAGGCAACTCATTGATTTCTCCAGGGTGAACCTTGTTCTGGCCATGAACAGTTTGAATCTCTCCCAAAACCACCAGTGTTTTACACAGACACTTGGATTATTTGTTAATTCCTCTCCTGAACATCCTTTTTCTTCCCCAGGTCTCCTCACAGAAGTTGTTGTTGGTTACAAACCAGCCTGATTTAGCTTTGAGAGAGGCTTGGCCAACCCCCCCCGCCCCGGGATGTGGGTTCCCTGGGAAGCACTGGATTAAAGATTGAATCAGAGTGATTGTGGTCACTGGGCTCCTGTTTTGGAGACCCTACAGAACATCAGGGTGAGATCGGATGCTCTACACGGGAATTGCTTTGCCAGAGATTTTTCCAGAGGATTATACACCTTGAAATCAGGCTCTGAGTTCCAGCTGTCCTGCAGCACCTCTAAAACCTGGAAGCAATCAGGTCTTTTAAGGTGAAAACCCTTTGAAATGTCCATTTTTTCCCCCATTTTTCCGGGCTGGCCTCATGATTCCTGCCTTGCTGAGTGACTCCTGTGCTGTTTGGGGATATTTACCCGTGGAACAGCTCTGCCCCTGAGCCTCAGGCAGAGCTCCAGGGCTGGGCAGCCTCCGTGGTGTTTGGGAGGCTCAGGTTTCTCGGTGCCCGTCTCACGCTCCCTGCGTGGCCCTGCACTGCCCCAGCCCTGGGAGCCCAGATGGCACCTCCTGTGGGGGGGCACAGCCTGGTGGAGACACATTCACCACCAAATCCACCTGGAAAATCACTTTCTCTCCTGTTCCTGTAGAAAGCAATACAATTTTACCCATTATAACCACTGCACTATTTATTGCTGCTATGCTCTTGCTTTATTCCTATATTATATATATAATATTTTTATATATTTTATATATATTTGTTTTTATATAATATATTATATATTGTATATATTATATAATATATATCATATATATTATGTATAATATATATAATATAACATATATTATATCTATATTCGTATACTTTATATAAAATATAATATATATTTACATTATATATTATGAATATTTATTATATATATTATATATTATATATTATAAATACTATGTTATATATACTATACAAATATAGTATATATATAATATATTAAATATATATTATATATTATATATTTTATATAGTTTTATATATATATTCTTGCTTTTATATTTTTATATTTTTATTTATATATATTTTATATATATTTTTACATATTTATTTATTATTTATTTACATATATATCTATATTTATTTATATATATTGCTCTTGCTTTTCTAGGAGTAAGAGCAGGGACACAGTTAATGGGGAGAGCTGGAGTGTGGGATATTTAGACGGAAATTAATTCATAGATATTTTTCTCACTGAGAATGTCTTTTGTTGCCTTTGAAGGGGCCCCATCCCCAGCTGGGCTGTGGAGCTCCAAGGGGAGATGTTGTCCTGGGAATGGGCCATTCCTGTTCCCCCTCAGCAGCACCTGAGGCTGTCCACAACGAGGGTGGAGAGGGTCATGGGACATCCCTGGCTGTTGACTTGTCCATTGGCCTCTCCCACACAAATTTGGTTTAATCCTGCTTTGAACCTGCTGGTGTCTCCTGGCCACAGAATCCAGAGGCTGGTTGGGCACTGCCCAGGCTCCCCAGGGCAGTGGGCACAGCCCCAAGGCTGCCAGAGCTGCAGGAGGGTTTGGCTGATCCTCTGGGGCACAGGGGGTGACTCTTGGGGCTGGGCCTGTGCAGGGCTGAGTGTTGGACTCCATGATTCTTGAGGGTTTCTTCCAGCTCAGCATATCCTGGGATTCTGGGATCCCACAACAGCTGCCTCTGGACACTCACTCCCCACCGTGCCAAGAAATATTCTAGTTTTTCTGTTTTAAACCAATAGTTGATTTTTTCTCTTTTAAACCAATCTCCTCCTGGTTTGCTGAGCTCTCTGATTCTCCTCTGATGAGATTTTGGGATAGCTCTGTCTTGGATCACCTGCTGTGCCTCCCTGGAGCAGCATCATGGCTCTGAGTGCCCAGAGATCACTTTCCCAGAAATCTGTCTAAGGCAGATGAACTGGGTGAATTTTGCTTTGTTTTCTTGAATTTCACCTTAAACCCTCCCACGCTGCACTTTGGATAATTATGTCCTATTTTGGATCTCATCCTAATTCCTTTATTGGATCTAAGTCTTAGCTTGGCACTAATCAGCCTTAGTCAACAGATCCAGGGGAGAAGGTGGTTGTGCAGGTGTGAGGAGGAAAAGAGCCCTGGCTGAGAGGCTGCAGCCCTTCACACTGATACCCACAGGTAAGGCAGGTTTTTCCTATGGAAAGAATAAACCCAGCAGCCACCTGAACCCTCTGGATTCTGCCCCAGCTGCCCCTTTTGCTGGGCACCCCGGGAGTGCTCAGCACCAACAGCGTCAGCTCCACGACTTGGAGAAGCAGCAGCTTTCCTGCTGTCCCGATTCCAGAGCCAAAATTATGATTCAGGGGAAGAGAGGCAGCACCATGAGGGAGGGTTGATGGTGCTTTGGGCCTTGATTAAAATAAACACAAACACGAGCACTGTTCAGCTGGGGAGCTGCTGGGATTGCTGGAGGGGTCTCCTGGAGGTCACCTGGTCCAAGCTCCTGCTCCAGCAGGGCCACCTGGAGCCAGTGACAAGGGCACGAGGCATGGAAAAGGGGGAGTCTCATCCTAAGAGGTGCCTTTAAAAGCAGTTTCACAGAATCACAGAGTATCCTGGGCTGGAAGGGATCCACAAGGAACATCCAGTCCAACCCCTGGCCCTGCACAGACACCCCCACAATCCCATCCTGTCCAAAGAATTCCAAGAATATAACTTGCAATGTAAACTAGACTGTAGTCTTTGACCCTAAAGGAGGTGGTGACAGGGGGAAACACAGACCTGAGGGGCTGTGTTATCCCTGTGAGTCTAAATTCTCCTCTCAAAATATCTTTTCTGGGCACCCAAGGATCCCCTGGAGAATATGAAGTGGCTCTTTCCTTCTGAGCAAATGTTAGAAATAAAAAGGCAGTGAGTCAATGCAGGGATTGACACAAGGGCATCTGGGGGAGTGTTTTCCATGCCAACTGTTGTGCTGACAGTGAGTGAGTCAAGACTCCCTAAAGTAGCAGAAACCATGGTAAAATCTGGAGATGAAAGGCCAGTGCAGCACAGGTTGGGCTCTGCTGGCCTGGTCAGCACTGCCTGGAGAGCTGCAGGTCCTTTGCTGGGCCAAAGAACTCCTGTTCGCTGTGGTGCGGTGTGAGAATAATTCTGTTTGAGTTTAAGTGACTTTTAGTGGAAATCAAAGTGTTTATTTTTAAATTCCAGAGCAGGTTTTGGACTTTGCTTCAGTTGGGATTTCAGTTTGGAGGAAAAGTCAAGAATTAAAAGATGCAATAGGCATGAGGACAGAATATTATTGAAGAGACTTTTGAGTAACATAAAGTGCCTTCTCTTGATGATTCGGGTGTTCAGGACAAACTGCCCAGGAGGTTTTGGGATCCACTGTCAGATGTATGGGTTCTAGAGAAGGGTTGGGATGGGAGAAAGTTCAGTGTCCAGGATGAATTGTGTCCATCAAATGTGAGGCAGAAGCACAGTTTGTGACTGGGAGCAGCTCCTGGAGAGCATGAACGGGGTGAATCCTTCAACCCCTCACTGTGGGAATGGGCCAAGGTCCCCCTGAGCCCCTACAAGAGGAGTCCCTGCCTTGGGCTGGGCTCTCTTTGCTGGGACTTGTTGGGAGCACAAGGACCTGGGAGAAGGGTGGGACAAAAACAGTGGTGTGCAAATCTCCAGGTGCTAAAGAGGCTGTTGGTGTTGGCTGTGCCTTTCTCTGGGAAGGGCCCAACTTCAGGAACAGGAATTAAATGATTTGATAACAAAATCTTCTGATACTTGGTGTTGATGTGGATGTCAGAGGCTGGATGTGGCTGGAGCTCAGTAAGACCATTCCCAATCCTGATGCTGAGGTATTTTTAATAAGGATTTTATTCCAGTGTTGTACTTTAATGAGGATTTTATTTCAGTGCTGTACTTTGTCTGTGGTTTTTGCTGTATCTTGTTTAATACAGAGTTTAGCAAAATAATACAAAATTTTTAATGGAGTTTCTCCTACTAGATGGACACCCAGAGAGTACTACTTCTTTTCTTTATAGAATCATGGAATGATTTGGTTTGGAAGACACCTAATGATCTTTATTATCTCATTCCACCCCCTACCGTGGGCAGGGACACATTCCACTGTCCCAGGTTGCTCCAACCTGGCCTTGAACACTTCCAGGGATGGCTCATCCACCTAAAAAACAGTGGCTTTCCATATTTTTCTTCATTTTAAGGCACTCCAACAGCAAGAGTTTTCCAAGAATTTTGGACCCTTGAATATAAAATTACTTTTTCTTCCCCAACCCATGATCCCTCCTGGCTCCCTGACCCACAGATTGGAAACTTTTCAAGCCAGGACAAATTCTACCAGCAGGTTAAAACCATCCAAAGGAGCCTCAAAAGACACTTAAAGTTTTAGAGAAGTCTTTGAGCTGCACACCACCTGAGCTGCTTTCTATTTTTCCCCTTTAAAAAAATTTCAGTTGCTTTTATGCCTGTTTTTCTGTTACCAAAAGATGTCTCTTTGTGTGATGTGTTTTTGCTTGGATTTTGCCAGCAATGTGTGAATTCTGCTCTACCTGCTTTGACTTTTAATCTGCCTTTGTCTGTGTTGATTCTCTTACATTTTATTTATAGCACCAAGTGCTTTATGTGAGCTCAGACGTCTCATGTCTGAGAGACAACGACTGTAGCACAAAGTTCTCTCCCATTTCCACCATCCTTAGTTTTCCTCTCCCATTTCCACCCATCCTTAGTTTTCCTCTCCCATTTCCACCCATCCTTAGTTTTCCTCTCCCATTTCCACCCATCCTTAGTTTTCCTCTCCCATTTCCACCCATCCTTAGTTTTCCTCTCCCATTTCCACCCATCCTTAGTTTTCCTCTCCCATTTCCACCCATCCTTAGTTTTTCTCTCCCATTTCCACCCATCCTCAGTTTTTCTCTCCCATTTCCACCCATCCTTAGTTTTTCTCTCCACGTTTTCCTGCTGTGCATGAGTTGGAACGAGCTGGATCTTCTCTGCTGAACTGTTAAATCTGCTTTAAAAATGTCACTTTATGGAAATGTCACGTTGACATTTGCCATATATTGGGACTTCCAATGCATTTGGATTTGCCAACTCCAGCTAAAGTAAGTTTGATTGAGATTTACTCCCAGCAGCTCCACGGACCAAGCAATGACATCCTGGCTTGTGGTTCCTCTGCTCTGCTTTGCTCCTCGTGCTCAGAGCTGCTGAGCACCTTCAATTCCTGGGAATGTGCTTTTCTGGCCTCTGGAGAGCAGGATGTGTGTCTTTGCTCCTGGGCAGGTTTTGTGGCTTGTTGGTTTGGGTGCCAGAAAGGCAGAATTTGGCTCGGAGAGTCTTTGTTCCACTGTTACAAAAACCTGGCCAAAAAAGAACAAAACTTTCCCCAAGTGCCTTTGGGATAAACGTGGGTTGGGTTTGCTGAGCTCCTGCACATCCAGAGCTGCTGGAACTTCTCCACACAGAGCTGCACTTGCACCTTCTCCTCTCCTGGATTGATGGTGGGACTTGATGCTCTTAAAGGTCTTTTCCACCCCAAATGATTGTCTGATTGTCTGATGGGCCCACTCCTTTCTGCAGTTGCCAGCTCTGCTGCCACCAAAATTCATCACACAAAAACACCCCATTTGGTAACAGAAGAACAGTCATAAAAAGCAACTAAGATCTTTTAAAGGTGGAAAAGTATCACACTGCTTAAAGAAGCTCAGGTGATGTGCAGCCCAGCAGACTTCCCCAAAATTTTAGGTGTCCATTTAGGCTCCTTTAGATGCTTTGAACCTGTTAGTAGAATTTTGTCCTGGCTTTAAAAGCTTCAGTTTTCAAATGGAGACACACCAGTGGATTTTTTTTTTTTTGTCCTACAAATGGTCTTATTAATACAAAAACACCCCATGCAAACCAAATAAAATTGTATGTGTTTGCTCCAAGATTCCTGAAGCATCAGGGACCTCTGAAGATGAAACAGGGCAGTCAAATAAAACACAGCATTTTGTGCTGAGCAGGAACAAAACTGGGGGGGAGTTAAACTGCCCTCTCCTCCTCCCTCCCAGCTTTGCTTCTCCTTCCTGACTGGGATGTTGGGAAGCAGATACAGAGTCCCAGAGCCATGGAATGTCCTGAGCTGGAAGGGACCCCCAGGGATCATCCAATCAAACTCCTGACCCTGCACTTTTAGGTTTTTGTTGTGGTGGTTTTTTTTGTTTTGGGGTTTTTTTTTATTTATTTTTAGGTACAAGTTACTCATTTAAATTTAAATTAAAAAAATAAAAAAGATAAAGAGAAAAAGAAAGAAAAGAAAGGCATTCTTCAGAGAAAAAAAAAAGTTGCATCAATAGCATAATGCATCAATACCATAAGACCAAAAGATTTGGTTTTTGGAACTCTAACAGGTCCATCCTCCCCTGGCTTCTCCCTCACCTCTCCCCTGCCTCCACCCCACCTCTTTGCAAAGTGGCCTGAACATCAGAGGGTTATTAATTTTCTACACAGGATTTTTCCATGCAGCACAGATTGGGGAGAATTTACCATCTTCTAATCTTTTGTTAAAGAAGAAACCAAGGGGGGGTAAAACCAAAGGCACATTGAAACCTCCAGGAGTTTTTATAGTGGTTTGTCTTTGCCCGTATTTTTGCTCATGGAGAGAAAACTCAATTCTGAAGGATGACTTTGGGGTTTTTTTGATGGAAAATGGGTGTGTTAGAACCAAAAAGCTAGAAAATTAGGATTGGGAAAAGTGGGTATCAGTTCCTCAAAATTCCCCAGGGGTCCCTTTGCCCTTAAATCTCGTGAGAGTTGCAATAAAAGGAACTTTGCAGTGAAATTCCTTGTTTTGTTGGTCCTGGGCAGGTTCATTCTCTTCTCCAAAGTGGCTTTCAACAAGTGCAAACACCGAATTGCCACGTGGCTGTAGATGGAGGGAGGTGGGGGAGTGGATGCATAAAACCCTTCTGCTGCAGCACTTCTGGTGCAATTGAACTTTTCCTGGGCCATCCTAAAATAGCTTTCATGCTCGTGTTGCATCAAAGAAGACGTGCAAGATCATTAAGAATTAACACAGGAAAAAAAAAATCAGCATTTTACTTAATTCAAGCCCTACCCAAGGCAGAAAACTGAGTCAGCAAAAGCAGGGAACGAGGTGGTGCCTTTGATTTTAAAATCTGAAATGGGATCTTTCAGCTGAAAATGCAGCACTCAGGTGATTGATGGAGAATCCCAGAATGGTTTGGGTTGGAAGGGAACTTAAAGCCCATCTCATTCCACCCCCTGCCATGGGCAGGGACACCTCCCACCAGCCCAGGTTGCTCCAACCTGGCCTTGGACACTTCCAGGGATCCAGGGGCAGCCACAGCTTCTCTGGGCAACCAGGGCCTCCCCACCCTCACAGCCAACAATTCCTTCCCAATATCCCATCTATCCCTGCCCTCTGGCAGTGGGAAGCCATTCCCTGTGTCCTGTCCCTCCCTCCCTTGTCCCCAGTCCCTCTCCAGCTCTCCTGGAGCCCCTTTAGGCCCTGCAAGGGGCTCTCAGCTCTCCCTGGAGCCTTCTCTTCTCCAGATGAACCCTCCCAGCTCTCCCAAGGGTTCCAGTCTCCCTTAGCAACTTCGTGGCCTCCTCAGGACTTGCCCCAACAGTTCCATGTCCTTCTTGTGTTTGGGACACCAGAGCTGTTCCCAGTTTTCCAGGTGTGTTCCCAGTAGTCCAGGTGGGATCTCACAGAGCAGAGCAGAGGTGGAGAATCCTCTCCCTTGACCTGCTGCCTGCACTGCTTTGGATGCCAAGTACAAATCACTTCCCTGGCTGAGAAGTTTCATCTTCCTGCCAAATTTTCAGATTTTCTAAGTCCTGGCTTTTAAAAAAATCTTTGCATTTTAGAAAAGCAGCGCCGAGAGACCGGGGGGATGTGCCTGTGATGTAACTTTATTGCATCATCCGGGTTAGATAATGGCAAATTCCCCATCAGTGCACTTTCATTACATTGCATTTAGCATGAAAGAAGAACAAATAAAATGCAATCAAGTGCTTTATTATCTATTTAAAAGGCAGAGCATTTCAGGCCTTGCACAGCACAGTCCTTCTTGGAACTGTGACTACAGCTTAGTCCTGTAGGAAAACGGGAAGGTGGTTGGATGAGGCAAATCTTGATGCTTATCTGGGAAATAGATGTTCTAATGAAGCTGGAAATATTTCTTTCCACCTGGGTGCTGGTTTCTTTGGTGTGACAAAGCAGCATAGCCCCAGAGCTTTTTGCTGGCTGGGTGGAAAGCCCCTTGTCTGGAGACTTGTGCCAAAATTACCCCAATGGATGAGGGCAACGGTGCTGCCAGCCCAGACTTTGGGATTGCTCTGATTTATCTCAATTTCTGCCCCTCCCAGGCTCGTTGCTGCTCATCAGCAAATATTTCTGCATCTCTAGTGCTTGTTTTTCCAGGTAGCTTGAGGTGAAGCTTGGTGGTAATTAAAATGCAAAGGTCTTGACTTCTTCCAGGTAAATGCTGAAACCCTCAAATGACTCCGTGCCAACCTATCCTTGCCTGGCATCTGATTTGGCCTCAAAACTCTGAATTGGGTTATTTGGCCTCGTGTGACATTTCCTCCAAGCCAGAGAGGAGCTTGGGATGGGAGCAGGGAAGATTCCATGCCTCTGTCTTTGCAAAGAGTGGGAAAATACAGCACAGCCACTTCCCAAGGGGCGAAAATACCTCAGTGGAAGGACAGAAAACCCTGAGGAAATCTGGAGTGAGGGGAAGTGGCTCTTGAAGAATAATGGGAATTTTTTGGGAGTATGGTCAGTGGAGCTGGGGAAGGCTCTGGAGCAGCAGGAGCAGCTGAGGGAGCTGGGGGGGTTCAGCCTGGAGAAAAGGAGGCTCAGGGGGGACCTTGCTCTCTCTGACTCCCTGACAGGAGAGGGGAGGCAGGTGGGGACTGGGCTCTGCTCCCAGGGAAAGGGAAATCATCTCAAGTTGCAGTGGGGGAGTTTCAGGTTGGATATTAGGAAAAACGTCTTCACTGAAAGGGCACTGGAAGGGGCTGCCCAGGGCAGTGCTGGGGTCCCCATCCCTGGAGGTGTTCAGGAAAGGAGGGGATGATGCCCTGGAGGACACGGTGGTGCTGGTGCTGGTTGATGGTTGCACTGGATGATCTTGGAGGTCTTTTCCAACCTTCATGATTGAGTTGCAGACCTACTTTAACCTCTGGCTCCAGGGCAGCTGCTCCATTTTATGACTCAGCCTTTCCCCCCCAGCTCAGGGTGTGCAGCACCTGCCAGGGAGCTCCTGGGGCTGGGGCTGCACCCAGAGGAGGTGAATCCTGCTGTCCTAGAGACACCTTCACCCCACAGCCCCTTGCTCACTGCAGAATCATGGACACAGGGCAGCTCTTCTCCCAGAGGCAGAACTTTGGAGGCCCACAGGAGAACTCTATCCTTTGAGAGTCTTGATTTCCAGCTGCAGATCTGCCTGAGCCTCAAACATCCCCTGAGTGCAGGGTCCTGCTCTTCCTCCTCGTTGGTTTGGACCAGCAAGAAACTCTTCAGGTTTCCCAGTTTTGGGGGGATGGATGGTCCTGCTCAGCAGAGCATCCTTCCCCATCCAGCTGTGTGAGTCTGGGCAAGGGGAGAGGAAGGACAACAGGTCTTTCCTCATTAGAAACTCACAGTCTGTTCATTGGTTTGGTGGCTCTGGAGATATATTTGCTTTATTCTGTTTTCCCAGTTCTTTGGTGTTTGTTTGGGTTTTTTTCTTTGGTTTCTGTTTTGGGTGGATTTGATTGTTTGAGGGTTTTTTTTGGTGCTTAAATGATTCATGTTGGAACAGTCCCAGGGCAAAGCTCTGGACAGGTCAAAACCACTCCTGGTATCTCCTACAGCATTGTGTATGTGTGGGGGGGAGAGCACTGTCCCTCCAGAGGGAGAATTCCCACCATCAAAAGGGAGCTGACAAGGTTAAATAACCCTGGAGATGTGCTAGGAGAGGAATATCAGTGAAAATGAGGACCCCTGGTGCCAAAAAAATTCATTTTCAGCACAGAACCTCTATCCTGGGAGTGAACTGAAGATGTGTCCTATATATGACCTTAGAACCCAGCAAACATTTGGAGCAGCTGTGGAAATATTTGTGTGGCTCTGACTTTCATGGGGACACGGGGGTAAAACCTGCAGCTCTGGCAAACACAGTGTGGGGTTTTCAGCTCTGAGAGAGATTTCAGAGGCTGTGGCTGAGCCCCTGGTTTCCTCTTGAAGAAGACAATTTGCAGTGTTAGAGAGGCTCCTGTTCCTTTGTAGTTACACCCAGAACTTTCCACTCTAGGCTGGATGTTGCTCTCCACAATCTCCACCTCTCAATCTCCTCAGCAAGTGGCAGGTGCAGAGTGTTTCCTATGGAGGATCTTGATCGGAAGATAATCTTTAGTTGTTGAAGGCCACCTATAAATAACTCTGCTCTCTCCTTTCCTCCTGTGTTTTGGAGTCGTGTCTGACAGATCTGAACTCCATCTGAACCCCAGCCTGACCCCCACCTTTGTTTTCCCTTTGAAGGAGCACATTTCAAGGAGAGATATCTGTGTATTTTTGGTCCCAGTGGAGATTTCCTCAGATCAATCCATGGAGCAGAATTTGACCTTGCACCAGCAGTGACAGCTTGGCTTGGGGGGTGTTGGGAAGGGCCTTGAAAAGTGAGCCAAGCAGTTCTTGTTTGATGCTCTGAAAGAGGGAGGAGGGGGAAGGTGAGATGTTCCAAGTGGTGGGTGAGCAGCAGGATATTGGATGACAAGATGCCACTTGTCAAGGACAAAACACTCCAGGACTGTGGGAACCAAGCTGAGGAGACCCAGCCAGGCTGGGAGTGTGGAAAAGCTGCTACACAGGGAAAAGGAACAGGAATTGGGGTGTTACACAGGGAAAAGGAGCAAGAGTTGGGGTGTCACAGAGGAAAAGGAACAGGAGTTGGGGTGTTACACAGGGAAAAGGAACAGGAGTTGGGGTGTTACACAGGGAAAAGAACAAGAGTTCCTTGGAGAGGGATGCAGGTCCTTGGGGGAATCTGAGATGGCAGTTCCAGGTCACTGTGGGGGTTGTGGAGGTGGCAGGGATGGAACTAAATGGGGATGTGAGAGAGAACGACTGCAGAGAGGACTACAAGGACAGTGAGAAGGTTTCACTGTCCAGGATTGTCTGTCTGGTGTTGTAGGCACCAGGTTGGAGAGACTGGTGTCTGTGATCTGCCTTCCTGAGATCCCGAGAGCTCCAGGAAGGCAGAGACCAAATGGAAATGAAACCAGAAAATTAATGGAGTCAGTTCTGCTGCTTTGCTTTAATCAAATTATGAATAAAGCCAAGGCACTGTAACTTGCAGGGCTTTCCCATTTTTGTTTGTGTGTCTGAGGCTGCTCAGTTATTTTCTGCTGCTGGTTTAGGATTTTTCACAGGTCTTCCAAGTGAAATTGTTCCTTCTGGGTGCACAGAGGGACAGAAAATTGGGGTGAGACTAATGATGCAATTGGAAGTATCTAAAAGTCGAAACCGAGGTTATGATTTTAGGTTCTCTCCTTGGTGATAGTCTCTCCTTCAGCTGGTTTTGGGGGTGCTTCAGGGAACTTGTGGGTGTTTCCTGGCTCATTGACTCCTTGTGGGGCTGCAGACTGGTACCTTCAGTGCCCTGTTGGCTCCATCCCTGTCCAGACAGTGGAGAAGATGAGACTGAAAAGTGCTGACATTTGTTTCAGAAATCAGGAACGTGAATAAATATTATTTTTTTTTCTTAGTTAGTGCTTTCTCTGCCAAGCTTTTTTATCCACCTCACTGTTTCAGCTGTTCAGGGATAAAAGGTGATGCAATTTCCCTTGGGAGTCACTGCTCTGGATGAGGAGCACCAAAACTTGGGAATTGTCCAGTGCTCTCCCCTCTCCCAGCTCCAAGGACTCTCTTCCTCCTCCGTCACTGTTTGATATTTTGTGCATCACCCCAATGACTGTGGAGTCCCATAGAAGGTTTTTTTTACCCACTGTAAGACCTCAGAAAATCGTTCCTTAGGGTCAGCTCCTGCCTGGCACTGCCCTGAGTTCATCCTGGGGGATAAACCAGGCAGAGGGATGAGTCCTGGTGACTGGGGGGGGCCTGTAGGGGTTCAGGAATTCATCCTGAGAACTCCATGAAACTCCATGAAACATGGAAAACAGGCCAGAGGGTCAATGCAAGAAGGAGAAGAAAAACAGGGAAAAGATGGGCTGGGGAGGGGATTGTCCCACTCTGCTCTGTGCTGGTGCAGCCCCAGCTGGAGTGCTGGGGGCAGTTTTGGGTGTCACAATGTGAGAAGGATCTAAAGCTGTTGGGAAGGAGGATGGTGAAGGGTCTGGAGGGGCCATGAGGAGCAGCTGAGGGCACTTGGTGTGTGCAGCTGGAGCAGAGCAGACTGAGGGCAGAGCTCCGATCTCTGCTCTGGGGGAGCAGGGACAGCAGCCAGGGAACGGCTGGAGCTGTGTCAGGGCAGGCTCAGGTTGGATCTCAGGCAAAGGTTCTTCCCCCACAGGCTGGTTGGGCACTGCCCAGGCTCCCCAGGGCAGTGGGCACAGCCCCAAGGCTGCCAGAGCTCCAGGAGGGTTTGGCTGATCCTCTGGGGCACAGGGGGTGACTCTTGGGGCTGGGCCTGTGCAGGGCTGAGGGTTGGACTCCATGAGCCTTGGGGGTCCCTTCCAGCTCGGGTTATTCCATGGCTCTATGACTGGGACCAAGGTGGATTCTGTGAGAGACTGGCAAAGCCTTTCCTGGTGTTCCTAGCCTGGCTGTGGCTGTTGGTGAAGGGAGATGCTGGGCAGAGCCCTTGGGCTGGGGGCTCTGGGGTCACTGGGGGGACCTGGCTGGCTCAGGTGGGACAGGCCAGCCCAGCAGCCCCATGCCATGGTGGGCACAGAGGAGCAGCCCCTCAGCAGGATCTTCTCCCTGCTGAGGCACCAGCATGAACCAGAAGGACTTAATTGCTTAATCAGCCTCAGAGCTACCTCACAGTGCTATTGATACTGTGTTTTTTTTCTTAAGAATCCCTTTATTTTCCTTCTTTTTCTTTTTTTCCTTTTTTCTTTTTATTTTTTTAATTTATCTTTTATTTTTTATCTAAGCCAGTAACTTGCACATCAAAAAAAAAAAAAAGCAGCAACCAAACAGCATCTGAGTTTCACATGTGCCTCCAAATGATGTCAGTTAGAGATCACATCTTGTGAACTTCCCTTCTCACTCGCCACATCCTGGTGGGGTTTTCTGGGTCCCGTCTTAAGTCGAGCAACTCTTGCAGGAGGTAAATTTAGCCGAGCACCTCCTCGTGATGAAATGCGTGGGCCCAGCAGCCGCCTCGGGGGCGTGAAGCATTTGCTAATTTTAGCAGGGCCAGCTTCCTTTTCTCTCCCCTTCTCACGTGTCGTGGTGTGAAACTCATTCTTCTGGCTTGTGTCTCCCGAAATAGCCCCTCGGGGGATGTGTGTGCACACACGGGAGGGTCGGAATCCTACCCTGGTGTCTCTTTCCCCCGGCTGGGAATGGCCCCGGTGGGACTGGGATGACAAGAGCAGCCTTTGTTTGGCTTTGTCTCGGGGTGGGGAAGGTGAGCACAGGGGTTGTTTGCTGCAAAAATGTCGAGTAGGCTCTTGAAAGGTTGGTTAAATCCAGGCAGGTTGGCTCCTGGAGGCTGGAGGTGGAGAACACAAAGAGGATAAATTGCTCTGAAGATTAATCACCGAACTTTCATGTCCCATTTAATTCACCCCTGTAAATGTGACAGTTGTAGTTCAGCCACTCTTAGGTGGGTTTGGTGTGTTTTTGTGGGTTTGGCTTTTGAAGGGAAGTGAAAAGGTGCCAGAGAAGGGTCCTGTTGCATTGTTTCTGTGCCCTGGAGGGTCACCAAAGCCGGGTTGGCTCCTGAAGTGGAGGGCAGAGAGTTCAAGGTGAGGTGGGCACCTGGGTGTCATCCACACACCAGCCTGGGCTTTTCCTGCTGGAGACCTGAGCCAAATCAGCTGTGGAGGCCCAGGCTTGCTGGGCTGAGCTCAGCTGGGCAGAGCCTGGTGCTGAGAACGCCAGGGCTGTGGATTTGAGGTGATGAGCTGTGTGGATCTCTTCAAGGGGAGAGGAAGGACAACAGGTCTTCCTCAGCAGAAACTAACATTTTTTCATTGGTTTTGTGGGTTTGGGGCCACTCCCTTCAGAATTACACTCCATGATCCTTGTGGATCCAACTCCAAATATTCTGTGGAATCTGCAGCACTGAGATTTCCACTACAGGGAAGGGCAGTTTTAGTGGATGTGCTGCTTCAACCATTCCCCCAACATGTGCACAGTGGTTGGAGATTAACTGTAGCCCTAAGTCCATCCCAGTGGATGTGCTGGGGCTGAGTCAGGGACCTCTTCCCCATCCGAGTTTGGAATTCAGTGTCCTCTTGCCTGTGCCTTTCCCAGCAGTCCAGGTGGATGCTGCAGTGGGGTGCAGAAGGGTCAGGGACTGAGAGTTTCCAAATAAATACATTTATTGTTGAAAACTGAACATTGAAAACTGCCCATGAGCAGGGCAGGGCACTGCCCAGGTGCCAGGGGATTTGATAACCTCTGTCATGGTGGGTACAAGATTATACCATGATCTACTGAGGCATTTGCAAGAGAATTCATCCTGTAACGTTGCCTTGTGAGCAGGGACTGAGCACATAAAGAGGCCCTGCAGTGTTCCCTGAGATAACAAGCCTGGGTGTCCAGACCCAGTGATTTATTCCCTTGTTTTTAAGGCCTGATGTTTGTGGCAGACAGACCCTGACACACACTGCACAGGGGTGGTGATGGATCACCTGCAGAACCTTTAGCAGCTTTTTGTTTTAGTGTTTGAAGTGCTTTTTATTGCAGCTCAGCCTTTTATTCTGATTATCTGCCCCGTGTTGTCAGCGGGGAGCAGAGACAGGGGGGTCACAAGTGCCACGTGCCACCAGGGTGACAGCAAGGACAGAGGTGTTCTCTGCAGCCAGAGAGGCCTTTGGGGATGAATCTGGAAGAACAGAGACCTTTTAGTGGGAATTTCTTTGACTGGAAAGAGGTGACATGATGAAGCCCCTGCAGAGTGACAGCAGAGGAACGTTGGTCAGGGCTTGGGATCACTGCAGAGTTCCAGGATGGATCCATCCTCCTCAGGACAGGAATCTCCATCAGGCCACATTCTCCTCCTGCCCAAGGGTCGTGTGAAGTGATAATCCTGTGATTGGGTTTTTTTACACAACTTTGCTCCCATGGGGTGAAGGTGATTCACAAAAAGTGGGAAAAACACCAAAAATCCATACTTGGGAGGTTCCTTGGAGCTTGACCCCCAGGGGACACCCAGCAGAAACCTACCCGAGGTTTCAGTGCAAGGTGGGAGAGGGCAAGAAAGGCTTTTTTAACCAGTGGGACATTTGAACTCAGTAAAGTTCCTTTCTATGGTTGTTTCCTCCTCAATCCTTCACTGCCAGCCCCACGTGGGGTGAGTGGAGAGATCATGGAAATGCTGAGCAGGCCCCTTCTTGGGCTGGGCATGAGAGAATCTGAATACCTGGGCTGTTCACAGAGCCAGAACTAACATTACATGATCCTTTCTCCCTCACAGGAAGAAAATATATACACTTATATTTATATTTTTATATATACTTATTTATAGTCATATATTTTTATATATAGATATATATATAGAGAGAGAGAGAGAAATTTGAGCCCCCTTTCTCTGGTGCTACAATGAGGAACCAGAGCTGTGCTCCAGGAATTAATATTGTGCCTTTATGCTTCCCACTCTCCACAACTGTGCCCAAAGTGTTTCATGAAGTGCAGGGAATCATTGCAATTCATATAAAAAAGGCCTGAAAACAGCCAGTATTTGTTACCTGGTCCTGATCTAAGAGTCCTGCCTGTGACATCATTTTGGGTGCTGCTTTCCTGCTGTCCTAGAAACAGGTGGATCTTTAAAATCTGGAGCCATGTGGAAGAAGCTCCTGAGATGCAGTTTCTGGAGCAGCCAGAGCTGCTGTCCTGTGAGGTCCCTGTGTCCCCAGAGGGGCCCTTCTGGAGCATCAACATCTTGAAATGGTTTTGGTTTTGAAACAAAACATCTTGAAATGGTTTTGTTTCTTGAAAGAGCATCTTCCTCAGAGCAGAGCCCTGTTCTCCTGCTGGGAGACAGAGACAGGAGGCTTGTTCTTGGTTGATGAGGCCTCTGTGGACCTGCAGGACACAGTCACCTGTTTTCTCTGGGATTGAAGGTTGGGCTTGATCATCTTGGAGGACTTTTCCAATCTTAATAATTCCATGATTCCATGGCATGGAGAGTTTTGTGGGTGCTGCTGCCAACAGGCTCCTGACAGCTTTGATATGTTGTTCAACAGTTGTGAAGCAATGAGACTTTTTGCATTTTGCTGTAGCATTTGGGTGGGTTCCATAAATCCAGGGAAATCAGTGTTATGCTTTGTGATTTTGCTTTATAGGCTTTGCAGGTGGAAGCCTCTCCTTCCAGCCCGAGGTGGGTGAGCAGGATTACTCAGTGTGAGAATTAGTCATGTTTTCTGCCCCAAACCAAGGGATACTCCTTTGCAGAAGGGATGGGGAAAGATTTCTCTCACCCCCTCCAAATCTGATGTAATAAAGTCAGAGCTCGAATGATCTCTTCTCTTTCCTTTTCCCTGGCTTAGCTTGATATATTTTCTGGGAACAAATGTCTCATGTGCCTCTCTGGATGGAAATGACCTCATTTGCAGAAAATGTCTGTGGATGGTGTGATTCTGACACTGTGCAGTGCTACTGCTCTCCTCTTGAGGTGCCAAACCTTTGCTGCTTTATGGCCAAAATGACACCAACTTGAATTTTGGTGGATATCCTGCGTGTGCAAAAGGTTTGGGAGTCTGTGCTCCACATCCCCAGCCATGGTGGGGAGGAGGGGAAGGGCCCAGCTTGGAGCAGAGTGTGCTGTGTGATGCCCAGGGTACCCAGTCCCAGCTGAACTCATCCAGGCTGTCCTGTGCTGCTCCCTGAACCAGCTCATCCTCATAAATCAGAGTCCTCCCCAGAACACTCAGGGTGTGTAGCAGGGAAGGAAGTGCTGATGGAATGATCACAGCACTCTGTAAATCACTGAATCATCAGGCTTGGGAGAGATCTTTGAGGTCATCAAGTCCAACCATCAGCTCAGCACCACCACAATCACCCCTAAACCATGTCCCCAAGTGCCACTTGAACACTTCCCTTGACTCCACCACCTCCCTGGGTGGTCATTCCAATGCCTGACCACTCCTTCAGTAAAATAAAATGTTCTAATATCTAATCTGGACCTCTGGGAGCTGCACTTGCTGCAGGCACAGTTACTTTGGAAGGTAATGGTTATATAATCATAGAATTATTAAGGTTGGAAAAGTATCTCTAAGAACCCCAATTCCAACCCAGCAGCACCCCCATGTTCACCACATACATGAAACAGAAGAATTATTCCTTATTATACAGCTGGCATTGAGGTAGAACTCCAATATCCCTCTTTTGAAGCATCAGGAGGGAACAAACTCAGCATAAAAATCTCAATTTCAGGGCTGTAGAAAAAAAAATTGTATTGTTTTTTCTTCTGCTGTTTCATGAATCACCTGAGCTGCTACAAAATGCTGTTAAAGTCATAATAAAAGTACACAGAATCACAAGATCTGTGGGGAAAACCCCTCTGAATTTCAGCAGGGGGATGTTTTATTCAGCCCTGCCAGGCAAAGTGACTCCTCCAGGTTTCTGTCTGTCCACAGCAAGGAGGAGGCTCAGTGAGCTCAGCCAACCACCAGAAGAGGAAGTGTTGAAGCAAAATGTTGACTTCAGGAGAAATTAGTCAGCAGGACAGAGCCATAATCCCTCAGTTCTCTTGGAGACACTCAAAGTGGGTGCAAGGCTGCTGAAAAAATGCACAAACCTGCCCAAATGTCCCTCTGCCCAGAGCTGGGATGAGACACCTGCAGTACTTGTGAGGTGATGGTAGAGAATTATAGATCAGAACAAGGGGAGAGCCCAGAAAACTGGAGGAAAGAGCTCCAAAAAGACCCAAAGTCTCCCAGGGCAGGGCTCAGGCTCAGGCTGATTTTCTGCCTGTTTAATTTTTCAGGGAATCAATACACTGTGCAGGCCGGAATTTATATCAGCTTCCCAAAACTCTTTGATGATGACTCTCCCAGTGATGCTCTCAGAGAAATTCAGTGAAGGGCAGAGATGATTTCTAAGGATACATCATCAGATGATGAGGCAGAAGCTGAAATTCTCCTTGGGCAGTGCCAGAGTGCAGAGTGGGCCACAGTTTTGGGGTGGCTCAGGAGGGTTCCAGCCTTTGCAGGGGACACTTGGACAACTCAGCATTAAGTTCTGTGCATCCCTGAAGGAACCAAACCAAGGCAGTGGTTGTGCAAAAAGCAGGATGGAAAATAATAATTGGTAATATCAAAGTATTTGAGAATTATGGCTCTGCTCTCCCTCAGCTCACTGTCCTGAACAGCAGCTTGAAGTGTCTCTGTTAATGGCAGGTTTTTAGGCTGTGGCTAAAAAAAGACAGAGATTTACCTGTGAAGAAAGATTAAATGTGCTTTAGCAAAAGGGGAAACAAGAAAGGTGATGTTGTAGGATATTTTAAGCAACAAGTGGTAAAGAAAAGCCAGCCTGAGTCTCCTATTGAGGTTTTTCTGCAATACAGGAACAAAGATAAAGCCTTAAAGACTGAAAAAGCAATTTTAAACCAGGGAAATGACACAACACTTCTTTGTCAAACCCCTGGTCTAGTGGAAAGTGTCCCTGCCCTTGGCAGAGGGGTTGGAACTGGGGGGTCTTTAAGGTCCCTTCCAACCCAAACCAGGGTGTGATTCCATGATCTGCTTGAGGGCACAGGCATGAGGTGCCAGAGTGTGTTCATGATACTTTAAACAGGACTAGAGAGTGGTTACATGACATGAGAGGCTTGTAGGACCATCAGTATTTGCACTTACAAAGAGCCTGGACACATCAAGCTTTGGAAGTAGCTTTTTCCAGGCTCAGTGTCACAGAAAGATCATTGCATCCTCTGAAGAAACCTATTTTCTTTGCTTTCAGAGACAAACCTTTTCCAAGTATTTATGACTCTGTGAAACTCTCAGCTCAGGTTCTGTCCCTCAGTAGTGATTTCTCTTTCTCAACATGCATTTGATTAAATTTGTTGCTCCAAAATTTTACACAGAAGCCATGAGCTGCAGAGCAGGAGAATGGGAGCGTGTCTGGGTCTACCAGGTCCTCAAATAAAGGAATCTTAAAATCATAGAGTGGTTAAGGTTGGAAAAGACCTTTAAGATCATCGAGTTCAACCCCAAGCCCAACACCACCACCATGATCACCACTAACCCCTGTCCTTGAGTGCCACATCCACATGTTCTTTGAACACCTCCAGGGATGGGGACTCCACCCCTCCCTGGGCAGCCCCTTCCAATACTTGGCAGTCCTTTCCAGGAAGAAATTCCTCCTGATGTCCAACCTGACCCTCCCCTGGAGCACCTTGAGGCCGTTCCCTCTCCTCCTGTCCCTTGTTCCCTGGGAACAGAGCCCGACCCCCCCCAGCTCCCCCCTCCTGTCAGGGGGTTGCAGAGTCAGGAGGTCCCCCCTGAGCCTCCTTTTCTCCAGGCTGAGCCCCCCTAGCTCCCTCAGCTGCTCCTGCTGCTCCAGCCCCTTCCCCAGCTCGTCCTGGACACACTCCAGCCCCTTGGTGTCCTTCTCATCAACAGGTGCCCAAAACTGCCCCAGGATCTGAGTGCCCACTTCAGGAGGGTGGTCACATTTTCATTAGGAAACAATATCCTTAAAAAAATCACCCCCTGATGTTTGTTTGCAGATCTGCTGATGGTGTTTGTGAACAACATCAAAACTGTGGTTTGGGGACGGGGGAAATGTCAGAAACCCTCTGAGTGGATTTTGTGCCTGCATTGCAATTACCTAATCTCTGTTTCCTTGTGGCCTCAGAGAGAAACAAATGAACAACATCTTGTAATGCTTGTGCTGAGACAATCCTTTAAACTGTATCTAAATGGCACATGAATTAATGATGTGCCTCATCCTGCTGTAATTCCACTTTAGTTACTCCTTTGCAGTAGATTTGGCCCAGTGCATTAAGTGTCCAAAAACTCCCTTCTCTTTGGGTTTTATACAAGTTTTGTGTCCTGCAGCAGGATGTTGGACTCTTCTGTTTCATCCAAATGGGAGATATTTCCCATATCTGCCTCCTCTCCCTCCTTCCCTCTCCTTGGTGCTTGTGTCTAGTGGTGCAGGGCATGGAAGGGCTCAGTCTGCACTGAGGGGCACCAGTGGTGGGGTGTTTTTCATTCCATCCTGTGGGATGTTTCCATCTACACTGTGTCTTGGTGAGAGGGATGGAATAGAACTGGCTGGGAACAACAGCACGAGTGAGAGAATCAGAGAATCCCAGAATCATGGACATTGGAAAAGACCTTCAGGGTCCCCCCTGTGCCCAATGCCCACCTTGTCCTCCAGCCCAGAGCACTCAGTGCCACATCCAGTCCTTCCTTGGACACCTCCAGGGGTGGGGATTCCACCACCTTCCAATGCCTGACCACCCTTTCCATGGAGAAATTCCTCCTTGTGTCCAACCTGACCCTCCCCTGGCACAGCTGAGGCCATTTCCTCTTGGCCTGGGAGAAGAGGCCAACCAGGCCCCAAAATGAGTTTTAAAGAGTTTCTTTTCCGCCAAGTTTCCCTGAAGGCCCTGACCAAACTGCCTGGTCTTTGTAGCTGTGCAGGCTCTGCCCCAGCCCCTCCCTGCCCTTACTCCCATCTTCTCTCAGTTCCTCTTCACTTTTTGGGTTGGTTCTTCCATTTGAACCCTCCCTGCCCAGCAGTTCTGCCTCCACCCCTGCCCACAGGCAGGTTTGGGCTCAGTCCTTTGTCTCTGAGGTGTCTCTGAGGCTCCCAAAGTTCAGCCCCAGGTGCAGCACATTCCCTGCTGTGCCCTCAGCTCCGTTAAAGCTGCTGCAGGAGCTTTCCACCAGCTGCAAAAGCCAGGAGCTATTTCCTCCCCTGTCCCAGTGGCATTCAGAGACAGAGTAGGTCTTGTCCCCAGTCTGACAACCCTCTGTTTTCGTGGCCTGATGGTTCCTCCCCTCCCCACCACTCTGCTCCCACAGCAGAGTTACAGAGCCTCTCCTCCCCTCCCATCTCCAGCCCTGCTTCTCCTACTGCAGCCCCTTCTCCCAGCAGAAAGGCTTCCTTAGACTTGTTCCTAGTTATTTTTAGGATGTTCTGACTGATTTATCTTCAAAGATCCCCCCCCCTTTCCTTCCAAAAATCAGGGGTGCAGTGATTCCACCCTGCACATGCTCCTGAGGAGCAGCAGAACTTTGTCCCAGCAATTCCCTTTCAGTGTCCTGCAAGTTTAGAGGCTCTTTTGGTACCCTCAGAGTTTGTTTCATGCTTTGCCTTCTGAAGGGCACGTGGGAAGGAGATCTCCACCTCTCTGAAAAGCAGCAGGCACTGAATAATTGCAAAACAGTCCCCAGGAAATGAACCCAATGGATAAACATGTGAGGGCTGGGCTTGCTGGCTAAAAATAGAGTTTGTGTGTCTGGTATCTGCAATATTTCACATGGGCTGGAGACTGAGGAGATGTTTTATAAAGTATGGTGAGATAAACCCCCTCCATATATGTATCACTGTATCTCAATGCATATATTTAATTTTCTGTGAAACACCAGGCTTGGTTTGGGTTTAAAGGCACCTTTACATAGTTTGGCTTTAATCAAGAACTGCTTTGCACTTTCGTTGTCCTGCCTGTAGAATGGGCACAGCGACACTGCCCTTGTCATGAGCTGATGAGACACGTCAGGAACATTTGGAAGCTGCAGAGGGGACTGGATGGGAGGTGACAGACACAGCCAAGCCCTGATCCAGCAGTGGGAGATCCTGAGAGCTGCTCTTGGCAGGAGCAGTTTCACTGTTTGCTTTTGCTCTGAGACAAACGTGCATTAGTGAACTCAAGCTTGTAATGTTTTCATTGCTGAAGTGGCTGAAGGCCTTTCTGCCGCTGCTGAGTTCAAACAGATCCTTCTGGGAAGGGAATCCAGAGGTCCCGGAATGCAGCTGATAAAGCAGAGGGGCTGGGGCACATCCCCACCACCGGGATGGGGAGAGCAGAGCTTGGGGACACCGTTGGTTATGGACAGGGAACAAGGGCAGCTGTGGCACAGAGGGAAACACGGAGGCAGCACTTAGCACTGCTAGGCTTTAATTAATAATTAAGCCTTTCTTACTGGAGATGAGAACGTCTCAAAAGTGCCAGCAGAGAGCTCCAGCCCTTGGTGAAGCAACAGGACAAACAAAGCAGGCCTTGAGGAGCTAATTCAGGGTGGCCTTCAGCAAACCTCTCCTGTCCCTCTGGCTGGGACACTGTGCCTGAGCTGGCCCTGAAGCCTCTGGTTGAAGTTCCAGCTGCAGCAGGACCTGGTTGCACAGGGAATCACCCAAAGGGCTCAGACTTCCATGGAAGCACTTGGGTGGAAAGGGCAAGAGCCCAAACCCAGGGCAAAGGGGCTGGGTTGGAGTGAGCCCAGGCTGGGAGGGGAAAAGCTGTGTCAGAGTCCAGAGAGCCAACAGGGGTGTTGGGTCAATGTCTGTCCATGGGCCATGAGGGCAAAAATCTCTTTTATTGGTCCTGGAGGGGCAGTTTCAGCCCTGGGAAGGGCCTCAGCTGTTCCTCTGGCTCTGCCTCTCCCAGGAGTGTGGAGCTGCCCCAGCTCACCCTCACTCCTGTGTCCTCAGGCCAGGTCCTGGTCACCCCAGGCCCATTGCAGGAGGGTCAGAGGGGGAGAGACACCCAAGGGACCTTCTCAGAAATCACCTCAGAAGTCCTGCTTTCCCCAGGAGGGACAATTTTCTTCCTTAAAAACCAAAACTTGCTGTCCTCAGCTCCTTGAGGTGTTTTCTGACTTTTATGTCCTTGATACCTGTCTTAAAAATTCCTGCTTTCCCAGTAATAGTGATAAACATAATGCAGCCTTTGCACAGTGCCAGAAATTGTCCTTTTTTATATAAATAAAGCACATTTTGGATCTTACTGCTCACACTGGTGAACTGTGTGATGGGAGTCATGAACAAGCATTTATAGTGCAAGGTGAAAATATATTTCTGTGTTTCTGCAGGTTCTTTGTGTGCGTGCTGTTTGCAGAGATGGCAACAAGCAGAGCCTTATCCGAGTAAATTCAGAATACAAATAATGATGTCTGTGCAGCAAGTGCTTAAAAAACCCTGCATAAATATGTCTTAAAGGCATTTTCACTGCTGAGAGCATCCCCCCTCCACGGCCACGGCTTAAACGGGAGGTCAAGGGAATTTTAGCCCAGAGAGTGGATTTTTCTGAGCAAGTTGCTCAGCAGCACATGAGCTGGGTGTGAATCCAGCACGTGTTCAGCCATACGGAGCCACTGGGGGAGTTGTGGTGCTCAGGCTGTGCCTGCAGGCATCGGGAGCTTGATTTCCTTCAGCTGAAGGAGAGACACTTCTGTCTCACTCCGAGTTACACGAGGTAATTTTTATTTTTTATTGTTTAAAAAGTGCTCACGAAAAGCAAACCGTGGAAAGTGATTCTCTCACTGTCTTGGTGTGGATTTGGGCTGAACCACGTGGAGTGATGCAAATTATGAGGGATAATTTTGATAAATAGGCAGAAGAGGTGCTGCAGCTGCTCAGCCATTTTAAAGAAATGAAAAATATATTTACGAATCACATATATAAAGATACATAATTATATATATAATATATATTATATATAAATTATATATTAAAAATTAAAAATAATATGAAAAATGTGTGAGTGACCTGGCCCTAAAACCCCAGATTGAAGTTCCATCTGCAGAAGAAGTTGATTGCACAGAGAATTACCCAAAGCTCCGAGACGTCCACGAAACCACTTGGGTGGAAAGGGCAAGAGCCAAAACCCAGGGCAAATGGGCCAGATTGGAGTGAAATAAAGTATAAAGTTAATAAATATTCTTTATTTCTATAAAGTAAATAGAGAAGGAATTGATATCTGGATTTACCTGTTCTTGTACCACTGCTGAGCCATTTCACACAAATAGAATTAGATGTTGCTTTTTATTTTCCCTTTTCCTTCATTTGTCCAAGCTGCAGGGTTTTTAGTGAGTTTTCCCATTAGCTTCTCATTCCCAGGATGGTTTTGGAAGTGTGGCCACATGCAGTGGGAGCTGTCATGGCTCTGGCTGAGAAGGATAATAATTGCAATATTCGATCCTTGTGAAACTTGGGCCGTTATCTATTCCCAGAGTGTTTCCTCTGGCACGTAGGCTCAGGAAAATACTTTCTGGCCCTGATTTCTATTAGATGGTGGAATAATCTTCCAAAGGAAGTGGCAGGAGGCCAGCTGTTGATCCAATTAAAACAATGGTTAAGGATTAACCCCTTCATGGCTGCTGATCACATATGTGGTACATTAAGCATAGAAAAAGCAAAGTATTTGAGAGATACAAAGGTTAAAACAACCTTAAACTGTGGGTATCCCTTCTACATCATTCTCAGGGAATTAGTAATGTTATTAACCCTGGATACTCAGCTGGTTTGTTGTCGGTGGCAAAAAGTCTTGTAAATGAAGGAAATGCCCCTCTCGCAGGAGCTGCTGCCTGCAGAGGGGGGTTAATACAGCTCTCTGCTATATATACATTGTTTTTAAAAAAGGAGCTGTCTTGGTGACAATGGGACTAAGTCCCAGGCCTGATTAGATGGGGTTTGTCTCTTTTTTTTTTCTCTGTCCCCCCCTGGCTGGGCAGGCTCTGATTACTGGGAGCGATATCTCACCGGGAATGAATGGCATCGAGGGAGCTGCAAAGACAAAGAGCTGGCTTTGTCTGCTGATGAATTAAGATAGCATGTGGGTGGCTGGGTGGCTGCTGAATAGCACAGACTTCCTTCATCCTCCTGTCACTGAGCTTTTCTTGTGTTTGCATTTTCAAAAAATGGGCTTAATCCCACGAACAATGAATTGAGAGCAAATTAGGGGGCTCGGGGAGAAAATAATGCCACATCAATAATTTAACGGTGACCAAGGCATTGTCAAAACTCCTGAAGGGGCCTCGAGTTGCTTTAATAAATGTGCAGGGAAAGCTGCTGCTGTTATGATCATCTTAGAGTTTCTTCTGGTTTTGTTCATTGTTATATCCACGAACATTAAAAAAATCCTGGACTTGCCGGTGTGCTCGAGGAAATGACAGAATTTGTGTTGGATCAGTGATTCCCACCAATCCTCTCGTGTCTTGCTGTGCCTGAGTTCTCTCCCTGGCCTTTTCCAGGTAGTCCCTGCCAGATGCCAAGTTCTCCCTGCGTGCAGGGTGGCATTTCTCCACCCCTCTGCCTGTCAGGGTTACACCTCCTGGGGCAGCCAGGGATGGATTCAGTGGGGCTGGGACAGGGATCAGGGAATGTGGCTCTCGATTCCAAGGAGATCTGCTCATTTCTCAGAGGTGCAGAGCATTTCCCACATGGAGCAATCGCAGCCCGAGGTTCAGCTCTCTGTGCAAACATCCCCCCTCCCTGCCCTTTGTGCCTGCTGGGCTGAACCTCCCTTGGTGATGGTGTCCTGTCCACACCTGCTTTGCTCTCCACATTTATTGAGATTTATTGAGCTCCTTTTTGAAGCCAAATCTCACCTGCTTTCTCTGTGTTTTTGTGTCTTTGCTGCTCGTTGCCCTCACAGCCCCATCCCTGTGTCCTCCAACACCCAGGGCTGGATCCAGGCAGGCCCAGACCCCACGTGCTGGGGTCATGTGGGCATTACAAGTATTTTCCCACATTACTTCTCTGCCCAGGGCTATTATTCCTCACTATTATTCCAGGAAAGGAACATCATATTCCACGAGGAGACCTGTGAGACGTGATGTCACAGCTTGGCCTGGAGCAGCCTCAGCCTCGCACACTCTTATTTTCTGTTTTGCTCAAGATTTTCCAGCAGCTGCTTTTATTTGGCCCTGAGTTCTGCACATCAAATCCCAAGGCTGGATTTTCAGCCTGTCACTCTTCCAGTTACTTCCAGAGTCAAGGGTTTGACTGGTCATGCAAGGCTTTGGGCTGTGGTGGTCGTGTCTGACCTTGGGGGAGACTCTGCCTGTACTTGGGTTGGAGTTGCAGCCCCCCAGTGCAAAGAGAGGCAGAAAATCATATTTAGCCCAGGGGAATTTTTTATCTCCAAGTCCCAGCCATGCTGACAGTTTACCTGCTTTTGAGGGGGGGTTTTTTGGGCCACTTCTAGCCCTGGATATTGCAGCCTGTGAGATAAAAGCCAGAGTGGCTTAGAAATCCCTGAGAAGTTAGTAAATATTGTTAATAGATTAAATATATTAAATATATATTTATTTACTAATATTGTTGATAAAGTAAATATATTCAGTATATCTTTACTTACTAACAGATTTAATTAACTACTGGAAATTTAAGAGTCAATTGAGAAGCTCCCCCTCCTTCCCTCCTGAGAAGGGAATGGAATATTTTGAGCATCCTTATCCCCTGGACATGGATCATCCAGAGGTGCCCACAGACACATCCCTTTCTCCCTCACTCCAAAAAATATAAAATCCAGGTGCACTTTGCCCAGTCAGGGGTGAGGCAGCCTTGGTTCTAACCCTGAGCAGATGCACTTGGTGGACAAGTTGCTTGTGCTGAACGTTGTGCTCAAGTTGCCGTGGGGGAGAATGTGGAAAAGTTTAAATCAAGCTTAAAGCACACCAAAAGTTTCAGTCTAGCTTAAAACACCCCCAAACTTGGCATTTCTTCCATGCCTTGTCTGGGTGCTTTGAACCAGAGCTTCCCAGCTGCAGCCCAGTCTCCCATGGTCGTACTGGGATTTTCTCTACTCCTGCAGCAGCTCCTGACATTCCTTCCTGAATTTCCTGCCTTTCCAGGGCTGTTTTCTGCAGAATAGTTTTCAATCTGTGTTCTCCTTAGCCATGGAAATAGCTCGTGGCCTTCTTGCTGCAGAACAAGGGAGGATCAAAAGAGAGGGAAGAGAAAAGGAAAACGCTCTGCTCCGTTGGGATGTCATCTTCTGACCCGGCCTTTAAATGAAAGGCAGGGAATTTAGCCAAAAATAACAAGCCTGAAACAAGGAAACCAACCTGAATGCTTATTTTACCCTTCCTTCTTGTGGCCTCACGTTTTGTAGCAATATAATTAATGGTTAATGCATTTACAAACCAAGCTGTGGGTCCCTTTTTGCATGACTTAACCAATCAGACCAGAAAGAAACCCTGAAATAAAAGAACATTATCATTCTGTGTGTCCAGGCAGTGCACACAGAGCTGTAGGAGACAGTTGTTATCACAGAGTTTTATTTGATAGAGGGGATGGTATGTCCTGAAAATGATGCTGGAGCTCAGGAGAGTTCTGTTCAATCAGGGAAATTCAGACCTTGAGTTCTGAGAGTTGATATTAAACCTATCAAAGCCGTGGTTTTCCACCAGGATCCGTGGGACATCAGGAAAATCTCCTCTCGGTGTTGTCGAGGCATCTTTCTGTCCTGTGGGATGGGTAACGTGCTTCAGGATCCTTTGTAAAGTCCCGTGGGATCTCAGCCTGTCCATGGGGTCAGAGTTGTACCAAAGGCACAGCACTGGCAGTGCCCTCCTGTGCCCCTGGGCTGCAGGGATGGAACTGGAATTGAGTTGACAGAGTTCAAAGAAGAGTTTGGACAATACTCTGGGGCACAGGGGGTGACTCCTGGGATGGGCTTGCGCAGGACTGAGGGTTGGACTGGATGATCCTTGTGGGTCCCTCCAACTCGGCATATTCTGGGATTCTGGGAAGTTAAATGTGAGTTTGGGCCACAGTCATGGCAGGACCATTGCTTAGAATCAGAGAAGCACAGAATATCCAAAGCTGGGAGGGACCCCTTGGATCATGGAGTCCAACCCTGAGCCCTGCACAGGCCCAGCCCCAAGAGTCACCCCCTGTGCCCCAGAGGAGCAGCCAAACCCTCCTGGAGCTCTGGCAGCCTTGGGGCTGTGCCCACTGCCCTGGGGAGCCTGGGCAGTGCCCAACCAGCCTCTGGGGGAAGAACCTTTGCCTGAGATCCAACCTGAGCCTGCCCTGACACAGTTCCAGCCATTCCCTGGTTGCTGTCCCTGGTCCCCCCAGAGCAGAGCTCAGTCCCTGCCCCTCCTCTGCCCCTGCCCAGGAATTGGAACTGCACTGAGGTCTCCCCTCAGTCTCCTCTGCTCCAGCTGAACACACCAAGTGCCCTCAGTGTCCTCCCACGGCTTCTCCTCTAAACCCTTCACCACCTTCTGCTGAGATAATGAGGATTGTTATATCAAATAATTTTTTATGTGTTGAAACCTTCTTAATTTGACTTGTGCAAATTGGGATGTTTTTTGCCATGAAGGATTTCTACAGGCTCAGTACTGGGGGGGATGTGCAGGTTCTCCCACTTCTTGTGTTGCATATTTTTACAGGGGAATTAGAGAAATTATTCACAGTGTTTTCCCTTGAGAGATTCTCCAGGAAATGGGAAAATGAATAAAATAAGAGGACAAAGCTTTTGCTCAACCTACCTAAATCTGGATATGTTATGTTTGCATTTTGCAGAATAAAAGTTTAGTGGGAAAGATGATGGAAAGGTTTAACAGAAAAGTTGTCTCTGGTGTTGGATATGGAGCTGGCCTTTGGATTGAAACCACTCAGTCTAGGTCTCTGCAGCTCCACACACTTCTCTAACTAAAGGAATTGTAAAGCAAAGCTGATTATTTTATATAACTGATGATTTCATATATTTGATATAATTGATATATTTGATGATTTTTGACTGTGGCTGCCCCATCCCTGGAAGTGCCCAAGGCCATGTTGGACAGGGCTTGGAGCAACCTGGGCTAGTGGAAGGTGTCCCTACCCATGACAGGGGGTGGAATGAGATGAGCTTTAAGTTCCCTTCCAACCCAAAATATTCTGAAATTCTACAATATCCTGTATATTTAAAAAAGGAAATGAAAGTAAATCAAACCATGTTTTTGACAACCCTTTCTAGTCTTTCTTAACTGAACCTGGACTTCACTTTATTTTTGACTGTGCTCTGAATTGAAAATCAGTTTTCTTCTCTGGTCTAGTTGAAACCACAAGCTGAAGTAAAAGATTTAGAAATGGTCTTTAATAGGACTTTTATTAAGATGCAAGAAGGAAAAAAACCCCCAGTTAAATTTTCATCTCTCAGGAGGAACATGCAGTTGGAACAAAAAAATTGCTTTTCCTTGCAAACTTTGCAAATTTGCTCTGCAGTCATCAGCAAAGGGAATTTATTCCTCTTTCCTGGAGCTCTCATTATTTCATCTGTCAGAAGCAGCACCTTGTCTGCGTGTCACTTGTGCTGAGCACGGTGTCAGTCCCTGCTGATGGCACTGCCAGACATGTTGCCAGGTTGAAATGCTCTTCTGAGCTGCTTTAGAAGCAGAATCCAGGTAGTCCATTATTCCCACCACGCAGGACCTGCCGGGGCATCTCCCTTCCCCACAGCACCACGGGGCGAGGGCCGCGCGTGCACCGCGAGGAGGGCTGGGAATGAGAAGCATTTCATGGAAAGGCACTGAATTACTGCTGCTGTGAAGTCTAGGGCTTGTTGCCAAGGAATTTTGGGGTGGTTTGAATCGATTCCCACTGTGCCACAGAGGAGGCTCGGCCCTGCTTACGCAGCTCAGTTCTTGGCTGTGACCAAGCGCCGCAAATGGGTAAAACAGGGGGAGCGGCCTCCGCTTTCATGGGCTGCCAGGGGCATCAGCCCCCGGAGCTGGGCAGGGCTGCAGCTTCCTTGGGCTTCCTGGCCTGCTAAAGTCATGTCCTGTTCTCCTCCGGGGTGAAACAGAGTTTGAACCTGCGCTGGGGGGAGAGGAGGAACATTTGTGGGGCAGGAGCAGGGATGTGCCGGCTGGTCCTGCCCGATGAAACGAGCATTTGGGTGATTCTCTGGGGCACGTGGGGTGACTCTTGGGGCTGGGCCTGTGCAGGGCTGAGGGTTGGACTGGATGGTCCTTGGGGGTCCCTTCCAGCTCAGCATATTCTGTGAATATGGAGCGATCAAGCAGCACGTGGAGCTGGCGAGACAACCGGTGCTGATTCATTAGACTCTAATTACAAGTTATTTTTACCCATCCTCCCCTCTTTACAAAGGGCTGCTTGGAAGGCAGTGTTGAAAGTCCCCCCTCATCCAGGCTTTGATAAAAGTCAGATGGGAGCCTGTTTGCCCTGCTTTGTGTTTGTTTTTTTGGAAGAAATGCAAACCCTCCTTGCAGCTGGAAGGGGCTGTTTCACTGAGAGCAGCTTGTTGGAGTTCTCACCGGGGTTGGGATGGACTGGAGGGCAGGAAGTGAACACTGGCAGTGTTTGCTCAACATGGGTTTCCGAGGGAAAGTCCGAGATTCCCTTCAGATTAGTGGGGGGCTGATCAGTGCAAATTGTGTTTTGGACCCGGGATCTCACTGCTCTGGTTTTTCTTTTGTTTGGGGTTCCCAGAAGGAGAAAGGAATTAATTTATCAGCTGTCTCTATGTCACTTTTCCTTTATTACTGATAACATGCAGCAGGTATAATTAAGAGAAGGTCTGTGCCCAGAGTGACACATTTCTGTCCTCTTTATAACAGCATTAAGTGTGCACAAGAGGAACTATTTAAATCCCATATTAGTGCTCTTACTCTCAAGGGCCAGGCTGCTTTTTAAGGGCCACTGTTGTACTTCCCTCTGTGCATAGTTTAATACTCTCTCACTAAGCACTGTCTCGAGTGATAAATTGCCCTCTTAAAAACTCCTGACACACTTGGATAAAGCCTCATGTCTGAGGAGGAAACAGCACCTTGGTAACCCTGAGATTTCTGTAGGGGTGGGAATGACCTGTTTCCTTTCCTCACCTCAGAGTAGGAGGCATCACACCCTCCATGTGAGGTGTGTTCTCACATCCTTTTACACTCCCAGTGTCCAAAGGCCGGGATAACGTGGGGATCCTGCGCTCATACAGAACAAATCTTGGTGAGGGAGATCACAGAATGCCAGAATAGCTTGGGTTGGAAGGGATCCCATCTCATTCTATCCCTGCCATGGGCAGGGACACCTTCCACTAGCCCAGGTTGCTCCCAGCCCCTTCAACCTGGCCTTGGACACTTCCAGGGATGGGGCAGGGATTTGTCCAACACAGTCCCATGGAGCTGTGGCAGAGTGTTGCTCATGGGATGATATTTTTGATAGGAAACACTTGTGGTTTTTGGCTCCTGTCAGGAGCTCTGGATTACAGGCAGGAGCACAAGGAGCAAATCATGGAGCGACCTTGTTTTCCTCCACAAGGAGCACAGTTCTGTGGAGAACCTGCCTTGCTGAGCTGGCTTGGAGAGAGCTCTGTAGAGAAGCTGTACCTGGTTCAAACCCTCAGACAGAGCAGAGAGGGTTGTTCTTCTGCACAGCACCTCCTGCTTTCCTGTCTGAAATGTCCCTGGAAGTCAGAACCCCACAAGGGAGCAGGGAAGAGCTGGATGACCTGAGATGTGACCCCTGAACCCTCTGGAAGGCCCCAGGTTGGGTGAGTGCGAGCACAACGACTTCACATGACTCAAGGAAACCTCTCAGTCTGGGCTGGTTCTCAGCCCACAGCCCATAATTTATAGGTGATGATTCCTGGGCTCTGCCAAGTTTCCTCCAGCTTTTCTCGAAGACAGGAGGGATGGGGACTGTTTGGGACATCTGTGAACTCCATCAAGAAAGGACTTTTTTCCCCTTCCCTTTCTGATGGACTGGAGTAAAATGTGGTAGAAGGGCAGTGGAGGGAAGAGCTGGACATGGAGAGCTCGGCTGGGGAATTTTGGCTGAGTTGGCTGAGTGGGAGATAGAGTTCGAGGAGAGAAGAGGGAGGACAATCCACAGCACCCCCACCACAGGCTGTGCAGGACACTCTAGTGGGGACCTGGGTCTGCTGGTGGGGCTTGGCAGATTGGCCAAAGAGGAAAGAACAGCCAACACTGAGAATATGGACTGAGAATATGAATATTATCCTTCTTCCTTGGAGTTAATTTGAGATGGAGAGCAAAGCTCCCAACCCCATTAAGTAGTTCTGCAGAGGAGGCAGGGGGCAGGTTTTATTACCTTCTGGAAGAGCTCACAGTCAGACTTTTGGCAGGAGGTCCCTGAAAATCACCAGGTAAATGCAAACTGCAGGTACTGTGGTAAACCCCTCAGTTCTTTCATTCTCTCAAACTCCAGGAAAGGTCTTGTAGTGCAGAAAAAAGAATCACAAATGAGTTTTCTATCTTCTCGGCAACTAAAGGCATTCCTACAAGCTTTTGGTGCAGGAAATACTTCTTTTCATGCTCATTTGATGGAGTCTATAAATTCTGGTGTCTGAAGGTTACAAAGGGGAAGGAGACCAAGAGCCCTCTCCTGGCACAGACTGAAAGGGCAGCTGGAAAAATAGCACAGGCTGATGGACTCCCGGGGCAGGTGGAAGGGAGGCACAAACAGGACTGAATGGCAAACCCCACACTTTATTTACAACACAAATATAAATGTAGTCATATGCAGTGGGAGTGTGTTGTGGGTAGGTTTGTGTTGCAGGGGTGCAACATGGAAAGTGGCTTGGAATTGTGGCTTCCCCCCAGGCTGCCCCTGCCCAGCCCAGCCCAGGGGGACCAGGGCACACTGATTTAGGGGCTTGGTGGGGGACTGGGGTGTCAGAATTTACACAGCTCAGCAAAGTCCATTTTGAAGAAGGGTTTTGGAAGGCAGATCAAGAGGAACCTCAAGAGTTTCACTGGACTTTCTTCCCAGAGGGAGCAGCAGCTCTGGGGGAAGCACATGGGCTGTGCTCTCATCTCCAGCCCACAGACCCCACAGAGACCTGCAAACCCCAGCTGCTGAGCTGATTCCCACCCAGAGGCACCAATACTGAACAATTAATAGGCTACAGTGATGTGGGACTTTGCCCTGTTCTTCTGCACTCCTTTCCCAGCATTTCCCAGGGCCCAGGATGTCCATAGGCTGTGATTACAAAGCACAGGGATGAGCTCAGGGGCTGTGCTGGCAGCTGGGGCTGGGCTCTGGAACAGTAATTATATTGCTTTTTACAGAGCTCAGTATCATCTCAGCTTTGTGGCTGGGATCCTGCACCTTCCATGCCATGACACCTCTTTTCAATCCCTAGAGGTGTCACTGCTGGCCAGGAAGCCCCTGGTTCCTGTGGTGTGTCCCTGTCTGCTCCCACACTGGTTATTCCAAGGATGTTGCTGTGGTGCTTTGACCAAGCCCTTTGTATAGTGAGGGTCACTGGAGAATATTCCCATTCTGGCCTGTAGTAGATGCTGTTATATGTTCTGTGTTATATGATCTCACCTGAGGGTGAAATCATTGTATAACAGCTGTAATTCAGATTTTATCTACACATATGTGTCACCTATAAATCCAGGGCAGATGTGCAAACTCCAGGTTTAGCTGTGACCAGTTTAGCTGTTCTCTGCTACCTGTGCTGTAACTTTCCTTTAAAAGACAAAATATAGAATCGTGAAGGTTGGAAAAGACCTCTGAGATCATCAAATCCAACCTTCAACTGAATCCCACCGTGCCCAATAAACCAGATTATGAAGTGCCACATCTACTCATTCTGTGAACACCTCCAGGGGTGGGGACTCCACACCTCCCTGGGCAGCCCCTGCCAAGGTCTGACCACCCTTTCCAGCAAGAAATTCCTGCTGATGTCCAACCTGACCCTCCCCTGGCACAGCTGGAGGCCGTTCCCTCTCCTCCTGTCCCTTGTTCCCTGGGAGCAGAGCCCGACCCCCCCCGGCTCCCCCCTCCTGTCAGGGGGTTGCAGAGCCAGAAGGTCCCCCCCGAGCCTCCTTTTCTCCAGGCTGAGCCCCCCCAGCTCCCTCAGCTGCTCCTGCTGCTCCAGCCCCTTCCCCATCTCCGTTCCCTTCCCTGGACACGCTCCAGCCCCTCATGTGCATGAAGGTGTATGTAAATTAAATCTTCCCCTTCCGAAAACAGCCCACAGGCTTTATCTGTCTCCATTCCTGGAAAATCCTCATCCTGCCGAGCACTCCCAGCCTGTCCGTGCCTGTGCAGAGCTGCAAAATGCCTCTTCCACCAGAGAGGGAAGCACAGCCAGGCACTCACTGCTCCTGGGTTTGCAGGGGTGGGAGCAGAGAGTCAGTCCTTCAAACCTCACATTTCTCTCCTCCCATGCGAGAGGAGACTGAGGGGAGACCTCAGTGCAGTTCCAATTCCTGGGCAGGGGCAGAGGAGGGGCAGGGACTGAGCTCTGCTCTGGGGGAGCAGGGACAGCAGCCAGGGAATGGCTGGAGCTGTGTCAGGGCAGGTTCAGGTTGGATCTCAGGCAAAGGTTCTTCCCCCAGAGGCTGGTTGGGCACTGCCCAGGCTCCCCAGGGCAGTGGGCACAGCCCCAAGGCTGCCAGAGCTGCAGGAGGGTTTGGCTGCTCCTCTGGGGCACAGGGGGTGACTCTTGGGGCTGGGCCTGTGCAGGGCTGAGGGTTGGACTGGATGGTCCTTGGGGGTCCCTTCCAGCTCAGCACATCCTGGGATCCTGTGATCTGAGCAGAGCTGATGGCCGCAGTTACTTTCCAAAGAAATAAAATCTTCTTCTCATGTCCTCCTCACTTCCAGCATTTCCAAGTGCTGCCGATGCTGAGTGGGGTCATTTCCAAGCACAGAGGTGCTGGAAAATGCGAGGAGTGTGAAGGAAGATGAATGTGTTGTCAAAGTAAACAACCAAACAAGGAGAACAAGGAGGGATCCTCTCCTCATGGCCCCGGGAGGCTGGGACGGGCCAGAACCCCAGGGAGCACCTCAGCCTGGGTGTGATGTGCTGCCCAGGCCCTGGCTCTGTGCTGGCACACGGACTGTGCACTCTGAGGGTGAGGTTACAACTTATCCCACAGTTCTGGTGAAATCCATGCCTATTCCAGACGTCTGTGTTACATTATTATCCCTCCAGATCCTAAAGACGCTGCTCAGCGCTCCTTTGGGGCATCATCTGTGCTGCCAGTTCCCATAACAACTTGTGAATTCATCATTCCAAAGCTGCTTTTTTTTTTTTTTAATTATTATTAAAAAAAAGAAAGAAAAAAAAAAAAAAAGAAAGGCAGCCCAAATTCTCTTGTCTTTTGTCAGCTACTGAAGCACTCGGATCCCTGGCAGCCTGCCTCTTCTTTTCTCCTCCTCTTTTGCTTGTTTTTCATGAAAAGAAATCCAGTCATGTACTTAGAGGGGTCATTACAATTATTCATAAAGAAAAAAAAGCGTATTACCTATCCAGCATTAGAGATGCTGGGCCTTGGTAAACATTTCAAATTGAAAGCCCAGTGGATTAAAAGGTTTCTCTGTGTTGGGTGCCGGTGGAGTTGATGTATTAGTCTCTTTAGCATCTCCCTGACAGGTCTATTTAGAGCTTCCCTTTGGTCTGGCCTTCCCCAGGCAATGACACTCATTACTCTGTGTCTGTCACTCAAAAGGAGTTATAATGGAGCTTAAATGGGGCTCCTGACACGGTGCCCTTGTGGCAGTAAAGGGGTGATAAATACCCACAATAACACTCCTTCCTACCTGGAGGTGCCTGGGGGGTGGGCAGCGAGGGCAACTTCTCACCCCTGCTCTGGTTCAGAAGAAATCGGTTTTTTCTTGGCGCTGGGAAGCAATTGGAGACCTTACAGGGATGTGGAAAGGCTGATCTCAACACTCAGGCAAGAAAAATCCTGACTGTGGCGAGCTGAAATTTGTATGTTGACAGAGTGGGGTTAAAACCCCAATAACTGACACAGGAAGATGACACCTGACACGGGGCAGGACAGACAGGGAGGGTATTTTAGTGGAAATATGTAAAACACTCCAGCACCCTCGGGTGAAAAGCCTCTTTTTAAAGTGAACATTTTATAAGTGAACGTTTTATAAGTGAAAACTTTATCACTGAACATAGGAAAATATGTGAACATTTTATAAGTGAAAATTTCATATGTGAACATTTTATATTTGAACATTTCATATTTGAACATTTCACATGTGAACATTTACACACCACACTGACCATTAACATGCAATAAAATTACCTGACTGGTTAGAGGTGAATCCATCTGTTATTTTCAGCCCTTGTAGCTCTTTGCCTGCAGAAAAGTTTCCTTGCCCAGGTATTACCAAGTTACTTTAATTCACCCTCTTGTTCTGCCTTGGTGCTAAAGGATGGTCTCATCTGGGTGTGCAACACTTCATGACATCACTTCTCTCCTTCTTTCATAGCAGAACAGGCTGGTTTGGGGCAGAAGGGACCTCAAAACTTATCCCATTCCACCCCCTGCCATGGGCAGGGACACCTTCCACTGGACCAGGTTGCTCCAATCTGGCCTTGAACACTTCCAGGGATGGGACTTCTTATTTTTTCCATAGAAATACAGTGAAAATTGGTGTAAATTTAGACATACAGATGCTTAGCAACATCAGCTGTGATTTGGAATCTATAGATAGAGAAACTCTGCAAATGTTGACACCCAAATAATTGAAGTTATGTCATGCTGGAGTCGTGTCACAGCATCTGTGATACAGGGAAACACAGGGGGCAAAATCTGTGCTCTGGGCAGTTAATGACCATGGTTGATAATTAGTAGCCATGATATATTTAAGGCAGTGCTCAGGCTGTGCAGTGAAAGGGTTAAAAAGCCTGAATTTGTCCCAGGACCATTCTCCAGCCCTCTGTCAGCCCTGGACATTCCTCTCTGCTGAGCAGCCCCTGGGTTTGGTGCTCTTAAGGACAATGAACTGTTGCTTGGGAGGAGAAATATTCCCATTTGAATTAGATTATCAGGCAATTTAAGTGCAATTGCATGAAAACAATATTAAAAGAACATTAAGATATCCCAGATAATAGGTCAGCCCTGTCTGATATCACATAGCACTAAGCCTGCATTTCTTGGCTTGCTCCACCTTCTTCATCCAGTAGCAGAACAAGGCAGAATTCCTATAAAATTTACACAAAAGGAAAAGGAAAGTACCTTTTCATGGATGTGAAGCCCAGTGCTTCCTCATAATGGAACAAATTAAGCTTGTGGAGCTGTAATTTTGGCATTTCTCGACTGTGCAAATAAACATTGTTTAATTAAACTCGTCTTTCACTTGTGATGATTTTTAGAAAAAGCAAACACAGGCAGTGCTGTGTTGGCTGCAGGACCAGGAACCTTCCCATTTATCCTTGTGGAGTTCCCTGTCCTGCTGCTGCTGCTGGGCAAGGAACTGGTTGTACCAGTGAGTCATCCCCTCATGACAAGAAGGACATGGAGGGGCTGGAGATCTCCAGGGAAGGGTCTGGAGCAGCAGGAGCAGCTGAGGGAGCTGGGGGGGCTCAGCCTGGAGAAAAGGAGGCTCAGGGGGAACCTTCTGGCTCTGCAACCCCCTGACAGGAGGGGGGAGCCAGGGGGGGGTCGGGCTCTGCTCCCAAGGAACATGGGACAGGAGGAGAGGGAACGGCCTCAGGCTGTGCCAGGGGAGGGTCAGGTTGGATATTAGGGAAAATTCTTTGCTGAAAGGGTAGTCAGGCCTTGGAAGGGTCTGCCCAGGGCAGTGATGGAGTCCCCAGCCCTGGAAGTGTTCAAAAAACATGTGAATATGGCACCTGAAGACAAGGGTTAGTGGTGATCTTCTGGCTGGTTCTGGGTTGGCAGCTGGACTTGGTGATCTCTGAGGTCTTTTCCAACCTCAGTGATTCTGTGATTCTTTGATTCTGGGAACAGTTCATGGGGACACAGAACTCAAGTTTGCTAATTAGCCCAACCAGCTCGTTAGCAGGCAGCAGAGCCCTGGGAAAAGCCAGGAGTCCCCGTGGGGGGATGGTCCAGAAGCAGGAGGGAGCACAAACCAGCCTGGCTCCTGAAAGGAGCAGGATGTGTCAGGCTGGGTGAGATTTGCCAGATTTAATCAGTCCTCGAGTCTGTTCCCAGCTGTGCCAGAATCTTATGCAACTTCCCCACTATCTCATTTGTGTGAGTGCTGAATTATATTTGCCTGGCTCTTGAGATCAGTGGGAGACATTGCTCAACCTTGGAAAGCAGGGCCCTCTCCGGGCTGCTGGGAGAGCCCTGAGCAGAGCACAGGAGCGGGTGCTCCTGAAGCTCAGAGCTCTTTCCTTAAGGGGCTGTTGTGTTTTTGGCAAGCAGGGCACAGTTCTGTGCCTCCCCACGAGCAGGGGCTGCAGGAGGGCCCTGAGTGTCCCAAATTCAGATGTAGGACACACGGAGGGAGCAGAGCCCAGAGCCCCAAGTAAGTGCAGATGACAATTTTCAGGTGTGTGTAACTTGGCACAAGGCAGTGACTTTTCATGGGGGCCATAAAGATCTCCTTCCCCAGACCAGGGCTTCTGCCATGACAAATTTCCAGTTGGAAGGGGGAGCTGAGAGGGTTCTCTAGAGAAATGGTGGGACAGCACAACTATTTTTACTCGGGATAAGGCATTTTGTTTTTCACTTGCTTCTTGACTCTGCTGCTAAAATTATTATTCCAGTCGGGCTGAGTTGATCCTTACTAATTTAAGTGTCTAAAATAGAGTTATAAACGAGCTGTGTTTCCATGAGTAACATTCCCATTCATCCCTGCAAGGTTTTACTTCATGGCAGTGAAATCATTACCAATAAGCAACCAGTGTGCTTTGAAAACACTGAAATCATTTAGTGATGATAATTAAGTGCAAGGCGTTGCTCTCAGGGCTAGAAAAGATTAGTTCATCAAGCTAAAAGTTGGCCATTTATTTACATTTTGCAAGGGAAGGGGCTGTTAAGGAAAAGCCCAGCAAGATCAGCCTTTAGAGAGTCTCCTCCCTCTCATCTGTTTGATTTATGCCACCGGCTCCCAGCGAGCAGCTCCGAGGGTTCCACCTCTGTAAACCTGCCAGAGCCGACTGTGACATTTCCCTGAGTCTTTTTTCCCACTTAAATGGGAAAACTGGGCTTTAACCCCAGTTTTACTCCCTTCACTCTAAATTAGTCTCAAATGTTTCCCCCTGAGAAATCGCAATTGGAAGTTTTCAAAGGTTACCCGAAGTATCAAGTTATTGGATTATATTCTGCGAGGGGATCTGGGGGCAGAAGTGTGATCGATATCTGCGTCCTCTGGAGCTTTATGGAGAAATCCTCCCAGGGAATAATTTAGGCTCTGATTTTGCAAAGCCTTTGGCTTGGCTCAGCGATAGCTGGAAGTGCTCAGCATCCCCCGGATCGCGGGGCTGGATGTGAACTTGGCTGGTTCACTGTTTTATTTTCAAGGCTGCAGCAAAATACTTAATAAAACTGGGCTTTGGCCAGCATTTGTGACTTGGGAAGGGGCTATTCCCGGTGTGAGCCAGACATCCCAGACATTATGGTGTCCACGTGCTTTGTTTTTCCTGAAGAATCACATCTCCCTCGTTCCTCTCCCGTTACCAACTGGCTTAGATCAGACAGAGCCTCTTCACGGCTCCCAGAGGTTGA
This sequence comes from Chiroxiphia lanceolata, assembly GCF_009829145.1. Lineage (NCBI taxonomy): Eukaryota > Metazoa > Chordata > Aves > Passeriformes > Pipridae > Chiroxiphia > Chiroxiphia lanceolata. The sequence goes on along the minus strand of NC_045660.1, from coordinate 1,529,144 downwards.
CTTTGGGGGTTGTCGTTGCTTTGGGATGTTGTTGGCAGCAGGTTACTGGAGTTCCCGCCAAGAAACATGTTTAGGCATTTGGATTAGTCTTGTAAATTTTAATTAATCACTTTGCTGCTGTATAAGGCAGTGCTGTAACACACACTCAGTGCTCGAGCACTCCCAGCAACGCTGCACTGCAGGTTAGAAAACAGACCTGAGGGGTAACAAATGTCTGCATTCACGGCAGCTTCAGCTGCAGAGAGTCTCTCTAAGTGCTCCCTGTGCCCGGAGGGGTCGTGGCTGGGGGGGCACAGCAGTGGTGCTGCCTGTGCCCTGCCCAGCTGGGGGGGTGGGCATGGGGATGGGTGTGCTGCTCCCTTCCTGCAGACACCTCTCCAGACGGTCCTTCAGCAATGTTCTCATCTCCTGGCACTCACTGATAAGCTAAAATTACCCACTCAACTGCCTGCAAGAGCTCTGCCTCCTAAGGAGAAGTGTGGAGTGAGGGGTTCTGGTTTCTAGTCCGGGGTCCAGCCTTCTCAGGGGCTGCCCAATGCTGTGAGTTTGGGGTTTATTTGGCAGAAAGGTAAATATTGGCCTTTAAAGCAGCAAGTAATGAGTGAATATGAGAGCTGATGTTGTTTTACTTCTCTGGTCAGTGCTGCAAGTTGGTCCCTGCAAGCTGAGAGGTGAAATGAACTGTGGAAAGGGCCCTGGGGGTCCTGGTGGGTGCCAGTTGTCCCTGTCAGCAGTGCCCTGGCAGCCAGGAGGGCCAACCCTGTCCTGGGGGCATCAGAGAGGGGATTGTCCTGCTCTGCTCTGCCCTGGAGCGGCCTCACCTCAACATTGGGGCAGTTTGGGGGGACACAATGGAGGGAAGGGATTGAGCCATTGGAGAGTGTCCAAAGGAGGGCAAAGAGATGGGGAAGGGCCTGGATTTGAAGGTGTGGGAGGACACTGAGGGCACTTGGTGTGTTCAGCTGGAGCAGAGGACACTGAGGGGAGACCTCAGTGCAGTTCCAATTCCTGGGCAGGGGCAGAGGAGGGGCAGGGACTGAGCTCTGCTCTGGGGGAGCAGGGACAGCAGCCAGGGAACGGCTGGAGCTGTGTCAGGGCAGGCTCAGGTTGGATCTCAGGCAAAGGTTCTTCCCCCAGAGGCTGGTTGGGCACTGCCCAGGCTCCCCAGGGCAGTGGGCACAGCCCCAAGGCTGCCAGAGCTGCAGGAGGGTTTGGCTGATCCTCTGGGGCACAGGGGGTGACTCTTGGGGCTGGGCCTGTGCAGGGCTGAGGGTTGGACTGGATGATCCTTGGGGGTCCCTTCCAGCTCTGCACATTCTGTGACTGTATTTGGATCACCCTCTCATCCCTCCCAGCTCCGAGCAGCCAAGAGCAGCTTGTCCATGGGCAGGACCTGCAGAGTTGTCTTGTCCAGAGGCTCTGCCCTGAAGCTGTCTGTCCATCAGGAAGGTGTGTGATGTCTTTCCAGACAGCTCCTCAACCACCTGCAGTGACACTTCAGATAAAGGGCTCAGGGATTCAGGGCTCAGTGGGGTCTCCAGGCTTTCCTCACACACACACACACAGAGCTGCCTTTTTGTGCCCAGAGCACTGCACAAACCCTACACTCCTCTTCAGTGATGTTCATGTATTTCTGTGGCCCGAAGGTTTGATAAGAGGATTTTAGTGATGCAGGGGATTTTTGGTGCTTTTGCTTTACATAAAGATGGATCTCACAATGAAAGGGTTTCTGTTCTCAAGTTTGTTAATGCAGCATTTTGCATCAAGAATTAAGGCACGGAGGAAGTCACAGAAGAGTCTTAAATTTGTGTGTGTTGACTTTAGTTGAACTACAGCTGTTCTCAGGACTCTCACCTCGTAGTACAGCACTTAATCTCAGGGGTGCAAATGGATATGAGCATGACCCTGGGACAGCAGGAAAAGGGGAGACACACTCCAAACAGCAGGAACGGTGTGGACACACTGTCTTTGCTGTCTTTGCTGAACCACATGAGGTTCTCACTAAAAAAGGGATTTGCAAACTGTGATTTGTGTTCTTCTAAGAGTGAAGGGGCTATTTGGAGACCTGGTGCAGCCCAGGCCAAGTCCTCCCAGTGCAGGGTCAGGAGCTGCAGCTGCCAGAGCTGCTGATGTGCCCAAGGATGCAGAGTTTGGGAAGTCCTGCTGGAGGGAGAGCATGGAGCTAAAACTCAGCCCTGCCATGAAGGAATATGCTGGGAAAGGGGCTGAAGTCCAGGCATCAGAGGGGGAAGAGGCAGCTTAGGTCAGATTTACTGCTCCTCCAGGAACCTGTGCTTGGCTTTGCCCAGATCAGAGGTCCATTCTGGACCTGCCACCACTGTCCGTGGGGGATGTTCCCATCTCAGAGGTGTCTCTTCTCTCTGGTAGCTTGTTTTTTTTAATTCTCAGGCTAAATTCTCCTTTTCATAGTCTACCTCATTAGGAAAACACACTCCCTACATAATTTCTTTTCAATCCAGCTTTTACACCCATCAATTATTTGCAGATTTTTATTCCCTCCCACTTTTTTTTTTTTTTTGAGTGAAAAGTGCAGGTTTGGCTCCTTCAGCTTCTCCAAAGGGATCAGTGTTTCCAGACTCCAGACACTGCACTGCTGATTGCTGGACACGGGGTAGTTTGACCACATCTTTTAGCATAAACTGCTCACCCTAAATGGGTTTCTGGACCACACCAGAGGTTTTGTGCCACATTCCTGTGCAGAGGATGCTGTGGAATAGCATCACCTGGAGACATTTGGCCAAAAACCTGTGTGAAGGGATGAAGGAGATACTTTTGCTGCTGCCTTCTTTTTGGTGCTCTGACCCAGGTTACCAGTGCAGCCTTGGGGGCAGCCCAACATCCAGAAGGATATTCTGAATAGTTTTACATAACACTATTACAGCTGGTAGGATTTTGCCCTGCTCTTATTTATACAGTGGCTGTTTGGTTGTTCTTTCCCTATTTATTGTTATTTTATTCCCTATTTATTTGGATATTCTGCCTGAGAGTTTGCTGTGGGGATTGACAGAGGTTCAACACATCCTCAGGGGGGTGGAGCAATAGCAGGGCTGACCTTTGCAGCACGACGAAGCTGTGATTTTTTTTTATACTATCTTATTTGAAACTAAAACCAGACTTTGCAGCCCCTCTCATTGCTCAAATCCTTGTCCTGGGGCAGTGCTTGGTGCCTGCTCTGTCCCACATCCCAGAGCCTGGTCCTCCAACCTATTGATTGACATCCCCCTCTCCAGCTCTGATCTCATGTCTTGACCATCTGCTTCTTCTGGTGGTCTCTGGAGGTTCTGCCAATCAGCCAGGCGGGCTCCAAACTCGCAGGATTATTTTTGGACCTTCCTTGCAGCCATCTGTTTGGGAAGGAGCCATGAGCTTGTCTTCCCCAGCTGGGTGAAGGTGCTGTGGCAGCCTGCGAGGCAGGAGGAAGCAAACAGGGGAAAGAAAATCACCTTCTTCTCCAGGAGCTGAATCAGCTGCGAGACGGCGCTGAGCTCCCAGCCAGCAACTGGCACCAGCACCGGGAGAGAGGGATAATTCCCAGTCCCTGCTGCCTTTGGATGGCACCAGACAAGACAGGGAGCTTGGTGTGACTGGGAAGATGCCTCGTGTTGCCCGTGACAACTTGGGCTCGGGTCTGTTTTCTCTGCACACCCAGACACATGTGCACTTGTTGCTATAACAACCACCCCAGGTTTAATATAGCTGGGACTGGGCTTGGCAGGTTTGCAAAGCACCTACTTTTTGTTGCAAACAGCTGCCTCCAGGCTCTTCACCCCTCTGAAAAAATAAAGCCCCAAATCAAGAATGATAGGTAAAATGTCTGGATTAATTATATGAAAAGAGTCTTTGTGGGAAAAGAGATTTTCATGGGGCTCTGTGCTGTCCTGGGGTTTGAAACAGTGTGGGAAAAGGGTGAATGTAACTGCTGGGTTTGGTGTCCCCAGAATAAAGTTAAATAATGGTGCCAGTAAAGCCACTGGTGTCACCAGGTGCCAGTAAGTCACAAGTCATGGAGGAAGATTATGACCTCAGCAGCCTCTGACCCAACATGACCCAAAGTGATGCTGTAGCAGCAATCAGAGAGCAGGATGTCAGCAGGAAAGAGCCCTGATTAGCCCCAGGAAGGCCTTACCTGTAGCTACACACTTTGGGTGAGGCCCTTAGGACACCTGGGCCACGGCACTGGGCTCCTGTCCCAGGCTTATGCCAATATTCCATGTTTTCCTCTTTGTCTCTGAGTGATGGGGACACTCAACAGAATTTTCCAAAAAACAAAAGGTGTTTCCTAGCAGTGAAAAGAGGAAGCAAGAGAGGAACAGCTCCCCATGTCCTGGGCTGATCCCACAACGTGGGCAGCAGGGAGGAGGGGATTCTGCCCTCTGCCTCCTCAGATGAGACCCCCCTGCAGAGCTGCCCCAGCCCTGGGAACAACAGCACAGGGACGTGGAGCTGCTGGAGAGAGTCCAGAGGAGGCCCCGGAGATGCTCCAGGGCTGGAGCCCCTCTGCTCTGGAGCCAGGCTGGGAGAGCTGGGGGGGTTCCCCTGGAGAGGAGAAGGCTCCAGGGAGAGCTGAGAGCCCCTTGCAGGGCCTAAAGGGGCTCCAGGAGAGCTGGAGAGGGACTGGGGACAAGAGATGGAGGGACAGGACCCAGGGAATGGCTTCCCACTGCCAGAGGGCAGGGAGAGATCAGAGATTGGGAAGGAATTGTTGGCTGTGAGGGTGGGGAGGCCCTGGCACAGGTTGCCCAGAGAATCTGTGGTCGCCCCTGAATCCCTGGAAGTGTCCAAGGCCAGGTTGGACGGGGTTTGGAGCAACCTGGGCTAGTGGAAGGTGTCCCTGCCCATGGCAGGGGCTGGAATGAGATGATCTTTGAGTTCCCTCCCAACCCAAACCATCTATGGTTGAATTATTCTATAGTCACCAGCCTGAATCCAACTCAAACTATAAATTCTATTTATTTTAGGGACTAAGGATGGTCTGTATCACCAGAAACTGCCATATTTTGCTCCAAGTGGTGGCTTCCAGGGAAAAGCCTGTGCTGGTCCTGCAGACTGACCTTCCCTGAAGGCAGTGAGTGTGGTGTGCTGGCACAGCACAGCTCCTGGGAAGTTTGTCCTCACAGACAGCCCTGTTGGCCAGGCCAAGTGCTCCAGTGAGCTGTGACGTGCAGCTCCTTCTCCAAGGTACAAATTAGCTCATTAAACACTTTGCACGAGACACCCGGGAGCTGGCAGGGAGGGAGAGGAAATCAAACCCACTCACGCTTTGTTCACCTGCCTTCAAAGCCATGGAACCTTCCTGCAGTGATTCATCCCAAGCTGGAGGCTCCACAGCCCTGCTTTGCCTTCCTGTTTGCTGCTCCATGGCCAGGGCCAGGCTGAACTGAAAGGGAGCTCTTGAGCTGCAGAGCCCTGCAGGGCAGGGAGTGCTATTTCTGGAGGGCTGTAATGTATTCGTCTGGCCCGGCTTTCTCCAACAACCACCAAATGTTTTTCAAGCAGTAAAGAAAGTAAAATAGAGCAACACTGTGCTGGAGCCAGATTTTCCATGTGCTGATTCCCTGGGCAGGGCTGGCAGGATCCTGCACCTGAGCTCAGGGACACGGGATTCACTGCTCAGGAACCAGGGGCATGGAGCAGGACTGGGAAAGGGCCCTGGGGATCCTGGTGGGTGCCAGTTGTCCCTGAGTCAGCAGTGCCCTGGCAGCCAGGAGGGCCAACCCTGTCCTGGGGCATCAGGGGGGGATTGTCCCGCTCTGCTCTGCCCTGGGGCAGCCTCACCTCAACATTGGGGCAGTTTGGGGGGACACAATGGAGGGAAGGGATTGAGCCATTGGAGAGTGTCCAAAGGAGGGCAAAGAGATGGGGAAGGGCCTGGATTTGAAACTATGGGAGGACACTGAGGGCACTTGGTGTGTTCAGCTGGAGCAGAGGAGACTGATGGGAGACCTCAGTGCAGTTCCAATTCCTGGGCAGGGGCAGAGGAGGGGCAGGGACTGAGCTCTGCTCTGGGGGAGCAGGGACAGCAGCCAGGGAATGGCTGGAGCTGTGTCAGGGCAGGCTCAGGTTGGATCTCAGGCAAAGGTTCTTCCCCCAGAGGCTGGTTGGGCACTGCCCAGGCTCCCCAGGGCAGTGGGCACAGCCCCAAGGCTGCCAGAGCTGCAGGAGGGTTTGGCTGCTCCTCTGGGGCACAGGGGGTGACTCTTGGGGCTGGGCCTGTGCAGGGCTCAGGGTTGGACTCCATGATCCTTAGGGATCCCTCCAACTCAGCATATTCTGGGATCCTGTGACCAGGGATCTCAGTCCAGCAGCTGAACCAGTGACATTGTTCTGTGTTACGACCTGTGGCAGCACAGGCAGTATGTGCACTCCCAAATTTGGGCCAACAAAGCCCAGATTAGGGTGAGGGTTGGCTCCCCTGAGCAATCAGGGGGTTTATATCATGGGGAGTGGAGTGACTAGGAGAAGGAAGCAGTAAAGCAAAACATCACCCAAGTGCAGTAGTTGCATCCCCTAATTCCAGCTGCTCTTTGGGAGGAGGGTCAGGAAGGCCAGGTTGGATGGAGCTCTGAACAACCTGGTCTAGTGGAAGGTGTCCCTGTCCATGGCAGGAGGTGAAACAAGATGAGCTTTAACGTCCATTCCCAGACAGACCATTCCATGATTTTATAATCACCCAGTCTGGGGCTGATGGGGGATCTCAGCTCACACTGCTGGGCCCTGCAGCACATTCATGATGTCCAGCAAATGTCGTGGGATCCCTGGGACAGCACTGGGTGTGTTGGCAGCCAAGGGACCAAGGGACAGCTGTAAGGGGCTCACTGTGGGCACCATCACTCTGTTCCCCTTGAATTGTTCCCCAGCCCCCTGCCCAGGCTGAGCAGGGCATCCATCCCTGTAGGGCTGTAGCTCCTGACTGAAGATACACGAGAGGATGGGACCCTCCTTGGGATAAAGCCCCTTCCTCATCCTCTGCCATCCAGGGGAACTCTCATTCCTCATTTTCTCCATCAATTTGACTGTGTAATTCCTGCACTTTTTAGGGAGGGAAGGCAAGAAAGGGGGTCATAGAAACACAGAATGGTTTGGGTTGGAAGGGTCCTTAAAGACCATCTCCTTCCACCTCCTTCCTATGGGCAGGGACACCTTCCACCAGCCCAGGTTGCTCCAAGTCCCATCCAACCTGGCCTTGGACACTTCCAGGGATCCAGGGGCAGCCACAGCTTCTCTGGACAACCTGGGCCAGGGCCTCAGCACTTCATAATGTTGGGTGGTGACAACCAAGAGGGAGAAGAGATGGAGACAGATGGAGGTGATTTGGGTCCCCTCACTGCACGCGGCTGCTCATCGGAAATAAAAGGGAAAGAAGAAAAGAAAACAGCACAAACATGGACTGAGGATTCCATAGAAATAACCTGGAGTGGGATCTTTGTGGATCAGCCTAAGCCTGGCTGATTTGCACACACACATACACACACAGACACAGACACAGACACACAGACACACACAGAGACACAGAGACGCACAGACAGACAGACACACACAGAGACACACAGACAGACACACAGACAGACAGACACACAGACAGACAGACACACACAGACACACACAGACAGACACACAGACAGACAGACACACACACAGACACACACACACAGACACACAGACAGACACACAGACAGACACACAGACAGACAGACACACACACAGACACACACAGACACACACACACAGAGGAGCACACAGACACACAGACACACAGTCACACACAGATAGACACACAGACACACAGACATACAGACACACACACAGACACACAGACACAGACACACAGACACACAGACACACACAGAGACACACACAGACACACACACACACACACAGACACACAGACACAGACACACAGACACACAGACACACAGACACACAGACACACAGACACACACAGACACACACACAGACACACACACACAGACACACACAGACACACACACAGACACACAGACACACAGTCACACACAGATAGACACACAGACACACAGACACACACAGACACAGACACACACAGACACAGACACACACACAGACACACACAGACACACACACACACAGACAGACACACAGACACAGACACACAGACAGACACACACAGACACACACACACCGACACACAGACACACACAGAGACACACACAGAGACACACAGAGACACACAGACACAGACACACAGACACACAGACACACACACACACACAGACACACAGACAGACAGACACAGACACACAGACACACACAGACACACACAGACACACACACACACACACACACACACACACACAGACACACACAGACACACACAGACACACAGACACAGACACACACACACACACACACACACACACAGACACACGGCAGCAGTGCCAGGAGGAGGCACAGATGCCTCTCGTTTCCCTCTGGAAGGTGGCAGGTACGTGGGGCTCTGTTTTGTCACTGAGCACCCGGGAGCTGCCTCTCTGTTCACTGCCTTGGAGTTTTACATGTGGGGAATAAGATAGCAAGGAGTGTTTTGGTGTTTTCTGGACACTGCTCTCCAGGAACAGTTTGCATTCGGGGTCTGATTTTCAGAGAACCACAAAGCCCGTCAGCAGCCACTCTCCTGTGCCTTATCTTTGAATGTCTGGAAGTGAATTATTTCACATATAAAGAAAATTCTTTTCAATTATATTCTTCACACATCATTTGCTCTCAAGTCCAGATTGCACGTGAGAAGAGGACAGCACAGAGAAAAGTGCCCAAAATGAGGATAGGAAGGATTGGAGATAAGGAGGGAAAGGAAGAGCAAGGAAAAACCCCAAAGTCTTGATGGGAGCAAGTAGAAAATATCCAGGAGATATTTTTGGAGGGGATGTGACTGTCTCTGGGGTATAATGACACATTTAAATCTGCCCCTTTACATTCAGGTCTCTTGTTCTCTCCCCCAGGCTCCCTTTCCCAGGTCACCAGATGAACACCTGAGTCTCCTCCAAGAGTCAGAGGATGAACCTGTAGCAGCTTCTCCACAGGTAAGAGTCTCCAGTGGTTTGGGAAGTGTGTGGGACCACAGAACCCATGGCCCCAGGGCTTTGTGGCTGCAGCCTGTGCCTGTGCTGCCTGTGCTGTGCTGGAGGTTTGCTTTCCATGGGGCTCTGTGCTCCCTGGTGCTGTACTGGAGGTTTGCTTTCCACGGGGCTCTCCTGGGTTTTGTGCCCCTCTGAGGTGACACGGCCCCAGGGGTTTGCAGTTCCTGGAGCAGATGTAGTGACTGAGCATTTAAAAGATGTTTTGAGAGTTAAGAACAGATCCAATCTTAGTTTTTCATTTTATTTCTGCTTCCAGTGTGCTCTGGTTTGGTCTGTAGGTGCTCCTGTGCAGGTATTTTTAGGGATTTTCTGGAGCAGGTACTGTGGGTGCAGGTGGAGGTCACATCTTTCTTTCTGGCTCTTTATCCAGCAGCTGCTTAACATAAAATACTTAGAACCAGAAGGTGCTGCTGAGCAACATGACCAGCAGGTTCCCAAATCCCACCCTCACTTCCAGCTCCCCCTGTCCCTCACAGCTCTGCCTTTTCCCCTTTCCACCTTCATGAAGTCGCTTCATCTCCTGAGGAAGTCTTGCCTTCCTTTGGGTTGCTGCCTGTCCAACTTTGGGGAAGTTTGTGGAAATAAAGTACTGTTCATGGAGCTCTTGGAGAACCCTCCAGAAGAAGGTGTTGTGTTCCTGGGCAGGGACATTGGCCACCAGCTTGTTGTAGAAGCTCAATCCAGGCTCTGATGCTGATGTGGAGGGGGGATTTTAAGGACACTTGGCTGAGGTGAGACAGATGAGCACAGGCTTTAAGCGGAAAATGGGATAGTTTTCTCCCTGCTTTGGAGTGTGCAGCTTTTCCACAGGGATGCACATCCCACAGGAGCAGGTTGCAGGTTGAAGACACACGGCCAGGGGTTGTTTTCCGAGTCAAACACGGTGGCCTTGGATGGGCAGCACAGCAGGGAAAGACCAGGAGAGCTCTGGGAATGGGTCAGGCTGGGGGAGGTGGTGGTGCTGCACCTACAGAAGACCCAGTTTTTTCTGGGGGAGAAGCTGTTGGCCTGGAAAGAACACGAGGGTGGTGGGGCACAGCCCAGTGTCCTGGGGAGCAGGGCCACTGTTCCCTGGTTTTTGTCACCTCGGTGAGAGGAAATTGAGGGGACAGTTGTGCTCCCTGGGAGCAGCAGAGAATTACAGGGAACCACAGGGAACCACAGTCAGTGTGACTCCGAGCTGCCTCCACCAGCAAACACTTGCTTGGATGCACTTAGAGCTTATTATCTCCCTGACCTTTCATTTCACAAGCGTTTCTTGCAACGTGTTTCTTCAGCCTGGTCCAGCTTTGACCTCGGTTCCCAGAGGCAGCAGGATAATATATTCATGTGCTGTGTTGTCTAGCCACTTCACATCCCTCCCTCCTCCCCTCCCTCCACCCCTCGTCTCTGTCCTTTTTGGCAATCTGTCATTTCCAGTTTTGGGCCGAGTCCAGGAGCTGAGTAAAAAGTCCTTGGGCAGCTGGAGTGAGATACAATGGGTTTAAATACGCTTTAACGTGTTTGTAAACAACTGCACTTCATCAGGGGCCCTGCCCAGCACGCTGGCAGCAGACAGAACCGATGAGACTCTTCTGAGATCAGAATTAATTACACTGCATGGAGATGGTGCAAAGCAGACAGTGATGCAGAGGGAAATATCTCCTGTTCTGTGGTCCATGTCGGTTCATTTATGCTCTGCTTGTCACTGAGGCCACTGAGCACCTGGGATTGCTCCTCTCTCAGCTGTGGCAGGGGACAAGATGAGCAGAGACAGCTCAAAATGTTGGGAGGGCCGTGGAGCTGCAGCACCGTGAGGATGCTCCGCAGAGCACCCGCTGACATGTCATGTTTGGTGGAAATCATCTCTCAGGGGGGATCAGCACAGGGAATAAAGCTTTTGTCCTGTTAAAATAGCCCCATTTCTCCTGAATTCCCACAGCTTGTTCCCAGTGGAAAAAGAAAAAAATTTAGTTTTATGATTTCTGTTGCAACAGGGAATAAAAAAAATCCTTCAGTGAGGAGGATTTGAAGAGGGAAACAAGCTCAGAGCACAGGGAGGGGGCAAATGAGCTGTAGCTGGAGCACATGGATTGGGACGGTCCCAGGTAGCTCACTGATCCCAGCTCATGAATTTTGATGAATAAAGACTGAATTAGCAGATCTGGGCTCCCACTCTGCTGCTGAGGGCTGTGAGTGGGGCTGATGTCATGATATCGCTGTTTAAACACAGAGAAGTTGTTCTAGTGGGGAAATCACGGACAAGAAAAATCAAAATGCTTTGGAATAATCCCCTTTGCAGTGTGGTGACTGGGCTCACACTCCAGGGTTGGTCCTTGGCTGCTCCTGGAGGCAGCAGATCCCTGACTCTGCCTGAGGACCAGGGGAATTGCAGGAATTGGCACCGTGGCTTGGAACGAGATCTAATTAATTAATTCAAGACATACTGGGATTAAATTTTATTAAACCTTGGAATCAGAGCAGACCAGAGGAAATGTAAGCAAAGGCTGGGAAGGGGAAGGAGGGAGGTGTGTGACATGTGCTGCCTCTGCGAGCGCTGCCGGGGCGCTGAGGGGTGCTCAGGATGTCTGGAGATACCTGCTAAGGTATGGACATATAGAGAGTCATAGAACAGAATCATGGAATGTCCTGAATTGTAGTGAACCCACAAGGATCATCCATCCAACCCCTGGCCCTGCACAGACACCCCAACAATCCCACCCTGGCCCTCAGAGCATTGTCCAAACCCTCCTGGAGCTCTGGCAGCCTCGGGGCTGTGCCCACTGCCCTGGGGAGCCTGGGCAGTGCCCAACCAGCCTCTGGGGGAAGAACCTTTTCCTGAGATCCAACCTGAGCCTGCCCTGACACAGCTCCAGCCGTTCCCTGGCTGCTGTCCCTGCTCCCCCAGAGCAGAGATCAGAGCTGCCCCTGGGGAGGAGCTGCAGCCCCCGCTGAGCTCTGCCCTCAGCCTGCTCTGCTCCAGACCTGCACTCACATTCACACAGCTGAGTTCACTCCAGACAGGGCAGTCAGGGAGGTTCTGCTTTCCTTATCCAGTTGCTCTGGAATTTTCCATGCCAGGTGACTGACCCACCCCTCTGGGATCAGAAGCCAGGCCACTCTGTCCAGGTACTCCCTGACATCCTTTGGAATGAAGACATTTCTTTTCCCCTGATCCTGTGCTGGTATAAGTGTCATGCTCTACCCAGACCTGCCTATTACTCTATGAAAAGGGATGTCAGCTGCATATTTATTGCCTTTAAAATGACTTGGGGTCTTCTGGAATGGAAATTTAAGACAGTCCTTTCTCACATGGTGGCACCTCGGATCTTCCTCTGCTCCCAGACACTGCCTGCTCAGGTGTGTGTGTGCTGGCACAGCTCAACTCTGCCTGGCTTTCCAGGAATAACCAAGTTTTCTGCACATAAAAGTGGGTATGTGGGGTGTGTGCAAAGCCCTGGGCTCTCCAGCCAGGGCTGCAGCACAGGACTGGCCTTTTTGGGAATGCTGTTTTGCCTACCGGATCCCCAGCATCCCACATGAGCTGTCTTTCCTCCTGACAGCTTCAGGAATATACTTCACACTAATTTTAGCTCTCCCTCCAAGGTGGATATCTTTGGGGTTTGGGCACAATCAATGCCTTATTCATAAAACTACAAACACTGTAAAAAGAAAGGGGGACGGGACAGAAAGTGTCCCGCCCCAAAACGTGTCTGATCTCCAAGCAGCTGTAATTTTGGCTTGCTCAGAGAACAAGCTGAGGTTGTTCATTTTAACAGCCAGGAAAGGGCTGTCTGTTTATATTTAGGGCCTTGTAGATTTGCTCAGTGTGTGCAGGTGGCACATGAAAACATGGGATGATTTCTTACCGGGATAAGGCCGTGTTTTTCCTGGCCTGGTGTTAATTCTGTGTGAAGGCTCAGTGAGTAAGTACCGAAAATTTTCTTGTAGCAGTTTCTGGGGTAAGATTTTGTAGCATTTTGGATTGTTGTTTGGTGCTTCATCCTGCTGAATCTCTCCCATGAACCTTCCTGCAGAGTTTTGCCCAGAACACACATTTTTAAGAGCAGGTTGGCAGCTCCTGTGACTTGGACTCTGTAGGGCTGTGGCATTAGGGATCATCACTCAGTTCTCACTGGAAACCCCTCTAATAAAAATAAATAGGTGGATGTAACACATCTTGCAGCAGGGATTTGGGTGGTGGTCCAGGATCTCAATCAACTTGATGTGTGCAGCTCTGCCCTTCAGCTCTGCTCTGACCTCCACCTCCCACTAAACCCTGCCCTCACATGGACGTGGCACTTGGGGACATGGTTTAGTGCTGAACAAGGTGGTGGTGCTGGGTTGATGGTTGGACTTGACTTTTTCCAACCTCAGTGATTCTGTGATTCTCTGGGCTCTGTCTGAAGAACTGTCTGCAGGAGGTTGTGCCTCCCATCAATCTCCAGCCTTGCTCCTTCACCCCTTGGCTCCAGGATCTGCAAAACCTGAATCAATTCTCACCTGGAGTCATCTTGATTTCAATTATTTGTGCTTGGCATGAGCTGGAGAGGACAGTGTTTCCAAAACAAGGCTTTTGGGCCTTGGCTTCTGGAGCTGGGTCCTTCCTGCTCATCCCTCAGAAGTGCAAAGTCCTGCTCAAGATGCAGAAGAGACAGTTCTGCAGCTTGGCTGAGGTTGGTCCTTCAGAGAGAGCAGAATTTACCCGTGGAGCAGCAGAAATTGTTCCAAAATGTACATGTCACGTGTCTGAGATGGAGCTGAAGATGCTGAATTGCTCTTCTGGTAAAATCTGGTCCAGCCAGACTCAGCACTCTTGTGGCACCCCTCAGAAATGGCTCCCTGGCTGCTGGTCTGGCTCTGAAGCAGCAATGACCTCGGCACAGGGCAATCCAGAACCTTCTTTGGTGTTTGCAAAGCTTCCCGAGCTCCCAGGGCTGAGGAGGTTTGTGAAAAAGGGAGGGCAGCTCTTAATGTCCCTTCTCCGGGGCTCCTGGGGAGTGCCCAGGTCTGAGGTCTGTTCACAGAGCCAAAATTAGAAAGCTGTTGATGTTGGTTTTTTCATTCAGAGCTACAAAAAGTCCTGTTTGAGTGAATTGAAACCCCAGGCAGCTGCAAGGAAACAAGGTTCAAAGTGGGTGTAAGGGGTGGATGGAGCCCAGTGAGGAGAAAAAACATTGAATTTTAGTTTTGTGTACCTGTAACATACCCTGGCAGGTCATGGACCTGGGAGATGGGGCAGAAAAAGGTGAAATCCAGGTTCTGTTTGCACTAAAATATTTCTGGGCATGTTTGGGTGCTTTGCTGTGGTAACCAGAGGGCCTATTTTTAGGTCCTTTCCCAAGATGCCCCTCCACACTGTACTGAGCTGCTTGGGAAGCTGTTGTGCAAAGTTGTCCCAGAGGTTTTCAAGTTAAAATGAGCATTAACTCAGGAAGGTTCCAAGGGATTATGTTCCTCAAAACTGATCAGATCGTGTGTGAGATCTTTCTGGCTGCATGTCCTGCCTGGACTTCATGTTGGACATCTCTGAAATCCCAAATTCCACCTTTTGGGTAAGGAAAGGTTCTGCTTTCGTTTTACAGCACAACCCTAATGATATTATGGCAACTTGTCTTAGCAGTTAAACTGAGTAATCCCAAAATACATGTTAGCATTTGCATTCACAGAGCTCTTGGCCCTCAGCCAGTGAAGTGCCTTCAAGTCTCATCCAGAAAAGACCAGATCTCTGTTTTCCTGAGGAGATTCACCAAGGAACAGAACAAACCCAGAGCTTCAGTTGTACATTTGTGTGTGGGTTTGGGGTGAAACCTTTACCCTGCCTTGTTCATGGATGGTTTGGGTTGGGAGGGACCTTAAAATCATCTTGTCCCACCCCCTGTCAAGGACAGAGACACCTTCCACTAGCCCAGGTTGGGATAGTCCATCTCTGGAACATGGCCTTGGACACTTCCAGGGATCCAGGGGCAGCCACAGCTTCTCTGGGCAACCTGTGCCAGGGCCTCCCCACCCTCCCAGGGAGGAATTGCACCTGCAACTCCCTCAGGTTTTTCTAGGTTGACACTGGGCTGTTCACAGGCTCCATTTTCAGTTTTCAAATGAAATCCATTCAGCAGATTCAGGCTGAAGCATTTATTTGTTAGCAAAGTGTTGTTATGCTCCATAAGATATATATCCCAAAAGAACAAAAGCAATCCTATCCAAAGAATCCCCAAACAGAGCCAGCAGACAAAGGCAGGCTTCTTTTTCAAATGTCATTCTTCATATTTTATTGTCTTTCATCCATAATCACTTAAATACACTGGCATGTATTTGAAAAACTAACAACAGCCCAGCAATTGCCCTTTATCCCCAGCATGCTCAGGAATACATTGTGCTTTGTGATATATTGTTTCTCTCTTGGATTTCTTTCAAGGATGTTCTGCAAAGCGTTTCCATGTGCATTTGAACGAGACAATTCTCTGTCTATCTGTGGATTTTGTACCAGAACAATTTGCTCTTGTTCAAGGGCTCCATTATTCTTTGAAGATTTTAGGAAAGAAATAATTAAAATATGCAGGGGGACATCTATAGATTGTCAGGCTCGGAGGAGAAAGGTTTCCTTATGAATTTATGCTTCATATCATAGAAGCATAGAATGGTTTGGGTTGAAGGGACCTTAAAGACCATCTAGTTCCAACCTCCCATGAGCTGGAAACCCTAAAGATCATCTAGTTCCAAACCCCAGGGGTCGGGACTCGTAGGATTTCCTATGAGGGGTTGGGACTCATAGGGGTTGGAAATCACAGGGTTTCCCATGAGTTGGAACCCCCAAAGTCCATCTAATTCCAACCTCCCAGGAGCTGGAAACCCTAAAGATCATCTAGTTCCAAACCCCAAGGGTTGAGATTCACAGGGGTTGGAACTCACAGAGTTTCCCATGAGTTGGAAACCCCTAAGTCCATCTAGTTTCAACCTCCCAGGAGCTGGAAACCCTAAAGACCATCTAGTTCCAAACCCCAGATGGGTTGTTTGATAACCCAGCTGGGTTGTCAAACCCATCAGCTTTCAAACCCAAGCCTAGATGGGCTTTCAAGGAGGACTGATGAGGGACTGGGGACATTGGAGCTGTTGGAGGCCCAGGACTGGCATTTTTAATGCATTTCAATATTTAAGTCTTGGAGAAACAAAGCACCAAACCTTTGAAATGATATTGAATCCTCTTCAGTAAATTTAAACAGCGTAATGAGAAGTGCAAGGGATGGATTTGCCTCCATGTGACCCTTCAAGTGTGTGTTAAACCAACATGGGGTCACACGGTGAAATTCCTGAAGTGGGAAAGGAGGTGATGTAACATGGGAGCTCTCAGCTCCTGAAATGTTTTCCTTTTAACAAGACATATCTCAAGAACACGTTGTTATTTTGAGTTACAGTTCAGACTTGTGCTCGATTCTGTAGCCATAGAAGCAATTATAATATTGTTTGATTATTCTTGATTCTAATGGTGCTTATAGGAAAAAGTACATCTTCTCCCAGACAAGGAGCTACTTAGCATTTTTAATGTTTTGGATTTGCTTTAAACCCATATGACCATTTAATCTGGAAGATGATATAACTTTTAAACTCAAAAAGATACCCAAGTTTTAACAGCAATGTTTACCATTTTATGTTGATGCAGACAAACAAAATATCCTTTTTTTTTTCCTGGGTTGTTTTCTTACTTCTTCTCTTATTATTTTTATCATTATACCACAGAAGCAAAATTAAGGAGGTGAGTAAACAGCATCTCCCAGCAGTGAGGGGGGAGGTTCATTTCCATGTATATTCTGGGTACAAAAAAGGAAATACAGTCTCTCTAGTGTGAATATTTAAAGCAGGAGGCTCCTGTGGACCTGGGCATGGACAGGGGAAGTCAACAGGTGGCATTTAAAAGCGTGAATCTGCAATCTGTGACATGTTTAATCTTCAGGGCCCCTCAGTTCAGAAAGGACATTGAGGGGCTGGAGCGTGCCCAGGGAAGGGAAGAGAGCTGGGGAAGGGTCTGGAGCAGCAGGAGCAGCTGAGGGAGCTGGGGGGGCTCAACCTGGAGAAAAGGAGGCTCAGGGGGGACCTTCTGGCTCTGCAACCCCCTGACAGGAGGGGGGAGCCGGGGGGGGTCGGGCTCTGCTCCCAGGGAACAAGGGACAGGAGGAGAGGGAACGGCCTCCAGCTGTGCCAGGGGAGGGTCAGGTTGGACATCAGCAGGAATTTCTCCATGGAAAGGGTGGTCAGGCCTTGGAAGGGGCTGCCCAGGGAGGTTTGGAGTCCCCAGCCCTGGAGGTGTCCCAGGAAGGCCTGGATGTGGCACTCAGTGCTCTGGGCTGGGGGACAAGGTGGGCATCGGGCACAGGGGGGATCCATGGGCTGGGAGGGCTTTTCCAACCTCAAGGATTCTGTGATTCATCAGTATTAGATCTGGTTGTTGTATCGTGGGGAGGGGGAATCACAGAATTTTTTGGGTTGTGAGGGACCTTAAAGCTCGTCCAGTGCCACCCCTGCCATGGGCAGGGACACCTTCCACTCGCCCAGGTGGCCCCAAGCCCCACCCAACCTGGCCTTGGACACTTCCAGGGATCCAGGGGCAACCACAGCTTCTCTGGGCAAGCTGATGGGAAAACATGGGTGTCACATCATGGGGGAGAGGCTGCCAGGAAACCTCTCCCTGTGACTGTCCTTTGACAGTGTAAAACCCACTGCAAGTGTTTTCTTCAGCTCCCATGACAGGGAAATCTTGTCTGGAAGTTGGACATGGGCAGACCTGGGGTGACAATGTTGTGCTGGAAGCATTTTGTCATTTGCTGGTTGGGGCAGCACAACAACAGTGGAAGGGGTTTGTTTGAAATGTCAGTGCATAAACTCGATTTTTTCCCCCCCAAAACTCTGCAGGAAACGTTACTGAGATGAGTGGGGAGCAACAGCTGGTTTTGGGTTTGCTGGCATTAATTGAGATGGATGTGAAGGATTTCTGTAAATCAGTGCAGCATTTCCAAGGGGTGACTCACTTTGAAGATGCATCACAATGACAATGAATCCAATACACCTCGATCAATACCAAAGACACACTGCAAAGGTACAAAAGATACACTGGGCTTGTTATTTAATCTGCTTGGGAAGTGCAAGAGCACGTGGCCTCCAACAGATAGATCTTACATTTAAAAACACTGAGCCTGTTAACACAGTGCATAATTAAGCCCTGGAATTCATTGCCAAGGAAAATCTTTGAGTGGATTTTTCATAACATTTAAAAAAGAGACAGC
Source organism: Chiroxiphia lanceolata (assembly GCF_009829145.1). Taxonomy (NCBI): domain Eukaryota; kingdom Metazoa; phylum Chordata; class Aves; order Passeriformes; family Pipridae; genus Chiroxiphia; species Chiroxiphia lanceolata. The sequence continues at coordinate 1,510,756 of NC_045660.1, read as the reverse complement.
CACGTCTATTATTAATAAAACTAGACACGGATCTGTTCTGTGAGATGGAGAAAAAAGAGAGGCTGCTTCAGAAACAGTCCTACATGTGCAAGTCAAACACTGCCTGGTGAGGAGGCTTTTTTCCCCCCCTTTGTGTCACTGTTCTGCTCTGATTTGCACCTGCCTTTGAAGTGCTGCTGCCTGGGGCTGGGGGAGGTGCCTGCGGAGCTGGGAGATCCTTGGGAGGTCCTGCAGCTCCAGCCAGGAGATTAGGGAGTGCTGAGATAAACCCGGGGTCACCTGAGGCACTTCTGAAGTGCTGGTGCTGTTTAAGGTCACAGAAGGAAAAAAAAAAAGATGTCAAGTCTTGTAGCCATGGGAGTGTTTTTGTAGGGTTTGTCTGTAAACAGCCCCGTGTGGGGTTCAGGGATGGCTGTGTGTCTGAGCTGCAGTTGCTTTGCTCCTGAGATCTGTAAGAAAAGCTGGAGGAGGGAGCAGGCCAATAAAAGTGGCTGCCAGCAACCTCAGAGTGTTCCCGGGCTCTCACAATCCCCACTCTGTGCTGGGGTTAAACCAAGCAAAATCCAGGGAGAAGGGAGATGGGATGAGTCTTTTCTAGCCAAATGGGTGCTCTGTGTTGGCCCTTTGTGTGCAGGCAGAGCTTTACTCCTTGATTCCTTTCTTTCTTAATCAGCTTTACGTAAATCCATGAGCTGCAGTGACCTGTCCATGGCTTCTGTGGGGCCAGTTCATGGTCACAGAGCCACATGGTCATGGAGTGGTTTGGAATGTAAGGAAACCTCAGGGTCATCTCATTCCCACCCCCTGCCAAAGGCAGGGACACCTCCCACCAGCCCAGGTTGCTCCAAGCCCTGTCCAACCTGGCCTTGGACACTTCCAGGGATGGGGCAGCCACAGCTTCTCTGGGCAACCTGTGCCAGGGCCTCCCCACCCTCACAGGGAAGGATTTCTTCCCACTGTCCCATCTAACCCTGCCCTCTGGCAGTGGGAAGCCATTCCCCTTGTCCTGTCACTCCAAGGCCTTGCCCAAAGTCTCTCCTTATCTTTCTTGCAGGCTCCCATCAGGTCCTGGAAGGCTGTAATTGGGTCATCCTAGAAACTTCTCCAGGCTGAACAATCCCAGTTCTCCCACCCTTTCCTCCCAGCAGAGCTGCTCCATCTCTCTGATCCTCTTGGTACCTCCTCTGGACTCTCTCCAGCAGCTCCATGTCCTTCCCATGCTGTTCCCAGGGCTGGGGCAGCTCTGCAGGGGGGTCTCACCTGAGGGGGCCGAGGGCAGAACCCCCTCCCTTCAGTGTCCCCTCATCCACCTCTGATCCCCTGGGTATGAACATTTCCCATTTGCTGAGGGTGTCCATGGCTGGGTCCCATCCTGTGTGGGGCAGGGAATGGAGCTGGGCCTTGAAGGGAGGCAGAGGTGGGATGTGCTGCTCCCGTGGGCACCGACCACACTCCTGCCCGTGGGCACTTGCTGGGACCTTGAGCCACTGTGCAGGTCTGGGGGCAGCCTTGGGACATGGTGGAGCCAACGTGTACCTCTTGCTTCCCTCAGTCTGGCCCCCACCAGCCTCTCCTGGCTCCAGCAGTGCAGGGATGAAGGTGTGTGAGGGCATGGCCACACTCCCACAGTGACCAAAGTGGGATGAAAATCCCAATGCAGGGATGGGGCCACGTCCTTGAAGGGCCCTTTGTGATGGTCAGACTTTCCCAGTGCCAGTAAGGGCTGGGACAGGGGAGCCCTGGGGCTCTTCAGGGTCACATAAGTCCTGGGCAACCTGCTCTGGATGGCCCTGCAGAGGGTTGGACCAGATGATGGCCTGAGGTCCCTTCCCAGCCCAGCTCTGCTGTGTCAACATGCCTGGGAAGGAGGTTCCCCTTCCTGGGCACACGGGGGCAAGTCAGGAATTCAGGATAATTCTCCAGTGACTCTGCCATCAGTGCTTGGCCTTTGGAGAGCCACCTCCATGTGTCTGCTGCTGCTGCTGCTGTGACATGGGACATGAGACAGGCTTTGAGTTCCCTTCCAGGCCCAAACATTTGAGGATTCCATGAGGAGCTGATGACTCCTGTGTCCCACCTCCCCAGTCCCACAGAGGCTCCACTTGACTCATCTCCAGGGCTTTCCCAGCTGTGCTGTGGGGCTGCAGCTCTGCTGGCACAGCCCTGGCAGGAGCCAGGCAGGGTGTCCCTTCCTCTGAGCCCATCATTTGGGTCCCCACCTGTGTCCATTTTGTCCTGTGCTCCTCTGAGCTTGTGGAGATGGGCCTGGGATGGGCTGGTGGCTCCTGGGATGGCCTGGGAGGAGCTGGGCAGGGGGAGATTTGATTCCCCTGTCTGCCACGGCCTCTCTGTTCACATTTTGGGACAGTAAAGTCTCGGCTTTCCATCTGCTGCTTTTCCTCCATGTCCTGGGAAGTGCCTACTCAATTTTCCTTCTCTGTCATCCCTCTGGGCTGTGCTGTGCTGCTGCATCCCACTGGTTGATCTTGGACAACAAACCCTGGCAGGGCAGGTCACCTTTGTGTGCCTTGAAATAAAGTCACAGAATCCCTGAATATCCAGAGCTGGAAACCTGAGAGATGCCTGGCTCTCCCTTCCTGCTGATGTGGCCTCTGGGAGGTGACGTGCACATTTACCAGCTGGAGAAAACACAGTTTTCAAGCTCATGATTTCTTTTAAACCTTTTCCTTGAAGTTTGTGTCGCTTCCAAATATCTACACTTAAAAGAGGATTTAAAAAAACCCCAAACAACAAAACCTTGAGTCAAAGCTCCCAGCTCCAGGTCTCTGGGATATTTGAGAGCCAGCCCTCTCCAAGGAGCACCTGAGGAACCTGCTCCTCCTCCTCCTCCTCTTCCTCCCTGGCTGTGGCAGTCCTGGGAATGGCAAGATTCCAGGGAATCCTGACACACCCCAGCTCTCAACACTTTGTCCTGACCCTCAGGCTGGGAAAGTGTGTCAGAACATCCTTCAAGTTAATCCTGTGCTCCAGCACCCTCCCAAAGTGGGGTTGTTTTCTCACTCAAGCCCCAAAGCTGGAGGTGAGGAGAGATAAGAGGGGAACCTCAGTAACTTCACCCTGCAGGTTTGAAGTTGATTTTCTGCCAAAACATCATTAATTTGTGCCATACCAGAGATTAAGCCTTTTCTGTCAGGGCTCAGTGCTGATTTGCAGGTCTCACTGCAGAGCTCCATTAGCTCAATTTACCTTTCTCTTCCAAGACAGTTTTAGCACTAATTGACCAGAATTCAAACCAGCTTTTTCTCCTGGTAATGTGGGTTCATTGCTTATAATTGACCTGCTTTTCTGGCAGTGAAGGGAGCTCCAGCAGCCAGCATATACTGTGTGACTGCAGCCTGTAATTACTCAGATTTAAGCCCTTGAAGGAAAATTTTAGGAGCTTTCTCTGCTGAATTGAAACTGTAAAATAATATATATAAAAGGAAAAAATTCCAAGCTAGTCTTTTAAACAGCTAAGCAGAGTCAGGGGGGAAACTCAGCATTTTTGGTGGCACAGTCCAGCTTTCTGGAGATTGTGGTCTGGGATCTCCTGGCTGGATGACCATGGAAGTGACTTTTAAGTCCCTCTCTCAGAGTCGTTGGTTGCAATGGGTGGGACAGAGGTACCCAAGCAGTTTTTCCATCCTAAAAGCACAATGTACCAAAGAAACCCCAAGGGTTGGTGGTGCCACTGATTTGTGCAGCAACTCCAGCTGCTGGTACCAGCCCCCTCACAAAGCAGCACATGCACACAGTGCCCTCTCCATCAGCTCCCAGGACACCCCAGTCCCTCTGGGACCCTTTTTTAACCCAGTGGTCTGAGCTGCAGTGACCCCACTGGCTCCCAACAGCTTCACTACCTGTTGTCTAGTCCAGCTTGATCTTTGCTAATGATCCCACCCCAAGCCCTGGGCCCAGTCCCACCCAGCCCCCAGACACCCAGAGCAGGGTCCCTCAGCCAGGAAAAGAGTTAGGAATGAGGTTTGATGGAAGACAGGACAGGCTGCACTACAGGGCAGAGCTGGATGAGAACAGTGACCAGCACTGTTTACCCAGGGATGGGCCTTTTCATCTCCTCATCCCTCTGTTTGACCACATATATTCCTCCCCAAACCATCCTGCTCCCTCCCTTCCCCAGCTGTGGTTCCTACCCTGAACATCCCATTGGAAGTGTTGTGCAATTCCCAAATGCCCTTGCCCTGACTCCTGGGTGTCCCACCCCCCCAGTCCCACAGAGGCTCCACTTGTCTCATCTCAAGGCTTTCCCAACTGTGCCCTGGGGCTGCAGCTCTGCTGGCACAGCCCTGGCAGGAGCCAGGCAGGGTGTCCCTTCCTCTGAGCCCATCATTTGGGTCTCCACCTGTGTCCATTTTGTCCTGTGCTCCTCTGAGCTTGTGGAGATGGGCTGGTGGTTCCTGGGATGGCCTGGGAGGAGCTGGGCAGGGGGAGATTTGATTCCTCTGCCTGCCACGGCCTCTCTGTTCTCTGTTGTGGGTAAAATGAGGTGAATGACCTAATAGAGCCCCCAGGAGTGGCCAGGACAGTCCTGGCCATGTTTTGGCACAACCTCGCACATCAATCTCCACCAAAAGGGGATGTGTCCCACCTTTCCTCCTGGGAGTGAGGAGAGCAGGAACAGGTATCTGAGGGAAACAGCAAACCTGCAATCCAAGATTGTCACACACTGGCACAGGTTGCCCAGGGAGGTCGTGGCTGCCCCATCCCTGGAAGTGTTCAAAGCCAGCTTTGATAAAGCCTTGAGTAACCTGGACTAGTGGGAGGTGTCCCTGCCCATGGCAGGGGTGTTGGGATGAGATCTTCAAGGTCCATTCCAACCCCTTAACATTCTGTTTGTATGCAGAGAACACCACAAACCTTGCCCTGGGAAGGAGGTGAAGTTCTCACACACAGCTCCTCTCAGAGCAGAGAGCAGCTTTAGAGCTTCCTGCTGAATTTGGGGGCTGCTCGTGCGTGGTGGGTGGTGTTCAAACCTTCCCTTTGGATCAGGATGTAGATTAGAGCTGAGCTGAGAGCCCAGGCCCTAAGCTTGGGGCATTTCTGAGACCTGAGCCCCCAGGGGTATTTTAGGTGCTCCACAGCATCTGGTCAAGTTTAGGCATCTGCAGGGCTCAGCAGCTCAGAGCACGTCTGAATGCACTCACAAAGCCAGGCAAAGATGCCAAAGCAGATGCAGAAACATCTGGACATCACCTAAAGCTCCAAGATTTTCCCCATCTTTGTTGATACCCAGCACAGAGCTTGGCTGAGCTCCAGCAGGAGCTTTTGCTGTTCTCCTGCCTCGCAGGGAAGCACTAACACAGCTGCTGCCACAGAGCCAGGGGGAGAGGGGGAATGGAGAGAGTGGGAAAGACACCTCCCTGTTTAAATTAACCTCTCTGGGATTCTCTTTGGAAGACAGGAAAAATGACAACCTGATTTACAGCAGCCCTTGAAATGCTCTGTGTGCCTGTCCTGTCTCCCTGCATCCAGAAATAAATCATCAGAAACATTCCCCCAGAAATGGACCCTTTTATTTGCCACCATCTGGGCCTGACAGCTCAAACACACTTTTTCAGGCAGCTCTGCCTCTCTGTGTTTCTCCTCCAGACCCCCTGAGCTCAAAGCTTTGATTTTGAATTTAGGCTTTGCTGGTTTTTTCCTCCATTGGGGTCTCTAAGGGGCTGCAGCTCTTTCACAGTGGGTAGTGCTGTTTAGGGGAGTTCTAATGGGAAACCTGGCAAGTTTTGAAAGCTTCATCCTCCAAAATGATCAGGGTGAGTGTCGATACACCAGTCCTGAGCTCACAAGAGCTGGTGTAGCAGCAAATGGGTGAAGCATCACCCAGTGCTATGAGGACCAAGATTTGCCTTTGGCACAGATGCAGAAAATGCTTTTCTATCTAAACTAAAACAAAGCATCTGGATTTGTCCTTCTTACCTCATATGACAGAAGAGGTTTAGAGGAAAAGAGGACTACAGAGTATTTAATTTCTTTCTCTGCTCAAAAAAATAACCAAAGATAATCCATTGGCTGATTTCACACCCCTGACACAAAGCTGTGCTGGAGAATGAACTTGGAGCAGTTCTAAACATGAAATTATTTTTAAAATCATCACAGTTTGGAAAGTTTGCATTTTTACAGAGAGAAAATGTAGGGCAGGACACTGTGCTCTGTGAGGTGAGGAGTAGAACAGCCCCCCTGTCCCCACACTGTGACATGTGAGGTATTCACAGGCACAGAGCAGGAACAGGACCGTGCTCTCCTCAGGGAACAGGAAAATTGGGATCCACACAGACTTTGTGCAGGAATAATCCAATTCTGACCGTGATTTTCTCAGATCTGGAAAGAAATCCACGGCAGAGGTTCCCAGGGAGTCCCCTCAGAGTCCAGCTCAGCCGGTCCTGCGTGTGGGACAGCCTGGTTTCAACACATGGAAAACCCCAGTGGATTTTTTCTCCATCTAATAACTAATTGTTTACATAACACAGATCCGGGTCCTGATGTGGGTTATGATCCATCCCAGACCTACCAATTTATTAGGAGACTCACCTGGATGGAGAAAACCAGGTCTCACCTGAGCTTCCCTCTTTGTTTCTGAACACTTTAAACAGCAAATTAACTCAAGGCAGGTTCTTCCTCCCGATTTCATTTTTCACATTAAAAAATGGGAAAGATCTTAATTGCATCCCAAGGCAGAGCAGCCAAATCCATGAAATACCTCATCTGTGCACACACACACACACAAAGAAAACCTGTCTGCAGCATCCTTGCCATGGATACAAACCCAGGTGACCCTTCCCCACCCTCCCCTCCCAGCCCCTGCTCTGACCAGGAGGCTCTGAAGGCACAGCAGCTCCTGCCTTTGGTCCTTTCCTTTGCCCTGGGGGTCCTGGCTTGCAGGACTGGTGTGGACTGGTGTGGACTGGTGTGGACTGCTTGGTCAGGAGTCCAGGTCATCCCCATGCCAAGGGCTGGGTCTCAGTCTTATGGAGTTTCAGTGCCATTCTCTGCATTCCCAGAAATCTCTATTCTCCTTTCCTAGACTGTTGCCACATTGTGTTTTTTCAGGAATGAATCCCCACACCATCTCTGTAGCAAATTCATCATGTTCTTTCAGCTGCTTCTGTGACCCTGAATGTGGGAGAGAGAAATAGGACAGCAGGAAAAAAATAAAGAACAGGGAAAAATAACTTCCCGTGGAAAGTAAGTTTCTCAGGGTGGTTGTGAAAACTCCTTCAACCCTTCACAAAATGCAAGGCCATGTTTTTTACAGGATAGACAGATTAAAACCCCCAATAAACAGTTGTATTAAGAGAGCTGGGATCTTCCCTGTGGACTGTTTGCATTACAAGTGTCTAACCTAAGTTTGGAAGGACTTCAGCCAACTCTTGGCTAAACTGAAATGGTCCTGCCCAGTCCCTGGGGCTGTTCTGGGAGGAGCAGCCGTTCTCAGGGGGGTCAGATCCACCTCTGAGTGCCAGAGGAGCCCCTGCACAGCTCAGAGGGGTTCAGTGGAGCTTGACCTTCACCTCCAGCCCCACTTAGGTTGTAGGTCTTGGCTACTTGTCCATGTCAACTAATTCCTGGTTGCACAAAGACTTCCGAGTGTCCCAAGCACTTCTGTCTTTGTGCAAACTCATTTTTGGGTTTCCATCATGACTGATGAACTGATGAAGTTCAACCAACCAGTGGAACAGGCCTGTCCTTCTCCTCCCTTGCTGTGTCCTCTTGAGTGCAGTTGGATGGCAGAGCCTTCTGGCCACCTCTGGAGAACAGACCTTGCTCTGACCAGGGATGGCAGCTCAGCTTCTGGAACCACAAACACTGCAGGGGTGATTGAAGATTTCCTGTGATTTTGAGATTTGCTGCAGTGATTGCTCAGAGCCTGAGGGGGTCCTTGATACCTTCATTTCACGTGGTCCTCTTTGGATTTATTTTTGTATGTGACCTGAAGTCTTAATTGCCTAATTTCCTAAGTTACCACGTGTCATTTGGAAGGGTCTTTGTGATGAATTTCCTTGTTTAAGATATTTGGGGTTTTTCTCGGTATGCTGTTCATTAGTGAGCGATGTACCAAAGGTATGAATAACATAAATAACCACAGTGAGGGTGGTCAGGTGACATTTCTGGTGGTGTGATGAGATGTAAAATAATGCACCCTCATGCCCTTACCTCCACACATCCTGTTGAGAGCACGGGACCAGAGTTTCGGGGCAGTGTGAGAACAGGGTTGAGACTCCTCTTATCTCTCTCCAGCTGAGAATTCATCCACTCTCCCTTTGCAGTCAGCAGAGGGGAAAAAAAATGTTCCAGGACATGATTCACCTACTTTAGATGTGTATCTTGCAACCAAGTGAATCAACTCGAGGACTTCCTCCATAAAAGGAGGCGTGAAGGTATTTGCTTTGTAGAAACCCGAAGTTGGGTGAGAGAAATTCCAGGCAGGAAGCAAGTGCAGAGGACAGGCATTAATATATTTTTATTAGCAATAGCTTAGCAGCTTGTGCTGCCAAGAACAGCAGATTGGGGAAAGGTGTGCAGGGTTAAAGCCCCTCAGCCCCTTCTGCTCTGGATTTCAAAGGCTTCCTTTGTGCTTTGGAGGAGCAGGGGGAGTGCCAGACGAGGAGGAACTGCTGGGGGGCTTGGGGTGTTCAGACTATCGAGGAGCCACAAAGTTTTCCACAGATAAGTGAGCTGTGGGAGCTGCTGCCACACTCTGCTGCCACACTCTGCTGTCCCTGCCCTGTCACTTCAGCCCCTGGTGGGTTCCAGGCCACAATAAAGAGAATCCCAGAATCCTTAAGGTTGGAAAAGCCCTCTAAGATCATCCAGTTCAACCATGTTCACCTCCAAACCATGTCCCACACCCACCCGTGTTCCAAACCCTTCCAGGGATGGGGACTCCCCCACCTCCCTGGGCAGCCTGGGCCAGTGCCTGACAACCCTCTCCATGAAGGAATTTTCCCTAATATCTAATATAAACCTCTCCTGGCACAGCTTGAGGACGTTTCCTCAGCAGGGCAGCAGGGGAGGGGGGGATTCTGCCCCTCTGCCCCCTCAGGTGAGACCCCCCTGCAGAGCTGCCCCAGCCCTGGGGAACAGCACAGGATGGACATGGAGCTGCTGGAGAGAGTCCAGGGGAGGCACCAAGAGGATCCAAGGGATGGAGCAGCTCTGCTGGGAGGAAAGGCTGGGAGAGCTGGGATTGTTCACCCCGGGGTGACCTAATGGTGGCCTTCCAGGACCTGAAAAAAACTTACAGGAAAGGTGGGGAGAGACTATTGACAGGGGCCTGGAGTGACAGGACAAGGGGGAATGGGTTTAAATTGAAAGAGAGTGGGTTTAGATGGGATATTAGGAAGAAATTGTTCCCTGGGAGGGTGGGGAGGCCCTGGCACAGGTTGCCCAGAGAAGCTGTGGCTGCCCCTGGATCCCTGGAAGTGTCCAAGGCCAGGTTGGACGGGGCTTGGAGCAACCTGGGCTAGTGGAAGGTGTCCCTGCCCATGGCAGGGGGTGGGACTGGATGAGCTTTAAGGTCTCTTCCAACTCAAACCATTCTATGATTCTGAAGTTGTTGATTCTTGCTCATAACTCTGCTCCAGAGATGGTCCCTCAGGCACCAGTGCAATGCAGGAGACCACGTTGGTTGGGTACAGCAGTCTTCACAATTTTCCTTAATTCTAATTTTCCTAATGTAGTTTAAGACTTTATTGAATTTTACCTTTGCACAGAGTATTTCAGAGCCATTACTCTGCTGTGAGGTTGCTCAGGACAGAGACAAACTTGCTGCAGGAACCAGCTTTGCACCACTTCTGACATTATTATTCAGTGACTGCATATTTCTACCCTCACAGAACAAATGCTGCAAATTTGGAGAAGCTGTGCTGAGTGCATTTTGTTATACTTCAAAGAACTGAAATCCTTGCTTTATAAATGAAAAAAAACCCCTCAGATGACTCTTAACTATAAAATTATGGTTGTTGCCTGAATAATGCATCCCCCCCCCCTTTTATGGTGTGTCTAGGCTGCTCCCTTGAGCTTCCATCAAAAGATGCTGCTTTTAGTGGCCAAAAACAGCCCCTCATGTCCCCATCCCAAACCTAGTGGGTCTGGCCACTAATGCAAAACTCCTGAGGATGTTTGGTGAAGGGACACAGTCCACTAATAAAACTCTTTTGGTTTTCTATGGCTAATTCTGACATGAAAGAGACAATTTGAGCTGGCAAAATGCTGCAAGTGAGAAGCAGAAGGGAGGGAATTTAATGTAATTAATGCAAAGAGCAGCAGAAGCTTCTGGTCGAGCTCTCACCATGGGAAATAATTCTTCCAAGGAAATTCACTGGTGTGTTATTACCTGGCTTCACAGAACTGGAGGATTTGTGGATTCCAGTCCAAACAGGCCCTGCTGATATCACTGTCTTAAGAGATTGAGGAGTTTCTAATTGCTGCTCAATTTATTGCATTTGGGAGAACTGTATTGAAAGCTGTGTGTTTATCCCCAGGTCCAAGCAGAGAGGCAGTTTTAGGGGATACAGGAGTGTTTTGTCCCTAGGAAAAGTAAGAACTGGCATTTCCCAGCCCCATCCAGGCCTTGTACTAATCCATCTCCTGATACAGCCCCGTTTCTAACTGCACATTGGGATTAATCTGGTAACGAGGATGATTTATTTAGTTTTCCTCTTGTTATTCATTATTTTACTTCTTCCTGCGTGTGTTTTTCTCATGTTATTCATCATTTTACTTCTTCCGTGGCCATGTGCAGCATAAACTGTCCTATTTAAATACCCCCAAGAATCTGGGGCCAAACTCAACCTCAGAATTACTCCAATAAAGATGAACAGGCAAATTGTAGGGAAAACTTCCCTGTGTTTGTGTGTCCACCCCAATGGCACTGAAGGAGTCTGGGTCCAACAGCCTGGGTGGCCCAGGGGAATATTTAAAAACAGGAACCCAACCTGTCAGTGCAGCTGGAGCAAAGGAACAAACCCTGGAATGGTGGGGCCGTTCCTGGAATTCCCCCTGTGCTCCTGTGCCAGGGAGGGACATTGGGCAGGGAAACCTGAGAGATGAGTGTGACAGGAGCAGTGAGAGCTGGGCCAAAGGTCCTGGCAGGGCACTCTGCCCATGCTGCCACCTCCTGCTCGGCCTCTGCTCCAGGGTGGGGCTGTGGATTCCCTGCCCTGGAAGGGTAGAAGGAGCAGCTTTGCTTGGGGTTTGCACAGAATCCCAGGATGTGCTGAGCTGGAAGGGACCCCCAAGGACCATCCAGTCCAACCCTCAGCCCTGCACAGGCCCAGCCCCAAGAGTCACCCCCTGTGCCCCAGAGGATCAGCCAAACCCTCCTGCAGCTCTGGCAGCCTTGGGGCTGTGCCCACTGCCCTGGGAAGCCTGGGCAGTGCCCAACCAGCCTCTGGGGGAAGAACCTTTGCCTGAGATCCAACCTGAGCCTGCCCTGACACAGCTCCAGCCGTTCCCTGGGTGCTGTCCCTGCTCCCCCAGAGCAGAGCTCAGTCCCTGCCCCTCCTCTGCCCCTGCCCAGGAATTGGAACTGCACTGAGGTCTCCCCTCAGTCTCCTCTGCTCCAGCTGAACATACCAAGTGCCCTCAGTGTCCTCACATGGCTTCAAACCCAGGCATCTCCTCTCAGTTTCCTCTCAGTCTCAGTGGTGGCAGCACTTGGGTCAATCCCGGTGAGGTCCCCACTGAGGTGCAGCACAGGGGGATCCCCCGAGGCACAGCCAGGAGCACACCCTGCCAGGGGAGCATCCACATCCAGGTGCTGCTGGCTGGGGATGTGTGATTTTAAACCTGGAGCTCATCCCAGAACTCTGAGCCCGTTGTGCTCCCTGAGGATGGATCCCACATAACCCAGCTCACCTGGCCAACGTGTGTTCATGGGGGTCCAACAGCCGCTGTGGCACCACATTCCCTGGGCTGGCTCCAGGATGGACACACTGCTCTTCCCAACAGCTGTGGACATCCCTGATCCATAGAAATCCCTGATCCATGGAAATCCCTGATCCATGGAAACCCTTGATCTATGGACACTCCTGACCCATGGACACTCCTGAACCATGGTCATCCCTGATCCATAGAAATCCCTGATCCATGGAAATCCCTGATCTGTGGACATCCCTGATCCATAGAAATCCCTGATCCATGGAAATCCCTGATCTATGGACATCCCTGATCCATAGAAATCCCTGATCCATAGAAATCCCCAATCCATGGAAATCTCTGATCGATGGAAATCCTTGATCTATGGACATCCCTGATCCATGAACACCCCTAATCTGTGGACACCCCTGTTCTCTGGACACCCCTGACCTATGGACACCCCCGATCCATGAACACTCCTGATCCATGGACATCCCTGATCCATGGACACCTCTGACCTATGGACATTTCTGACCTACAGACATCCCTGACCTATGGACACCCCTGATCCATGGACACTCTTGATCCATGGACACCCCTGATCCATCTACACCCCTGATCCATGGATATCCCTGACTGTGGACATCCCTGATCCATGGATACCCCTGACCTATGGACATCCCTTACCTGTGGACATCCCTAACCTATGGACACTCCTGATCCATGAACACCTCTGATCCATCTACACTCCTGATCCATGGACACCCCTGATCCATGGACACCCCTGATCTATGAGGTGAGGGGATCCTTTAAGGCAGATTTGAACCATATTTTAGGGAAAATGAATATTTGCACAGGACAGTTGATAATTTCACAGTCAGGAATTACTGGGATTACTTGAAAAGTGTTGTCAGGGTGGAAATTAAGGAGAAACAGGTTTTGAGCAGAACAACTGAATTTTGGTGGCTATTTCTATGGCATCTTTTGGCTTAAAGGCTGACAAATACTGCTGGAATTTATATCTATATATGTATATATATATACACACACATATGGTACTGGCAAACAGGAGATGGCTCAGGGATCAGTGGCTGCTTTTAGGAACAGACATTTAGGATGTTTGAGATGAGCAATTTCCAGAGGGACCTGGGAGCTCTCCCAGGTAGGATCAAACCCCCTGATCCAGGAGACACCACAAGGACAATTTGGGACCATTTAACCTCCTAAAAGCGAAATGCAATTTTATTTCTGTGCTATTTTTGAGGGGAGACGACACCTGTGTGTCCCTGTAATTAGAAATATATGGTAAAAGGATAATTTAATTTTAAATTAATGCTCACTCTATGTAGACCCCCACCCTGCTGGATGGGAACCTGCTCTGGAATTCCTTGTTCCAGGAGTGTTGATGTGGTTTTGGGGTGTTTACCCTCTTTGGGTCAATGTCAGTGGTTTCCAAGCTTTTTTTTTTAATGTCTTAATCCTACATTGTTTACAGGGGGTACAGTCATTTCCTCAGGAAATTGAAGCTTCCAGGTGCTTTGTTTGATTTTCTTAGTTACAACTCACAAAACCCTTGGAAGCTGCCTCTGGATCCCCAGGGATGCTGGAAATGATCTTAAAATTAATAGGAAGGGAAGGGAAGGTTTGGGAAGGTTTGGGAAGGGAAGGTTTGGGAAAAGTTTGGGAAAGGGGAAGGGAAGGGGAAGGTTTGGGAAGGCATGGGAAGGGAAGGAAAGGAAAGGAACGGAAAGGAAGGGAAAGGTAAGGTAAGGTAAGGAAAGGAAAGGAAAGGAAAGGAAAGGAAAAGGAAAGGAAAGGAAAGGAAAGGAAAGGAAAGGAAAGGAAAGGAAAGGAAAGGAAAGGAAAGGAAAGGAAAGGAAAGGAAAGGAAAGGAAAGGAAAGGAAAGGAAAGGAAAGGAAAGGAAAGGAAAGGAAAGGAAAGGAAAGGAAAGGAAAGGAAAGGAAAGGAAAGGAAAGGAAAGTTCAGGAAAGGAAAGGAAAGGAAAGGAAAGGAAAGGAAAGGAAAGGAAAGGAAAGGAAAGGAAAGGAAAGGAAAGGAAAGGAAAGGAAAGGCACATGCTGGAAGGTGTCTGTACTCTTCTCTCAGTGCCAACAGGGCTGGCAAAATTCCAGGCTGGCAGCCCTGGGACACTCTCTCCTGTCCTCTGGGATTGCACCAGCTGGGTCAGGAGGGGGAACCTGCTCAGGTGCTCGTGCAAAAAACCATAAAATAGGGTTAAAAGGTGTTCCAAATCCTGCCTGTGGCTGATTCCAGCAGTGAACAAGCATCACTCCCGTCTCTAGGTGAGGTCCCAGGTTTCTCCCAGAGATGCTGAGCAGGGAGGCAGGCAGGGAGCTGCCAGGCTGGGCAGCCCTGAGGGGCTGTGCCAGGGGCAGGGGCTGGCAGGGCTGGCCGGGAGCAGGAAGCACGTCAGCCCGGCCACTCTGCTCCTTAATTCCTGCCGTGCCAAAAAGCAGCAGCTCCCTCCCTCCCTCCTTCCCTCCCTCCTTCCCTCCCCCCCGGGCGCTGCTCACCGGGATCCGTGAGCTCGGATTACTCAGACTTGGCTGCGAGTTCCGCTCGCAACATATTGTTTGACAAATGTCAATTCTGCGAGGGAAAAAAATAATTGAAATGATTTCTCTGAGACAAAGTTTCGGATTTAACGTTGAGCAGATGCTCCGTCTAAAATTAGCATAATGATTCCTCCTGCCTGCTACTTCCCAGGACATGTGTCTTTAATGGAAGTGTTGGAATAATAATGAAACTTCGCAGGGATTTTTTGGATAATTGAAGATTTTCCTGCACGCCTTTGAAGCGTTGAAGGAGCACGGGGACCTTTGGAATTAAGGAATGCTGGTATTCCCATTTTGCAGATGTGGAAAGGGAGATGTCTGGGATGCCTGAGGTCCAGGATCCAGGGGAGCTGAGCACAACTGGGGGATGGAGGGTCCTGGGCAGCCAAATGGGCACTACCCTTCATTAGGGGTATTATTAATTAGATCATTATTATTACTGCTGATGTGATGAGTGAAAAAGGACCTGGGCTTCTGGGGCCACACTATTCCAAATAAAGCCACCTTGGGAAAGGTGCCTGCTGGGATTTCCACGAGCAGGGGGAGCTCAGGCGGCAACGACTGAGCCTGAAACTTCTGAAGGTCTCATTTCACTGGGAGAGATTTACAGTTCAGGTTGTAAAAGGTTGTTAAATATATCTGAAATATGGTGGATTCACAGGTTCCTGCTGCTCCAGATTCCCCCAGGGCAAGGATGACATGTGAACCATAACTCCCTTTCCCCTCTTCAGTCAGGAGTGTGATGCTCATTCTCGGGCAGAGGGGCTTTAAAATAAAAAAACAGTCATCATATCCTCCCAAATTCCATTTGTGGCCAAGCTCCCCAGTGTCAGCAGTGCAGCCACCTCCACTTGCTGGGGTTGCAGGAGGAGCTCTTGTTGCTCTGGTGGATCTGTCACTGCCCCTGTCCCTGCCAGGGACCAAAGTGCAGGCTGGGGAGTCCTGGAGAGGAAGGTCAAGACACCCAGTTCTTGTTCCCTGATGGTCGTCTGGTAATTTGGAGAAAAAGTCATTACTGTGTCAGGGGGGTTGTGCCTGAGAGGGGCTCTCAGATCCCTGGCACATCCCTGGAACTTGGACAGAACAATGGAGGGGAGGAGGGATCACCCCAACCCCCCCCCCCCACTAGCTCTGGAGCTTGGTCTCTGTGCCCCAACCCCCAGCAAGGTGTTTTTAGGTATTTTTCTCTCAGACAGCACAAATGGCCATTCAGGGCAGGCCACACAAAGGTGTTTTCTAGGCGGTGGTGGCTCCTCTCAGGCACAAGAATGTGGTTTTACTTAAATTGGAAAATGAAGGACCAGGTTCCCCAGAGACTCTTCTTCCCCCTGCAGGGGCAGGAAAACACAGGGTTACGTTCAGGCCATGCTGGGCTGTTTTGTGGAAATCCTTTGTTAGAAACCAGCATTTAGGCAGGAAAGGAACTGTCCTGAGG
The DNA here is from genome assembly GCF_009829145.1 of Chiroxiphia lanceolata. Lineage (NCBI taxonomy): Eukaryota > Metazoa > Chordata > Aves > Passeriformes > Pipridae > Chiroxiphia > Chiroxiphia lanceolata. The sequence goes on along the minus strand of NC_045660.1, from coordinate 1,494,867 downwards.
TGGAGGGTGGTTAAACAACATCTCACTCCTCACTGAGGTCAGACTCTGTTCATCCCCTCAGTGCTATGACTGGTCTTCACCTTCTCCCTCCCCTCAGTGTGGCCCAGGGGGTGCAAAAATCCCCCCGGGCCTGAAAAGGTCCCTGTGAAACTGTCCCAACCTCTTTTTTGTTTTGTTTTGGTTTGGTTTTTTTTTATTTTGAGCTCTATTCCTTTTTCCACCATCCCAGCACCATGAACCCCCTCCAGTGCTCTGCACAATTCCAGCTGCTCCCTGAGCTTGTCCCTTTCCTCTCTGCTGTTAAAAGGCACGAACAGAGCCTGGAAGCACAGCCAGGACTTCCAGCTTGGACAGGACTGCAGAGCTGCTGTTGAAGGAACCCTGGGGGAAAGGAGGGTCCCACCAAAGAGTCCTTTTCCTCCAGGGTGGGAACTGGGAATTTTCCTGTCAGTTCTCCCACTGATTTCCTGGGCAACCATCGACAAGTCACTTCACCTTTCTGAGGGAAAGTCCTCCCATCCAGGGAAACTGTCTGGGGACTGAAAACTGGGGTTGGGAGCTGAAAGGCTGGGAGAGCTGGGGGGGTTCCCCTGGAGAAGAGAAGGCTCCAGGGAGACCTGAGAGCCCCTGGCAGGGCCTAAAGGGGCTTCAGGAGAGCTGGAGAGGGACTGGGGACAAGGGATGGAGGGACAGGACACAGGGAATGGCTTCCCACTGCCAGAGGGCAGGGATAGATGGGATATTGGGAAGGAATTGTTGGCTGTGAGGGTGGAGAGGCCCTGGCACAGGTTGGGCAGAGAAGCTGTGGCTGCCCCTGGATCCCTGGAAGTGTCCAAGGCCAGGTTGGAGCAACCTGGTGTAGTGGAAGGTGTCCCTGCTCATGGGATGATTTTTGAGGTCCCTTCCAAGCCAAACACTCCATGATTCCATGATTCTCATGGATTCCTGGGAATGTGCCATCCAAGGAGAGGGAGTTTAGCACAGCAGAGGTGCTGAAGCCTCTCACAGGCCCCCCCGGCCCTGTCCCTTTCAGATGGGAGGGTGACATTTTAACAAGTGCCTCTCCCAGCCAGTTCTCAGTTCATCCCCATCTGCAAGAAAACGGCAGGAAGATCCTGGATGTGTCAGGAGGATCTGCCTGCTTGGCCTCCTAAAATCCCCCCCATGGTGAGGCTATGGTGGAATCTGAGGCACTTCCACAACAACTGAGGTACAACTGACTGTTCCCCACTGTGATGTGGAGAAAAGGAGATAATTCCTTGGGGGCTGCTTTTGCTTCTGATTCAGGGTCCTTGCAATTCTCTCCACGCTCCTGGAAGTTGTATTTCATTCATTACATGGCTGTCCAAATACTCAAGTCCAACTGGATGATGGAAGTGGGTTCCTTGCCATATCCAGTCCCTTCTATCCCCCTGCTCAGTCTGGGTTGTGTTTGCTGGCCTTGAAGTGACAAACCTGGTTTTTGGTTTTTTTCCTACTCTTGGCCCATCACAGAATCATTAAGGTCATAAAATTGCTGAGAAGATCATATCCAAACACTAGCCCAGCACTGGCAGGTCCACCCCTAACCCACGTCCCCAAGCACCACATCCACATGTTTTTTGGACACTTCTAGGGACGGTGACTCCACCACTGCCCTGGACAGCCTGTTCCAGTGCTTAACTGCTCTTTCAGTGAAGAAATTTTCCCTAATATCCAACCTAAACCTCCCCTGGTGCAACTTGAGGCTGTTCCCTCTTGTCTGAGCAGAGCTGGGCAGTGCAGAGCCCCAGATGGGACAGGACTTCAGCCATCCCGATGGGAAAGTTCACTGGAGGAGGAAACAACACCCCCAATGTATACTGAGTGAGATTTGGGAGGGTAGAGGCCACTCAAGGGCCTGATGGTGTATCCAGTGTCCTGCATCCGTAGAATCCCTTAAAGACCTTGAGCAACTGCACCTGCTGACACCAAAGTGACTCAGGCTGGGGGAGAGGGAGGAGCCCAGAGCAGCAGGGGAGCAAAATCAAACAAATAAAGCCAGGAGGCATTTTTACCTCACGCTCTGATTCTCGTTTCTGGCCGGAACGAGAGAAGCTGAAATTGGGTGTGAAACTGGGCTATTGAGGAAATCATGTGCTCACAGAAAGTGTGTGTTACGTGGTATTTCCTTGGCTTCTGCACCAAAAGGGTTTGGGGGATGCAGTTTATGTGGTGTTGCTCTGTGGCTGGTTGGAGAGGGGCCAGGCTGGTGTTTCAAGGGCAGGTTTCCAGTCCTACTTCTCCTGAAAAGCTGGTTTCTGAGTGAAGGGACAACTGTGGGGATGTTCACCCCAAAAAGCACAGCCTGTAAACTTATTGTTTGTCTGCCAGTGTCACTTCCATCAGAGAGACTTCACATCATCATTAGGTGACTTTTTATGGCTTATCCCTGACTTTCTGAAGACTGGGGTCGGATGGGAACACAGCCTTGGCAGCAGTGGTTTGGGGGTGTGTGTTTTGTTTCTCTTTTCCACCGGGGGTTTGTTTGTGTAGCATCAGTGAGGAGAGTTGAGGTACAGTTTGCTGGAATGGCTGTGCCAGCTTTGGGGTACAGCTGCTTTCACCACGGAATGTTTGACCCCACAGAGCAGCAATCAGTTATCAAGCACTCACTGATGGGCTGAGCAAAACAATCTTGGCAAGAATTGTCATTTTTGCCAGTAAAACCCTGTCTGCAGTGGTACTTCCACCGACCACAGAAGGAACAGAATCATTTTGCTGAACAAGCAGATATATTTTAAATGTAAACACAGCCTGGGATGCAGAGCTGCTCTTTGCTTTCTTACAAAACCCCCCAGCTTGTTCTTCCCAGCTGCCTGGCTGAACACCCAGGCTTGTCTGGTTTTGTCCTCTGAGCTCAGCTTGGGCTGCCCAGAGCTGGGATCCCCCCTGGGAGCTGGGACAAACACCACTGGAGCCCTTCTGCCACCAGAATGTGGAAGGGGAATACACTCTGTGCATCTCTCCTGCCACCTCTTTGCTCTGCCTGCAGCCCTATGAGGGAGCCCTTTCAGTGCGAAGGTTTGGGCTTCCCGTTTGTAATGGGACTGATGATGGAATCCCAGATGGTTTGGGTTGGAAGGGACCTTAAAGGTCATCTCATTCCACCCCTGCCATGGGCAGGGACACCTCCCACTAGCCCAGGTTGCTTCAACCTGGCCTTGGACACTTCCAGGGATCCAGGGGCAGCCACAGCTTCTCTGGGCAACCTGTGCCAGGGCCTCCCCACCCTCACAGGGAGGAATTTCTTCCTAATATCCAATTTAAACCTACTCTCTTTTAGTTTAAAGCCATTCCCCCCTTATCCTATCACAAAGTCCCTCTCCAGCTCTCTTGTGGGCCCACTATGAATGCCAAAGGATCCAAGCAAAAAAAGTGATAACTATCCAAGCATAAAGTGATAACTTTAAAAGAAAAAAAAAAAGAAAACAGACAAACCTCCCCCTTCCAGAAAAACAATCCCAACTCCCACCCCCCCAAAAAAACCAAACCACTCCCTTTAAAAAAAAAACCCAAAACCAATTAAAAATAACCAAACAACAAAACAAAAAAAAAAAAGACAAAAAGAAAAAAAAATGAAAGCCTGGGGTGTGTTTTAGGAGATTAATCGGACGGTGGACGTGGCGTGAGCTCGGAATTCCCCTCAGCTGGAAACCCTGGCTGTCCCAGGCTATCCTGGGCTGTCCCGGGCTGTCCCAGCTATCCCGGGCTATCCCGGGCTGTCCCGGCTATCCCGGGCTGTCCTGGCTATCCCAGCTATCCCGGGCTGTCCCCGCTGTCCCGGCTATTCTGGCTGTTATGGGCTATCCAGGCTGTCCCGGTTATTCCGGGCTATTCTGGCTGTTACGGGCTATCCAGGCTGTCCCGGGCTGTCCCGCCTATCTCGGCTGTCCCGGGCTGTCCCATCTGTCCTGGGCTATCCCGGCTGTCCCTGCCCGTCCCCGCATCCCTGGGGATGCTCCCGGGCCCCTCCGGGAGCGCTTCCCCCGCCCCCTACGGGGCGGCCGGGGGTGTCCGTGCCCCCTTCCCGCTCCCATCCCAATGGGAAACGCTGGTGGCCGGGCCGGGCTCCGGCTCCTGCCCTGGACTGCCGGGAGAGGAGGAAGGGAGAAGAGCGGGAAGGAGCGGGAAGGAGCGGGAAGGAGCGGAAAGGCTCCCCCCGCCCTGCGCCGCCGGGGGCGGCTGCCGCGGGCAGCGCCGGGGGGGGAGCGCCGGGAGCCGGGACAGATGGGGAGGGGACAAGGAGGAGGAGGAGGAGGAGGATGTGGGGGAGGAAGGCGGCGGGAGGGATGGAGAGGGGAGGGAGGCGGCGGGAGAACCGCGCTCAGCGCCGGCCCGACAGCGCTGCCTCCCCCCGGTCCTGCAGGCAAGAGGGGATGGGAATGGCGGGATGTGCGATGGGAATGGCGGGATGTGCGATGGGAATGGCGGGATGTGCGATGGGAATGGCGGGATGTGCGATGGGAAGCGCTGGGATGTGCGGGGGGGCAGCTCGGACCCGCTCCCGTGTCCGGCCCCGGGCTGGAGGATCCCGGGCTGGAGGATCCCGGGCTGGAGGATCCCCGGCTGGAGGATCGCGAGGCTGGAGCCCCCGGGGCTGGAGGATCCCGGGGCTGGAGGATCCCGGGGCTGGAGGATCCCGGGACTGGAGGATCGCTGGGACCGGAGGATCCCGCAGCTGGAGCCCCCGGGGCTGGAGGATTCCTGGGATCGGAGGATCCCGCAGCTAGAGGATTCCCGGGCTAGAGGATCCCGCAGTAGGAGGGTCTCCGGGGCTGGAGGATCCCTGGGACCGGACGATCCCGCAGCGGGAGGATCCCGGGGCCGGAGGATCCCGCGGCCGTGCCCTGAGCCCCAGCAGCTGCTTTGACAACAGGAAACAATGTGGAGTGAATGGAAAAAAGGGGGTGGCGCTGCCCGAGCGACTTCCCTTGACATCACTGCCCAAATAAGGAGCTTTAAACCAACCTTTTCTATTGCAGCGCGGCAGAAGATCCCCCTGGAGCCGCGGGGTCCAGCCTGGCGCCGGCACAGCCATGGGAGAGCCGCGGCTGCCGCGCGGGGGGCGAGTGCAGGTAACAGCGAGCGCTTCTCCCCGGCCCTGCCGCTCTGGGGCTGTGTGTGCGTGCTGAGAACACAGCGGGATGGGGATTTTTGTCTCGTATCAGTGGTCAGTGGGAGGGAAGAGCAGACGAGGCGTAGCTCAGAGCCCCGGTGGCACAAGGGCACGGCTCGCTGTGAGGTCACCGCAGTGAGTAACCGGAGTGACGGGCTGTGCGCTGGGACACCCGGGGCTTGTTGCTCTTGACCCGCCGCCAGCCAGCCCGGGGGCTGCCCCGGCACAGCCCCAACGCCGCTGGAATTGGCGGCCACCTCCGCTGGAGGTGCCGGGGCCGGGCACGCGGGCTGGCTGCAGGCTGAGCTGTCTGGCTGCCTGTCTGGGACGGATTTCCTCCTTATCACTCGCACAGGAAAGCGAGTGGGGAGCCGAGGGGTTGTTCTCGGGCCACACACGTGATGCGAGCGAGAAGCTGTGCCAGAGAAACCCCTGCGGGAGCTCCCGCCGAGGAGGATGCTGGATGTTCCCAACCCAGGGTCCAAAATACCTGCTGGGCTTCTGCACGAGGTTGGACCCGCTGGATGCCGGTCCCTGGGGTTAACCCTTTGGGAGTTTTCTCCCTTTTAAGTGTTTCTCGCTGCTGATTAGCACCTGCACATCAGCATAAAATGAGGCAGCTTTAAAAATGCATTAAGTCTGAGTAAATGAGTGCTAACGATTTAAGCTTCTTAATCCTCCTCGATGGAAATTAATAAGGCTTTTGATGCACCCAGAGGTGTGATCAGAAAGGCACTGAACTGCTCTATGCAAATGCGGGGATTGTTATTCCGGAAAAAGGCACAGGGTGTGATTTTATTTTTCCTCTCCTCGTTCTGGGCTCTGTGGATGTTGTGAGAGGGCCTGGCACTTTTACCCAGTTCCACTGTGGCCAGTGGAAATGGCTGGGGCAGCTGACAGGGTGATTTATGGTGTGAGCAATACAATCCAAACCCTGCTCTGCTGGTCGTGGATAACCTGCAGCTTTCCAAGCTTTCAGTTTCCTTGGTGCTGAAAGGTTATTTATTTCACCACAGGGAGCCAGGTTTTTTTGTTGGGTTTGTTTTTGTGGATGTCCTGATGGCCCCTCTGTGGAGCTCCCACCTCTTAACTTCATTTGGCCTCAGTGATCCCCCAGGAAGGTGTTTGTGCTTGTTGGGTTCTCACGTGTTTTTCTCACAATCTCAGTGCTTCAGGAACTTTTCACTTGGATTCTTGTGCGAAAATGTTCCCAGTGCCATCAGAGCGTGTTTCCTCAGTGAGAACAGGTGGGATTCCTGGGGGGTGGGATGTTGTGATTCTCACTTGGCTCACAGGTGTCAGAAGGCTCCAAAGCCCCTTGCAATGTGTCACATTGTCCCCATCCCCTTGCTGCCTTGCCCTTCTTAGCAGGTCTAACTGAAGGACTCATGGAAATCTGAATTCTTTCATCCCTAGGGAAGTCTCCTTTAGTGGAGGGTGCAGAGATGCTGCTGCAGGAGGAGGGGGGTTGATATGTGCTGTTCTGACTTGCTTCTGAGAAAACAGTCTTTGCCTCCCAGGCTTGCCCTGGGGCTTCTTGGACTGGTGAAGGATTCGCTGCAGTCCTTGTTAAGGAAGGAAAAACAAAATCTGTAGAGGGCCTGTGTGGACTGTTCATCACAGAAAACACTTGCAGAAGTTACTGGTTGATTAATTAATGAATGTGTTACCACCAGACTGCTCGCAGCAGGGCTGGGCTGTGTCCTCTGGGGCACTTTCAGCACAGCACAGGTGAGGTGCAGCCCCTGAGAAACACCTGAGGAGCCTCTGCTGCCCTGGGGAAGCTCTTGGAGTGTAAAGGAAGGGGGTTTTCTCACTGTGACCGACCGTTTTCATCCTGATCCACCCTGGGCACTTCTGAGTTCTCCCTGTTGGCCCTCAGCCATTTCAGGAACGTTTGTATGTCCCGCTGCAGCTTCTCCACTGTGCTTTTAGCATCGGAACAAAGGACCCTCACAAGATTTCTCCCCCCCCTGCCCTACTGAGAGGCTGCCCCAGGTGCACAAGAGCAGACCACAGGCTCTGCTCCTTCGGTTTTCCTGGCTGAGCGAAAGCACGTTCAGAGCAGACGGGGGGGTGAGCAAACCCAGAAATGTTTGGAGTTTGCTCTTGGAAAATACGGGGCAGTAGAATAGCTCAGTGTTCAGCCCGTGCCGCGTGAGCGGGGTCGGATGTGGGGGATCCTCGGGGGACCCTCTGGGGTGAGTCCCTGGAGGGAGGATTTCGAAAATAATGTTTATTCTGAAGCGAACAACAGAAACACTGTTGAGAAACCTCCGCCGAGCTGCAGGGCCGGGGCATCGCTCACAGCGGGGGTTGAGCAGCGACAGGAGAGGGCAGGGAAGTGCGTCCCGGGGGAAAAGCACCGGGGCCATCCTCGGGATTGGGTGGCAGGTCATTAATGAGGGGCTCCGGGGAACTCCCTCGCTGCACGTCACTGGCACAGTCGCCGCGTCTTACTCCTGCATGAGGAACCCTGCCTGTCCTGGGCTCATCCTGCATTAGGAACCCTGCCTTTCCCGGGTTTATCCTGCATTAGGAATCCTGCCTGCCCTGGGCTCATCCTGCATTAGGAACCCTGCCTGTCCTAGGCTCATCCTGCATGAGGAACCCTGCCTGTCCTGGGCTCATCCTGCATTAGGAACCCTGCCTTTCCCGGGTTTATCCTGCATTAGGAATCCTGCCTGTCCTGGGCTCATCCTGCATTAGGAATCCTGCCTGTCCTGGGCTTATCCTGCATTTGGAATCCTGGCATTCCTGGGTTTCTCCTGCATTAGGAATTATGCCTTTCCCGGGCTTATCCTGCGTTAGGAATCCTGCATTTCCTGAGTTTCTCCTGCTTGAGGAACCCTGGCTTTCCTGGGCATATCCTGCATTAGGAACCCTGCCTTTCCTGAGTTGTTCCTGCATTAGGAATCCTGGCTTTCCTGGGCTTATCCTGCATTAGGAACCCTGGCATTCCTGGGCTTATCCTACCTTAGGAACCCTGCCTTTCCTGGGTTTCTCCTGCATTAGGAGTCCTGGCTTTCCTGGGCTTATCCTGCCTTAGGAACACTGCCTTTGCTGGGTTATTCCCTCATTAGGAATCCTGGCTTTCCCAGGCTGCTCCTGCATTAGGAACCCTGCCTTTCCTGGGTTATTCCTGCATTAGGAACCCTGCCTTTCCTGGGTTTTTCCCGCATTAGGAATCCTGGCTTTCCTCATTTCCTCCCTGTCCTCTGCTCCCCGAGGTTCCTGCTGACTCCGTGCTTGCAGGAGCTCTGCTCTCACAACTTCTGGCCACGTTTGGCTGCACGTGTTGACTGCAGAGAGTGTTTCAGCAGACTCCTCCTGGCTCTACAGAGCCTCAAAGCATTTGGTTTCTTGGCAAGGGGGGTCAAATTTAGGAAAAAGAAAATTACCCTCTGGAAAGGAAAGCAATTTATTTAAAATATACATTCAACACTGTTGTCTCTGACTTTAAAAAGGCTGCTTGTTAGGAGATCTTTATGGCTCTGCTGGGATCCGCAGGAAGCAGGGCTGCTTGGGATGCAGGGAAATATTTATTCTGTTTTCACTCTGCCTGTTACACTTGCTGAATTCTTCCCTCCCGCCTTCCCCTCATTAATCCAGAGCCATTTCTCAGTGGTGCTCCCTCTCCCGGGCTCTGCCAGACCACCTTGCAGGAGGACAGTTGGGATTAGTGCTCCCGCTGTGCCAGGGCTTGAATTCCACGAAATGGGCTTTCCCAGGCCGGCTTAGGGATCTCTGGGAGTCCCTGGAACGGAGCAGCAATCAGGAGGGAGATTTTTATCCCACCCAGCTCTAATTACGTGCCTACATAAGGTGAACCTTCTAATGAGCATCAAAAGGCTCATTGTGTGTGAGGGAGGGCCCGTGGGGAAGGGACCGGGGCTTATTTGCTCCTTCAAAAAGCGTTTGGTGAAAGCAAATGTGCCAAAAATCTCCCTTGTCCTCCACGTTGCCTCATTTTCTCTGCAAAGCCCTGAGCTGAGCCCAAGCCTTCCTTCCTGGGAAATCCAGGCTGGGAGCAGCTCCTGCAATGCTGGATTTTGCTCCCTGCCCACTTTTCTGAGCTCTCGGAGAAGGTGAGCAGGGTGAGGTGAGGAAACCAGCCCTGCAGAGCTCAGGGAGATGGGCAGAGACATCCCCCAGTGTTTACTTGTGTGGAAACCTTCTGAGAAGCCTTTTCCCTCAGAGGAACAGGAACTAACCCATTAAATACCTAGATGGTATTTTTGTAACTTTTTTTTTTTCCAGTTGTACGGAAAATTGCAGTTCAGGGACACTTTCCTTCCTTCTGGGAACTGCTCAGCAACTTTTAAGCAGGGATAACTGAGGGGAAAACATGAGATCAAGTTTTCCTACCTTCCCAAAATGGACTTGCTGTAAGCAAGGACTACTTGTTCCTCCTTGCCTTGAAGCCATGTTCCATCTCATGTGGGCACAAAGTGGGACAAATTCAGAGTAGAGCATCTTCAGCATTGGGGAAACCTGGTTATAAATTGCTATCAAAGTCTTTTCTGTGCTAATGGGATTTTCAGTTTCAGCAGCTCCTCAGTCTCCAGATCCTAAGTTGTCTTTTCCATGGCGCTCACCCAGCCCTGCCCCTGTTCCTTCCTTGGACTTTGGAGGGTTTCCTGCTCGTTAAAGTGTTATCCAGGCTTGGCAGCCCTGGGAGGCTTTGGGCTTTCAGTTATTTTGCACTGCTGCTCCATCAGTCCCACAGATTTTAGGCAGGAAGGAAAGGGATGTCAGAAATGGGCAAGATCCAGCTGAATTCAGACCCAGGGTTTGGGTTTCTCCACTGATGTTGCTCTCAGATGCATCGAGGCCTGGCAGGTTTGCTGGGCCCTCATTTGGTGGGGCAGCTCAGAGGGGAAACCTCAGGAGGACCCAGTAAAGTTGAACCTGGCCCTTTTCCCAGCAAACTTGGTTTTAAGTTCCCTGAAGTCTTTACTGTCCCAGTCCTGTGTCCAGATTGAAACCCAACTTCAGCCTGGCTGAGATGTCTCTCGTGAAGGGCAGTTCTCTAATCCACAAGGTACAAACCAGACACAACCACCTATTGTCACTTTTCATAGGAATTAGGAGTAGATTTAAGCCTCAGGTGTTCGTGGACCAGCCTCCTTCATCCTCAGGTGTGTGATTATTCTCCTGATGGTCCCATCTCTCATAATTATCACAATGAACCAAGAGCCAGGAGGGTTGAAGGGGTTCAGGGCTGTTGTGTAGTGAGCTGGTTGTATGCCCAGTCAGGGCAGGGAATGTTCTTGGGGTCGGGAATGGGCTTGGGATAAAAAGCCAACTGGAGAAGTGTGGGACTGACCCCAGCTAGAGAAGCACCTGGAGAAGGTGGATGGTGGCTGTTCTTTGGGGGCTCCCAAAACAGGCTGGGAAACCCACAGAGCTTCTGGAAGCTTTGCAGGGATTTTGGACTGGACTGAGCTTTGGGCCCTGGGCTTTTGGCTGATTCTCCTGCTGGGAGATATCCAGGGAAGGTGTTGGATGGAAAGGCTCTCTCCATTCCAGGGAAGGTGTTGGATGGAAAGGCTCTCTCCATTCCAGGGAAGGTGTTGGATGGAAAGGCTCTCCCCATTCCCTGCTGGGCAGGGGAGGCACGAGGAGCCCGAGGGAGGAGTTGGTGACCCGGGGCCAGAGCAGTGGCTTTGTCACTGACAGGAATGTGCTGCAGAGTTTTCCATGAGGCATCGCTGACTCTTTAAATAGCTGCCCACGGGTTTCCTGTGTTCCCTCCTGCCCTTTATTCAGTGTTCTTTGGGCTTGTTCCCTTCTGGGGAGATTTACTAAATACATTTATAAATTTCTTATTTTTCATTATTATTTTATTATTTATTTTTATATCTATATTTTATATTTTAATTTTTATTTTATATTCTTATATATTTATATTTTTATATTCTATACATTTTATATTGTTATATTTCTATGTTTTATTAGTATGTTTTATTTATATTTCTATATTTTATATTATTTTATATTTCATATTTTTATTTAGATTTTATAGATGTATTTTATATTTTTTATATTTTTATATTCTTATACTTTATGTATATTTATATATTTTATTTATATTTGCATATTTTATATTTTATATTTTAATTTCTATTTAGATTTTATAGATTATATTTTATATTTTTATATTCTTATATTCTTATATTTTATGTATATTTATATATTTTATTTATATTTATATAGTATATTTTTAGATTTTTACATTTTTAGATTTTTAGATTTTCACATTTTTACATTTTCACATTTTTACATTTTTACATTTTTACATTTTTACATTCTTTTATATTTACACATTGGTTTATGTTTTTATTATTTATAACTTTAAAAAGTGATAGAAATTAAAGCCATTGCTTTATAAACTAAAGCTATAGAAAAACTTAAGATGGGGCTAAAATAAGTGGAACAGAAATTAAAAATAAAAAGGCTTCACAGAGTTCCCATGGATGGATTGAGATGGATGTTTTTGGAAAACCCTGGGATGGCACCTTCACCTGGAAAGCAAAAGCAGCTGCTGGGCTGGGTCAGCTGGGATCTGGTAACAGGCTGGAAATTTATAGTTGGCACCTTCTTGCCAGAAGGGTGTAAATCTGATAAACCCCCTGGGGACACGTCCCAGTGGGCTCAGAGAACGAGGGAAGGGTTGGATTTAAGGGCAATGAAGCTGTGAGGAGGGTGGAGAGGTAATTCCTGTTCCTTAAGGAGATGCACCCTCTGGGAGCACTGGGGGTGTTTCTGGAGTGACTCCTTGAAGAGCTGCTTGTTCTTTGGACAAGTAAAAATAGCAAAGGGATTTCTTGACTCTAATTTGAGGTCTCTTGGCATCCCAGCTGGAGTACTGGTCCGAAATGGGAGGTTTCTGGGCAGGACAAAGCTTTTTTGTGTGTATCTGAGCCCACTAAAAATGTTTTAAAGAGGAAAATGAAGTTTCGGTTGTGTGTAAAAGAGAGATGCCTTCAGTTGGAGATTTGACTTTGGAACAAAACAGAGCAATGGAAGATCAGGCCAGAACCAAGTGCAAAAATAGAGTCCCAGATATCTGCAGCAAACGTGGAGTTTGTCTGAGTTGGAAGGGAAGCTGAGCTGGGTGTTTAATTACCTCCCACAAACTCGCCCATAGTGCTTAGGTATTTCCTTCATGACTTTCTCAGGCTAAAATTAACAAAACCTGAAGAGAAACCACTCTTCCCCAGCATTTCACCACTCTGTTTACGTGAGAAAATTGGCTGGGACACAACAGTGTGGCCACTGTAGTCTGGAATAAGTGTGTGCTTCTTCTGCAAGTGAGGAGGATCCCTGCTGGAAGTTCTCCTGCAAGAACTCAAAAGGCTTTCTGGCCAATATCCCTCTGTGGAAAAGTGCATGCCTCAGTTCCCACTTCTGTAAAATGGGGTTAAAAATATTCTCCCTCCCTCCCTCCCAGGGGCATTGCCACACTCCCTCCACAGCAGTTTGTAAAATACCACAGAGTTTTTTCCACCAGTGTGAAAAACACTAAATAAAAATAAATTGATGCTGTTTTAAATAGTATTTTAAGTGCTCCACGTTAACAGTGAACGGCTACAAATAACTGTGATACATCTCACAGAATCCCAGACTGGGTTGGGTTTAAAGGGAAATTAAAGCTCATCTCATTCCACCCCCTGCCATAGGCAGGGACACCTTCCACCAGCCCAGGTTGCTCCAACCTGGCCTTGGACACTTCCAGGGATCCAGGGGCAGCCACAGCTTCTCTGGGCAACCTGGGCCAGGGCCTCCCCACCCTCCCAGGGAACAATTCCTTCCCAATCTCCCATCTCTCCCTGCCCTCTGGCAGTGGGAAGCCATTCCCTGTGTCCTGTCCCTCCATCCCTTGTCCCCAGTCCCTCTCCAGCTCTCCTGGAGCCCCTTCAGGCCCTGCAAGGGGCTCTCAGCTCTCCCTGGAGCCTTCTCTTCTCCAGGGGAACCCCCCCAGCTCTCCCAGCCTGGCTCAGCCTAACTAAGGTCAAGATTCACAGTCAGGGTTCAGGAGCACTCTGGGCTGGGGCAACGATTGCTTTCCAGCACTGATGGCCCAGAAGCAGCTCAAAAACCTCCTGAAATGAGGGAAAAAGATCCAGATGTTCCTCACACCGTGTGAGTAGACCCAGACCAGCACAGGCTGGAGCTTCACATCTCCCATCTGGAGCATCCTCAGTGGTGATTCAGTGTCTAATGAGTTTACTGCCGTGGTTTGTATCATTCCTAAGGTTAATCCCTTTTAATTCTGGAGTGTTTGTTAAGGCCAAACCCTCCTGCTTTTGCGGAGCTGCTTTGAATGGCGCCGTTTGCACTCGGGAACGGCCAAGTGGGAAAGGCTGAAACCATCCCTGCCAGGCTGGAGAGCTTTTCGTAACCCCAGGGCTGTGCTTGTGCTGAAGAAAAAAACCCTGCAGTGTTGGTTTTATTATGCATTATGCAGGTTTTAGGGCTTTAAAGAAGTTAAGGGAAAGTCCCAGCTGAGGTGTTGGTTGCCTCAGAGTCTCCGTGGAGTGGAGCTGCTTTTTGATTCTCTGTAATTCATTGCTCTGGACACGCTCTGCTGCCTTCCAGTTTTAATCTGTCATCCACCTGTGGGGATTTGCTGCAAACTTAGAAAACACTTTGCTTCATATTTGCATTAATCAGAGCTGGGAATTGATCAGAAGGCAGGAGATGTCCCCAACACGTGAGACGTGCAGTTCATTTTTTTTTTTTCTTTAAGTAAACAGGTGTAAAAGCAGAAATGAAGTTTGTGAATATAAATAACAGAAACACTCCAATCCTATTTGTTCTGAACTGGAAGTAAGTCTTGCCTGGTAGTTGGGGTGTATCTGGCCTGGCCTGGGAGGCTTCTGTTTGTGGAGCCTCTCACGGGCTTGTTTTCTTTTTGAGCCCGTTTTTGCCATCCTAAATCCGAGCAGCACCTTCCAAAGGGAGCAGGAGGTTGGTCAATACTTTAATAAATGCAAATCAAGGTGATAAACGTGGTGCTTTCTCGTGCACAGAAGTGTGTTGGGTTTTCCCAGGCAAAACAAGGCTCTGAAAGGTCCTGGGGACAGAGAGCTAAGGAGGAGAAGATGCTTGTGAGGGTTGGGGGGGGCAAAAAGTTGGGTTTAAAAAAAAACCCAGCAAGCTGATTTTGTTCTTTTCTTGAGAGCAGTAAACCAGGACAGAGTTTGAGGCTGGTGAGGGCACTTCTTGCAGGAAATAGCTTTGGAAAGGGCTTTGCTGGGAGCTACCTCTCTCTTCTGGGAACTAAATGTGGGAAGTCAGCGGTGCCAGCCCAGGCACAGTAGTGGTGGAGATGGCACTGCCCACAGAGCAGGGAATGGGAGCACTGCAGTGTCCTGGGAATACACACCAGGATTCACATGGATGGAAACTGCAGCTTTCCCACCAGAGAGCCCAAAGAACTGAGGAACGGGAGTGCTGAGGGGGGGTTAGAGCAGCTCCAACACTCGGCCCTTTTCCGCCCTGCTGTTGCACCAGGGCTGTGTGAGAACTAAAATCTCCCTCCCTGAGGCATCCCAGACCCCTTGGAGTGGCCATTCTGTCCCACCTAGCTGGGTAAAACATTGGGAATATTGTATTGTGGGAGGTGCTGTGGGATGTGCTCGTGGATTATCTCCCTGTTTGGGACGTGTGTGTAGGGAGCACCTGCCCTTGTGCCATCACCACTTCAAAAGTGATATTTTGGCTCCATTTCCGTCTCCATTTGTATTTTCCCTGGGGTGGCTGCTCTGAGCTGGGGCTGTCACTGAGGAATCACCCCCAGTGCCTGGGAGCCCTCTCACACTCCAAGGGGGTGTCACAGAGTGAGTGCAGGGGATGTTTTCCATTTAACTGTGTTATTTCTGGCTCTGCTGCTTTTTCTGTAATCACTGTGGAAACTGTTGTGCTTGGGGGTTCTTGCAAGGAAACGCTGCAAGTTCTTCCAGGGAGAAATATCTGAAGCAATTGGCTGTGATACTGGTTTCATAAGGGCTCCCTTTAATTGGGAACAGTGTTTGCAGGAGGTTTTTACTGCCTGTCTTTCTGATGGAGGCGAGGAACAGCTGAAGGGAAATGGCAGAGAAGAGCCCCCAGGGCAGTGGGAAAGGGCTGCTTTGGTGTTGGCACTCTGGTGCTGCCTCGTGTGGTGGGGTTTCAGGTAAAACAATAATAAAATCAGACAGCTTTTATTGTGAAGAGGGAAAAGGTTTGAAGACAGAGGTGATGGTCAGGTCTTATTTTGAAGTGGGAAAAGGTTCCAAGATAGAGGGGATGGTTTGAAGATAGAGGGGATGATCAGGTCTTATTTTGAAGTGAGAAAAGGTTCCAAGATAGAGGGGATGGTCTGGGCCCTGTTGTAGGGTAATGTGAGAAGTTAGAGGTGGATGTGATTTATGGTGATAGGGGTTCATTAGGTCCAGTAATGGGTGTCCACAGCCACAAATGGCTCTGTTACAGTGGAATAAAGTGGCTCCACCAGGGCTGAGGCTGGATTTGGGATGATGACATTTCTACATGGATATAGTAAGACGCTGTTCATAAATTGGGAAGCAACTCCCATGGAATTATTTAAAGTAATTTTGTAGGTGCAGCACAAAGCAGAGAAGTTCTGAGCATGTGGTTTTGTGCAAACATTATTAACCCTCCCTAAACCCCAGTTTGAGCTGTTAGAGTTCCCCAATTCCTCCTGGGATGTAGAAATAACCCTAATATTTCTCCACTGTTTGTGCTTCACATACTGAGGGGTCATTAGTCCTTGCCAAGGAGCTGATCTGATCCAGTCCAGAGACTGGATTGTTCCACTGCTGCTGGTGGGAGCACAAGGACCTGGCACAGAATCCCAGAGTGGGGCAGCCACAGTGGGGTCATCTGGTCCCAAATTCCTGCTCCAGCAGGGTCATCCCAGAGCACATTTCCCACCCTGGATCCCATCAGTGCCCCCTGCCCAGCACCCTGAGCCTGGAGGATGCAACGAGCTCTGCAACACATCAGCTGTGGGATAAACTTCTCTCATTCTGAGCATGTTCATTGTCGTTAAACTCTTATTTACAATCCCACTGTCAACATCACTTACGAGAAATTGCTCTTATTGGAAACACTGCCTGCCTGCTCCCACAGCCAGGGAGTTTTATGGCAGGGAAAACTCAGAGGAGATAAAGTGTGGACAGGAGGAAGAGAAAGGGTTACCTGAGGTGGCTTTGCTTTCATGTGTGTGTTTTATTTGTGGGACTTCAGGGGGCTCTTTTTCATCAGCATTTGTGGAGAGGCCGACACAGGAAAGAGGAAAGGAGGTTTTATCTCTGCTATACATATTTGATGTTTTGCATTTTAATAATTACCTTAATAAGTTACTCCAGCTCGCCTCTCACTTTATTTGGGGCTCTCTGAGGGCTTTCTGTTTGCTTAACACTCCTGAAGTCATCCCAGCACTCACCAAGTGATTTATTGCTATTGATTCCTGTGGCATCCAGTGCAGGGGTGGGCAGGAATGATGTTCTTCCAGGACCACTTCTCCCACCGTTGAAACAGAGACTCCCCTGATTACCAGGAGAGTGCAGAGCGAGATGGACACATTCCTACAATCTGATGACCTCAGCAATTAATTATTTATCGAGCTTTTAATTTTGCATCCATCATTCTGGCTCTGCCTCCCCTGACTCTCTGAGGAGCTGCCCGGGGAGGTGAAGCATCCACAGACACCTTCAGAGGGGGAGGTTTGCAGGGCTGTGCCTGGTTAACCCCTGAGGCTCCAGAGAGAAGCTCCTTTGCCCCTTCAGGTCCTCAGAGCCCCTCAGCTCTCAGCCCAAAGAGCTGCTGCCAGTGCTCTGTAGGGCAGAGGATGCTGCTCATCCCTCCTGGCCCTGGAGCTGGGTGAGCAAGAGCCTCTTTTTCCTCAGGCTGTGCACAGAGAGGAGTTGCCATTTTTCTTCTCAGCATCTCATATCATCTCTAGCTCAGCAGGAAAACGCTGCTTTCCCTGGGTCTTCTAATGCAGGGCTTCCTGCAGATCCCAGCAGGGAGCAGGAGGGTGGTTTTCCTAAAAGCAGAAGCAGCTGAGGATGTTTTGTCTTGCTTTTTGCCTTTTCTTCCCTTTTTTGCTTGAAGGTTCAAGGGTGGCCTGGTAGCAGGGCACTGATGGTTGGGATGATCTGGTGCTGTCAAGCATCAGTTTTCATGGGTGTGGCCGTTTCCTTCCTTGGCTGGGTTGTTTTGCTCATGGATTCAGGATCACTGTCTCTGGGACCCACAAGGAGAGGTCTCATGAGACACTCCTGGGATTTTCTTCTTCCCTCACAGCCACTTGTGAAACCTCTGAACACCTGGTCACTTCCAGAACCTCTGGGATACATGGAATTGTGTGCTGAGTCTCCTTCTCTTGTGCTTGTAGTTACTGGCTTTGATAGAAGCCACAAAGAAAAAAGATGTGGGATGGGAGAAAAGATGATTTTGTGTTCCCATCAAGCCCCCGGCTGGAACTCTGTAGGATCTGGGCATGGTGGGAGCAGCAGAGAGGTGTTGAGCAGCCCCAGCCCCTCTTCACCCCCTGAAAGCATCAGGTACCTCTGTCCCTCCAGCCCCTGGTGCCTCCCACTGCTCTGCTGGGACCAAGAACAGCCACAGGGCAAAAAAACCTCAAAGCTTTAAGGATTCTCCATTAGGTGGCCAGATCCTCCCACCAGGCTGGGATTGTTCCATGGTCTCTGCCATGGGAAATGAAATGGTGAATAAGCAGCTTTCTGCAGTGAAATTGTTGTTCTCCCAGACTGGAAGGTGAACTGGTGGGTCCAGTTCTGTCCTCTGCTCCTAAAGGGAAAGGCTGGGAGAGCTGGGGGTGTTCAGCATGGGGAAGAGAAGGCTCTGGGGAGACCTGAGAGCCCCTTCCAGTGCCTAAAGGGGCTCCAGGAGAGCTGGAGAGGGACTGGGGACAAGGAATGGAGGAACAGGACAAGGGGGAATGGCTTTAAAATAGAAGAGGGCAGATTTAGATTGGACATTTGGGAGAAATTCTTGGCTGTGAGGGTGGAGAGGCCTGGCCCAGGTTGCCCAGAGAAGCTGTGGCTGCCCCTGGAATCCCTGGAAGTGTCCCAGGCTGGGTTGGAGCAATGTGGGCTCGTGGAAGGTGTCCCTGCCCATGGCAGGGGGTGGGAGAAGATAAACTTCAAGATCCCTTCCAAGTCAAACCATTCTGTGATTTTATGATGCTGATGAACCCTGATGAGTCCAAGCAGAAAAAACCCCAATCCCCACCCTGGGCTCACCCCACTCTGGCCCTCAGGCTGGTTCAGATCCGTGGCAGTGCCCTGAACAGCCCTGCAGGGCCCCTGCCCGGGGCTGCAACATCCACCCCAAAGCTCCCCCCACACTGGCATTTCCTCCTGCAGTGTTTTATTGATGAACTGGGCTCCTCAGCTCCGAGAGATCCACGTTTCAGCCTGTGGGAAGAGCTGCTGGGAATGGCCACAATCAAATTTTAATTAAATGCCAGGCAGGACTTTGCAGAGAGTAAATTGTGGTGCCTGCAGTTTGCTGGGACATCTGTTCCCAGACCCAGAGGGCCATTAGTGACTTTGAGAACCAGGAGAAAAACACAGGTCCACTTACCTTGGTTTTCATTCTTTCAGTGCAGGGCAGACCTATTATGTTGAATATTTTATAGCAGTGCATTGTTGCCATCCTTCCTGTGAGTCATTTTTCCACAAGAAACCCATGCTGGCCACGTTATTTAACCCCTTTGGAGGTGGAGTGTAAATCTTCTGAAGAAATGGGCTTTTCTGTGCTGGGTTTGGGCCACTGCATTACTGCACAGAGCAAGAGCTGCTTTAATATTCACCAGCTGCTTTAATATTCACCATCTCAGGGCTGGAAGTGCCTCAAGAATGGCAAAGACATCCCTAAATCCCCTGGGAGCTCGGGTTAGAAGCTCTGCCCCAGACTGTGCTCTTGTGTTGTTTTTTCCCCCATATCTGAGTCCACTGGAGCCCAAAATTGAGATGATTCCATGAAATTCTGCATCCTGGAAAGCTGTGTTTCCAACCCAGTGCTCCAGCCTTCATCTGCTTCAAGTGATGGGCTGAGCCTTGTTGAAGGGATATCCTGATGTTCATCCCACTCTTCCCTTTCCCTGTTTTGCCCCATTCCTGTGCAGGTACCTTTGGGCTCTCACTTTTCACATGCTTGCAGATAGTTTTGTCCTCACCTAAAACATCTCCAGTGGCTTTGCTAAATGATATCTTGAGGTCTTTGCAGCTTTTAGGTTAAGAACATAACTTACTAATTGTTTTGGGGTATTCCTTGTGTTTTCACTCCATTTCTGACAAAGAACCCAGACCTGGACACAACTCTGTGTTGTTTGATTCTCAGCAGAGCTCCTGCTGTGCAGCCTCACAGGTTTTGGGGACGAAAATATACACAAGTTTCATTTAAATAACTGTAGTGGAAACTTTCTATGGAAAGAAGATACCCCAAAAAGCCCCTGAAAGAACAAAAGCAAATTGCCTTTACAGAATTACTTCCTTTTGCTGCTTTGTTTTCCGTTCGCATCAGCCCTTTGTCTCCTCTGGGCTGTGCAGTTGTGGTTCTCTGGTGTGTCATCCACCAAAAGTGCAGTGGAACCTCTGTGCTCACAGGAGAATTACTGCTTTTTTTTCTTTCTCTCTCATAAAGCAAAAAAAAAAAAAAAACAACCAAAAAAACCAACCCAACCCAGCTGCACTTTGTACAAACAGAGTGTGTGACACGAGCAGAGTTTAATAATGAGGATTAGTTTGGCTGCTGGGCTCAGAGTTACACTTTGGAGTTGTTTCCAGGTGAGAAGCTTGGAGAAAGTGGGTGATGGGATAGAAATTGCCCATGTGTGGGAGCTGCTGGAGCTGCTGGAGCTGCTGGAGCAGGGGGATGAAAATATTGGGGCATTTCACCACATGCTGTGGGGAGAGGTTCTGCTGCTGGCCAGGATGGGGGAGAGAGAGATCAGCTTGTGGTAGGGTGGCTTTGGCAGAGAATCCCAAGATGGGTTGGGTTGGGAGAGACCTTAGAGTTCATCTCTTTCCACCCCCTACCATGGGCAGGGACACCTCCCACTAGCCCAGGTTGCTCCAAGCCCCGTCCAACCTGGCCTTGGACGCTTCCAGGGATCCAGGGGCAGCCACAGCTTCTCTGGGCAACCTGGGCCAGGGCCTCCCCACCCTCACAGCCAACAATTCCTTCCCAATATCCCATCTATCCCTGCCCTCTGGCAGTGGGAAGCCATTCCCTGGGTCCTGTCCCTCCATCCCTTGTCCCCAGTCCCTCTCCAGCTCTCCTGGAGCCCCTTTAGGCCCTGCAAGGGGCTCTCAGCTCTCCCTGGAGCCTTCCCTTCTCCAGGTGAACCCCCCCAGCTCTCCCAGCCTGGCTCCAGAGCAGAGGGGCTCCAGCCCTGGAGCATCTCCATGACTTGCTCCAACAGATCATCATCTTGTGTTTGTCAAGCTGTTAAAGCCTTAAAACCCCCAGAAGGTCCTGGTTTCTGCTCTGGACCCAGGGGGACTGCACAGACCGTGGCAGGAGGTGTCAGCTCTGCCCTTGCTGCCGGTGGGGTGGGGAGGGTGGTGTGAGATTTCTTGAGAGGAACCTGGATATTTGTGTTTTGGAAGCTGGAAAGTGAAATTTTTCACTTTTCACTGCTGGGAAGATTAAGCAAAGATTTTTATCTTAATGAGTCATTAATACAGGTGTTTGATGACCTTATTTTTTGCTGAACTCGCTGCCTTTATGACATTTTCTGCTCAGAGATGGAGGCCAGTGGCCAATGTTCTGCAGAGACATTCTGGGTTTTTTTTAACACTCTTTTCTATAACTCATTACATCCTAAACTTAAGAGCTGCTGGTTCAATCTCAGTTCACAGCCTCACTCCACTTCCTTTAGTTCAGCCAAGTGCTTTTACTCTGCAGAAGTGTCAAAAACTCAAAGTCCCTCACACTGCCCCGGGCCTGTGAATCTCTTTGCTTCTCTTAATGATTTCTAAAGGCAAAGGTCATCTTGAACAACTTCTAAGATACCACACTTGAGCAAAATAAACCAAACAGGCACCAGAAATGGGCCACATGAATAATCTGTCTGTTGTTTTGGTGCCCTGTTGGGGTGGCTGTGGGGAGGATGAGTGAGCAGAAGCTGCCACAGACACTGTCAGGCTTGACAGCAGATTCCTTTGGAGAACATTGTGTTTGTCATGTGCATTCAGAGTTTGGGAAGAGGGGGCTGCAGATCTCCTGAGGGTCTTCTAGTCAAGTCATCCCCAGAGTTGTGATGCTGCCGCTCTTGGCTGCGTCATCTGGGCAGGAGATCCAGTGTGATGGATCCCTGCCAGGCTGGAGAGGTTGGAGCTGCCTGGAGGAGCCACATCAGAGAATCACACAGTGGTTTAGGTTGGAAGGGACCTTACAGACCACCCCCTGCCATGGGCAGGGACACCTTCCACTAGCCCAGGTTGCTCCAAGCCCCGTCCAACCTGGCCTTGGACACTTCCAGGGATGGGGCAGCCACAGCTTCTCCTGTCTCCCCTATAGGGAGGTGACTAAAGGGGTTATATCCCACCCTTTCATCCCACTTTTTTACTTGGCTTGCACTTACAGCAGCCTGCTGAGCAAAAGCTCAGAAGATGAGAAAGACAAGACCTTCTGCTCTGCTTCTCTTACAAAAGGTGCCTGGAAGTTCATAGTTTGAGAGGGATTGTTAAACTGTGAATAACAGCAGAGTTTGACAGTGACTGACCATATGAGAGTATGGAGCCTGATAAGGTCAGAGGTGTATATTGGGAAGAGAATCCAGATAAACTTCCTTCTCAGCTGCTAAGCACTGATTTCAGAGCACCAGGGACAGCTGGACTTGTCTTTCCTTCTCATACTTGTTTGTGGCTTGCAGCATCTTCAGCTTAAATTGCATCTCCTTGACCTCAGTCCAGAGCTTCAGGCTCCTGCCTGGCTCCTTGTTTCCTGCCTGGAAAACAAATGGTGCTGGGTTTGTTGGAGATGCATGGTAATAAAAACCAGCTTGGGGAGACTGTCAGAGTTTCATGAGAACAGATATTTGTGCTCACTTGGGGCTGGTTTCACCAAAAGCACCAGGTCCCCGTGGGTGAGCAGAGTCAGCCCAGCCCTGTGCTGTGGTCAGTCCAGCAGTATGTGGGCTTTGCTTTAATTCTCTGGAAGATGACAAGAAAGTCCTAGTTAGGCGTGATCTTAATCTTGACATTGATGTTAATTAATCCTGATTCATTGTTCTAAGACTAAGAGGCCAGGCAGGAAATGAGCAAAAAGCATTACTGAGAAAAAAAAAAAAAATCTCTGATTTCACACTTCAGGGTGTGGGGAGCAAAGCTTTGAAGATGCTGCTCTTGCTGCAGTGTAATATATTCACTTTTTTTTTCTGGTTTTGGCTCATGCAGTGCTCTTTTCCCTCACCCTTAGAAGCATCGGATGCAATTAAGCTCAGAAGCAATGGCCCTTTCCAGCTCTTTCCTGTCAGCAGGGTGAAATAGCACAGAAATGGGGGATTTTTTTTTTTTTTTTTTCATCTGAGTGGGTGAATATCCACTACAGAAACTCAACTCCTCTGTGCTGGTACCTCCTGAGAACCACAGCTTTGCTGGGACCTGTTCTCAGCTGCTCAAAGACCCTGCGTGGTTTCAGCTGCTGATTTATTGCACAGAATGTGCTGAGCTGGAAGGGACTCCCAAGGATCATCCAGTCCAACCCTCAGCCCTGCACAGGCCCAGCCCCAAGAGTCACCCCCTGTGCCCCAGAGGAGCAGCCAAACCCTCCTGCAGCTCTGGCAGCCTTGGGGCTGTGCCCACTGCCCTGGGGAGCCTGGGCAGTGCCCAACCAGCCTCTGGGGGAAGAACCTTTGCCTGAGATCCAACCTGAGCCTGCCCTGACACAGCTCTGGCCGTTCCCTGGCTGCTGTCCCTGCTCCCCCAGAGCAGAGCTCAGTCCCTGCCCCTCCTCTGCCCCTGCCCAGGAATTGGAACTGCACTGAGGTCTCCCCTCAGTCTCCTCTGCTCCAGCTGAACACACCAAGTGCCCTCAGTGTCCTCACAGGGCTCCAAATCCAGGCCCTTCCCCACCTTTATGTCCTTCCTATGCACACTCTCCAGTGGCTCAATCCCTTCCCTCCATTGTGTCTCCCCAGTATTGCAGGTGAGGCCACCCCAGGGCAGATTAGAGCAGGATTTGGCTGCATCTTGTCCCGTGAGGCTCTTTTTGGGATGCAGCTCTGCTGGGAGGAGATGGGATGAAAGCCCAGCTTGGGATCCTCCAGGATCACTGCCCTGCTCAGAGTCCCTGGGAAGGGGACTGTCCACATCTCCATATGAGGCTACTTCTGTGGTTTAAAAAGTTCTTTCCAACCCAAAATAGAGATTTTTCATCTCAGTGGTTTTGCAGGCTTTTATTCAACGAGGAAGGAGGAGCAGCAAGGCCCTTCCCTGCCTGAAGAGCTGCTCAGGGCCCTGAGCTCTGGCTGTGCCTTCAGAAGGTCACAGGGGCTGTCATCCTCCCCTGGCTTAGAGGGGGAGATAGGAAGTTTTGGGAATTCATATCTGTGGCTGGGATATGAATTTTTAACATGTGTTCAGCTGCTTTCAAAGGGTCACTGCCTGGAGGTGGAAGTTCTGCAGCCGTGCTGGGGAGCCTGAGAACACTCACTTCATCCCAAGTGCCTGGACTGCTCTTTTGTAAATTTTTTTTCCCTTTTAACCTGATATTCTTTGTTCCAAACCCACAATGAGCAGATGCCTCCCAGTTAAGAGTGATGTAGCTTATCAGTAGAAGTCTTTGCTACTTCATAGGATGGTTCTGAACCTCATTGGGGTAAAGGCTGGAGCTCCAGCTTCTCAGAGCCGGTGCCAAGGAAATCTGCTTGGATGTTTATGCATCAGCAAGGGCAGTGTTTATTCCCATTGGAATTCCAGCTGCTCTTTGTGATTAGAGATGCCCTGGAGAAGCCTCAGCAGCAGAAGAGTGATGCAACAGTAATTCTGTGCTGCAGCCAGGGCAGCTTTCACTGGGAGCATCACTGTGTGCTTGGGAAATATTCTCTTGATTCATTTTTTATTTTTCCTATTAAAATGGAAATTCGCTTCTGTTAAAAGCATCTCTAATGCCTGTTCTGGCACTGATTTTTCCCAGATTATCCACAGCCAGGTGGCAGCGAGGGCTTGATGATCAAGGAATCATGGAACTGGTTGGGTTGGAAGGAAGCTTCTGGATCATCTTGTTCCAACCCTGCTGCCACAGGCAGGGACACTTTCCACTAGCCCAGGTTGCTCCATCCTGTTCTTGGACACTTCCAGGGATTCCAGGGGCAGCCACAGCTTCTCTGGGCAACCTGGGCCAGGGCCTCACCACCTTGACAGACAACAATTTCTCCCCAGTTATCTCTCCCTGCCCTCTGGCAGTGGGAAGCCATTCCCTGTGTCCTGTCCCTCCATCCCTTGTCCCCAGTCCCTCTCCAGCTCTCCTGGAACCTTCTGTTCTCCAGGTGACCCCCCCAGCTCTCCCAGCCTGGCTCCAGGGCACAGACCCGCTTTCCCAGCCTGAGTGAGGGGCTGTTGCAGCCTGTGCTGACCCTGCCAGGCTGGGAGAGTGGCTGGTGATAAATCTATTTTTGCGCTCCAGGAGAATTGCTAAAAATATTTGCCTTCCCTTCTGAGCCATCAAAGCCCTGCCCTGCAGCCCCATCGAGATTCTGGGCAGGTGAGGAGAAATCAGAGCTCTGAGCATTTATAGTGCAGTTGCTCACCTGCCAATGAATATTCTGCATGCTCTGTGGGAAGGCACATTTGGGCAAAAATAAACCTGTTTTGAGATCCTGTTGTGTGCTGTCAAATGCAGGGCACCTGCAGATATTGGAGTGAGACCTATGTTGAATATACTTTAATTTTTCTCTAATTAGAAGGGTCATTTTGGGATTGCCCCACTGGACAGGGCTCCTCTCCCATTGATGCAGACCTTCTGTGTGACACTGGAACGTGGCTTGGACTCTTCAAGGCTCTGTTTCTTCTCCACAATATTGATATAATAATACTTCTTCCCCCTACCTGGTGTGTGTAGAGAGATCCCACTGCCTGCCTGGATGAGGTGGTGGATGGGCCATGGCCTCAGCTGCTATGATGTGGTTAATTAATTAACAGTTGGGTTATATAAGTTTATCTGGGCAGTCACTGGGTTGCTTCCTAAGCATTTTTTTACCCTTGGAAACAAAGAAAATTAAGAGTTCCAGGTAAAGCCACCTCTCCATGCCTTTTCCTGGTGGGCTGTGCCTTGACTTCCTGATCCAGATGTTGAGGGATCCACAGCTGCCCTTGACTTTCTGTCTCAGTGCTTTCCTTCCCTTAGGAAATACTTCCCATTTTCTAACCTGTGTTCCTTGGTGCAATTTAAAACTATGACACCTTGTGCTACCCTTGACAAGTCTAGAAGACAGTTTATTTCTCTCTATTGTTGCCCCCTTAGTGGGTTTGAAGACCATGATGGTGCCTCCCTGCTGTCTTTGTTCTTTAGTGCAGATGATGAGTCCCCACCCTGGCAGAGCCACCATCCCTGGGAGTCTTCAAAAGCCATGTGGAACATGGGTTAGTGGTGACCATGGTGGTGGTGCTGGGTTGGTTGTTGGACTTGATGAGCTTAGAGGGCTTTTCCAAAAATAATTAACCACTGTGAGCTGATATTTATTTCCCTCGTGACCCTGTCATTGCTTATTCCTGTCTTACTACTGTTCACCCCCCATTCCTGAATTGCCTTTTTCTTTTTCTTTTTCCAGACCATTTCTACAATTTATCAAGACCATTTTGAATCCTAATCCTGGCCTCTGAAGTACTTGCAGCCTGTCCCAGCCTGGTAGCAGCAGCAATCTCAGTAAGCATGTTATGTTCCATCCTTCAAATCAGTGTTAAATGTGCCAAACTGTGCTGCAGCCTGGGTGCCTTGGTCACCCACTCAACAGGTCTTTTCCTTTGGCAGTGGGGAATTGAAGCTGGACTTGTTGATCCTTTTGGGTCCCTTCCAGCTCAGAATATTCTGTGATGCTGATTCTGTGTGCACGTTCTGGTAGATCCTAAAATGCTGCACTTGCCTTGCAAAAGGTACAAAAGGCAAAGCAATTCCTTGGGCTGATGAGATTTGTGTCCCAAAGCAAGAGATTTCATCAGCCCCTTGCAACATCTGTAATGAGAAATAAGTTTATTTGTCACATCAGTGCCTGAACAAGATGGGTTTTATGCAGGGCTGGGAGCTGGAAAGAACAGAAGCTGTGCTTTGATGTTGGTTGGATTTTAGGGAAAAATCCTTCCCTGGGAGGGTGGGGAGGCCCTGGCACAGGTTGCCCAGAGAAGCTGTGGCTGCCCCTGGATCCCTGGAAGTGTCCAAGGCCAGGCTGGAGCAACCTGGGCTGGTGGAAGGTGTCCCTGCCCATGGCAGGGGGTGGGAATGGATGAGCTTTAAGGTTCCTTCCCACCCAAACCATTCTATGACCCTTCTGTGCTGCCTTAGAAAATCAGCAAGTAACTATTCCCCAGGTACCTCCTCCCTGAAAAACCCACCTGCCATTGGCACCTGTTGGCAAATCCTTGTTCCTTAAAGAGTGTTTGTGGCTGAGACCCAGAGGGCAGAAATGCAAACCCAATTTGTGCCCTGACTTAAAAACCCAGGGGGCAGCTGAGGGTGATGGGGGGATGTGCTGGACCTGCTGGGTGGCAGCAGATCCGTGTCCCAGCAGATGATCCATGTCCTTCCCTTGGATTTCTGCCCCGAGGCTCAAACCCTGTGTGTCTGTACCATTGGACCAGCACACAGGTTCATTTTGGTGGAGGTGGAAGGGGTGTAATATTCCAGGATTTATGATTTTCCATGGAGTCTGCTGAATAAACCTTTACAGACCAAGCTTATATTTACAAGGCAAAGGGGCAGAGCCACGTGGTGCCCGCAGAGACCAAAAATCCAGTGGAGAGCCACTGTTTGTGTCCCTGGGACTGCTGGGGTTTAACAAACAAGAAAGGAAAACAAAACCTGTGCGTGGACCCCAAAGGTAATCAGGTGCAAAGCAGTTCTCAGACTAAACTCAGACAATTAGTCCCTTGTTTGTCTCTCAGGAGGAGCACAAAGCTGGGCTTTGTTGTTGGCTGCACCTCAATGTGTTTGTCAGAACAGCTCCTGGTTCAGGCCTCATCTTCTCTGGGGCATCCACTGGTTCTGGAAATTTAAGCTTGAACAGGGAAAGTAACTTCTCCTTGTCTTTCACTTCAGACTTCATAGAAGTGAGGATTAGGAATTAGGATTTCCAGCACTGTTCTCATGTTGCAAAGGGGGAAACTGAGGCACGGGAGGTCGATATTGTGTGAGGGTCCTACAGTGACCCTGGGTGGGAAATGCTGATTCCCTGTGACCTCTGTGTCTTTCCCTAACTTACAAGAAATTTAAGACATTTACAATTTAAGAAACAAAGTTCTGTGAGCAAAGACTTGCGATTTGATATTTTCAAGGACTTTACATACATAAAACTGATTTACTTGGAGGGGAAAAGCCTTAAATATCCCTGCAGAGAGTACATAATGTGAATGATTCTGTATTTTTTCCCCGCATTTCTCTGAGTGCATGAAATCTCTCCCAACCATAATGGAATTCTATTTGGATGTGCTCTCTAGCATGGGGGTGTTAAAAGCAGGTGCACAAAGGGAATTCTCTTTGGAGAGAGGGGAAGAAAAGCTCGTGGTGCCAGTAAATGATTCTTAGCACTGTAATAATCCTAATCAGGTTAATTAGGATTAATTAAAATTTCTGGCTTTTATTTATGTGAAATAAAAACACATCTAAGGCCTTCAGTGTTTTTATGAGTTTTAGTAATATTTTTGAGTTCTTCCACCTGGTGCAATGTGTAAATCTCTGGCTGGTTGGGCTTTTAGGGAGAATTATGCTGCACCCAGCATTTTGAGCCAGCCATTAGTTCTCCATCTCCTCTTCCATCTTTTGTTGTCAGTAAATCCACCTCCTGCCCCCTTTCCCATATTGTCCATCTGCAGGTGACCTGGCTTCCCCTGTGCTGATGTCTCCAAACATGTTTCTTCTCAAAGCTTCTTTTTTTTTTTTTTTTGAGAGTTGTACCAAATCTCCCCTCTGGTTTTGCCCCTGATCTTCTGGCACGGCCAAAGCATCCTTATCCCATCCCACACGTGGCTTTTTCCCTCTGGAACAATCCTCCTGGAATTTTCCACTCGGGTGTCTCACCGAAAAGCTGCAATTTTTTTCCTCACTTGCATATGCCACCGGCTCTTCCCGGCACTTCTTTTTGCTGCATCTTTCCCTCACTGTTTTCCATCGGAGAAAAGCTGTTCAGATTTTCACCAAACAAATCTGCCCAGCCTTGCATCTGTGCATGCCCAGATGGATCCGCGCGGAGCAAGAGCTGCCAAACAGGGGAATTTTCCATCAGCTTCATCCCTCTCCTCTCTCCTTTCATATTTATTCCTTGGAAAGCTTCAATCAGAAGATGAAGATGGCTTGGGGTTTTACAAGTGTGAGGGAGCAGGAGCTGTTCCCTGTGGGAAGGGCTGTGGGGATGCTTTGGCCGTTCCTGTGAGCTGGGAAGGGTTGATGAGGAGCGATGAGCTGCAGCCACGGGCCCTGACAGAGGCCTCTGCAGAGGCTGTTCCTCCCTACTTCCAAACCTTTTTGTTGTCACAGAATCAGAGAATCATAAAGGTTGGAAAAGACCTCCAGATCATCCAGTTCAACCTTCGACCCCCATGCCCACTAATCCATATCACAGTGTCACATCCACATGTTTTCTGAACACTTCCAGGGCTGGTGACTCCAGCCCTGCCCTGGGCAGGCTGTGCCACTGCCTGACCACTCTTTCAGTGAGGAAATTTTCCTTAATATCCAACCTGACCCTCCCCTGGCACAGCTGGAGGCCGTTCCCTCTCCTCCTGTCCCTTCTTCCCTGGGAGCAGAGCCCGACCCCCCCCCTGGCTCCCCCCTCCTGTCAGGGGGTTGCAGAGCCAGAAGGTCCCCCCTGAACCTCTTTAAACTAAACCTTTCCACACCTGGTCACCCTCCTGCTCCTCCTGGAATTCTGTGCCGCAGCCTCAGGCCTCAGAGGGCTGGGAATCTTCCATGGTTTCCAACCTAAATCTACTTGTGGCCAGTATAATTCCATTTCTCCCAATATCAATATCACCTTTTGATAAGGTCCTGTTCTTTTCCTGTGTGGTGTTCCCTCTCCAGGTGCTCCAGGAGAGCACTAATATCACTTTTCACATGCAAATCCTTTCAGGGGTGAAGATGAAGAAATTCCTCCTGATGTCCAACCTGACCCTCCCCTGGCACAGCCTGAGGCCGTTCCCTCTCCTCCTGTCCCTTGTTCCCTGGGAGCAGAGCCCGACACCCCCCAGCCTCCCCCTCCTGTCAGGGGTCCCCCCTGAGCCTCCTTTTCTCCAGGCTGAGCCCCCCCAGCTCCCTCAGCTGCTCCTGCTGCTCCAGCCCCTTCCCAGCTCTGTTCCCTTCCCTGGACACGCTCCAGCCCCTCCATGTCCTTTTTGCAGTGAGGGCTCCAAACCTGACCCCAGCACTCAGGGTGTGGCCTCCCCAGTGCCCAGCACAGGGGAGCCCAGGTTTAAATTCATCCTCTCTTTTCATTCTGGGGTTCACAGTGCCGTGAACCTCTGGGATTTGGGAGGTGTGTCCTTCACTTTGACCCTGGTGGGACTCAACCCTTGTCTCTGTCGATGGATTTCCCCGTGTGCCCTCAGGAGAGGGCAGAGAGCACAGGGAGGTGCACAGGGACACAGTGTGGCCTGTGGAGAAGGGCTCTTGGCAGGGATTTTATTGTCTGCAGTGGTTTTTGTGGATCCCTGGGGATGGGATGTCCTCTCAAGTCCTTGTGTCAGGACCTGTTTTGGGGCAGGGTACCCCACCCCATCCCCATCCCTGGGATTTGTGCTGGGGTTTGGGTGTGCAGGGATGGACATTTGCTGCCAAGGGCTCTTTGCCTTTGCTCTCCCGTTCCTTCACTGGTGCAGAAGGATGTGCTGGAGGTGTCACACCAGGAACCATCCTCAGATCTTTGGGCTGAGACCTGGTGTCACAGTGGCAATGGGACTTAAATCAAGAGTCAGCACTGCATCAGGGTCCATCTCAGACCCAGGGTTGGCTGTCAGAACCCAAAACTCTGTCCCAAAGTTACACACAGCTTTTTCCTCTCACTTTTTAGTGGGAAATATGTTGTCATTTCCAAACTGCTTTGAATCATCCCTTTACACTCCTCTCTTTAAGCCCTGGCATCTTACTACATTGGCAGGGAGGTGTTAAGACCAATTTTGGACGTTCTCCCCTCCTTTTTGTCAGTGTTTTCTCTCAGTTTGGTGCTGTGCAGGAGCCCTGGGGAGGGTGTGAAGTGCCTCTCCTCCCAGGACTCTGTATCACTGCTCTTATGTCATCCCTTCCCAAAACAGAGGCGATGTTTCTGACCAAGGTAACACTCACTATTTTAAGCTGCATCTAAAAATAAATCCCTGCACAAGTTGGTGTTGTGGCAGCAATGTTTTATCTCTTAATTGGGGCTGTTTTCTGAGGGTGATTCATAGAAAGAAGATGAGCTTTCCTAGTTCTGCCCTGGGGTGAGATGATGTAGGTGAGCTGCTGATTGTACAGGAAGGTCTCTGCAGCCGTGAGGAATATTTGGATCAGCTCCATGGTTGTTGGCTTCTCCCCCAAGGCTGAAGTGTCAGGTTAAACACTGGACAGGCTCTTTCTGCTGGAGGTGTGTGGTAGCTGATGGAACACGTTCTGTCTGGGGACAGTGTCCCATAGTGCTGTGGAGAGTTGGTGGCACTGTCACGTCGAGTGAGAGAGAGTGACTGAGGGAAGTGATGAGGAAAGAGATGGTTCCTCTGGGAATTAAAGTGCAGATTTAAAACTTGTTACATATGCTCAGAGCTCCAGGGAAGAACAAGAGCCAGAGATACTGGGTGAGGTGGAGGAAGGGGTTTCATAAGTATCTACAGAGCAGAAGGCAACTCTGCCTTCCAACACTGTCACCAAATATCTCTTGAGTGCTGTGTCCAGCTCTGGGCCCCTCACAAGAAGAAAGACGTGGAGGGGCTGGAGCGTGTCCAGGGAAGGGAACGGAGCTGGGAAGGGGCTGGAGCAGCAGGAGCAGCTGAGGGAGCTGGGGGGGCTCAGCCTGGAGAAAAGGAGGCTCAGGGGGGACCTTCTGGCTCTGCAACCCCCTGACAGGAGGGGGGAGCCGGGGGAGGTCGGGCTCTGCTCCCAGGGAAGAAGGGACAGGAGGAGAGGGAACGGCCTCCAGCTGTGCCAGGGGAGGCTCAGGTTGGACACCAGGAGGAATTTCTGGCTGGAAAGGGTGGTCAGGCATTGGAAGGGGCTGCCCAGGGAGGTTTGGAGTCCCCACCCCTGGAGGTGTCCCAGGAAGGCCTGGCCATGGCACTGAGTGCTCTGGGCTGGGGGACAAGGTGGGCATCGGGCACAGGGGGGATCCATGGGCTGGGAGGGCTTTTCCACCCTAAAAGAGTCTGTGATTCAATATCTTGGGGGAACAGCTTCCTTGCTGTAGCTCCCAGCACGTGGGCCAGATTTGTTCTTTTTAACATTAAGAAGATCAAGTCTGTGCTGAGCTGCTCATGGTCACCCTTGTCCGGCCAACGATGGGAGCAGCTTATAAAGAAAACCTTTGGCCTCTTGTCCAACACCAAGATGTGTCATCTCCCAGGATTAGTGCACACTTAGAGATGATTTAGGGATTGTGAAATAAGGAGAAAGAGCCAAAAGAACTGAAGGGGGCAGAAATGGCTCAGGTTCCCTGAGCAGACTGTTCAAATCCCTGTCAGCAATGGTGGTTCTGTTGTAGGACCACGGGAGTTGCAGGATCTCAGAGCTGTTGTGTTTGAAAGGCCAAACAACTCGAGAATTGTGACTTTCAGCTGGAGGATGTTCACATGAACCATCTGGGACCCTGGAAGATGTCAGGTCACCTTTACTCCACCCAGAAAACTTGCTCATGTGCTCCCAGTGATGTGTCAGGTCGTCCTTTCTCCTGCAAGAACAAGCCAGTGTGTCCTGTCCCCTCCCTGGTGCCCCTCAGCAAAGGGAAGCATCAACTGAAGCCCTGTTTGCAGCTGAGATACCCAGTCATTGCTCAGGGGGATGCACCACCAAACCTGGTGCATGCAAAAGAAGAGCCTGTCCCAAAGAAGGAGCAAACGAGACTTTTCTTCTCCTCTGAACCTGCTGAGGTGCAGATTTAGGACAGAATGTCAGTGCTCTGTGGGGCCACAGAGCAGAGTGGTGGCTGTACTGGTGTCCTTGTGTACCCCAGATCAGAGTCACAGGCTGTCCTGAGCTGGGAGGGACCCACAAGGATCATCGAGTCCAACTCAGGACACCTCAGCAATCCCACCATGTGCCCACCACTGACCTTGGGAGATGGTCAGATAGCCCTGGCCCTGTGGAGATTGCACATCTTCCTGCTGAACACCAGGAGAGCAGATCAAAGCAGTTAAAGGTTCTGTGATGATGTACAAAACCCCACAGCCTGACCTGTTCTTGATGAGCTCCAGGCCCTCTGGTGTCAGAGGTGTTGGGCTATAATCTGTCACGTCCTCTCCTCCCTGTGAAGGTGCTTTTCAGAGCATCACAACAACCCCAAGATCTCTTGTTTCCAGCTTTCTGTGGTGGATTAACCTGCAGCAGGTCGGTGACAGGGGCAGTGTGTTCTTTGTGGCACACACAACATCCTCTTGCCCTCCTGGACTGCCCTGCAGTCAGAGGGCAGGATTGCAGTGGGGGGGGGGGGGGGGAGTGGGAGGGAAACACTTGCAGTGTGGTTCTTTAGAATGGAAAAAGAGAAGCTTATCATGATAAAAGGAGGCAAAACAGGACATCTGGGCTGAGCTCTGATAGCAGCTTGTCATGCAACGCTCCTCCAGGAGCCTGTTTTCAGCTGAAGTACAGGAATGATGCATTTCTATTTTTGAGAGGCTGTCTGGGACTCACTGCTGTGGGATCCTGGGATGACACACACTGCTCAGTAAATCTGTGAAGTTTTGAACTGGCTGTAGAGACAGGAGCAGAGGGTCAAATTGGGCCTAATTCTGATCTGACTTACTGCTTCCTCTTAGAAGAAAAACTGCAGAAAATCAGAATTGTTGTCAAGGTAAAAGCCAGGCAGAACCTCTGCTGAGGCTGAGCAGAGGTGTGTTTTTTGCTTGCAAGGGTTTTTGATTTGGTGCTTCCTTCATTCATCTTCATTAAGGAAATGACAGAGTGAAAAGGAAACACCCCAGGGAAATAAAACCCCTCCAAGTGTTGATGAGATCTTTCCAGCACTGCAGTGCAGCCCTTTCAGAGGAGTTTGCTCCTTGTGTTGCCTCATGGTGAAGGGAACAAGATCATCCCCATCCCTGGAAGTGTCCAAGGCCAGGTTGGACGGGGCTTGGAGCCACCTGGGCTAGTGGAAGGTGTCCCTGCCCGTGGTAGGGGTGGAACTGGATGAGCTTTAAGGTCCCTTCCAACCCAATCAATCTGTGATTCTATGAGTTGGACTCGATGATCCAACTCAGAATATTCTGTGTTTCTGTGACTCTGTGTTTCCCTGATCTGCAGAGAATCAAAGCCAGCGAGCGGGAAAGAGATTGAAACTCTTGAAGAAGTAGGAAGAGCCCTGATCTCACCTGTTTGTGCTGAAATAAAGAATTCCCTTTACCTCAGCAGGACGTGGGGGGTATCAACAGTAATGTTCGTGCCACCAGTTCTGCTTGGTCAGGGGTTGAAGCAGAGCAGGGACTGGGGGAAGTCCCAGTGCTGCTGCCAAAGCGTTAAACCCAACATAATCATCTCATTCTCTGCGGAGAGGAGTCTCTCCGTGGCATTCCAGCCTGCAGGGCCCGGGGTGAGCCCCAGGATTGTGTGTTCTGGCAGCGGCTCTGCAGCGGGAAATAAACAGCCCGGGGATAATGGCCCTCATTGAGCTTTGTGCCCGGAGCTCATCCCGGCACAGGAGCCCCGGGCAGGGGCAGCTTCCTCCTTGTGCAGCTCAGCAAAACATTTGTGCAGAGCCTTCCAGTAAACCAGCTCCTCTGGGCTGCTGAGGGAAGTGCATCCAGAGCTGGTCTGAATGGCTGACCTTGCTCTGAGTTCCTCCTAAAACAGTGAGCACAGCTCAACCTGCCAGATGGAGCTGCTGCCGAGTTTGCCTCCCTGTTATGGGGTGACTTTTTGAATTGTTGTAATAGCCCTGCAGGTTTATTGTTGATTTAAAGAACCAGAACACAGCTCTAAGAGCAGCTCACGTCCCCAGTCCCTGAGCCCTGCTCTGGGGGGCTCAGAGGGAGCTGCAGGGGCTGCTGGTTGTGTTGAGCTTTGAGTTTTGGGTGCTGTGAACTCTGAAATCAGGCCCAGCATCTCAGCTGGGGGAGGGAGGGGATTGTCCTACTCTGCTGTGCCCTGGGGCGGCCTCACCTCGAGTTCTGGGGGCAGTTTGGGCACCAAAATGTAAGAAAAATCTCAAGCAGTTAAAGAGTGTGGAAAGGAGGGACGTGAGGATGGTGAAGGATCTGGAGGGGCCACAGGAGGAGCAGCTGAGGGCACTTGGTGTGTTCAGCTGGAGCAGAGGAGACTGAGGGGAGACCTCAGTGCAGTTCCAATTCCTGGGCAGGGGCAGAGGAGGGGCAGGGACTGAGCTCTGCTCTGGGGGAGCAGGGACAGCAGCCAGGGAACGGCTGGAACTGTGTCAGGGCAGGCTCAGGTTGGATCTCAGGCAAAGGTTCTTCCCCCAGAGGCTGGTTGGGCACTGCCCAGGCTCCCCAGGGCAGTGGGCACAGCCCCAAGGCTGCCAGAGCTCCAGGAGGGTTTGGCTGATCCTCTGGGGCACAGGGGGTGACTCTTGGGGCTGGGCCTGTGCAGGGCTGAGGGTTGGACTGGATGATCCTTGGGGGTCCCTTCCAGCTCAGGTTATTCCATGGCTCCATGATTCTATTAAACCCTAGAATTACTAAGAGAAAAAAAAAAAATTTATTTGTAGTATTTAAAAAAAAAATCTTGGTTCCACAGGAAAAATAATATTAAACAAATAATAAATTTTACCTTTGGCAGACAGCCAGATGTGGTACTGGAATGCCTACTAGTTCACAAAGAATAGAAAAATATATTTTTTATTTTTTTTTTTCCTTTGACCTTCAGCACTGTAGGCTCTCCACGGCCAGAGAAAATGATGATGGTTTCTGGTTTCTGCCCATTGCTGCTCCTCAGAAACCACTGCCCAGTGTCACAGTTGGCCTGTGCAGACCACAAACCCAGTTGCAGCTAGAAAGTTTATGTAAGATGTATAGAAGGCTGATTGGAGAATTCTGCTTCCAAGAATTCTCCATGTTTTGGTTTGTGTAAGGTCTAAAATGTAAAATATGTTGCTCTTACCCCAAATAGATCTCAAGAAGTAATTGTAGGGAATTACAACATCTCTGGGTGGTTTTAGGAAGGGCCCACAAAATTCTGTTCTTGGTTTGTGATAGTCAGGGTATTTCTCCTCGAAGAGCAAAAACAACAACATAAAATACCTGGTATTTAGTTTTCTAAGTGCAGGGTTTGGGCAGTGGAGCTGAACAAAAAACGCCTAGAAAAAAAGGAACAGAATCTGAGCAGAGAAATCCATCACCGGAACATCTGAACTGAGAATTGCTGCTTCTGCCACCGTTTGGAGTCTTTAAATCAAGATTGTTTTCTATTTTTGTAAGAGAAATTGAAGCTTAAGGACGAGTAATGAGCTTGATGCAGAAATGCCTGAGGGGTTCTGCAGCCCCTGTTTAGCAGGTCAGGCTTTGTCAGTGCTGGTTCTGGTTTTAACGTTGGACGATCTCTGAAGATCATGGGAGGTGGTGGCCTCACCTTTTGAACAAACAATCTTTTCATCTTCCTGGAAATGCTTATTCCAGAGAAAATCAAGGGCCTTGACTAGATCATAATGATCGTCCTGAAATTCCCTCTCTGCAGTGCCCCACAAATATGAGCATTGATGTTCTTTGCTGCTCAGTCTGGGACTAAGAACAGGGATTCCCAAGACTAAACCTGGACTAACCTCACACCAGTTCATTGCTGTTGGGACTTGGCATCAGAGAACAGCCCCTGGAGCCCCTGCAGGTCTCAGCATTAGGTTTGTGAGCTGTACAGGGGTCTGCTGGGCAAACAAACAAACTCTTGGGCAATATATTGTCCATAGATATGTAATTCAACATTTTTGAATTTCCCCCTTTTTGGATGATTTTTTTTTTTTTATTTCTGAGCCCCTTCCCTTAAACCCCGGGTTTGGTTGTAAGAATGCTGCTTCCTTTCACTGAGGGAAGGAATGGGATCTCCTTTTAGGAGGAGTAAATACCAAAAAGGGCCAAAAAATCCCAAACTTTAAAAATAAAGGTAATATAGAAGCATAGAAATTTTTAGGCTGGAAGGGAGCTTAAAGATCAGCTCGTTCCACCCCTTGCCATAGGCAGGGACACCTTCCACTAGCCCAGGTTGCTCATGCTGGATGTTTCTCTCATTTTGGGTGTGAGCTCAGAGTGCTTCTTATCTGCCCAAGCATCCTCTCTGTGCACCACAGCAGGGTCATATTTGCAGCTCTCCTTCCCCACAGCCCCGTTGTTCAGGAATGAACACAAAAGACTCAAAGAGGAAATTTCTGCAAAGCAGAAAACCAAGTTTGTGATTTCCTGTTCAGATGAGGTTCCTGTCCAGATGGGCAATTTGCTTGGGCTCCTTCAGCTGTGGTCCCTCCTGGTTTCTACAACTGCCTGGGCAGGGGCAGAGGAGGGGCAGGGACTGAGCTCTGCTCTGGGGGAGCAGGGACAGCACCCAGGGAATGGCTGGAGCTGTGTCAGGGCAGGCTCAGGTTGGATCTCAGGCAAAGGTTCTTCCCCCAGAGGCTGGTTGGGCACTGCCCAGGCTCCCCAGGGCAGTGGGCACAGCCCCAAGGCTGCCAGAGCTGCAGGAGGGTTTGGCTGATCCTCTGGGGCACAGGGGGTGACTCTTGTCACTCTTGACCCCTGTGCAGGGCTGAGGGTTGATGATTCTTGTGGGTCCCTTGCAGTGACTCTGTGATTCTGTGGTTTTGGGGTGAGCGGGTCTGGAAGGCTTTGGGGCTTTGTGCAGCCCGAGGGATGATTCAGCATCTTCCACCCCAGCTCAGGGCAGGCTGGTGCTGTGCCTGCACCATTCTTGCAGCACCACCTTCTGTCCACAGCCCAGCTGGCGGGGGCAGCCCCGGGGGATGCGGTGGGAGCTCCATGAGCTGCTGGTACCTGCGAGGGGAGCAGGGGAACTCCGGGGTGGCTCGTGGCCAGACACCGAGGTGATGGAGGAGTTCTGGGGAAATCTAACAACCTCCAAGCTGCATTTTTCTGCAGGACTTCCGAGCCCTTGGGGTGCCGGTGGTAAGTCGGTGTGGGACCACATCCTGCTCTGCTCCGGGCACACCCCACACACCCAGAGCCTCGGGCTGCACAGAGCAAACCTGCACAGAGGAGGGCTGATCTTGCAGAGCAGCAGAGACAGGAGGAGATCCAGTAGCTCCCTGCCCTCTCCCACTGTGCCACAGGGGGCTTTTCTCCTCCTGCAGCCCATTTTCCCACCCCGAGAGCTCCTCGTTTCTTTTACGGACTTGCTCCTGCAAAAGTCCCACTGTTGTTGAGCTGCCACGGGGCTGGTGGGGCTGAAAGCTGCTCTGGGTGTTTTTACTGTGTCAATTGGTCTATTTAAAGACACGAACTCTTCCTCCAACCCTGCCTGTGCTGCTCTGCCTGAACAAGAGCTCTCCCAGTCACCTCCGTAACCAGCAGTGACGGAGCCGCCTGTTCAGGGCACGCAGGAACCTCCACCAGCACCTTTTTGGAGCCTGTTCCCCCCTGTTTCATCCTTGGAGTGACAGAACTGTCCTGGTGCTGCTCAGCAGACAGAAGACACCCTCTGTATATGGTGCCTGAAGGCAGTGTCTGCACAGGCAGCTCCCCAAACCAGAACTCCCCTGGCACCCCAAGGTGTGCTCTGTGCCTGTCAGGGCCTGTAGCTGTTCTTTATTTTTGCCTGCTAATGCTCAGGCACAAAGCAGGAATGCTGGCCCCTGGAGAGATTATTTTTTTGCTGGTTTGTTTTTGGATTTTTTTAACCTTTCCCAAAGAGGCTGGAGGCAATTCCAGACTTGCCTCATCTCCAAACATTGTTTTGCACATCGAGGGGAAGGTAAAGACACGGGTCTCGTTCCAAGCCTTGCTGCTGTGCAGGGGGCATTTAACAGGCAGTTGTGTGTCCCTGGACCCCAAAGCAGCTCGCTGTGAATTACTGAGGTGTGTCTGTGTTAAGGCGGAGGTACTTTGGGCTGGTTTTCAGTAGCCCTGTAAAGAAGGAGTCGCTGGTTGAACGTTCAGGGCTGTGCTTGGTAGATGCTGTTTGAAAAAACAAATAGTTGGTGTTCTGGGATACAGCAGAACAGCCCATTGTGAACTCAAATGTGAGGATTCCTGGAACTAACCAAGGCATCTGGACAAAAATTGGAGTGTCAGGACTGTCAAAAACTTCTCATGTTATTTCTCTGGCACAGTCAGGGGGAGGGATGGACACTGGCTGAGGATCCACCCATCCGTCCGTCCAAAACCTCATGGGTTTAAGTGCTTTTATTTAGTTTGTTTATTTATTTTGAAGTAGCCACTTAATCTAAAGTTCAGTTGTGATCTTCAACTGAAGAATTTCTTGCATTAAAATAATGATTTTTTTTTTTGTGTGTGATCTCTTTAGCTCTTCAATCAGTGATTTCATCTTAGGGAGGTTTTTTTAAACATTCTTCCTTTTGAGGCTCTGCAAAGCAGGAGGCTTTTTGGATCAGTAGTTGAGGCACATGAGTAATTTCTGGCTACGGGTTCTTTGCAGGTTTAAGATCTGTTATTTTAATTTCTTAGAAAATGGTAACCTGCATTCAAAGAAATATATCAGGTTGGATGAGTTAGTGAAAATCTTTGTCCGTTTTTTCTTGACAAAAACATTGAAATTCTTTAAAAAAATCACCAAATGAATGTTTTGAAGCCTATTTTTTTATTGAGCCCTGTGCTAAGCAGGAGGAATATGATCTCAGATTTCCTGGCTGTCTGTGCATATGGATATATCCACTGTCTTTTTTAGGGATGTGGGGCCAGGCTTGAAAAAGTATTTATTTGCCTTGAAATCTTTAATGTTTGACCTCCATATCCTTTCCTTAAAGCATTCCAGCTCGAAGCTCTGATGAGCTCAGTTGTGAAGTGCCAAAAGGTATTTTAGAAGTGTCTCTGGTCACCAGCCTGAACTCATTTTTAATTAAACTGAAGTTCACACTTTATTTCATTAGAGTCATGAAAATAAATGGACACATAATTGGCCGATTCTTCAGCCACAAGCTCTTAGAAACAAATTCCATGAGTCTGGTAGGATCAGGAAGTGGAGCTTTGTGTCCCTGAAGTGCCACTGGAGTGCTCTTGTTCTCCTGCTCTACATTCAGCTGTCATTTTGCTCCCGGCTTTGATATGTTTGGATAATTTATCCGGTCTCTGGATGTGACAGCAGCATATCCGGTTTCTGCTGAGATGTTGCCACAAGGTTGGACTGTACATGAGAGCAGTTTCCCTTTGATTTGGGGTGAGTTGTGTAACTTCCCAGCTGCTTTGGACCAAGCTGGTGACTCTCAATGTCCCCTCTCGACTTCCCAGCTCCATGTGCAGGGTCCTGCACCAGGCAGGTCTCAGGGGTCAATAAAGATCATCAAAACAGTTGCTTCTCATGAATACTGTGGCTGTCCCATCCCTGGAAGTGTCCAAGGCCAGGTTGGACGGGGCTTGGAGCAACCTGGGCTGCTGGAAGGTGTCCCTGCCCATGGCAGAGGGTGGGACTGGATGATGGGCTTTAAGGTCCCTCACAACCCAAACCATTCCATGGTTCCATGACTCTATGACTGCATAACTGCCTTACAAAATTGAACAACTGGATGTAGCAAAAGAAATGTTACTGATCAGCCCTTCCTTTGATGTCTTTGGGTGCCCCCAAATGAAGGTCACCAAAGTCATTCCCAGGCTGTGAAGTTCAGATATTTTTGCAGGGTTTGCTGGGAATGGGGTGAAGTTGGAGGTCTCTTCTGGGCTGGATCCTTTTGCTTATCCTTCACTTCAACTCCGCACATGACCTGCAGTTGTTGGATGTTTGGGCTTTGTCCTCCTGGTTGCATCCTGAAGCGTGTTCCTGTTTGGAGCTCTCAAACCTTTGCAGACGTAAAGGGAAGGAAAATATGGAAGTGGCATTATCTGAGACAACCTGGAGACTCAGAGCAAGGAAGGGGTCACACCAAGGCTGCTTGGGTTTGAAATTCAGAGAATCACAGAGTATTCTGAGCTGGAAGGACCCACAAGGATCATCAAGTCCAACTCTTAAATGAGTGGCCCCTGCGGGGGATCAACCCCCCGACCTTGACGTTATCAGCATCAAGTTTTTAACCAACTAAACTAATGTCAAATTAGCTCTTAAACCCAGGAATGTCTGCTCTATCTCAAGCACAGCCAGGAGTCTCTGGGGGCTCATTTTGAGAAATAATTGTTGTTTTTCCAGCCTCGGTGTCACATGCTCAGGAGATTTGTCCCACCAAGTGCAGAGCAGCTTCCCCACCCAAAGCCACCACAGCAGAGCCACCCCCATCCAAAGCCACCTCAGCTGTCCAGCAGAGCCACCCCCATCCAAAGCCACCTCAACTGTCCAGCAGAGCCACCCCAGCCCACTGGAAGCAGCAGATGCTGGAGCCAATATTTGGTTGAGCTGCTTCCCTGTGGAGGAGTCAGGGATGGGGAATTTTTGATTGATGTGTTAATGCAATGGGATTAAAAGAGTGGAGACTCTCTGGTGCTGAGGAGATCCTGTCTGGTGTGGTGAGGATGTGGAAAATCCTGCTCTGGGTTTTCTCTCCTTGCCCCAGTCAGTGCTGGTGCCGTGGATTCCTGAGGAACAGGTTTATGAGGGATAAAAACAGAATAGATGGACACACAGCCAGTGGGGTCCCTACATAAATATTTGCATTCATCTACAAGAAGTATCTGTTAAGAAGAGGCCAATCACCTGGAAATTACCCAAAACACATTCTGGTTCTCGTTAAATCCTGCCTCGTTCCACTGGCACAAGGTGGATTTTTGTATGTGCATACAAGGGAGTTTTGTGGAGCCTGTGATGACAAGGAAGCAAACACTGCCCAGACTTGATTCTTTTCTTCCTACAAAGCCAACAACATTCCCTCCAAACTCAGTCATGTTTTTTCTTCCTCTCCTGTTAAACAAATGTATATCTTGATTTCACATTATTGGTGCTTTGTGTGACTTGGCTTGGCAGCACTAAAACGTGAGGTTTCCCTCTGAGCTGGGCTGAGGAACACCAGGGACTTCCAATGTCTTCACACCCTTTGTAGGTGTCTGCAAAGAGCTGGAATTTTTATATATAATAATAATAATTTATATATATAATTTTTATATATAGCATAATTTCATATATTTCTATATAACATAATTTTTATATATTTCTCTATAAAAATATCTCTATATAATCCTTTATAGTGAGGATTGGGGCATGTTGTGGGAAGGAAGAATTGCCTGAGCTGCACCATCTCCTGCAGCTGGTTCTGTATTCTTTGGTGGATCTGCATCCTGGACATGTCTTGGATACATCTTGGCCATGGTTCTGTGTTCCTTGGTGGATCTGCATCCTGGACATGTCTTGGATACATCTTGGCCATGGTTCTGTGTTCCTTGGTGGATCTGCCAGCGCTGCCAATGCCCAGCAATGTTCCAGCAATGCCTGAGAAAATATTTCTCTTGAGCAAAGTTGTGGTAATTAAAGCAACTCTTCCCCCAATTCCCCTGAAACGTAAGGAAGACACAGCCCAGTCTTTCTCCAGGCAGGTTTTCAGGCTGAGGGTGGCACTGGGGACAGGCAGGGACTTGCTCTCTGTGTCTGATACATGTTTCTGTTTTATTCACCATTTCTGTTGGGTGACAGAATATAATGAATTTCAGGATATGCTCCCAATGAGTCAAAACTGTCTCTAAACAGGAGATTTCTAGCCTGGAGATGGGATCAGAAACTTTGGCTTTGCCTGCGGGAATACAAGGACCATTTTCTTCTCTTTCTGGCTTTTCTTTTCATTGAGGAGAGGAAAAAACCTTATTGCCTTTGGGCCTAAATCACTGGAAGAAACTTCCTTGTAGAATTATTTCCACTGAGATTACAGGGGGTTTTTTTTCACTGTCACTTAAATCTTTCAGCATCTCCACTTTGTGTTCAGTTAAATAAGATACAGACTGGCCTAATACAACATTGGGTGTTGATGCTGTGTCCAGGAAGTGGGAAATCTGATTTCTTTTTTTTTTCCTTTTTTTAATTTTTTTTTATTTTTTACTTTTTTATTTTTTAGATTTATCTTTATTTATTTTTATATTATTCTAATTTATTTTTCTTTATTTTTCTTTCATTCTCACTAATCCCCCCACCTGCATCCTGCTTTTGCACCATCCTAATTCAGGGAATTAATAATGTATTTGTATTTCTACAGTATCTTACTGGATATTAGAGCTTTTAGGAACTTGGTTAACTCAAGACAACACTTCCAGAGCTGGAATACTGTGCATGGAGAGAGGGGAGCTGGGTGAGAA
The DNA here is from genome assembly GCF_009829145.1 of Chiroxiphia lanceolata. NCBI lineage: Eukaryota > Metazoa > Chordata > Aves > Passeriformes > Pipridae > Chiroxiphia > Chiroxiphia lanceolata. Next base: position 1,451,970 of record NC_045660.1, on the reverse strand, counting down.
CATTCAGCAGCCTTGGATGGTGCTTCAGGGCAGCCAGGGAAGGAAAAGCTCCTGTCCAGCAGTGTGGGAATTGCAGGCTGTGCTTGCCCAGAAGACCTTCTGGCATCTTTGATGGTCAGGCCTCAGGTTCCAACCCCAAACTTCCCCCAGCCTGGGGGCACTGCTGTGGCTGCTCCTGGTGGGGAGGGAGCTGGAATTCCCTCCAGACTTCCCAGCAAAGAATCCACGTCTTCCAGGTCCTGGTGTGGTCAGTGGGGTCTGGGGAGGCCGTGGCCTGGGGGCAGCCCCTCCTCAGGAGCAGGGATCACCCCTCTGCAATGGTCTGAGGAAGAGAGGGGAAAAATAAAAGCTTGTTTTTTGCTGCATGGAGAAAAAAAAGGTGTTTTCCTGTGGCTCAGCCTCTGGGTGAACTGCAGTTCCACCTGGAGTAACTCCCCTGAGGAACAGGGAAGGAGCCTCCGGGTGCCATGGGATGGGTCTGCTCTGATGGAGCTGCTCCCAGAGTGAGGAATGTCACAGCAAGACCCTGGAGTGCAAAACTTGGGGCACAGGATCATGGAATTACAGAATCACAGAATGATTTGGGTTAGAAGAGACCTTGAATCTCATCCCACCCCCTGCCACGGGCAGGGACACCTTCCATAGCCCAGGTTGCTCCAGCCTGGCCTTGGACACTTCCAGGGATTCCAGGGGCAGCCACAGCTTCTCTGGGCAACCTGTGCCAGGGCCTCCCCACCCTCACACACAACAATTCCTTCCCAATATCCAACTTAAATCCCTCCTTTTAGTTTAAAACCATCCCCCCTTGACCTATCACTCTCTGCCTCTGTAAAAAGTCTCCCTCTTTTTTAGGAGCCCCCTTTAGGCCCTGGAAGGTGCTCTGAGGTCTCCTCCAGATCCTGGCTCCAGGTTATGACTCAGCCCTTTATCAGCCTTGATCCCTCTTTTCTTTGCTTGAGGGAGGAGAAAAAGATGAGCAAGCTGAGAGGGTAAAGCTTTCCATGTTTTCTGTGGAAACTTCCTGCTGAGTGTGTGCAGTTGTGCTGGCTCTGGGGGGTTGAAGTGGGGAGCAGCCCAGGGGTCACCTCCACAGGGAGCTCTGGAGGTTGTGACCCCTCTTCTCTTGGCTTGTGTCAGTGTTGGACATGTCAGAGGTGATACTCTGCATTTTCCTGGCTGCCTTTCCAACACCTCTCACCTCCACCAGTGCCTGGCATTTAAACTCTGGGAGGATGCAGCCCTTGGCACATCCCAAAGGTTTGCTAAAACCCTGTAAATTCACTTTGTTTTCTCAGAGAGGGAAATGACAAAACCCCGTAGATATTTCAAGATTTATTTCTTTTTAAAGTATAAACCAGAAAACATTACAAGGAAAAAAAACCACCTCAGTGACTGTGTCTGGGCTTGCCAAAGCAAAGCATCAACCCCAGAGCTGGGCTGCCAGGGATATATCCCAGAAATGAACCTGCCACCCAGGGGGGGAGCTCTGGCCAAGATCCCTCTGTGCCATCCAGGGGGGAGATGCTGCATCTGCCAGTGTTGGAGCCTTGGCTGCTCCTGCTTCCAGCTCTGCTGGTTCCTGCTCTGAGTCCTCTGGAGCAGCTCTCAGAGCATCTGCCAATAGCAGTGGGCTGCAGAACCCAGTGTGTGTGCTGAGGATGAGGATGGGGGAGGAGGGGAATCCCAAGGATTGTCCCCAGGGGTCAGGCAGGGCTCCTGTTTGCCAGCTCTGGGTGGGCACAGGGCACTGGAGGCAGCTCATGGTCGTGGGGATTAGGGAATGCCCCATTTTCAGACTTAATGTGTGTCTGCAGGGCACAAAACTGAAACTCCTGCGTGATCTTCTGCAAATAAATTCATCAGGAAAAAAAGGAAGTGACTGCAGAAAAAGCCATCACTTTGGTCAGTATGGGCTGACAGGGAAAGGATGGAAACCAAAACCAGGGAAACCTTGGCAGTTGTTTCTGTTTTCAACAAGAAATGAGTTGATTGAGCATTGGGTGTTGTTGCATAATTTGATGTGTGTGCAGATACACACAAATGCATTCAAGAGCAGATACTGCTCAGCCTGGACAAGAGAAGGTTCTGGGGAGACCTTGGAGCCCCTTCCAGTGCTGTAGCCCTTCCTCCAAAGCTTGGTTTTAGCCAGTGTTTTGTATTTAGAGCAGCTTCAGGTTTAAGTAAATCATTCAGTTGCTCCACACTTACCTTCCACAAACCTCCAAACACAACTAACACCTCCCAACACCTTTCCTGGGACAGCTGTGGGGGGTTCACCTGGAGAAGAGAAGGCTCCAGGGAGAGCTGAGAGCCCCTTGCAGGGCCTAAAGGGGCTCCAGGAGAGCTGGAGAGGGACTGGGGACAACGGATGGAGGGACAGGACACAGGGAATGGCTTCCCAGTGCTAGAGGGCAGGGTTAGGTGGGATATTGGGAAGGAATTGTTGGCTGTGAGGGTGGGGAGGCCCTGGCACAGGTTGCCCAGAGAAGTTGTGGCTGCCTCTGGATCCCTGGAAGTGTCCAAGGCCAGGTTGGACGGGGCTTGGAGCAACCTGGGCTGGTGGGAGGTGTCCCTGCCCATGGCAGGAGGTGGAACTGGATGATCTTTAAGGTCCCTCCCAACCCAAACCATTCCATGGTTCTGTACTTCATTGTCTCGTTGTTCTGTGCCTGTAGGAAGAGGGGGAAGCCTAAGAGAGGGAAGTCCAAGCCTTACTGAGGGCTTTGGCTATAATTCAGCCCGGGCTAAATGCAAACACAGCTCAGAGCCCTCCCTGGCCTCTGCTCCCTGTGGAGAGGTTGTTTGTACAGAGACACGTTCTGGAGCATTTCTGCTCCTCATTTCTGGATTCAAAGCAAACTGAAAGCTTTTTGTGATATCAGCCTGAAAGATCCCTTTGCCATTTTAGGGAGATTATACAATAATCTTGTCTTCTGTTTTAATTTTATTCTGTTTAAGTTGTTTTGCATTTTTCCTAATTGCTTCTCCTTTATCGTTAACGAGACAAAAAGCCGTTTGTGTAACAGCTCACAGAGCGAAATTATCAAGGAGCAGAGATGGAATTTGCATGTTAAGAGTTTCTTTATATTGTTTTCCTTGTCTTTACGTTCCTCATTTGGTTTTGTTCAGCCCTACAAACGTGCTGCAACGTCACCCACCCATCTGTGTCCTACCAGCACATCCTCAGGGCAAACTCCTCTGGGCCATGGCAGCAGGAGGGTTCTCCATGGGCAGGTACACAGTGCTCAAGTGCCTGAACCCCTTAGCAGGCCTTTGGTCACTTTTCAGCAGCCACAAGTAGCCCCCTCTTCTCATATTTACAAACCAGACCAAAATTCCTCATTTTGCCCCTTGAGGAATGGCTTTGACTCCTGCAGTGACCAACTACCAGGAAACCAGAGGGTGAGTCAGTCACAGCCAGCAAGCCCGTGACAATTGCTGGCTTTTGGGGTTTTTTTTCCCCAGTTATTTTCTTTAGTGAAGCCTGAGTGGAATGCTGCTCTCAGGAATGGAAAATAAACTGGAAAGGAAATGATATTAATTCAATATTGAGCCCCATGCAAGAAGGTCCCCCCTGGTGTTGCCCCACTGTGGAGAGCTGGGAGGGCTGAATAAGTTCCTACAAGCTCCAGTCTGAAAAGGGCACAGTTGAAACCTTATTGCAGAGCTTTCTTTGTGTCCTTATGAATCACTGGAATAGGCTCCCCAGGGAAGCAGTGGAGTCACCATCCCTGGGAGTGTTCAGAAGCAGTGTGGGTGGGGCACTGCATGATGTGGTGTAGTGACATGGTGAGATTGGGTTGAAGGTTGGACTTGGTGATCATGGAGGGCTTTTCCAACCTTAATATTTCTGTGTTTCTATGAAAACCGTACAGGAATTGCATAGTCTGGAACAGGCTCTAAGTTGAGAGTGGTAAAATCTGTGTCTGTAATCACTGGAGAACACTCTGCAGGGTGTTATTGCACAGTCCTGACTTCTACTGCTGCCGCTTGTCTGTCAGTCAGGGCTGGTTTGTGTGGTAATTAACTGGGCATCTAATTTGCTGAGTAACCCCTCCCTCCATGAGCTGTTCTCCTGAGTTCCATGAGAGAGGAGGTTCCACAATGGTCCCTTATGGACAGCACAGTCCAGGTGTGTGAGCAGGAACCAGGACCTGGCACTTGCTGTGTGTCATTGTGGCCTCACCTGAGATATTGGGGCAGTTTGGGGGGACACAATGGAAGGAAGATCTGAAGCCATCAGAGAGTGTCCAAAGGAGGGCAAAGAGATGGGGAAGGGCCTGGATTTGAAGCCCTGTGAGGACACTGAGGGCACTTAGTGTGTTCAGCTGGAGCAGAGGAGACTGAGGGGAGACCTCAGTGCAGTTCCAATTCCTGGGCAGGGGCAGAGGAGGGGCAGGGACTGAGCTCTGCTCTGGGGGAGCAGGGACAGCAGCCAGGGAACGGCTGGAGCTGTGTCAGGGCAGGCTCAGGTTGGATCTCAGGCAAAGGTTCTTCCCCCAGAGGCTGGTTGGGCACTGCCCAGGCTCCCCAGGGCAGTGGGCACAGCCCCAAGGCTGCCAGAGCTGCAGGAGGGTTTGGCTGATCCTCTGGGGCACAGGGGGTGACTCTTGGGGCTGGGCCTGTGCAGGGCTCAGGGTTGGACTGGATGATCCTTGGGGGTCCCTTCCAGCTCAGCACATTCTGGGATTCTGTGAAATATGAACAGTGCTGGGGCACACCTTTTTCCACCTCAGTCGTTGATTTAGGTCTGTTTTTCTCTAAAATCACTGCTGTGTTACCGTGAATTTTGCTCCCCAGGTGCAGCTGAGGCCCTGCCTGCAGTGGCTTCATGGGGTGTATTTGCATAGGGCTTGTTGAGCTGTGTGTGGTGAGCCAGACTCCCACACATGCAAAATGTCCCCTCTGTGACCTGGGTTGTCTCTGCAAACCAACCTGGCTGGGACCATCCTCTCCCCAGAGCTGCTTACAGACCTCCTCAGCCTGCAGCCCCAGGATGAGGCAGCCTTACTGTCAGAAAGTTGCCCTGTTACCTGTTTTTAACGTTTTGGCAGCCTGACCCCCGTTGTGGTTCATCTGTCTTTGTTCAGCTTCCCCAGTGCCCTTCCCTCTGCTCCAGGCTACCCCCCTGAGCTCACAGCCAGTGGGAGCAGTGGGTTCCTCGGGGCAGTGACTTATTCAGACACATCCTCACCCTCCAACTTCACAGCACCTGGGGTGACTCTGACACCAGTAAATGAAAGGAGCCAGGATCAAATTCCTGACCCTGGGGGCCAGTGACACGGAAGGAGCTCACTCCATCTCAGTGTCTGGCCCTTGGGAGTGCTCTCTGCCCTTCATCCTGAAGCAAGATTTGTTTCTCACATAGAAAAATAATCTTTATAAAAATATATTCTTGTGTCTGCCTGGACTTTGCATTTTACTTCCACTGTCTGTCCATGGGCTGGTTGGCTTTTGCACGAGGCAGATGGAGAAGGGAATGGCCAGAGGGCAGCCAAAATAAACCACAGGGAGAGTGTCCAGACATGGTGTGTGCATCCATGTGTGCATCCATGGGCTGCGTGTGCATCCATGGGCTGTGTGTGCATCCCTGAGCTGTGTGTACATCCATGGGCTGTGTGTGCATCCCTGGAGTGATGTGTGCATCCCTGGGCTGTGCGTGCATCCCTGTGTGCATCCATGGGCTGTGTGTGCATCCATGGGCTGTGTGTGCATCCATGGAGTGATGTGTGTACATCCATGTGTACATCCATGGACTGTGTGTGCATCCATGTGTGCATCCATGGAATGCTGCATGTGCATCCATGGGCTGTGTGTGCATCCATGGAGTGATGTGTGTACATCCATGTGTACATCCATGGACTGTGTGTGCATCCATGTGTGCATCCATGGAATGCTGCATGTGCATCCATGGGCTGTGTGTGCATCCATGGAGTGATGTGTGCATCCATGTGTGCATCCATGGAATGCTGCATGTGCATCCATGGGTTGTGTGTGCATCCATGGGTTGTGTGTGCATCCATGGGTTGTGTGTGCATCCCTGGAGTGATGTGTGTACCCATGGGATGGTTTGTGCATCCATGACCTGTGTGTACATCCCTGGAATGATGTGTGCATTCCTGAGCTGTGTGTACATCCCTGGAATGATGTGTGCATTCCTGAGCTGTATGTGCATCCATGGGCTGTGTGTGCATCCATGTGTGCATCCATGGGCTGTGTGTGCATCTATGGGCTGTGTGTGCATCCGTGGAGGAAAGGCAAGGCTTTCCCTGAGGAAAAGCTCAGCACTAAGTCAGGGGAGGGTCAAGGGGAGCCTTTTTCAGCTGAGCTTTCCAAAGCCTGAGAGCAGGCCTGTGGTACTGCCTGGACCTCCTTCCCCACTGCCTCACCCTGCAATCAGGAGCTTGAGCAGGAGTCAGAAACTCCAGCTGAACTGGAGTTGTCCTTTCCTTCTTTTTTTTCACTCCTGTGGTTTGAAACTCTGTGGAGTTTAGGAAGGTTTCTCAACACATGGCTTAAACCAAAGTCTCTGCAGGGGAACACAGGGAAAGGCAATTCCTGCCTGGGCTGCCTGCAAGGCACGTTACCTGGGATGAGGTCACCAGCTCCCCAAGAGCTGCCTTCCCACTCTGGCTTTGGCAGGGCTGGAGTGTTCAATCCAGATGAATTTTGAGAGAATCATTGTTCAGGTGTGGTTTTAAAATATTAAAGAATTTCTTTCTTGCACTTGCTGTGTGAGAAGGGGCAGCAGCAGGGAGGAGATGTGGTGGTGATGCTCAGAATCCCTCCTCACAGTCACAGGGGGTTGAATAGTTCTTGAGGGTCATCTTAGACATTGCTAAAGAAAGTGGTTTTCTGGAGTTTTGTTTGCAAGAAAACAGGATCAGTTTTATTATAAATACGTATTTATTATGTATTTAAATTATTAGATTTATTATGTATATTAATTCTATTATAATACTTATATAATCTAATTATACATAACAGATTTGTTATATATCAATAAAATATATAAATATAATATATTTATTACTCATTAAATAAATATATAATAAATATATTTATATAATATATTAATATATTATATGTATTTTATATAATTAATTATATATAATTATATGTGTAATAAATATATTTTTATATTTATTATATAAGATATAATAAATTGCTGTATATTTATTATATATATATATATAATATATTTTATATGTACTATATAAATATATTCTATATTTATTCTATGACAACCCCTGTGGAACACGTGAGTGTGTTGGCGTGCCCTGCCTGTCTAGAGGAGCCTGGATTCAAATCCCAGTTGGGCTGACTGGTGGAAATGCAGCAGCCATGAGCTGGCCCAGGAGCACAGGGGAGGCTGTGTGAGAGCTGGGTCTGCCTGCATGGGGAAAAACTGAGTTTTGAGTTCCAAGGCAGGCTGACACTGCCGTGTGTCCTGTGGTTTGGGAGTGGGAGCAGGATGGAGGGAGCTCTGGTGGTGCCTTTCTGCTGCTGCTGCTCCTCAGCCTGCACAGGGCTCGCTGCTTTGCTTCCCCTTCCAGTTTTGATGAGGATATTGCTGGGAATATTTAGCTCTAAAATATGCAGATTTTGCAATAATTTCCTTGTCCTGACTCAAGGGCTTTTCTGGAAAACCTCTTTGAAGTTATGAAATCCATTCATTAACCCTTTACTCGAGCCTTGCTGGCCGAGGGCAGGGCTGGGTTTGTTCATCTGATTTCCTCGGGGGGCCCTTTGCTGGAAGGGTGAGAAGAAAGTTGCTGAAACCACGTGGGCTCCAAGTAAAAGTGAATAAGCACAGCATTCAATCATTCCATCCCAGACTTTTTAATGAGCAGGGAAAGTCTCCTGGATGTCTTCCCATCTGTTCCTGGTTAGATGGATCCCTGTTTATCTCCGTGGGTCTCTCCCTTCCCGTGGTATCCGTGGGCCCCACAGACATTCATGGATGACTCACATCACATCTGGGGAAGGAGGAAGTGTCCCCTTTTTAGCAACAGGGACTCACACAGACCGTAAATGAGGTGACTTGCCCAGTTTCACACAGGAAATGTGTAACCAAAGTGGGAATTGAACCCAGGTCACTTGAATTTAGCACTGGATTGTCTCCCCCCCCGGGCAAGGCCACGGCAGCTCAGCAGATGTTGCACGTGTTGGAGTCAAACATGTGAATCACAGAGTGGTTTGAGTTGGGAGGGATCTTAAAGCCCATCTCATTCCACCCCCTGCCATGGGCAGGGACACCTCCCACCAGCCCAGGTTGCTCCAGACCCCATCCAACCTCGCCTTGGACACTTCCAGGGATCCAGGGGCAGCCACACCTTCTCTGGGCAACCTGGGCCAGGGCCTCCCCACCCTCACACACAACAATTCCTTCCCAATCTCCCATCTCTCCCTGCCCTCTGGCAGTGGGAAGCCATTCCCTGGGTCCTGTCCCTCCATCCCTTGTCCCCAGTCCCTCTCCAGCTCTCCTGGAGCCCCTTTAGGCCCTGTAAGGGGCTCTCAGCTCTCCCTGGAGCCTTCTCTTCTCCAGGGGAACCCCCCCAGCTCTCCCAGCCCATCCTTACAGGAGAGGTGTTGGGAGGTGTAGGTTGGTTGTGTTAGGAGGTGTTTGTTGGTTGTGTTAGGAGGTGTGAGTTAGTTGTTCATCTTTTTAAGAGGTTTGTGGAAGGTATATGTGGAGCAAGTGAGTGATTCACTTAAAACTGAAGCTGCTCTAAGTGTAAAACTCGAGACTAAGCAGGAGCTTTGGAGGAAGGGCTGTGGCCCCTGGGTGCTGATCTGGGTGCCCAGTCCCTGAGCAGACCTGAAAGCTGTGCCAGGGTGTGGAGCTTTTACTTTGTCCACACTGCAGCTGCCTGTGCTGACACCAGCCAGGCTCTGGTGCCCTGGCAGCCTGGGCCAGGAGGAGGGACACTGCTCCAGGAGAAAAACAGGGTCCAGGAGGGGAGTGCCTGGTTCGGGAGGAGAAAAACCTGGTCCAGGAGGAGGGATATCTGCTCCAGGAGAAAAATATGGTCCAGGAGGAGAGACACCTGGTCCAGGAGAAAAACCTGGTCCAGGAGGAAGAATGCCTGGTCCAGGGGAAGGAATACCTGCTCCAGGAAGAATAAAACCTCATCCAAGAGCAGGGATACCTGCTCCAAGAGAGGGAATACTTGGTCCAGGAGGAGAGACACCTGGTCCAGGAGGAGAGATCCCTGGTCCGGGGGAAGGAATAGCTGGTCCAGGAGGGGGATCATCCCTTAGAGGTGTGTTTTCTGCGAGCGTGCACGTCACCCTCAGGGTAAACACGCTGAGGGAGGTCCCCAAGGGCTCTCCAGCTGTTGGGGCTGAGTTTGTGTTGCTGTTTTGGTTACCAGGCAATCCTCCCCATCAGGGCACCTGCTCTAAGTCCTGTGTGCTCACTGCTGAGATGGCCTTTTAACATACACACCAGATTCCAACATGCTCTTTCTTTTCCAGACTGAACTAAACCGTGGGCAAATAAAAGAGAGAGACTCTCAAAATTCCAGACTCCCAAGTCCACTGTGAGTAATCTCTGTTTTTTCCCTCCTGCCTTACCCTGGCTGTGTTCATTGCCCTTTGCAGTGGATTCCACCTGGGAACAGGACTTGCTTTTCTGTTTGTCCACTTTACTTTGCTGTTTCTTCAATATATTTGAGAAACTTCTGCCTTGTGGGTGCTGCAGAAGCATTTTCATGGTACTGAGTCGAGTTACAAGAGGTAATTAGAGGAGATCTGCTGCTGCTGCCTGCTCTTTGCATTGTAAATCCCTCTCAGTCATCAGGCACTTTATTTATGGGCACTACCCTTTTGTTCAAAGCTAATTTGGGATCTAGTTGCAAAGACCATGACCCCCAGGTAGCAGCAAACCCTACACCCTGTGCTTGGCCCAGCACCTCATCTGCTTTTAGACATGGACTTGCAGGTTTTTTGTAAGGAAACTGTGAGCTCCTGACAGAAGGGATCTGTTTTCCCACAGATGTGACTCTCCAGATTGATTTAAATTAAAATGGAGTAAATGCTGAATGTGGTTTTTCCATGGGCAGGATATTTTAGTGGCTGCCAGTAAAGGAGGAGCTGTACCTGTCCCTCAGCAAGAATTTGTGCTGTGCTGAGTTCACTGCACAAGTGAGATTTTAAAGTATATTTAACATATATTTAATTGTGTACATATTGTATTTAACATGTGTCAAATATGTTGGCCATTGGTTAAATTTGTCTAAAATTTGACTTAAAAGTTATCATGGGCAATAAACAGGGTGGATTTTCTGGTAACACACCAGACACCACATAAGCCTTAAAACCAGGGTAAAATTTGGTGTGTGGAGGAAAATGCTGTTATGGTTGGAATGGTGCAGAAAAGGCAGAGCTGTAATAGCTTCCCACTACTCCCACTGGATCCTGATCTGGCTGGGACAGGACCAGGCAGCAGAGAAAATCCCCCCCTTTGCTTGAGTATCACATACAAGAGGATTTTGCCACCAGCAAGATTTAAGGATCTCCAGTAATGAGATGTTTCAGTGTCCTGGAAACAAAAGGCAAGTGAGAGAAAGCCAAGCACTGCAGTTTTCCACATGTCACTTGACAGGAATGAATTCGGGAGGCCAACACAGTGTAGAGAAAGCCCTGATGTGTTTTCAGAGCTGTTCCCACCTGGAGCTCAGGAGTCAGGCACAGCCTCTTCCCATTTATCAGGGTCTCAAATCCCAGATCTGATGGGAAAGAGCTTGTTTGGGGGCATGGCTGCATAAATGATAGTCCCGGGCAGAGGGACCAGCCTAAGGTTTGGCAATGGTTAGGAGAACTCCTTTAGGAGGACTTGGGTGAGGATCAGGGCTGGGAAGGACTGTGTGCCTGGGCCTGCTTGCAGGAATCCATTGCAGCCATAATAAGGTAATTCAGAACACCAACAGCTGTGACTTCCTAAAAGAGCATTTTTCTGAGGATTTTTCTAAGCATTTTATCTCAGGCTTTGGGGTAAAATTCTAGTCCCATTACAATCAGAAGGCATCCTGTCCCTGATTCCTTCCAGCAGGGTGGCAGCCTTTGTTTCCTCCCTGGGGATGGAACAGTTCCTGGTCCTGCTCACTCCACTGCATTTCAAGTGAAACCCAAAGAAATGATGTTTGAATGGAAATAAGAGCTGGAATCCCCAGTTTTAGTGCCTATGCTTTGGATTCAGCCACAGACGTTCAATGGGAGCAGCTGGAAACCATGTGCCATGTAATCCATGGGACTTGTTCCTTAAAGCTCTGGCACAAGGCTGGAGCTCTGCTCTTGTACTGAGAGAGCAGAGCAGAGCACGTGGGAAGGAAACAGAGAGCAAAAAGAGTGGAGAATTGTAGACTCACAGAGTCTCCAGAGTTGGAAGGACACAAATATTATCCAGCCCAACCCCTGGCCCTGCACAGACACCCCAACAATCCCACCCTGTCCCTCAGAGCGTTGTCCAAACCCTCCTGGAGCTCTGGCAGCCTTGGGGCTGTGCCCACTGCCCTGGGGAGCCTGGGCAGTGCCCAACCAGCCTCTGGGGGAAGAACCTTTGCCTGAGATCCAACCTGAGCCTGCCCTGACACAGCTCCAGCCGTTCCCTGGCTGCTGTCCCTGCTCCCCCAGAGCAGAAATCAGAGCTGCCCCTGGGGAGGAGCTGCAGCCCCCGCTGAGCTCTGCCCTCAGTCCCCTCTTCCCCAAGTGCCCCAGTAGAAACAGAGCACGTGGCAGAGAAGAAACTGCAGGTCATGAGGAGGTGAAAGTAAAACCAAAAGATGAGCCTTTTCTGAGAAAAAGGGGGAGAATCAAGAAGATGTAATAAATATTGGCAGGCTGAAGTCTGAAGAGAGATTTTGAGGTGCAGAGAACAGAAACTGGAAGAAAAATGAGGAAGAAAAAGAAGAGTAGGTTTTTCCAGCCGTTAGTCTCGTTGGCTTTCCAGGAGGAGCCAGCAGGAAGCTGCCTGTGAGCTCTGGGGAGGGATGACCACACCAGCCCTGTGCTCTCTGCCAGCTGGAGGGATGTCCCAGGCACAGGGAGAGCAGCAGGAACCAGATCCCTGCTCTGATGGAGTGCAGTGAGACACTGCTCAGCTACTCTGGGTTGTATCTGGACTGGGCAGGGCGTCTTCAACCAGCTTTTTGGGAGCTTATTCCCTTCCTCTGCCACACCTCAGAGTGGAGAAACCCTCTTGGGCTTCATCCTTTCTGCCACTTAATGTTGCACTGTTCAATTTTCCTTGGAGGGGTGTCAACCTGGATTAACTGCATCCACCAGGAGAGTTATCCTTTGCCATTGCCATTCCAGGAGTCTCATTTCCAGTAATGGGAAAAAATCTGTCCAAAGTGGCCTGAAGTGCCCTGGAATGGCCCTGCTGGCTGCTGGAGGCAGCAGGTGGGATTGTTTGTTGACCAGTTCTTGGATTATTAAACTTTCCTGCAGAGTTCCTCCACAGCCAGCTGGGGCCCATGTGTTCCTCAGGTGGGCTGAGCATTTGGGTGATGTTGAATCATCTCAAGGAGCTTCCTTGCAACCCTGATTGTTACACACTTAGGAGTTGATATGGAGCCCATAGGGGAAAACACAGCATTAAGATGTTTTTCAGGCACTCTGGAGCTGGGAGCTCTGACATGTGAGTGTTTGAGCTCGTGGGAGGCGGCTTTCACTCTGTGCTTGCTGAGAAAGCCTCTGATAAATCCACTTTACAAAGTGTGTGTCGTGAGTGGGGCAAAGAACAGCAGCTTGGGCAAAAATCAACATCATAAATCTGCTCCACAGCGTCTTTGATCTTGAGTTAGTGCTGTGCTGGAAGTGCAGTGCTCTGAGTCCAGCCCAGACCATGGCTGGTGTTAGTCAGCACTGAGGAGCCAAAACTAAACAGGGGGTTCAAAATGTAATGAATTCCTCCTCAGAGCAACGAGCCCATAAACATGAGGCACTTCCTCAGCAAGTCAGGGCAAGAGCAGGTGCTCTGCAGGTCCTGGGCAAACTTGAAGCTTGTGCTGGAGGGGAGCAGAGCCTGTGTTTGGGGAAAAGAAGGTGATGTTTAAGGGTAGGACTGATTTTCTGTCCAGTTCCCTAAATCTGGGTGTCACAACTGGCCAGGAAGAGAAGCCACTAATCCAGTCAGTCAGAGATGGGATCTCAGGGCAAAAAAACCTCCCAGAACTGAGACCTTAATGTGGGGGGCACTGCCCCTGTTTTGTCCCTCATTGGCACCTGCCTGTGTCAGGGATAGTACAGGGGGTTGTGTCCGAGGACTTGGCCCCCTGACTTTTGGCCATCTAAGGTGAGTTGGCTGAAGAACAGACAGTTTTTGGACAGTTTTTCGAAGTCTTGTTGGTCATGATGTGTCCCAGGGTGTTGCTACATCTTTAGACTCTACTAAATTGAAGTAAATCACCGTATACCCCATGTCCCTTTTCTCATGGAAAAGGGAGTATAAATTAAATTATGTCACCTTACACCCCCTGTCTCATTGTCATGGAGTGTGGGCAGTGCAGGGCTGTAGGAATGGATAGGGAGTGGGGGATCCTGGGAGGACTCTGTGTTGAACCCAACAGCCTCCCCTGCTGGCTCTTCACTGGTGCTCCTCAGGATGCAGCTGGGCCACTGCAGAGCTCCAGTCTCAGTCTCAGTGCTGGGCTGGCCCTGCAGCCCCATCCAGGCTCCCTCCCCCTGCACAGAGCAGGGTCAGAGCTCAGGGCTTGGAGCAATGTCCCCTCATCAAACTGTCCTAGCAGGGCCTGCACCCTGAGGCAGCCAAGAGCTTCCCAGAGAAGGACCAGAGATCTTTTCTCATTGGAAACCACACATATCAATTTTCTGCACTTAAAAAGCACCATCCTTATTTTCCTCAGGAGTATCCCACCCATTTCTAGTCCATCTCTTGGAGCTGCTGTTTTATTCCAGTGCAATCAGAGTGTTTCCTCCCTGAGTGTCTCCTCATCAGCTGTATTTGCTGACAAGGGTGATGGGTTTTATTGGTTCCATCCACGCTCATGGTCCCCCTTCAGAAGCAGCCAATTTTGATACTCCCCTCTATGAAATATGCCACAGAAATTGGATTTTGCACCATTGTTTGGTGACAAAAGGCAGGAAATTAAAGAGGCAACATTTCAGTAAAAGCCTGTGTGTGCTTCCTCTTTACTTGCTTTTGCTGGAAATGACATTGGAGATTATTGTGAGCTCAGGAGAGGATTTTATGCAGCAAAGATTTGCTTGTTTGTCAGTGAATGGATGTGCTGCACAAGGCTTTGGAGTCAGGCAGCGTTCCTGTGTAGTCAGTTTGGAAGGGAAATATAATTACAACAATTTTAAACCCCTAAATGTTTGCAGGAGATTAGAAGGAATTCGAGTTTGAAATCCTTTTAATACTTTTTTCCAAACTGTCTGTGTTTCAAGTTCCTGTCTCTGGTTACTGCACAGAGCCAGGTCATGTGTGCATTAAATTGAGTCCCTGAGGTTTGACTGAGTACAATTTATGTTTAGATTGCCATTAAATGTAATGTGTTGTGAATGGGAGACATTCAGTTAGTTATTCTGAATTATTTTTGTGCAAAATATTTATTGTTATCCTCCACAGAATTAGCAGCATTTAATTACTTAAATACAAAAGCTGAAATAATTTTTTTCTCTGTTTGTTTTTCTTTTGGATGTAATTACAGAAATGTGGGAAATACTTTTCCAAGGCTTTTGAACTCAAAAGTGGAACAGAAGGAAGACACAGGAGGACATACACCATTCAGTGTTATTTTCCTTGCACGGGAAAAAAAAAAGAAAAAGATCCTTATGAGATGAGCACTAAAGTCTCAAGTTTTCAAAGGTTTGCATAACAAACAAGAGACACATTGTGGGTTGCATCTTGACTTTGAAGGCTTGCCACTGTCAACTGAAATAAAATGGCAAGGTTTAAAGCCTTAACCAAGTTCACAAGGAAAATATTTGGACTAAAAGTTTTGGAAAGTTTTCTCTCTTTGAAGTAGTTTGTCATGTGTTACCAATGTGAACTTTATTGACCTTGAAACATTTTTTTTTTTGAATCAAATAGCAACTAGTGACACTTTAGTAAAATCTTAAATCAACAACCATCTCCTGGCGGCTCCAGCTCCGTAGCAAATGCAGGCAAAACAGGGAATCTACAGAGGAGACCTTTATTATTCGTAAATGAAGCCTGCCAAAACCTTCCCAAAATAGCATTCAGAGACCCTTTTAAGGTCATGGATCCTGAACAAAGCCAGAAGAGCACAAAAAAGGCTGAGGAAAGTCCAAGACAGAGGCTTCCCAAAGGAGAGGCTTTCCAAGCCAGTATTTCATCCACAACTACGTACCAGGGCACCTCTGCTCCTTCCCAAGGAACCCCTCTCCGAGATATCATATCGCAGCAGCACTTTTCTGGCCCTCTGCCCGTTCCAAGAGAGGAGTCTCAGGAGAAGACTGGACATCAGAAGCAACCCAAGCCTTCCTCTTTCGAACACCCTCCCCACCTCTCGCAGCTTCAGCAGCACGCACTGTCACCAGCATTTATGTCCCCGGGGAAGCCAGAGCATGTCCTCGAGGGTCCCACGTGGCAGCTAGTTGATCCAGTGAGACCGGGGCCCTCTGGCTCCTTTTCATCACCCGGGCTCCACTCTCACCACGGCCAGCTCCTGCCTTCCCACTCGCAGATCATTCCCGGAGAGGACATGCCGTCCGTTCAAAAGGTCTACATCCCTCGCCCTTCCCAGGTTTCCTTAAAACAGGCCGAGGAAGTGCACAAGAAGGAAAAGAAACCCCAAAAGCCAGGCAAGTACATCTGCCAATACTGCAGCAGGCCCTGTGCGAAGCCGAGCGTGCTCCAGAAACACATCAGGTCGCACACGGGCGAGAGGCCGTACCCTTGCATTCCATGTGGCTTCTCTTTTAAGACTAAGAGCAATTTGTACAAACATAGGAAATCTCACGCTCATCGGATAAAAGCTGGGCTGGCCTCAGGGATCGGAGCAGAGATGTATCCATCGAGCCTGGAGATGGAGAGGATCGGAGGGGAAGACTTCGAGGAGCCCACAGAAGGAGAGAGCACGGACTCGGAGGAGGAGACGGGCGCGATGTCGGGGCACTCGGTCGAGCTCTCCCCCAGGCAGAAGCACGGCCTGCTGTCCAGCAGCTTGCTGAGTGCAGGGAGCCAAGGCTCCAGCCACGACCGGTGTTCCTTGTCCCATTCCAGCATGTCCCAGTCCCTGGAGGACAGCAGCCAGTTCGTGGAGCCCTCGTCAGACCACGCCCTGAGCCATAAATCCGAGGACACCCACACGATCAAGCAGAAGCTCGCGCTCCGCCTGAGCGAGAGGAAGAAGGTGATCGATGAACAGGCTTTCCTGAGCCCCGGCAGCAAAGGCAGCACCGAGTCAGGATACTTCTCCAGGTCAGAGAGTGCAGAGCAGCAGATCAGCCCCCCGAACACCAACGCCAAATCTTATGCAGAGATTATTTTTGGGAAGTGTGGGAGAATCGGGCAAAGGACGGCGGCGTTGGCTGCCAACACCACCCAGGGGTTTCCACACCTGTCCACGGATGAGAAGCCCAGCATGGTCCCGTTGTCTGTGCCTAGAACACAGGTGATTGAACACATCACTAAGCTAATTACAATTAACGAAGCTGTTGTAGATACCAGTGAAATAGATAGTGTTAAGCCTAGAAGAAGCTCTTTATCTAGACGTAGCAGCATCGAATCTCCAAAGTCTGGTGTATATAGAGAACCGTTCCAGTTCGATATCAAGTCTGGTTCCAGTAGCCAGTTGGATGCTTCCAAAGTGTTGGCATCCCACAGTGAAAAAATTAAGCCCGAACAATCATTGTTGTCACTTCAGCAATCCCACAGTGCCACAGAGACAGTGCCTCTCCTAAGAAGCCACTCAATGCCTTCTGCTGCATGCACTATAAGCTCCCCACACACCTTTAGAGGTAGCTACTCATTTGATGATCACATCATGGAGCCTGAAGTCTTAAGCCGCAGTCAAGCGTTTTCTTCTCACCCTCGAACGCTAAAACGACAACCAGCTATTGAGCTGCCCTTGGGAGTGGAATATGTCTCAGAGGAGGTCGGCTCTGCCAACAAAGAGACTGTTTCCAAACCTCCCGAGGAGCCTGAAACCAAGGAAAGCGATCTTACCAAAAAGTCACGGAAGGGCCCCAAGGTGAAAGGGTTCATGTACGAGTGCAACGTGTGCGGTGCTCGCTACAAGAAAAGGGACAATTATGAAGCCCATAAGAAGTACTACTGCTCAGAACTGCAGCTCTCCAAGCCTCGCTCTTCCGCTTCCCATCCCTCTTCAGAGACCGAGAAAGGCGCTGCAGATCCCGACCCGTGGCCCCAGATGATGCATTACAAGCTGGGGAGCACTTTGGAGCTCACCCCGCTCCGCAAAAGGCGGAAGGAGAAGAGTCTTGGTGACGATGAGGAGCCTCCAGCTTTTGAAGTGTCTGACACCCCCTCCTCCAGCGCCGGGCCAGGGGCTCAGTTTGCAAACCCAGCAGCATCGGATGTCGCTCTGAACCTGACCCGTGAATCCATGAAGTCACCAGCAGATCCGGGTAAATCTGCCCCTTCTGACGTCAGTGCCACCTTCCATCCCAGGAACACCAAACCGACCTCAAGCGGGGAGGGCAAGGAGAGGAGAACTACCTCCAAGGAGATCTCTGTCATCCAGCACACGAGCTCCTTTGAGAAGTCTGACTCCATCGAGCAGGCGAGCAGCTTGGAAGAAGACAAGCCCTTGTCCCAGTTCCCGTCACAGCCAACGCCCCAGCACAGCCGCCCGCCCCACTCCCTGCAGCCCCGGCTGGTCCGGCAGCACAACATCCAGGTGCCGGAGATTCTGGTCACAGAAGAGCCTGACAGGCCAGAAACAGAGCCAGAACCTCCTCCAAAAGAGCCAGAGAAAACAGAGGAATTCCAGTGGCCACAGAGGAGCCAGACCCTCTCCCAGCTCCCTGCAGAGAAGCTCCCACCCAAAAAGAAGCGGCTCCGGCTGGCGGAGATGGCTCAGTCCTCCGGGGAGTCCAGCTTCGAGTCCGTGTCTCTCACCCGCAGCCCGAGTCAGGAGAGCAGCGTCTCCCACGGCTCCAGCCACTCCGTGTCCTTCGATCGGGATGATCACAGTAAGCCAGAGCCCAGCAGCCAGCCCTCCGAGTCCCACCCGAAGCCTCCTGGTGTCGGCTCACACATGCTGATGGTCCCGAGCCACCATCACCACTCCAGGGAAATGCGGAGATCTGCCTCTGAGCAGACACCCAACGTGTCCCACCCTTCCCAGATGTCGGAGACACGCAGCAAATCGTTTGACTACGGGAGCTTGTCGTCCACTCCTGCCTCGACCCCCGGCCCCTCGAGCTCCTCGGCTTCCCAGGAGAGGAGGAAATGCTTCCTGGTCCGGCAGGCGTCCCTCACCAGGCACCCAGAGCACGACCCAGACCCGGCTCCCGCAGGCTGGACGGAGACAGAAGATCCAGCTCCTTCCTCAAGTAAATCTTCTTCCACCAGTTTGCCCCATCAGCCGAGCTCTTCACCCCCTCTGCCCTCTCACGGGACTTACCCCAGTGAGAAGAGCCAGCCAAAGGACAGCCCTGAGCCCACCTACAGCCCGCCCTACACGGAGGCCTTGCAGGTGTTCCACCATCCCGTCCCACAGCTGACGCTGCACGAGAAGCAGTTCCTGTCCCCGCAGGTCTCCATATTCCCCTACCAGCACCTCCTGCCGCAGCCAGGGCAGTCTGCAGAGCTCTTTGCTGCACACACCATGTCTGACATCCTCTCTGCTCAGTTCTCCATGCCCCAGATCCCTCCCTCCATATTCCAGACCCCGCCACTGCCTCTCCCACAGACGCTCATCCACCCCGGCCCGCTCCACATCGCTCCGCCACTGATGTCTCACCCCGCCGAGGTGTCCTTCAGGCATCCCTCATTCCTGCCCGTGCACTACCCTGGCTCCTCTCCCATCCCCTCAGCCTTTTTTCTGCCTCTCCAGTCTCAGTTTGCTCTCCACTTGCCAGGTGAAGCTGGTGGACATTTACCACAGCTCAAATCCAGTTTATTCCCGGCAGCAGGAGCCTCCAGCCTCTCCCCTTGCACAGAGTACGACTCTGACAGCAGGCTGCACCCTCTGACCTGCACTGCCAGCCCCTCGGTGTCCGTGACGGTGACCCAGCTGGTCGTCCCCACGCGCTCGGAGCCGATGGTGTCCCTGGTGGTGCCCGTGCGCATCCAGACGAACATGCCGTCCTACGGCAGCGCCATGTACACCACCCTCTCCCAGATCCTGGTCACCCAGTCCCAGTGCAGCTCCTCCACCATTGTCCTCCCCAAATTCAACGACCGCCCGCCCAAGGGTGCCCTGGTGTGCAGCGCCGACGTCCACGGGCTGGGCTTTGACCTGGCCCAGATGATCACGGAGGAGCAGAGGAGCCTTTTCCAGAGCCCCTACCTGAGGGTGCCCCTGCCCCTGCCCGAGCGCAAGGGGTACATGCCCCTCACCTGCCCCTCCGACAGCGTCCTCGGCCTGGAAGGGGGCCCAGCTACGGTCGGGGGAAGCAAAAGGATGCTCTCCCCAGCCGGCAGCTTGGAGCTGACGATGGAAACACAACAGCAGAAGAGAGTGAAAGAGGAGGAAGTGTCTGAAGCAGAAGAGAAGTTGGAAGTGGTGAAGCCCCCCAGTGCAATAGAGGAAGGGAAAAAGCAGGAGAAATCTCACTTCCTTGCGGAAAGCCAGGACAGGGTCGAGGTTGAAGCACCACCTAGTTTGTCCACAGAGCAGTCAGAGCCAAAGGAAACCCCGAGCAGTTTGCAGCAGGCTGTGTCCCATTCAGGTTCTCCAAGCTTTGAGGCACTGGAAGAGTATGAGCAGCCAGCTGGCAAACAGTTCCTCAGCAAGGCACCTTTGCAACCCGTGAAGAAAGAAGACTCCAAAGAACAGGTGGAGCCGTCTCCACCAAACCCCCCGAGCACTGCCCCGCCGTCCGAGGGCACCCAGAGTGCAATGAAGTCTCGAGAAGGTACAGACACGAAGAAGGTACTTCAGTTCCCCAGCCTCCACACAACCACTAATGTCAGTTGGTGCTATTTAAACTACATCAAGCCAAATCACATCCAGCAAGTGGATCGGCGCTCCTCGGTTTATGCCAGCTGGTGCATCAGCCTCTACAACCCCAACCTGCCCGGGATCTCCACCAAGGCAGCCCTGTCCCTCCTGAGGTCCAAGCAGAAGGTGAGCAAGGAGACCTACACCATGGCCACGGCTCCCCGTCCGGAGGCAGGCAGGCTGGTCCCAGCCAGCTCCAGGAAGCCCAAAATGACAGAGGTAATGCAATCCTATCTATTTCTCCTCATCCACACGTGGGGAGAGGGGGATGAGGGACGGGGAATTGCTGTTGTTGGGTTAATAGGGGTTTACTCAGCCCCCTCTGGGGTTGGGAAGAGCTTGTTCTCGGTGAAACTTGTAGAGTGAGGAAGCAAAACCCCACTGTAACCAAAAACCAGAGCAGGCAGGTGAGCTCCAAGGCTCCACATTTCTGTTCTCCAGTTTCTACTTGCCTTGTAATCAAAAGAGCTTGTAGGAATCACCACCTCACCACCAACCACCCCTGCTCAAGCACAAAGGATTACACCTCATTTGCATTTGTCTTGATATTTCAAATGGTTTTACAACTTCTTCTTCTTCTTTTTTTTTTTTTTTCATAAATGCTGTTCTAATTCCCTCCATTTTGCCTGTTCTAAATGAGAAAGGATTACCTTGGGGAAATGGGATTCTGCCTGGTTGTGCATCTGCTCATCTCACATTAATGAACATGGAGAGGCATGCTTAAAAGTATTTAAAAATATTAAAGGGAGATTTGCAAGTGTATTTAGGGCCCTGAAGAAGTGTGAAGGCATGCAGTGACATTTCTAAAAGTGCCTCAGGAGGTCAGACACGGGCTCTTGTTAAACACCCGTGTCGTGGGGTCCATTCCATGTCTGTAACTGTCCACCTGCTTTCCCAGCTCTCCAAGGGTATTTTAGACCTGGCTTTAGAGTTTAGAGGAGCAAGGCAAACAGCTCACAGGGGCAGAGCTCCCAATGGCAGTGGCCATGTGGGCAAAGAAGTCTTTAAGACGCTTCTGTGAGCTGCCTAATATTCTGTATCTCATTTTAAGGCCAGATTTACCCCTCTGGGTTAATGCTGAACCACACAGATCCCTTTAATCCAGATCATGTTCGTGTAGATTAGCCAACAGAATTGCTCTAAAGATCTGGCAATTTGATATTCATCTCAAGTCAATTTATATTGATGGATTATTCATTTTATTTCTGTATCATGAAATGAACTCTGAATATTAAATTTATCATAATCGCTGCTGCAGCTGCTGCTTATAAATATGTCTTAAAATACACAGTAGAGTTGCTTTGATTCAATAAATCTTTATTTCTGTTCAGCATTTCCATCATCCTTCTGCAGAAATCCAAAAGGCAGATTTCTGGGGCCGTAGGGCAGATATTACCTGAGCAGTGCAATAACCACACCGAGGCTTGATATTTATGCACTATTTTTCAAGGGATTTGATCTGACTGGTGTTGTACCACCCTTGATTTCATTCTCCAGTAGAAGTGCCTGTGCTTCTCCGAGCTTTGCTCTTTGACATGGTGCTAAAGTGCCCACCAAGGGTGTGTTCAGAGATAGGAGACCCTCAGACCTCGAAATGAAAGGTTAAATTCCAGACAGGAAGGTTCAGCCCTTCGTCATCAAAATATACATTTCATGCATGCATTTGCTCCAAAGGCTCATAAACCTGTTAAAAAACCCCCTCTAATCTGACTGGTGGTGCAAGTCAAGGTTTTCGTGGCACAATTTGCAAAAGGGAGAGTTTGTCCTGCCAAATTCACCTGGAGAACGGTGGAGCCTAAATCCAGCCTGGAACGTGGTTTGCAGGAAGTGTGGTAATTTCAGGGAAGAGAACTTGAATTCATGCCAAGCAGAGGAAGAATTTCTGATCAGTGGGAGTGAAATCCTGAGTTTAATATTTAAAATACATCTGGCTGGCACAGATTAGGAAGTGGCATGGTGGGTGATTAACAGGACGTGTGTGGCAGCAGCATCAATCCGAGGCTGAAAGTTCACTTAACTCTGCTCCAGCTATTTCCCTTCAATATTTACTTCTTTGTGTAACTCTAAGTTGTCAGTAACACAGCAGAAGATGTCAAAAGGCTCTGATATTTTGTACCATTATGCATGCAGAAGCTCCCAGCAAGCACTAGTCGTGGATGTGCTGTCTACATACTTGGCTTGGGTTTTAAATTCCCAGTGGGATTTGCTGAGCAGATAATTCTGGAGGGACTGTGGGCACCAGCTGCATGTAGGGATGGATAAATACACTGTACTGGGCTTGCACACTGTAAATTCAATGAGATTGTAAAAGGGGATAGTAGTGACTGTATGATTTTGGCTCTCTGGTGCCTTTCATCTGTCTGTGTTCTGTGCTTTCAAAAGTTGCAATAAATAAACCTCATGCTACATCTAGAAAGTCAATTGTTTTGTATTCCTCAGTAAAATTCCCGCCCTGGGAAGGTTGTCACTGGCAATGTTCTGGCATTGCTCATGTCAGGAGGTTTATTTGGAAGGTGCTCTGCCACTGATTCCCCCCCAGATGTCTCCATGCCCAGGGACAGCAGCTGGAGACCATTCCAGCTGTTCAGTTGTTAAATGGTTCCTGGCCCTGCTCTGTCCTCACTGCCCTTCCTCCAGCAATTGCTGGGCACATTTGGGGAGCTGGGACAGCACAGGGACCATCCCAGGAGGCATCTAGGGAGGGTGTGTGGGTGTGATGTGTGGATCTGAACCAGCTGGTCCCAAGGGCAAAGAGCCTCAAGTGGAGCTCCCAGAATTGCTGGGCAGGCTTGAAGTGTTTGACCTCAGGGCTGCAAAGCTGCTGTTTTAGTGAGCCCACCCCTCCTCCTGCTGAGCATCCCCTGGTAGTTCCAGCAGCCTACTGGAATTCTGGATGTCTCCATTTGAGCTGTTCACTCTGTGGCTTCCTCTGTAACCACGGGAGACAAAGAGGCTCCTCTTGGGTGATTCATCCCCCTTAAGACGAGGGCTCAGGTGGGGCAGGTGAGTCACCCTTGAGGGCTGCCACTCTTGCCAAGGGTGACCAGCTCTGCTTTACACTTCTGCCAGTTCCTTGGCTGAGTTCAGGCCAAAATCCCTCTAAAAACTCTGGTAAAAACTCTTTATGTAATATATATAAACTGAGGATATGGGTAATTCAATTGAACATCAAAAAATGATCTAAAAGGTGACCTGGGGTGAAAGGCAACCTGCTTTCTTCCTTCAGAGCTCTGGAGACCCCTGTTATTTGTCATGTTGGGCTTTAGAAGGGCAGGATTCCCAACATTTCATGCTCTCCTTGCTTTGTACAAAGCTAAAGAGGCAGCTCTAATGTTTAGGTCCACCTATTACAAGAAAGAACATTCAACATGTAAGTGAGTTGTCAGTGCCTGACTTAAACCTTGGCCTAGACAAGGCTTAGACACAAAAACCCCCTAAACAAGGTGGCAACTTGAAGAGTGAAAGAGCAGATTTTACCCTGGGAACATGTGGGGAGGTGGAGGATTATTTTCTCCCGTGGGTTTTGTGGCTTTCTCTGTGCTGTGCCCTTGGCAACGGGGTTTGAGCGAGAGGAAATCACCCGAGAGCTCCAACTGTCGAGTGATTTATGTCAAGCCCAGATGGCTGAAGTCCAGCTTTGTGTGAGTGTGTGTGTATGTGGGGGGAAACCCAGGGGTTGAGGTTAAGTGTATGAATTCTGCAGATGCCTTCTCTCCAGACTTTTGCAGATGTAGATGTTGGAGAGAGGATTATCCAAGGACAGAGCAGTGGATTTGGGAACGGAGGTCCATGGCTCCACCACACAGAGTCACCCCAGCCAAGACACTTCTCTTTATCCCTCAGTTTTCCAGTTGGATAATATGGAGCCACCATATGCAGGGAGTGATTTAAAAACCCATAGCAGGTCACAGTAAATAGAACCCAACCAAAATCCAGAGGCATATCTGCTTGGTAGGAATGTGTCCCAATTCCTGCCCTTGGCTGTCAGGAGCAGCACCTGCAGGAGTTGCTGGCTCTTGGTGAGGCTGTTTGGTCTGTTTTAGAGTGATTTTGTATGTAATCATTGATTGTTTTGCTCTTTTGGGGAGATAGGTTCATTTGCCTTCGCTCCTTTCTAATGAAGGTCGAAAAGATATAACTAGAGCTGAGAAGGAAGAGGAGAAAAGAGGAAAAGCAGAAGAAGAGGCTCTTGTGACCAAACGAGGGGAGCCAGTCAGGATCAAGATCTTTGAAGGAGGGTAAGTGTCCCATTTATTTCTCTTTGAGTGTCACAGCTGTGTGGGAGTTATTGGTTACAGTGATGGCAGTGAAGGTGCCTCGTGGAGGTGAGCAGAAGGCCAGAGGTAGTTGGATTTCAGCCACTGTAAAAGCTTGGCCCTCCAGATCCACAGATACTCCAGACTGCACTAATTCCCTGTTTTTGAGCTGTCTCTAAGTTAGCAATCACCTCCATCTCTTTTCTGAGTGGGTGTTTGAGTGAAGATGGGTGAAGAACACAAATTCATCTTGTAGCTGTCTCTGATGTGACAGAGGTGTTCTCTGTATCTTAGTCTTTCCAGAGCCTTCTGAAAATGATGTTGTTAATGGTTGTTCCCATTATAAGGAGGATCTGGGGAGATCTTTGCTGATGCCTGGGTTTTGGGTGAGGAACAAAAGAAGGGTTATATTCATGTGATTTTCATCCCACCCAACCAAAATAGCTCAAACCAGAATGGATGCAAGGTCTTAATTTGATGTATATCTTAAATCTCGGCTCCAGGTAATTCAGAGTCTGCCTCAGGAATTCAGCTCTGGTCTAATGCTACTGTTTATCTTTAAAAAATGCAAAAATCAGGTAATAAGTAGTGTGTTTTGTGGGATGCAATTACAGTTCATCCTTCCTGTGTGTTGCAAAGGGGGGCCAAAGAGACGTGAGCAATCTCCAGCAGGATTTATCAGCTCTGCTCTTGCCGTTGGGTGGTCTTGGTTTCTGTGTGTTAGAAAAAGGCTTTAATTAGTCAGTGGTTGTTGCTGCTGTTACCGGTTGACATTTGCTTTTCTTTTAAAATATTTCATTAGCAGATGATCAAACTGACAAACCAAAAGGGAAAAACGTTGCTTTGGGAAAGGAAACCCGCGTGTTTGTCCAAGAGAACTCACCTCTCCCCCAGATGTAGGGACTGTGTATCTAAACCCAGCTGAGGTTTAGATCCCTCACGGTGAGGGGTGAATGCAAAGAGCCAAAGCAGTGCCAGCCTGTCACGGCTGTGACCTGAAGTGATTTAGGGAGGGGGCCAGGGAATGGCAGGAAAACAGTGGAATGAGAAATTGGATGTGCTCAGTATGTTGCCATCACCTTCCTGGGGCAGCTGGGACTTGTGGGGTGAACTGAGCTGGGGTTTATTGCCTTAAACCCAGGGGAAGCCTCTGTTTCCCTTGACTGGGTTGTCCTGGAGCTGTGGCTGTTCAGGGGGACTCTTGGATTCCTTCCTGGATGTGATTAAAGCAGTTCAGCATTACTGTGACTGAAAACCCCCTGCCCCTCACAGAGATTGTGTGGGGAGGGCTGGGGGTGCTCAGTGCTGTCCCTGACTGTACCCCCCAGACAAGCTGCATCCCCACACCCCTGTGCTCCCATGTCTGCATCCCCCAGCACAGCCCAGGGGATGCAAAGCCACGTTTTCTGAATGGCAGACACGAAATAAAGCAGCTTTTCCAATCTGCTTCCTGCACAGCAGCACCAGGAACTGTGTGAACACCTTGAACGTGTGCTGGGTTTGACTGGAAAGTTCCTGGAGCTGGGATGGGAGGCAGGATGTGGTGGCTGCTGAATGCCAAGCACAGGCACTGATGGAACCCCCCAGGTCACAGAGATTCATTTCATGTGTGAATTCTGTAGAATACTCCCTGCTGAGGGGCAGGAGGGATGGGCTGCTCTCTCAAGGTGCTCCGTGTGTTACCTGGTGCTCTGGGCCTTGTTCCCACAGGGTTTCTCCTGTGGAATTGTTCATCCTCAGCAGCTGTGTCTGCAGGGATCCCAGGATTCCAGACTGTCCTGAGCTGGAAGGGACCCCCAAGGATCCTCCGGTCCAACCCTGAGCCCTGCACAGGCCCAGCCCCAAGAGTCACCCCCTGTGCCCCAGAGGATCAGCCAACCCTCCTGCAGCTCTGGCAGCCTTGGGGCTGTGCCCACTGCCCTGGGGAGCCTGGGCAGTGCCCAACCAGCCTCTGGGGGAAGAACCTTTGCCTGAGATCCAACCTGAGCCTGCCCTGACACAGCTCCAGCTGTTCCCTGGCTGCTGTCCCTGCTCCCCCAGAGCAGAGCTCAGTCCCTGCCCCTCCTCTGCCCCTGCCCAGGAATTGGAACTGCACTGAGGTCTCCCCTCAGTCTCCTCTGCTCCAGCTGAACACACCAAGGGACTGTTTTCTTGCAGTGAAGGAACAATCCTGCAGAGGAATCCACAGGGTGCCTAATGCTTTGTGCAAGCTCCCAAATGGATCAGCCCCCTTTCCTGGCCATCTCTTGAAAATGTTTTACAAGAAGTGCACCATTCTCAAGATCTTATTTCACTGCCTTATTTTTTTCCTCATAAAAATTTCCTCCTTGACTCATTTTCCCCTTGTTTATTGGTTTCACATGGTCTGCTGGCTGGACCCATCCTTCCAGTGGGATGCAGTTGGTTTCAAAGCTTTTGAAGCCACCCCATGCTTTGTTGCCTCAACCAAGGAGGGAGATTATAAAGAAATCCAAGTGTTCCCATAAAAGGTGAACTTGCTGCAGCTCTTCAGCTCCTTCTTCCCCTCAGTTTTTATTTCTTCAGAGCTCTTGCCTTTCTCTCTGCCATTTTCAACACTTGCTTTTCCCTCTGTACTGTCTTGTGGCTTCCCCAGTCCCACCACTGCCTTTCCCCCTTTGCAACGTTCCTTACAGCACTTCCAGGACCAGCTTGCTGCCTCCCCTGTTGCTGTCCAGTCTTCCAGCTGGAATTGTATTTCCTGGCTTTCAGGGGAGACCAGAAAAGCCAAATTTCATCCTTTCACCATCCTCACGGCCCATTTTTAAGGAATGAACGGATGAACCTGCCAGAGGCTCTTGGAGCACTGGGGCAGCTTGGCTTCCTTTCTCTCATTTGAAGATGTCTCCTCCCTGGATGTGGAAGTGGATGGTTCCTTTACCTATGTTTTCCCACTGGGAAGTGTTTTGGACACAGCAGCTTGCAGGTTCCTTGAGCCTTGACGCAGGTTCATGCTTGGGTTTGGGACAGGGCTCAGTAAAGCCAGGCTTGGGCTATGCTGGGCTCAGTTTCTTTCCTGCCACTCTTTCCATGAAGGAAGTTGTTCAGTTCCCTGTGGGGCCATCTCAGCATGTGGAGTTTGGCCAATGGGGCTGTCAGGAGGACCTGGGTGGTGGAGAAGTCCAGCTCCCCTTGAGTTACCAGCCAGTGCAGAACCTGCCTCCCTTGGCCTCCTGAGATGAAGAGAAAACCCTGTGTAGTGTCTCTGGTTTCTTGGGGACCTCAGAAGGGACACGTGTCATTCTGCCTTGACTTCTCCACACTTACTGGAGTTGGGATCCACTGAGTTTTCTGTTGGACTCCTTTTTAGAGATCAAATTCCTCTTAGAGAGCAAAGTCTGGACATCACTCCACATATAATTTCAGGAGTGGCTTTTTCCTTGCAGTCATGACATTTTGTGAGACAGAGTGTGTCTCCACTGCAAGCAGCATGACCTCTGTCCCATGGGCACAGCCCAGCACTTGACTGAGGGAGATTGGAGTCATGTAACACCCTCCAGACAGGCTGGACACTGCACAGGCTCCTCAGGTTGTGTTTGGGAGAACCATAAGCAGCCAGGTCAATGTGTGTGCTCCTGAAGAAGCCAATCAAAACAGCCACTGGCCTTGTCCTGAGGGATAATGTGGTGGTTTTGAGCAGTGAAAATGATCTTTGAAGGTCAAGCTGGACAGCTCTGCTTCAGGAGAAGTGCTGGGATTCCTTGGTGCCTCAGGGTCACCTTCTCCAACTCCCTCTGGTGCTCTGGAGACACCAGGCCCCTTCTGAAATCTGACAGCATGAAACCAGAGATTGGTATCGACCTGAACTGCCAGTGAGGGCTGGGATGGTGTCATGGTCCTGCCAGGGGGATGGGGCCTGTTTGCTCTGCACTGCCATTACCACGAGGAAATCTGAGAGCTCTAGGGTGGGCTCAGTCAATAGATGTTCTGTATTTCATAGCCAAAGTCCCTGTGCTTTCCTGGGGCCAGCAGTTGGGTTGTTGCTCTGGTTGATTACAACCAGTAGGGAAAGCAGGACCAAGATGTGGAAGGTTAAAGACCTCTAACCTGAACTGACACCCCCAAACCAGTGAAACTGTGTCAAAAGCAAAGCTCTCTTTGGAAAACTGTTCCCTTTTTTTTTAACCTACTTTAGGGAAAAACACTTATGGCTGTAACCTTATGATTGCAGACACGAGTATCCTTAAACACACCTCCCCTTCACACCACACCATGTGTACAAATGCACACAGAGCAAGGGGAATTTTTAACTTCAGGAGAGATGTTTGTAGTGCTGTTGTGACCCAGAGGCTGCTGCAGTTGTTGGCTTGGTCTGACTCTTGAGGAATCCAATCCCTTCCCTCTTTGTCTTCACCAACAGAGAGTTGTAGGTTCCCCAGCCATGGGATCTTCTGACCTGGGATTTCAGGACAAAGCCCCTTCTGCCCAGTGCCATTCCAGTGCCTGGGGGGTGCAGGAGCTTTGACCATGGCATTCCCTGGGGAGCCCCAGGGCTGGAAGTGGCTTTTCCTTTCTCTCCCTGCCTGTGGAGTTTTTAGGCAGGCAGGGAGGTGACAGAGCCTCTCAGCCTGTCCAGCAAGAGATTTTTCCCTGCTCCAAGGAAGATGGAGAAGCCTCAGGGCTGTTTTCTGGGATTTCAGCATGACTGGTAATTAGAGGATGTGAAAGCCTCCCTCCTCCAGCTCCTCTCCCAGCTCCCACCCTGAGGACTCCCTGGGATCTCTGGTGGATCTCTGGGGTGATCTCACTCCATGTTTATGACCAGAGCAGCTCCCACTGACCAAGCTCGTGGAAAATCCCTGGCACAGCCCTGGAAGGGTCTTATTACCCCAGAGAAACTTCTCTGTTAAACAAGCAAAAGTTTCTCAATGTAACTGCAAACCCCTGCACTGGAGCCATTCTCTGAGGGGATTTCCTTTGCTGCTCAGGGAGTTCTGAGAATTCTCCGTTTATTTTGACAGGAGTCAGTTATTCCAAAGTTAATCCCAAAGACACTGATTTGAGCACACTCGGTGCCAGGGAGGGAGGAATCTGAGCAAAGCTCTGTCTGCAGCACATCCAGCTGCACCAGGGACAGCAAAGGGCTGCTGCTCCTTCATTTAACACAGAATCCCAGAATATCCTGAACTGAAAGGATCATTGAGTCCAACTCCTGGACAGGACAAGCCCAAATTTACCTGCAAACCTGCTTGAGACCTGGCAGTGAACTCCTTTCACAGCTCAGGGCAGGTGCCTCCAGTGGGAGCACATCCCTGTGGAGCAGGGCTGGGGTTAAACAGGAATCACAGAATCCCAGACTGGTTTGGGTTGGAAGGGGCAATTAAATCTCATCCCACTGCACCCCCTACCCACAGGCAGGGACACCGTCCACTACGCCCACATTGCTCCAACCTGGCCTTGGACTCTTCCAGGGATTCCAGGGGCAGCCACAGCTGCTCTGGGCAACCTGTGCCAGGGCCTCACCACCCTCACAGCCAGGAATTCCTTCCCAATATCCCATCTCTCCCTGCCCTCTGGCAGTGGGAAGCCATTCCCTGTGTCCTGTCCCTCCACCCGTTGTCCCCAGTCCCTCTCCAGCTCTCCTGGAGCCCCTTTAGGCCCTGCCAGGGGTTCTCAGCTCTCCCTGGAGCCTTCTCTGCTCTGGGTGAACTCCCCCAGCCTGTCATATTTGACTCCACTCCTGGATATAAGCAAAGAATTCTTGTAATTGCATTTTGCAGTGAAAGGGTTTTCCTGGGACTGTTTGCTTTGCATGGCAGGGAGAAAACTGGAGAAACTGGTGTCCAAACTTTCCCCTTGGGGCTGGTGGTGCCTGACTGACCACTGGGTGTTAACTTGAACATTTTTAGGGGTTGTGTTGCTGGATTTTCCCTGCCTTTGGAAGTGCTGAACAGACATTGCTGGGCTCCATTTGAGCAGCCCTGGGGCGCACAGCCTTCTGAAAATCACAGAATCATGGAATCACAGAATTGTTTCATTGGGAAAGGACCTTAAAGACCATCTCACTCCAACCCTCCACCATGGGCAGGGCTGCCTCCCATTAGATCACTAATCCAGTCCTGCAGGTGACAATTTGCTCCCTGAAACATGATTTTATAGTCTCAAGTGTCCAGCTTATGTTTATCCTGCTTTTTAAATAGCAAAGTGGGTGGGTTTTATAGGTGGAACCTTTTGTTTGTTTTATAGATAGGACTTTACAAGCAAGGGAGAGCAGGAGAGCTCTGAGTCCACCAGGGACAACCCCATTTCCCAGGCAGATCCAAACAAGATCAACCAGCTTGGGAAAAGGGAAGAGCATCCCCTGAATTTGGTAATGCTCATGAGGAAAAAGATGTTTTATGTTTTATCAGGAATCCCCAGCAGAGCAGCCAGTCCCCATTTCCCTCTGAGACGTTGGGGGTGGATTTTCCAGGGGGTTTGGGTGTAACCTGGGGGGTTGGGATCCTCCTGCTCATCGGGATCCTCCTTGCGCAGTTCCATGTTTGATTTCTCGTGTCCATTAAAAGAACACAAGGTCTCTCTCAGAGACAGACATTTACACACCTCTTTCTTTCATAGCACAAGAAAAACACTTAAAAGCTTTAAAAGCTCATCCAAAGGAGACAAGACAGAGGGTAGCAATTTAAGGAAGGACAGATTTGTAAATTTTACCAGTGCTGACAAGATAAAAGGAGGAATTGTTTGAAGAGGCAGGTTTGCAGTGAGGAAAGCTGCTTGAAAAATGCATTTGGAATAACAGGAGAGAAGAATGGCAACTAGAGAAAAATATTTCAATATGAAAAGAATATAGGCTTTTTGCTGTGAAAAGCATTGTATTCGCACCTTGAAATGTGCTTAAAAGCCAAGAGGAAAAAAAAGCTTCAATTCAACTTGAAGCAAATGTTTTTCCTCCCCATAGTGTCTTCATGAAAATTTGGATTTTTCTTGTAATTTGTCATTTAATTTAAAAAAAAATGTTTTTCCCTGGTATCTCAGGGAGTAGCAAAAACGGAAAAATCAATTCTTTCCAGTGGTTTGTTCAGGAAATGTTTCTTGGCTTAGGAGCTGCAAGGAGAGAACAGGAAACAGAGCTTGGGAGGAGGAGGAAAGTGAGAAGTTTGTGGGCAGAGTCAGTGCAGGGAGCAACAGAGCAAAGTGTAACTTGTTGGACTCCAACTTTGGACACTTCAGTGGGTTCAAACCACTGCTGGGATGTGTTATCGTGGGATCACAGAGGGGTGGAAGGGAATGGAAAGATCTCCTTCTACCCCCTGCCATGGGCAGGGGCACCTTCCAGCCAGCAGCTGGATGCTCCAGCCTGGCCCTGAACAAGGTTAGACAAGGGCTGGTGTGTCTGGGAATGTGGACCTGAGGGTTCCTTACAGAGGAAGCTGTGGGGTGGCTCTGTCACAGCTCCAGTTCCCAGACCTGCCCCTCACAGCTGGTGCTCCTGCCAGGAGCTCTTGTCTAAGTAATCCTGGATAATGTAGAAATAACATCAGGTTATTCCCTTTAAACCAGGTCATTATTTCTGCTGGGAGCAGCTCCTGGTTGTACAACCACGACTGAAGCCTCATACAGGATCCCAAATGTTGGAATCATGGTTTGGTTTGGAAGGGACCTTAAAGATCATCTCATTCCACCCCCTGCCATGGGCAGGGAATGTTGTCCCTTTGGGCTTGAAGCATTGATATTTTCCTTGCCTTTGTGACCATATGTGCAACCTGGGAGTTGTTTCTGAGCATCCCTGCAGGGTCTGTGCAGTGCAGGTCAGCACCAGCACATTCCACCTGCCTCCTTCGGCTTCCCCTTATGGATATGGGGGAAAAATCCATTAAATCCTGCATGCTTGAGTCAGTGAGCACAGCCCCACTCCCAGCTCTCCTCTCTCATCCCTTCCCCAGGATGAAAACACCCTTGCAGGCGAGGCCCCCTGTGCTGCTCGTGCTTTGGGTGCAGGGATGGGTGGCCAGGCTTGGCTCTGAAAGGCAGGATGTCCCCTGTGCCCAGGCTCAGAGCTTTCTTTCCCCACCAGCTGTGCTTGTGCTGAGCATTCCTGAACAGGCTGTTCCTTGGCCTCCTGAGCAGATCTGGAGACAGCAAGTGCTGCTTGGAGCGGAGAAGTAGGACTTGGGGATGGTAGGTTTGTGACTCACCAGGACTCTTGGATAAGTCATTCTCCAGTCAACACTTTTGATTCCTTGTTTGTGAGGGGACACACAAACTCAGCTCCTCCCGAGCCTGATTATTTATGCCTTTAAAATGTCTTAATATTCCTCAGTGGGAATTGTTGGCGTTTCCTGTGTTGTCTCGTCACTTCACTTGACAAATTGGGTTCATTCTGCAACTTATTTCTGCTTCCCAGGAAATCTGACAAACTCAGAAGGATTTAGTCCAGGCTGTTGCCTGGTTTTCTTTGGTATTTTTCCTCAATTGTTCCTGCCAGTGCATCCAGGCCTCTCTGCCATGTCCTGCTGGCACAGCTCCTGAGCTTGGTGCTAATTTCCCACAGCCAATTATTAAAAATGTTATCTCCAGTTTCCTGCCTGACCCTGTGTGGGATGATCAGCTTTCTGCAGGGATTTCCTTCCTCCCATGTACAGAACCATCCCAGGGGCTTTCCCTGGGGGACGTGGTTATGGTGGAGCAGAGGCTGAGTGGGATTCACTTCTCCACATTATCCATATTCCTCCTGAGGTGGATTCACTTCTCCACATTATCCATATTCTTCCTGAGTGGGATTCACTTCTCCACATTATCCATATTCTTCCTGAGTGGGATTCACTTCTCCACATTATCCATATTCCTCCTGAGTGGGATTCACTTCTCCACATTATCCCTGTCCCTGCTCCCTCCAGTAACTCTGCTTTGACCTCTGTTTCCTGCTTATTTGAGCTCTTTCAAACTGGATGAAAAGTATGTACATTTTGTACCACTTTAACTATTACCATTTTCTAAATATTACTTTTTTATATACATCTTCTTTTCTGTACTGATAAATATCAGGTGTGAAGAGATGTGGAAGGAAAAGGATGAAGCCCATATTTGGTCCCTGGGGGGAGGGGTGATGCTCTTCCTGAGTCCCAGCATTCCCAATGGTTTTCCCAGCCCCTTCTTCCCCTCACCATGACTTTTATCTTCTCTGTGTGACAAAGACAAGAATTCCCAGTTTGGTTTCAGTTCAAATCAAGATTTAACAAATGGAATCAAGCAAGGAAAATGCCTTTGCTGCCTTGCCCAGGTGTCTGGGGTACCTGGCCAGTACTCACCTGCCTTTCTGTGCCTTATTTGGGGAATGAAGGGTGTTCCAGCTGCCAGGCTGGTCACCTCCCATTGGAGCACTCAGTGAATTCAAAATCTACTAATCACTGCATTTTTTTCAAGCAATTCCTTTGCTTTTAACATCTTGTAAATCCAAGGATCAGTCCAGATAAAGAAAAGCAGCTCCTGCTCTGAGCTGAACAGGTGGGTTCCTGGGGTAGGACAGAGCAGGGTTTTCCTTTCTTCTTCAGTGGAAAGATGAATTCAGGTCACTGTGAGCAAAGAGGCAGAAAGGGAACCCTGCCTTGCTTGGGGAATCTCTTCCCTGCCAGAAACTCGTGGCCCTGGAGAGCACCCAAGTCATCCCTTTGCAGGAATGGGAGCACAGTCAAGGATGGCAGCAGAGGGGGTTCCATCTCCAGACCTCCTGTCTCTCCTTGGGGCTGGTCCCACCATCCCACAGGTCTGATGTGCTGCCTCTTTCCTGGCCCCCTGTGTGACTCCATCTCATTCCTGGGACTGGGGTTTGCTCAGGAAACTCCCTGTGCAAAACTCTGGAGTCCTTCCCCATAGTGAGGCCAAATTTATGGGGTCTGAGAGGGGGAGAAGGTGACCCTGGGGGAGATGACCCTGCCACCCCAGGTGAGGAGAGGCTGAGGGTGTAACCTCTGTGCTGACAAGCTTTTTATACCAGAGAGTTATAAACCAAAATGGACAGAGAACATTTGGGCCAGAAGTGCCGGTGGATGCTAAAGGTGCAGGGCTGGGGGCAGAGCAGAGCTGGGCATGGGAGATGGGAGAAAACAGGACATTTAAGAGCAGACACAGGGACAGACAGGAACATCTCCACAGTGCCCTGATCACACAGGGAGGGGGAGCCAGTGGAAAGGAAGAGATTTGATCAGACAGACAATTTTGGCAGCTGAACAGGGATGGAGGGGAGGTGGCAATTGGTTGGAAGGTAAGAGGTGTGGCAATTAGCCAAGCAGGAGAGGGGCAGGCTGGAGATCTCAGCTCTCACAACAAAGAGGGAGGGTGTGAGGTGGAGACAGGAATGGTACAAACTGCTCCAGCAGAGAAGTGAAGAGGCTGAGGGTCAGAGCTGATGCAGGACAGGGAAATGTCCCACTTCCAGGAATCAGGGACCTGCTTCATGGAACTCCTGGGGTTTGCCTTTCCAGGGGTGTCTCTGCCCTCAGTATCCTCAGAGCAAACAATATTATTCCGATTTATTAAAAGGCATTTGGACACTTTCCCTTGTCAGGAGTTTGAAGTTGGTAATGTAGAAGGATTTGTGTGGAATTCTGCAGTGGGTCCATGGTCACCTGGGCTGTCCTTCCTCATCCCAGATTCCCAGGAATGACACAATGTCTTATTCTGAGGCTCTGGGTGACGTGGGCCAAATGTCTGGAATAATAAGCTCTCCTTGTAACAGATTATTCATGGGCCTATTCACGTGGCAAACATCCAGAGTATGGGGTTTTCACTTCATTGATTCAGCGACACGATCCCAGCAATTAATTCATTGGAAAATTGGAGAAGGCAAACATTTTATCAGATTTACTCAGGATTAGCCAGTTCTCACATCTGGAGATGCAGGCAGCCTGTCCTATAGAGAACTGTAATTTATAGGAGGCCTTTAACAGATTCCAAGTGCTGTGCAATCAATTAGAAACCTGATGTTCAAACAGACAGCCCCAGACCTGTCTGCCCCTTCCTCAATCCTTGCTCCACGGGCAAATGGCAGGAAGAGGACTCTGGGAATATAATACTTTTGGGGACTTCCTTTCTTTCACTTCCTAATGATGAAAACACTACTTTGGGGAGACAGGTCTCATCTCAAGGCAGATGTTAATTTTATTCCTGTTTGGTGTTTTTTGATTTGGTTGGTTTGTTTTTTTTTTTTTCCTCATGTTCCCAAATGTTGATTTTCAATTCTCTTTAGTATCAACCACCAGAGAATCCCAGTGATGACAGATGGGATGTGAAATTCTTGGGAACATTATGAAAGATGGAAATGATAAAGCTCTGCGAGTAAAGTGTCTAAATCATGTTTTCAAAAAAGGACATGAATTTAGAAGTGTATATCCTGTGAAATCCATTCCACTGCCTGGGTGCTCACCCAGGGGGGGACCATGTCCCTGGGACTGGGAACAAAGCAATTCCCAGTCCCAGTTTGGATTTATAAATTTTACTTCTGGGAAAGCTTTCCTTTTTTTGCGTGTTTGGAAGTGAGCACACGAGTCACACTGACGGGGAGGCTGCTGGGAAGGACTGGGTAAAGCAGTGGGACTGTGAGCACCAGATCCTACATTTGAGAGAGATTTTCCCGTTCTTCCCATTTGTTGCTGAAGGAGAGCAGGTTGTGCTCCGTCCTGACATAGCCCAGGATGTAACTGGATCTCTGCTGTTGGGATGTCATCCTTCCCAAGCCAGGGAGGAGCAGTGCTGGGAGGGAAGGTGAGGTCATTCCTCCCCATGGGACACTGTGGGGAGAGGTTGGAGAGGCTGTGGGATGTGGCAGGAGCAGATGGGAAGAAAACCAGTGGGACCAGAGAGAGCTGGGCCGAGGCTGCTGCTGCTCAGAAACCCAGGGAGCTGCTGGAGGCAAAGATCCAACTGCAAGGACGTGGTGGGCAGGGCTCCACAGAAACTTGATTTTTTAATATCCCATCTTCCCAAGTTGCTTTTCACTGTTCAAAGGCCCACTCTTCCTTTCAGTTGTAGTCATTGTTGGAGGAGTTGCTTACCAGGGATGTGTTGCAGGCAGATTCATCTCCAACCTGTGGCCAATCTCAGCCCTGTGACCTCTGGCTCCCGGAGTGCTCCAAGGCAGCTGCCAGCCCAGCTCATTTTCCTCCAGGCTGGAGGAGTCAGGAAAAGCTGGGATTACTCATTGCAAGTGTTTAAAGCCATTTCCTTGTCCTGGAGGACCTGCTGCTGCTCAGGCAGTTACACAGAATCAACTGAATGGTTTCTTTAGTGAAAGAAAGCATGTGAGAAATTCATGAGTATGTGTTGAAAAATATTAACTCAGCCCAACTGGAACTGCAGGTTTCTTGGTCTGCAGAACCTCAGACAAAGGAGAATGTGCCCTAATAAGATATTTTTTCTGGTCATCTTTGCTGCTCTTACTGA
Source organism: Chiroxiphia lanceolata (assembly GCF_009829145.1). NCBI lineage: Eukaryota > Metazoa > Chordata > Aves > Passeriformes > Pipridae > Chiroxiphia > Chiroxiphia lanceolata. The sequence continues at coordinate 1,415,192 of NC_045660.1, read as the reverse complement.
TGTAGAGATAAGACTGAAGAATTACAAGATTTTAAGGTGGAAGAGGGGGAGATTACAGGGTCTCACCAAACTCTTCCTGGTGGTGCTCACCTGGTTTCTTGGAAATTCCTGTGTTTCTCAGTGTTTGTGTGCTCTTGTCTCTACACTTTGTTCCCAACTCGGTATGTTTGACATAAGGGAATAATCACATGTAGCCAAGTTTTTATAAACCTTTCTGTTTGTTGGGTACTTTGGCTTCTTGCAGACCCCAGACATGGCTGGTTTGTGGAGCTCTGGGCTGGGTTGAGGGCTCTGGGATGGGTTTTGCAGACCCCAGACAGGGGTTTGTGGAGCTCTGGGCTGAGTTTGTGGACCCCAGACAGGGGTTTGAGGGCTCTGGGCTGGGTTTGGGGAGCTCTGAGCTGGCTTGTGGAGCTCTGGGCTGGCTTTGTGGACCCCAGACAGGGGTTTGAGGGCTCTGGGATGGGTTTGTGGAGCTCTGGGCTGGATTTGAGGGCTCTGGGCTGGCTTTGTGGACCCCAGGACAGGGTTTGTGGAGCTCTGGGCGGGTTTGTGGAGCTCTGGGCTGGGTTTGAGGGCTCTGGGCTGGCTTTGTGGACCCCAGACAGGGGTTTGTGGAGCTCTGGGCTGGGTTTGTGGAGCTCTGGGCTGGGTTTGAGGGCTCTGGGCTGGGTTTGAGGGCTCTGGCTGGGTTGAGGCTCTGGGCTGGGTTTGAGGGCTCTGGGCTGGGTTTGAGGGCTCTGGGCTGGGTTTGCAGCACAGTAGCAGTGCTTTCAAAGAGCAAATATTTCTCCCAGATGTTTCAGCTCAGCACTAAACCCGTGGTTTTCAACGTTTGTGAATGTCTTGCCATTCTTATTTAAACAAACTATTTGAGGCAGAATATGGGGTTTTTAAGGCTGCAAGAACCTGAGCACTTGCACTGCTCTTCTGGCTGGTTCAAGCCCAAAGAGCCCTTCCAAGGAGTGGAGTCATCAGCAAAACTTTGCCTCTGAGGGGTGTCAGCAAACTGGTTTGGGTAAAATAAAGTTCTCGGATGGGAGCTGAGAAAAGACCTTCAGAAATCCAAAATCCATCCCTCTGCTTGGCAGGAGAGCTGCTGTGGGCTGAGAGACCTGGAGGCTCTCAGGGAACTGGAGTTGGTCACTGGGGAGGTCCCTGCTCAGGTGTCATGGAGTGAAGTGCTGCTGGAGAAATGCAGCACAGAAAAGGGAGCCCTGGGGACTTTAGGCTGAAGGTTGAGCAGGTTTTTCACCAGAGTTCAGTAGAGCAAGTAATGTGTATTTTGGTGTGTGGTTATTCAGGCTGTCCAGTGAAGGGGGGATATTGTTTTGTGCAGGGCTCTGTTACTGCCTTGGCTTGTGGATGTTTTCCTTCTTTCCTAAAATGTTGAGAAACCACAGTGAGGTGTGTGAGAATGCAGGGTCACAGCACAAATAAAGGATAATTAGTCCATTGACCCAGGCTGGGAATAGCTTTGAGTTGAGAGCTGCCACATACTGGTATTGCTGCAAAGTATCCTTAAGAGCAAGAATTTATTATGAATTCAGCTCTTCCTGGGATGAATCTTGACCTAAATTTGTTGAGCTCAAGCTGAGCCCATCCTCAGAGCACCTTCTGAGGTGCTGAGCAATGGGCACAGCTTGTTGCACTCATTAGGAGCTGGGGGGGAGCAATCACACCTCTGGGGGGGTTGTCACTGTGTGAGTTTTATGAGGTTTATAAGAGCCCTCACAGTATCCAAGAAAGAAAACCTGTGACCCTCCTGTGTGGCTGCACCCTGGTAAATTCAGAAAGTGCTAAGACACTGTAAAGGGCACTTGGAGGTGGCACAGCCTATGAAAACAGGAGAGCTCTGGGAGCCAGAGATACCCTGGGAGCTGCTGTGAATGTTGGCAACCTCCAGCTTGGCTTTCCCAGCACAGGAGTCACGGGAATTCCTGACCCTGCTTTGCTGTGCTGTGTTTGCAGCACAGCTCCCCGGCTACAAAACACACTTGGGTCTCTCTGCTGAAGCTCTGGGAGGTTTTATTTCTTTCAGTGAGGAGCATCAGGCTAAAATAGCTTCTAACTCTGCCCCCCTCCTTCAGAAGAGGCCTTTGTGGTCTCCCACTCCTGCCAGGAATGCTGGGGAGCAGAGGACGTGTCAGCAGGAACAGCAGCCAGTTACTGCTGCACACACAGTCCCTGTGGCCTTCCTGCCTTCCCCTCAGAGGGGTGAGTCACGTCAGCAGAGCCTCCAGCAGCCCAGGTCCCTCTGGAGCAGCGGGTTCATGACCTGGGCCCGGGATCGGGCGGCTCCGGGTTCCTGCTCAGATGGTCCCACCGAGGGAACTCCCGGCTGGATGGAGATCCCCCGAGCCTGGTGGTGGTTGGCAGCCTCCTGCCACTCCGTGTTTACCTGAGAGTGGTTTGGAGGAGGAGCCACCTTGATCCTTGCAGGGTTTAGTGTTGCCTCAACTCCAGGGGCAGCACGTCCTCCAGCAGAGCCTCAGCTGAGGCAAAGCCACCTATGGCATGTGGAGACTTGATACGTGTGTCCCTCCCTGGCTTGGGAGAAGTGCTGCAATCGTAGGATAACCAAGGATGGCTGGTTTTGTAACCTTCTGGAGATAAAAATGGATATATTTGAGTTTCAGCAAAATTGAGCAGGATATACTGGTACATTTGACATATGCAAAGTATATTCAGAAAGTGTTCTGGGCAGGCAGTTAGGGGATGGTTCAGTCCTTTTTTCTCTGAAGTTTTAGTGCAAAAAGGACTTTCCTGAAATCCCTGGAGAATGGTCTTTCCCTGGGTACAAATCATAGAAGCATTCAGGTTGGAAAAGCCCTCTCAAATCATCCAGTCCAACCATTCAACCATCACTTCCACCACTCTTCTGACTGATTCAGTCCCCTCACAAGACCCAAGAGCACTTTCCAAGCCTGGGGGTTACCTGCAAAAGCATTGGTCAGCAAGCCAGGCCACCATCAATCCATGTCCCCAAGTGCACATTGACATGGGTTTTAACCTGCAGGAATGGGCACTCCAACCACTACCATGGGCAGCGTGTCAGATCAGACACTCTCTCCATGAAGAAATTGTTCCTGATATCCAATCTGAAACCTTCCTTGGCACAAACTGAGGCCATTCCCCTTCTCCTGTTTCTTGTTGTTACTCTGAGTAGGTTTGATCTTCTGTGCAAACCATGTGCTTTGAACTTGTCTCCACTGCCAGTGGCAGCTCATGTTAAAGGAGCACCCAGAGATCTCCCCCACGTTCTTTGGGGCTTATTCTGGCTCCCAGCACTCCATCCTACCCCAGGAAGGGCAGCTGATGGGAGGCAGCCAGGCTGCTGGGCATGATCCACTGGAGTTCAGCTGTGATCTCCAGCCCCTTCCTTGTGAACCTCCAGAAACTGTCCCACTGGGACAGCTTCCAGCCAGTCCTTCTTTGGGATGAACGTCATGGAATTACAGAATATACTGAGCTGGAAGGGACCCCAAGGATCATGGAGTCCAACCCTCAGCCCTGCACAGGCCCAGCCCCAAGAGTCACCCCCTGTGCCCCAGAGGATCAGCCAAACCCTCCTGGAGTTCTGGCAGCCTTGGGGCTGTGCCCACTGCCTGGGGAGCCTGGGCAGTGCCCAACCAGCCTCTTGGGGAAGAACCTTTGCCTGAGATCCAACCTGAGCCTGCCCTGACACAGCCTCCAGCGTTCCCTGGGTGCTGTCCCTTTCCCCCAGAGCAAAGCTCAGTCCCTGCCCCTCCTCTGCCCCTGCCCAGGAATTGGAACTGCACTGAGGTCTCCCCCTCAGTCTCCTCTGCTCCAGCTGAAACACACCAAGTGCCCTCAGTGTCCTCCCACGCCTTCAAATCCAGGCCCTTCCCATCTCTTTGCCCTCCTTTGGACACTCTCCAGTGGCTCAATCCCTTCCCTCCATTGTGTCCCCCCAAACTGCCCCAATGTTGAGGTGAGGCCGCCCCAGGGCAGAGCAGAGCGGGACAATCCCCTCCCTGATGCCCCAGGACAGGGTTGGCCCTCCTGGCTGCCAGGGCACTGCTGACTCAGGGACAATTGCTACCTACCAGGACCCCCCAGGGCCGTTTCCCAGCACTGCTTTCCAGCCTCTCATTCCCAGTCTGTCTGTCCATCTGGGGTTGCCCCATCCCAGGGGCAGAATCCGGCGCTTCCCCTGGTTGAACTTCCCGTAGTTGGGGACTGCCCAGGGCTCTGATTCGTCACAGTCTCTCTGCACTGACCCAGAGACTCCAAGTGAAAGCCCTTCAGCGTCATCAGCAGCCCCAGGGGCTCTCAGGGGACTTTCCTCTATATACATTTTTCATCCTGTTTAAACCCTCTCCCCTCCTCCCAGCCCTGGACCTTCTGCCCTTTGCACACACAAACATTGGCACGTTTTCCTCTCGGCGAGATTTCCGTGGGAAACTTTCCAAGAGGGATTATTTCACAGTCCTTTTCAACCCCCAGGGGAAGTGGTTGGACCCATGGCATTTTTCCACCTTGACTTGGGAGCTGGTCTCCCCCTCCCACCAGCTCCACATTCCTTGGAGAGAATTCCATGCTCCCGGTGTGTCCCTGTGAGGGGCTGCATCCCTGGCTGACTCATTTCCCATCCACTTTGCTGCTTGTGGCTCTGATCTGATCCACAAGTGGGGCATAATATCTGGGAACAGAGGGACCAGAGTGATCCATGGCCCGTGCCAGGAATGTTGTGCTGCATCCTTGGAAAGTGGAGGCTCCCCAACCTGGATCAGCCACGTGTGCTGAGCGAGGGGCCCGTGAGAAGCGACGTGCTCCTGAGGCTCAGGAAAACATTGGTGTGGCACAGATCTCTTATCTGGAGTTGGAAACTATCTGTGGAAATGGTTTCTAAAATAGCAGGACCTAAGTGAGACTTTCCATGGCTGGAGAATACGGAGGGGAATTCTGAAAGGGATTGCTTGGGTCATGGCCAGATGCTGCTTAAGCTACAGAGAGCAGCTTAAATAAAGTCGCTCAATAAATAATATTTCTTCTTCTTTTCTTCTTCTTCTTCTTTCTTTTCTTTTCTTCTCCTTCTTCCTTCTTTCTTCTTTCTCTTCTTCTCTTTTCTTCTTCTTCTTTCTTCTCCTCCTCTCCTTCTATCTTCTTTTTTCTCCTCTTTATTTCCTCTTCCTTCTCCTTCTTTTTTTCATTTTCTTTTCTTCCTCTTCTTCATTTTCTTTTTCTTCCTCTTCTTCTCATCATCACCATCAACACAAATTATTATGTTTTTATTATTATTATCATTATAACCCTGAAACTTCTGCACAGCAATTCTCTAATGCCCCAGCCCTAAAGCAACTGCCTAAGAGAGAGATGAGGTGGATTTTTTAAGCTCCAGTTGCAGAGAAATGCCTGGGAAAACAGCATTATGGGTTTTCCAGAGTTTTTTCCTCAATAATTGAGGTATCAAATGTTCTTCAGTTCCGAGTTCAGCGATGGGGGGTTTGAGCTGTGGGTCCTGTGAGCAGGGTTTGGCTCTGCTCAGCTCCTCACACATCATCAGGGGAAGGAGGGCTCTGGCCATGGAGCTGCCCTGTCTCCTGCAGTGGCTTTGCACGTGTGGTTGGAGCTGCCTCAGTCACTGTGTTGATGATGTGTAAGGGAGAGCAGGATCCAGCTCCCTCTCCCTGGGCCCTCTTGGCTTTTGCAGCAGCAAAAGAGGGAAATGACGAGTTATTTCAGTTGCTAAAGGTAGAAATTGTGACTGAAGCTGCCCAGGGAGGAGCAGTGAGGTGGGAAGGGGCACTTCCAGAGACTCTCCTCACCCTGCTCTGAGTGGCTCTGGAAAACCATGGGATGGCTGAAACTTCACTGGAGATCCAGGATGGTGGAGGATGGTCCTTAGGGATGCGTGGGCTTGTAAGATGTGAGAATAGTCACCAAGCTCTTCCCAGGTGCCTGGGCTGGGGCAGTGAGTTGCCCAGGTGGGAGGAAGTCAATCACTTGGTCACCAATTCCTCTATGATTGTAAGCCCAGTTTGGGGTTCACAACGACCCCCTGACCCTGCCTGCAGCCCATGTCCAGCCCTGCTCTCTCTGCAGGGCAGGTTGGATTGGGACCCAGTTTGGGCTGTAGGAGCTCTAAAAGATCATTGTGGAGTTCCCAGATTCAGGACTGATGACCTACTGCCTCCTGCCAGGTGTTTCACAACCAGGTCCTTCCTTGTTGTTATTAGAAATAAGTAGGGCTTAAAAAGTTCTCATCCCACCAGTCCAGGTGAGTGCCTGAGGGTCCTCCAGCTCCTCTGGAAACTCTCTCCTGCCTAGCAATGAAACGTGGTAGGACAAAACTTCCTCCTGCAGCTCCTGGTGTTCTTGCTGTCTGGGGGGACTGATGGTATCTCAGCTCTCCCTGGGATTAGTCCTCATTTCCTGGCTTGGCTTTGGCAGCAGACAGGAAGCGAAGGAAATAGAGATAATTGAGTCAGTTTTTACAAATTGGTTTGTCTCAGATCCAGTGTGAAGGATGGGGAAAGGCCTGGGATGAGGTTGAGGCTCGAAGCATTTCTGTGTCTACCAGAGCAATGCACAGAATTTCATTAATAATTACAACCCCCAGGTCCTGTAGAGCAGAGTGAAGGTTGATGGTCTGCTGGAAGGTGATAATCCAAGCCCAGTCCATGAGATCCTCTGGGATGTTGAGATGTTATAATAACCTAAGTGGCTTTGGGAGTGTTTGTCCGTGGTATTGATATCTGGGAGATCAGAAATCCATCAGTGCCCAGTGCTGAGAGAAAGAACCACTGAAGAAAGACCAGCAAGTGATACTTTGTGAGGATTTTTGTTGCTGTGGTTCTCAGACTGTCCTCACTGTGCTGTTGTACAGTTTTGTTACCTCAGGGCAGAAGAGGGACCAGCAGCTGGATTTGTTTTGTCCACGACATTTCAGTGTAGCCAGAGGCTGTTTGGCTTTCCTTGTTCTGGAAATAAATCCAGTCTATTATTATCATTTCTTGTAATTAGGTATTAAGAGCTTTCACTGGGGAGTTGGAGCTCAGTTGGGGAGGTGTCAGACTTGGTGGAACAGGTCTATTCCCTCCTCTCCCAGCAGCTGGCAGAGCCAAGGTGTGGAACTCAGCAGAATCAGCAAACCCCCCAGGATCCTGGTGGCAGGACAAGGATGTGCTCCAGCACCTCCAGCTCAGCTGCAGGTCACACCAGGAAAACACACATGACAAGGAACCAAGAAGGACTTGGCTGCAGCTGCCAGTCCCACCCAGAGACCCTTCTGAAAGGTAGAGACTCCAAAGGAGACCATTCCTCCTGCAAAATCATCCTGCTGCTTCCCACCAGCTCCCAAGCTCCACATGGATTGGCAGGAGGGCTGTGTGGGCTGTCTCGTGAAGACTTTTGGAAAATCAAGTGTTTGGCTTGAAGGAGTTGCTCCATAACGTGCAGGATGTCAAGCTGACATCCAAAATTCTTTGAAATCAAGGCACTTTCTGTTATTTCAAGGCTGGCACTTGGGGGTTGGGTTATTGTTGATGTCAGGAGGTTTGGGATGCTCAGGTGTTGTTGTTCCAGCAGTTTAGGGCTGGGTATTCATGGGGCTGGGGAACAAGGGAAAGGAATTTAATGCTCCCTGCAGGGCTGGAGCTGCTGGAAGCCTTGGTATGGTCAGGAGAGACCATTCTCTCTTTCCTGGAGAGAATTGTTTGGGTCTCTGTTGCTAAGGGACAACAGGATGGGAATAAACACCCCCTTCCCAAGCCCCTGGCCCCCTCCCCTGTGAGCTGAGCTCTGCAACCCCTTCACACCCCCAGGGAGAGCCAGGGTGCTCCCCAGGGAGAACTTCCCCGGCGTGTGATGGAGGGGGAGGAACTTGAGAGGAAGTTTTCTTTTCTCTCATTCCTCCTGCTGTTCTAACAGATTCCTCCTGTGATGCTCCCAAAAATCTCTCACTGATGGAGCAGTGGGAATGAAGATGTAGGAGGTCCCTGCAAGACTTTGCCAAAGCCTTTCAAGAGGATGAGCTGAAGCCTCATGGGACGAGGAGAAACCAGATGTGACAAAGCAAACATCTCCCAGGGGATGGGCTCAGCCTGAGCCAGTTTTGTGGCTCATTTGTGGGGAAGAATCAATCCTCCCTGTTCCATCTGTGCATGTCTTAATAACAACATTGTTGAACTTGGCTGATACCAAAGGGAAGCTGGAAGTGACCAGGAATCCCTGGATGACATTGCAGCCTCCCCTGAGAGAAGGAGGAGCAGCTCCACAGGAGCTTTTGGAATGAATCAGAGGCATCAGAAAACACCTTTTCTTCATCTTGTGAAATACTTTATGGATTTGACATAAATAATGGCTGAAAATTCCTTTCTGGCACTTGGAGGGCTCAGGGGATTTAAGTAGATCCTGACCATGGAGTAAGGAAAGACAAGGATCCTGTAAGACAGGACATCCAGTGCCACCAGCACCAGGGCTGGTAGCAGGGGACAGGAACACCTGGCCAGTGGAAGGGTCTTCAAGTCCCTGATTGTATTAAAATACCAGGTTCTGTAGCTCTGACTGCAGTTCATGTCTCAGCCACTCTAATGAATGACAAAAGGCTCTTAGTTTCCCATTTCAGGGATTAGAAACATTCATAATAAAATGCACTTATTGATGTTAAAAATATTACAATTTTGGCAATGCCACATCTCTTAGAATCACAGGATCATGGAATGGTTTGGGTTGGAAGGACCTTAAACTCATCCAGTTCCACCCCCTGCCTTGGGCAGGGACACCTTCCACCAGCCCAGGTTGCTCCAACCTGGCCTTGGACACTTCCAGGGATCCAGGGGCAGCCACAGCTCCTCTGGGCAACCTGTGCCAGGGCCTCCCCACCCTCACAGGGAAGGATTTCTTCCAAATATCCAACCTAATCCTGCCCTCTGACAGTTTAAAATCATTTCCCCTTGTCCTGTCTCTCTCTGCCCCTATAAAAGTCCCTCTCTCTCCTTTTTATAAGCCCCCTTAGGGCACTAGAAGGCCTCTTCCAAAACATTAAAACAGGAACTAAAAGATCACCATCTCAGTTGTAGCCAGACCACTAATACTTAGTGGACAAACTTACATGTAGCATTTCCTGTTTTTAATTTATGTACTTTGCAACTTTAAGTGCAAATGTATTTTATTTTACTCTAGGATTTATTTCTACAGAGATTTTTTTATTTATAAGATATGTTGAAATCAGAAAGAGTGCACAAGTGGAGTCAGGGCCCTTTAGTCCTGAAGGAAGGCTGGTGTGCAGGTTGATAACAGCATCTCTGAGATGTGTTTGAACTGGGATGACCCCAGGACAGAAGTGCCCCACATCAGAATGGTTCAAAGACATCCAGAGTGATCCAAACACTCCAGTTTGGGGTAGGGCTGAGGGACTGATTTGCACAGAGCTCCTTTAGCCTGGGCAAACAGTCCTGCCCAGTGGGGGGGGCTGCTTCAGGCTGGGATCACCTCCCTGAGCAGGACAAATGCTCCCTGACCTCATTTTGGTGACGGGTTTGAACTCGGGGCTGCAAAGCTGTCGATGCCTGAACTTGGTCTGTTCATGGCTGGAACTCCGGAGTGTTCCCTGGCATTCCTGAGATCCTCCCTCCCATTCCCTTGGGGATGCAGCTCTCCAGGTCATTCCTAGGATGTGGAATAGGCTGAGGAACCAGGAATTAACAGCAGGTGCTGTTGATCTCAGTCACAGTTTCTTTGCTGCTTCTCGTCTCTCCCAGAATCATAAAATCATGGAACCATGAAGGTTGGAAAAGACCTCCAGGATCACCAAGTCCAACCTGTGACCAAATCCCACCATGTCACTGAACCACACCACAAAGTGCCACATCTCCATGGTTTTTGGAGGCCTCCAGGGGTGGTGGCTCCAGCCCTGCCCTGGGCAGCCTATTCCGATGGTTAACCACTCTTTCCCTTCAGAAACTTTCCCTCATATCCAACCTGAACCTTTCCTGGAGCAACTTGAGTCCATTTTAGTGAAGCATAAAGTGTTTTTTTAATACCTCATTCACATCCAGGTACCCCCTTTGCCCTCCCACTGCAGAGGAGCAGATGAGCATCCCAAAAATGGGACCCAGGGGAGCTGGGCTGGGGATGCCTCACTCCAGAGAGGCAGCAGAACAATGCAGTTAAATTTCCCTTGTGTGCTGTTTGTCTTAATTACTGTTTTTTGTTATGTGCAGAAATTTGGCTTTTTTAACACAACAGTGCTTTAATCTGGAAATGGGCAGCAATTGTGTTGGAAATGGGCAGCAGAAGCTCTGCTGCTCTGTTTGTTTAACAAGACCCACCAGCCTCATTAGGTATCAGCTTTATAAGTCTCACCACAATTAGCATTTAGGCTGAGCATAAAATATGTTTTCTATGTTAAAGACCTCCTAAAATTGGCTGCTACACTACAGAGTTATTGGAAAAGTCAGTAGATGACTCTTCTTTTTCCTGCCTACCAGTAATCCCAGTGACTGTGGATGGGGCAGCTCCATTTGGGGGTCAGTGATCTCTAAAAGCAGAGGAATTACTTGCAGAAGATTAAGCAATAATAGGATGAACCAATGTAAACATCAGTTTGGACAGAATGCTAGAAAAAATTTCCTTCCCAGCCTTGTGTGAAGTGTCACAGTGGGGTTTGTTTCTCAAGTGAGAGGATGAAATTCTGCTCTTTAATAATTTAACCCTAAATGCTGTGGCAGTGGAGAGCACATGGAGGGAAAGGTGATTTTTTGCTGTACCTGTCCCTAGGACCCACCAGCGCGTTCCTTGGAAAGTGTAAATGGGATATTTATTGGTTTCTAATGGGCTGGAGAACAAGAAGGTTTGGATCAGGTGACAGAAGAGAAAATGCAGTTCTGGGACACATTCCCTGCAGTCAAAGGTTTCACTGCCTTGTCCCAGGGCAGGAATATTAAGTTTTTTCACCTTGACTGGGGCCAGGCTGAAACCAGCCCTTCCCTGGGCAGTGCCTCCCTGACCTGGCAAAACCAAACTTGGGTCCAAACTGGAGCCCCACAACCCCCCTCAGAAAGGACAGGCACTGCAAAGAGCTCAGGGGAGAGACAACCATGGCCAGGAGACAGGTGGCTTTAGGAAGAAATCCTCCAAGATTAAACCTGGAGCAGCCCAGAGGTGCTGAGCATCCTCTGTACATCCCAGTTGGACCAGGAGGGGATTGAAAGCCAGAGAAAATTCATCCACAAAATGGAATGAACTTTGAGTCACAGCAAAGTGTTGCTCCCAAAAGCTGATTTTTCTTTGCCAGAATCTGTGTATTGAGAGATTGCACTGAGTGTTACATCCCAGATCTGTTCATTCTGTAGTGAGTGCATTTCAGCAGTTAATGAATGAACTAATTAAAGACTGGAGTGTGGGTGGTATTTAGCCCTGTAAGTAAAAACCAGCTCAAATCAAGATCACTGTAAGGCATGGACTTGGTTTTGAACAGCACTGGATTTTTGCTGGGCTACTGAAAGTTCTGCTTCTGAAGTGAAAAAGTTGGCAAACTAAAAAATGCTAATTAATGGCATCGACCTTTCAGTAAATGGCACAGAAAAAATGCTGCTTGAAATAAATGTGGAGATTTAATGTGATGGTTCCAACCTGGGGAACGAGGTGTCATGGGTACTCTAAGAGTGTGCTTTTGTCAAAAATTCTTTGCACAGACACACAGAATGCACCCAAAATGCATTTATGTTCGTGCATCTTAGAAGCCAAATCCTCACAGGGATCATTTCTTTGAAGGTTTGTAACTGGGTTAAAATAAACTCCTGAGTGTGTTGGTGACAGGTTCAAAAGAGAGAGGAGGGACAGATCCTGGACCTAATCCAGGATTAGCAAACAGTAGGAGTGGTGGGCAGAATGCAGGGAGGGATGCACTTGCTTCTAACATTGGATATTTCAGAGAATCCCAGAATTGTTTGGGTTGGAAGAGACCTTAAGGCTCATCCAGTCCCACCCCCGACCATGGGCAGGGACACCTCCCACCAGCCCAGGTTGCTCCAGACCCCGTCCAACCTGGCCTTGGACACTTCCAGGGATCCAGGGGCAGCCACAGCTTCTCTGGGCAACCTGGCCCAGGGCCTCCCCACCCTCACACACAACAATTCCTTCCCAATATCCCATCTATCCCTGTCCTCTGGCAGTGGGAAGCCATTCCCTGGGTCCTGTCCCTCCATCCCTTGTCCCCAGTCCCTCTCCAGCTCTCCTGGAGCCCCTTTAGGCCCCGCAAGGGGCTCTCAGCTCTCCCTGGAGCCTTCTCTTCTCCAGGGGAACCCCCCCAGCTCTCCCAGCCTGGCTCCAGAGCAGAGGGGCTCCAGCCCTGGAGCATCTCTGGGGCCTCCTCTGGACTCATTTCCATTCAGCATCCTCAGTACAGCTTGGAGTAGTTCTGGAGTTGTACCTGAATAAAGAACACTTTATTCAAGAACTTGATGATCTCCTTAGGACCAGCAAGTGTTCCAGCCCCTGCAGAGCCTCCCCAGGCCGAGGGAGAAATGAGGTGCTGGAGTGGGGCTAGGAAAGGCAGCCCTTCCTCCTTGACACCATGAGCAACAGAGGGGCAGCAATCAGCCCGTAATTAAAGCAGCCATGGCATCCAGAATCACTCACAGCACTCAGAAGAATAGGAAAAGCTTGGAGGAAGAGCTGTTTTGGAGAGAAGTGTCTGTGTCAGAGCAGAGTCACCCCGAGCTGGCGCAGTCGTTGCTGTTGGAAATGGTTTAATCAATCCTGATGGGAGCAGGGCAGGGAGAAATGGGACTGAGACAGGTCATCTGTGGGGATTTCCATGCTAGACTTTTGCTCTGAATATTTTATGAATCAGCTGTGTGTGTTTGGGGAGGTTGGGTTTTGGTTTGTTTTTTTTTAATCTCGTATTTTATTCTGTTTGTGTTTGATCTACAAAAGGGAAAAGGTGGTGTTGGAGCAGTGCCCAGGGAACAGTGTGTGTGCTTACCCACGTGGGCTTTTGGGTCGTGACCTAACCTGTCTGACTGGTGCTGGGAATACAAAAATCCCAGCCTTGCCCTGGCAGTGATGGAGCTTTAATTTATTCTGAAAACATCCAGGGAAACCATCAAAAATGGGCAGGGAGAGGGGGGAGGCAGATGAGATGCTCTGTGATGCTGCCACCACATCCCTGTCAGCACAAAACACTGCAGCAGATCATTAGTTCCTTTTCCTCCCCTCTTTATGCCCCTGTGGTGGTGGGATGAGGAGTTCGCATTGCATGTGCTCTGCAAGAGCTGCCTGGTTGTTGTGTGGCATTTTGAGGACAGGGACACGTGGCTCAATCATTAAACAAGGAGAGAGACTGTGCAAGTTCTTGCATTACCTGTCTGCTCCTGCAATTGGATTTAATGGAAGGGAAGCCCAGGAGGGACTAATTAGTCTGTGCAGACAATCAATGTCCTTCCACATTTCTTCGTGCCTTGGTGGCTAAAGGTGACCCCCTGGCAGGGATGAAATACTTTCCCCTTGCTCTGGCTGTACTTTCATTTTTTCAGTCTGGTTTCCTCCCTAATTGCATTTTAGCAATCAACCCCAGGGTCTCAGCCCTTGTAGAGCAGCATAATAGTATTGACATTGTTTTTTCTGCCAGTGCTGTGTTTTCCTGGTGGTTTGCAGTGACAATTAAATGATCAAAGCTGGAGAGGATGAAGCTGTATCACAGCACAGAGAGCCATAATGAGTGGAACTGTAATTTTCCCTCTATTAGACTGGAAGAGATCTGATGCCACAACCCAAAATTGAATCAATCCTTCACTCAAGCAGAACATGCAGAGAAGTAACAGAGATCTGCTCTGGATTTGCAGTTTTCCATCCAAATACAGTGTTTGCTCACCTTGTCCTTGCTCTGCGTTGGGTTAATTTAACTGGAGGAGATCCCAGGGTCTCTCTTGGACACTCCTGGAGGGGCAGCTCCAGGATGAGGGATCAGACACAGCAGAGCAGCTCATGCAGTCACAAATCCTCTTGTCCCCATATCCCACAACTCTTCCATCAAAACAGGCTCTACTGGCAAGAGGATTTGCTTTTGCTGATGGAGAAATGCCATTAAAAGTCATCCTTAGGCCTGTGTTTTTATGCTAGTAAAAACTTCTGTGTGCATTTGGGTTTTTAGGGATGTTTTCTGTGTTGATTTCCCTGTTTGCCCATCTCTGTGCATGTTACAGAGGTGTCAACGTTTTTGTCAGCTCTTGCAGTGCATTTGCAGCAAGAAGTTGTGTCCAGTGAGAGGTGCTTTAAAGCTGCACATTCAGGAGGTGTCATCCTGCTCAAACCCACACCACAGTTTGTGCTGGGAAAACCTCCTTGAACACATTGTCCATCTTTTTCATGTTTAGCTTGAATTTTCCACTTCTTGGTTTCCCTCTGCAGGATAAGTGTCAATAATAAATGTCTCCCCACCCTGAGCATTCCTTACATCTTCCCAGACCATTGGCCTGTCCCTCCAGCTTTTACTGTCTGTGGTTCAGTTGAATGTTGGAATGACTCACTTTTTTAGCTTTTCCCCCAAAATTCACCTTTTCTTCCATCCCCTTCACCAGAGATGTTGCTCCCCTCCCATTTTTTTCTGTTTTTCTGACCCCATTTGAGTTTTGAAGCACAAAACCCTGGGCAGAGTGTCCCAGCTGTGATGCCATCAGGAGAGATTTCCTTTGCCTGGGTGACACTGCCCTCCCCACTCCCGGTGGTCCGAGTGCCCGGGCACAGGGCACTGCTACAGGAAGCAATTCCTGGGAGGTTTTTCAATGGAATATGGACTCTGCCAGTGTTCATGTTTTTCAGACAAGCTGGAGAATCACTGACCTGCTTTAGGACAGTGCCTTGGCCACCCATGGTGGCAGCATCACTGCGTGTCCCACGCAGCCCCAGTGCCAGGGGGGTCGTGCTGGCAGGGCTGGGATCACGAGGAGGGCACTGTGGGGACACACCCACTTCATTGTTTCCCACTCAAAGAAATGTGGAAAATTGCCTTAGGTAAAAGCTGAGCTGTGGGGACCCACCAGGGATATTATAAAAAGCAGACAGGAACAGAACAGGCCTGAGCTGTCCTGTGTGATCATCTCTGGTTTTCTTGCAGAGCCATAAATTCCTCCTCCTCACCCTATCTAAGGTTCAATTCCCACAGGGAGGAAATGAGCAGGATGCATTTTTATTCCTGGAGTTGCCTTTAGAGCCCCTGGCTGAATTGATGTGCATTTTGCAGTCCTGGGGGTCAGGAGGGGGAGTAGCAGAACTTGATGCCACCTTGGACTCCCTGAAGGCAGACTTTGGCCAGTTGAGGTTGGCAGAGTCCCTTTGGAAGCCACTCTGAAGGGCACAGGAGTCCAGGAAGGCTGGACATCCTTCAAGAAGGAACTCCTGAGGTATTTTGCCTCAGTCTTTAACAGTGAGATCAGTTGTTCTGTGGGTGCCCAGCCCCCTGAGCTGGAACAGAAGAACAGGGAGTAGAAGGAAGCCCCCATAACCCCCGGGGAAATGATCAGGGACCTGCTGCACCACTTAGACACACAAGTCTTGGATGGGATCTGCCCAGGGGTGCTCAGGGAGTTGGCAGAAATGCTCACCAAGTCACATTCCATCATTTCCCAGCAGTCCTGGCTGACTGGGAGGTCACTGTTGGCTGGAGGTTTGCAAATGTGGCAGGAGCAGGGTCAGAGGAGGATCCAGGGAACTCCAGGCCTGTCAGCCTGATCTTGGTGCTGGAGAAGGTTGTGGAGCAGATCACTCTGAGTCCCATCACAGGGATCAGGCCCAGCCAACGTGGGTTTGGGAAAGGCAGGTCCTGCTTGCCCAGCCTGGCCTCCTTCTATGACAAGGTGACCATGCAGTGGATGAGGAAGGCTGTGGATGTGTCTGTCTGGGCTTTGGGAAAGCCTTTGGCACCATTTCCCACACCATTTCCCACACCATTTCCTTGGAGACACCGGCTGCTTATGGCTTGGACAGGGGCACAAACAGTGCTGGGTAAAAAGCTGGCTGGATGTCTGGGCTCAAAGAGAATGGAGATAATTGATCTCTGCATCAATCCTGTCTTGTTTTCTGAATTAAACTCCACTCAAAACGAGGGCCTCACTGTGCCCTGATGTTTGGTCAAGAAGGAGCCCTGGGTTTGCTGGGTCATCTTGGGGAGTGTAAAACTGCCAGTGTGAAACCTTGTTGGAGCTGCTGGTGCCTGATTCAAGCAGGATGATGGTCCCAGTGCCACCTTCACCCCAGGCTTCCTTGGCTGTGTCCATCCTGAATGGTGGAGGCTCGTTCAGCTCAGACTCTTCTCCTGCACTTCCACTGGAGACTGGCAACTTCTGTTTGCAAAAGATCCATCCCTGCAGCCAGGAAAGAGGAGATTTCTGTGCCAGGTCCTGTCTCCATACCCAGCCCTTCCTCTGTTGTGCTGTGCCATTCTTTGGAAGCTCCTTGTTTGTCTTGGTGCAGTGTCCCTGTCTGGTAAATTGAGATACTGGAGGGTTTTATGATGCTTTTAGAAACCTGGAAATTACATTGTCTGGTCTGGGTTTTGTAAAGGAATCCTTCTGTTTGTTCTGCTGTAGCTTGGCATGAGTTAGAGGAGATTTCAGTGACTGTCTGGCCCTGAGGACACACCTCTGTGTGTGGTGACCCTCAGCACAGTCCTGCAGGGTCTCCCACCTGCAGTTTCCCTTGGGATGCAATGGGTAAGACCAAGGGCTTCTGCTGCACACACAGTTTCAGAAGTGGTCTAATAATTTAGAAGTGGTCTAACCATTTAGTGGGAGTTGTGAGAAGGGCCATAAACTTAATAAAATTAGTGACACTGCGGTAGTGACACATTTATCCATGATCTGGCAAATTTTGCAGGTGGCATAAAACATCAGCTAGATGAGTTGAGCCCAGGGCAGACTGTAAGGAACTTCCTAAGGGTTCAGCCAAGGCAGATGAGGGGCAGCCTGATGACAGATGAAATGTGCCATCAGTAAAACCCAAAGACTGACACCGAAGGCAACAACTCTGGGTTCACTGGAGGGTGAGCTGGAGGAAAGGGATCAGATATCCATTCTGTTACTATGGCCCCCAAATCCAAAAAGCAAACAAGGGAGTTCATCAAATGTCAAAAGCAGTTGAGGAAATACTTGTTCAGTAGCTGCAAAACTGTCCTGGGGTGTTTTTAAGCACAATACAGCTTCAAAGTGTGGAATTCCCACAGTCGCTGCCTATGTGACACTTGCAAAGAGGTGGAACCACTGGGAGGGTGTGACCTGCAAGGTCACACCAGCAGAGACTTTGCAGGGCAAGGTACATTCCTGGGGGCTGAGGGAAGCAGGGGAGAAGGGGTGATTCAGCCCAGCTGTGAGCAATGAGTCCCCCCAGGAACCTGCTCCCTCTTTCCTGCCTGCAACCACCAAACTTCCTTCCCCCCTGGATGGCCAAGGTTTATCGTGTGGTTTTCAGCCACATGAAGATTTTGGATGTGGCTCAGAGCACTGAGAGAAAAAAAAGAAGTGTCTGTGGCTAAACAGGATAGTCAGGTATTTGTAACAGCAGATATTGAGAACTAAACCTCCTAAGGCCTCAAAGGAAGAAATGCTTTGTGGCTTTGGGTTTCAACTAAGTTTTAGGGAAAGAGCTGAAACAAAGCTTTCTCCAGATTCATGTTTTTCCATTGTTGGGTTTCTTGTGCCTCCTGCCAGTGATGGCCCATTTTGGGGCCCTCAGGTCTCTGAATCTGGTGCTGCTGGTGGTCATCCCATGGCTGTGCCAGTTCCTCCTGCTCTGGAAAGTGTTTGTAGTGGTTGAGCAGAATTCAACAGGACACAGAAAATAACCTTTCAAAAATGCATCAAATAACTCAGTTTTTATCTTTTTCCATGTCTGTTTGAAAGAACTATTTCCTAAATTAGTCTCTGGGCTCATAATGACCGGTTCCCTCCCGCCTCTCCGATCCTCTCCGTGTTCGAGTGTGGCCCTGCAGGAGGTGTGAGGTGCTAATGATGGGATTATGAATTCCACAGAGCTCTGGG
This sequence comes from Chiroxiphia lanceolata, assembly GCF_009829145.1. NCBI lineage: Eukaryota > Metazoa > Chordata > Aves > Passeriformes > Pipridae > Chiroxiphia > Chiroxiphia lanceolata. The sequence continues at coordinate 1,397,190 of NC_045660.1, read as the reverse complement.
AGAGGAGGCCAGATTTGCTGACACAAACTCCAGCCGTGGCTATTGCTGGGATCTGGTTACAGCAAACCTTATGGAGCAGGAAGATCCTTTGTCCGGGGCAAATCCTCACACAGAGTGAGCTGTCCCTGGTTTGTCTCTCTGATGCAAATCGTATGAGCACATGAGCAGAGGAACCAGCATCATATACTGAAGAGTTATCTCCATAAATACTCTGCAGCCTTCAGTGCTGGCAGATGGCATCTGCAGCAGCATTCCCTGGGCTGTGGCACTGTCACCTCTTACTCTCTCCTGGTTTGGGTTGGGGTTCCTTTAGGTTACTTTCCTATTTCTCTGCTCTCCCTGCCTGTTGGACACTGTAGGAAGATACCTGTGCTGAAGGATGGCTCAGTCTCTCAGAGTGTCAGATAAGCTGCAGTGTCTAATTTCAGATTAAATCACATGTCCCCCTTTCTGCAGAGGAGCCAGCCCCGATTGCTTTAATGAGGCTGATGAAGGGACTGTTGGACACAAAGAACTTGCTCAGAGATTTCCATGTGAGAGTGTAATTAGGGGTAGTGCAAGTACAAGGCTGATAAAGGACAATTTCATTTTTTAAATGGCCAGATGATTGCCAGCACAATGACAGGGAGAAAGGAGGGCGAGAAGGAAACCTCAAATACAAATCAGAACAGAAGAGGGGAAATCAGGATTCCTGGTTCCTTTTGCTCCTTTTGCTGCTTGAACATTAAGTCACCAACTGAAAAAGGGACCTGGGCCATTCCTAACAATTGTGTGCCCTGGAATGGAGGTAACTGGGCATACTGGGCTGGAGGCTGGGAGAGAGTGGGAGCTCCTCAGACCTCAGCTCAGTCCCCTCTGACCACATAATGAGACCCTTGGGATGAAGGGTTTTGATGTTGGGGTTTGGAGATTTTGTTGGGGTTGAGTTTGTTTTTGGAGGGTTGGGAATGGCATGGAGTAGATGGTATTGCTGTGGCTTCAATCACAGGAGATAAAATAGAGGATCTGGGCTGCCAGATCACCCTGGTTATGATCTAGAGAGCTGCTGGTGCTGAAGGACAGAAACACAGACTGTTCCCTCACGTGTTGGACACCGAGACCTGGTGGTGCTGGTGCTGGTGCAAAGTGGGGCTCTCTAGGCACCCATTTTCCTCTCTCTTCTCTAGTCTGTGTCCAAACCTGAGTCTGTGCCCTCATCACCTTCATGAATGAGCTACTCAGCATCCTCTGAGCATCCGCTCCCGTCTCTGCCACGGGGCTCAGGCACCACTCGGCAGGAGGGGAAGGGTTTAGTGCTGAGCTCACCCCTCCCAGGGGCCACCCAGGAAGATTAATCTGAGTTTCAGGTGTAGTGGGTCCCCCAAACACCCACGTGGAGCTGAGATTGCCTGGACTCTTCCTAAGCAATGAAACAATGTTCTGCCTCGGTGGGACATCGGGGGGGTCCTTGTGACTTCCCTGCCTCTAAATCCACTCTTGCAGGTAACTGGGATGTATTTCCATGGATGCATCCCATGCAGACCATGACATTCTCATCCCATCAGCTCAGGGCTGGATTAATGATCTTTGTGGGTTTTTTTAATCAGTTTTAAATTACTTTTTTTTTCTTCATTATGAATACATAGGGGTTTAGGATTTATTCTATATTCACTTATTTAAGTGCTCAATCTATTCTAGTGCAGCTGTTTTTATTCAATTATTCTTCAGTCTGGCTGCTGTTTTCTCATCATTCTGGTTTGGAATAGGCTTTATTGGGAAGATTCTAAAAGGTGACTGATGGTGTTGTCTGTCTTTGGATCCCCTATTAAGAGGCTTTAGAAGGCCTGATTTCCAAGGTGCATGTTTGGAGATTTCTGAAGACCAGACTTAATTCCTACTGCATAGAAAAATGAGTTGCAAGAAGTACAGTGCTTCAAAAACGTGGCCTCTTGAAAATCTGAGGGGACCAATTTTGTGTTACCTATTCTCTTGTGCTGCAAGTACAGGAAATTGCAGACTTCATTTGCTGAGCAGCAGGAGACTAAATGACTCGTCTCAGTCTTAAGAGTATTTTTCAAACCCCCATCATGTTGCCTGGGCAGAAAAGAAGTGACTGTATAATGTGAAGGAAGGATGGATGACCAATGTCAGTCTCTTGGGTAAACCTAAGCCATGATATTGTGCAAAGTGAAGAGCCTGGAGTCTGTGCTGGTTACATTTAGTGGTAGCACAATTTATTATAAAAATCTCGGATGTTTTCTTTCTCTCTGTGTCCATTCTGGGTCCCGTCCTGTCAGGAGTCTGGGCAGGGTCATAGCTTGAAGTGTGGCATCAGTGTCTTCTCAGGTGGCTTTTCTCTTGTCCCAGTGGGTGGGAAGGTTGGATCCCAGGAATTTTAGCTGGGATACAACAGGTGGATCTCAGGAGGTCCTCAGGACTTTCATGGTGCATATTTTATGGGCGAGAGATGACTGAGGCAGATGGGCTGGACTGGGACACACCTTCCCCAGGGCACCCCGAGTGCCTCAGTTTGTGTTTGAGGATGGACAAACCAGGACATTTGAGTGATGATCTCAGCCTTTGGGCTGTTTGCCTGCACACAGAAGCAGATGTAGGACACAAGAACACATTCCAGACTAGGGGAAAAAAAAGCTTTGAAGATATTTTGTATTTAGCCTGATCACCCAGAGCTCCCGAACGGTAACCGAGGACCCGCGGTGGGGTCAATGACGAAACTTGTGACTTCTTTGGAGGTGGGAATCTGCTTTTCTTTTTTTTTTTTTTTGCCTTTATCATGACACCTGTTGCTCATAGGTACAAATCAAACGAAGAGTATGTGTATGTGCGAGGCCGTGGAAGAGGGAAGTATGTTTGTGAGGAGTGTGGAATTCGCTGCAAGAAACCCAGCATGCTGAAGAAACACTTCGCACGCACACAGAGTCAGGCCATACGTCTGCAAGTACTGTAACTTTGCTTTTAAAACCAAAGGTAAGAGCTCATGGCTCCTCTGCTCTCACTTATGAGCCTTCCCGGGGGCACAGGGGAAGGGAAAGCCTTCCCAGGGGCTGGAAAATGCCAGGAGCTGGAGGGAGGGGGCTGAGGGAGTCTTGAACTGGCTGATGTTTTCCGAAGAGCCCTGCATTCCGGCTGCACGTCCCAGCCTGCACCATCCTACTTGTGCTTCTTAAAGGGAATGAGCCTGAAACACAGGGTTTACAACCCGAAACCACCCCAGAATGAGATCAGGAGCTCCAGGCAAACATCCCTGATGGAGCACCTGGATACATCTTTGGGTGGCTTTTCATGCTGGTGCTCTCGAGATCTGTTGGCACTGCCCATCTTCATCCTCCTCAGTTGCATGTGGCTTCCACATTTTCTATATCATATCAGTAGGCTTTTTTTCTCTAAAGGCCTCCATTCCAGGACATTAATTGCCATTAATTAGTCATTAATGATCCACAGCCTCACTGCCACTAGATATTCTTTGAGGGAGCCTTTTGTCATTGCCTCAGTGAGTGTGTGAGTGAACATCATCAGGAATGTGCACAAACCAACAATCAGTGGGTAATGGGACTTTTCAGAAGTGCCAGAGGTGCCCAGGTCCCTTTAACTTCTCGTTGCTGTGGGTTTGACCAGTGTCCCCTCCATCCTTGGTTGCAGCAAGTTTTGTAAAAAAGGCGAGGAGTTGAGTTTCTTGATTATAGTTTGACACAAATAATGAGCTCCAGGAGGGTTTGGACAACGCTCTGAGGGACAGGGTGGGATTGCTGGAGTGTCTGTGCAGGGCCAGGAGTTGGACTGGATGATCCTTGGGAGTCTTTCCAACTCAGGATATGCTAAAATGTCCATTGTCTGTAGCTCCATCATTGCAGGTCTCAGAAGATGCCACAGCAGGGAGAGTCAAAAACCGGTGTCACCCAAGGGAGTGGCACAGTGTGGGTGTGGGCAGGAGGCACTGGGTGCTGCCTGGGTTGTGGCACATGTGCTGACCCAGAAGGGACAGTGGAGGGCATGTCCCTGCTAGAGAAGTGACCCAGACATGGGTGGTTCTGGGTGGGCAGTGCCTGGAGCTTGGCTGGTAAAGCTGGGGGTGATTTCTGGGTAACAACGTGCTGGTTGTCACTGGGGCTGTGGGGAAGTGAGACTGAATTCGAGGCCAGATTCTCATGCTGCAGATCCCAGTGATGGTTCTTTCTCACCCTCCAGCCTGGAGCTATTTCTGGTTCATTTTCTTCCTCTTCCCCTCTTGCTTTTCCTTTGTTCTGAGGTTTCCCTTTGAGAGGTGAATCCATTCAGCCTCTCCCTTCACCTCGCTTCCCACCATGCTTCTCTGAGGCTTTTGTTCAGGATGCTGTGATCAAACCATCCTTTTCACCATCTCTCTCTGGCTGCTTTGCTCTTCATCTCTGCTCCTTTGAAGCACAAGATCTGTCAGCACTGACTGTACCCACTGCAAACAGCCTCCAAGGGGCTTCCCTTCTCTGGCTTGGCATGGGGAAGGGAGCATGGAAATGCTTCCTTCAAAAAAAAACCAAACAAACCCAACAACCCCGCGTTGGGATTTGAATGGGAAAGTATCCATTTGCCTGTGGATGCATGGAATGGGCAGGACTTCCCTGGATCAGGGATTTCAGGATAAATAGTTGCATGATGGTGATTTGGAATTGCATGAAAAGGGCTCTTTGTTGGGGGGAGGGGGGACTGTCAGAGCCTGGCTGTGTCCTGGGGGGTGCTGATACTCCCCAGAACTTGGGGAAAAAGACACAAGGACCTCTGGAAGAGTTGCTGGAGAGTGAGAAAAATGTGTGTTGATAAAACCACCAGCTGCAGAACCAGTGCTGGTGGTGCTGGAGTGTGACCTGGAGGTGCAGGGGGTTTGCAGGACTGGATTTTGCACAGTCCAGAATGGGTTTGTTTGGGCCCTGATTCATTGGGAGCCTCCTTCGGGGGGGTTGGGGTGGTTTTGCAACCACAGTTTGTTGCAGAATGGAGAAGCTGCAGCTTTTGTGCTGGGCTGCACTGGCAAAAATATGAGCTGAGTTGAAGCTTTTTTAGAAATCAGCTTTCCAAAGTTAATTTTAGCCTTCAGCATGAACTCCAGGGGGATCTCTGTGGAGCTGTCTTCATTTTGGCTGTGGTAGATCTCTCCAGCATGATCTAATGCTCTAAACTCTCAACTAGGCGGGAAGCAGTTAATGGGTTTTTTTCGTAATTTTAATGAGGATCTTTATCTGGTTAAAATGTACCTCACCCCCCACCCCTCCCACTCCAGAATATCCATATCTGTGTTCCAAGAACGGGAAAACCTTTTGCAGCAAATATTTTTCCCTTTTCACTAATTGTCTGCTTTTTGTGCCTTTCTGTCCCTGGAAGCAAAGCTGTTCCTTTGGGTTACTGAACTGCAGGGGAAATTTATTTTTTATTATTATTTTGAAGCAAATCCATGAGATTTTTTTGTGCGTGTGTGTGTGTGTGCTCATTTCGCTGATGGAAACAACAGTCTTGGAAATTTGCTTTGTAAAGATTTACTTGATTTTATGTCTCTGGACCAGGTATAAAGGTGCCTCTTTAATGAGGTGTCTCTGCCTCCACTGTGGAGCTCCCCGAAGAGGTTTGTGACCGTGGCCTCCAAGAGGTTGTTTAAAAGAGGTTAAGCAGCTTCTTCATTGTTTTCTTAGCAGGAAGGAAATGGAGAAAAAGCTGCAGTCTTACAGTTTTCCCTTTCAGGAAGGTCAGGGAGAGCTTTTTCCTCGCCCAGCCTTCCCTGGTCCCTCCTTTCCAGCCCCTGGAGGGAAGCACAGCCCCTTGTCCCTCCTGCCCTGGGGTGCCCTGGGGCTGTGGGGCAGTGTTGGCACATAAATGCCCCCCCTGTGCAGACATTCTCCTTCTCCACAGCTATTTTCTGCTCTTGTTCAGCCTCACATCAGCCTCTCACGTCCTGATGACTTAAGTTTCCCCCAAATTTCTGGCCACAGTGTGGGGAACAGGCTGTGCCAATGCTGCTGTCTTTGCTCAGGGGTCACCAGGGACAAGAAGCTTCATATTCATTTAAAAGGTGCTCGTGTGAAGGACATCAGTGCCTGTTGGCTGAAGAGACCCATTTGATAGTCTGGGCCACTCACAGTTTCCAGACACCAGACTTCTCCATGTCCTCAGCCACAGCCTTCCTTTAATAAATTAGTTTGCAGTTCCTTAAATCAGCCCCTGACAGGCAGGGAGGTTATTGAACAGGTTCATATACTAAAAGCATTACCCCCTCAGCCCTTAAAGGCAAGGCTGTGGCTGCACACTGTGTTGTTGTTCTTGCTCCAGGAGACTCAGCTCCTGCTAAGCCTCCTCTGGAAAGTGCAGAGTGGGTCCAACTGGCTGAAGGCTCCCAGAGAATGAAGTGCTGGGAGAGCAGGGCAGAGGGAGAGGTGGATTTGCAAAATATCCCCGTGTGCTGGGGCACTGATGGATGCATTTGCAAAATATCCCTGTGTGCTGAGGCCCTTCCTTAATGACTGGGAGGAGGGAAAGGCTCTGAGCATCCCTGTGGAGCCACTGCTGGGAGAAGGGTTTGGTCCCTCACAAACCTCCAGCAGGATGAGAACAAAATTATCCTCAGGAATTTGCTGTTCCCTTCTGCAATGTGGTGTTCTGGGAACAGAAAATGACCCAATGGTCCAGACAGGAGATGAAACACTGTGAGCAAAAAGGTTCTTTAACCAGAGAAAGGTAAAAAAAAAAAAAAAGGAATGAGGGCTGGAAGTGAAGGACTGGTGAGTTCAGTGAAATATTAACTATTATTTTGTCTAAATAGTGCTGCTGTTAAAGGCTCAGCACAAGCCTTAATGGAAAATGTGCTAATTCCCAGGATTTTGGAACCTGCACACTCAGCCTGGGTACCCTTCTGGAAGAACAGTTTTGATAGGTTTGATCCAGAAGGTGACTCATATTTTATAGTCCATATCAATACAGGCAGGCCTGAAGTGCAAATTCTCTCCTTTAATCTTTATGTCAATAAGTATAAAAGATATTAATAAAAAAAATTTAAATTGAAATATTTTACCCCATGAATTATATAAATTAAAGCTTTCCTTCTCATAAAGTCTCACTTGAGGACATTATCTCCACACTGAGACCTAAATCAAGGCCTGTGCATTATTTAAATCCCACATAAAATCTGGTTCAAGGATCTGTCTGGGATGAAGAGCATTGGCCTGTGGCTGGTTCTCTCACAGCAAAACCATAACAGGCATGGAATGGTTTGGGTTGGAAGGGACCTTAAAGCCCATCCCCACCTTCCACTAGCCCAGGTGGCTCCAACCTGGCCTTGGACACTTCCAGGGATCCAGGGGCAGCCACAGCTTCTCTGGGCAACCTGGGCCAGGGCCTCCCCACCCTCACAGGGAACAATTTCTTCTCAATCTCCCATCTCTCCCTGCCCTCTGGCAGTAGGAAGCCATTCCCTGTGTGCTGTCCCTCCATCCCTTGTCCCCAGTCCCTCTCCAGCTCTCCTGGAGCCCCTTTAGGCCCTGCAAGGGGCTCTCAGCTCTCCCTGGAGCCTTCTCTGCTCCAGGTGAACCCCCCCAGCTCTCCCAGCCTGTCCAAATGGGAGTTTGCTGCAGCTGTTGCTCTCCTTGCAAAGTATTTTAAAGGAGAAAAATGAAAATACCTCAGCCCTGGGAGCTGTGCCCGTGTCCTGGTGCTGCCTTGATGCTCAGATCACACAGTTGGTCACTTCTTGGTTTTGTTTGGGGTTTTCTTGTTTTTGTTGCTGAACTGATCAGATTTAATAGGAGAACTAGAAAGCTTTGTGTATCCCCAACACAGACAGGATCATTTGTTCAGGAATCTTAATGTTTCCATTCCCTACATTTTGCTTTAACTCCGCCACCTCTAAAATACGATAACAGATATTCCGAAAAATTAATTTCCCTCTTTAAATTGGACTGGGAAATCAGTTCTAGTCCCTATTAAGCTGCTTTAGATGCTTTTGGAACACTGCAGTTTTAGCTTTCTCCAAACAACACAAGGATTTAAGCTGCTTGAAGTCCAAAATAAGACTTCACAGCATCAGAAGGGCTTAAGCAGCTGGAGTGCAGAGTTGTGGGCAGGCGTGGTGAGAGCTGTGCTGACACTGCCCGTGCTCCTCCAATGGCTGCAGAGGCCTCCCAGCCTCCACCCATTCCTGAAGTTATTTAAATATAGCCAGTTTATTCCAAACCTGGGAATTTTTTGGTGAACAATCCTTAGTGAGACCCGTTTACCAGCTCAGAGTTCAGTGTAAGTTCTCTGCTGTCAAAATCCAGCTTCTCTGCCTTGTAGTTTCTCTCCTGATCTTCCCAATCTGTTTTTTCCAGGGTTTTCAAGGAAGAGATGCTGTGTGGTTTTCGGGGTTTTTTATTATTATTTTTTAAGTTGGGAGCCAAAACTCTGGAAGGCAACAAGTCTTTCCTGGTAGGATTCACATCCAGCTTTTACTTAGGCAAAGTGGTGTTGATTTTCCTGGAAATCTGCCGAGGGACTTCAGTGTTTAATCCTGCCAGCATTAATTAAGGGGTCTAAAAAAACACAAACTAGAGGAAGAGCCCTGATAAGATAAATATCCTTGTCCTCGAAATTACTCCCAGGATGATAACTCAGCTCCTCAGCTGGTGGAAAGGAGCCTCCAGCTTTTAACTTCCTTAGACTGTTGCAGAGGGGATGCGAATCCCTCCTGCTGAATCTCCCTTCCCTGAAAGGATTCCAGCATCCCTCTGTTTTGTTGGGATTTCTCTTGGTGTGCTGGGATGGGCAGGGGGAGATTTGCACCCAGAGCTTTGCAGGGTGATCTCGTTCATCAGTGTTGGGTGGACAAAGGAGGACGAAGGAAGAGAGAAAGCAGAAAAAAGGAGAAGTGGAAGGAAAGCAACGCTTGCAGTGAGTTGGTGCTTTGGTGTTTGGCCAAAGGAGGGTGAGGGAAGAGAGAAAGCAGAAAAAAAGTAGAGGGGGAAGGAAAGCAAGTTTTGCAATGAGTTGGTGCTTTGGTGTTTGGCACGAACTCGTTGGCACAGGGGTTGGCACTGCCTGTGCTGTGGCTCCAGCTCCCCCTGAGCCTGCTGGGGCAGGAAGGGCAGCAGCCAAGGGATGCCTTGCACAAGGACAGCTGCCTCCAGGGAAGGCAGAGGAAAAGGGAAGTGACACTTGTGGCTTCTGGCAGCGTTTGGGAACCCAAAGTGCTGCTCAGGAGGGAGCTGGGGCTCAGCAGAGGGCAGGGAGTGGAGGGCTGGGGGCTGAGATCTCATCCTGCCCTGCTCCTGCAGCAGCAAGGGAGAGTGAGAGGGCTGGGAAGGCACTGGGGCTGAGGGAGCAGGAGGGACCTTTGTGTCCCAGCAGCCTTTGGGCAGCCAAGGGGGCCACGGTGGCCACTGAGAATTTCAGCTTTATTCCCCTACCCTTTATTTTTCTCTCTGTCCCAACTACTTTCCCCTCTTGGACAAATGTTCCCCTTTGTTCAGCATTTCCCTTGGCTGTAAGTGGGGTTAATTACTGTCTAATTAACCTGCCTGTCATTTGGGAGGTGGAATTAGAGAGGTGCCCACGAGTTATCCCATCCCCCTGGCCCCTGCAGTGCAGGGGGGCTGCAGTCCTGCCCCAGACACTGCCTTCAGCAGCCCCCTCCCCTCAGGAATTAATGTTATCCCCTCAGGAATCAATGTAATCCCCTCCTGGTGCGGCCAAAGCCAGGTGGATGGAGAACAGGGAATTCCTGAGCTTGTCTGGGGGCTGTGGCAGCACCAAAATTCCTGGTGGGTGCCCCCTCCCCACTCATCCCACCGTGGCATCACAGCTGAGCTCAGGGGTGGCACAGAGAGAACCAAGGACCCCCTGGGCCCAGCTGGGTTTCCTTGGGCTGATTTTCTGTCTCTTGTCCCTGCAGGGGCTCCAGGCAGGGCTTTGCTGTGGGGCTGAGCAGAGCTGGGTCCCTCTGCCAGCCAGGCTGGCACGGCTGTGATGGACAGGCAGCAGCAGCAGGACTTGATTTCAACACTTTGACTCAGTTTGTATTTTTCCAAGTCAGATCCAACATTAAATTCCAGTTCCATGAGGCCACGATTTGGCCTTGTTGGAGACTTTTCATTGGGACAGTTTTTCATGTTCAGACAATGGTGATTCACTGGAACCACGAGAACATCTCTTGTCTCACTGGGTGTCTTTGGGTCCACAACAAAACTCCTGGTCCAAGGTGGAGAAAGAGGGGTTTGGGTTTGATCTGGAGCAAGGACCTGAGCCAGGCTGGCCTCTTCCTCCCACCTGAGTGTCCTCACTGTGGGGCTGAGGGTATTTCAGCTGAAAAATAATAAATCTCTCTTACTGGAGCTGGTTTGCTGCATTTAAATTATTAAATATCCCTTGAATCCACATCCAGGTTGGGTGCCAGATACACAAGGATATATAGTCAGCCTTTGTCTCTCCTGGTCTTTCCTGTTGGAGCTGTTCCATTTTGGATAAAATGGGCCAAATTATTAATTCATGGGCTGAAGAGAAACTGAGTTAGGTGGTTATGGGACTCTTCTGAGATGTGAGGGTGTCACAGGTAATTCTCTGCTCCAGTGAACAGCTGCTTATTTATTTCTGCTGTCCAGAGGCCCTCTGTGCTCCACCAGCTCAGGGACCTGGGGACTCTGTGGGTTGCAGGACACCAGCTGAGGGATCTCAGCCTGCAGGGAACATTGCAATAAAGTCAGAGAATTCACTTTTTCCTCTTTTTTTTTTTTTTTAATTTTGGAGAGAAAAACAAGCCTGGTGTTCCTTCCTCCCCTCCAAGGCAGCTCCCAGGAGGGCTGATGGCACATCCTGGGAATGGGGAGTGTTCAGCCAGGTCCTGGGCTGTGCTGGGGAATTAAACAGCTCTTGGTGGAGCTTCAGCAGAGCCCAGGGTTCTTCTCATCCTCCTCAGCCCATAAATCCCATTCCTGGAAGTGTCCAAGGCCAGGTTGGACGGGGCTTGGAGCAACCTGGGCTGGTGGAAGGTGTCCCTGCCCATGGCAGGGGGTGGAATGAGATGGGCTTTAAGGTTCCTTCCAACCCAAACCATTTATGATGGATTATACATATACATTTATAAATATATTTATATAAAAATATATAATTATAAATATATATTTATATATATATAAAATATATATATTTGTAAATGTATTTTTATATATATATATTTATAATAGGTGGAGACAACAGGTAAAATGTGACCTTCTTCTTTATTTCTTTATTTCTCCTACCCTTTGTTTTTCTCTCTGTTCCACCTCCTTTTTCCCCTTGGACAAATGTTCCCCTATGTTCAGCATTTCCCTTGGCTGTGAGTGGGGTTAATAACTGTCTAATTAACCTGAGAGGTGGGAGGTGGAATTAGAGAGATGCTCCCTGAGGATGCTCTCCAGTTTTCCCATCCCCCTGGCCCAGAGCAGGGACCAGTGTCCCCCACAGCCCCTCCTCCCCTTCCCAGGGGCTGCTCTTCCCACCTTGGCCCCCAGAAAACCTCATTTTCTCAGTGCTGGCAGACCCCCTGTCCCAGAGGGTATCCAGGACTCCTCAGAACTTTTCCCTGGCACTTTGGTTCGTGCCAGAGCCCCTGAGCCATCCTGGGGGAAAAGAGGGTTTAGATGTTTTTTTCCTCAACTCAAACCCTCTTTTTATTGTAGAATCGTGACACTGTTAAGGTTGGAAAAGCCCTCTAAGATCACTGAGTCCAACCTAACCCAGCACTGCCAAGGCTAAACCATGTCCCCAAGTGCCACATCTGCAGGTGTTTTGAACCAGGGTAGAACCAACCCTGTGGTGCTGAGGAGCTCCTCCCCTCCAGGTGTGCTGGGATGGGCTGGGAGGTGATGCTACATTGAGATGTTTCTCTGCCCTACTTTCCTACCATTTTTCCTTTGCTGCACCATCACAGCTGAGAGCAACCCAGGACTTCTCTTCCCCCCGAGCCCAAAACTGTGTCCTGACAGCTTTTTCAGGTTCCACAACACCTGAAAGGTCACACGACCCTTCCAGCACCTCCTCTTGCACCCCAGTGCAGCAGCAAAGGGATAAAGGGAGGACTTGGCCTTGTGTCACAGGGTATTTGTCAAGGACAGTGGCCTGGGGACAGTCAGGGATCTTTGTCTGGCTCAGAGCCACAGTTTTGACTTGTAACTGATGAAAAAAAAACCCTAAAAAAAGAGCCATCTTTGACCAAAATCTGTTTTCTGCTTCTTTTCAGGGAATCTGACTAAACACATGAAGTCAAAGGCCCACAGCAAAAAATGTCAGGAGATGGGCGTGTTGGTATCTTCACTGGTGGATCTGGAAGCCGAAGAAGGTAAAATCCTTCACATTATAAACATTATAAACTTGCTGTTGATGCTGAGAGAGGGCAGGAGCTCCATGGATCATCCTTCCAAAGATGTGCAGAGGTTTTATTCAGCCCAGGCTCCTTCCAGCAGCCAGGGGAGGTTTCTCTGTGTGTGGGTTTTGGGGCCATCCCGGGGGGCTGCACCAGTGGGACGGGCTGGGAGCTCGTGTCTCCTTGCTGGGGGTTGTGTGTTAGAGGTGAACATAGTGGTGGTGCTGGTTGATGGTTTAGAGGTCTTTTCCAGCCTTAATGATTCTGTGACTCTGCCTGAAGTACTTTGGCTGCAGACAGAGCACAGGAGTGGGTGGGCAGCACCCTGAACATGGCCCAGCACTGTGGGTGGGCTCTGTGCATCAGAATAAATAGTGAACCTGTGGCATGAGAAGGTGTTTTGGGGTGTCTGTAGCAGGGAGCTGAGGAGCCTGACTGCTCTGGAAGAGCCCAGGTCTCTCCTGGATGTTGAGGGAGTCTCGAAGCAGCAAAATGGGACCCACCCCGAGGATGCATTTCCTGAGGCTGTGAACCCCCACTTTGGTGCTGCAAGCACAGTTTGATGGGTGGAGGAGAAAAACCAGCCCTGGCACCCCAGATTAGGGGCTGGCAGCCCATTTTACTGGAGCCAAGGTGGTGAGAGTGAGTGTGGGGGTGACCCTTCAGCCCATGGCCCCTGCAGGCAGTGGGGATGTTCCTGCAGGGGGGATGGACACCAGCAGTGCAGGAATATCAGGGATCAGGTGATACTCTTCTTCTGAAAGGGCCTTCAGAGAAGGGCTTTTCCACCAGGATCATCTTCTAGGGACCTGTCCAACTTACTGTATGTGGCTGATCTCAGGCTGCTCCAAATTCCCAGTGCAAACCTGGGCTGCATCTGGAGGCACTGGGGATCCCAGGGACATCACAGGGGGAACCTGCTTCCCTCATCCTTTACTCTCATGTGTCCATGGGCAGGATGAAGGTGAATCATGCAGGTCAGAAACTATCTGGAAGATTTCTCAGCCGGGAAAGAGCCAGGAAAACCAAAATAACATGGGGCTCTGACATTTAGTGGCATCATTCCGAGTGCTTTACGAGAAGATACATTTCCCCTGACTCACCTGCTTCCTTCTTTCATCTCCTTCTGAACAAACACACACACAAAGTCTGTCCAGGGCTCTGTGGATTTAGGAGTGAGTCTGTTCTTGGAGAAGGACTCTCTTATCTGCTCATTTCCCCCCTGGTTTAAGGTGTGTGCAGCTGCATTTCCCTGCAGGCCTCCCAAGGAGTAAATCTCCTTCTGAGACAACCACTCCTGTCTCCATCAGAAAAGCTGAGGAAGATCTCCAGACTGGGAGATGAAGAAACACAGGGCAGTCTCAGGTGTACTTGGCAGTTTGTGCCAGGAAAGGCTCTTTAACCCAAACGATTGCAGGCTGGGAAGGGTCAGGCTGTGGGTCCCCAGGGAGCAGTTGGATGTTCTGATTGTTGTCCTTCAGCAAGACCCTGAATGTTCAGGGGTCAGAGGAATGATGGGGATGAAGCTTTAAGGGCAGAAGAGCTCAAGTCCCCATGAAATTTGGGGTCTTTTGCATTCAGCAGCCCGTTCACATTTATGGGAAACATTGCAGAGCTCTAGAGGGGAAAAGGCTCTGGGAACACAGATGATACTTTTCTCCTGAAAGGGCCTTCAGAGAAGGACTTTTCCACCAGGAGCATCTTCTAGGGACTTGTCCAACTTACTGTATGTGGCTGATCCCAGGCTGCTCCAAATTCCCAGTGCAAACTTGAGCTGCATCTGGAGGCACTGGTGCCTGGGCCCATCTGCAGGCAGAGCCCACACCACTGTCTGTGTCCCAGGGAATTTATTCCTGAGTAAAACCCCCGGTGCCACAGAGCAGGGGAGTGTTCCTGTTTGTATTGCATGACCACGACACCACTGCCCCTTCCTGGCTGCCACCCCAGCAGTCCCAGGGTGAAAGGTGCCCTTTTGGGTGACTTCAGCAGCTTTTTCCCTGTTTCACCCCCTGTCTCACCCCAGACAAGTTTGATCCCCCCATCCCTGGTCCTCATTCTGCCCCAGCACACGAGGGTTTCCTGACAAGGGGTTAAAATGAACTCCATCAACCACAGGGTGCCAGGGTTATTTTTGTAAAGTGAACATCAGCTGAGCCAGCCCTGGAGTGGGAGCCAGGGAATGTGGACTGGGCAGGAACAACAAACACTGCTTATCACCCCACTCCCCTGCTGGGGGCAGGTCCATCCCAGACCTTATTGGGAATGGGGCTGTTCCTGGGACCTGGGCAGTGTCACACACCCCTCCTCCACAGGTGATTAAAAATCACTCAGTGTTTCCCTGCAGGACAAGGTTGGCTCTGCTGCAGCTGCAGCTCCTTGTGCTGGGGTGGTACCAGGGTGTCACAGGGCTGGAGACACTGTGCCCACCAGGCATTGCCCACTAGCACCTCCAAGGTGCTTTATGGCTGAATTTTTGGATATTAAAGCTTAGGAATGCTACCCCTGCCGTGCTGAACCCTTGGGGGATCTCCACATTAGTTAGTGAAGTGCTGGGGATGTTTGCAGGCACTGGCACACCATCATCTCAACTGCAGGAGCAACCAACAACCAACCCTCTGTGGCTCAGCCCATCGACCACACTGCCAAAAAGTGCTGAGCACAGTTTGGGACTCAGCATTCCTGCCCAGGATGGATGGGGCTGGATGGGGCTGCTCCGGGTTGGGGGAACAGAGGTGCAACAGAGAACGAGCTGAGGGGGCTGTGGGGCTTTGGCACTGCCCTGTCCTGGGTCAGATGTGTCTCTTGACCTGAACTGACCATGGCTCAGCAGAGATGAGCTCAGCTGGTTGGATCCTGGGGCTGAAAACACCCAGGGTGTGGTTTGATCCCATATGGACCATTCACTGAAGGGTTGGACTCTGACCCTTGTGGGTCCCTTCCAACTCAGAACATTCTGTGATTCTCTACACAAGCTGGAGGAGACACCTGAGAAGTCCCTCTGGTTACCAGTCCCAAAGCCCAGGGATCCCCAGGGCAGTGCTCCCCTCCCCTTTCAGGTTTGGCTTCTGGCTCAGCCCCACTGTGGTCACCTGGGAGATCAGGGATGGAGGACAAAGGAAGAGCCAGCACTGCCAGCCCCCTTTGTCCCCTTGCCCAGTGCCTTTCCTGGTGCCCAGGGATGGACCAAGAGCTCTCCCAGGCCATGCAGAATAAATATCCAGCTAAGGCTGAGGATGTCTGACCTGGCTGACTCCACCTCACAAGATGGTTTTCTTCCTTTTAAATCTTCCTGAGCTCTTGGCTCTTCTCCAGCTCTTCAGAACAACCTTTCCACCAGGCAGAGCTGGGCTGGGCTTTGCTGTGCCCTTTCCAAAGCAGGACATGGTCAAAAGCAAACCCAGTCCCAAGGGAGAAGTGTTGGTGTGGTGGGAGCAGTGGGAGAGGGAGACTGCTCCCACGTGGGATTGCTGGAAAGATCTTTCAGCCCAGGAACTCACTTTAAACAATTGATTTGCTGATAGTCTCCAGAAACTCTCCCTGCTCTTACACCACACATGGGTGATGCTTCTGCAGGTCACTAAAGTCATGGAGATGCTCCAGGGCTGGAGCCCCTCTGCTCTGGAGCCAGGCTGGGAGAGCTGGGGGGGGTCACCTGGAGAAGAGAAGGCTCCAGGGAGAGCTGAGAGCCCCTTGCAGGGCCTAAAGGGGCTCCAGGAGAGCTGGAGAGGGACTGGGGACAAGGGAGGGAGGGACAGGACAAGGGGAATGGCTTCCCACTGCCAGAGGGCAGGGAGAGATGGGATGTTGGGAAGGAATTGTTCCCTGTGAGGGTGGGGAGGCCCTGGCCCAGGTTGGCCAGAGAAGCTGTGGCTGCCCCTGGAATCCCTGGAAGTGTCCAAGGCCAGGTTGGACGGGGCTTGGAGCAACCTGGGCTAGTGCAAGGTGTCCCTGCCTGTGGCAGGGGGTGGAATGAGATGATCTTTAAGGTCCTTTCCAACCCAAACCATTCCTGAGTCTATAATCAAAGCTGGTTGGGAAGAGAGGAAAGTGCCTCTGAAATATTGGTTGCATAATTCTAAAAGAACAACTGTTATTTTAAACCTTTCCATTATAGAACTAATGAATCACATTAATTGAGTGTCACTGCTGAAAACCTGAAAATCCAGCATCCTATTTATGCTCTGTGGAGTTGGAGCTCTGAGGACATCAGGGCTCCCTTCAGCAGGCCAGGGGAATGTTTTCCTTTGTGATTCCAGAGCCATTCACCCCCGGGTCACACAGGGTTAATGCCCTGGGTGAGTGTTGTGAAAATCCCCGTGGGTGTGAAAGCCCTGCCAGGCTCAGGAAAAGGGAGGTCTGGGAGGGGATGAGGCTGAGCTGCTCTCAGCCTTCGGCCTTCTGGATAGAGAAGGTCTGAAAAGCCCCAGGAAGGTCCGTGGGCATCCCCAGGTCAGCTGGGAGAGCACTCAGGCAGCAGGATGGGACCATCAGCTGGGGCACTTGGTGTTGGCCACCAAGAAATCACTGACCCCTGAGTGTTTGAGGTTGGACAGTGCTGAGCCCCCCTGGCTGCAGAGGGTTCCTGGAAGGGACTCCCCTCCCCATGTTGCTGTTGGCTGTGAGGCTGCTCCTGGAATGCCTTGTGCTGTCTGGAATTTATTGCATTATGCAAGAAATCCGTGTAATTTTAGAATTACCGAAAAAAAAAATAAATACAAAGTCCCCATTTCCTCCCATGGAGGCAGATCCCTGGTGTTTGTGTAAAGGGGATGGGCTGCCAGGCAGGAATGCAGGAAGGTGCACTTGGGAAGGTGTGGGATCAGGGCATGTTTCCTTGCTCCCCTCCCAGCTTCTTTTTCACCTGGTTAAAGCCAACACTGGACTTCTACTGAAAATTGAAATTCTGCTTCAGGAGCAAGGAGGCCCATTGCTCACAAATGTCAAGTAAACACTAACTAAGGCAGCCAAGAAGATGGTCAGAAAATGGGATTTTGTCCTGTAATGACTGGGGCTATTTGGATGGATGAGAAAATAACATAAAAATGGCAGAAAGGTACATGAGAAATCAGAGCTCACAGCTGTGTCACACTCCTTGTTCTCAGGGGGGGGGTTGCAAAGAGTAACCACAGTGTCCTCTCTCTTCTTTGCAAAGAGGGTCAGAACTAGAAATCAAAGGACTATTTTAATTAAATAATAAAAAAAGGACTAGAATTTCCACGTGACACAAAGCAGAGCAGGAAGGTTGCTGTGCTTTCCTTTGGGGAGCAGCAGTTCCTAAAATTCCCTGGATTATTTTAAACTGGGGTTATATTTCACTCGATCGTTTTTATTTCTATTTAAGGGGCCGAAGAAAGCAAAGGGTGTTACTATAAAAGGAGATTGGAGTATAATTCCTCACTCCTGCCTTGGTTTTGCTACCAGTTGGGTGGAATAACCTCAGAATAAATAGTGACATAAAATGGAAATGAAATGGAGTCGAATCCTCAGCCAAAGCCATCAACAGGACACATTCTCACCAGTTCCCTCTCTCTTCCTTCCTCCATCCTTCCCTCCCTCCCTCCCTCTCTGTCTTCTCCTGACCTGCCCCTTCTCTCCCCATGAGCTCAGCAGATGGATCTGGGTTGCCAGAAGCCCGGACTGAGGTCTGAACTCTGTTTCTGCCTGCTGGAATCATGTCAGGAGACCAAGGCAGATTCCCTTGGGGCTGTCCCAGGATTCACTGAACCGTGTCCCGTGGTGGCAAATGCCAACTGGCCTCATGTTGCCCTCCCTGCAGACTCCTGCCCTTGGCCAGTGCCCATCCCTGGTGTGACTGGGGCCAAAATCTGAGCCCACCCAGGGCAAGGCTCTCCGAGGGCGAGGCACTGTCTGTCCCAACCCCTCGAGATGTCAAACCCCAACAGCACAATCAGGGGCTGGCTCATGGCTCTGACAGGGAAGCACATTCCTTTTCCAAGCCAGAAATATGCAGGGCTCACCCTGCAGCTGGGAGAGCTGCTTGTTTGGAATAATGTTTGTTCTGAGCTCAGTTCCTTGGGGAGTTGCAAACAGTCCTGCACTGGACCTTGGGCCCAGCACCCCCCTCACTGTGGAGGGCTTTGCAGTGCAGGCTGGACTGTCCATGGAGAGCTGGTCCTTCCCTCCATGCTGGCAGAGTTCTGGCTTTATGGACCAGTAAACAGAGATTTGGGAATGGGATGGGAAGCAAATGAGAAGCTCCTTTCTATCTCACTTTTCAGGCTGACTCTTGGATGGATAATCAGCCATGGGAAAATGCCTGTCACTGGTCATGCCAAATACTTCATGAGCATTTAGTAAGGCCCTGGTATTCCAAATAAACAAAATTAGATGTTTTATTCATGGCTCAGAGTGAGTTCTTGCTGTGTGGCTGTGTCCCCTCTGCAAACCACCTGCCAGGTGAGGTCCAGCCTCAGCATCAGCTCCAGTTCATGTCCCCTCTGCAAACCAGCTCCAGGTGACCTCAGGATCAGTTCCCTTTGCTGTCCTCTGGGGCTGGTCCTGCTGACAGATGGCAGCTCTGAAAGGGAAACTGCTCCAGTGCTCAGCAGAGGGGAAACAGTGTCCCCGGCTGAGCTGCTGGGGACAGGGGCCAGCAGGGCTGCAGTTGGCTCCACAGCGGTGCCAGAGCAGCAGCCAGGATTCCAGAGCCAGGTGTGTCCCAGCAGCTCTGCCCCATCCTCGGGGTGCTCGGCGCGGGCAGAGCTCGGTGAACTGGTGATGATCGGCCCCTCCAGAGCGGGGGGGACTCGCAGCTCCTGCTAGAGCAGTTCCTGGAGCTGCAGTGACATCCAGTGGCTGCTCCCGACGGACCTCTCGGGGCTGAGCTCGCACTTTGCCGGGATCGCTGCTCATCTGGGAACAGCAGCTTTGTGTCTGTGCAGAGCAGAGCACAGGGGGAGCCAGCAGGGACCTGCCTGGGAGCTTGTGCTGAGCTCAGAAGGCTCCTGCTGGCCCTCAGAGCAGAAGAGAGATGCTGTGTTTTTACCTGCAGAAGTATTTACAATCCTTTACAATTTGCTTTCTATATCTCCCTCACTGTTTACAAGCCCTGATTTACAAAACGCACCCGTGCAAGGCCTTCCACACACAGACCCCAAACCCTCTGCCACAAAGGAGTATCTGTATCACAGCTGGAATTTATCCAATCAAGGGAAAATCCACAGAGGGTCTGTCAACCCTATTGTTTGATTTTTAGTAAAAGGCCTGTCTTGTTAATGTTTAACTACCAGGAACTCTAGGCAGGAAAAGGCCCAGCATGTGGAGGAGGGGAACTTTGACATGTTTTTGGAGACACCATTGCAACAAATACTCATAAAATCCCCACTCAAGGTGACAGTCCTGCCATTGCCATCATCTCTTAAGGGCCTTTTTCTGTATGTGTTGACAGAGCAATGGCTGGAATTGAAATCAGGGTAGAGCAGGAGGTCCCAGAGGTGGGATTCACTGGAGTCTACTGGGAATACTGGGATTGGAGTTGGCACAGAGGGCAGGACTGATCAGGTCTAGAAAAGAGCCAGGTCCTCTCTCTTCTTGTGCCCTTAGAACTCATGAGCAGGTTTAGCACAGCCCCTGTGTGTGTGTTTGACACTCTGTTTTGTGTTTTCCATGCCCCCAGGAACCAGTGAAGACCTATTCCAGGACTCTGAGGGGCGGGAGGGATCCGAGCCAGTTGAGGAACACCAGTTTTCAGACCTCGAGGAATCTGATGATGATGATGACAATGAGGATGAGGAGGATGAGGAGGAGGAGGAGAGCCAAGATGAGCCCCCTCTGAAGTTGCCTGAAGGCACACACACCACCCTCCTGCTGCACTCTTCAGGTGGCTCTCCATCTTCTCAAGAGGAAGGCACTGAAACAGCATCATCCTTAGCCCAAGACACCATTTCCAGCACCCAAAAAGCAGGTGAAGGCCAGCAGGCCTCGTCCTCAGGGCTGGAAACCAAGTGGTCAGCAGACAGCAGTGACATTGCTGTGTGCCACAGCTTCTTGAGTCTCCGCAGACCAGCTTTGACCTCCACCGAACAATTGGCTTCTGCTGGAAGAGAGTCCATCACCAGGCCACAGATGTCCTTGGCCATGGACCTGTCACCCTCCAAGGACACCTCCCCTAGGAGAAGGTGGTCTCCCAGCCAGGACTCTGGCAGGGGTGGCAGCAGACCAATGATGGCGAGGAAGCACTTGTTAACCAAAAACGAAACGTCACCCAAGAGGTTCTCCCCCACTGCAGAACTGTCCTCTCTGAGGTGCCTGTCCCCGGGGAGGGGGCTGTCTCCTTGCCAGAGGGTCTCTCCCAGGAGAGAGGCATCTCCTCTCAGATGTGTGTCACCAAGGCTTGAGCTGTCACCCAGTAGGCATCTGTCCCCCAGGAGAGAGCTGTCCCCGCGAGCACAGCTCCCCCCAGAAGGAGAGGTCTCCCCTGGGAGACACTCCTCACCCAGCAGAGACGTGTCATCCGTCAGATACTTATCCCTGAAGAAAGTCTTATCTCCAGGCTCCCTGGAGTCGCCCAGGTACCCATTCCCAGGAAAAGAGGACTTGCCTGGCACGAGCAAATCAGCAGCAGATGACAAAGTTCCAAGCTCATATCAAGCCCAGCACGGGATATTATCTTCGATGCCTCTACCTCACAGGTTCTTTGGCAAAAACATACAGCTCTACGAGTCCAAGCTGGTAAGTTCAGTCCCCTCCTGCCTCCTAAACTCCACAGCAGGTTCTCTGATGTGGCCTTTAAGGAAGGTTGTCATGCCAAGGGCACGGTGACTCTGTGACCAATGTCACAGAAAAGGGACAGTGGGCAGCAATGGGCTTTGCACCCATTTGGGTCCTGCCCTTCTCAGCTGAAGAGAAACAAAGTTGTCCCTTCTCCAAAGGGTTATTTCCACCCCTGACCCAACCTGTGTCCTGCTGAGACAAGCAGCAAGGACAAACACCAATGACCGATTGTCACTAAGAACCTTTTTGTTCCTGGGAATTCCAAACCCATCTCTGAGATCTCCCCAGCTGGGGGGAAGCTGTGACAGTTCTTCACTGGGCAGTGACCCGAACCAGATCTGAAACAGCCCTTGGTGCCTCCTGGGCTGTGTTAGACCTCTGGTAGAGGAACTGCTGAGAAATGTTTCTTTGGCCATCTCTGATTCCATCTCGCTTCTCTCTTCAGCACAGAGAGGTGTTTCCCACTGGGTCCAGAAAACTACTGAATGTTTCTGCTGGACATACCAAACCCTCTGGGTAAAGGGCAGTGGCACGTTCCTCCCACTGCTCCAGTGGGTTAATATCTGGTGTGGTGTAATGTTTCCCATTCCTCTGGAGTGCCTGGCTCTGCTGTAATTTGTGCCAGTGAACATGAGTGCTCTGCTGTGACACTGGTGTGAGGAGAGACTCCACCCTTAGGGGCTGCACTGGGAAGAGAGGCCTTTACACAGCCCCTGGAGAACCATGGCAGATGCTGGCCCAGGTCCTCTCCAGAGCAGCCACGCTGCCCCCTGTGTGTTCCTTCCATGTCCATGCTGATGTTCTCGTGGTGCTGCCTTCCTTCTGCTTCCCACTACCAGTCTTTGTCTCACCTTCTCAGAGACTGTCCTTTCCTTTAGGTCCAAACCTTTGCTTCCTTTAATGCTATTTCCCTTTCCTGTCAATTAACTCCTTGGGGGAATCTCAGGGCTCTGGAAACCCTCATCCTTCCGCTCTGAAGCATCTCTGTCAGGACAACTGCTCACCCCCCCTACTTGGAGCAACTCCCCTAAGCTTCCACATCCACAGCAGGAGATAATAAGCCCCTGCTTTTCTGCCCATTCTCACCTTTCAGCTTCTTCTCAAACACCTTTTTACTCCATGTTCCTGCTCCTTTCATTCTCCCAGAGCCACTGCTGTTGCTTTGCTCATGTGTCTCCAAAGCAACAAAAATGACCTGAATGGAAAACTTCCCATTTCTCAGCAAGATGGACAGCAGGGTTTTCACTGCACAATTACATTCCTGGTAAGGCTACAAGAGACAGAGAGACCAGAGGGGGATTTATCGGATCCTAAACAGATCTCAAAGATGATCTTAGCTTAGTTTCAGTGTAAGGCTTTCTGTCCAGTCCCACCACGACCATCTCTCTTCCCTCTGGCCCTTGCAGAAGGCAGTTCCTCCTTCTGGTGGCTGTTGCACCATTAAGATCATTTGTTTGGGGGTTCCCAGCATCCCTACAGTGATTTGGCCAAAACTTCATGTGGATAAGTGACATTTAGCAAGTGTTTGGGCTAACCAAGTGTACCCACCACCTTCGGTGGCTCTTGCTTTGTCTCCTTTCTGCCCTCTTTTGCTGCTTTCCTCTGTCACCTCTTCATAGAGATCCAGCTTGCAGGGTCAGGAAATTGTTCTCCATAATCCTACAAAGAAATGAAGTGGATCCTCACATTTTGTCACTAACCCATCTCAGTGGAAAGTTGATTTCAGTTTCTGTTGCTTCCCCTTCTTGGGAGTCCTATGGAGGGGTTTAGTTATGACCTCATCACTAATTAATCCCTTTCTGTTTAGCCCCATATCTCTCCATGATGTACATTAGGAAACTATGGGAAGCACCGAGAGAGAAAGAGGAAAAGGTAAAATTGTAGGGCCTTAACCCTTGGTTTCTAGAGCAAATCTCACCCATGAGGGTGGTGGTGGGGCCACACTGGGTGTGCTTTGGTCAAACCAGAGTTAGTGATGCCTCTCACTCGGTCTGAAGCATCCTTGCAATGAGCAGCTGGGAGGGCGCAATCCTGCTGTAAGAAAGTACAGTAAAAAATAAATAACATTATTCCGGGCTCTCAGGAACCCAGGGCTGATAAAGGGCTGAAAGGGCCCCAAAGCAGCTCTGATGGCAGCAACCACTGCCATCCTCTGCCGGGCTTTCAGAGGCAGCTCTGAGAGTAGGACGAGGGGTGGTGGTTTTAAACTGAAAGAGGGGACATTCAGACTAGATACAAGGAAGACATTTTTTACCAGGAGAGTGAGGAGGCCCTGGCACAGGTTGCCCAGAGAAGTAGTACGTGACCCATCCCTGGAACATTCAAGACCAGGTTGGACAGCGCTTGGAGCAACCTGGTCTAGTGGAAGATGACCCTTAATGGCCCCCTGCAACCCAAACCATTCCTGGTTTGGCCTAAGCCAAAGCCCTGGATCTGTGCCCCAGCAGACCACAGCACATTTGTAGCCAGAAGGCAAACGCTGTGGGCTGTGTTGCTCCTTTCCTTAAAGGTTTGGGTCTCCACATCTTCCATGGTCGATTGATTAGAATCAAATGCTGAACCCAATCCTCGTAGTGAGCATTAGTGGTGCTAAAGGTGTAACTCGTTCCCTGCACTGATCCAGCTCTTTCTCTTCCCTCTCTGGCACAGAAGATCGAGCCCCGAAGCCCACCACGCTCCCCTGGCCCCACCCAGCCCGTCTGCTCCCGGCCCCTGCAGGCACCGCACGACCTCCACGCCCTGGCCCGAGGGGAGGAGAACGTCTTCAGCCACCTCCCGCTGCACTCGCAGCAGCTCACCAGGACCCCGTACCCCATGATCCCCATCGGGGGCATCCAGATGGTCCAGGCCAGGCCCAGCTCCCACCCCAGCCTGGTGCCCAGCTCCGTGGTGTCCCTACAAGCCGGATACTTCGCCTCTGGAAGCGGAGCCGTGGCGGAGTTCGGCCGGGCTCCCAAGGGGGATGAGGAGCCGCAAATCCCAGCGGCGTCCGCGTCCCCGGCTGCGAAGGTTTCCAAGTACGCGCTGTCCCCGGAGCTGAGTGGGGGTTATTTGGAGGAGAAAATGAGGACTAGTGAGCTTCGGCAGCAGCCAGAGCAGGAGGAACACAGGGTACAAGCGCTGGCTGAGCCCAGCCCAGAGGAGCGCGTGGGCCCGGCCAGCCCCAGCACACCCCACGAGCACTGTCCAAAGCCTCCGACGAGCGGGGAGGAAGAACCCCCCAAAAAAACGGGCAAGAAGCAATCTGGCAGCTCGAGCACTTCTGTTGAGTCACCCTGCACTTTCATCTCAGATGCCCCCCCGTGTGACGGCGGCAGCAGCCCCGGCTGCCCCCCGGAGCCCCCACCCAGCCACTCGCTGTCCCTGCGCCCCAGGAACCTCTCCGGGGAGCCCGGGCACCAAGGGGGCACCTCCGGGAAGAGCAGCCCCCACCCAGAGCACGCAGCTTTAGGTCAAACTCAAACAAAGGTGGATGAAAACGCAGGAAGTACTTAAAACCTCCATCTGTTCCACCTTTAGGCTTCCTCTGTAAAATCAACAGACATTTTCAACACTATTTCCTTTAGTATAATCACCGATAAGAAGCACTCTAGTGAATGACCAAACCCATGGAAAAGTCCTGGTTTTCTTTGTCCCAGTCTGGTATTATCTCCACATGTATGCAGTTACTTGTGCCTTTTTCTATACCTTTTGTTGCTTGAAATGTACAAAACTGTTTGAGGCTGTGAATATTTTTTTAGAGTTTTTTGGAAAGGGGGTTTGTTAGACCTTTGTCTTTTTTGCCATTTAGGTGTGCGTAATTCTGGGCCTGAGAGATGCAGAAAGGAAAGGGTTAAGCATTTTAAGAGGAAGAAGATGCACTGAAAACAAAAAAAAAACCAGAAAAAACTTTTTTTTATATTGATTAAATGATTAAAAAAAAAAAAAAAGAAAAAACCCAAACCCTTGCTCCTGTGTACAGAAGTTTATGATTCGTATTTATTACATGCTTTATTTAATTCTTGCAAAGTGCTTGGTATTTTTTTTTCTTGCATCCCTCTGGTTGCCTATGGTTGTGCTTTAAACAGTTGAAACTGCTTTACATTTGAAAAAAAAACGTGTTTACCCTGAACTTGTACGTGAAAGTAGCACTTCCTCGAGCAGGGGAGGGGCGTTCGAAGGGAGAGAAACGGTCCCGAGAGAGAGAAAAGCCGAACACGAGCAGCCCTCCCTCCCGCAGGACCCAGCAAAGCACTTTTCTAAAAAAAGGGACAGAAAAAAAAAAAAAAAAACAAAAAAACAAAAAAAAAGGTTCAAAGATTGAACTGCGAGAACATAGGAATGTATGGAATGCAGCCCCAGGGCCAGGATCGGTGTCTCTCGCTGGCCGAGCCGGCCCCTGCTCGCTTTAATCCTTCCCTCCCGCCCGGCAGAGCTGTGCCTGAGCCCCGGCCTGGCTGGGCTTCAGAGCCCTCTGTGAACACCTCCCTCGCTTGAAAAGGGGAACAAAACTCAGCCTTGCAACCGTTTTTTCCTCTGTCATTTTTTGGTCACAGACCAAGTCCCTCCATCCCATCCCACCCCATCCCAAGCCCGGCCCTGGCTGGTTTGGCTCCGTGGAGCTCTGGGGATGCAGGAGCGGTTTGGGCTCTGCTCCTTTGCACGTGTCGGGGCTGGAACTCACCAGTGACTCTGTGTCTTATTTTCCCCTCCTTTATTTCTTTCAGCAGAACGTCCCCAGCACAGCCCTTGTGCTGATGGGCCCGTCCTGGGGTGTTTTGGAAGCTCAAACGTGGTGATGCTCAATGGTTGATGCTTGCACCCAGCTTGTTCTGCATGCACAGCAACTTCTGCCAGAGCAGATTTTTAAGGATGCCCATCCCTAGCAGAGCCAAGGCCCCTACTGCCAAGAGATACCAAATCCAGAGTGACCCCACGGAGCCGTTCCCCTCTGGCACATTAATTCTCTTTTTAAAACACAAATATCCAAGAGTTTGCCCCAGCAAACAGCAGGTTCTTTACTACTTCAGAGGGTTTTCTGGTCTATGGAATCTGTACAAACCTCTTTTTTTTTTTATTATTTTAAGATAAAAAAAAAGGAAAAAAAAAGATATAACTATTTAACCAGTGGACCAGTTCTTTCTTCTTTCAGAGCTGTTCCAGTTTATCGGGTACGTAATACACTTTTTAAAAAAAAAAAAAATGAAAAAAAAAATAAAAGGAATCAAATAAAACCCTGAATGAGAACATATTTCCTTGCCAGACTTGATGAGCTATGAACTGTTCCCGTCTCACGGGCAAAGAATAGAAATTTTTTTAATAATCTTCTGTGATTCTTTTTTTTTTTTTTTTTTACTCTTCTTGTAAAGGGAATTAAGTACAAAAGGAAATATCATGGAAATAACATTAAGGTTGTGACACTGACCCAAACAACATCCAGAACCCATTTATACCCTAATTAGCACTTTTATCAAGTTTCCCTTTTTCCCATTTCCCCTTTTTTGGCCCCAAGCCTGGAAGCTGGTCCTGCTTTCAGATCTTTTTCAGATCCCGTGGCAGGAGCAGGGGCTGGAGCTCAGTTCAGCTCTCAGGCTTTAAGTGTGTGTTTAATATCAGGATGACTGGGAGAGGTGTGCTCAGCCAGGGCTGGTGTGAAACCCCTGGAAACCATCCACCAAATTTAGTTACTCTCCTGTCTTCTGCCACTTTTTGCCTCTTTGTCACACTCTTAACATTATTCCAAGGTAGCTTTTTGTATTTAATTATAAATATATATATATATATCACATATATATATATATATATATAAATTGTACGTAAAGAAAAATACTGCAGCAGTTGTGCACTCAGCATCCTGGGTTTTTTTGGTGCATTTTCCACGAGCTTTGGGCTAGATCAAATTTGCTCAGTTTCTCTCTGTAACTGCATTTGAATCCTTGACCTGTTGATATTTTGCATGGATTTTTGTTCCCCTCTGTCATTTATGGACAGAGTGGAGGGGGAAAAAAAAGCCCAAGAAAACACAGAAGTCATTACATCGGTTTATTGATTTTTTTGTGATGGGTTTTTATTGTTGTCATTATTATTATTATTATTATTATTATTATTATTATTATTATTATTATTATTATTGAAGCTTTTCCAGCAGCTCGGGATGAGTTGGAGCTTTCTGCATCTGGGCTGCAGAGCAGCCAGGCTCTTCAGCCAGGGCCAATAAAAGCAGGGAGAGGAGTTTTGGGGAAGGGCTGTGGAGCTGTGAGGGTCACGCCCTGCTCGGATCCCACACCCAGCACGGAGAGGGCACCCGGAGGGGCCGCTGCAAACTCAGGAGATGGGCACGAACCCCCCAGGGCTGAGTCTCCACCCGGTTCGGCTTCTCAACAGACAAGGGGGAAGCTCTGGCTGGGCTGAAATGGTGCTTCACGCTGTTCCCCCGGGCAATACGGCCTATTGGATAGGCAAAAAGGCTCACAAAAAAACCCCTAACTGCAATTTAAGGGCTAAATGGTCACACTGCCAGCTCAGAGCTCCGGGGAAGGGCGTCCCCTCCCCGCCGGCACCAGCATCTCTGTCTGCGGGCAGGGTTAGTGTGACCCTGTGCAAACGTGTCTCCCCCTGCCTCCTACTCAGCCAAGGAGCACAGGAACGTTGCTGATTTTTGGAGGGTTTTGGGTGTTATTCCCAGCAGGGCTCAAGCCCCAGCCGTCACCCCTGGCTACTGTTCCCACCCGGATCCCCCTTTGGCTCCCCTGTGTCACACCTGGTGGTCACAGCTTTTAATATCACTCTGAATGTCTGTTCTGTCTGCAAAACGGGGATGATGGACCCTATTTTGCTTCCCACAAGGGCTGCAAGGATGGTTAGGTTAGTACAGATGCTTTGCAGAGCAATTAGCAGTATTATTTGCAAGAGAATGTATTAATAATGCAAATAGGCAAATGAAAAAGCAGAGCCCAGCCTTTCCTTTTCATCAGCAGGTGGAAATCAAATCCCCTGCTTTTTTCGTGGCAGAGGTTCTTAAATTTATAATCCATGAAGGCACGTGGCCTCCAGGGCCTGGCTGCTCCTCTTTGTTGTGGGTAATCAGCCCAAACCCTGCTCGAATATTTCCTTCCCTGATAAGCTGTTTGTGCAGCTCCATGGCTGCAGGTATTCCATGGCAAACAGATGCTGTGCCATCCAAGAAATCATCCTGCACAGAGGACTTGGCCCGTGCTCTGGAACAATCCCTTGACAGAGTCATCTTAAATACCAAGACTCACAGCCAGAGCTCATAAAGCACCTGTACCTTGGCTTGAGCTTAACTATTTCTGGAGTTTTAGGAACTTCTTTGTGCTTAAGCATGAATTGAGCAACTTTTATCAAGGTTTTATCAAGGTCACAGAGCTCAGGGTCTTGCAGGGCTGAGCAGGCCATGGGATGAAGAGAGGGGGCTGTTGGCTCCCCAAAACGCCCCCGTGCCTTGAAGCAGATCCCTGCCAGCTCCAATTATTCCCAGGTTGTTGGCTGGATACCCAGGAATCACAGCAGGAAACTCTGAAAAATCCTGATGAAGTAGCTGTGACTTTATAATTTATGACTGAGAAATGTAGTTCATCACCTGCTCCCAAGGGGTGACATTCCAGGTATCCCTGAAGTGACACTCCCTGGACAGTGCTTCAAGCCACCCACTGGTCCCAAACCCTGCTCCAAACCCTGCTCCAAATCCCACTCCAGCCCTGTCCAAGCTGCCCTGGGCTGGATGGGGCAGGAGATGCCCCTGGGATTCCCAGCTGGAGCAGCACATCCCGGGGTCCTTCCCATCAGAGCCCTGCCAGGCACAACCTCCCCCTGGCTCTGCTCTCCCCTCCACCCCCAGATCTGCAGCACAGTTGGTTTTTCTCTTAAACCAACTCCCACTTTACCTGGTTTGCTTTAAAATCCACAGAAACAGCACCTGAACAAGCAATACACTCGTGGAAAATCATTAAAATGAGTCCAATTTTCATGCCAAACCCTGATGATTTGATCTAGCCCTTCCCTGCTGTCCTTGCAGTAGCTTTTCCTTTGCTGACTTCGTTTCATCATGTCCTTTTTTTTCCTTCTCTTTTATTATTTCCATCTATTGCACAGTATTTACACAAAAAAAAATATTGTAAATTATTTACAAAAAAAAAAAAAGGAAAAAAAGAAAAAAAATCAGTCCTGATGGCATAAAACCAATCTGTTTTCATTACTGAGATATGATGGCACTTACGATCACTTTAGTAAATGTAATGTAAAATAATAATAATAATAATAATGTGTACGCAAATTTAATATACATGGTCTCATGTAAGATAAATATTTGCCTTTTTTTCTAAAAGGTGTATGTATTCTGTAAGTGGAATAGTCTGTAGAAAGTTTCTATATGTTCTTAAAATGGCAATACATTCCAAAAAATGGTACTGTAAATATGTACAGCGTTACAATGTAATTTGGTAGTTTTGCCTGTAATTTTATTTTAACTCCAGTTTCTACACTTGCATCTTGCAACGTCTGTATGGTTATATCAGTGCAAAAAAGAAAAAAAAAAAAGGCAGGTAAAAGCACAGTCTGATGTAAAAACAAACAAACAAAAAGAACAAAAAACTCACAAAAAACAACAAAACAACAAAAAAAAAGAAAAATACTCAGTATTTGATGTTTGTGACCCTTATTGTAAATGACATCTGTACTGTGAATGAGAAGTTTTTACAAGTATAATATTGCCTTTACTACAGCTCAGATTGTCTGCTCAGTCTGGGCGTATTTTTAAAAAAATAGCATGTTGGAATAAATTTTAAAGTCCCAACATATCACTACTTGCATGGTTGGCAGTCTTTAATTGTCACTGGATTTAGCACGGGCTCAGGGACCTGGGAAATGATGGAGAATGTTGGGATAAACCCAGGTTAAGTTGCTGCACCCCCAGCAAGCCATCCCTGCTGACCCCCCCAGCTGCAGGTGAAGTTCTGCCCTAAAGAAATGCCACAATTTTGTTATTTTTTTCCAGGTTTTCCTCCTCACAGCACAGAAACCCTGAGCAAAGGCCACGGGGGATGCTCTGATGGGGCTCTGCAGGGTCCAGAATTCATAGAATGGTTTGGGTTGGGAGGGACCTTAAAGCTCATCTTGTTCCACCCCGACACCTCCCACTAAACCAGGTTGCTCAGAGCCCCATCCAGCCTGGCCTGGGAGCACACTATTAGAAAACAGAGAAAAGAAATAAGAATAAAAAAGAGAATTTCCCTATCCTAATTCCTTCCCCCAAGGAACTGAGCTCAGCTCCATGCACCAGGAAACCCTTCTGGGCAGGAACTCCCTGCTCCCCTTCACCCTTGGGCTCCAGAGGCTGAGCAGCCTTTGGGGGATGTTTGCAGACAAGTTCAGGGGCTGCTGCAGGGGGGGATTCACCAAGCAGGACAGGGAAGGAATTTTGGATGAGGGAGGTGAGGGAAGAGGTGGAGAAGCTTGTCTGGTCTCCGTTTAGTCTCAGAAAAGCCACATTTCAGCATTGAGAGGAGGGAGAAGTGTTGGCAGGGCACAAACCTCTGCCTTCCTCCTCTCTAAGATCTGTCTGGCTTTGCAGCAACGACTCCTTTTGAATTTATCCAGCAGCCAGAAGGAAGTTGAACCATTCCCAGCACTTGGCTGCTCTGTGACTCAGCTTCCCCAACTGCAGACAGCAACTGTGGCCTCCTCATAGGGCCAGGAGCAAACTCCAGACCAGCAAGGTCAGCAATGCCCAGCCTTGGGTACCAGTCAAGGTCAGCAATGCCCAGCTTTGGGTACCAATCAAGGTCAGCAATGCCCAGCTTTGGGTACCACTTCCCCAGGGCTCTCCTGTGTTGGAAAGCTGGGGGTGGTGGGTGCTGTGCTCTTCATTCCTCTGCTCCAAGGAGGACACTCTTGCTGTTGTCCCTGCTCCGAGAGCCTGCCAGGGGCAGTGGAAGTGGATCTACCATTTGCTCTGTGCATCCAGAGAGTTTCTGGGGGCCTGGGGAGATGTGGGAGAGCAAAATGTTTCCAGCTGGGTGAGGGAGGGGATTGTCCTGCTCTGCTCTGCCCTGGGGCAGCCTCACCTCAACACTGGGGCAGTTTGGGGGGACACAATGGAGGGAAGGGATTGAGTCATTGGAGAGTGTCCAAAGGAGGGCAAAGAGATGGGGAAGGGCCTGGATTTGAAGGCGTGGGAGGACACTGAGGGCACTTGGTGTGTTCAACTGGAGCAGAGGAGACTGAGGGGAGACCTCAGTGCAGTTCCAATTCCTGGGCAGGGGCAGAGGAGGGGCAGGGACTGAGCTCTGCTCTGGGGGAGCAGGGACAGCAGCCAGGGAACGGCTGGAGCTGTGTCAGGGCAGGCTCAGGTTGGATCTCAGGCAAAGGTTCTTCCCCCAGAGGCTGGTTGGGCACTGCCCAGGCTCCCCAGGGCAGTGGGCACAGCCCCAAGGCTGCCAGAGCTGCAGGAGGGGTTTGGCTGCTCCTCTGGGGCACAGGGGGTGACTCTTGGGGCTGGGCCTGTGCAGGGCTGAGGGTTGGACTCCATGATCCTTGGGGGTCCCTCCCAGCTCAGATTTTGTGATTATGTGATTCTGTGAGAGTCAGGGCTTGGGGAAGTTGGGATCCTTCCTTAACAGCACCCTGGATTTTCCTTGCTGCTGGTGGAAGGCACTGAGCCTTGGCTGGAGGGGGTGGGATGGGGAGGTTCGTTCCAGGTTCACCACCAGCCTCTCCAGTTTGTGCTTCTGCCACTGACCAGAGGAATGATTTTCCCTTTAAAAAAAAAAAATATTTCTCCAATGCTTAAAACCAGAGACACTCCAAAGGCAGCCAGAGATGTCTGGAGAACACTGCAGTTAAACCCCACTAATCTCCCCAGCCTGGAACCAATTTGGTTTACACTGATCTCCAGAGTGGCTCCAATTAATCAGGTGTCCCAAGAAATGCCTTCCCCCTCTAGAGTCTTTGTTTTCTAGACACAGAGACCAGACATTTCCTCCCTTGGGAATTCAAATGTGGTATCAAACTATTAGGAATCCTTTGGCTGCTGTTACAGGCTGGTTCTCCTGGGAGGTGCAGTCACCGATAGCCGTGTGAAAAAGGGAGGGTTGGGACAATGCTCTGGGAAGTTCAAACCAGTCCCTCTCTCTGGGAGGCTGAAATTCCTGCTGTTCTTTTGAAATCCCCAAGTCCCTTGATGAAATGATCTTTCCTTCTACCCAGGTTCAGCCTCCCAGCAGCTCAGGAGCTTGACTTGGGAACCTGAAAGAGGACTTGTAACCAGGCTTTTATGTGTAACACAATAAAAGCACCTTCAGAAATCTTCACTCCTTGACCTCTCAGAAGCTTTTGGTTGAATAATCACAGAACCACAGACCTTAAATACCATCCAATCCCACCCCCTGCCATGGGTAGGGACACCTCCCACTAGCCCAGGTTGCTCCAAGCTGGCCTTGGACACTTCCAGGGATGCAGGGGCAGCCACAGCTTCTCTGCCCAACCTGTGCCAGGGCCTCCCCACCCTCCCAGGGAAGGATTCCTTTCCAATATCCCATCTCTCCCTGCTCTCTAGCAGTGAGAAGCCATTTAAGGAGGAGGCAGATTGCCCAGTTCATGGGTGCTATTGGAAGATGTAGCCCAGCACCACTCTGGGAAGGGCTGGTGAGCCTGGGTGGAGTAGATGGAATGGCTTTAGCCAAAAAAAAAATAGGTTTATATGCTTTCAGTCACTCCACAGCCTGGCACAGAGCTGCACCAAAGGGAGCTGCTGGCATGGCAGGAATAACAGAGAGGAAAGGCCTGGGGATGGAATGATGTCCCCAGGGAGATGCAGCAGGACTGAGGGACAGGGTGGAGGTGGGCAGGGGCAGCTGTTCCCACCAAGGTCCAGCCCTGCCAGCAGGGTTTTGGTTTTGCTTTTCAACACTTCAAAGATCTATGGACACTTCCCTGAGGGTGGAGCTGGCAGGGCTTGCTGGAAAAGAGCTGAGAAAGAGGCTGAGAACCACTGAGGAGGGTGTTTGTCTTTGGTCCTGGAACAGCAGGTCTGGGCTCGATGGAACTCACCCAACACTTGAGAGAAATGACTAAGGAGCAGGTGAACCTCAGATCTGCATTTCTTTGTGTTCCTTACACACCTCTGGGTGCAGCAGAACCCCCTTGCTTTGAACATGCTGGTCTGGAGGGGTTTTGATCTCTTGCTGGTTACAGGCCTCTAAAAGGAGAAATCCCTTTGAGACCTGGGATTTGATTGATTTTCTGGACCACGGGAGGGATGTCCAGTGCCTGCAGTGCCTTCAGGAGCAGCTCTGGCTGTGCCTGTGGTCTTGGTTCCCCTGGAAGAAGCACATCCCAAGCCACAGGGAGTCTGTGGGACTCCTTAGTCTGCAGGGAGCTGTTCTGGTTTGATCCTGGCTGTGCCTCAGGGTGCTCCATGTGAGGATGTGTCATAGAGGGAGGAGAGGAGACCCGGAGGCTGGGATGGTCAGGAATTGGCTCCAGGGATATGGAGTGAGCTGCTGTGGAGGAGAGATGGCTGGGGCAGGTCACAGAATCCCAAATGTGCTGAGCTGGAAGGGACTCCCAAGGATCATGGAGTCCAACCCTCAGCCCTGCACAGGCCCAACCCAGAGTCACCCCCTGTGCTGAGAGTCACAGATGAGCCCTGCAGACCCCCCTGCTGCCTTGCCATGGGGTGCTGGGCAGGGATATGGCCCTTCCCACACGCTGTGACTCGGACAGAAGGATGTGGGTGAGCAGGGGTGTGTCAGGAGGTGGACGCAGGAGATGAGTCTGTGCTGCAGAGACCAGCTGGGGACAGCTCTCCACGTGTGCCCGTGTGTCCAGCGCCCAGTTCTGGGGGCACAACGCGAGGCCAAGTGTGTGTGTGGGTGAGGGCAGCCCCTGTCCCTCTGCCCCCAGCCCCTCCCCAGCTCAGCCAGATGGTTCGGGGCCGAGGGCCGGTGCCTGCTCCCAGGAGGAGGTGTTTTTGCTGGAAGGGCTGGCACGGCCACCACGGGCTGCTGCTTGTTGTTATGACAACAGGAGGAGGCTGCTGAGAGTGGAGCAGAGCAGGGGAGGAAGGGAAGGAGAAGGGATCACAGAATCATAGAATTGTAGGATCATTAAGGGTGGAAAAGACCTTGAAAATCGTCAAGCCCACCCTTCAAACAAATCCCACCGTGCCCACTGTACCACATCGCAAAGTCTGAGGGATGGAGGTGTGGAAGGGCAGCGAGGGCTCAGGCAGAGGGATGGGGTTTGGATGGTGCAGGGATGCAGGACACCCCCAGGGATGGAGCCAACGTGGGCATCAGGAGGGGGTGGGTCTGTGCCTTGTGCCCGTGGTTAATGACACTGCTGTGCACCAGAAGGGTCTGGGCATGTCTGCAGGGCTGACTGGCAGCAGCCTAAACCTTCCCTGCACCATTCATGCAGCTGGTGGGACCTGTGCAGTGGGCAAAACCTGGGAAAATAGTGCCTGATATAACAGTGCTGATCAGTGCAGCAGATCCTCCCAGGGAGCGCTGGCAGGTGAGCCATGACTTCATCCTCCTCTTGGGCAGGGAGCAAGACAAATAAAAACATCACCTCATAACAGACTCTGTGTCCTGCTGGAGTCCCCAGTGCCCCCTCACAGTCTCTGTGGCCCAAAGGGGGTCAGCACAAAAGCAGGATGCAGGAACTGCTGGGGTGAGCCCACAGTGCCAGGCTGTGCCTTCCCTCTGAGCAGGTGGCTCCTGACATGCCCTTCTTTGTGAAACCACAGCTCCTGGGCCCTGATGAAGTGGAAACCTTGTCTTTCATCATTAGAAAGAATGATGCAAACCGCCACATCCTCTGGGTCATGGAGGAAAACTTGGAGCCCCAGGAGGGATTCACACCCCTGTGAAACCCAGGACTCTGCCACTGCCCCCTGTGAGACCTGGGCACATCCCTCAGGAGTGTGGCCCTGCCCTTGCCAAGGGGAGCATGAGCAAAGCTTTCAAGACCAGACTAGATAAAGGCCAGAGTAACCTGGTGTGACTCCCTGGCTGACCCTGCTCTGGACCCCCTCCCAGCCTGGATTATCCTGGATAACCCTGGATCCTGAGTGTGCACATCAGTGAGTGAGGAATGGGTTAAAGCCTTCCAGGTTCTCAGGAACTACAGTGAAGGCAGCACCAGCCAGGCCTTGCTCCTGCCCCCTGGGCTCAGGAGCTCTGGGGGTCTGTCAGACCCCTCTTGGTGCCACTGCCCTCTCCAAGACCTGGCACTAAAAGGACACCAGGGCCCTGCCCTTGGGACACCCCTTAACCAGGCAACAGCAACCACCTTAAACCTCACAAAAAACCCCTTTGAGCCGAGTTTGTTTTATTCTCCCTCGAATTACAGATCAACTACAGAAAGGTCATGGCTTCAGCAAGAGGGGGCTGTGGGTGAGGGCACATTCAATGTATTATTTATCTCAGAAGGTCTCTCCCCATTTTAGCTGCAAGTTGAAAGGCAGCTCAGGCCACAGATATGCCCAGTTACTTCACTCCTGGAGAAATGCAACATTCCAGCTGAAATATTTGGGTTAGGAGATGAAATACTAAACTCCCAGAGAGAGATTTGGCTTTGTGGTCCAAACACTTGGTTAAACCTTTGGTCCTGTAAGTGTGGGAGCCCTGGGAATTCCCAGGCACACACGTGCCATTGCTGGCTCTGGATTGTTCAACACTTACAGCTTTTTGCTCCTGGAATCAGGTTATTAACTGAGTATCCAAATTTTCACTATAAAAATAGATTTCTAAGTATTGTGGCTGTGAAAAGAAGCTGGAAATCATGACCTTATCTTTCCTATCATATGGCAAATCCGAAGAATGCAAAATGTATTAGTCTTCTAAGCTCCTAACTCTGAAGACAAAGTGCCAGCAGGGCTGATCTGACACAGCTCCAGCAGAGATCTCCAGTTTTAAGATCTCTGTAACCCATTAGGGGGCAAATTTATTAAAGGGGTCAGGCTAGATAAAAACCAGGTAGGGAAGTATTGTGCTCAAGGAAGGGATTTTCATATTTTTTGCCAAGCTCTAAGCCCAGCCTTTTGTTCTGGGATGTGTACTGCCCAGACAGTGCTGCTGGCAGGGGACAAGTGTGGGGAGGAGATGAGGGTGTTGGGGAAGGTGTGCAGGGGATGCAAGAGGAAGAGGATAACCAGGATGGATGGATGGATGGATGGGTGGGTGGGTGGATGGATGAGGGTATGGGGGGAAGCACCTGAGGTGTGGGTCCACCTTGCTCAGTGGAAGAGCTCAACTTCTTGAGGCAGACACTGCAGTCGTGGCTGATGGTGTGTGATCCTCCTTTGGCACAGCCAGACCAGAAACTCTCCTCCCATTTCATTTTCTGTGCCTTCCTGGCTCTTTGTGAATGTCTCTGTAGTTGTCACCTACTTCCTGAACTCCTCCTTCAGGGACAAACCCCACAATTCCCAAACTCTCACCTGGCACCGGGGGCTGGTGCTTTAAATTCTTCTCTCCCAGCCCAGCATCAGCAGGAGCCTCACAGGCTGCTCAGAGCAGCAAAAGTAATGGCTATTGCTCACAGCAAACCCATCTTCCAGTGCTTTTATATATCTGACTGGAGACCTAATAAGTGCTGAATTGGTGTGTGATTTAATGAGTCCAACTTCAAAGCTGCTGTTTCCACACCTAATTCACTCATCTGGACTAATAACTGAAAGGGGTGGCATTTTTTTTTATTTCCTTCTAGCAATTTATTATTTACCCAGTTGCTTTACAGCTCCTAATTTAATAAGTGCAATAACCCAGGGGTACAGCTTCAGTAAGGAGGAGAAGCTGTGCAATCCAACAGTCTCTCCTCTGAATGGCTCTGGTGGACACCAGAGCTCCCATTACAGCGTTTTAAGGCCTTTATGACATTGGCAAGTGTGAGATCTGGAGACCTGGGCCCCATCAGACAGCTCCCCTTCCAAAATATGCTGGCAGCTGCTGGAATGAAAGGATGGCAGTGCTGGATCTCCTGTGGATTTGTATCCACAGCCTGGGGAGGTTGAAGTGTGGCTGAGCAGGCAGTGGACATGGATGGAGCCAAAGGGCACCTGAGGGTGGCAAAGCACATCCCCTCTGGGCAGTGGGGCTCATTTTTGGGCTCTCCTCTCTCCCTGCCTCCCCCTTCCAGTGCTGTGCCAGAGGGAGCACTGACCTTGTCCCAGCCCAGTTTCATCCCGGGGGTTAAAGCTACGGCCACAACCCCAACTTTGCCTTGCAGCAGGGGTGCAGCAGGAATCCCAGAGTGTGGTTGTGAGAGGTCTGCAGGAAGTTTTGTTGGGAATTGATCGGGGACAGAAGTTTCCAGGATCCTTTCTGGGACATTCAGACAGCTCTGGGTGTGAGGGAGGGAGCCCAGAGTGGTTCTTAAGCCCCACCTGCCCAGCCCAGGATAAATAAGAGCTCACTGTGCCCTTGCACTGACAGCTCCAGCCCTGCTGGAGCATCACGAGCTGCCCATTTGTTTTATCACTGACTTCATCCCACCTGAAGCATAGATCCTGCAGCTCCCTGGGTCTCCTTGGACACTTTTCAGCTGTTTCAATCAGGAGAAATCCGAGCTGAGCTGTCTCCCTGAGACTCCTCAGGCGTGATTTCTCTGAGCTCAGACCTGCTGGAAGCACAATCCTCTGTGTTCCCAATCACCCCCATCCTTCCCCTTCCACATTTCTCATCCCCGGGTTTCAAAGCACTTTTGCAGACATTAAAGAGCTGTTTCCCAGAACCCCAGAGGCTGCAGCTAAACCAAGCCTGCTCTGAAATGTTCCTGCTGTTGCTGTGATACGGGTTGGAGCTTGCTGCAGCCGCCAGCCCTTTTATTACAGCCTGAACCAGCTCAGAGGTTGGGTCATTCCACAGATAAAAACCCAGCCAGGGATGGGACTGTGCTGGGATCTCACTGTCAGGCAGAACAAGGGATGCTGCTTGGCATTCATCATCTCACATCCTCCTTTTCTGCACTCACACTATCCTTCCCCCCTGACTTATCCCTCCCTCAGGCACTGCCCGTGCTCTTTGTGTTCCGGTGTTTTGCAGCCTGACCCTTAATCAGGAGGTTCTGCAGAAGGGGAAAATCCCCATAAACCCACAGAATAAACCTGCAGCAAGTTCCCCTGCTGCTAATTAACAGCTGATCTCTTTGCCTCTAGTTTTAAGTGGGAAAATAGCAGTGATCTGAGCTAGGAAGAGCCACATTCCTGGCTCATGAGCTATTCCCAGCAGACAGCTCTGAGAGCATCCAAGGCAAAATCACAGCTCGGTTTTCCTGCACCAGGAAAAGGGGCTGCATTTCCCATTCTGGGCTGTTGATAATTGGAGCCAGCAGGAATTGCAGGCAGACTGATTTTCAAGGTGGGCAGGCAGGGACCTGCCTGGGCTTCAGGCCACGGGCTGGGCTGAGCCAGGGAGCAGCACAAGCCATCCCTGGGCCTGGGGTGCATCGAGGGGCCCAGGCTGGGGCTCCAGAAGAGAACAGAAGTTCCAGTCACACGGAGATGGAGGGGAGAGGTGTGGATGCTCTGCAGCAGCACGGGGGGGGCTGTGCAGGGCTGAGCTGCTGCTGTTCCAGGGAACAGGAGCACAGGCAGGACAGGACCAGGCTCAGCCCTCCCTCAGCACATGGCACAGGCTGCAGGTCTGACTGTGGCCTCACCACACTGACTCCAATCTGAGCTTGAGCCAGAGACCCCTGGAACTCCTGTGTGCAGCTGAGCAGGGTGAGGGGGGTGAGCTGTGCACCCACTGGGGTCTGTAGGCACCTGAGCATAGAACCACAGAATCCTTCACATTGGAAAAGACTTCCAAGGTCACCAAGCCTGAGCGTTCACTGACCCTGTCAATTAACCACAGCACCAAGAGCCACCTCAAATCACTTTCAGGGGTGGGGACTCCACCACTGCCCTGGGAAGCCCCTTCCAGTGCCTGACCACCCTTTCCAGGGAGAAATTCCTCCTGATGTCCAACCTGACCCTCCCATGGCACAGCTTGAGGCCGTTCCCTCTCCTCCTGTCCCTTGTTCCCTGGGAGCAGAGCCCGACCCCCCCCCGGCTCCCCCCTCCTGTCAGGGGGTTGCAGAGCCAGAAGGTCCCCCCTGAGCCTCCTTTGCTCCAGGCTGAGCCCCCCCAGCTCCCTCAGCTGCTCCTGCTGCTCCAGCCCCTTCCCCAGCTCCGTTCCCTTCCCTGGACACGCTCCAGCCCCTCAGTGTCTTTCCTGAATTGAAGGCCCAGAACTGGGCACAGCCCTCAAGGTGTGGCCTCACCAGTGTCCAGCACAAAGGGACAATCCCTGCCCTGGTCTTGCTGCCACACTATTCATAATACAGATGATGAGATCAGGGTTCACAAGGCTGTTCCTTTTACAAGTCCAGGCCATCCAAAAAAGAGCTCCCCAAACCCTGGCCTGCAGCTGTTACGGGCACGGAGCTGAATCCTTTTTTTGATCCTCCACTTTTCACTTGTGAGTGGCCAAACCATGGAGCAAAAAACACAACCAAACAGCCCCAGCTCTGTATGTACCTTCTGGAGGGCTGGGATGGGGATGAAGGGGAAGGGATGTAGCTAATGGGGTCATTTTATTTTGTCTGTCACAGCTCCCTACCCTCTGCCACCTTGCAGTGTGTGCAGAGCAGAGTTACCCAGAGGGTACTTGTGGGTGCAAGCACAGAATGCCAGGATGTGCTGAGCTGGAAGGGACCCCCAAGGATCATGGAGTCCAACCCTCAGCCCTGCACAGGCCCAGCCCCAGGAGTCACCCCCTGTGTCCCAGAGGATCAGCCAAACCCTCCTGGAGCTCTGGCAGCCTTGGGGCTGTGCCCACTGCCCTGGGGAGCCTGGGCAGTGCCCAACCAGCCTCTGGGGGAAGAACCTTTGCCTGAGATCCAACCTGAGCCTGCCCTGACACAGCTCCAGCCGTTCCCTGGCTGCTGTCCCTGCTCCCCCAGAACAGAGCTCAGTCCCTGCCCCTCCTCTGCCCCTGCCCAGGAATTCCCGTGTCAGACTGTGCAGGAGCAGAGTTTTGGGGCATGTGTGGCCGCAGAGCCCCAGGCTGAGCTGGGGCTGCAAGGACCTGTGTGTGCCAGCCCTGGATGCATTCACAGATAAAAGTGCCTCAGGTTCAACCTCTGGTCAGGGTGCACTCAGGTTTGTCACCTGCAGACCCCTGAGTGCCACCACCCTGCCCCTGGAGGGAGCAGCACATCCCCCAGCTCTCCTGGCCCATCATGGATGTTGTCTCAACACGTCCACACTGCAGAGTCCCCCCTGCTTTGTGCTCTGGGGTTTAACAGGATGGGAGATGGGCAAGGGGGGCTGCAGCTTCTCAGCCAGCTGGGCAGTGGATACAGAGCTGAGCTCTGTGAGGACAGCACAGGGCAGAGGGAGAGGGTCAACCCACAGAAGCAGTGAGGGTGTAATTTAACCTGACTGCCACAAGAATACGCAGATCATTGAGGTATTAGGAGTTATTTAACCACACCTGGGCAGCCTCTCTAGGGGAGATCACCCATGTGCTGCTTGGGAGTCCACCCATGGCTCTGCTGGGCCCCCTTGGCTCACTGCTGGCACCTTCCCAGTTTGGGTTGCTCCTCCCAGAGCTGGACCCTTTGCTTTCCTCTGGCTCTTGGCTGTGGTTGTACCTGTCTCAGGCCTTCCAGACTATGGTGGCTGTGGTGGTTTCAGTGGCACAGCCACAACAGAAGCCAGGCTCAGTGTCCCAGCTGGTTCCCCACAAACCCTCCTGCACCAGCCTGACCTCTCTGGCCAGGTTTGAGTCACTCCAGACCCAGTGGGTGGTTTCCCATGGGGATGTTTCATTGCACTCAGGCAAAATGAATCTGTACTTGGATTTCCCAGGCTGGGATCCACCCAGATCTGTGTCCTGGCCTCAGATTTCCTTCATTCCCTTCATTCTTCTCATTGCTTGACTAAAGATGGTCACAGTAACCCTCTGGTCACCCTCACCAAAGATGACCCCAGTCACTCTCTGGTCCCTCAGTCCCAAACCCTGTAAGGTACCTGGCCCACCAGCATCCCTGCCCTCACCTTCACCCAACCCTTGAGCATAGCCAAAACCAGGCCACTCATGGCCATCCCCAGGGCCACCAGTGTCCATCCACCCCTCACAGCACTGAATCACACAATCACAGAATCAGCCAGATTGGAAAAGACTTCTGGGATCATCCAGTCCAACCTGTGACCCAACCCCACCTTGTCACCCAGACCATGGCACTTAGTGACACGTCCAGTCTCTGCCTAAACACCCCCAGGGACAGTGACCCCACCCCCTCCCTGGGCAGCCCATTCCAGTGGCTGATCCCTCTCTGTGAAGAACTTTTTCCCAGTGTCCAACCTAAACCTCTCCTGGCACAGCTCAAGCTGTGCCCTCTTGTCCTGCTGATGGTTCCTGGGAGTAGAGCCCGACCTCCCCCCAGCTCCCCCCTCCTGTCAGGGAGTTGCAGAGAGTAAGGAGGTCTCCCCTGAGCTTTTTTTTCTCCAGGTTGATCCCCCCCCCAGCTCCCTCAGCCTCTCCTCACAGCACTTGTGCTCCAGTCCCTTCCCCAGCCTCGTTGCCCTTCCCTGGACCTGCTCCAGCCCCTCAACATCCTTCCCAAACTGAGGGGCCCAGCACTCCAGGTACTGGCCACAGCTGCCCCTGTTTCTGCAGAGCAGGGGTGGTTCCCTCGGGGCCATTCCCATCCCCAGGCACCAGAATTCCCCTGCAGGTTTCCAGCCTGTGTGGAGGTGTCTGCCTGTGCCCTCCAGCCCCAGCACCATTCCCTGTGTGGTGGCTGGGGGGGTTTGTGGGGCTGATCCGAGGGGCTGGGCCTGCTGACAGATGGCACTGAAATGAGCTTGCAGGAGTGAACCATGAAATGATTGGATCAGCAGGGCTGGGGGTACCAACTTCCCTCAGTCCCACGTTGGGCAGGGACGGTCGGCAAAGACTCCTCTTTAAGGGAAATTAATGATTTTCCTGGAGCACTCTGGTCTCTTTAATTAAATTGCCTGGGGAAGCTGTCAGTCAACCAGGCAAATCACAGTCCTGCTGCCAAGCAGCCCTTTGGTCAGGGAGCATTTTGTGCTCCTTCTGGAAGGAACCAGAAGCACCACGGGGGTGGCAGAGGGAGCAGGACCATGTGGAGGTGTCCCTGTGCCCCTGGGAGCAGCTCCCCATGCTCTGGGGTAAGAGCATCATCCTGGGGAAGAAAAGATTCCTGGGATCAGCTGCTCCCACAGACATCCCTGAGCTTGGCACACACAGAGAAGGGTTTGAGGCCAGATGAAAGAAAGGATTGTTTTTTACTGGGTGTTCCTCTGGCCCAACCACATTGTCACAGCTCGCAGCAGGTTCCTCTGGGGGGATCTGGTTCTCCCATCTGCCCTGTGCTGTGGAGTCAGGAAGCCCCCAGGCCTCCTTCTCTTTGATAATTAAATTCCTCCAAGCAAAACAGGACCATTTTTACAGTTCCCTTTAGCCCAGCAGTGCCCCCTGACTGTGCCCAGCCTGGTTCTGCTCTGGAGAAGCCCCTCACATCTGTTACCTCAGCTGGGCAAGAGGAGAGGAGGAAAATGCCCCTTTCTGCTGTGTCTGTCCTACAGCCCCCCCGTGGGGCAGCTCCCTGGCACGAGCCATCTATAGAAGGGTCAAAGCAAGGTTTCTGTCACCCCAACACAAGGCTGTTGGATGGGGACACCATTCCAGTAACATCCTGAAGCCCCCTGACTCAAGCAGGGGGGGGCAGGAGTCACAATTTCAAGGTTTCATTCCAGGAAATCACATCCCTGGGGCTCAGTTTCCCCCCCCATGAAACACAAACCACAGCACCCTCAGCTACACGAGGGAAGCACAAGCCCCAGATGACTGACAGGGAGACAACCAAGGCAGGTTTGGGGCAGACACCAGGCTTTGGTACCGAGTGTGGGTGCTCAGGATGGTGCTCGTGGGACGTGGGGTGCCCTCCCAGGGCATGAGGTGCCCCATCTCCCAGCCTTGCCCCAGCCCAGCCCTGCAGCAGCCCCAGCCAGCTCCACCCGGCCCAGGCTCTGCGGGAGCTGCAAAGTGAATTATGCGCGTCCACCGAGTGCCATCTAGTGGGATGTTACTTTATCATCCGTATTTCCTTAAAAAAGGCTGCATTTCCTTAAAAAATCCAGCGTTGGGCATAGATTTGCTGCACGTCCGGGAGGAGAAAACAAACTAATTAATGCAAATTTTCCTTCTCGCTCCCTCCCCCCGCAGCTCCT
The DNA here is from genome assembly GCF_009829145.1 of Chiroxiphia lanceolata. Taxonomy (NCBI): domain Eukaryota; kingdom Metazoa; phylum Chordata; class Aves; order Passeriformes; family Pipridae; genus Chiroxiphia; species Chiroxiphia lanceolata. The sequence goes on along the minus strand of NC_045660.1, from coordinate 1,353,880 downwards.
TCTCAGCGGGGTTTTTGCATCTCCCCTCCTTGCATAATGTCTGCATTTTTCTGGCACTTTATCAATCTTGATTTAGAGCAGAAGCTCCACAAGGAAAATATCGCAAGTTTTCACTTGTATTTAAAGGGCCCTGTAAGTCAGGGGTACCACGGGGTGGATCAGTGCTGATCGAGATCCTCCTGTGAGATCAAGATCCTCCAGTGAGAGAGGGTTTCTCCAAGGACATGGGGGTGTTTCTCCACGCTGGTGGCACTCCACAGACAATTCAGGGAAGAATTTGTCTCCTTGCAACATGTTTATGTTCTGCCTGTCTCTCCTTCAAGACCAAGGGCAGGGAAAGCCTGATCCTTGTGGTTGTTATTCCACCCTGGAGTTGTTAGAGGGGTGGCTGAGAAAGTCTCTCATAGTTAATTGAAGATGTAAGTTGTGGGAGATGCTGGGCTGCATTGAGGGGTTTGGAAATTACAGGTCTGAAAGGGGGAGACCAACAAGAGACACAAGAGGAGACCAAAAGGGGAAGAAGAAACATGTTCTCCCTTGGAGAAACCCACCTCTGGGCCTTGGGCAGGTGCCCAAACACTCCTGGGCTTGCAGTGACACACTTTCTGTTCTCAAAGGAGTGCAAATGTGCTCTTGAGCAGGTGCAAACACACACAGACCAACATACACAGACCAACATACACAGACCAACACACACACATCAACACACATAAAAACACACAGACACACACACACAAACACACAGACACGCAGACACACACAGACACACAGAGACACACAGAGACACACACACAGACACACACAGACACACACAGACACACACAGACACACACTCAGACACAGACAGACACACACACACAAACACAAACTCTCTCTTGGTCTCTGTTGCTCCCTCACACACCCCAAACTGCAGGTGAATACACACTAGGAGCTTTAGAAAACATGAGGTCAGTTCTGTAGGGTCTTGGGAAGGAAGTGGAGCTGGGAAGGCCCAGCTGTGCTGAGGGACAGGTTCAAAGCAGCAGGAGAGCCGGCCCTTTGGAGGTCACCTCAGCTGGGACCAGGATTTCACAGGACTCCTCTGTCCTTCCCTTTGCCATTCGAACCCTCCCAGCCCTTCCCAACACCACCACCTGAATCCTCTGCTGTGGAACCTGCTGTTCCTGCTGCCTGCACAGAGAAACTGGAGGATGTTACTTCAAAGAAATGCTGGGGAAGTGAAGCAAGAGATGTGCCAACCTCAGAGCAGTGCTGGGTGATGCTCTCCCTGCATTGAGTGACCACCAATCAGATCACCTGTGCTGGGAACATGATTTTGCTCAAAGCAAAATGCCAGAAAGTGTTGGGGAGAGGCTTCAGTTGCTGAAAAAGCCTAAGGTTTGAAAAGCATTTATTTTTGTGCTAGAGTAAAGCTGGGGAAGAGAACTGGAGAAGGTTGTGTAGACCTCAGAGCAGCCTTCCAGTATCTGCAGGGGCTCCAAGGAAACCAGAGAGGGACTCGTCATCAGGAACTGGAGTGACAAGACAAGGGGGAGTGGCTTCACGCTGAAAGAGAGAGGGTTTGGATGGGATACTGGGAGAAATTCTTCCCTGTGAGGGTGGGGAGGCCCTGGCACAGGTTGCCAGAGAAGCTGTGGCTGCCCCAGCCCTGGAAGTGTCCAAGGCCAGGTTGGACAGGGCTTGGAGCAACCTGGGCTAGTGGAAGGTGTCCTTGCCCAGGGCAGAGGGTGGGACTGGATGAGCTTTAAGGTCCTTTCCAACCCAAACTGTTCTATGATTCTAGTAAGGAGGGATTGCCAGTGTAGCTACTGTGGGTTTGTGCATCAAATACAAAGTAGGACACTGAGGTCTAAGCACTGTAGGTACATAGTTTTAAATATATGCACACTCATTCACATGTGATACATACACATATATTTATACCAGACATATATCACACACACACACATATATATTTTTTCTGATATTCTAAAAATATTCAGTGGAATAACTGCTAGACTGAGTTATCCTGCCTACTCTGGAAGGGTGGTGGATGGCTGACACATTGGAGCTGTTGAGACAGGTAAGAGTTGGCAAAAAGGTGGTTCTCCTTCCACCCTCTCTCTGTGCTTATTGCCTGACTGAAGTCTTAAAAATCAGGGGAAAAAATCATCAGTTTATCATAATTTATTGTTCAAAATGAACCCCATATTTATATCTTGTTTTAAAATGAAATGATAAAGGTGGAGCTGCCAGAGTGGAGTCATGTCTGCTGCTTGTGTGGGTCCAGTGAGTGTCTCTGTCACAGTCAGTCCCAGATAATATTAATCCCATTTTACTCATTCCTTACTCAAATCACAACCCACAGATGACTCGTCTGAGCCCTGAGAAGATGACACTGTAAAGTGATTGATACAGAGTTCTCTCCAGAGCTTTATTCACACTCCCACCACCAGGATATCCAAACAAGGCACATCTGCATCCTCCCTGCTCCCAGGAACACCCATTTCAGCACCAGGCATGGCCTGGGGCAAGAGGGGTCGGCCCTGATGTAACTTTGGGGGTCGATCCAGGTCACCAGGAGTTGTCACTGTGTCATTTCTCTGTCCTGCTCCTGCCCAGGGATGGTCTCACATGAGGGAGCATGAGAGAAAGGACTCACTGAATCTCCAACCCAGCTGGAGGTTTGGATTCCCAAGCGGGATCATTGGGCTTGGAAACATTTAGCTTGGCTCTGGCTTTTGTCTCTGCACTTTTGGCTGCTCATGGACTCTCTTTGCTGTAATTCCTCCTCAGATAGTCCTGGTGCCTGGAGGAGCCTCCCTGTGCAAAGGCCCTGTGTTTGTTCACTGGCTCAGCCTGTCGCTCCACACAGGCAATTCCTGCTCATGTTTCTCTTGCAGGGGGAGAAAAGAGATGTTTCATTTATTCCGAGTTCCCCTTCTCAATGAGGCTGATGACAAGGACACAGGGGAGCAGAGCCACGTCCTGCAGGTGGGAGTCACCACTGACCCCTCGCCGGCACTGATTTGGGACGGGCCAGCAGGACCTTAAATCCCTCACCTGAAATGGTCTTAAAATGACACCAGGAGCAGCTGGTGGGATGCCACAGTCGAAGGGAAAATATCCTGGCTGCTGGTGTTTCTCTTGGGTTTAAGGATTCGTGGTGTCCTCCATCCATGGTGAGCCCACAGCCACCGCCGCGGTCCCTTCACCTCCCTAGGAGAGCTGGGCTTGCTCTTGGGTTTGTATTTGGGCCTGGCTCAGGCTGCTGGGCACATGCCATAACCTGACACACTGTTTATCTGAAACATATTCCAGCTTGGACCAGTCTGCTCTCAAGAGGCCTTGGCCACAGCCAACATGGAAGCAGCAAAGGGGCCCCTTTGGGAATTTGGCCCAAACAGAGTCAAAGCTGTTGGGGGCGATCCAAGAATTTTAATTGATTCTGCCAACACACACACACCCCCCTCAGCACTGGAAGGGGCTCAGTGTGTGTGAAATCTTACCCCAGGGGCCTTCTAATGCTGAGAACTGCTGGCACACTCAGCACCAGGGCTGAGGTGGGAATATGGGAATGGGGCCCTGCTTGGGACCAGCTGCCGGCATCTGCTGCCATGGGGGACACAGCAGAGCTTCCAGAAGGGATCTGCAGAGAGCAGGGACACCTTGGCTTTGCCCATGTGTGACACAGCCTTCCTTCACCCCTGGGATCAGTGGAGAAAGCTGCTCCCAGCCCTACAGAGAACACCACCACCAGAGGTGGGGAATGAACCTCCACGGCCCTTTTGCATCCTCAGGACCTTCTGAGTGCAAACAAGTGCTGGAAACAGGGTGTGAAGGGACCTGGGACTCCAAACTCAGCACAGGGAGGCTTTGCAGCCCTCTCTGGCCCAGATGAACCAGAGAAGGATCAGCCCTCAGGCTCCCTGGTGTCTCCTAATAGAGGCGGGATGAGGGCATGGGGCACTCCAGTGACTTCCCTGACTCATCCCTGCTCCCTGATGTGGAGCTCCAGCTGCTGCTGCACTGGCTGCTCCTGGAAAAGTGCAGGAAGAAAGGACCTGGGAGCTGCCTGGCTGAGGGAATGGAGCAGTTCAGAGGGAAAATAGATATTGTTAATCTTTACCCAGTGGGCATGTTTGTACTGTGTTAGGATAAGCAGGCTCTGGACACAGGGGAATTTTCTCCAGTCCCTCCAGGAGAGCTGGGATCTGGTGAGCTGCATGGTGCTGTTGGAACAGCTTTTGTCATGTTGGTTCTGGTGCCAGTCCAGAATTCAGAGAAATGAAAAAGACCAGGAAAATTAACTAAAATGCTGAAAACTTGTTTCACTGCTTTCTTCCAGTGCAATTTTGCCCATCTCCCACTTCCTCTCTTCACAGAATCCCAGAATATGCTGAGCTGGAAGGGACCCCCAAGGACCATCCAGTCCAACCCTCAGCCCTGCACAGGCCCAGCCCCAAGAGTCACCCCCTGTGCCCCAGAGGATCAGCCAAACCCTCCTGCAGCTCTGGCAGCCTTGGGGCTGTGCCCACTGCCCTGGGGAGCCTGGGCAGTGCCCAACCAGCCTCTGGGGGAAGAACCTTTGCCTGAGATCCAACCTGAGCCTGCCCTGACACAGCTCCAGGCCACTCTTCCTGCCCATGAAGCCCTGCTGGGCCAGATGGATGGGGAACAGTGCCCGACTTTCCATGGAGCTGCGGGGCTGAGACACCCCGGGGAGCCAACGCTTCAGGCAGCTCCTCCCTGGGGCCTGGAGCTCCAGCACGTTGCAGCTTCTCCGAGCCTGCCTGACATCACCACAGTGGAACAAGCAAACAAAATGCCTGTAATCCAGAGGAGAACGTGAGCAGGGCGATAACTCACCCGCCGCTGTGCTCATTCAGCCCGGGGGAGGGAGGCAGGAGCTATTTATAGCCGGGAGATTGCTAAGAACTGGCACGGGAGAGCCTTCAGCGGCTCCATTCAGCTCATTTACACCTCCCACAAAGAAGACAAAGCAAGGCTCTTTGAAGGACTGCCAACCTGCTGCCATCTGAGTCAGTCACTCTCAGCCACAGCCTCTCGTGCAGCCTCAAGGACTGGATTCACAGCTCGGTTACCCCCTGGCCAACTGCTGCACCAAAGTCATAGCAGTGCTGCTAAAATCACCATCTACCCTCTCCATCCCTCTACACATCATCAAGACCCCCAAATCCTGTGCTCTTGCATGGGAAAAGATCATTTACCCTCAATTTTGGAGCTCTCTGTGCTGGTCAGACGCCCCACGCTCCTTGGGAAAGGAGGGAGCTGACCCAGCAACGAGCTGCACATTAACTAAGTGCTGAAAAGTTTCTCTGATGTCAAAAATGGGACACGTTTTAAACCTCTGGACTTTTTCTGCACGGCAGTATTTTAGTTGTTGTATAAATAAAAAATCCTGTATGTTATAATGGCTTACTGCAGTTGGTCAGCAGTAGATGAATGAATGAGACCTAAGAATGAACGGCCCTACCTGAGTTTTAACCACACACTCACCTCCCTGGGACCCCTGGAATTGGCACTGCAAGGCTCAGGCTGGGTGTTATATCGGGCATGACAGAGGGGTGGCATCTTCCCCCGGAAGGGACCGTAAAGCTCATGCAGTTCCACCCACCTCTCACTAGCCCAGGTTGCCCCAAGCCCCGTCCAACCTGGCCTTGGACACTTCCAGGGATCCAGGGGCAGCCACAGCTTGTCTGCCCAACCTGTGCCAGGGCCTCCCCACCCTCACACACAACAATTCCTTCCCAATATCCCATCTATCCCTGCCCTCTGGCAGTGGGAACCCATTCCCTGTGTCCTGTCCCTCCATCCCTTGTCCCCAGTCCCTCTCCAGCTCTCCTGGAGCCCCTTTAGGCCCTGCAAGGGGCTCTCAGCTCTCCCTGGAGCCTTCTCTTCTCCAGGGGAACCCCCCCAGCTCTCCCAGCCTGTCAGTTTGTGTAATTAAGGTGGCTGATTCAAGTCCTACCCTTTGGAAATGGGCCATCCTTCCTCAGGGGCTCTCAGGAGGCACAGCTGGCCTGGAGAGGCTGTGCCAGGCACAGGACAGACCATTGTCTGGGAGACTGCACAGAAGGAGCCAAGCAGCCTAATTTTGCTCTCCCTCCCTCCCTCTGTGGGCAGCACATTGCCTGAGAGATTCCAGGTATGTCCAGCTCCCCACTGAGAACACCAGGATGCTGCTGGAAGTGCCAGTTGTCCTCCCCAGTCGGGAGCCAGCCCTGCTCCTGGCTGGGGTGGTGGCAGCGGGATGAGTGTTGTCACCTCTCAGCCACACTCTCAGAGCTGCTGGTCCAGACCTGTGGGCTTTTTCCCCCCCTTTGCATGAAATAAAAAATAAATGAAATAAATACAGGGATTTAATAAACTGATAAATGAAATAAATACTGCTTTATTATTTATTAATTGTTATTTATTGATCCAGCTCTGCCCCACGCAGAGCAGTGCTGTCACCACAGGGCAGCCAGAGCCCTCTCCTCCTGCCCCACACTTCCCATGGAATTCCCAGCAACACCAGGGCGAGTGAAAATGGGGAAAGCCCCTCTGCTGGGAATGTATGGCCTGCTGAGGAAGAGAAGGCACCTTCCTGGGATACAGGGCTGTTCCCAGAGGATGGAGGAAGAAGGGACACCTACCTTCAGACTGTCAGTGGAGAGGCAGATCCCACCCAAAAGGAACCCATCCCTGCTTGGATGTGGGAAAGCTGCAGGACGTGGCTGTTGTGGTTTCTCTCCTGAGCTGCCGTTGGTCTCAGGAAGAGCTTCCAGAGGAGTTTGGGACCATCCAGGTGGATGTGGACCAGGACTTACGTTGCCCTTGCTCCTCCTCTGTGAAATGAGGGTCTGGGGCATGTCCTCCTGCCCAGGTGTGGGGAGACAGATCCCCCAGCCCCTCAGACAGACAGACAGACAGACACTGCAGAGGGGGGCAGGAGTGACTGGGACAGGGCAGCTCTGATGTCCCCTTGTCAAACCCTCCTGGAGACCTGTCTTGGCTGGGCAGGGCACAGGGCAGGGGCCACTGAGATCTCCTGCAGTCTCTCAGGGTTAATCACAGAATCATGGAATCATGAAGGTTGGAAAAGCCCTCTGACATCATCGAGCCCAACCATTCCCCCAGCACTGCCAAACCCACCACAACCCCATGGCCTCAAGTGCCACATCCACAGGATTTTAGAACACTTCAGGGATGGTGATTCCACTACTGCCCTGCCTGTGCCAGGGCTGGACAACCTTTTCTGGGAAGAATTTAATCCTCTGGTGCTGATTTAGGGGATGGTTGTGGTGCTGATTTAGGAGATAGTTGTGGTGCTGATTTAGGGAGGGTTGTGGTGCTGATTTAGGGCAAGTTGTGGTGCTGATTGAGGGGAGGGTTGTGGTGCTCATTTATTAGGGGATGGTTGTGGTGCTGATTTTATTGAGGGTTGTGGTGCTGATTTATTAGGGGATGGTTGTGGTGCTGATTTGGGGGATGGCTGTGGTGCTGATTTAGGAGATGACTGTGGTGCTGATTTATTAGGGGATGGTTGTGGTGCTGATTTAGGGGATGGTTGTGGTGCTATTCTAGGGATGTTTGTGGTGCTGATATATTAGGGGAGGGCTGTGGTGCTGATTTAGGACAAGTTCTGGTGCTGATTTAGGGGATGGTTGTGGTGCTGATTTATTAGGGGAGAGTTGTGATGCTGATTTATTAGAGGATGGTTGTGGTGCTGATTTAGGGATGGTTGTAGTGCTGACTTAGGGAGGGTTGTGGTGCTGATTTAGGGGATGGTCATGGTGCTGAATTAATGCTGATTGTAGTGCTGATTTAGGGGATGGTTTTGGTGCTGATTTAGGGGAGGGTTGTGGTGCTGATTTCGGGCAAGTTGTGGTGCTGATGTAGGGCAGGGTTGTGGTGCTGATGTAGGGCAGGGTTGTGGTGCCAGCCCATGTTCAGGTGATCGATGGAGGTGATGAGGGCAATGCTGGAGAGAGGGAGGTGTTGACAGAGACACAACTGAAATGTGCCCAAGCCCAGGGAAGGTGTGGGGCTGGAGCCACTCCAAGAGCCAGAGGAGAGGCCACTGGGTTGAATGTTGTTTTCTCTGACCCTTTGCCAACACATCTCCCAGAGCGTGGCAGATTAGTTGGGTTTGCAGTTCCAAGGTGCAGGTTCCCCCCTCTCCTGGTCCCTCACACTCCCACACCCCACTGACCAGGCTGGGGAGCTGATGGTATCTGGGCCAGGCGGCTCATTTGAGGAAAAAAGTGGGACCACATTCCAGGGAAGGACTGTCCCAACAGCAGAGCTGACATCAGGAGCAAAACAAACACTGAACATGCATTTATGAGACCCCCCCCAGGGGGCTTCTGCCTCCTCTGGGCATCCCCTGGGGACTGATATTTATCTCCCTGAGATTCCTTCAGCTGCTGCTCTGAGCTTCTCATTACCCCTGGCATTAATGAGACTTGGGCTCAAGGGGGTCACATTTCCCATCCTCCAAGGAATTCAATGAGCTGGAGAGCAGTGGTGTCTCGAGGCATCCCAGGTGATTTATACCCCATGGTTTGCATTCCAGTGGCCAGGGAAGCCCCCACAGGGTGCCCATGGGAGACAGGAATACCTGCAGAACACTGGCTTTCACCTTGGGGTGGCTGTGGGAAGGAGGAACTCTGACCTTTCCAGACACCCTGTGTGTGCCATGGCAGGAGCACAGGCCCAGAAATGCTCCTCCCCAGCCTGGATAATTATCAGGTTTGGGATTTGTAGAACCAAATTTATAGATTTATAGCCCAGAGATGCTCCTCCCCAGCCTGGAGAGTTACCAGGTTTGGGATTTATAGAACCATAGAATGGTGTGAGTTGGAAGGGACCATCTAGTTCCACCCCCCCTGCCATGGACAGGGACAAACTAATCCACCTGAGCAGGTATTTTTGGAAATCAGATCCCTGTGTCCAAAGTCATCAGTGTTTGCCTCAGTCACGAGCAGGAGACACCATCAGGGGGTGGAGGCAGGTCAAGGGAAGCCTTTCAGAGTCCTGCCCAGGTCTATCTTGTGCTAAAGGGGACAAAGCCCAACTGACCTTCACATCCTGAAGCATTAACATGCTTCAGGACATAGAGCATGGGAAGGAACGGGAATTCAGGACCTGGAAACCTTCTCACTAAGATAGAGCAGGCATAGCAAAGGTGTTTTCTGGCTCATGGCATTGTCCACACTCAAAATTGAAAAAGATGCTGAGACTAAGAATCACACTGGGGTTTGCCACTCTGTGTAAGGCTAAAGCAGGACAGTGATGATTAAAATAGTTCCCTTTGCCATTAATAAATGGGAATGGAGATCACCATTCCCTTTCCCCCTCCACTAAACTGTTGCTGTGTAGGATCATAAGAAGTTTCTTGCTGGTCATTTTGCTTGTGGGCTCCAAATCCTCATCTGCTGGAGCCAGAGTGAGACACAATTCCACATATATGAGCCATCCCCTTTGTCATCGAAAGCTGGACTCAATTACCTGGAGTTCATCATTTTAGCCTGGAGAAAAGGAGGCTCAGGGGGGACCTTCTGGCTCTGCAACCCCCTGACAGGAGGGGGGAGCCGGGGGGGGGTCGGGCTCTGCTGCCAGGGAACAAGGGACAGGAGGAGAGGGAACGGCCTCCAGCTGTGCCAGGGGAGGGTCAGGTTGGACATCAGGAGGAATTTCTCCCTGGAAAGGGTGGTTAGGCCTTGGAAGGGGCTACCCAGGGTGGTTTGGAGTCCCCACCCCTGGAGGTGTCCCAGGAAGGCCTGGCCGTGGCACTCAGTGCTCTGGGCTGGGGGACAAGGTGGGCATTGGGCACAGGGGGGATCCATGGGCTGGGAGGGCTTTTCCAACCTCAGTGATCCTGGGATTCTCTGTTTCTGTTCTCCTGAGGCCACTACCAGAGTTACAAACGTTCACTGGCACCTGTGTGTGACAACAGGGTGGGTTTGGTTATTCCAGGCTGTGTGAATGGAAGTGGTTCACAGGGGGCTTTCCAGGGTCCTGGGAGCATCTCAGTGACCCTCCTGACACCGAGATTGGTCACAACAATTAATTATCAAAGCTCTGTGTAGCAACAGATACAAATCCCATAAGGACACACAGACCAGTGCCCATCCCTGCTTTGGTTACATCTCCATTCCACAGTGGCACCCCTGGCCCTCGTGCCCTGTGGGGAAGGGCCACTGTCCCCTTTTTGAATCCCAGTGCTCTGATTTCCTGGGCAATCTCGACTGATGTGAGTAGAAACAACTGTGAATAAACCCCGGATATGCACATTCCCTGGAAGCTGGTTTTACAGGGACCAGACTGTAGGGCAACAGTCACAAGTGATTTACTCCCTTTTAGGAAACAAGGCTCATTTGTTACTCATTCTTTGTGAGAACAGCAACTAAACCCTTCAGTGAGGGTGAGAACCATGGGGTCCTGCCTGCCAGCCCCAGGCACCCACTGCTGCAGGGACAGGACTGTTCTTGTCCTCCTGAGCTGCCCATTGCAACTCTTCACCCAGTCCCAGCCCTCCTGCAATCCCCTGGGATCACCCTGCCTTGGAGCAGGAATTGCTCCTGACAGGGTGCTCATTTTCTCTGGGAAGGATTGAGGCTCAAATCCTCTCCTCAGCCCTCCTGATCTCCTGATCTTCAAGAGCCTCCACAGACCTTTGCTCCATGTGCAGCTTCCTGACTGAAGGATTTAGTCCATGGTTGTCAGGCCCTGGCCAGGGGGGGCCCAGCCCAGCCCAGCCTGCTCTCCTGAGCTCAGCAGACCTCCTGGGAGGATGCACAGGATGGTTTCACCCCCTCACCCAGCAGCTGGATGGAAATCCTGCTCATTACAGTCACAGAATCAGATCATCAAGTCCAACCATCACCTCAGCAGAACCACCACGGTCACCATCAAACCATGTCCTCCAGTGCAACATCCACACGTTTTCTGAACACTTCCAGGGATGGTGCCTCCACCCCTGCCCTGGGCAGCTTGTGCCAGCTTGACAACCCTTTCCATGAAGAAATTATCCCTAATGTCCAATTTAAACACCTCCTGGCACAACTTGAGGCTGTTTCCTCTCATCCTGTTATTTGTTACCTGTGAGAAGAGACCAACCTCCTCCCCACCCCCCCGGCTCCCCCCTCCTGTCAGGGAGTTCTAGAGGGCAAAAAGGTCCCTCCTGAGCCTCCTCCTCTCCAGGCTGAGCCCCCCAGCTCCCTCAGCTGCTCCTCATCAGACTTGTGCTCCAGAGCCTTCCCCAGCTCCATTGCCCTTCTGCCCATTGACCCATCTGGTCACCAAAAGCAGTGTTATGTCAGACAGATGACGGAAATATTATGATTAATTGAACCAGAGTCAGCTCCAAGTTCCTTTCATGCCTTGCCTGACAGCTCTGTGCTCTAAGCCAGCATCCCCCAGCACAAAGTTGTGCCAGGTCATCTTCCTTCCCCCTCCTTGTCCCCCCACAGCTATTCCAGGCTCCAGCCCAGGCAGATCAGTGATGGGGTTTGGGCTCTGTGACCACTGAGCCTCAACTGTAACCTCAACCACTGCAGGTGCTTGGCTGCCACCAGCAGCTGAGGGGTTTAGACTGCTCAGGAACTGCCTTGGGGAAAAGCAGAGTGGCTAAAGCAGAGTGGCTCTTCTGCTCCTGGACCACAGGGACATGGGGAGCTACAGGGGAATCCTCTTCCCAAAGGCATAGCTCTGCCTGGAAATGAGACCAACACCATTTCTATCAGATATACATCAAGGGCTGGTTTTGGATGGGACTTTGGGAAGAGCTGTTTTCCATCTTTAGGAAGTAACTCAGAGCTTCAAAGGGTCGTTTAAGCAGCTGGTGACCAGAAGGAAAACTCCCATCCCTCACAGCAGAACACAACCTGGACTAAAGCTGGGGTGGGAAAAAGATCCAGCATTCCCTGATTCTCCTGCACCCTTTGGCTGCTTCCATCCTAAGAAGATGAAAGAAGTGATCATGAACCAAGAAAAGCTTCCCAAACTCCAGACCCAAGCAGGATGGGGCAACCCTGGATATACAAAAAAACAGGGAACAAGATGCTGCAGAGCAGTGCTGCAGAAAGGGCCCTGGGGGTCCTGGTGGTGCCAGTTGTCCCCGAGTCAGCAGTGCCCTGGCAGCCAGGAGGGCCAACCCTGTCCTGGGGCATCAGGGAGGGGATTGTCCCGCTCTGCTCTGCCCGGGGGCGGCCTCACCTCAACATTGGGGCAGTTTGGGGGGACACAACGGAGGGAAGGGATTGAGTCATTGGAGAGTGTCCAAAGGAGGGCAAAGAGATGGGGAAGGGCCTGGATTTGAAGGCGTGGGAGGACACTGAGGGCACTTGGTGTGTTCAGCTGGAGCAGAGGAGACTGAGGGGAGACCTCAGTGCAGTCCAATTCCTGGGCAGGGGCAGAGGAGGGGACTGAGCTCTGCTCTGGGGGAGCAGGGACAGCAGCCAGGGAACGGCTGGAGCTGTGTCAGGGCAGGCTCAGGTTGGATCTCAGGCAAAGGTTCTTCCCCCAGAGGCTGGTTGGGCACTGCCCAGGCTCCCCAGGGCAGTGGGCACAGCCCCAAGGCTGCCAGAGTTCCAGGAGGGTTTGGGCAACGCTCTGAGGGACAGCGTGGGATTGTTGGGGTGTCTGTGCAGGGCCAGGGCTTGGACTGGATTATCCTTGAGGGTCCTTCCAGTTCAGGATATTCAATGACTCTATGATTCTCCCTACAGATTTTGCACCTCAAAGCCCACCTCCAGTCCAACCTTCCTCCTCCTGTTCCTCTGAGCATCACCAAAGTGCTGAGGCTCCAGCAGAGCCCTGTGCAGGCTTTGCCTCCTCTCCATCTCTGGGATCCGTGTTCAGTCGGTGTGCAGGGAATCTGCAGTGCCACAGGTGAGTGCAACCCCCCCTGTGGGTGATCCATTCTCTCCCTGGCACATTGTTTTCATTCCTTGCCTACCAGCGTTTCCCAGTGAGCCGATTATGTCACTCATTAACCTCCCAGACCTCTTTATTCTCCCGATGCTTTTGTCAGGCCAGCACGTTCATATTTCGGCTGAGCCTCAAGAACAAAGAGTCCCCACTAATTCCTCTCTGCTTAGTCATGCCCGAGTCACGTAGAAAGCCATTACCAAAATTGGTCCAGCGAGGCTGCCAGCCCTGAGCCCCAGCCCGGCTGTGCGGGCACATTTGCATATCAGCGAGCTGGGAGGAGGCTCGGGGCACGCAGCGCTCACCGCAAGGGAGCTGTTCCTTCACTGCTCGAGTGTTTATTGTAGAGTCAGAGCCTTTCCCCAAACACTGGAGATAATCCTCCCATCTGGCCTGTCCTCCCACAAGATTTTATCCTGTCTCAGCACTTTGTGTCAAGGCCGAGCTAAGCTGGCATCTCAGTGGATTAAAATCCATTTTCTTTTGATTGACCACATGGAGGGATTTGCTTCTTGACAGCTCAGGAACGTGGTGCTGTGAAGGCATCCCCTGGCCCTCCTCACACCTACGTGCTGACAGGCATCCTCTTGGAACGGTGCTGGTGTGCAGTAGGTGCTCCCAGCCTGCTGCACCATCCCTGCCCCACTCTGCCCAGCCTGGGACAGCAGCACATCCTCCAGCAGCACAGGAGAGGGTCTGCAAGGATATATCAACCCCTGTGGGGTCATGGAACACCTCTGCTTCAGAACACAGAGTGAGCTTTCTGCAGTGGTGATCATAGAACCATGGAATATTCAGAGTTGGGAGGGACCCCCAGGGATCATCCATCCAACCCCTGGCCCTGCACAGACACCCCAACAATCCCACCCTGTCCCTCAGAGCGGTGTCCAAACCCTCCTGGAACTCTGGCAGCCTTGGGGCTGTGCCCACTGCCCTGGGGAGCCTGGGCAGTGCCCAACCAGCCTCTGGGGGAAGAACCTTTGCCTGAGATCCAACCTGAGCCTGCCCTGACACAGCTCCAGCCGTTCCCTGGGTGCTGTCCCTGCTTACCCAGATTGGGGCTGCCCCTCATGAAGAAGCTCCACTGCAGCAGGCACAGGTTTCCCCCAGAAGAAAGTCAGTTCATCATCTCCAGGCTGCATTCCCAGCCCCTTCTCTAAATCCACTGAGAAAGCTCCTTCATGGAATTATTTTCTTCTCAGTTAGGATTTAAGCTTTCCAGTTTTACCTTAAAGCTCCACAGAGAAACCTCCTTTCTAAGCATGGAAGCTGAGATTCTCACAGCACCACGTGAGTCCAGAGCCCAGGATTTTAAGGTAGATTTTCGTAAGACTTGCAATCACACTCTTGTGGCCAGTGCTGATGCATTTCTGAGGTGAGCCAGTGTCCCCAAAAACAGTGCTGTGCCTCAGCCTGACAGTTTGTGTTGCTTGCACAGGGGAGCAGGTTTGAGAAGCTGAAGCTTAGGGAGACTAAGCTGATCCCAGGGCTGGAGCCCCTCTGCTCTGGAGCCAGGCTGGGAGAGCTGGGGGGGTTCCCCTGGAGAAGAGAAGGCTCCAGGGAGAGCTGAGAGCCCCTTGCAGGGCCTAAAGGGCTCCAGGAGAGATGGAGAGGGACTGGGGACAACGGATGGAGGGACAGCACACAGGGAATGGGTTCCCACTGCCAGAGGGCAGGGAGAGATGGGATATTGGGAAGGAATTGTTGTGTGTGAGGGTGGGGAGGCCCTGGCCCAGGTTGCCCAAAGCAGCTGTGGCTACCCCTGGATCCCTGGAAGTGTCCAAGGTCAGGTTGGATGGGGCTTAGAGCAACCTGGGCTGGTGGGAGGTGTCTCTGCCCATGGCAGGAGGGGGAATGAGATGGGCTTTAATGCCCCTTCCAACCCAAACCATTCCATGCTTCTGTGACCTTGCCTTCTTCACTATGGGTGTGATCCCCTCTTGCTGTGACATGGCCACAGAGGAAGCACCTCCAGCAGTGCCATTGTGGCTCCTGGTTACCTGGGAAGAGCCCAGGACACCAAGCCCTGGGAATCAGTGAAGGGCTGGGTGCAGCAGGCCCTGCTCTGACAGAGCAGATCTGTGCCTTAGGGTTGCTCTGCTGGGTGGGGTCTTCTCCTGGCTGCAGGAATGTGAGCTCTCCATGAACTGTCATCTGAACAGTTATTGTTCAAAGGGCCTCCTGTTAACTCAGCTTTGTGTTTCATCATCTGTCTGCAGCTCCCATCCCCCTTCCTTAGGTGGCATCTGTCACCACACAGATAAATCAGATGCCTCCCAGGGCTGCCACAGCTCAGAATTTTCACACCTCTCTCATTATGCCATTAACCCAGGGCAGATCCTCCTCCTGTGCCTTTGCTCATCCCTCTGACATGGCCAGACCAAGGCTCTGCTGTATCATGTCCAGACAATGAAGCTCAGGAGGCATTTGCTGCTGCCTGTAATTCCTGTGCAGAGCAGCCTGGATTGCTGGCACTGAATTACAGAGGTTTGAGCCTAAAAACATGGGATTTGAACAACTGCAAAGGCAGGGCAGAGGGTGTCTGAGCCAGAGCTGAGCCTCAACAGCCCCTCCTGGCTCAGAACTTAGCAGGGCAAATGTTACCAGTAGGTTCTAAAGCTGTTCCTGATGGGACTCTATTCCTTCTTGCTTTAGTCCTGCTGAGTGTGGTGGGAGCACTGAGCCTGTGCTGGAGGCTGCAGGGCCCCCAGTGAAAGGGAAAGTTGACCTTCTGCACCTTCCACGCCAAATCAGATCAAAGCTAAGTTTGGAAAGACTTTTCTGAAATGAACTTTGCACAATGGACACACCTTCAAAGGCCACAGACAACTTCAGATGTTTTGATTCTGAGGTGTCCAGCACTTTGGAGGAAGGTGGGTTTGGAGTGCACTGACAGACCCCCTCTGAAGGCACGTCTCTCCAGCTCCCCACCTCTGCACATGGCAACCAATGTCAGACAGGCTCATTCTGATGCTGTGGATGGTCTTTGGATACATCAACCCTCCTCAGGGTCCTGAAAAAGTCTTGGATTCTGAAGAGCCATTGATAATAACACACAGTCTCTTCTCTGCATCCAATTTCCCCTCCTTCCTTTCCCAGACAACAAAGCTCCAGCTGACCCAGAACAAGGTCTCCTCCACATGTCATTCCAGAGAAGGCCTTGGCTTTTAATTCCCCACTCTCAGCCTCTGGTGGGACTGCAAAGGTGAAGATGAGCCCCTCTTTCCCTTGACAGGACAGTCTAAATGCCTTTAGACTGAGAGAGGTTAGGATTAGACATTAGGGAGAAATCCTTCCCTGTGAGGGTGGGGAGGCCCTGGCACAGGTTGCCCAGAGAAGCTGTGGCTGCCTCTGGAATCCCTGGAAGTGTCCAAGGTCAGGTTGGACAGGGCTTGGAGCAACCTGGGCTAGTGGGAGGTGTCCCTGCCCATGGCAAGGGGTGGAATCAGATGGGCTTTAAGGTCCCTTCCAACCCAAACCATTCCATGATTCCAAGATCTTTCTTCCAGAAATCAGTTCTATGGAGTGGTAACACCCAGGTACCTTTGATTTGCAGCCCAGTCATGCATGGCCTTCCACAAACTTCATCCTAAGCATCTGCTTGGGTTTTCTCAGTGTTCCCTCCCAAGACTGACCTCTCCTCAGTGCCCCTGACCCTGTGGGGACCAGTTTGTCCTTCACAACCAACCAATCTCACCTTGCACCTGCAAACACCAGCCTTCTGTTCTGTCAGCTGAAGAATTTCTGAAGGGATTTGGGAGCAAATGAGTTCTATCACACAAGGACCATGTCTGTTAACATCTCCTGAAATGCTGGATTTCAGCTCAGGGGCACAGTGTTCACTTCACTGCACATTATTTCAGGGAGCACACAAACACACACACACACTCACACACGCACACACACTCACTCACACGCTTCTCTCATGAAAACTACTTTTGTTCTGTCTTGTTTTGTTCTCTTACACAATAAAAAATCCTCCTTTGCTCACCGTGTATAGAGAAACAGAGGTTTTGCCAACAACTCTCCTAAGAGACACCCTGCAGGGATATTCTGTCTGCACTCTTCCTAGCATTAAGCAGAGGGTGGAAGTCTGCATTTGGGGAGCTATCAAACACCCACTCCCTTTGCCACGTTGCCAGTGTTATCAGTGTTTGTCCCTGCTCTGTGTCCTTCAATGGACTGCTGAATTCCTTTCCAAAGTGTCATAAACCAACTGTGTTGTTTTAGGGACGAGGAGAACAATCTGAGCGTGGTGGGGAAGGTTTGGGCCATGAGGATGTGCACGTACCCCGTGTAGGGTGTCTGTGGTGCAGCAGCAGAAACATGAGTGTCAAAAGGCCTGGGGTGTAGGCAAGATTCTTGTGTGCACTCCTTTGGAGCAACGTCAGCGCCCAGGAGCCCAAAGCACCTCCAGTGCTGGGTGGCAGCTCAGGTTTTAGGTTTCCCAAGGATGCCTCATGCGAGGCTTGAGCACTTAATCCCCTCTGGATTGAGCTCTTTGGCCATGGGGAGCTGCTTGTGCACAAGCCCTGGAGAGACTCTTAAACTGGGCGTTCCCCACTTTCTGTTTTTTTGGCAAGACCTGCCCCATTAGGCATGTGCAGGGCCTGCCAAACCCACACAAAAGCCGGCAGGGACGAGCCCTCAGACGTGTGTGTGTACGAGCAGCCTCCAAACCCAGCGGTTACGGCACCTTCCTGGGCTGGGGGAGAGGCCAAGTGGGAAGAACTTCACCTGGTTTATGCCCTGGGCTGAAACACTGAGCCCTCGTGGCAGGAGACACTGAGGTTTTGGGGATGGGGCTTTGTATCTTTCCTCAAATATTGGCTAAAGTAGAAGCTTGGAAACAAGTGGGGTAGAATGAGAAAAGAGGGAGAGGCCTTTTTCTTCAAGGACCTAATTTTTCATGGGAAGCACCTGACCAATTCTAGTATTGAACTTCTGGAGAACAGAGTTCATGCTCTTCCTGGTGCCCAACCTCCCTCTCTGTATTTCCCACCAATTTAGGCAGCTCTCTGCTCAGGCTGGGCCTTCTCTGAGTCCTGACTCCCCTCACGTGTGGCAGCGCTGTGTGGATTCACCATCTGAGACAAAAGCACCTCTGAAAATTCATGTTTCTAAAGCATCCTTGTCTTGCCATGCTGGCAGGAGATGCCTAAAATTTAAAAATCTGTGTTTTGGCCTTTCCCAGGGAAGTTTGCAACAGAGAAATGGGGCTGAATGTCTGTTTTCCAGTGTAGTGGATCTGCACTACTTGGTGGTCTTCACCTCGGCAAGCTTAAGGACCTGTGTGGCAGAACAATGAGGGTTATTGAGGAGGGAAGTGAAGGGGTGGGGAAATTTGGGTCTGTGGGAGGGCACTGACAAGCACAGCTGACCCACAGCTGAGCTCAACCTGAGCCAAGCTCAACCTGAGCCCACTGGAGAAAAGGGTGAAGGGAGTGACTCGGGGTCATGCAGGAGGCAGAGATGATGCTCTCAGAGGGGAAGGGGAAGCTGTGGTGGAAGGTGGGCTTTGCAGGTCCCTGCTGTGGTGGAAGGTGGGCTTTGCAGGTCCCTGCTGTGGTGGAAGGTGGGCTTTGCAGGTCCCTGCTGTGGTGGAAGGTGGGCTTTGCAGGTCCCTGCTGTGGTGGAAGGTGGGCTTTGCAGGTCCCTGCTGTGGTGGAAGGTGGGCTTTGCAGGTCCCTGCTATGGTGGGCAGGGCAGGGGTACCATGGGAAATGCAGGCACGGACAAGGCAGGGAGGGCTCAGCAGAGGGCACGGGGACTGTGGAAGGGCTGGGGGAGATGTGGCTCAGGCCACCTGCTGTCTGTTATTCGGCTTTCAGAGAAAGCATCCAAACCTTTCCTTAGTAAGACCCTGAAAAACGAGTCCGTGACCACCCCAAAGACCTCTGCATTTCCTGACACCTTCTCAAGCCCTGGCCCTGCTCCAAGGTGCAGGTGGGATTTGAGCAGGCTGTTCCCTGCATCCAGCTCTCCAAGCTGCACTTGGGTTCTCAGTATCCATGTCAGCATGCCAAGAAACCCCTGGACCATCCAGGTGGGCTGGGACTGGCCTGCTCAGCCATCCTTTGGCTTATCCCTGCAGATCTCACTGATCATAGAATTGTTAAGGTTGGAAAAGTCCTCTGAGATCATCAAATCCATGTGTCAACCCCCCACCGTGTTCCCATGCCCCCAAGTGCCACATCCACAGTTTGTTGAACACTTCCAGCCGTGGGGACTCCACCACAGGTGAGAAGTGGCTGAGTGGAGTTTGGGGCTGAGCTCTGCCCAGCAGAGAGGCTTCAGCATGTGACAGCAGCTGGGCCACAAGGGCTGGATCAAGGTGGGGCGGTTTGGACAAACCCATGGCAGCATCCCAAGAGGTTACAAAGGTTTTCCCGGGAGAAGTGCTGGTCCTGGAACGCTGTAAAACACAAACACTGAGAACGTCTTGGTTTTCCCCCTAAATTAATGGTAGAGTAAGAAACGAAGTCCAAAGCTTTTGAATCAGTTCGTTGTCTTCAATAAGTTATTTCAGCTCCCAGTCTTGCAAAATGATTGAATTTGTTTAGTTTTCCCCAGTGGTCAGAGAGAGGAGTTTGTGAGGGGCTAAGAAGATTTTTGGGTGTCCTTGCCCATGACAGTGAGAACTCCTCTCTTCCCCAGCCTCGGCTGGGACTGATCTCCTCCATCAGCAGGTGAGACCCCACGATGTGCAGGGAATGCTGGGCAGGAGGAATGTGCATCCCCACGGGATTCCTGGCAGAGAAAACCACCCCACAAACACAGCAGAGGTTATTTTGAGCAATCCCCGGGGTTATAAATAGCACCAGCCCTGGGGGAGCTGTGTCCTCTCACCTCCTCAATCTGCCTTGTTTTTTCCCAGGCTTCCCATTATCTCCAGGAACAGGGGAGGTGGTTTGTGGAATCCCAGAGGTGTCAGACATAACTAAAGTGTGGCCTTCAGAGCAAACCCACTGCCAGCAACCCTCTGCTCTGCCCAGCAGCTCCCCTCGGACACCTGGTCCCTCAGAGCCATCACAGGCAGACAAGGAGTTTCTGGGGCAAACAGACAAAACAAGGCAAGGAAAAGGATAAGATTCCCTCCTTTCTTCTCTTCTCCACCATTTATATTGGGAAATTCAGACACTTCATATTAGAAATGCAGCTACTTTGGGTGAGTTACAGACACAGCCACCACAGTGTTGTTAAACATCCTTTACAAAGACACTGATTGTGCTGAAACCACCAAATGAGCAGCAGCAATAACAAAAGGAAGCATTGTTGAGAATTTGCAGTATCTCATATCTACAGTTTTGGAATGGATTATGTTGCTATTATGTTTAAATTTACTTTTCAAAGTGCAACACTTGCCCTAATATATTAAATTCTTTTTCAAGACATGAAAAAATTGCAACTGTTTGCTCAGAATAATACAAGTCTGAAACTCGAGATAATGTTGCTGATGAGATTTCCTTTTTTTTTTTTTTTTATTATGAAATTCCAAACAGTTTTACATCATTTTATGCTGGAATAGAAAATTGCAGAATTTCCAGTGAAGCAGAAAATCTGGTTGCCACCCTCGGCTTTGATCCCTCTGGACTTGGAGTTAAACACCAATAGTTACAGCACGAAGCAGCCTGTAAGAGAGGAGATCTGGTTAACCAGTAACTGAAATTACAGTTACATCTGTCCAAGGGCAGAGCCATCCAGCAAAAAGACACTGCTGGCACAGACTGATCCCTTGCCAAGTTTGTGTTGTGATTCCTCAGCATCTAATTACTCTGACTTTAATTAAACTTTCTTGTACGACTTTCCTTGTTTCCTTCCCCGAGCTGCTCCTGCAGACTGGAGTCTCTCATCTCCTACCAAAATTGCAAATAGAGCTGGATGGAAATTATGACCTTCTTGGTTTGCTGGAAATGTTTTTGTGGGTTTTTCTGGTTTGGTTTGTTTTTTTTTTTTTTCTGAATTCTTTTAAAAAGAAGATGTTTTGAAAAGCTGCGAGTCTGGTTAAAATGTTGTATTTTGACAGGAGACATTTTTTTTTTCCATTACAATTTTGAGTCCCTGAGCAAAGAAAATTAAACAAATTCAATCACTGTGCAACAAATCGATGAAATAATTTTAATAAGGTAATAAAAGCTCTGGATTTCATTTCTTAGTCTTCGCATGAGTTGAGGGGAAAACGTAGATCCTCTCAGTGTTTGTGTTTTCTGGTGTTCCAGCATCAGAAGTTCTTACTGGAAAACCTTTGGGATACTGTCCTGGATTTACATGTTGTTCAGAACAATGGGATCCCCCTCTAGGCGGCACAATCAATACATCAATGCCCCAATAAACCATATCAGTGTTAATAATTAACCACCCGTACAAGTGCTGAGGTGTAAAGGGCACACACTTACATTCTGTTTGTTTTCCTTGCTGTTCCTCAAGGTTTATGTCATCCCCAGGGACTTTGACAGGCTGGACAGGTGGGTTTGGGACAACTGCAGCGAGTTCGACAAGGCCAAGTGCAAGGTCCTGCCCCTGGACTGGGGGAATCCCAAGCACAGACACAGCCTGGGGTGAAGGGATCCAGAGCAGCCCTGGGGAGAAGGAACTGGGGGACTGGGGGTGTTTGGGGATGAAAAGCTCAACAAGAGTTGGCAACGCACCTCTGGACCCCAGAACACCCCCGTGCCCTGGGCTGTGCCAACGGGATCGTGGGCAGCAGGGTGAGGGAGGGGATTCTCCCTCTCTGCTCTGCTCAGGTGAGACCCCCCTGCAGAGCTGCCCCAGCCCTGGGAACAACAGCACAAGGACCTGGAGCTGCTGGAGAGAGTCCAGAGGAGGCCCCGGAGATGCTCCAGGGCTGGAGCCCCTCTGCTCTGGAGCCAGGCTGGGAGAGCTGGGGGGGTTCCCCTGGAGAAGAGAAGGCTCCAGGGAGAGCTGAGAGCCCCTTGCAGGGACTAAAGGGGCTCCAGGAGAGCTGGAGAGGGACTGGGGACAAGGGATGGAGGGACAGGACACAGGGAATGGCTTCCCACTGCCAGAGGGCAGGGAGAGATGGGAGATTGGGAAGGAATTGTTGTGTGTGAGGGTGGGGAGGCCCTGGGCCAGGTTGCCCAGAGAAGCTGTGGCTGCCTCTGGATCCCTGGAAGTGTCCAAGGCCAGGTTGGACGGGGCTTGGAGCAGCCTGGGCTGGTGGGAGGTGTCCCTGCCCATGGCAGGGGCTGGAATGAGATGGTTTTTAAGGTCCCTTCCAACCCAAACCACTCTGGGATTCTGGAATTCTCTGTTTAACTTCTGCCTTGTTCTCCGTATGAATTCCTGTCTCTGATTTTTGCAGTTTCATTACCCCAACCTACTTCACGTATTTCCCCCAAAAACTGACCTAGAAGGAGAGATCTGGAATAAGCTGCTGCCCAAACGAAAACTGGTTGCTTAAGGTGACCTGAGGCCTCCTGCTGGGATCTGAAGTGGATCCTGGCTGTTGCTGTGTCTGCAGCCTGGAGCACATTGGTGTTTGCAGGGAGCAGCTGCTGCAAAAGGGGGGATTTGTGCCTGTCCGGGTGGTAGGACCCCCCCAAACTTGTCCCAGCTGGAATTCCTTGTGTTGCACAAGCTGTTCTCCTGCACTTGCTGCGAAGGATTGGGCTCACAAAGCAGTTAGGGCTGGAGACAGCTCCCAGGTGGTGATTAATTGCATGACACCTATTGTAATTATAAATTCCAGGTCACTCATCGTGCTGGAAAGCTGAAGGAGTTCAACCATCAGGGTGGAGTAAAGGCAGACATCCATGTTAAAGTGTTCCAATGAACACTCACCAGACAAGGAATGTCTCCATGGGGCTGTCTAAACACACGCAGGGCTTTGCTTTTCTTGCCT
The DNA here is from genome assembly GCF_009829145.1 of Chiroxiphia lanceolata. NCBI lineage: Eukaryota > Metazoa > Chordata > Aves > Passeriformes > Pipridae > Chiroxiphia > Chiroxiphia lanceolata. The sequence continues at coordinate 1,331,100 of NC_045660.1, read as the reverse complement.
TGTGGGCACAGAAAGTGTGTAATCAGGCAGGGACACATTGTAACTGTCAGTCACTTTATTGAAAAAAACACCTTTTTTAGCTGCCAATATTCCCTTTTCCATCCACAGAGAAAGGGTGAACATGCTTTTCTTCCACCTCCAGGTAATGAGGAAGGAGCAGGAGGAGTTCACAGCCTTTTGAGTCGTTACATTTTTGAAAGGAGGAACAGCTCGTGCTGAAAATATTCAGCAAATTTCTTGCTGAGCTGTGAGTTTTTCCCAGTGTCTGCCTCTACCAGAGCTGCCACAGCACTGTGGAAAGGTGTCACCAGGAGCACAGTTATTATGATTTTAAAATAAGTGTAACACCAGACTGGACCAGAGCAGGTCTGTGGCTCTCACCAGCAGAAGATGCTGAAGAGGAAGGTGGGTAGGTCTTGCTATAAGGGATAATGTGTGGCTGCTCCTGCTGTGTCTCATCAAGGTCTAAAATATCAGCCAGAGCCCTGGTGTATGAAGTTGAATGTCCTTTCAAAGCTGACCACACATCCAAATGTTCCCAATATTCCCAGTTCGTCTAGATTTAATTAAAACTGGTGTCCCAGAGGCACATTTTGACTCCCCCATTTATTCTACTAAAAAACAAGTTACTTTACCATAAATTTAATTACCCTTGTGTAAGAAAGTCATAATCATCTTAAACTAGAGACAGTTCAGTACATTCCAAAGGTCCCTGAGACATTCACTTCTATTTTTCCCCTTCAAAATCCCTGAGGATCACACCTGTCTCACTGCCCTGTAGTTCCCATCAACAGGGGTTTCCTGCTGCCTGACAGACACCCCAGGGCAGCCCAGCACTGCCAGAACCCCCAGGACAACAAACCTGCCCTGTTCAAGTGGCTTCTGAGATCTCCAGTCAAAGGGAGAAGCCCTGCAGGAAGGGACCAGGATTATCCTCCCCCTTTGCTGTCTCAGAGCCTCTTTTGGCCACTGGAAATTTAAATTCTCAGGCAGGAAAGTGCCACCATGTCCTACAGCACAACTCCTCTGGTTTGTCCCTTCTGCCTGCAGGACAGAACTGAGATAATCCATTCCTGCAGTTTACCAGGATGCCAGGCCTGATCCCAGCCTGACTCCACCAGGCACAGGCAGGACAGGCCCAGGGCAGTGACCTGACCTGGGGACAGGCACTTTCAGGGTGATGCCACAGCCAGGCTGGCTCTCCTGGATGTGGGAGGTGGTCCTTGCAAAGGCCAGCCCAGCTGCTGCTTCCCACCTCACTGAAAGGATGGAGGCAGCTCATCCCAGGCTGCAGGGACACTCTGACCCCACCCTCTGTCCTGCGGAGTCCTTCACCTCTGCAAGAGAAGCCTCGTGTCTGTGGGGTGGGGACATGGGGCAGCAGGGCAGTTGTGGCAGCTTTGCATGGCAATTCCAAACCCTGCCTCTCCCCAGGTCTGCGAGGGACACTGGGTTTCATTGGGAACACAGATGGGGAAAACACACAAAGATCTGGAAATTGGGACCAGAGAAAACAACCCTTCATGGTGTGAAACTGGGCCCAGAGTAAAGAACCTTCATGGTGTGTGCAGGCACTGATAGTGCAAACCACGGACAAACACGGAGCAGGGACAAAGCTGTTATCAGCTCAGCAGGTAAACACTCCTGCCTTAATGCTCCTTTCTTTGGGGCTGCCATTTCAGGACTGGCTTGGACTCCTTGAAGTGCTTTTTGCTGTTGAACTCCCATGTCCAGCTCCAGCAAGCAGCCCCACCTCCCCATGGTCCTGCCAGCCACCCTCCTGGAACAGCACAGACGTGACAGCCCAGAGCTTCTGCGGCTCAGAGGAGCCAACTGGGGTCTTGCAGAGCAAATCTTGGAGAGGTGAGAACAGTGTGGGTTTTCAACAATAGCTCAATGAAGACTGAAAGCTGCCACAGCCTGTGAGGGCTGCCCAGCCACCCAATCCTTCTATGGGACCAATCTCTACCAAAAGAAAGGAGCTGAAGGGTAATTCAAGAGCTGCCTCAGGGAACGCCTGGATGCTGCAAGTGGGCTTCAGGTGACTCTCCACAGAGCTGACTTTAAGCCAAAATAAGAAAGTCTGGGATCTGGAGGATAGCCCTGTATTGCTCATGTCATTTAAGAGCCTTAAACTTGGTTGAAGTTCTCCAGCCACCACTGTTTGTGCAAGGCTGTGTCTCCAAAGCTCCTGGCCATCCTCAGCACCTTTGGAATTGTCAAATCTCTTTGGAATCTCAAAGCCCTGCAGAACCGAGGAGACTTTTGCCTCCTTGCCCTTACGAGTATCCAGATCGTCGTGTTCACTCTTCTTCACTGTGTGAAATATCTCCTCCAGCCTCCCGGCACCACCACTGGAATTCCTGCCAGTCAGCACAAAGCAGTGATTTATAACAGCTGAAGTGTTGATCTGGGGGTGGGGAGGGGGGGCCATGAAAGTCCCAAAGGAAGCCTCACTTGACAATGTCTCCTTCCTACACTTCCTAACAGCGACTCGGGGGGGAAAATGATCAACTGTGGAAAAATGTTGCTCATGTCCCGGGACAAGAGTTATGGTTATTTGCTGGGCTTCCATCCACCGTGGGGAATTCTGGCTTGTGACATCACCCCATTGTTCCTGCTGGGGCCAAGAACGCGCCGGGATCCCGTCTCCTCAATGGTTAAAGCACTTTCCTGTTTGCTCGTTCCTCGTTTCCAAACAGCCGCGTCCACGAATCCTGCACGGGATGTCTCTTGTCTTGAGCTGTTTTGTCCCTTTCGTCATGTCTGCCTGGAACTCCTCACAATGAAGTGAACAATGTACTCCTCCAGTCAGAAACAAAAGGGAAAAAATAACTGCAGGAGGCAAAGCCCAGCTTTGGCATTTAGGACCCTGTGTACGCCTTTGTTCCTTCTTTGGAGCCGTGTTTGTGCAGCGCTGGCCCGTCCCTCTGCTCCAGCCTGTTGTTTTCCTTTGTGATTTTAGTGTGGTGATAATGCCAGGAGGGTTGGCCTTGGAAAGCAGTGGCTCCTGCTCTTGACTGGGGAAACAGGGCCGGTTGCAGCAGCAGTGAAGCTCCTCCGTGTCTAAGGGGTGAAGGAGAACCAGCTCCCAGTTCGAGCTGAACCCCCAGCACAGGGTGTGAGGGGATGGAACGTTTGGGCAGTTTTGGGTGCCACAATATAACAGCTAAAGCTGGTAGAGAGTGTCCAAAGGAGGGACACAGAGATACTGAAGGGTCTGGAGGGGCCATGAGGAGCAGCTGAGGGCACTTGGTGTGTGCAGCTGGAGCAGAGCAGGCTGAGGGCAGAGCTCAGCGGGGGCTGCAGCTCCTCCCCAGGGGCAGCTCTGAGCTCTGCTCTGGGGGAGCAGGGACAGCACCCAGGGAACGGCTGGAGCTGTGTCAGGGCAGGCTCAGGTTGGATCTCAGGCAAAGGTTCTTCCCCCAGAGGCTGGTTGGGCACTGCCCAGGCTCCCCAGGGCAGTGGGCACTCTCCCCAAGTGGGCACTCTCCCCAAGGCTGCCAGAGCTCCAGGAGGGTTTGGACAACGCTCTCAGGGCCAGGGTGGGATTGTTGGGGTGTCTGTGCAGGGCCAGGGGTTGGACTCATTGACCCTTGTGGTCCCTTTCAACTCAGGATATTCTGTGATCCTGAAACAGGCAGGATCTTGAAACCACCACAGTCAGACACCAGAATAATCACAGAATCATTAAGGTTGGAAAAGACCTCCAAGATCATCCAGTCCAACATGCTGTGTGGGATGGTTGATGCTGAGACATCTGTTTCACCTTATGTCTGGACATTCTTCTTCACAAGCCTAAAGACAAAAAAACCTTTTTAAAGTATTGCTTTTTCACAGAAACTCTTTAGTTCTGGACAAAGGTCTCAGAGCAGTTTAAAGCTGTGCTGGTCCAGGCAGTGCCAACCCCAGCTCTTCTCTGCAGGGTTCCTACATCCCCACACCAAACAGAGACATTCCTCCACAGTTCCACGTCCTTTAGAATCTGTGAATCACTGGTGCCAAACATCCAGAGGTGTGTGGGTCAGGTTTGTGCCTGCTCAGCACAGGAGGGGGGTATTTCCTGAGTTCGGGCTCCATCCAGCACATGTGAACAAGAGGGTTTAACATTTGCTCCATTTTCTGTGACAATCTGTTGGGATTTATGAGAAACGAGGAAAACAGTTGAGAAATCTTGGATGAAAGGTCTGATTTGTAAAGATGTTTATGCACCTGGCACTGAAGGCAGATACAGGCAGACATCTGGGCACTTGTCTCCTTTCAGCCACACAGCAAGAACTGCAGTTACGTGTAGCTTCAGGTGCTGCTCAGAAATGTGAGCTGAGCGACAGAGCTCTGGCCACAAAAGGTGAAGGAAATTGCTTGAACCAGATGCCCAAATCATCAGGTTAATTTGAGAGTCCTTTTCCTTCCTGGAGGCACGAACTCTGTGGGTGACAGGCTCTGCTGCTCCTCTCAGCAAGTGAACCTTGGAAAGCCGCAGCGCTGTGGCTCTGTCTCATAATTTGTGCAAACAACTGGTGGCATCTTTTCAAAGAGAGCCCCTTCTTTGACAAAATGATGTCATTTGCTGCCCAGCCTTTCCTCCCTGTGAGCAAATACTGCTGCGTTCCCTTCCCCACGTCCAGGGGATCAGCTTTCACCCTCGGTGACCAGAATGAGGAGCCAGGGAACAGAAGCCAAGGGAGATTTATTATATCACTGAACTGGCATCTGGAATGTCACAGAGTATCCGAGCTCTGACATAACTCTGAAACTTGGCACAGCTGGAATATGGGTTGTAACAGGTAATGCTGCTATTGTATTTCCCTGTTTTCTTTAGGATAAGTGTTGCATTGGTACAGAGGTTAAACACTTCCCTCTGCTTGTTTGCCTGTAATACTGAAGCTTTAGTTTATCAGTTATATTTTATTTTTATTATCATATTTTATCTTATTTTATGTTTTTATTTGTTTTATATTATTATATTTATATTATATATTTGTATTATTATATCTTTAGTAATGTTATATTATTTTAAAAGAAAATTTTCACTCTTCCTGATTTTCTCTGCCTGCTGTCCTCTGCTCTGTTATTTTAATGGCATTCTCATATGGACATTTTTCATCTGCTCTGGGCCCCCTCTCAGCAAAAGGAGCTCTCAACAGTATCTGTGCCCTCCTGTGCCATCGCAGTCAGAGCTGGCTGGTGAATAGAGCAGCAGGGGGTTTTTTGGATCCTGCAATGGGCTTTCCCCCACACATCTCCTGTGTACATTTTGCATGAGTTCAGAGAGGGCTTCCCACAGAGGGAATGGCAAATCCTCTGGGCATGGCTTGCAGGGCTGCAATCATGACCCATTTGACTTGCCCAGGTGCTGTGAGCAGAAGCCCCAACTCTCAGACTGCAGCAGTTTTCCACTCTCTGCCTCATTGCCCTTTTTCTTATTTCTCTTTCCTTTCCCCCTGCACGTGTTACTGGGCAGGAGACTCCCACTGGCTGTAATTGCCATCACCTTCCATCTGCCCATGACAACAGGGCAATAAAAACCTGAACTGCTCATGGTAAACAAATAAAATACACTCCCTTTCCCCAGAAGCCTTTAAGAACATCTCTGGAAAGGGAAGTGCAGTGATTTCGCTTTTCTAACCTGCTCACAGGATTTACCCAGGATTTGGGATGCCTGGAGCTGGAACGGTGGCCCCAGGGGATTCTGGAAGCTGTGATCCATCCCTGTCGTGGTCAGGACCCAACATCTCTCTGGAGAACAGTTTCCTGCTCCTGCCTGACACACACGATGGGCCAGGTGAAGTGGCTTCGAGTGCCACCCCGCGCATGCCAGGAGGTGACTCTATTTTACATGATTCCTGTGTGAAAAATGTGCAGATACGGTGTCAGAAGGTGCCTCGTGAATCCTGCAGCAAAATCAGACAGCGGGAGGACAGATTTACTGCGAGAAATTTGAATTGCTCAACGTAGGAAAAGTCTTTGAATTGGTTTAGGGAAAAAAAAAAGAGAGAAAAAACCGAGAGTGTCACTGAACAGCTGCATTTGCATGAGCTGAGCGACAACTCCGAGGAAATGTATCCGTTTACAATTTTACTAAAATAAAGTAAATTAAGAAATTTCAAGTAAAAACTTGAAATACATCTTGAATTCTGTCCCGTTTTCTCAGTTTAATCCACCCCCGGGAGGTGCCGTGGGGGCCAAGGTCAGTCCCCACGCGTGGGCAGGTGGTTGGGGGGTCCCACGGGGGCTCTGCCTGTGTGTGTGTCCTCCTGCCTTCACCTGCAGCTCCGGCCGCACTCGGGACCCCCTGGGGGTCCCGTGGTCACCCCCCCTCCGCATCCCCTCCCCGACACCCCCGGGAGTCGTTCTCTCCAAATCCCCCCGGGCGGGGGAGCCCACGCGTGTCCCTGCGGAGGGTGAGGAGGGCAGGGGGCTGTCGGTGTCCCCGGAGGGTGTCGGTGTCGCCAGGGGTGGGGCAGTGCTCCTGGGGGGGGTGTCGGTCTCCCCGGGGGGGTATCAGTGTCCCCGGGGGGGTGTCGGTGCCCCCGGGAGGTGTCAGTGTCCCCAGGGATTGTCGGTATCCTCAGGGAGTGTCGGTATCCCCAGGGGGTGTCGGTGTCCCCGGGGAGATGGGTCGGTATCCCCAGGAGGTTTTGGTGTCCCCGGGGGGGTTTCGGTGCCCCCGGGAGGTGGCAGTGTCCCCAGGGAGTGTCGGTATCCCCAGGAGGTGTCGGTATCCCCAGGAGGTGTCGGTGTCCCCAGGGAGTGTCGGTATCCCCAGGAGGTGTCGGTATCCCCAGGGGGTGTCGGTGTCCCCGGGGGGATGGGTCGGTATCCCCAGGGAGTGTCGGTATCCCCAGGGAGTGTCGGTGTCCCCAGGAGGTGTCGGTGTCCCCAGGGAGTGTCGGTGTCCCCAGGAGGTGTCGGTATCCCCGGGAGGTGTCGGTATCCCCGGGAGGTGTCGGTATCCCCGGGAGGTGTCGGTATCCCCAGGGAGTGTCGGTGTCCCCAGGGAGTGTCGGTGTCCCCAGGAGGTGTCGGTATCCCCGGGAGGTGTCGGTATCCCCGGGAGGTGTCGGTATCCCCGGGAGGTGTCGGTGTCCCCGGGGCCCGGCGGTTCCCGCGGCCGCTCCACGCGCGGGGCGGAGCGGCCGTGACGCGGCGGGACCGGGGCTATAAAGCACCTGCCGGGCGCCCCACGGCTCCAGACGCTGCGCGGCGGCTCCAGTGGAACAGCCGGGACGGGAGGAAAAGGAGGAAAACCCACAGAAGAGCCCCCAAAAGCCGCCGGCTCAGCCCAGCCAAGCTCAGCCCAGCCCGCAGAGCCGCGGTGATGCCCCGCCACCCCGCAGTGCTGCTGGCGCTCGCCCTCCTCGCCCTCGTGGAAGCCGGTGAGCCCCGGGCTAGCGGAGGATCGGTACCCGGGGAGCCCTGGGCTGGGGGAGCGGGGACGGGGGTGCCCGAGGGGGCTGCGGGGTGCGGGCGCTGCGCGGTGCCCTCGCTCCGGAGGAGCCGCCGGGGCTGCCCCGGTCCGAGATGAGCCGCAGCCTCATCCCGCGAAGCTGCGGGCACGGTCCCGGCGGAGGTGTGGCTGCGGAGGGGACACACGGGCGGGCTCCGAGCGTGCGGCTCACCCCTCCCTCGTGTGCCGCAGGTCTGGGCCATCCCCCGCCAGAGTCCCACCTGGCCGCGCACCCGAGGACCAAGAGATGTTCCTGCAACAGCTGGATGGATAAGGAATGCATTTACTTCTGTCACCTGGACATCATCTGGGTCAACACACCTGGGTAAGCACGAGCAGCTTTCGGAGTGGGGAGCTCTGGGGATGGACAGTGACTGTACTTTCTGCTGGAGGATGGGGAAAGGGTCCCAGCCCTGGGAGGCTCCGGGAGCACCTGCTCGGGGGACATTGCAAACTCAACCTAGAAAGGGACAGGCTGTGCTTCTGCTCAGGAGGTTCAGTCTCACTCCCAGGGATCGAGGTGAAAGCACAGGGCGCTGCTGCCTCGCGGGCTCTGAGGTTTGTACCTCTGCAAGCCCAAATTAACACCAAGATGTTGTAGCTTCAAGTCAGAAAGTTGCTCTCCCCGCTTGCAAACTGCAGCCCTGGCTGCTGCCTGCAGTATTGTTAATGAGACAGTGGTGGGCTGGCACTAACGGCCCGTGGCTGCCAAGTCCTGCCCTCAGGAATGTTAAAGCAGCTTTCCCAGCAGTTTCAGACCAATGGCCATCACACTGGAGCATAACACATGTGCTCAGGTGTGGTTATAATCGTGCTTGCTGACATGAAACTACAACTCGCTGCTTGCTCGGAGAAGAGTTGCAGTCACTGCCAATCCTGAACCCTCTGGGAGAGGAGATTGCCATCAGAGATGGAGCTGGGAATGTGCTAACAGCTCTGGGAGCACGCTGGGATCACAGAACCTCCTCTGGCCCCGAGATATCCTTGTACGATATCCTGGGTGTTAAACCCGCGGGGGAAGGAAGGCACTGACATCTCTGCTGGGCTGGGGCTGCTGGCCCGGGCCAGCCCTGCTCCTCCTGTGCTCTGGCACGCAGCTGAACTGCCCAGCCCATGCGGTAACCCTTGCACGGGCACCTGGGCTGCTGCAGGGAGAGGGAACTGCACTTCCAAGCCAGCACATCGTGGCAATCTCCCTGGGAGGGGTTGGGTGGGGAAAACAGGAGGTGGGAGAGGAGCTGCAGTTTAAAGGCTTAGACCTATCAGTGACCTTTTCACCTTCTGTCTACAGATGAGTCTTTTATTATCCTGGCACAGGCTTGGCTGCCTCCCAAGACCGTGCTGTAAACCTGTTGGCTAATAAAAAAGTTGGTGGCACGGCTGAATCCCTTTGTTTTTCCCAGGCACACGGCTCCCTACGGCCTGGGGAGCCCGCCCAGGCGGCGCAGGAGGTCACCGGGCAGGTGCCAGTGCTCGCACTCCAGGGACAACATCTGTGCCACCTTCTGCCAGGGGAAGCCTGGGTAAGTCAGGGGGTCCTGAGGGTGTCCCTGGGGGCTGTTTGGGGAGGGGGCAAGCAGACAGACAGCGCTCAGCAGCTGGAGCATCTCCAGCTCCCTGGGGACACTGTGAACGGCTGGAACTTGTCTAGTGGCTCTCACTGCCCTCCCAGGAGGCCCTGGCAGTGCCACACGGGTGTTTTGGTTGTACAAAAGCCTCTTTACTAGCTGATATAAAGCAATGTTACCTCCATCCCTCCTGCTGCCAGGGTGCTGGGTGTGCTGGGGGGAAGGCAGAGCTGGCAGAGTGGGAAGGCAAAGTTGGGAACAGGGGCAAGCAGAGGGTGTGGAGCTTTGGGACACCAGAGGAGCAGAGCAGGACTGCTGTGAGCTGGGACTCAGAAGCCAAATCTCCTCTGTGATCAACTCTGTTTACACAGCACGTGGGGTCTCAGTTCTCTCCCTTCAGCAGCAGCACAGAGGGGTGTGTACACTGTGGGGAGGTGGGAGCAAAGGCATTGTAGAGGTCTGTCATTAATTCCATAGCAAGGCAATAGTTAAAATCCCGATCATTAAATGTGAATAGAGTGAGGTCTGACAGAAGGGAATAGCAGGAAAAGTGAGCCCTGAATAGCTCTCAAATAGCTGCAATTAACCCTTCAAGATCATGCATTCAGCTGTCTGTCACTGGGGCTCAGCACAGCCAGTCTCGATGTGGGTGGTTCATGAATCTCCTCTTGCTCATTAGGTACCTCCAGAGTCTGAAGCTCCCAGTGAGTTCTGGAGCGTCAACGAGGTCCCCACAGAGTGGGGACATGAAGCCTCCCCATCATGGCCTACTGAGGGCTCTCAGGTGAGATGGCACTTAAACTGAACATCCCTCATAAGCACTTGAAAGTCAGCAGCTGTGACCCCACACTGCAGCTTCCACTTGGATTTGACAGGACTTCCTCTTCTTGTCTCCTTTAAATGAGAAGACTTGACTATTTCTGCTCTCTGTAGAATGGAGAGCTCAGAGCTGAGGGAGCCAGGGTTGCTTGTGACCTACCAGATCCAGAGGATTATTACATAAAATGTAATTCTTGATTGGAGTAGGAAGTTCCTCTGATATGGGACAGGCAGGTGGGTGATGTACCAGAAGAGGGTGGGGGGATGGCATTATGGAGGAATATAATTCATTGGGCAGCAACTTTGGACTGAAGAAAAGAGCTTTTCTCAGCCCATATCAGTGAGTTGTGGAATCGCTGCTGGAAGAAACCAGAGACTCCAGGAGTGTAAATGAGCTAAAGGGAGTTGGCAAATCAGCTAATTGTTAGTAGTTAAATCAGATGCAATGGGAGCAGTGTCTGAAAGGCAGATCTGGGGAAACATCACTTGGGTCATGCCCTGCTGCAGGACTCCTTGAATCCTCTGCCACTGATGGAAAGGGGATTTTGGGCTTGATGAAGCTCCTCTGTGGTTTAATAAAGCTGTGGCTGGAAATTCCCCCTCTGCCTTCCCCCATCTTCTGCCCCACAGTAAATCCTGGAGAGGGGTAGATACATGTCATAGTATGGGCTGTTTCTGAGCAGTGGGCAAATGGACTGGAGAGTGAAGATGGTGTCTCTTCTGTTCCCAGGGACCTTGCTGCCTCCAGCCTGCGCTCCGGGAAACACCCACAGCGCTCCCGGAGGGGTGCACAGCCAGCGGTTCTGCCTTGGAGGAAGAACATCTGGAAGAAGAAGAGATAAGAAACAGGTGCACACCGAGTTCACCAGAAGAATTTGGAGTCCTGTGGGTGCCACCAGCTCCGCTGTCGGTAGTTAGAGCTGAAGGAAAGGCCGTGAGTGGAAGGGAAGGAGTGGAAGTGTCCGTGCTCCTGTCGCTGACCCAGCACCGCCTGTACTCCAGAGACTGTTGTAAAGGGAAAACTCTCTCTCTATACAGTCCTAGATGTGTTGTGGAGCTGAATTGTGCCTTTTTGGATCAGGCAAGGGTCTTGCTGGAAGAGTACGAGCTTAACTCTGCTCTGGAGTCGCGGGCAGAGGGTGGAATCCCAGCCTGGGTGGTTCTGTGCAGTTCTGGATGTGCCAGCACTGAGCCCGTGTCTCCAGCCTGCTCTGCTCTGCCTTGGAGCTGGGTGTGAGCAGGGCCCAGCTTGGCCCCGCTCAGAGCTGCTTTGGCTGGTCCTGGTGCTCAGGGATGAGCTGCCTCCAACCTGAGCCCAACTTTGCACTATTTTCTCTTGTCAGTCAGTGCCTGTGAATGAGACTCCCAGGCTGAACCAGCTCCCAGTTTGTATTAAAAATATGGATAATGCAGAAGCCTGGAAGCCAACGGAGTGGTCAGTGGCACTCCCTGGCTGAGAAATTCACTGAGGGGAGTTTTCCCTGAGGTTCTTGAGGGGCTGTAGTTGAGGTGGAGGGTGGCTCACACCAGAGCTGGCACCAAATCCAAGCGTGACCCTGCCAGCAGGCCCAGGGTGGGGAGGCTGAGGGGGAGCTGTGTCTGCAGGAGCCCCAGCAGAGCCAGGGGAGGGAGCCCTGCCCGGCCTGAGCTGCTGCTCTGGGTCAGCTCAGGGCTGTGAGTCCATCTCATCTCCCTGGACACTCCCTCAGTGGGGCAGGGCACTCCCAGCTCCCAGCCTGACATCCCAGCTTTGTTCCAGCTGTGCCTGGAAGGAGGGGCTGGAGGCAGAGGTGTGTGTGTGGGGGGGAGATCCAGAGGCTTGCTTGCTGCTTTGCTTAGATCAGGTCTCTGAGCTGGGCTCTGTGTAATAAATACAGTGTATGGGTAGCAGGTCACTGTGGGAATTGTAACCTGGATCGGGAACGCAAAGGGCAGCCAGACAGGATGGATGTGGAAGGGAGGACTGGGAAGAAGAGGGGGTTGGAACCAGATGAACTTTAAGGTCCCTTCCAACCCAAACCTTTCTGTGATTCCATAGGGGAGCACAGCCCTGTGTGCACAGAGAAAGGCTGGGATTTAAAGCCGTGCCAAAGCCATGGAGCAACACAGGAGGGACAGGGGAATCTGGGAAAAACACTGAGCCCAGGACCTAGAAACCAATCCTGCAGGCAAACACAGTCTCAAGGCTCTGGAGCTGTATCACAAGTGCACTTTTGTTTGCCTGGGCAGATTAATTCCATTAGAAACAGAGGCTGCAGCTCTGGGCAGTGCAGGGGAATCACTGCTCCGCTGGAACCACTGTTGGGTCCCTCTTGCTGCCCAATCCAGTATTACACAGGAGCGTTTCTAAAGGCTGCTGGAAGTTGGTGGTGGACCAAAATCTGTGGCTGTTGCAAGTGTAGTCCCGTTGGACAGCAAAAATAATTCCTTGATTTTGCTCTAAGCCCTGGAGGGGGGAAAAAATGAGACCAACTGATTGTATCATAAACGAAACAGCAAATGAATCATTTGGTCCCCAAAGCTGCAGAGAATCTATTTTATATTTGACTTTCTGAAGGTTGCAGTCATTCTAAAAAAAAAAAAATAAATCCTGAAAAGATTTGTTCTAGAGGAAACTTTGCACATGGTTTAATGTGAGCTGAGTAATTTAAAATAAAACTACTGCTGTTGAATACTATGTATCTCTCCTTGTGTGGATAATGTCTCATCCTAAGTGACTTACTGCACACTTGCCATATGTAGCATCCTGAAATCTGTATATTTATTTAAATCTATTGATTTTTTTAGACAGTAATTTTCAAATTATAATTTGTAATAAATAATGACAAAAGTCAATATGATTTTTCTACCTTATTTGGTGGTTGGGGGGTGGTGGGCAAAGGGAGAGAAATCCAGCTGGCCCAAAGCACTGGGAAAGGGAGTGGCACAGCAGAGCTGGGTGGGAATGGAGAGGTTGGGAATGGTCCCGAGCAAATTTCGGTTCAAAGCGAATCCATCAGATTAAACATTCCTTAACTTAAACACCTTCCTCCTCTCTAGATGTCTGTGGGGGTACTGAGACAAAGTTATCCCCAGGTTGTTGTACTTGGGGCTATGGGATCTTTATGCCAAGGGATCCTGGAAGTGTTTTCCCAGGGTTGAGCCCTTTGCCTCCCATGCTCTTCCCAGCTCTGTGACCGTGGGTGTCACACAGGGACAGAGCACCCACGTCCCCTCCCTCCTGTGCCCTTCAGAGCTGACAGGGGCTGTGGGGTTTGATATTATTACTTTTTGAGTAAGTGCAGTTAAAAAGCCATCAGTCAAAGTAGGGCTATGAAGATGCTGAAGGGTCTGGAGGGGCCATGAGGAGCAGCTGAGGGCACTTGGTGTGTGCAGCTGGAGCAGAGCAGACTGAGGGCAGAGCTCAGCGGGGGCTGCAGCTCCTCCCGAGGGGCAGCTCCGATCTCTGCTCTGGGGGAGCAGGGACAGCACCCAGGGAACGGCTGGAGCTGTGTCAGGGCAGGCTCAGGTTGGATCTCAGGGAAAGGTTCTTCCCCCACAGGCTGGTTGGGCACTGCCCAGGCTCCCCAGGGCAGTGGGCACAGCCCCAAGGCTGCCAGAGCTCCAGGAGGGTTTGGACAACGCTCTGAGGGACAGGGTGGGATTGCTGGGGTGTCTGTGCAGGGCCAGGGATTGGACTGGATGATCCTTGTGGGTCCCTTTCTGCTCTGGATATTCCATGATTCTGTAATTTCTCTGTTGGTTTCCAGGGCTTCCTGGCCAGACCTGCAGCCCCCTCCTTCCCCACTGCCCTTCCTGGCTGAGCTGCATCTCCCCTGGCCCAGCCTCCACCCTAGGACTGGGTGTGAAAAGCAGATTCCTTCAGAGGTCCATGTGACAGTAAGTCACTGTGTCAATGGATTTAATGACAAAGGTCCATGATCAGAAGGACCTTGAATTACAGGAAACAATGAAACACTACAAATGTCCTGTATATAACACCTGAGGTGCAATCCTCCTCTCTTCTGCTCAGCCCAGCTCCAGGACAGGCCCGAGAATTTTGCCTGCTTTGGGTAATTCCCACGATGTCCTGCTTGGACTGATCTCAGGTGGTGTGAATGAGGAAGCTGAGGGTTGTTGGACATTCATGTACTTCCCAGGAAAGATTTCCCCACTATCTGGAGTGTCTGTTGAGCAAGCCTTGGGCTCAGCCTATTATTGATCTTTCTTAAGTCACCAAGGAACTCTGACCTTGGTCAGCCCTTGGTCCCAGAGAACGAACATCCCTGTTTGGGGTGTGAGAAGCATTGTATCTGCTGGAGGTTGGACCACAAAAAATACTCTTCAGCCTTTCTGCAGTATGTGGGCTTGAAAAAAGACATCCAAACAGGGAGAGGGAAAATTGGAACTGATCACTGTGGGTGGGTTGTTGCTTTTTTGGGGCCCTAAGATCAATTAATAGTAAAAAATTTTACATAGGGATGAATGATGGAAAATCTTCCAAGGCAGGTTCCCCGAATTCACGTGAGGAATCTTTGGACTCACTGGTGAGCTCCACAGGAGTCAACGTGTCTGGAAAACCAGCTCAAAAATGCCACAGGCCAGACATGCCTGGGGGAGAAAACTCCCCCAGGGCCCTGATCCCAGAACCTCAGCTGAGCTCTGCCAGGGATGTTCTACAAAGCCCCTCAGTCCCACCAAGTGCTGAGGGACAACCTGAGCCTGACAGGAACTCCGTGGTGGTGCCTGGACTGATCCCAACATCTGTGCAAAGCCCAGCCCCTCGGGTGCAGCTTTAATTAGAAGCCCTAATTAGGTACCACCCAAGGGAAGAAGAGAAAGGAGATGCTGAAGAGCATCTTAATTAGGGTGAAAAGGGCTAAGAGAGGACTGTGCTTGTTCTCGAGGCTGTTGAATCCAGACAGAGATTAGCTGAAGTAGCTTGAAGGAGGAATGTTTTATAAATTCTCACACACAACAGGAAAGAACAGAATAATAAAACTTCATTGAACAGGGAAATGCAGGAAATCAGGCAACCTCCAAAGCCAGTTCTAGGTATAAGTGACAGGGCATCTTTCCTAAGTTGCAGCTTTTTGATCAAACAGTCCTTTTTATGCTTGACAATGTCTTGGAAGTGGACCTCTTGTTCCCTGCATGTGACTCTGGAATTTTTTCAGGAGTCCTTGAAAAAAGCCCTTCCTAGATGGCCCACAGGCAGCAAACATCTCTTCTGCACCCTGGGACAGTTCTGTCCTCATCAGGCAATCAATATTCTTTGGGATGGGGCTTTGTTCCCTTCCCCTATTTGTTGAACTGTTGGGTTCTGCCTGGGGGAAGATGTGTTGACATAAAACACAAGGCTGGTTTGAGTGGGAGGTATTTGGGTGATGGCTTTTCAGGACCAGCCCTTGGATGTCTCCATGGAGAGAAGCAGCTGTCCAGGGCAGGTATCTGCTTTGGGAGGAGATATTCTGCCTGGAATTTTATAATTTTGAGCTGTTTTGGTGTGGATCACTCTGTGGAAGAGCTGGGCCTTCTGGAATCACAGGCTGAGAGAGTTGGGGTGTTCAGCCTGGAGAAGAGAAGGTTGTGTGGAGACCTCAGAGCACCTTCCAGTGTCTGAAGGGGCTCCAGGGAAGCCACAGAGGGACTGTTCATCAGAACTGCACTGACAGGACAAGGGGCAATGGCTTCAAACTGAAAGAGAAAGGTTTAGATTAGATGTTAGAGGTAAATTGTTCCCCGTGAGGGTGGAGAGGCCCTGGCACAGGTTGCCCAGAGAAGCTGTGGCTGCCCCTGGATCCCTGGAAGTGTCCAAGGCCAGGTTGAAGCAACCTGGGCTAGTGGGAGGTGTCCCTGCCCATGGCAGGGGGTGGAATGAGATGGTTTTTAAGGTCCCTCCTGTCCCAAAGTGTTCTATGGATCTATGGTTCTGTGGAATAAGGCCCAGGGTGCAGCAGGAGGGGAGGGGACACTGAAGAGGACACTGAAGAGGTGCAGGGTCCTGACTTACCCTGGGCCAGCAGCTGCTCCCTGTGCCCTTGGTTTGGGCACCTCTGGCCTGAGCTGCACGTGCAGGTCCCGCTGTGCCTGTGGAGTTGGATGTGCTCCAGCAGCACAGACCCTCCAGACAGCACTGGGGGCTCTGCAGCAGCTGAGCCTCTGTCCCAGGATTCTGCCCCTCCCAGAGATCTGTCACTCCTGCGTGGGACTAAAGCCAGAACTAAAGGCACAGAGGCAGAGATTCTGCAGAAGGTCTTTTCCCTGGGAAATACCTCTTTGAGCTTGTGCTGGAAAGCCAAGCTTAGAATCCCATAGTTCAGTGGAGTGGGAGCTTCTCAGTGCCCTCCACCACCCAGAGGTTGTCCAGTCCCTTGGGCCAAGGCTGGGGAACTCCCTGTGGTTTGGCTTCCACAGACTATGGCAGGATCTGACACGTGTCCATGGGTAGTTTTAGCCAAGAAAATGGAGGCCTTGATGTGACCTTTGTGTTTAAAGTTGCCAAATTGTGTCTCTGAGTCCAGTTCCTTGGGTCTGAAGGTTGTTGACTTGTCTGGTTGCCTTGAGTTGGATGGAATGAGAAAAAAGTAGATCCACAGTGGATGTCAGCTCCCAAATCCACACCTTCTGCCAAAGGCTGGGAGGTGCCTGTGGTCAGTGCATCCCACATCTTCAGGATCTCCTGGCTGGGGGACAAGGAAAGCCACAGGCTCTTTGGATGTCATTCCCAGGTCTGGGCATCAGAGTAACCAACCACAGCCTGTCTTATCTGATCCAGGCACCAGTGAAGTGTGAAACACTGGAATCCCTTCCATGAGAACAAGGTCTTGTTTAACCCTT
This sequence comes from Chiroxiphia lanceolata, assembly GCF_009829145.1. Taxonomy (NCBI): domain Eukaryota; kingdom Metazoa; phylum Chordata; class Aves; order Passeriformes; family Pipridae; genus Chiroxiphia; species Chiroxiphia lanceolata. The sequence continues at coordinate 1,314,444 of NC_045660.1, read as the reverse complement.
AATCACTTCCTTTGCAAGGGATTGGTAGGAAAGCCAAGGCAGGTGGGGCTGGCATAGAACTGCTGGTGCAGGACATCTCCATCTGCCACACCTTCCTCTGGCACTGCCTGTGAGCCAGTTTGAAGTCCTTTCCTTGGCCTCACACCTGCTCCTGGATGAGCAGCTGGGTGTCTCTCACCTGTCTGACTTCTGGAAGACCTTGGGGGAGCCCTTCCAGCCACTCCCTTGTCCAAAAGAAACAGTTTGTTTCTCCCCAAAGCACTTCCCCATCAGGTTCCCCTGCAAAGGTGAGACAGTTCACTGAAAGGCTACTCCAAGTGGAGAGGTTGAACCTCATCCTGCTTTTCCCCTCCAGCGCTGACTAAACCCCCATGGGAAAACTAAACTGATAGAAATCCAACTCAGGAGAAGGAAGGAAAGATGTTTCTGATCATGTAGTGACTTCAGATGAGTCCAGAGCTGAAAGATGAAGCCCCACGAGCAGCTAAACACGTGGCTGAGACTCTGGAATGTGAGAGCCACCAGGATCATTCTGCAGGTGGAATTTCCCATAGAAATGGCTTCCAGGGATTTTGGTTTCTCAGCTCCTGTGGCAGCAGGAGGGCAGAGTTTCCCTCCTTGTGAGAGGGGAGAGGCTGAGGCAGAAAACTGAAGTGGGCACAGTCACACAGTTAAAAATTGGGTTCCTTGTCCTGAACACAGGCCCAAGCCCCACCTGGCAATGAGCTCCAGGTAAGTATATCCTTGATCCCACAAGGAGTTTGGTGAGGCCTGGGAGTTGTGAGCACCCTCAGCAACACTCTGCCTGAGAAGGGAGCTGGAGCCTTCACCTCACCCTGCAGCCAGAGCAGAGCTGTGTCCCATCACTGCACGTGCCCCCTCTCCAGGAGCACGAGGCTCGTGGCTGCTTTTCCAGGCTCATAGGTGTGGATTTGTTTGGAAGTGGGGTAGGTCATAGAGTCATGGAACCATGGAATGCCACAACAGTTTGGGTTGGAAGGGACTTCAAAGATCATCTTCTTCCCACCCCCTGCCATGGGCAGGGACACCTTCCACCAGCCCAGGCTGCTCCAAGCCCCGTCCAACCTGGCCTTGGACACTTCCAGGGATCCAGGGGCAGCCACAGCTTCTCTGGGCAACCTGCTCCCTCACAGGGAGCAATTTCTCCCTCATATCTGATCTCTCAGGAAGAAGTTACCCTCCCTGTCATGCTCTGCTCTGATCCATAGGGTGTGTGCTGCTGAGAGGAGGAGCACAGAGGGGAAAACTGCTTGTTTTCTGATTTAAACTAGCTCCCTGTCCCCAGTTGGTGACAGGAGGGAAGGTACCACTGGCTCAGCTCGATCCCCATTCCTGTGGTGCATGAGGAGCAGGCTGGGAGCACAGCTCAGTGCACAGTTGGTGTAGCCTGGAGCACAGGGATAAACACCTTGCTGAGCAGCTTTCCCTGGGAGTTAGTGGGAAAACACCTGAAGAGCTGCATTCCAGAGGAGAGGATGACGGGGCTGATCAGAAAGACTTTCATGAGCTCTGGGATCTCTTCTTGCCTGTGACGGGGCTGTTCTGGCAACAACCACAACCAGGAGGCCTCCCCACCCTCCCAGGGAAGGATTCCTTCCCAATATCCCATCTGGAAGCCATTCCCCTTGTCCTGTGACTCCATCCCTTGTCCCCAGTCCCTCTCCAGATCTCCTGGAGCCCCTTTAGGCCCTGCAAGGGGCTCTGAGGGTGTGTGCTGCTGGGACAAGGAGCACTCAGGGGAACAACCAGGAGTCCTGAGAGCCCTCAGAGTCTGGAAAATCATCTCCCCTCTCCCTCCAAACACAGGGACCTCCCTGCAGCACATCCATCCCTTTTATTAGGACCCTATTAGCCCATTATTTGCAATCTGATGCAATCTGACAGTCCAATAAGTCACCTTGATGGCTTTTTTAGTTTCATACACGTCATGAAAATATCCAAGACTTCATTTCAGCAGCGAGGCCATAACAGTTTAGACCAGATTTGAGATGGTGAATAGCCCTCTCCCTGGGGATTTGATGGCAAATCCAGGGGATGGCTCTGGGACTTTATTATTAAAAGAGAATAATCTCCCTCCAGCTCTGTTGGAGGGGGAGGAGGAGGGAGCACACATGGAGCAATTAAGAAAAATGTCTTTGACCTTCAGCAACTTAATCAGCTGCCAGTGTTCTTGCTAATAGTGTGCTAATGGTTAAGTTCTTCTGGATGCCATAAAAAGTGCTATAACTGGAGGCTACAATAAAGTGCTGATCAACCCATCAAGTGAGTCAATCCAAAAGTAATATCTGTCTTTGTAATGACTATAATAAAAGCCAGCCAAAGCCAGGGGGATGACGTGAATGAAAATGCTGCTTAATTATGCTGGGCTGCAGTGCTGGCTGGATTTGCCACTTCTGCAAACTTGACATTGCCAGGAAAGCCAGACTTTACATTTGTGTGGCCAGTGCTCCAAGGACAGTCCTAAGAGATTTGGACAGGTGACATCTCCACCCAAGCCAGCTGGAGTTTTGGTGCAGAAAAGGGTGCTGGATTTGGGCTGGGGCTGTTCATCCCAGCAGGAACTGCACTGACAAGGGGCAGGAGGGAGGGGTGACTGTGATTCCTTTGGTGAGAGGTTGAGGGGCTGAGAGGAGGAGAAAAGGTGTTTATAGATTTGAGGTGTCCTGGTGTTAGAGACAGCCTGAGATTTAATGCCATAGCAGAGGAACATGGGGAAGGTTCTCTGAACATCCAGCACAGCACCGTGGAACGAGGCTGTGCTGGAAAGGGATGGATGCAACAGAGCTGAAAACACCCCTGGCAGGGGGAAAAAGGCAGGGTGGATCTGAGAGGCCCTTCCTGGCACTGGGGATGGGGCTGAGGAGCTGACAGAGGTTGGACACTGTCCCTGAGGGTTTGCCAGGAAGAAGGCAATGACCAAATGCCCTTCAAAGGTTCTTCACAGGTCACAGGAGCAGAGGGACTGGGGATCTTTCCCTGCCTGTTGCCTTGTCTGGAGATCCCTGAGAGCTGAGGGCATTTGGCACCTCTGGACACTGCCCACCTTGTGCAGGAGGGAGCACAGCCCTCCCTGGGCTCTCCCTGACCACCACTTTCTGTACAATTCAAGTTTGGCCTGGGTTGCCCTTTGCAAAGGCACAGGGGAGTGGGCAGTGAGTAAAATATCACTGGAATCCTCAATCTCCCTGCCTTGGGAATTGTCCTTCAGTCCCCAGGCAGCAGCAGGGTGGGATGGAGCACAGAGGGAGGCGGTGCTGGGGCCGAGGCACCTGCTGCTGGGATGGAAGGATGACAGGCCTTTTCCTACGAAACACAGCCACTGTTTTGGGATCCCTTTGAGCACAAAGCTGCTCTCCAGGATGCTGAGAAGCAGGAACCCAATTCACAGACCCAGCGTGGAGCTGGTGGAAAACACACCACAGCCTTTCAAGGAACCGTGAGCGGATTCCTCCCCCAGCAGCAAGGAAAACAGGATGCAGCCACATTCCTGCTCACATAGACAAGGCTCTCCACAGCAGCACAAACATATTTGCTGACTTCCAATTAAACCCTGGCTTTCTATCACCTTGCTGCTGATAAGGGTCTGATTAATGGAAGAATTGTCTTTTTCTTTTTTTTTTTTTTTTTTTTTAATAAAGTCTCTGCTGTTAATTGTTTTTTCCCTCTCCCATTTCTCGTTTCAGAGGGGCTTTCGAGGAGGGCTGCTGATTGTGCTGGAAGTTGTATGGGAACACTTAGTCTCTTCCTGGTTTTGTTTTTGGGGCCAAGTGCTGCCACTGAGCCCGGCAGGTCCAATGGCCAAATCACCTCTGAGGATCACCAGAAAATGCTGCCCTTGTGCCTCCTGATAAACAGAGGCAGGTTCACGTGTTTGTCCAGGACACAGAAAGCACCAGAACAGTGATTTGGTGACTTTTTGCCAGTGTTGTTTCCTCTGGAGGGACGACTTCCCTCGTGTGCCTCAGGTGCGTAGCAACAGCTTGGAAAACAAAGGACAACCCTGGCAAGGAGGCACAAAAGTATTATCCCGGGCTGAAGGGTGGAGCTTGGCTTTCTATGGAATTGGGATAAGCCAGGCTTTCCATGGAGCTGGGATCAGCCCCAATACCAGCTTTCCACGCAGCTGGGGTCAGTCACAATACCAACTTTCCACCAGCCCCAGTGTGGGCTTTCCAGGGAGCTCAGGTGGGGAGTCAGGCCCTGCAGATCCTGGCTCCTGCAGAGCTGTCCCCAAGCCCCAGCAGGGACACTGGTGCTTGGCCCGCGAGGTGTCCTCCCTGGGCAGTGCTGGAGCAGTTCAGCTCCACTGTCCCCATCCCTGGGGACACTCCCTAGGAGACAGAAAAGGAATGAGTGATGGAGCAGAAGTGCCTCAGAGCTGGAGCTTCCCCCATCTGTGACAGGGAGGGGAGCAGAGCCAAGGGCTCAGAGGGACAGGATGTGAAGGAGAGCGGCCAAATCAGGGCTGATAAAGCAAGTGGGAATTGTGAAGAGGGAAGGAATGAGCCAGTCTGGGTCAGGGGCTGGAGAGGTCTGAGTTAAGGGGGACAGTGCTCAGCTCTAAAGCCCTGTGTGGTGCCCAGCAGGATGTTCTCATGCTCTCAGGGCTGGTCTGACATGTAGGAAACCTTCAGAGCTCCCTGTGCTGCTGTGCCCACCTGGGCACCTGCTGCTGGGGACACACTGGCCATGAGCCAGCCCACACCATCCCATTTCCTCCAGCTGTGCCATCACAGAATCCCAGAATCTACTGGGACCCCCAAGGATCATGGAGTCCAACCCTCAGCCCTGCACAGGCCCAGCCCCAAGAGTCACCCCCGTGCCCCAGAGGATCAGCCAAACCCTCCTGCAGCTCTGGCAGCCTTGGGGCTGTGCCCACTGCCCTGGGGAGCCTGGGCAGTGCCCAACCAGCCTCTGGGGGAAGAACCTTTGCCTGAGATCCAACCTGCCCCACTGACTGTTCCCCTGGGTGTGCTCTTGGATAACTGACTGTCTTTCCTCAGACAGGGTGGCCTTTTCCTTTCCTCTTCTATTTCCACATTTCCCTGACTGAATCTTTCCACACTTTCTCTGGAATCTTTCCACACTTTCCCTGAATTTCTTTCCCCATCTCCATCCCATGGCTGTAGTCCCCTGCTTTTCCTTCCCCTTTATCTTCCCGTGTTTTTGTCGTTGTAACTGCACCAGGATAAAATCCATTTTCTTTCACCTTTTTCCTCTTCTCTTTTCCTTGTGCTTTCCATAGTAGATGAGTTTTAAGTGAAAAGGAGGACAAGAGGGCAAGAAAAGGGATGGGTGAGAGATGTCAAGATGTCAAGGAGAGGTGGAGCAAGGAAAGAGAAAGGAGCAGCAGGAAAGGGCATCTCAGTGTCAGCTCATGGTTATGGGGCTAGCAGCTGTCACAAGGGCTGTGTCCCTGTTGCTAAAGGCATCACCCTGCAGGCAGAGTCTCATCCCCAGGCCCAGTGGGAAGGAGTAGCTCCCATCCCACTGTTCAGGAGGCTCCTCCAGGGCACAGGGGCTGGTTCCAAACACCTCTAACGTGGCTCTTTTCTGAGTTTTTTGGAATATCGTTGTTTCTGTAGTGGTTTCCTGGGTCCCTGAAAGGAGCCACGACAGGGAACGGGGGAAATTCTCCAGCCTGGGCCAGACAAGGTGTCAAACAGGGTCCTGTTTAAACGGGTCCTTCCAAGCTCACAGTCTCTCACATGTCACTGCAAAGGAAGGTGACATTGGAGGAGAAATTTTAGAGATGATGGAGTGAGTTGGCAAAGAGGACCCTTGGACAGAGGGGTGGGTGTTGTGAGGGAATGGTTGGACAGTCAGATTGTGCCCCTTGAGCATTTGTTCCTTCCCAGAGTGTTGTGTGATGTGAAAAACCTCAGGTAAAAGGTGTCAATACAAACACAAAGCACTTGTGTCCTAAATACAGAGGGGAGAGATCCCTCTTTGCTGCTGTGGGATTGCAGCAACTGTTAGGCCCAGACAGGGCAGGGAAAGGGAAGCCCAGCATGGCCTGAAGTGTAGGAGCTTCCCACACACCTTGCCTTGGAGATGGGGGTATTGTACTCCTGTGGGAGCCATTCCCTGGGGAAAACAGGGGCCAAAGTGACCAAGGCACCCCTTTGCACCCTCCTCCTTCTGCCTTTCTCTTCAACCACACCTCGAGTGGCTCTTGCAACTCTTGCTCTCATTCTGACTTCTGAGAGAGGAGCTGGAGGGTTCCATGTGGCACAACTGGGGCCACGACTCATAGGTTTGGGAAATGTATGAAAATTGGGGGGGAAAATGAAGTGCAGCTACTTAAATAAAGACAGTTCATTTGTTATAAAGAAATTTTAGTGACTGAGAGTGCACAGTTCAAATACTATTTTATTGGTCATATCCCTAGAGGGGTTAGTACAGTACTTTTTCACTCAGATCAGAAATGTAAAGGATCATGAAATTATTTCAGTATAACACTGACTTCGACATCTGGCTGAAGAATGTCAGTGGGCGGCTTTTTTTTTAATGGCTTTTTTAATGTTTTGGGGTTTTTTTATATTGAGCCAGAAATATCAGGTTTGAAGTGTTCTTTTCACCAGGGGGGCTGGAGCACATTGTAATCCCTGTGAAAAGAGCAGAGTCTCACATCACACCGTGAATGCAGGAGCTGGGCACGAAGGAAGAGGTCAAGGACAAGCTGTGACACCAATTGCTACATCCTGATTTTGGGGAGGGATCCAGTTTCTGGATAGAAACCTGGAGCCTTGGTCTAACTGGGCATGGTGCCAGACTCTGCCCAGTGGTGCCCAGCGAGAAGATCAGGAGCAGTGGCCAGAAATTAAAACACAAGTTCCACCTCAGCAGGAGGAATAACTTTCCATGGAGGTGGCAGAGCCTGGAACAGTTGCCGGGGGAGGGTGTGGGTTCTCCCTGTCTGGAGACATCCCAAACCCACCTGGATGTGTCCCTCTGTGTCCCCTGCTCCAGGTGACCCTGCTTGGGCAGGGGGAGGGACTGGGTGATCTCCAGGGATCCCTTTCAGCCCTAACAATTCTGGAATTCTGGGGGCAGCTGCTCATGTACATCTTGAAAAGAACCCCATTTTCCTGCCCTTAAAGCCCTTCAGCCTGGGCTGTGGGTTTTGCCACCCTGGGTGCCCAGTTTGCCAGGCTGGCTCTGCCCTCTCAGGGTAGTGGAGAGCAGGGAACGTGGGCAAGTTGGAACAACCCCTGCACGTCTGATGCTTCGTTTGAGGGCTGCTCTCTGTGTGTCACCTTTGAATTTTAGCCAATTAGCCTCTAGAGTGCGAGTTAAACATTGCTGTTAATGTTAATGCAGGGTGTGCATGTTTGCGTATTCCCAGCTGCCTGCAGGCTTGGAATAACACTTGTCATGCAGGGAGGAGAAGGAGCAGCAGGGGCTGGAGATCTGGCAGTGGAGGGGAGAGGTTTTCTACCCAGCACAGGTGTCCAGACCCCCTTGAGATCCTTCTTACTCCCCTGAATTGATAACCCTGTAGCTCTCTTCCTGCAGAACCCCTCGAAATTGGGTGGCAGCACACATCATCATCTCTGGTGTGTTTTCAACCTGCCCCCAGGAAGCCTCTGATAGGGAAGGAAAACAAGATAGGCCCTGTTGGTGCCTCTGCTGTCCTGGGCTGGGAAGAAGCCCCACGGGACTGGTACCAGTGATTTCTGCAGATCATTGCACACTGTGCAGCTCTCAGACAAAGGCTGAAATGAACCTCTTCCAGCATGTGGAAAAGCCTTCCATGGCTCCAGTGGGGTGGGAGAGGCGGTGGGTGGGTGGGGGGTTTGTAGTGCAAATCCTGAGCCTGATTTGGCACCTCAGTCCCAGACCCAGCAGAGTAGAGAGAGTCACCTTGGCTGGGGCTGAGGGGCTGCAGAGCCTGGGCTGGAGGAGATGCTCAGGTGGGGACTGAGTGACTGTTGAATGTGATCCAGGTCCAGGGCTGCAGAGACACCTCTGGAGGTGGATTTGGACCCTGAAAAAGCTGCCTGTGGTTCTCTGCCCAGCCTGTGCCTGTCTCTGCTGCACTGAGCCCCTCCTTGTGTCTTCTCCAGCAGCACAAACCCCTGGTTAGGTCACTGACTGACAGGAAGAGCTGGGTCTCCAGACACTTCTCTGCTCCAAGATGTTTAAATCTACCTCTCCAAAGCTCCTGAGCATCCATCTGGGAAATTTTCTAGGTGGAAGGGTTTTCCACCTCTCCTGTGAAGCTGGGACTTTGCTGGGATTCAAGCACTGAGAGGTCCTGCTCCCAAGGTGAGGGGTGTGGTCACTGCAGGCTGCACAGGCCAGAGAACCAGGGACAGAGTTGCCTGTTCTCTGCTCCCCACATGGCTTTGACATTTGGTCACAGAGATGCTGGTGGTCAAAGGCAGGAGGGGAGTAGGGAGACTTCCACCTGAGACCTTTTTCCTCTAGGAAATCTCAAGGGCCTATGATGAAGCAGCTTTCTTGGACCATATTCCACATTTCATAGAATCACAGACTCATTAAGGTGGGAAAAGACCTCCAAGATCATCAAGTCCAACCTTTGACTGAATCCCACCATGTCACTGAACCATGTCATGAAGTGCCACATCTACTCATGGTTTGAACATTTCCAGGGATGGGGCCTCCCTGGGCAGCCTGTTCCAGGGAGTGCCTGCCCACCCCCTCAGGGAAGAAATTTTCCCTAACATCCAACTTGAACCTCCCCAGTTCTTATGCAGGTTTTCCTACCTGTTACCACCCATTAGATCCATCAGTATTTCCATAACCCTCTGGGTTTCACTTTACCTTGGACAAAAAGGTTGTTCAGAGCGTGGTTGGTCCTAATGAGTCAGAACAGCTTCTCTTCAGCCTCACAGGCAGATCCAGCAGCTGTTTTGTGCTCTGCTTCCTCTCATCTGTGTCTCCAGAGGCAGCAGAGGGATGTGGTGCTGGAAGCAGAAGGATTCTGGTACTGGCAGAAGAAGGATGCTGGTGCTGCAACATGGGAAGCCTCGTTTCATTGCCTTGGAGGCAATTCTGAAGCTGATAAGAGGGTTCAAAGCCGTGTTTTGCTTATCAGTGCAATCAGGCAGGAAAGGAGGACAGTCAGCAGTGTCTCCTCCTGGTGACCTGTTACACTGATCTAGAAAATTATCTGGTATTTAAAGAAGTAATTCTTTAGCAGGAGATGGTGTTTCAAGGAAATGGGTGGTGGTTTATTGTCATTGTAACTCCTATCCTACATTGACACTGTGAATTATTAACTCTGGTTGCTTTGCTGTAGCATGAACGAGTTTTAGGCATTTTTTTAAGTATATTTGTTACTTGAAAAAGCCAGGAACCTTGTCAGAGTGGAGCCACCTTCTGCTGCTCACAGGGACCCGACTGGGCCCCCTAATTCAGCTAAATGAGCCTTGGCTGCTTGGCTTGAGCAGAAGTTCTCAGTTGGAGCAGCACTGAAGCAGCAATGAAGGAGTCGTGGTGGAAACTCAGAAATCCTGGGCACTGACACCCCCAGCACGTGAACCAGGCTGAGCCAGTGCTGCTTCCCTAATGAAAAAACATTTTAATTTCACATTAAAAGTTCCAAATGTGTTTAATGAGTCTTTCTTTTGCTCTCCTGAAACCTCTGCCATCACTGGGCAAGGAGCCATCAGAGAGGGTTCCCTATAACGGGTAAAAATGGAGTAACTTCTATAGGCAGCAGCTAACTGAGACATCTGCTCAAAGGAAAATGTTCCTGGTGAACCCCAGTTCGGTTCCCAACCCTTGTGGAATCATGTTCTTACACCAGGAACACCAAATCTGCCTTGGAAGTCAGGGGGTGGGTGGTGGTGGAGAGGTTACAGGGACAGATGATGTTCATTCCCATCATACAGGTCTGTGGGATAAAGAGCTTTAACCCTTTCCCAGAGGCAGGATGGAATTGTGTCAGTTGTGGAATTAACAGCAAAATGCCAAGATTCTGGGTAATCCATTTGGAGGAGGGGGATGATCAGTCCACTCTGCTAATCTATTATTTTAACTGGCCAACTACCTGGAACCTGCTGAACTCTGAGGCTCGAGGGGCAGCACAGGCAGAGCTGAGGTCACTGGGGGTGGGCTGGGGAATAAAAAAGGCTGGAATTCTAGAGCAGACCCACCTGCGTGTCCAGGTTTGTCTGCAGGAAGGAAACGAGCCTGGCTTTGGAAAAAGGACTTTCTGATAATCCCAGACCTGGGGAGTTGGTGCCATGAGCAGGTCCTTGAACACAAGGAGATGTTTTACAGAAGAACTTTTTGCCCTTGATGACAGAACACTCTGGCATTCTGGGCTTGGATCGTGTGTTCTGGACAGGGTGGAATTCCCAAACCCTCCTGGAGGAAACGGAGGTTCTTCCTTTGCCTCTGGTAAAAGAGTGGTTCTGATCTAATCTGGGGCTGCAGGGCTGCTCTGGGACTTGGCTGCTGCCTCTGGGCTATGGATTCTGTTTTACCTCCTCTAAAACACCCCAGATGGGATCAGGTTTTGTACAAAAATGGGGCAGAGACCCTCCAGCACCTCCCAAAGCACACAGGGCCCCACGTCATCACCAGATTTGGGGAAAGGAACCTTTTCTGAGGTGAAATGGGCAGGGTCACAGCTTTCCCTCACTTATTCTGAAATATAAGGAGACACCGTTCTTGGGGATCATCTCATACACCAGTTTTGGGGATCATCTCTCCCCCAAGCTGTTGGAGAGGCCTCTGGAGCCAGGATCTGGCCCTCAGTCTTGCCCCTCTGCTCTGGGTCAGCCACTCAGCCCTGCTCAGCTCAGACACCTCCCCAGCAGCACTCTCTGGGTCTGCCGGGTGTTCTCACGCAGGAAATGTTGATTTAACCCTCTCAGGAATTACCATTACTCAGGGCAGTGCCCTTTGAAGTGGTTACCAGCCCCATTAGCAGTGAGTGCTGGGTGTGGGGTGTGGCTGCAAGGCAACAGTGTCATTCTCTTTCCTGGGGACAGAATTTTAATAAGGGGAGTTTCCCTTGGTGCACTGGGCAGGTGTGAGGCAGATGCTGTTTTGGGCAGCCAAGTGAGATGCAAAATTTGGAGAACACAGTAAAACAGTGCTTTTTATTAAGGCCCCTTCACACTTGTTCTGTGGCACAAAACTGGAGGGACCAACCCCTGCAACTCAGCAAAAAACACAGTTGAGAGATTTGAGAAGTTTCCTGTTGCTGTTCAGTCCTGAATCCCAGAATCCCAGAATATACTGAGCTGGAAGGGACCCCCAAGGACCATCCAGTCCAACCCTCAGCCCTGCACAGGCCCAGCTCCAAGAGTCACCCCCTGTGCCCCAGAGGATCAGCCAAACCCTCCTGCAGCTCTGGCAGCCTTGGGGCTGTGCCCACTGCCCTGGGGAGCCTGGGCAGTGCCCAACCAGCCTCTGGGGGAAGAACCTTTCCCTGAGACCCAACCTGAGCCTGCCCTGACACAGCTCCAGCCGTTCCCTGGCTGCTGTCCCTGCTCCCCCCAGATAACAGATCACTGGGCCAAGGGGTTGTGCCCAGAGATGTGTAACTCCACGGAGCAGGGTTTGCACTGCCATCACAGACATTTTCCTGGGGATTTTTTCCTCAACTTTGCCCCACCAGCTCTGAGTTTGGTAGAACGGCTGCCAACAGAGGTAGAGCTCCGGCTCATCCCTGTTGCAAAATCTCACGTTGGTGATGTGTGAGAGATGCTCTCAGCCTGTTCTGGAGGGGGTGCTTACTCATTTTCCTGAGAGCAGAGATGGTCCCTGGGCATTTGTGTTGGCAGCAGTGCTGTAACACCTTCCCTGCTGGCACTGGTTATGTAAGGAGCTAAAAATGCTGCGTGACTCACCTGTCTGAGCAGAGCTGTTGGAACAGGAGCAGAGCAGTGAGTTATCCCAGCCATGGGTGCAGAGGAGCCCCAGCAGACACCTCGCCTAGTATCCCCCCCTTGGTGGCTGCTTCTCCTGCAGACCCACCTGCTCTGGATCCTCTTTTGTCTTATTCCCCACTCCTGTTTGTCAAATGATGTTGGAGCCCCTCCAGAGCTCATCAGTTGTGCCGCTGAACCCTCCAACACTCAGGCTGGGTCTTTGCTGGGGGACATCCCAAGCCCCCTCTTATCTCTAGGGCTCCTCCCCTCCCTTTATTTTGTTTGCTCCCTTTCCATTCTCCCGCTCTCTTTCTAAGGAAAACTTCAGTCCAGGAGCCTCTGCAGCTGAGGGAGGCTGCATCCAGGTTATTTGGCTTCTTCACTGTGTGCACAAACGCTTGCTGTGTCCACTGGTGGACACCCTGGGGCTCAACTCTTCCACCCTTCTCCCTTCAGCCTGGTCCTTCCCTGATCTGTGCTGGGGAGGCTCATGCCCCTCCACAAAGGACACTCAGTAAAATCCCTCATCTCTTCTTTCATGACCTACTTTCTCTGATTTTGGCTCACATTTCAGTGCTCCATGGTGAGTCTCTACCAAAGAGGCAAATTCCTGTACATTCTGTGGACTCTTTGTGCTTGAGGTGGCTTGAGGTTTGTGCCACTGTCTCCAAAGGAGTGTAATTTTCTTGTAAATGCTGAAGGCTCATAACAGTGAGTTTGCACTCAAACACTGTGTTTGCACTGAAGTTTTCAGCCCATTGTCCTTCACAGACCTGAGCTCTCCAGCTCCCTGCAAGGAGGTTGTGATGAGATGAGGTTTGACCTCTTCTCTCAGGCAGCTGATGATAGGACAAGGGGAAACAGCCTCAAGCTGCACCAGGGGAGGTTCAGGTTGGATATTAAGAAAAATTTCTCCCCTGAAAGACTGTTTAAGCATTGGCACAGCTGCCCAGGCAGTGGTGGGGGCACCTTCTCTGGAGGGGTTCAGGAAATGACTGGACATGACACTTCATGAGATGGTTTAGTGGCCATGGGTGTTCAGTCAAGTTGGACTTGGTGGTCTTGGAGATCTTTCCCAACCTTAACGACTCTGTGGTTCCAGTGCTGCCCCTTCACAAACAGGAATAAGTCAGGGAGCAGGATTGGGTCCTGCTGCTGCTTCTTTCTTTCTGAGAGCACTTTGTTGCAGGATCCAGACATGCCCATTCCAACTGAATGGGGGCAGAGACCTCCCCTCACACACCTGGAGCCAGGAGGGGGAAGATCTACTGTGGGACATCTGGTTTGAGCTGAGTGTGATGCTGCAGGTGGGAACCCTCAGCTCCAGAGGGAGCTCCAAACTACACCTGCTGGGGTGGGAGAGGCAAAGATCCACAGGCCCTCCCAGCACTGCACCACGGAGAGGGGACAGGCAGCTGTCCACGCTCTGGTCACCCTCTGGGGTAGTACTGCAACAGGAGGAGGTCCCAGATCCAGTCCCAATCCCAGTCCTAGTCCCAATCCTAGTCCCTGTCCCAATCCCAGTCCCAGTCTCAGTTCTAATCCCACTCCCAGTCCCAGTCTCAGACCAAGTCCCAGTCCCAGTCTCAGTCCCTACCTGCTCTCCACCAGTGAGTCTGACAAAGGTCTGACACCTTCCAGGGATTTCTGCTCCTGGGCCCAATTTGTGCTTCCCAGTTCCTGATCTCACAGGATCCCAGACGGGTCAGGTTGGAGGGACCCCAGTGGGTCCCCTGCTCCCCCTCCCTGCCCAGGCAGGGCTGTCCTGGAGCACCAGGGGAGGAGACCCTCCCATTCCTGGACAGCCTGTTCCACTCAGTCACCTGCAAAGTGAAGAAGTTCTTCCTCATGTTCAGGTGGAATCTCCAACTTCTTCTGTGAGTGGAGGGGCTACAGAATTGGTCCTGGATAGAGTGACCCCAACAGAGATTTAAATCTACTGATTCCAGGCTTGATTTTCCTTATGACCCTTAGAAGAAGGGTCAAATCCAGAGTAAAATCCATGTTAAAAGGTCAGGCTTGGAGCAGAAGGCATCACTCACCAGTTTTTGGACACAAGGACACAATGTAGGATGGAGGTGGTTTATACAACAGCTTAAATACAGAACCACAGGATGGTTTGGGTTGGGAGGGACCTTATAGATCATCTCATTCCACCCCCTGCCATGGGCAGGGACACCTTCCACCAGCCCAGGTTGCTCCAAACCCCATCCAACCTGGCCTTGGACACTTCCAGGGATGGGGGTGGGTTTTCAATGAGTGCCCACAAAGCACAGCACAAGCTTCATCTTTCCCAAAGCTGAACTGGGCAATGCCCAAACACCTGGAAATGTTCTCTGCAAGACCAGGAATCAGTTTTCCCTTGTCAGGAAGAAAGCAGAAGCACTGACTCCACTGTAGAGGCACGAATTGCTCTCAAGCAAAACACAAAAACCCAACCCAACCACGCTACCAAAGGGCTGGTTAGAGATTAAAGAGGGAGGGCGGGAGCTCGGAGGAAAGGTCAGGCACACAAAGCAAAACATCTAAAACGAAAACTTGGAAACTTTCCTGAGCGTGGAGACAGTTGAATTACCTCAGAACAAAGACTGTTGACTCTCCTTATAAGGAGAGAAAGTTTTGGTTTAAAAAAAAATAAATGTAAAAGCTTGGTAAATAATTGTTTTCTTCTTTATGGATTTGTTGGGAGTTTAAAAAAAAAAGCTGAAGGAGTCAGTTTGAAATGAAGCAAAAGTGTAGTTCAGGTAAACTGAATGGGTAAAAATTCCAGTTATTTTAACCATTTTCAACTGGATATTTTTCCTGTAATTTATGCACTAGTTTGCCCTGCAAAAAGAACTGTGAAGCTGGAGTAATTAAATACTTTTTTAATTCAGGTTTTGAGACCTCTTTCGTCCTATTTCTGGGTAAACAGTTTTTGAGGTAGGGTTGAAGTCACAGTTGCCTCTCAGAGAGCCAGGTCAGGGCCACCTGATGATGTAATGGGTAGTCTTGACAGACAAATCATGGGGTAAAATCTGCTTGCTCATGGAGGCCAGCAAAACATTCCCTGTGCCTCAAAGAGTAAATCACACGGATTTAAACAAGGCATGCAAATAAAGGAGAGCTGGGAATAATTGTTGGAACTCAGCACTCCTGTGTGAGGAGGGATGCTCAGCTCACTCAGAGGCCTTCAAAGGATGGTGGTCAAGTTCCAGGATCTAAAGGGGCCCCCAAGGAAGCTGGAGAGGGACTGGGGTGACAGGACAAGGGGAATGGGTTGAGACTGAAAGAAGAGAAATTTAGGTTGGATATTGGGAAGAAATCCTTCCTGTGAGGGTGGACAGTCCCAGGTTGCCCAGAGAAGCTGTGGCTGCCCCTGGAATCCCTGGAAGTGTCCAAGGCCAGGTTGGACGGGGCTTGGAGCAACCTGGGCTGGTGGGAGGTGTCCCTGCCCATGGCAGGGGTGGCACTGGATGGGCTTTAAGGTCCCTTCCAACCCAAACCATTCCATGAATCTCTGAAGGCAATTTAGAACATGGTTCACAACCTTGCTGGGGCCCTCTGGTGGTCTAGTGGTTGGGATGCGGCGCTTTCACCGCCGCCGCCTGGGTTCGATTCCCGGTCAGAGAAGTCCCCCGGGCAGATGGAGCTCGTTAGCCCTGTAAGGCCATCCATCTAAGAGAAGGTCACTCTAAACAAACCTACGTCCTGAGGACCTCACTGCCACCATCCAAGCTTGCTCTGCCCCGGCAGATGAACCTCAGGATTAAAGGGTGGGCTCAGCTCAGCGCACACTGTGTCTCACCTAAAAAATCCACTGCGCAGGCTCGAAGGGTAAAGACCCTTCCCAAATCTTCGTTCGTGAAGACTGGCCATACTATACTCACAACCTTACTCCTGTGAGCACCATGACCAAGGCAGATGCACTGGGAGGGAGGAGCAGCAACTGGAGCTGGAGAAGGGATGTGCTGGAGACATCTACAAGCAGGGGTTGGGCACCGGTGAAGATGCAGAGCAGGGTTTTATTTGGACAGATCTGAAGAGGCAGGTGGATGTGGCATCTTAGGGAGTGGACAAAGGGTGGCAGGAGAGAGGCAAAGCCTGTGGCCATGTCGGTGGACAGCCAGGAGAGAGAGAAGGGTTCTGAATCATTGGGAGGGAAGCCTTGGGTTAGAGAGAAATGCACCAAGGAGGGCCAGCTTTTGGTAAAATTAAATGTAGCACCTGGTCAGAAGCTTTAGAAATTCAAAGAGGTACCTCTACAGCTCCCTCTGACCCACTGACACAAACCCTGCTCCCCTTTATGCCCCCAAAGCACAAGGTATAGAAAAAAAGCCAGGCAGGAATCAGGGGCTTTCACTCTCTCCCACCACTCACGTTTTTCATTGGTTTTGATTACATGCCTTAAATTCCCATCAAATCCACAAGAACCTGCATTCCTACATTCTGCATATCTGCACATTACTTGTCCCACCAAAACCAGAATAAATGTGACCACCAGCTGAGGAGCAGCTGCAGTGATTCACTGGCTGCCTGAACTCAGGGTAATAAATCCTTGGAGACAGAGACCAAGGAGTTTTGCCTTGGATGACCAAAGGACCTCTGAACAGTCCTGGAGCAGCTCTGCAAATGCCACCTGTGTAACTTGGCACCTTTGGTGATTAATCACCTCCAGTGATTAATCAGAGATGCCTCCTTCAGGCAAAGGCACAGAATCATGGAATGGTTTGGGTTGGGAGGGACCTTAAAACTCACCTCTTGCCATGGGCAGGGACACCTTCCACCAGCCCAGGTTGCTCCAAGCCTCGTCCAGCCTGGCCTTGGACACTTCCAGGGATTCCAGGGGCAGCCACAGCTTCTCTGGGCACCCTGTGCCAGAGCCTCACCACCCTCACAGGGAACTCTTTCTTCTTAATATCCCACCTAAATTTTCCCTCTTTCCCTCTGAACCCATTCCCCCTTTTCCTGTCACTCCATGCTCTTGTAAAAAGTCCCTCTCCATCTTTCTTTTGGTCTCCCTTCAGGTGCTGGCAGGTCTGCCATGTCACGAGCAGTGACTCTCAGTGTTCTCAGGACTTTGATCTCAATCAGAATTTTTTGGTTCAAAGGACCTCCCAGCTCTTTCTCCTGGGCTCCTGCTGTCTGTCAGGAGGAGCTGTGCTCCCAGCTCTGTGTTCCTCCTGTCCATGGAGGGAAGGCTGAGCTGAGCTGGAGCTGCAGGAGGTTCCAGGAGTGAGCAGTGGGTGGGACTGGCCCAGATGTGCAGGTGATGCACAGTGTTGGCAGGAGGCTCTTTCCTGGCTGCCTTGGATCGAGTTTGCTTCGCACCCAGGAACTTGTCCACTGTTCCAACTTGCACAGCAAGAGCTGCCAGCTCTGCTCCTTCAGCAAGTGCTCACAAGCTCTTTGGGTCAGGAACCTTCTATCTTTCTTTGTATTAATCCAAAGGTTTCTGCCCTGGCTCTCATCCTCAATTCCTCCATTCCTCACTGCATCTCAAGGGAGGGATTGGGTGTCAAGAGTGGGGGGAAAAATATATATATATATATATATATATATATATATATATGTCTAGGAAAGGAATCTTGTCATCACCCCCCAGAACCAAATCCACAGAGTGCCTTGCACAAAGGGAGGTGCTTCTGCTTCCTTTTGGTCAGTCCTCCCTTCTCTTAACAAGTTTGTGTCCTTGGGCCTCTCCTGGACTCTCTTCCTCTCTGTTTCTCTTGTGATTTACTGCACTTGAGGCTTTGGCTGGAGGGGTCACCAAGAGCAGGCAGGAGGGTCATTTGCTGACTCCTTGGTGAGAGGTTCTGTCCCTCAGGCAGCACAGGGCTGCAGGTTCAGCTCTGGCTGCTCGTGTCCCTGGAACTCAAAGCACAGCTTTGCCCCCACAGCCTGCAAGGAAAGGGGTCCTTGGCCAAGCAGCAGCATCACAGCTTGTGACACGAGGAGAGAAAACAGGCTCAAGCTGTACCAGGGGAAGTTTAGAATCCCAGAATCCCAGAATGTGCTGAGCTGGAAGGGACCCCCAAGGACCATCCAGTCCAACCCTCAGCCCTGCACAGGCCCAGCCCCAAGAGTCACCCCCTGTGCCCCAGAGGATCAGCCAAACCCTCCTGGAGCTCTGGCAGCCTTGGGGCTGTGCCCACTGCCCTGGGGAGCCTGGGCAGTGCCCAACCAGCCTCTGGGGGAAGAACCTTTCCCTGAGACCCAACCTAAACCTTAGACTGGATATTAGGAAAAATTTCTTCATGGAAAGTGTTGTCCAGCCCTGGCACAGCTGCCCAGGGAAGAGGTGGTGGAGGCCCCATCCCTGGAGGGAATTAAAAGGCATGAGGATGTGGCACTTGAGGACATGATTTAGTGGTGGCCTTGTCAGTGCTGGGGGAATGGTTGAACTTGATGGTCTCAGAGGGCTTTTCCAACCTCAACGATCCTGTGATTCCAACCAGACCCCCTGTGCCTGCCCAGGACCTGTTGACAGGGCACCACAACCATCCTGCTCCCTGGAGGCCCTGGGGACTCACTGAGCACAAGGACCCCACAATCTACCCCATCCTGGGTGGATGAACAGACCCTGGTGTTGGTCACCCCGTCCCTATCCCGCTGTTCCTGCCCCCCTGTCCTGGACCCAGCCCTGTGCAGATGGACACAGCTCTCCTGGGTTTCTCCTGCCCCTTTCCAGCACTCCCATCATTTGTCATTGGGGGTCTTACAACTGAGTCTGTCTCAAATTTTGGAATTTTAATTTCTTCAAAGTCCTGTGTGTTTCCATGTTTTAAAGTTTGCAACTTTAATAGCTTTTCTTTTCCTTTTCAGATTTTCTGTAACGTCATATTTCCTTTGTTTGGTTGGAGATACCATAACAATGTTCAGCTGGATGCCATGAATATCTTCATTCCTGGCAGCAGTGTCCCATCAGGCACAGACAGCAGTCCTGCTTTCCTTTTATTGTCTTTATTCTTCCACTGCCAGGTCCATGCACAATCTCTCCTGTTACTTCAAGAGCACCCACGTCTGGGCAAGACTTCTTATTTTAATTTCCTTTTTCTAGTGTGGCAGCTGGAAGAGGAATGACAGGGAACTATGAACCCCCAAACTCTCAAATTGTGAAAAAGAAGAATCAATGTACTGGTTCAGAGCTGTGTGAGTGGGCACCAGCACCGGGCAGCTTTGCCATCACAGTACACAGGATATTTGCACTCTGAAGCAAGACATGGAATTTTCCAGCCATAATAAGCTCCACAGGCTTGTGAACTGCTCAGAGACCTATCAGGAGGACAGGGAGTGGCTCAAGGACATGACAGGCAGGACATGGATGTGCTGACTGTGCCTTTCCATGGCACGATGTCTCCTCTGCCTCGTTCTCTGCAGCTCCATTCGTGGTGTTGCTGCAGCTCCTTCCTGAGCTGATGTTCTTCCACGTTCAGGACAAAAAGAGTCAACCATTAACCAAAAGCCCCCCAGACAATTGCTAAAATAAAGGCTGGCTGTTGTATTATTCAAACACAAGCCTTTATTTCTGATGCTGGCTTTCCTGTGGCCATAACTCAGGGGGTTGGGTGGGTGCCATCCCACATGTCACCTGTGAGCCCAACACCAGCCCGGCGGCCTCGTGAGTGATCTTGAAAGGCAAGGGAACAATGAACCCTCTGCAGGTCACACAGAACCACCGAGGGCAGGCAAGACCTGGGAAGAATGGGATAAACGCCAGGTGGAGCTGCCAAAGGCAGGGGAAGGAGTGGGCTGCTGTGGGATGAAATGTGAGACGGAAAACCCCCGGATTAGGAGGAATAACTTCTGTGTTTGTGGCCCAGCAAGGAAAAGCCACCCGTGGTCAAATAGCAGACACCTCAAGTGGAAGCTTGGTGGTGGCAGAAGAGAAAGAAAGAAGATGGTGATGGGCTGTGTGAAGGATGAGTCAGAGAAATGAGAGGGAAAATCTGCCAATATCATTAGACCAGCCAGTGCTGCTCTCTCCCTGTGATACCCTGTGCACTTTGTCACTCCTTAAGGGAGGAAAAAGTAGTTATTTCAGAGACAAGCAGTGAAGTCGAGTGACCTGCAGCAATTTCTGTAAGAGGAAATGTTGAAAAGCCCCTTCCCCACCTCTCTAATAAGTGCAACAGTCTCCATATACCTTTTCCCTCTGCCTCCAAGTCATTTTTTTCTCCTTCTGCTTTCCATTATTTTGATTAAGCACTTTTGGGGGCTCTGATGGATGAAAGACTCCATGAGAAGTGCACTGGACCAGTGTTGCCCCTTCAGTTCCTGCTCTGAGCCCTTTGTTTGGGCATCCACTTATTTTGTTTGCCAGGATGTTGGAAAGTGGCCTTTTCTTTGATTTTTTTTTTCCAGCTAATTTTAGTTTGTTTTATTACATGCACATTGTCCAACAGAGTGATTAATAATCCTGCAGTGCCTTCATGGCTTGCTGAAAAACTTTGGCTGAATTTTTCTTTTTTTTTGACAAAATAATGAGTCTTTGAGTTTATGAAGCCTTTCCCAGAAGTAGGAGCTTTCTTCAAAAGTTTGTTTGTTTGTTTTTAATTAAAAACCAAAATGTCCAAAACCTGCAAGTTTTCTGTTAATTTGGAAACACTGTTATTTCAATACCTTAAAGAAACTGTACTTGTCCATTTCATGTCTTTGTGGAAGATTCCACAGCCGGGTTTTTGCATCCCATAAAATTACAGCTCATCACTGACTGTTTAATCCTAGCCATTTGCAGGTGCCCCAGTCACTGCAGTGATGGGTCTTCAGCATCTCCTGTGTCCTGTGTCCCTGTGAAAGGATCCCATGTGCTACAGGTGCTGTAGTAACCATCCTGTCCTATCATCTTCCCAGTGAGCCCTCCTTACCTCCAGGGGAGTGTCCAAGCTGCTCTAATGAGATTTTTTAGAGCACTCCAGCCCTGCTCAGCTCCTCATTGAGGTGGATCATTTAAAGGATGGGAAGAACTTCAAGGTGTCACTGTGTTTTCAGTCCAAGGAGATAAAACTCATCATGGCCTGAGCAAAACAGCCCCCAGGACCTTCCCCTGTAGCCCCTTCATCAAGAGCCCCAGACTGAAGGTCTGCAGGGTCTCTGTGCAGGGGTCACCTGAGATGTCTCAGGGCAGGTGAATCCCAGAATCCCAGAATGTGCTGAGCTGGAAGGGACCCCCAAGGACCATGGAGTCCAATCCTCAGCCCTGCACAGGCCCAGCCCCAAGAGTCACCCCCTGTGCCCCAGAGGATCAGCCAAACCCTCCTGCAGCTCTGGCAGCCTTGGGGCTGTGCCCACTGCCCTGGGGAGCCTGGGCAGTGCCCAACCAGCCTCTGGGGGAAGAACCTTTGCCTGAGATCCAACCTGAGCCTGCCCTGACACAGCTCCAGCCGTTCCCTGGCTGCTGTCCCTGCTCCCCCAGAGCAGAGCTCAGTCCCTGCCCCTCCTCTGCCCCTGCCCAGGAATTGGAACTGCACTGAGGTCTCCCCTCAGTCTCCTCTGCTCCAGCTGAACACACCAAGTGCCCTCAGTGTCCTCACAGGGCTTCAAATCCAGGCCCCACTGATGGATAAGGCATAGGGGAGGTCAGAGCTCTTCTCTGGAGCGTGTCCAGGGAAGGGAAGGGAGCTGGGGAAGGGGCTGGAGCAGCAGGAGCAGCTGAGGGAGCTGGGGGGGCTCAGCCTGGAGAAAAGGAGGCTCAGGGGGGACCTTCTGGCTCTGCAACCCCCTGATAGGAGGGGGGAGCTGGGGGGGGTCGGGCTCTGCTCCCAGGGAACAAGGGACAGGAGAGGAAACGGCCTCCAGCTGTGCCAGGGGAGGGTCAGGTTGGACATCATGAGGAATTTCTTACTGGAAAAGGTGGTCAGGCATTGGCAGGGGCTGCCCAGGGAGGTTTGGAGTCCCCACCCCTGGAGGTGTCCAAGGAAGGCCTGGCTGTGGCACTGAGTGCTCTGGGCTGGGAGACAAGGTGGGGATGGGGCACAAGTTGGACTTAATGATCTTGGAGGTCTTTTCCAACCCAAATGATTCTGGGATTCTCTGTTTTCTCCTCCATCACAATGCTTATTCCTGGTTTTTTTCCTTTGGTTGTTTGTCTATTTAGCTGGAGGGTGACATTGTCCTCTCTGTGGTGAATAATATTATGTGACAGTGAGAGAAAAATGTCCGCTTGCAGTTGGTTTGTAGACTTTCTACTCAAAAGAGTTCTCCATGTGCTACTGATGAATTGATTTGTCCCTGCAATGATAAGTCTTCACAGTTTCCCATCCCTGAGTGGCCCAAGGTCACAGAGGGTCAATAGTGGCAACAGCACCCTTGATATGTCCATGAATGGACAGCTTTTCCATTATATCTCAGAGGCTCTGAAAACAGGTTCTAGCATTTGGGATCAAACTCCAAAAAGGAGTTCCTGGTGGTGAGAATGAAAGGAAGAGAATGGAGACTGAGGCTGGTCCGTGGTGGACAGAGCAGGGGTCTTATTTATGTGTCAATCCAAGGTCAGATCATTCCCTGTTTGCAGTTTGCCTTTCCCTATAAATGTAACGGGTGATGACAGTGAGAAAATCCATTGCATCAGAAAAGCTGCCCTGTGTCAGTCACAGCACAAATGGGGACAAAGTCCAGTTCTTATTTCCTCTCATTTTGATCTTCAGTGATGTTCATTGCCAAGGATCTTGAGCCGACCTCTCCTGGGCCTGGTTTCAGTCCAGCCCACCCTCAGTTTTTCCTCTGTTCCTATGGAAGAGTCCCAGACCCTTGGACATGGACTGAGCCTTGCCTGCTGCCCATGGGATGTGTTGAAGCTGGTTGCTTGCTCAGGGAATGTCTCATCTGTGCCCTGGGCTTTGTTGCCTTCTCCCCTGCCCCAGCTGTGGCCTCTGCAGCTCTTTGACACAAGACGTGGAGTGGGTGGGTGGGGAGATCTGCACCCAACTCTTGTACGCAAGTTGAAAACCACCCAGGAGAAATCACTGAAAAATGTGATTTCTGTTCCTTCAGGAGGCACCAGATGCCCAATCCTTTCCTAGGTCCCACTCCCCACACTGTAATGGGAACATCCTAAGGCCCATGGAACCCCCAGCTCTGACAGGAACAGGCTGCAGAGGAAGGTCCAGGAACTGTCCAAGGAGGATGATCTGCTCCCTTTGTCCCTGTATCCGTATGATTGGTACAAATACGTGAACCTGACAGCAGGTTTTGGCCTTCCATGAGCTGCCAGGAGAACTTCCCTCATCATCAACTCCTACCCCAGAAGGAAGAACCTACAGTCAATCCAAAGATAGTTTTACCAGCAGGCAAAGGGTGCCCCTGGCTCTGTGCAAGCCTTGGGCAAGCCTGGTTGGGAAGGTGACCTGGATGTCCCCTCTGATGGAGGGAGGCTGTAATGTCACCCCATCACAACTCCCTGCCACAATCTGGGGGCCACCTGCCTTGCAAAATGTCCTTCTACTGACTCCATCAAACCTGGAATGTGACCAATCCATGCCCTGGCCCTGGCCCAGCACAGTCAGCAGCTCCAGGATGATCCAAACTGGGGTCAGGTCCCAGGTGTCCCACTGCTGAGTTTGGCTGCCTTGTCTCAGAACAGGGAATGCTCATCCAAATTTCAGAGCTTCACCTAGACCTGCCTTTAATACCAGACATGCTTAAGGGTGAAAACAAGTTTATTCTGGCAAAGCAGGAGTTTAAATTCCTAGTTGTGAGCACTGAAATAAGATTACAAAAGAGAAAATAGACCAGGATTGTAGATCACACTCCACAGCAGGATTCCTCCTGGTATCTCCCACCTGGAATCTCCTGGGCATGTTGTGGCTGTTTGCATGAGGGGAGGAGCTGCACATGGCACTGGGACAGGGATGGGGAGAGATGTGGGTCTAGATAGGCCTGGCAGCAACAGCTCCAGGAGCTGTGTGAGCAGTGGGGTGGTTTCTCTGCCAGGCTGCTGCAGTCATGGGAAGTGTCAGTGGGAGCACTTGAGAGGCAAGAGGAGGTGTAAGACATGGAACAGTGAAACCCAGGTTGAGAAGTGGGGCTGGGAGGAAGGAGGATAAACAGGAGAGACTTGAACCCACAGCCAACACAGGGACTGATTTGAGCCCCAAAACAGTGAGAGCCCACAGGCCACCTCACCGTGAGTGCTGGGGGCAGTCTGAAGTGCCACAATACAGGAAGGACATTAAGCTGTTGGGGAGTGTCCAAGGGAGGGACACAGATGCTGAAGGGTCTGTAGGGGCCATGAGGAGCAGCTGAGGGCACTTGGTGTGTGCAGCTGGAGCAGAGCAGACTGAGGGCAGAGCTCAGTGGGGGCTGCAGCTCCTCCCCAGGGGCAGCTCCAATCTCTGCTCTGGGGGAGCAGGGACAGCAGCCAGGGAACGGCTGGAGCTGTGTCAGGGCAGGCTCAGGTTGGATCTCAGGCAAAGGTTCTTCCCCCAGAGGCTGGTTGGGCACTGCCCAGGCTCCCCAGGGCAGTGGGCACAGCCCCAAGGCTGCCAGAGCTCCAGGAGGGTTTGGACAATGCTCTGAGGGACAGGGTGGGATTGTTGGGGTGTCTGTGCAGGGCTGAGGGTTGGACTGGATGATCCCTGTGGGTCCCTTTCAGCTCTGGATATTCCATGATTCTGATTCTCTGACTGTTTGGGAAGGGCAGATGAGGGGACAAAAGCACTCTTTGGAAGAGTAATAGCCTTGTAATACACTTGTTCAAAACCCAGCAAAAATTAAAGACAGCTTTGTAAAATGTATTTGAGAGACAAATAAGAAGTATATGATCATAGCAACCAGTCTGCAGGAGCACAAGCTAATGAGGAGTTTGGGATTGCCTGAGCAGCCAACAGAAGGAAGAATCTGCCTTAGAGGCAAGGGAAAAAAATCCTGTCCCAGGAGAACCTTGGGAATATCTTGGAAAATGGATAATCAGGGCACCCAGATGTGAGATTTAGCACAGAGTTCATCAGGAACTGTTCCATGGCAATCCCTGAAACCAATTCTCATCAAGCAGTGCTGGAGGATGCTGGAGGTCCAAGTTGACTGAAAAATGGCAAACACAAAAGTACGACCTGTAAAAGCAGGGAAGGAACACCTTGAGAGCTGCACGTGAGGAGAATCAAACCTGTGCAGCAGAAGGATGCAAGAGCAAATTATTAAATAATCAGCTTAAAGCTGCCAAGAGGATAATAAGATAATAAAGAAACATGGATGTGAATTTATGAGGGATAAATCTTGTCTAAGTAATTTAATGTATTTCTTCCATTTAGCAGCTCCGGGAAAAGCAATAAGTGAAATAAATCTTTGGTAAAGCCTTTGAGAGTTTTCCCTGACAGGAACAGCAGCTGGATAACCATTGTCCAGCTCACAGGTCTTGTATGAAGAAGGCGGTGATGGACTGGTTTTCATCTCCTTTCAGGAAAGAAAAATAGAAATCTGACTGATTTCAATGAAGAAAATTTCTGTTAGAGGCCAAGAGAAAACATCTTTGCTAAAAAGGCTCTGGAGTACCAGGAGAGGCCACACAGGGAAGCTCTGGAACCTCCAGCACAGAAAATTCAGGGGGCTTCTAATGGGCTGGTCTTGGAATTCCTCAGGGGAGCAGGTGGTGGGACTTCTTGGCATCTCTTCCCCTTGTCAGTGCCACGGTACCACATGTGAGGGATGTGCAGGTGGCATCTCAGGTGTGTTCCACATTGGACCTGCACGTTTCTCTGCTCTGACAGGGGCTCTGGTGCACTCAGGACTCACACCTTGTGCGCTCTGCAGCTGTTTGGAGAGGACACAGACCCTTCTCCCTCTGGTTATGAGTGTTTATTGTCCTCCTCCTGTTTCCAGCTGGCTGCTGCTCTGGGTCCTGGCAGCTCTGCTCTGGGTCCTGGCAGCTCTGCTCTGGGTCCTGGCAGCCCTGCTCTGGGAGTGCTCCCTGAACTGGGTTCTGAGTGTTGAGTCGAGGTGTTCTGAGGTGACTGCTGAGGCCTGTGGGTGAGACAGTGGACTGAAGATGACCTGTCACATATACCTGGTGATGGACATTGTCCATGGAAACAACAGAAAGGCTGGAACTTGTCAGGGACCAATCTCATTTTGGGAATCCCCCAAGAGCCCCTTCTGCCAAGGCCTGTGTTCCCAATGCAGGCAGCCATGGGAGCACCAGCTCACACAGGCACATCCTCCAGTGTCACACGGATCCCTGAGCTCCACCTGTATTCCAAACACCTGAAAGAAGGTTCAAACAGCTGCTCGGCCAACCCAACAGTTCCCATTGGTGCCCTGTGTGTTCCTGCCCACACTGTGCCAAGGACCAACCATGACCCTGCACCTCCCTGGGCTGAGCTGTGTGGAAACAGGAACAAAAACTGTGCCTCAGGAGCTCTGCAGTGGCTCTGTGGCCTGGCCATGTTCTCTTGCCAGTGCCACATTCTCTGTGCACAGCAGTTCCCACGGGCACAGCTGGCAAACCCCAGCAGGAGTCTGTGGGAAATGAACCTCCTGTGCCCAAACTCAGAGCTCTGCAGGGATGGAAGGACTTCGTGCAGAGGCCCCTGTTTAGGCTGATCAGAGCACCTGAGGAACCAACAGCCTCAGCTCTTTGGATCTTGTTCTGAGTTGCCCCCCAAGGGCACCTGACACTGTGGAAATACTCCAGTGGGGCTGCCCAGGTCCCAGTGAACCTGACACTGTGTGCTCAGCTCACCCCCCTGTCAGCCATCAGCAAACTGTGCCCAAATTTCCTTTCCAAGCCAAGGGGAGGACAAGAAAGTGCCTGAGCCCCTCCCTTGCTGTTGGACTCACATGTGAAGGTCACCTGGTCATGTCCTTATGGACGAGCTTTGCAGACATCTGGCTGTGGCCAAAGCTGTCAGGCACAGCCACGCTGTGGTTGGCACAAGACTTGCCATCCACACTGCTCTGGGCAGCATCCCCAGCCTCTGGAAAGCTCTCCCATGGAAATGTCCAGACATGGGCTGGGTGCTGGAACACAAATCCTGTCACTTGCCTGCACATTTCCTTGTCCCCAGGCCACTGAAACAGCGTGTGTTTAACTGGGAGATGGATGGGATCAAGCTGAGCTGTTCAGATCATAATTCCTGTGAGATGTGGATGAAACATTCTGCCTGACTCAGCTGTCAGGAGGCTGCAGGTGCTCAGGGTGTCTGTATTCACCACCAGCTCCCACCACCATCTATTGACTTGTTTAGCAAAACAAATTCATTCCCTGTGTGCTGCATATTTAAATTCCGAATGGCAGTAAGAGAACTGCAGAGCAGCCATTCCCAGCTGATCCCAGGGATGTTTATTGTGCAGGACATGCACCCTGTGCACTCTCTCGCTCGGAGACTTCATTGTCTTGCCTGTTTGTTCCTTTGCTTTGAAGCAAAGCCTGGAGGTTGCAGGTTCTGCTTCAGTCGTGTGTGGTGTGTCTGTGCTTTCCTGCTGTTCCAGCCCGGCTCAGTGAAAGGCTGGACCTCTCCCCTCTGTTCTGTCTCTTTTTTTAGCTAAAGAGAAGCTGGTTTTCTTCCACAAATGCCAAACCTTGTATTCAACACCAAGTGCCTCAGCCCAGCCCTCCCTCTTGGACTCACCTTTAAAGTCACCTGGTCATGTCTCTATGAAAGAGCTTTGCAGACATCTGGACATGGCCAAAGCAGACAGAAGTCCCTTTGCCCCTGGATGAAAGGCTTTGTTGACTGTGCCAACTGTGGCTCTGTGTCTGTGCTGTCAGTGCCCAGCCCAGAACTGGGTCACAGGGGTGAGCTCTTTGCTCAGGGAGACACTGATTTATTATGATTGTCTCTCAAAGGTCTGCTCCTGGCTGTGGAGCTGCACTACAGAGCTGCAAGTGGCTCCATAATCCTGCAAATAAAGCCAAGCTTTTCTTCTGAAGGACTCTAAGAAGATCCCACTTAACTCCTGCTTTATCTTTGGTGACTCCAACACCTCCCTGGGCAGTTTAGTCCAGTACTTGATCTCTCAGTGATTTTTTTTTTTTCTAATATCTGATCTGAACCTCCTCTGAGGCTGTTTCCCCTCATCCTTTCCCTTGAAGAGACCAAGCCCCACCTCAGTACAACCTCCTTGAAGGGAGTTGTAGAAAGCACTGAAGTTCCCCCTGAGGTTCCCTCATCTTTATCCAACTCATCTTCCTCTAGTTACCTTCTTTTATCCTTCTTTTTTTTCTGCAAGGTTGTGAGCCTTAATTGTCTTAGGTTCTATCAAAATTGTTACAGGAATATCAAGCAAAGAGCAGGAAAAGATTTCACGTGTGTTTCTGTGCCAAAATATTCCTGTTCCCTATCTTTCCACTATGCCAATAACACCAATTTCTGCTCTCTTCCTGGAAACCCTACACAATTAAATAGTGTTTTGCATGAATGTTTTATAAAAGGCTGTTTCATGACCATCTTGCACCTGCAGCACAGGAGATGTGATCATGGGCTGAATTCCACCAGCAGAGTCTGAGCTGACCCTCTGAACTCAGGATTTGGGTTGAAATGGGGTCTGTTTTCACCATCAGCTCAGGCCTGGGGGCACAACCAGCTTCATCCCAGCTCCAGCTCATCCCTGCTCTGGAAAGGGGTCAAACAGCATCTCAGCTCCATTGCAAATGTGCATTTCCAGTCTGAGAGCAGGAGGGATTTCTGAAGAGGCAGGAAACTCCCAAATAAAGGAATCTACTTTTTTCGACCCTGAACTGAAAGAGAGGTCAGGCACTGGAATAAGTTGCCCAGGGAGGTGGTGGAGTCACCATTTCTGGAAGTGTTCAAGAAGTGTCTGGAAGTGGCACTTGGGGACATGGTTTAGGGGTGACTGTGGTGGTGCTGGGTTGATGGTTGATGGTTTGCCTGGATGATCTTGAAGGTCTCTTCCAACCTTGATGATTCTGATATCTGATCTGAGCCTCCCCCGGTGCCACTTAAGGCTGTTTCCTCTTGTTCTTTCATTGGAGACGTGGCAGAAGAGACTGACCCCACCTCAGTACACCCTCCTCCCAGGGGCTTGTTGAAATGGGGTCTGTTTTCACCATCAGCTCAGGCCTGGGGGCACAACCAGCTTCATCCCAGCTCCAGCTCATCCCTGCTCTGGAAGGGGTCAAACAGCATCTCGGGGTGAATATGCTCCATTGCAAACGTGAGACCTCCTTTCAGGGGTTTCACTGAGGTTCCCCCTGAGACCCCACTCACTGCAGAGCTGTTCCAGCTCTTTCCATGACTTTTCCTCCCCCTGGGATGGTGGGGGAGGGCAGCAGGGCTGCCCCTGTGCAGCTGTGCTGCTTGTCCTGGACACCCTGCTGGCCACAGGTGTCCTCCTCTCTTCCCTACGTGACATTCCAGCTCCCGTTTTCCAGCAGCTCCTGGTGTGTACACACCACATCCTTCAGAAATGTTAAGAGCACAAATTATTTCCCTGGTTGGCAGCGAACACAAAGAATTGTTCGTTATATTGGCTACTTGAAAACAGGAAATGTTCTTTCCTCTGCTCTACTTTCTAGCAGGGCTGATTCCCCCCGAGCTGTGCCTGTTCCTGAGCAGGATTTTGGTCATGGCACACACTGTCTCATTTGCATGGGATCTGCATCCAGCATGTCCTGAGGTTACAGCTGTGAGTACAGTGTGGAGAGCAGCGGGGTGGTTTTATCTCAGCCGCTGGAAATACTCAGATCAATCCCTGAAAAACACGAGCAACAAGTTGATTGTTGTTTTTTAAATTTCTACTGCCACTGAGCACTGAGCACTGCTCAGTTTGGAGTCTGGAGGTTCAGCTGCAGTGAAAAGCAGAAGGAACATTGTCTAGGGTCTCTTAACTTTTAACTTTTGTCTTTTTTTTAACTTTTAACTCTTAACTTTTGCTGCTGGCTTTGGCTTTCCACCTCTGGACACATCTGGATTAGTGTTTTCTCTTTGATCACATGTGTGTGTGTATCTGGCTCTTGTCATGCAGGAGGTTTGAAAAGAGCACTTGCAGGGATAGGGCTGGATTGGAAGCCAGACAAGGGGGGCATTTCATCAACAGGCAATAGCTCTTCTGGGAGCAGGAGGAGAGGAATCAATGCCTAAAGTTCCTTGTTTTCTTAACCATACTCCTGTTCTATCTTTGCTGGGAGATTTATGAGCCTCTCAATGTTGGACAAACACCAGTAATAGTTGAACATTTTTAGCACCTGAATGCTTTGCTTTGCCTGGCTTCATATGGAGAGACAAGTCCAGACAAGGTGGTCCTGCAGCAAATGGTTTATTGGGACAGGGTTCTGGCCTGCAGCCACGGCACCTTGGGCAGTGATCTTATCAGCCCTCCTGAACAGAGCAGGGTTGGGCCTGTTTGCTGCTCCACGGAAGACCTCCGAGGAGAACGGGGGTGTTGCAAGACCCTGGTGTCGATTGTTCCCTGCAGAGGAACCAACCCCCAGTGCAGCCTCTGGGCTGAGATGGCCCCAGCCCAGGGAGAGGCAGCAGCTGAACTGGGGCTGAGGAGCAGGAGGAACAAACAAAGCCAGGTCTGTGTTCTCAGAGGGGTTCAAAGTTAGGGAGGAACTGGCTGTTGACTTCCAGGGGGATCTGGGCAGCTGAACACTGCAGGTTCCTTTGGGAATCCCAGCCCAAGAGGGTGTCTTTGAAGAGTTCAGCTGGTTTGGCTGAGATACCAGCGAGGCTTTGCTTGTCTCTTCTTTCAGCCAGCTTTGATATGTGGGCAGAACTTCACCTTGACTTCCAGCCCTCTGGAAGTGCTCTCATTCCATTTGCCAGGGAGTGCTGACTTGCCTGGCAGGTTCGGTGTGATCTCAGAAACCTTCTGCTGAAAACAATCACGTCCACAACGGTGACACTTTCGGCCTTGACGTGCCTGGACCTTTGGGGTCCACTAAGGTGCCAAATCATGGAGTTCTAGTGACCTTGGAGACACCTTGGAGTGTCTGAGACCTCTGCACAGGGTGACAGACAGGCAGGGTCTATGGAAGATCCATTCTCTTCCCAGCTGGCCCCTCCCTCCTGAGGGGCTGGATTCCTGGCTGTTGGTCACTGCACTGAACTGCCCATGGCCATGGGTTTTAGGGCCAGAGTGGACTAACTCATCTTCAGGATGAGACTCAGCTCAGAATGAAGGCAGCTGAATGTGGGTGTCCACACCCGAGATGCTCCTCAAGGGTCTGAGGGCTGGTTCAGCCCATGGAGAGCTGGTCAGTCCCTCAGCTGAGTCCAGAGCCCACCCTGAGCAGACCCAGGGGATCAGCTGGGTCACTCCTTAGGCTCCACTGCCCAAGGCTGTGCTTCTGCACTGGCACAAAAGCAGCCAGAGACCTTCCAAATGACCTGCTTATTCCACCCAGTCTCCAGCTCCCACTGCAGTCAGTCAGGTGTCCAGGGCTTCTGTGACATATTTACTCCTTGTGGATATTTGGGATCCCTTAAGTTGCCTGAAATCACAGTTGATGTCTCTATAGAGGAAAGCAAAGAGCACTCCATGTGTCCATCACCCTTAATGTAAGTTCAGAGCTGCAGTCACAAGAATTGTAGGTGCCTTAAGTGCAGACTGAACCACACACCCCCCTTTCTGGCCTTTGAGTAGTCCAGAACAGACCCTTTTCTGGGAATACTGCATCGGGTTTTATAACTTTTGAAGAAAGATCTTTTATCATTTTGGTGTTATTCACAACAGGCTCTTCTATTACTGCAACAAAATCCATTTCCATTAATGCTTCTGTACAGATCATTCCTTGAATGAAGCAGCAGACGAACAAACTTAGAGGGAAATGCAGCTTGTCAGAGTGATGTCTGATGGAAATGATCCCGTAAGAAATGCTGGCATTGCTTTTTCTCCCTCCTTTTCTCCTGTTTTGAATGCAGAGATTTTGGGGTAAGGGCTTTTCTTGCCACATCACACAGATTTCAGTTGCTTGGCCTCAGTTGTGATGCACAACCAACAACCACTAATCTGTGCCGTGTGTTTTCTGGCTCACTACAGAAAAGACTCAATTGTTGGTTCTTTCTGCCACTTCCCTTAGGAGACTGTTGCATATTCTCTTTGCTCTCTTTTGATGTATAATTCTGGCTGATTATCCTTGATAGGATTGGTGGCTAATTACCAGCATCAGAACTTGGTTTTGAGCATCATGACAGTTTTTCTACTGGTGTTTTTGTGTCTGATAACGAGCCTTTATCACACCAAGAACTGATTCTGTCATTTGAGCATGACCAGGCACAGGGGGGAATTGTTGGGGTGCCTGTGCAGGGCCAGGAGCTGGACTGGATGGTCCCTGGGAAGCCTTCCCAACTCAAGATATCTGTGATTCCATGATTGTATTCAAAGACACCTTTCAGAACACAGCTCTTGGCTGGTTAGTTTTCTGCTGCTTTTTGAGTTTTCTCTTTGCACAAAGACAAACAGACAAATACTTTCCCAACCCCTGCATTTGCCAACAAGTCTCCCAAGTGCCTGATGCTGCTCAGATCCCACCATGCACAGCCAGTTTTCTTGGATGACTTTCTCTCCTTGGATTGATCCCCACAAGAAGAGGGGCTGAGAGGCCACTTATTTAACTTGGTCTTTCATCAACAACATCAGACTCATCTTCTGGCCCAACAGGGTGTAAATATGAAAATAAATGAGTTAATTTGCTGTGAAATCTAAGCTGTGATCACTGTTGCTGGAGCCTCTTCCATCAGGCCTCCTGCTCAGAGTCACTGAGGCAACGCTGAACCTCCAAGACAGGTATGAAATATCCTCTGGAAGTTCAGTAGGAGAGATAGCAGGAGACTCGGGGCTGAGAGGGAATTCTTTATGTCTTTATATCAAGACAGATATGAGCATCTCTTGTGTTGTCCTTAAAATAACCCTTTATCATGAAGATGTAACTGGAATAATCATCATGAAAAATGGGGCTACCCTGGGCAGAAACGTGCACTGCAGCCTGTGTGCTGTGAAGGGACATTTATCTGCTTTATTGCAAGGTCACAGGAGAGTTCAGAACATTTTCTTGATAAAGTAGAAAGCCTGGGTGAAAGCAATTTGGTGATTTTCATTTAAGCCTCAGCAGGGCCTGGTTGTGTGGTTTGTGTGGCCACTCTCCTTTCTTCAGCTGTTTCTTGGTCCACAGTGTTCTGTGGGTGTGGGCAGTTGTACAGATCCTTTACCAGGAGTGAGTCCTGGGTACTTATAAATTCTTGGGAAGCTCTGGTCACCACAGGATGGTGTCATCACTGGAGCAGTGCCTGCCTTTCATTGTCTCTGTGGGCCTTTTATCCAGGTTTCAGCCATTTCTCTTGGACCTCAAGCCCCTCCATCACTGCTTGAAGAGAACTGGTTTTGCTGCTGCCCTCAGCTGTCCTCCCCAGCCTTGCTCAGATACTCCATGAAGGAGTAGATTTTAATAAGACACCCAGTTAATAAGAGAATACGACTTGTGAATGGGTTTGGATTTTATTCCCCAAACCATCTTCAGAATTGGTATTTCCCAGAGCTGACAGCACTATTTGGAGTCCTTTGAGCTTTGTCTTTTGACTCATTCTTGGGGTTTTTTTGCACTGGAAAAGGAGTGGGGTCTTAGAACCCTGGTGTGGTCCCCAGAGCTGCTGAGTTCTCCCAGAGCGGATGCAGGAGGATGGTGACTGTGAACACAGGAGGACCCACTGGTGGACACTGAGCTGGGACTCAGGGTCAGGAGAAGGGGCATCAGAAATGTCCAGGGATGCCCCATTTGGGCCCCCTGATAAAGTCCTGCACTCTTTGAGCAGTGAGGCAGAGGGAGAGGGTGCTCTGTGTGTCCAAACAGTGCTGGGAACTGGAAAAGAACATTTCCTATCTTATCAGGGATTAGGGGAGGAATTTCCATATCCCCCAGCTAAGGACTGCTCTCCCACCCTCCCACCCGTACCTTGCTCTGCTCTGCTCTTAGAAAAGGGGCTCAGAACCCCAGAGTGGTTTGGGGTGGGAGGGACCTGAAATCCCATCTCCTTCCACCCCTGCCATGGGCAGGGAACCAAATTCCATCCAGGTTGAAGGGTTTCTGTGGGAGAGCAGGGCATGGGGGGGATGTTTGGCAGCTGTGGTTGGAGTTTGCTGGTCTGACTCATCCTGAGTGAGTCTCAGATCCACAGAGCCCGACTGAGCAGGGTGGGAGTGAGGCTGGACAAGAGCAGAGACATCCCCAGCAGAAGGGCTGGGAGGGAAGGGCTGAGCCAGACCTTGGAGCCAGGCTCCATGGAATCACAGAGCCATGGAATCACAGAGCCACGGAATCACAGAACACCCTGAGCTGGAAGACACCCATAAGGATCATCCAAGTCCAACTCCTACCTGCAGTTCCTGTCCTTCCCAAGGATCTGACTGCTCCAACCAGCCAGGCAATGTCCCTGCTGGTGTCCGTGGGCTTAGGGATGGAGGGGGAAGGTGCACACTGTGCCTGGAGCAGTTCTCCACCCTTTGGATGTTCTGTCCCACTGTCCCAGCTGAGCCATCAGGGGGAGCATCCAGACCTCCTCCCCTTGGTTCTTCTTGCAGTCTCTCATTCCCTTCTACCTGGAGAAGGTGGATAACAAAATAAGGATCTCTCCCAGGAGACAGGGAATTTTAAGAGCTTTGCCAAACCTGGGGTATGGAACAGGATGCTCAGTATCAGGAATGTCCCGGAATCTTCCCCCTTTTATTTCCTTTCTTGAGGGACACTCAACACATAAAGAGGAAAAAATGCTGCCAGATTTCTTTTTTTTTTTTTTTAACTTTTCTTCTACAGAGGCTTTGAACTACCCAGCCAGGAGAGAAGAGTGTGGGAAAAGAGGTGATAATTAGCAGAGGAAAGCAGGCAGGGACAAAGCTGAAGGGGTGGATGCATTTGCAGGCTGCAGAAAGCAAACAAAACATCAGGGAATTGCAGCTCCTCTAGATCAAAAATATGCTGATAGGAAAGTTGGGTAGCACTTCTAAAAAGCCACGGTTAGGAAATTAATGAATTACTAAAGGTTTAACTGGGTCAGTGGGGGGAAGTGGGTCTGATAAGGAGCTCCTCATCCAGGAGGGTTTGGATGTTTGGATGCATCTGTTTATTTTCAGCACAGCACAGATAAGAGAACTCCGGGCTGTGTTGTGGAGCAGGTTCAAACAGTTTAGTAAACATATTTATATGCATGAACATACTTGCATAGAACATGCATATGGTAACACATGCATTAGCATACCTTCAATCCAGGAGATTCTTCAATCATGATTATGGTCTTTCTCATTAGAGAGGTCTTTTATCACAGAAAGCCAAATTTTCCAGACAAATCACTCTAATTAAACCTGGGAGATAAAATAGTGGGTTTTGGCCAAAGCAGCTCCCTCGACCTCTGTTTCCTGGCTTTGGGAGAGTCCAGCCAACACGCTGAGGCAGCCAGAAGGCTAAAGAGGAGCTGGATGGAAACCAAGTGACTCATCTCTGAGGGCTGGACAGACCCTGAACAGGTAGAGAATCCCAGGAGGAGCACAGATGGAGCTCAGGGAGGGAGAAGGGAGCCAAAGCTGCAGTGAGGATCCCTGGGCAGGGACAGCACGTGGAGCAGGGAGAGGATCCCACAAGCCACCCAGGAACACACTGCTGCATCCAGGCAGGATGTGACAATGGGATAGAGGCTGAAAAAGGAGAAGCAGAAATGGATGTTCTTGTGTTCAGGACCCTTCAACCCACAAGGGAAATGAAGGAGGGAAAGCTGTTCTGTGTGGGACCTGCCCACATGGCCTGGGTAGACTAAATCCCACAGAGCAGGTCCTCAGGTGCTCTGTGGAGAGGGCTCAGGGTGCACATGGGACTGCAGGGTACGGCCTCAGTCTGGCCTGGAGGAGGAGGGGGTGGGTTCCCACAGTGGCAGAGAAACCTCCCAGACTAAGGCAAGAGGCTACAATGGATAAGGAAAAAATGTGTGATCTGTGAGACTCCCACGTGGGAAATCTCTGCTCTGTTCATTGGGATCCCAGAGCCAAGGGAAGGGCACTGCCTGTGCCAGAGGGCACTCGGGGCTTCCCCCTGATCTTCAGGAACTCTGTGGCTGCAGGAGGGACAATTCCCCTGAGCCTGGGAATTTTTGCCCAACTGTACTCCCCCCTGTGCCACACTGCAGTAGCCAGAGCCACACCCCACCCCGGACCCCTCCCCAGCCTGTGGGTACATCCAGGGGATGCTCCACCACCTGCTCAGGGGGAAACTTTGACTGTCATGGCCTTTGTCAGAAAGCCAGGAAATACCCTCCCAAATTGGAGCCTGGCTTCCCTTCCACAGCTGCCCTTCTCCTGGGACAGGGCTGCCAGTCAGAACCTTAGAACCACAGAATCCCAGAATGGTTTGGGTTGGGAGGGTCCTTAAAGCCCATCTCATTCCACTCCTACCTTGGGCAGGGACACCTTCCACCAGCCCAGGTTGCTCCAAGCCCCGTCCAACCTGGCCTTGGACATTTCCAGGACCCAGGGGCAGTCACAGCTTCTCTGGGCAGCCTTGCCAGGGCCCCTCCCTGTGCCTCGACAGCAGGTTTGCAGAGCACTTCTATATTGTGGAACTGTAGGGAGGGTGAGGTCAGAGCCCAGCAGCTCAGCACAGCTCTGCTCTCCCTTTCCCTGTCGGGCCCCATGGCTCTGTCCAACCTTCTGCTTGGTCTCTGGCCCTGCATCATCGTGCCAAGGGAGAAGGGAGAGGAAAAACTTCCAGCAGCATGTCCTGGCAGAGCCAAACAGGGCTGGGGAGCAAAGTCCTTCACTCTGGGCAGGTGGGGGTGGTGATTTAAAGTCTGGAGTCTTGAGGTCTACAGGAGAGTTGGGCCCCCAGAGAAAGCCACAGAGCTGCAGCAGCAGAGACTGCCCCACTTCAGGAATAGAGATGGGAGGAAGTGGCTGTGTCTGAGGATGGGCAGAGGAAAGGAACACAGGGAAGGAGGCAGGAATTCAGATCTGGCCATGCTGAAGGCTGGGTGTCTGCAGAGCCAAGTCCTGCTGCTCTGCATATGCCTGAATTCCCCAGAGGAATGTGTTTGCTGGGTGCCTGTGGAGAAAGGGAAATGGCAGATTTACAGGTGAGCAGAGGCTGGAGTTCCCTGTGCCAGCAGTCACGGGCAGAGAGGTGGGTGAGTCCAGGGGCACCCATGGAGTCAAATACCTGCAAACCAGCCAGTCATTGGTGTGAATGCCCTGGATACCCCAGCAGGAAAAAACTGAGGAGCTCCTACCTGAGCCACCCCTTCCCTGCAGAGACGCCCCAGGGTTTATCTCAGCTTGCAAGAGCAGCAGCTCCAGCTCTTACCTGTGCCCCACACCAGGGCATTACCTGAACTGAGGCACATTCCAGGCTCTGCAGGGACAATTGTGGGCATTTCCCCTAATTTTTCTTCAGACTGAAGACTTGTCAAGCTCTGGAATCTTTCTGCCTGCATTTCTCAGGATACACCTGGTCCTTGCTTTCCTGTGTCAAATAACCAAGAATAAATCACGTGGTTTTTGAAGGGTTCTGCCTAAACCTGGGGTGAGCCTGGAACTCAAACCCACAGCAAAGTGAAGGAGAAGGTTTTGAGGAAGAGGTGAATCTACACTAACTAAAGTCATGGGCACAATCTTGGATGTGTCATTTCTGATTTAGGTGGAGCAGTGGGGAGCTCCCAGCTGCTGACCAAGGCTTTTGCTGGGCTGGTTGTGAGCTGGTCTGAAGTTCTGCCTGTTTGCATCTTTACATACTAACTGACTTCAGCCCTCATGGTCTTATCTCAACCTGTTTGCTTTCCTTTACACATTTTACTGACACCTTCTCCTGGAAACCTTTTCCATCTGATTTTCTCTGAAAGAGGGAGAATCAGTTAACACAGAGCCCTTGATCTTGTAGCCACCCTTGAGGGGAAGAGAGACAGGGACTTGTCAGGAGATCCCAACCTGACAGTAGTTCATAAACTTGGGGGTCTTGAAAGAAAAGCTGACGAGGTTTGCCCTCAGCCCTGCATGTTAAAGTGTCACCTCTGTGTCCCCAGAGAAGATGGGAAGGGAGCAGGTGCAGATCTCCAAGTGCAGGGAGAAAGCCAAAAGTGGCTCCCAGAGTGGCAGATGCACGTGCTGGGGGTGTGGGTTGGGGATGGGGGGTGTAAGCACACCCTGCCCCCGTGGGTGTCACTCCTCCCCTGGGTCACACAGGCTCTGATGGGTAGGATGCCCTGCACTCCCTGACCCTGGTGTGTGCCCGTTGCTCCTGCAGCCAGGGACGTTCCCTGTGTCTGGGTGAGCTCCCACGTCACTGCCTGGCTGTCCACGCTCTGCTGGAGGCTCTGTGGGGTGTTTGTGTGCTGCTCTAATCACTGCTGCCCAGGGGGAGCTGCCCTGTGCTCACTCAGGGTGTGCTCGGGGTTGCTGAGTTCATTTTGAGGTGCACGGGGTTGTTCTTCTCTCCAGGATGCTTTCCTTGCAAAGCAAACTTCATCAGGCATGGGGTGACTCCTGGGGCTGGGCCTGTGCAGGGCTGAGGGTTGGACTCCATGGTCCTTGGGGGTCCCTTCCAGCTCAGCACATTCTGGGATTCTGGGATTCACCTGCCCTGAGACATCTCAGGTGACCCCTGCACAGAGACCCTGCAGACCTTCAGTCTGGGGCTCTTGATGAAGGGGCTACAGGGGAAGGTCCTGGGGGCTGTTTTGCTCAGGCCATGATGAGTTTTATCTCCTTGGACTGAAAACACAGCGACACCTTGAAGTTCTTCCCATCCTTTAAATGATCCACCTCAATGAGGAGCTGAGCAGGGCACATGGGGTGACCCTTGAGGTGTCCTGTGCAGGGCTGAGGGTTGGACTTGATGATCCTTGTGAGTCCCTTCCAACTCAGCATATTCTGGGATTCTGTCGTCTCTGAGCACCATCAGCCTCGTGATGTCTTGGAGCCTTGGAGCCACAGGACAATGACAGCTCTGCCCAAAGACACAGCACAGTCCTTGGCAGGGCACAAAGGCCAAAAACCCCGTCAGTGCCAGGAAGTTTGAGGAACACACGTATTTCCCTGGATGTGACATTCAGGTTCGGGGGGGGAAAGAAGAAGCCTGTTCCTGCCTCTTCCACACCAACACAACGTCCCGTTCCTCCTTCTCTGTTTTGCACAAAAGTTGAGAACTGAGAAATTTTTCCCAGTGGTAGAGATGGGCTGAGGTTCAGATGGGCTGAGGTTCCTCCTTCTCAGAGTGCCTGGGCTGTAACAGTTAAAGCTCTGCGGTGCCTTCAAAGCTTTCCTTAATTTCCTGCCTGACAGACGGGGGGAGGAACTTGGTCTGCCAGTGAAGGAGAGAGATGTTTTCCTACAGTGCCCCGACCCAGCTCCATCCACGCCCTCTGCTCAGAAGGACAATTGTTTCCAACAGCAGCACAAAAACACACCATTCACATGAAAAGAAGGAAAGTCAGGAAAATTGTTTTCCCAGTTTCTCTCTACCAGCAGAAGTCAATGAAGGAACTACTGTTCTGGCTCGGGACCAGGAGAGGTTCTGCTGGAGAGGTCATGTTTTAGCATCACTGCAGAGGGGGTTGGTCAGCACAACCTGCCCATGTCACAGTGCTGAGCTCAGGGGAGCTCTCCCTCGAGGCAGGGAAAGGAGGCTTCATTTCAAACAGCTTTGCCCCAGCGTGTCAGGGAGCAGATTGGAGCAGAAGGGTCTCCTGACTGTGTCCCTGTCACTGTCAGCTCCCCCAGAGCCCAGACAGGAGGAGCTCAGGTGCCATAGTCACAGTGCCTGCAGCCACCTGTGTCCTGCTGCACCTCTGAAGTAGGTGCCACCGTTCTCATCCATATTTGCCACCCCCATGATTTTCCTGGTGGCAGAGGGCAGCCTCTGCCCCCTGGGCATGTCCTTTCCTGAGGGTTTCACTCACATCTGTCCTGTAAATCCTGGGAATTGATAAGAGCTGAAAGTCCTGTGTGGACAAAAAATTAGAAGAAGACACAACTCTAAAGATGATGGTCCTTTGGAGTCCTGGGCTGTGGCTGAGTGTGCTGAGGTGTAACAGGTGCAGATGTGACCATTTTGCCACAGTTAGCCCCTTTCTCCCCAGTGTTTGTTGCCCTCTCTGCTGTCTAAGACTTGTTATCTCTAAGATCTCACCCAGATTTCTCCATCACCTGGGAACACAAGGTTGGACATCAAACTCCTGATGGAGTCAAGGCTGGCCCACCTGCATCCCCTCACCCAGGCTGAGTCACAGAGGGTGCAGGGCTGCCCTCTCCCAGGGGCACTTCTGCCACCACGGTGATGACTCCTGAAACACATCCAGGGGTTTGCAGTGCAGAGCCTGTACCCAGCCTGGCTGATCCTGAGCCTTGCTGGGAGCCAGCCCTGGGCAGGTCCCAGGTCCAGCCAGCTCTGCTCAGGCCCTTGTGCAGTGCTCAGTGCCTGTGGTGTGGGAGCACAGCCAGAGGGAAACCCAGGAACCGTCTGGATCAGCATCTTCCAAGGGATTGGCAAGTGGGACAGGAAAGATGTGCAGGGACGTTGCACTTCTGCAAGCTTTCCTTTCCTTTATACATTTTACTGACACCTTCTCCTGGAAACATTTTCCATGTAATTTTCTCTGAAAGAAGGGGAATCAGCTAACACAGAGCCCTTGACCTTGCAGCCACTCCTGAGGGGAAGAGAGAGAGGGACTTGCCAATAGACCCCAATCTGACAGTTGGCATCTGCTTCTCCAAGTCCATGAGTTCAGATGTGAATGATGCCTGGGGGCAGCCACTGCAAATTCCCAGGCTCGGGGCTTTGGGAAGCCGTGGTGAAATCCAGCATGGTACCCCCTCCTGGCTGCTGCCTTGGACACCAGGGATGGAGCTGGGCCATCCCTGCCAGGGAAGGTAAGCCCTGTGCTCTGTGCACATGGCCCAGCAGCAGCACTTGCACTGCCAGACTGTCCACCAGGAGCCCTCTTGGAAAAAAGCAAAATCCAACAATAGCCCCGTGTTTTCCTTGGATCCCCCAGCACTCAGCACGGCTGCAGCACAAGCCTGGCTGGCAGGGAGTGCTGCCCTCAGCCTCCTGCCCCTCCAGCAGCAGCCCTGAGTCATGGCTGTGCTCACAGACAATGACACAATGCCATTGTCATCCAAGGAATGCAGTGTTTTCCTGCTCTGCACAAATATTTTGTACAGTGCATTTTCCGTGCTCTCCAGAGCAGCCACTGTCTGGGTTCCTGCTGGAAGTGCCCCCGGGAGCGCTGCTGACTAATCCCATCTCTCTCCTCCTGTTCCCCCGAGGTCCCAGACTCATTTTTCCTCTGCACAGAGGGCATGGAGTCCAGGCTGGTGAGGTGGGTTTCCTCAGAGCAGCACATGCTCTGAGGTGTGAGGAAATGGGGAGTTCAATCTCTCAAGGTGCAATTCCTTGAGGTCACACCACGGACCCAGCTCGTGGGTTGGGGTCTGGGCTGGAGGAGCTGGTTTGGACATATTTTGGACATACAGAGGCCCCAGCAGAGCACTCAGGCAGCCTGTGCCCCTGCTCCAGAGATGACCACGGGGTGAGTGCTCCTCTGGAGATGCTTCTCTTGCCATTGCCTCCCAAAGGAATGACACAGAGAGCTCAGGCAAAGCCCTGGGCAGCCACCCCAACCCTGCAAAGGCCTCCTCTGATCCCAGCCAGGTCCCTGCCCTCAGTGCCCACCTCGGGGCACTGCAGCCTCCAAACCCCTGCTACCCTGTCTGCTTGGAAATGGCATTGCAGTGGCTCCCCACCCTGCAGCCCCTGTGCCTCTCAGGCTGCTCAGCAGAGAGGGAAGGACAGGACAGCATCTCCTACTTCTGCCACACAGGTATCAGGGTGATTTAAAATCAGATTTCTCGGGAATATATTGGATAAATAACTTTAAATGCAAATTTCATGATGTGGAAAAGACCCCATTCTCCAAAATGCCTTTGTTTTATGTCGCTGAAGGACAGATGATGAGGCTGCAACGAGGATTCTCGCTGTGTGAGCTCTGCAATTCCTCAATGAACACCGAGGGCTGGTGTGGGGTTGGTGAGTGTGTAACACCCTGCACACTCCATGGGGAAAGGAATGTCTTCAATGTGACAGGGCCTTGCTGCAACAGGGGTGTGTGATGAGATCATAGAATCATGGAATCGTGGAATGGTTTGGGTTGGAAGGGACCTTAAAGCCCATTCCATTCCACCCCCTCCCATGGGCAGGGACACCTTCCACTAGCCCAGGTTGCTCCAAGCCCCGTCCAACCTGGCCTTGGACACTTCCAGGGATCCAGGGGCAGCCACAGCTTCTCTGGGATGCAGCACAGCCTTGGTGCTTCAGAATACTTTGGGATGGAGTTTTGGAGCAAGGAATGTGCCGAGTGGGACACGTCAGACAAGCTCCAAAACACATCCACGTGTTTCTGCACATGCAGGACAGGTGAGTCTGGCCATGACACAGTGGTTGCAGTGGTTGCTCCCTTGAAGTGGATGTGACCTGACTCCATGTCACTGTGGGAGTTGTGCTTGTGACACAAATCCATTGGAAAAACGAGGTGACTGGTTTTGCAGAATGTTTTGAGTTTCCTCAACTGTGCAACCTTATTGATGCCTTATTGATTGAGTCGGGCTCTTCTCCCAGGAACCAGCAGCAGGACAAGAGGGCTCGGTCTCAAGCTGTGCCAGGGGAGGTTTAGGTTGGATATAAGGATGGAATTCTTTACAGAGAGAATGATCAGCCATTGGAATGGGCTGCCCAGGGATTGGGGTGGAGTCACCATCCCTGGAGGTGTTTAAAGTGAGACTGGATGTGGCATCAGTGCCATGGGCTGGGA
Organism: Chiroxiphia lanceolata; assembly: GCF_009829145.1. Taxonomy (NCBI): domain Eukaryota; kingdom Metazoa; phylum Chordata; class Aves; order Passeriformes; family Pipridae; genus Chiroxiphia; species Chiroxiphia lanceolata. Next base: position 1,271,855 of record NC_045660.1, on the reverse strand, counting down.
ACCACGGCGGGGTTGGATCAAGGGCTGGACTGGATGATCTCGAAGGTCTTTTCCAACCCGGCTGGTTTGATGATTCTATACCAAGTGATCCACACAAGGAGAAATTTCCGCCCCAAATGAAGCATTCACACACCTCACTGAGAGTGTGGCAGGTTGGCCAGGCAGGCCTGGAGCAGCCAGGCTGGTCCCAGCACCTGTGGGCTGCAGCTGAAGTGGAGCTGCAGGGCCAGGGAAAGCCCTGCCTGGTGCACGGGGGCAGCTGTGAAAGGGCGGATGTTTTGGAGCAGATAGGTGATGCAGAAGACTTCCTTCCTCAGCTCAGAAGGCAAATAATTTGTATCCTGATTACAAATTATGAGGGTTTGGAGATTGCAAGGTCAGAGGGACCGCTGTAATTATGTCATCTGACCTTCCAAAGAGGTGCAGGCTTGGAATGACACTTTGAGGATTCCCATGGCAAGGCCGGTGGGTCGTGGCTTGACCTGAGGCAGGTCTTGGAGACTGAGACAGAGAGTTCTGTGCTGACTCTGTGACCTGTGGGATTATTGCAACACAACCCTCTTTTTCTGCTCAGAATACACAGCTCACTTCCAGCTTGTGCTTTACCTGCAAGAATTTTGTCTAGAGAGAGTCAAAACAACAGGACAGGATAGGATAGAACAGAATAGAGTAGAAATAGAATAGAACAAAAATGAGAAGAGAAGAGAAGAGAAGAGAAGAGAAGAGAAGAGAAGAGAAAGAGAAGAGAAGAGAAGAGAAGAGAAGAGAAAGAGAAGATAAGAGAAGAGAAGAGAAGAGAAGAGAAGAGAAGAGAAGAGAAGAGAAGAGAAGAGAAGAGAAGAGGAAGATAAGAAGAGAAGAGAAGAGAAGAGAAGAGAAGAGAAGAGAAGAGAAGAGAAGAGAGAATCTTCTGATTCCCCTGAAGGGATCCCCAAGGATCACGGAATTCCAGCTCCTGCCATGGCCAGGACGCCCAAGGATCCCACCATGACTCAGTTCAGGTTTAGAATCACCTTCTCTGCCAAGGATTGTGCCACGTCCCCGTGTTTCCACAGGTCCTCTTCCTACCTCCTTACAAACAACCTGGGATGAAGGAAAGAGGAGCCTGTTGAGGAAGGTTGGAGGGCCCAGGGTATCACATCCCACCAGCTCTGTGCAGGTGCCACGGGGAAGGTCAGTTCTGGGCCAAAAGCTGAGCCTTTGACCTCTGCAGGATGTAAACACGTTTGGAACTTGTATTCACGTTTCTTCACTGTAAATACTGAAACTCTCTGGAGGCTGCAGCCCACAGAGATTCTGTATCAGCACAGAGCACACCAACCCCTAAAACACTGCAGTGCATCCTGCTCTGTGATTGCACTGCTCTGGCTCTGGCAGCCACATTTCCTGGTTCATACAAAAACTGAACAGTTTTTGTGAACAATAAAGGCACTCACACCGCCAGGAGACAAGAATGTATCATTATTAATTAGGCTGTTTATCATTTCTATTGTGGTAGGACCCAGAGGCCCCTGGACAGGGATAGGGGTTCTCATTGCACAGTGATTTGTGGCTCAAATGCAATCACTGCTCAAAGTTCTCCCTGCAGAGTGGCAGGAGATGGTGACAGGACAGGGGCAGTCAGTGCTGCAGGGAGGGCAGGGCAGGAGATACTAGAAAGGGCCCTGGGGGTCCTGGTGGTGCCAGTTGTCCCTGAGTCAGCAGTGCCCTGGCAGCCAGGAGGGCCAACCCTGTCCTGGGGCATCAGGGAGGGGATTGTCCCGCTCTGCTCTACCCTGGGGTGGCCTCACCTCAACATTGGGGCAGTTTGGGGGGACACAGTGGAGGGAAGGGATTGAGACATTGGGAGAGTGTCCAAAGGAGGGCAAAGAGATGGAGAAGGGCCTGGATTTGAAGGCGTGGAGGACACTGAGGGCACTTGGTGTGTTCAGCTGGAGCAGAGGAGACTGAGGGGAGACCTCAGTGCAGTTCCAATTCCTGGGCAGGGGCAGAGGAGGGGCAGGGACTGAGCTCTGCTCTGGGGGAGCAGGGACAGCAGCCAGGGAAGGGGCTGGAGCTGTGTCAGGGCAGGCTCAGGTTGGATCTCAGGCAAAGGTTCTTCCCCCAGAGGCTGGTTGGGCACTGCCCAGGCTCCCCAGGGCAGTGGGCACAGCCCAAGGCTGCCAGAGCTGCAGGAGGGTTTGGCTGATCCTCTGGGGCACAGGGGGTGACTCTTGGGGCTGGGCCTGTGCAGGGCTGAGGGCTGGACTCCATGATCCTTGGGGGTCCCTCACAACTCATCACATTCTGGGATGCTGTGAAAGCACACAAGGAGTTGCTCCCTCCCTGCCTCCCTCCCTCCCTCCCAGTTCCTGCTCTCCCCTGCTGCCAGCAGCCCTCTCAGATCCCCCTGTGCCTTTGGCTGCACAGTCCCCAGGCTCCACGGGCGCTCCCAGCCCTGGACACACCACCACATTTTAAGCATCCTCCTCATTCCCACCTTCCTCATTCCCACCCTCCTCATCCCAGTGCTGCCTCCAAGGCTCAGCCCAGCAGGTCCTGCCCTGGCTGGGGTGGCTGAGGGGCCGTGCCAGCCCAGCAGCACCTCTGGCACCTCTTCAGCAGGGACACAATGAGGGTTAATCAGAGCCTGTCACAGACCCTGCTGGCTTTTTCCCTTCTCTCTATTTGCGTGCCTGTGCCTGGAAAACAGGATGGCCACGTTTTCCTGCCACACATTCCCCAAGACTAAACAAAGGACTTGTATTTCCAGCCCCCTGCTGCTTTCTGATAACTGCAGAGTTTTCAGGAATTGCTTGGGGGGGAGCAGGAGTCGGGGTTCAGGGTTGTGCCCCTCGGGTGGCTGCAGGGAGGGTGGGCAGTGAGGGGGAAGGGTTTCCCTCTCATTTTTGGGGGAAAATGCACTTCCCAAAGAAAGCTCTTGTGTGCACAGCCTGGCTTGCAACCACCATCCTGGTTTGTTCTCATTCAGATTTATTACTCAGAGTTTGTTGAGGTCCTCATTAGTTTCAGTCCACCATACAGAAGGTGCAAAAGGAAAACCAGGCCTGAGAGGGAGGATTGTTATTTTACTAGTATATGTAACCAGCAACATCACCCAGGCATGAGTAGGTGCTGGTCCTTGAGTCAACTTTTAAAATGGGAGATGAGCTCAACTGGGAATGAATCATGGAATCATGGAATAGTTTGGGTTAGAAGGGACCTTAAAGATCACCTGGTTCCAAACTTCTTGCCATGAGCAGGGACATCTTCCACTAGAAACTCTGCCCTCACCTGTTTTGAAAGCCCAGCTCTTTTCTCTAACTTCCCTCCTTCCAGTTTCAACAGGATGCTCTGGGTTTCTTCTTTTTTACTTGATACCTCATGGGTTTAAATACCTGCTTTCCCCATCCTCAGATGAACTTTGCAGAGTAGCAAGAATTGGGGGCTCAGGCAGCTGCTGTGGAACTTTTAGAAGGTCTTAAAATATTCCCTGAACTGGGAAAGTGAATGGTGGAAATCCCAATTCTGAATGGATTTGGGGAACTTAACCCCACGTGTAGAATTTCTCCATGTGTAGATTTGGTGAGTCTCTTCCATAACCAGGAGCAACAAAACCAGCCAGAGGGAGGTTCTGGGAGAGCGGGGAACAGGGAAAAAGAAGAGCTGAAGAGAGAAAAGCTGAGTTAGATGCCTGGAGAGGTTCTGAGCAGCTGTGGATGTTTTTTACGCTGAAAAGATCTCCATTGCAACTCAGACTTCATGGGAAACTGTTCCACTATAGATCATCCTTCCATGTTCCACCTGTAGATCATCCTTCCATCCTCCACCTGTAGACCTTCCTTCCATGTTCCACTTGAAATCATCCTTCCATGTGCCACCTGTAGATCATCCTTCCGTGTTACACCTACAGATCATCCTTCCATGTTCCCCTTGTAGATCTTCCTTCCATGTTCCAACAATAGATCTTCCTTCCGTGTTCCCCCTGCAGATCATCCTTCCATGTTCCACCTATAGTTCATCCTTCCATGTGCCACCTGTAGATCATCCTTCCATCCTCCACCTGTAGAGCTTCCTTCCATGTGCCACCTGTAGATCATCCTTCTCACTTATTCCTGTAAATGGGGAACAGTTTTGTTGCCAGGCAAAGACAAAGCCTCAACTCCCCCAGATTTGTTGAATTCCAGTGAGGTGATCACGGGGTGAGGCTGTTCCTTGATTTTCAGCCAAGCTTTCCCTGGTCAAACCCCACTCCCAGAGCTGACATGCCTTAATCACAAATCATGGAATTGCCAAGGTTGGAAATGACCTCCAGGATCATCAAGTCCAACCTTTGACCAAATCCCACTAAACCATAATGAGAAGTGCCACATTTGTTTGTCTTTTGAACACTTCCAGGGCTGGTGACTCCACCACCTTCCAGGCTCTGACCTCTCTCTCAGTGAAGAATTTTTCCCAAATATCCAACCTGAGCCTCCCCTGGCACAGCTGGAGGCCGTTCCCCTCTCCTCCTGTCCCTCGTTCCCTGGGAGCAGAGCCCGACCCCCCCCAGGCTCTCCTCTCCTGTCAGGGGGTTGCAGAGCCAGAAGGTCCCCCCTGAGCCTCCTTTTTCTCCAGGTTGAGCCCCCCCAGCTCCCTCATAATTCCTTCCATACCCTTCTCCTGGTGCTCCAGCCCCTTCCCCAGCTCCATTCCCTTCTCTGGACTCACAAATGTAAGGAATGCAGGCTGTTCATACAAAGGTTTCAGCCATCCTCAGAGAAGGAATTTTCCCTCTTAAAAAAAAATAAATGTTAAAACTCTTAAAATCACAATTCTACTTTAAAAAGAATATTATGAGATATATATATATATTTGAAACTACTGCTTGAGGAAAACTTCTTTCCCCTCTGATGACTTGAGCAAATCCATTGCAGGTCTGACTTCTGGTGTCCTCCAAATCTGTCTTGGGTTGGCCCTGGATGTTCTGTCCCTGAGGTACCAAAATGCTAAAGAAATGCCCCTCCCCAAAATAATCTCACTGGATTAAGGCCTGAAATCTTATTGTAGTTCACAAGATAAGAGCTTATGAAACAGTGTGAAGTAACCTTGGAAAAAGGGGATTTCAAAATGTGCCCTGAGAAGTCCCGAGGTCTGAGAAATCTGGTTGGGTTGGTTCATATTCCTTGATGATTCTTATCTCTGTCATCCCCAATAATTATCACTTGGGAATCCCACTGCACCAGGGATCTGATGGTACCAGGAAAAATGGGAAGGGCTGGGAGGAAATCATTTGCATATCATCTTTTGTGGGGATGACTCAGGCAAGAAATAAACTGTGCTGGCTCTAAAAATATCTGCAAGGGCTGGAGGCATGGGCTGGGATCTCAGGAACACTCCCTGTGTCCAGAAATTGTCCAAAAGCATGGATCCTCCTGAACACTGGCACACCACAAAGCACAGGTTTGGCCAACAGCAAAGCCATGGAGCTCCAGGGAAGTCAGGAGGGTTGGAGAGGGGGAATCTCACCTGGAAATGGAGCTGGAGAGGGAGAAAATTCATCTGGAAATGGAGTTTGAAAGGGACAAAATTCATCTGGAAATGGAGTTGGAGAGGAGAAATCTCATTTGGAAAATGGAATTGGAGAGTTTGAGAGGGAAAAATCTCACCTGGAAATGGAGTTTGAAAGGGACAAAACTTCTCTGGAAATGGAGTTGGAGAGGGAGAAAGCTCATCCGGAAATGGAGTTGGAATTGGAATTGGAGAGGGGGGAAAACTCACTTGGAAATGGAGTTGGGGAGAGGGAAACCTCACCTGAAAATGGAGTTTGAGAGGGATAAACTTATCTGGAAACGGAGTTGGAGAGGGAGAAATCGCATCTGAAAATGGAGTTGGAATTGGAATTGCAATTGGAGAGGGGGAAAACTCACCCAGAAATGGAGTTCGAAAAGGGAGAAATCTCACCTGGAAACGGCAACAACAACAAAAATCACAACCTTTCTTCTGTCCTTTCCCCCCCTTTCTCAACACAACCTGTAAGTTCCAGATTTTAGTGTGTTCTGGATGGATAAAAGCCTGCAAAGTGCCCGAGGTACCAGGAGAGCACGTGCTGTCATGATTAGCACGGGGAGAGAACACTAATTACATAACACCTCAGGAATTGGCAGCGCTGAGCGAGAAATAGGGCAAATAATCATGTTTCCCCCCATCATCTCCTTCACCAGTTCAGTCTGCTTCAGGTTTTCAGGATGGAAAATTTAATTTCTGTAGCCTGGTTAAAGTGGGAAGCAACTCTCACAAAGCTTTGTCATACCTCAAACCACATTTTTTTGTTTTTTAGAGGGTTTTTTGTTTTTGTTTTTTTAAACCTGCACTGAATAGTTGTATTTTGGTTTGATGCTTAAGAAGTGCTTCCAAACCATGGCATAAACTGGTATTAGTTTTTCTCGGCCCCACTTTGCCTCCAGGCAAAATCTTGGCCCAGAATAATTCCACATTCCAGTCATTGTAATAATTCATCACTGCAGAAACCTGGGAAGCTGCAGAAAACCTTTGATCTGTGTCACTGGGTTTAGCAGGGAAGCAATTTTCCTACTGGATGGAGGAAAAATGGAGGCAGAAGCACTGGTAGTGCTCTCCAAGCTGGTGCAAACAGTCCTGCAGGCTCCAGCCCAACCCCAGACAATAATCCTGAGCAGCTCCCTGGATTTGCATTCTCAGGTGTGGGAAAAGGAAAACAAATGGCCTTTGGACCCTGCCAGTGCAAAACAGGGATCATGGAATCCCAAAATCACAGATCCTTGTGGTTGGGAAAGCCCTCCCAGACCATCAAGTCCCCCTTGTGCCCAGTCCCCACCTTGTCCCCCCAGCCCAGAGCACTGAGTGCCATGGCCAGGCCTTCCTTGGGCACCTCCAGGGCTGGGGACTCCAAACCTCCCTGGGCAGCCCCTGCCAGTGCCTGAGCACCCTGTCAGTGGTGGGAGTGGGACCTGCAGAGCACCTTCAGAGCTCTCTGAGTGCTGGGCTCATCTGTTCATCCACACCCTCCCGTCCTTTTGGGGTGGCACCTCAGCTTCTTGCAGGTCCAGCACTGAGTGCATGGACTGACAGAATGGTTTGGGTTGGAAGGAACCTTAAAGATCATCCAGTCCCACCCCTGCCATGGGCAGGGACACCTTCCACAGCCCAAGTTGCTCCAAGCCCCGTCCAACCTGGCCTTGGACACTTCCAGGGATCCAGGGGCAGCTTCTCTGGGCAAGCTGGGCCAGGGCCTCCCCACCCTCCCAGGGAAGGATTTCTTCCCAATATCCCATCTCTCCCTGCCCTCTGGCAGTGGGAAGCCATTCCCTGTGTGCTGTCCCTCCATCCCTTGTCCCCAGTCCCTCTCCAGCTCTCCTGGAGCCCCTTTAGGGCCCTGCAAGGGGCTCTCAGCTCTCCCTGGAGCCTTCTCTTCTCCAGGTGAACCCCCCCAGCTCTCCCAGCCTGGCTCCAGAGCAGAGGGGGCTCCAGCCCTGGAGCATCTCATGCTTTATCTCCACCTCTGTGCTGCATCCTGGGCCCTCTGCTCCTCAGGCCTCTGCTCTGGAACCTGGCTTGTGTTTTCCTACTTTAGCACATAGTCAGAGAGCCACAGATGTCTCTTTATGCCTGGAATAAGCATTTGTTGATCCATAAAACCCCTCTGACTGTGGTGCACAGACAACAGAAATAAAAACCAGTATCCATAGACACCCCATGAGCTAAACTGGTGTCACAACAAAACCTGGTGAAATAAAGGACCAAAATGGGCAGGAAGGCTCAGATGGAGCAATCCCAGGCAGCCTCAGCCCTGGCGTCCCTGCAGACTCAGCACCATGAATATTGAGGAGAGGCAAAGAACTTCAAACAACAGCACTGGTGACTATGGTGGAGATTCAAGGAGACTGGGAGCATCCCAGAGAGGGCTCAGAGACCCCCCCACGTGGAGATCAGACAGGCAGGAGGGTCTCTGTGGACATCCCCCAGGAGATGGGACACAGCAGAGGGACCAGATGGCTTCAGCAGCCAGAGAAGGTGGAAGGGAAGGGGAGGGTGAGACCCTGCAGCTCCAGGTGAGCCAGAAGGGATGGGCTGAGCACAGGGAGGGATCTACTCCTTGGGATGGCTTGTAGAAGATTTGGATTTCTGGGTTCTCCAACGCTGTATTTTTTAAATCAAGAGATATTTCTTTTGAACACATTCTCTGCCTCAGTGAGGAATGAAATCCCTCCAACCCTGGGGTCTTCATCATTCAGGAAGTCAGATAAGATGCTCCATCTCCTCCTTTACAGTCTGTGATCTCCAGGCAGAGTCCAGCACTTCAAATGGGTGTTGAGATGCTGCAAAGAGAACCTTGGCAGCTTCTGAGGTGCTCACACACCCTCCAGTCCTGCTCTTGGCACAACCTCTGCCAGCAGGGAGCAAAAACATCCCTGGGCGCTTCCCAAGCCGTGGGCGGGCCTGTGTGGAGAGGACAGGGCTGCTCAGAGGGCTCATCAATGTAAATCGATGTCCAAAATTGCAGGAGCTCCCCAGTTCCTGTCCCAGCCACCCCACTGGTTCACCAGGAACTGTGCTGTGGGGTCCACAGCCTTTAACCTGATTGTTGGAGCTCCAGGGAAACTGAGACCTGCAATTATTAATTAAATCAGAACAGAGAATGAGTGCAGACCTTTAGATAAGTGAATTCTCTGTGGTGAAGCATTTCTGGGGCACTCTGTCAGCTTGGCAGGATTTGTCTCCAAGGAAGGACAAATCTTGACACCAAAATTTATTAGAAAAAAAAAACCAAAATCAAATCAACATTTTAAAGGGGGAAATGATTTGTTTTTTAATTGTGAAAATGTCAGATTTCTTTCTCACAATCTCCTAAGATAAATGAAAGAAAAATATGCAAAATATTCTGGCCTGATGTGTTGGGTCGTGGCTTCACTTGGCTCCCCAAAAATCTGTAGGGATTTGTGCTGGTTATGGATGGGAGCTCAGTGTCACTGTTGTTCCTGGTGCAGCCATCACTAGAATTGTTATTCCTATGTAAATCATGGGCTTAGAACAGGCCTCCTGTTTCCACCTGGAAAGATGATCCAAATTCCCCGTGGAATCTGGTTTCCGGAGCCCAGTTTCCTGTGGGTGTTGGGTGACACCAAGCACAGCTGGTGAGGACACTGAGGGTGCCCTGACAGTGACACACAGACACGAGGGTTGCTCACCATGGAGCAGCTTTGTGACCACCACAGATCACCTGGTGTCACCTGAACCTCCTTCTGCTCCCAGGGTGGGACACCTGGTCCAACACAGGCCACTGCTCTGTGTGTCCCCAGGGATATGATGGAACCACCCACTGCTTGGGCAGATTTGGGTGACAGATGGTTTTCCTCCAGTCCCAGAGCCCACAACATCTCTGAAGTGCTCAGGTTGCTCCACCAAACTGCAGGAGTGAGGGAACCCTCTGGCAGCAGGGGAAGATCTGGAGAGCTCCTCTCCCAGCAGACAGCACAGGGTGTGTGGAGAGCACAGAGACCCTGGAATGGGAATGAAAGCAATGCCTTCTCCAGCACAGAGACCCCTGGAATGGGAATGAAAGCAATGCCTTCTCCAACACAAGGACCCTGGAATGGGAATGAAAGCAATGCCTTCTCCAGCACAGAGACCCTGGAATGGGAATGAAAGTAATGCCTTCTCCAACACAGAGACCCTGGAATGGGAATGAAAGCAATGCCTTCTCCAGCACAACCTCTTCTCCAGTGGGCTTTGGTTCAAGTTCCTCTAGCACCTCTGAGTGAGAGCCAAGCAAAGCAGACCAGGCCCATGTTGCTTTTGCAGCTGGTGATGGCACTGAAGTATCTCCAGGAGAGGTTTAAACCTGCCCTCAGCCTCCTAAAGAGCACCTTGGCATGCTTGGCATCCACATGGAAAAATATCTTCTGCTCTCCAAGCCTGGGCTCAGCCTGGCCCCAGGAACACCGAGCCCATGGCAGGAGTTGTGGCACCCACAGCCAGGCCATGCAGAGAGAAACATGAACCAGGAGCCAAGTTTGGTACAAAAGCTCAGCCACTGCTCCTGCCAGGCCCAGGAACAAGCACATGCAGATCAGCTGGAGCCCCAAATCCACTTGTTGAACACACACATTAACTCCACTGCATTCCCAAGGGATTTTCATCAGGCTTTTGTTCTGTTCTGTCTGTCCATCACCAGCATCCTCTGCAGGGACTGCCACTCCTGCCTGCTCAGAGGGGCACTGCAAGGAGTGAAAATATTATCTCCCAGCCTAACAGAGCAGCTCATTTTCCATTCATCTTGCTGTCCTGGCAGTCAGACCCATATTTTTCCATGGATGTAGAGGATGGATCATTAGCTTTGTGAAACAAAGGTCTCAGACCAATGCCACAACCTCCTGCTATGTCCAGGGTTATTCCTGGAGTGACTTGAATATTCCAAGCTGCAGTCCTGAGTTCACTGCCCTTCGATGCACTTTGGCCAAGTCAATATTCAGCTGCATCCAGAAATCCATTGCTTTTCCAGCACTGGGCACTGAGATCAGAGATGTTCTCCCTGGCCCCTGCCCTACATGTGCCTGTCCTTGTGCACAGGAGTCACCAGGTAATCCCTTCAGCTGCTCTCCACCCAGCCCCTGGAAACTGGATGTGAGGATTTACACAAAACCTGGAATACTCCAGATTTTTCTTGGCATCTGCGTGGCAAAGGGCAGAGCTACTCAGTGCAGCAGCCTGGTTCCAGGCTGGATTTGCAATCCCATTTCCCTCACTGGGCTCAGAAATAGCTCCACGGATTTACCCTGAACAGTCACCTCAGGGATGGGCCCAAACAGCTCCACAGTCAGGAGTGCCTGACACTGCCACAAGGAAATGCTTTGTCACCTCCCTCTGATCTCACAAACACCTGTTCCTTGTCACAGCAAGTCCTTTGTAGACACTGTGACAACCACAGGGCCTTGGAACCCCAGCAGGAACAGGAGCCTGCCCTGGAGAGCCAGAGCCCCTCCCCAGCCCCTGCAGCAGGTCCTGCATCAACACAAAACCAGCTGGGGAGGGGCTGCTGAGACTGCAACCAGCACAACTCAGGGACTTCCAGGTGGGACCTGGCCAGCACTGGGCTGGGGACACTGGAAAAGGCTCTGCTGGTGCAGGGTAAATTCCTCCTTTCAGCCACAATCGAGGGCAGGAGGGGCAGAGGGCTCCAGGTGCCTTTGGCAGCAGCATCCGAGGAATGGGTATGGAAAGGACTGGGGTGCAGAGGGGCAGGGTGAGGAGTGGAGATTCCTGCACAGGAGTTGGAGCTCAGCAAGGACAGAGGACAGCAGCAGTGCTGGATCCGAGTGCCCTGTTCCCTGTGGGCACCAGAAGGGGGGAGCTGGTGCAATAATATGAGCACTTCACTGCTCACTTACTGGTATCAAAGCACAGCTTCTGGTTGGGAAAGCCAGAGAGCTCAGCACCCACCTTCAGGAACCCAACTGGCAAAGCATCTGGCCAGGCTTTGGCAGCAATTGAGCTGTAACAGTGAGGGATAGGGACAGGGAACAGGGACAGGGAACACCCTGATGGGAGAAGAAAAGAGGATTGTAAAGAACAGTCCAGTTTATGCATAAACAGGTGGAGAAACTGAGGCACAGGAAACCAGCAACAACTGTCCTGCAATGAATCAGAACCATTAAATATCCTGAGCTGGAAGGGACCCCCAAGGATCATGGAGTCCAACCCTCAGCCCTGCACAGGCCCAGCCCCAAGAGTCACCCCCTGTGCCCCAGAGGATCAGCCAAACCCTCCTGCAGCTCTGGCAGCCTTGGGGCTGTGCCCACTGCCCTGGGGAGCCTGGGCAGTGCCCAACCAGCCTCTGGGGGAAGAACCTTTGCCTGAGATCCAACCTGAGCCTGCCCCTGACACAGCTCCAGCCGTTCCCTGGGTGCTGTCCCTGCTCCCCCAGAGGCAGAAGATCGGAGCTGCCCCTGGGGAGGAGCTGCAGCCCCCGCTGAGCTCTGCCCTCAGCCTGCTCTGCTCCAGCTGCACACAACCAAGTGAAAACTCCCACAGAGAAACAACCCCGAGTGGAGACCGCAAAAATCCTCTCTGCAACTTGCAACTTCTCTGTGACTGAGGAGGAGGAGGACGAGGAAGGCTGAACTCCTGCAGCAGCCCGAGCCCTTTGCACCACTTCTGCCAAGGGCAGGCTGAGCTGGAGTAGGGCTGGGAGGGCTCTCGGGGTGCCCGTTTGGGTGCTGGGAGAGGCTGTGATCGCTATCTGGGCGTGAAGGCATCTCGAGACAGATTCCACAGGAGACTTCCTGCTAAATTGCAGCATCTGGGGAGGATTCTGCAGCTACTTGTACCCAGCCATCATCGAAGCAGAGAACTCCTGGCTGGGACCTGAGCTGATAATTGCTCAGAAAAATTAAGGGTTGGGTAATTCCTCCTGAAATTAATTGCCTTGCTGAGGAGCCCCAGGGCAGTTACCACGAGAGGGTTTGGAGCAGATCATAGAACCATTTCCCTCTTCAGGATTAAAACCAGGAAACAGGTCACCAAAGTCCACCTCTGTCATAAAGAGCTTTTAGCTCTGGGGATTTCTCTGCTCTGAAGAATTTCTGAGCTTTTCTGGTGTTTCTGAAACAGTTCTGAGTGTCCTGAGTTGCTGCAGCATCTATGGTCACTCCTGTTTTCTACTCCATCTGACACTACAACTCAGTTCTCTTCAGCCCCTTGCTTTGCTCATTTTAACACTGTTTATAAGCAGACACTTCTTGCAAAATGTTTATTAACAGAGAAAGGAAATTAGAAGAGATTAGAAGAAATTAGAATATTCACAGTGATCTTCAGCCTTTAGTTAATCTAAAGTCAGTCTTTCTTCCCCTTTGCATGATCTGCTCTCAGTTACCTTCCCTCTCTCAGACTGTGCAGTTGATTTGGGTAAAATCCTTCATTTTCCCTGTACGTGTCTTGCCTTTTGTGAAAATTTCTCATCGTTCCTTCTTGTGTCTTGGCTCTGTGAGAAAGATTCCTCTGAGGAAATCGATGCTTTGCTGCCTTCTTTCACCCCCTCCCTTCACCTCCTTCCTCACCTCCTTTATGTAAAGAATAGCCCTTTTCAGCAAAGAAAGCATAAGACCACAGATTCATAAAGAAATGGGGCTGACACTCCCTGCCTGAGGCAGATCAACTTTATTTGCACCTGTCCCTTTTAAAATATCCCCAACAAAGAAGTTTCCACCACCCTTCCAGGGAAAATATTCTCATATATCACTTTTTCACCCATGGCAATTTTCCCTTCATTTTGTCTTTATTACCAGCCCAAATCATATGGTCTTCCCACACAATTCCCATCTTCCAAACATATTCCAACTTCTGTTGCTCCTTGTGGATGATCTCCAAGTGTTCACAGCTGCCCTGAAGTGCCACAGCCTCACGGGCACAGGACCCCTCTGGAGCCCTTCCCAGGATCCTTGGAGCTCCATTTTGTAGAATTGTGGAATCACAGAGTCCTGGAATGGTTTGGGCTGGGAGGGACCCTAAAGATCATCACATTCCAACCCCCAGGGACACCCATTCCCATTTGCCTTTCCCACCCCTGACACTGGTACCTCACACTGACTCTGGGATCTGCTGCAGCCTCCAGAGCCTTTCAATGCTCCTGATGCTGTTTGCTCCAGAGGACGAGCAGAATTCCCATCTGGACACCCTTTGGTGAGGTGCAGCTCTGAGTCAGTCACTCTTTGGGTCCCTCCACTCACCTGGGAGATAAAGGCATCTCCAGATGACAGTTGATGTCATCCAGGGAGGTGTCTGAAGGCAAATCCCCCCTGGAGGCACCTTCTCCTGTAGAACAGCTTTCAGGGTGGGTTTTGGTGCTGGTGCTTTATTGGTGATTTTTTTCCCCCAAAACGTTTCTTGAGCATTTTGAATTTTGATTAAATCTTCCAACATGTTTTCAATCTCCTCCCAAATTCTTGCCATCTTCAGGTTTGCATGTTCCATTCCTTTCCTGAGGTCACCAATGAAAACGCTGAGCCAAGCCCTGGAGGCACTGTTTGGGAAATCCTGATGTTTTGGGGTGTAATGGCACCAAAAGGCTCTGCAGTGCTAAGCTGTCTCAGGTGTCCCTGGCATTGCAAGGATGGGCCATGAGACTGTGAAATCCTCACTGAAGACAAGACATAAGATCTTATAACCCTGGGACAGTAAATCTCACCTGAAAGTCTCCAGTCAGGCTGCTGAACCTCTGCACCAAGAGGTTTGGGTTCCTCCTGCCCTCACCAACAGAGGAATCCACAGAAAATACAGTTTGCACCAAGTTCCAAAGCAGCTGTAACCTTCCCTGGCAAGATCACAGGCAGGAGGAACCTCTTCACCCAAATCTTCCTTAAGGAAGCTCCCTGTGACATTCCCTGTCCCTCCTCCTCCCTCTCCCTTCCCTCAGAGTGGAGGATGGATCTGGAAGCAGCTCCTGGATGCCAAGGGAAAGCTCTTGGAGTCAGCAGACGTTGTTTTGACTGATACTTGGATGTTTCATGTAGGGAACATCCTGGAGTTGGGGTCAGTTTGGATCCCAACTGAGAACTTCGGGGGGAATCTCAAGGATTGTTTGCTCCCAAAGCACAGGCACTGACACAGTTGTGTTCAAAGAATGTTGGCACAAAAAGTGTCCAAAGCCAGGTTGGAATTGTCTTGGAGCAATCTGGAAAGTGTCCCTGCCCATGGTAGGGGGTGGAACAAGGTGGGCTTTAAGGTCCCTTCCAACCCAAACCAGTCTGGGATTCTCTGATCCTTATGACAGGCTGGGAGAGCTGGGGGGGGTCACCTGGAGAAGAGAAGGCTCCAGGGAGAGCTGAGAGACCCTGGTAGGGCCTAAAGGGGCTCCAGGAGAGCTGGAGAGGGACTGGGGACAAGGGATGGAGGGACAGCACACAGGGAATGGCTTCCCACTGCCAGAGGGCAGGGAGAGATGGGAGATTGGGAAGGAATTGTTGTGTGTGAGGGTGGGGAGGCCCTGGCACAGGTTGCCCAGAGAAGCTGTGGCTGCCCCTGGATCCCTGGAAGTGTCCAAGGCCAGGTTGGACAGGGCCTGGAGCAACCTGGGCTAGTGGAAGGTGTCCCTGCCCATGGCAGGGGGTGGAACTGGATGGGCTTTAAGGTCCTTTCCAATCCAATCCAGTTTGTGATTCCATATATCTCCAGGATTTCGTGCTCCAAAGGAATCAGGTGAAACACAGGGAGAACGTCAGAGGACCCTCTCCCCTGCCTGTCTGTGTCTGTCTGTGTGAGCTCCTCCTCTTCTTCAGCCCTTTGGATTAGGAGGCTTTTTTGTATTTCAGGAAAAGTCAAGTATTCCTGAGCCTAAGAAAATAATGGTTGTGCTCCAAAGCTGAGCTCACTGGAACAGGAGCCAGCCCTAATTGCTGTGATTCACTGCAGGTCCCGGGTCCTCCTCAGCCAGCTCCAGTCCCCCGTGCTCCTCCAGCATCCTGATTCCAGATGCACTTCAGGGAGAGCAGGAAATCCAGCTCCAGCACACAAACCCAGCGGGGGGATGAACCCAGGCCTTCTCCTGGGCTGCCCTTGTTTTCCTCCCTCCTGGTTTGGCTCAGCCCAGGCTTAATCACCAACGGCTCCGAATTCCACCCGTGAAGAGGGAAAGGGAAGTGAGCAGGAGGGCTTTGATGCAGCACCAGGGCCCTGCAGGCTGCCTGAACCCCTTGCTGCTTCATTAGCTGCTGTTCCATGTTGGAAGGCAGAGGCTGCAGGAGGGACACGGAGCTGCCAAGGCCAAGAGCCAGTGCCCTTGTTGGGAGCACACAAATGCACTTTGCATTGTTCTCATTTCCCCTCATATGAATAATAAAAGCTGTTTGACAGAATCATGGCTAAAACTATTTCTGCTATAGCTGAACCTTCACAGTTTTTACCACTTAAACCCTTAAATCCCTTTAACCCTTCTCTGTCCATCTGGCTATAGGGAGCACATGGATTCATCAGATCATGGAATCCCTAAGGCTGGAACACACCCTTAAGATCATCAAGTGCAACTGTCAGCCCAGCACCACCACTGTGTTCACCACTGAACCATGTCCTCAATGCCACATCCCCTTCCATGTTTCTTTGAACACTTCCAGGGATGGTGACTCCACCACTGCCCTGGGCAGCTGTGCCAATGTTTTACAACCTTCTCCATGATTTTTTTTTTTTCCCTAATCTCCAATCTAAACCTCCTCTGGCACACTGTTACTTAGGAGAAGAGACAGACACCCCCCTCACTTACACCCTCCTGTCAGGGGGTTGCAGAGCCAGAAGGTCCCCCCTGAGCCTCCTTTTCTCCAGGTTGAGCCCCCCCAGCTCCCTCAGCTGCTCCTGCTGCTCCAGCCCCTTCCCCAGCTCCCTTCCCTTCCCTGCACACTCAATGTCTCTCTTGTCCTGAGGGCCCCAGAATTGCCCCCAGGATGGGAGTGCCCAGCACAGGGACGGGCACTGCCCTGCTCCTGCTGCCACAGCAGTGCTGGCACAGCCCAGGGGCACTGGCCTTTGTGCCCATCTGGAAAGAACTCAAAGGCAGAGGTGGCCCAGAGGTGATGGACATGGCACCAGTTCCTGGGACAGAGCTCAGGTGCTGAGGGAACTCTGCAGGTGTCCCTGGGGCTGCTCATGCTGTTCCTGCCTGGAAAGCTGGATGGGACAGTGTAGAGGGGCAGAGCCTCAGGGATACACATCAGTTTTTTTCACTGTTCTACTCTGGATTTGTTTCTGGAACAAGAAGAGGTTTCCTTGAAGAATGATCTGTTTATACAAGACAGCTTTTAACCTCTCCATTGCACAAAGGCTCACTGCAGTGTACAAACAAACCCAAAGCTGAGTGTTTGCTGGGTTCCACTCGACCTTCAGGGGAGGGGGAAAGCAGAGGATGGGTGAGCAAACACTGCTCCCATTAATGCAGAATCCCTTAAGGATTGTTGGAAATGAAAAAGCAACGTTTTCAAAGGTGAGTGATAAAGGCACCAGAATCTCATTCTCGACAAGGGTGGCCCAGACTCTCAGAAGGCTGTAGGTGTCCAGCATCCCTGGATTTAGGGGCACAGCTACTTGAAGTACCTACACCAAGAAGCTCCATTTTTCTGAAGCTCAAAACTGGCTTAGCCCTTCAGTGAATTTTATGGGAGTCAAATTCCTAAGGGGCTTGTTTTGCTCAGAAGACTTTCATCTGCTCTTCCCATTGGGAACATAGCTCTGTAGAAAAATCTCTGGGTTCTTGCCAGGCAATCACTGCACCCAGCCATGGAAAAGATGTTCTCAAACATCAAATCACCCTGGTTTAGGATACCACAGGACTCAGTTTGAATCCCAAAAAGCAAATTCTCTTGGCAGAGGGCAGTAGTGGGTAACAGCATGATTGGAAAACATGTTGGGAAAAGGAAATATTGTTATGGAAGTTACTGAAAGTAGGATGTTTGTGGCTTCAAATGAAGTGTCTGCAGTAGAGTCTGCTGCCTCTGCTGTTGGGAAACACAGCTCCTTGGTGAAGAGATGGGAACTGTGGTGTCCTGCTGGTTCCACAGCTGATCTGGAGAAGGGAAGCTCTGTGTGGTCTCCAGACCCACCCTCCTGTGCTGGGTCTGATGCAGTGACAGCTCCAGGGTTTGCAGCAGAGGAGCAGCTGTGGCTCAGAGGCCCAGCCACCCTCTCGTGGGGTGGAGTTTCCTCAGTCTGAAGCAGCACAGGTTTAGATTTTGGGGTCATTCAACCTCACCTGTTACCTCAGGGACACTGAGGGAAAAAACTCAAAACCAAAGAAGATTAAAGAATCTGGAGATCCAGAGCACAGCCAGGGCAGGCTGGAGGCAGTTCCAGCTGGAGAACAGACGTGGTTTTGCTTGGCCCAACAGCAGGGCCACAGGGCCAGGGTCTGAGTGGGTTTAGGTACCCAAACTGCCATTAAAATCATCAATCCATACTATCTGTGGATTCAGGAGTAGGAGTCAGATGTTGGACTCCTTTGGATCCTTATCCAGGAGCCAACATCCCTGCAGAGCAAAGTCTGCAGGTTTTCTCTTAGCATCCTTTCAGGACCCTTCCTTGGCCCCAAGCTGCTGATCCTTGGAATGCTGCAGGATGAGCCCTGGCTGCTGTGGCTGCTCTCCCTCGTGCTGCCTCTCAAACAGCTCATACAGGCTGGCACCTGCCAGGGTCCTGCCCTGGGCTCAGTGTGGGGCTGCCCAGGGGGTTGGGTGCTCCTGGGTAGAGTCTTTGCCCTGTTCCCAAACTCAGCCTCTGCTCTGACACCTCTGGCTGGAGCAGAGTGGGCTGGAAGACTAGAAGGGACAAATAATTAGTTTAATTGGTGTTATGTGGTGTTATTCAACCAGAACTCAGAGGAGATTTTCCTCTTCACATGCTGGGCTGCCTTCTCTGGGGTGAAGTCACTGAGCCTGGCCCTGCTGTCCCAGTGGTGTTGCCCTGCAGCTCCTTCCATGGAATCACAGGATGGTTTGTGTTGGAAAGGATCTTAAAGCTCATCCAGTTCCACCCCCTTCCATGGGCAGGGACACCTTCCACCAGCCCAGGTTGCTCCAAGCCCTGTCCAACCTGGCCTTGGACACTTCCAGGGATTCCAGGGGCAGCCACAGCTTCTCTGGGCAACTTGTGCCAGGGCCTCCCCACCCTCCCAGACAAGAATTTCTTTCTAATAACTAATCTAACCCTACTCTCTGTCAGTCTGAAGCCATTCCCCACTCCTGGCCCTTGTCCCCAGTCCCTCCCCAACTTTCTTGTAGCTCCTTCAAGGCACAATTTGGTCACCCCAAAGCCTTTTCTTTTCCAGGCTGAAAAATCCCAGCTCTCTCAGCCTTTCAGCAGGATGGGAGAAAACATCCCAGGTGCTGGAGCTTTCTCTGCAGCCTCTCCAGGATTCTTCCCTGGTGTCTCTCCCACTGAACAGGTCACTGTGACTTTCCTAAAACTGGGCTCAGATAGGAAATCTGACAGTCAGATGCACCTTCCTGCAGCTCTTCCCTCCCACCCCTGCTCTGGGGGTGCCCCAAGCTTGTGAAGAGCTCAGGGGGACCCAGTGGCTGCCCAGGCTGTACCCCCAACAGATCACCCCACCTCTGAGCTGTGCCAAATGATTTTGGGGTAGAATAATCTCTCTTTAATAGGGAATAGGGAAAGTTCCCAGAAATCAGAGAGGTTCTTACAGTTGTGGACAGTGTTTTCCTTCTCCTACCACCTTCATAATGTCAACTAATGTGATTTTGATCATTGCAGGGTAATTTTGATCTCAGATTCAGGATTTTGATCCAAGATTAGGAACCTAACACCTGGGAGATGGGAGCCTTTGGTATGAGCAGCAGGCCAGGTGAAGGAGGAGGTGTATTGTGGTGCATTCATTGAGAAAAGGGAGTTGCTGAGACACAAAAGGTGCAGGACCACATGAAATCCTTGGATACAGAGGGAGATGCAGGCTCCTGGTCAGGGAAGTGCCATATCTCCCTCTTCAGGCTTCTGCTCTTACCTCTGCAAAGTCCCAGTTTATCTGACAAATGTCATTCACTCTGAAGAACAATGTCTTCAGGAAGGAGGGAAACATGACTTTGGATAAACAGGATTCCCTGAGTGAACTTGCCCTGTGACTTTGGAATTCTGCCCCAGAGAAGGCTTACAGGGCAAAGTTCAGGGGAAGAAGAAAAGAGATAAATGCATGTTATCACCTCGAAATTATGTAATAAACAGAGGTATTGCTACCTTTGCCTCCTCTGCACCCTGCCCTTCTGCTGCTTTCTCTGGGATTTGCACCTTCCCTCAGCTAGAACAGCTCCACAGAATGGCCAGTTTTGCAAACCAGCTCGAATTCCACTTGTTTCCCTGTTTTCCTTGGCACAGAATTTACCCAGAACATCCAGCCCGCTGTCCCAGGTGGGCAGGTGGGCTCTGTAACCCACTGCTCCAGGTTTCCAGGCTGTTTGGCTCTGTGACTCCAGGAGCTGTGCCATTCCCAAGGATCCATATGGGCAGCACAACTCCTCTCTTGTTTTGTGCTTTTGGGAGATGTTTCTCTCTGGCAGCAGGGGGGTCACCCCGGACTGGGGCAGCCCCCCAGAGCTGGGACAGTGCAGGGAGTCCCCGCGGAGAAGGGCTGAACCTTCTGGGGGAGCTGCACTTGGGCAGGAACCATCCCAGCCCTGAAGGAGGTTTAACAGATGGATATTTAAGAGAAGGATATTTCAAGCCAGTGGAGATAACCTGGGTCATGTCTCACAACGTGTCCTGCTGCTTTATGTGGATATATACTCATGTCTGGAATGTCCTGAGATGACACCCAGAGAGATGGAAAAGCTGTGGGTGGAATTCCCTGCCTGAGCACACACTCTGTGGGAAAGGCTGCCGTGCAGATGTTCCTGAGCCACCAGTGGGAATGGTGCCTGCAGAGGCTTTGGGGTGACCAAACTGTGGCACTCCAGTGCCTGAAGGAGCTACAAGAAAGTTGGGGAGAGACTATTTACAAGGGCCAGGAGTGGGGAATGGCTTCAGACTGACAGAGAGTAGGGTTAGATTAGTTATTAGAAAGAAACTCTTCTCTGGGAGGGTGGGGAGGTGCTGGCACAGGCTGCCCAGAGAAGCTGTGGCTGCCCCTGGAATTCCTGGAAGTGTCCAAGGCCAGGTTGGACAGGGCTTGGAGCAACCTGGGCTGGTGGAAGGTGTCCCTGCCCGTGGCCAGGTGATGTCTGTGGGGGTGAGCTATGTCTTGCTTCTCTCTTTTTTAGCCCAAAGCAGCAGTTTGGAAGAGGGGAACTCCACTGGGCCATCAAAGGTGGAGCTGCACTCCAGGATCCCCGTGGACACAAGGAGCTGGACTTGGATGAAGCATTGGAACTGCAGGGACAGGAGGGAAGCCCCACAGTCACCAGGAGATCTGCCCAGATCAGCCCCACAGGCACCAGTGGGGGAGGTTCTGCTGCTCCAACTAATGTGTGTCAGCTCCCAGGAACCATCCAGGAGAGCCAGGGCCACGTGGGAGACCAGCAGGGGAAGGGGGGATGCTGCAGGGTGAGGTGCTGTGTCCTGGCACGTTGGGCTGTGAGTCATAACTCGCACCGTCGATGCTGGAGCTGGGAAGGGCCTGGGATGGTTCCTCTCGCTGGAGACCCCTGGCTGTATTTTTTATATGAAGGCACCCAATTAATGCTCTCCTGAATTCCATCAGGGGTTACTGCATCTGTCTGACAATTCTGCCCCAAGGCTCCACTGGGAGCCAGGGCCAGGCTGCACCTTTGGAATGACAGCATCAAGTGGTGGAACAGGAAAAGATCTTCTGCCTTTTGATATCTGTGGGGGATCTGGCTCCGAGTTTATTTGTCTTTTCCTGAACTGTGTCGATTATCTGAGCCCACATCAATCCTGAAGGAGAAAAATCAGTGACTTATGCATTGGAAACCTTGAAAATTATTCCAGAAATGTTTCCTTGTCATTATTGTCACCAGGTCTCACACAGAGCTTTCAACACCAGCCAAGGGGAGGAGGCAGCTCTTGGCTCAGCAAGAGCTCGAGGTCTGAGGGGGCTGAAGACAACGACAAGGAAGCTGCAGGAGGGATCAGTTACTGGAAGAAACCCAAGGATCCCCCTGTGGTACTGACTCTTGTCATCATTTGTCTTGTTCAGGGCACTGGGAGTAGAGTCTGGGCCAGTTTTATTCCTGGAAGCTCCATTTCTTATGGCAGTTTGGAAAGGCAGCAAATTAAGTGTAATCATGCCTTGTGTGCCAAAGGGGAGGGAGCTGCACTCAGAGAAACGGCTTAATTAGGGTGCCCTTGGCAGAGGCAGGTTCTGGGGATATTCTGAAGGGTAATTATAATTTACAGCTGTCTTTTAAGGGTGGGAGAACTGGTGTGTCAGTCTGGGACTGGAGTTCACTGCAGAGAGTAAAGAAACTTCATGTAGGATAAGGGAAAAAGCAAAAGAGACAGATGTTTCCATGTCTGGGGAAGGAGACAAGGGGTTCCTGTTCAGCTCCCAGTGTGGGAAATGAAATGGCAAAGTGGCCTTTTGGAAAAGGTTGTGCTTCTTCCCAGGAAGGCAAGAGAAACCTCAGACTGAGCAAGAGCTCAGCTGGGCTGGTCATATAATGACAGAATTTTTAAAGGTGGAGAAATCCTCTAAGATCATAAAGTCCAACCATCAACCAGCACCACCAGCACAGTCACCACTAAACCACGTCCTCAAGTGCTACATCCACACGTTTTTTGAGCACTTCCAGGGATGAGGATTCCACACTCAGCTCAGGGCACCCCAGACCCGGCCCAGACCCGGAGCAGAACTGCTGATTTCTCAGGTGGTGTGAGGACAAAGGGTCTGAACCGACCCTCTGAGAGGCTCTTCTCTGAAACCCCAGGAGCAGCACTTGCCTTCACTGGGACTTCCTCTCCTAATGTTTGTTCTAATGTTTTGATAAGTGGGAAACATATTTGAAGCCTTTCCCCAGCCTGCTCCAGACACGTCTGGGAGCTGAAAAGATGACTTTTAAACAAGCAAACAAACAAACAAACCAACACATAAATAAATAAATGAAAGGACTATCACTTGTAAAATCCCAAAAGAAAATAACTCAGACAAAGTGAATGTAAGAAACTCTATATTTAGATGGGATGTTGGGAAGAAATCCTTCCCTGTGAGGGTGGGGAGGCCCTGGCACAGGTTGCCCAGAGAAGCTGTGGCTGCCCTTGGAATCCCTGGAAGTGTCCAAGACCAGGTTGGAGCAACCTGGGCTAGTGGAAGGTGTCCCTGCCCATGGTATGAGATGATCTTTATGGTCCCTTTCAACCCACAACCTCTGATTGATGAGAAGACCAGCTGAAATTCTTGTTGCAAGAACTGGGCCTGGGACCTGGGGGGATCCCATGTGATGACACAGGACAGACGAGCTCAGGTCACCCCTGCCCAGTGACCCAGCAGTGCCTGTGCAGGAACCCACAAGGTTGGCTGAATGTTTGGACTTTACAGCCTTGATATTCCTCCAAAATACTTTGACAACCTGCAAGTCCTTCTCTGGGCCCTGGGAAGCCCCCACCAGCATTGCAAGGCTCAGGTCTCTGACCTGCCCAGGGTGAGAGAAGAAGAAGTGCAGCTGGGCAGAGCTCTGAGCAGTGGGTTGGGATTTCCAGATCTTTGCTGAGTGAAGGGAGAAGGGTGTAAGGAGCCTCAAGGGGATCCTTCATTTCTCTGCAGTTCCTGTAATAAGCAGTTATGACTTGGACTGACATATTTTAGTGCAGCTTCATCAGAAACAGCTCAAGGGACAGCAAGAGTTGAGAGATTTCATTACTGTGCAATTCAAGACTGAAAGTAAAATCATTCTTCTGATCTGAACTTCAGTCTCTGTGTGTCATGTACACTGGGGAAGTTGTCAATCAGAAATTCCTTTGAATTCCTTTTACTGCCAACATTTTTTTCCTTGTTCAAAGCTTTCCAGTTACCTCACAATCCCCTTGAATGGACTTGGTGGTTCCTAGTTTGGAAGTTAAGGGTGGGAAAACTAAGAAATGTAATTAAAGGTTGAGGTGGTGGCAACAGCACCACACTCCATACATAATTTGGGAAATGTCAGAGTTGTTGTCCAGAGTATTCAGACTGGTTTATCACCCTGCCATAAACAATAGGATGGAGGGAGAAATAAACAGAGGTGGAAGACAGAGATGGACAAAGCAGGGCTGCAGAAAAGTTAATGACTTTGCTAGTATGAGACTGGAAATAACTAAAGGTTACTTAGAGGAATAGGGAGAAAATAGAGTTTTGTTATGAAGAGTGATGAGAAATTAAAGATTTTAGTTCTGTCAAGCTTCTGTTGCACTGGAGATGGGTGGATGTGCTGACCTCTGCATTGATATCCCCCAGATATTGGGGCACCAGCAGAGCAGCCGTGGCTGGGCTGGTTCTCAGAGCCCCTGTCCTGGCAGAGACCCCAAAGTGTGAAGAGTGCTCGGGGTGCCAGCGAGGAGGAGCTGTCAGACACTGCCAGAGCCAGCCCAGCACAGCAGGGATGGGTGGGAGAGGTTTGGGGAGAGGTGGGATATCAGAGAGCAGGAGCTGGGAGGGAGGATGGCCGGCCCATCAGTGGGAGCTCAGCCCTGTCCCAGCAGGTCGCTGGGTCCTGGCTGTGCCCATCACACAGGGCTGGGCAGGGGCAGAGCTGCAGCTGGGGAATGTCTGCAGGGAGGAGCTGAGGGGATGGGGAAGGGGAGAGGATGGCCCCTGCTCTGGGAAATATCTGCAGGGAGGAGCTGAGGGGATGGGGAAGGTGAGGGGATGGGCCCTGCCCTGGGGAATGTCTGCAGGGAAGAGCTGAGGGGATGGGGAAGGGGAGAGGATGGCCCCTGCTCTGGGGAATGTCTGCAGGGAAGAGCTGAGGAGATGGGGAAGGTGAGGGGATGGGCCCTGCCCTGGGAGCAGCCCATCAGTGCAGCAGCAGGACAGAGGGAACCCTTCCCATGGGACCACTGCCCCATAAGTCTGTGGCCCTGTGCTGTGCCCTTGGCCAGGGCCAGAAATGAGGGGCTGGCCCAGAGTAAGGAGGGGTGTTCAGCTCAGAGCTGCAGCCTGGGCTGTGGTACCCAGAGACAACGGGCAGTTTGTCCCTGAACCAGACCCAGAGAGACAGAGCTCTGATGAGCACAGCTGAGAAATCCAGCAGGGGGTCCTGGTGAGGAGGCACTGCCAGCCTGAGAAGCTGCAGAAGTCTAAATGCAGCTGTAAAATGAGTCCAGGCTTGACAGACAGCACTGCCAGGCAAACCCCGTGGAAGGGCAGAACAAGAGATCTCCTTCTTTCTTGTTCCAACCTGTGGAGACCTAAATATAGACAGCTCTGACAGGCCTGAGCCAATCCCACCTCCCTGGGCTGCACTTCCCAATCCCAGCACACCCCGGAGCTCAGCCAGGGCTGGGAATTGCTGCTGTTCACTTGGAATCACTCAATCATTAGGGTTGGGAAAGCCCTCTGAGATCATCGAGTCCAACCATCCCCCAGCACTGAGGTCCCCAAGTGCCACCTCTACACATCTTAAATCCCTCCAGGGCTGGTGATTCCACCACTGCCCTGGGTAGCTGTCCAGGGCTTGACAATCCTTTCTGTGAAGAAATTTTTCCTGATGTCCAACCTAAACCTCTCCTGCTTTTTAGCATTTGGGGTTACACTCCCTGGACCTTTCCTGGACCTGCCTTTGGTCCTCAGGAGCAGGATCACTGTGATGCTGCAGTGGAAGGAAGGGATCCCAAAAACAGGGACAGGAGCTCTTTGAAAGGGACAGTGCGGTGGTGCTCCCACAGTTCAGGGACAGATTGTAAGGATGTAGTGCAGGGAAGAGAAAGATCTTCAGCAAAGGCCCGAGGCAAAATAATTTCTTGCTTTGACTGATTCTTCAAATGAATCTGGTGCTGCTGCCCGGCTAAAATGTGAATCCACAGGGCACAGGGGGAGCTGAGGGCCATGGGTTTCCCATGAAGGGAGAAACTCTGCTTGAACCCTTTACAACAGGAGACATCACTGCAATGTTGCAGTTGACTGGAGAGGTTGAGTGGATCTGTGAATTTTGGCATAGCCCGGTCTGGAGCTCTTCCTAGACCAGCAAAATGTAAAACAGCAGCAAATTCATTGCAAAGTGTCTCAGGGATTTTCAGTAGAGGCTGCAGAGGAGCCTCCAGGACCTTCAGTGCTGCAGAGCTGAGGGCACACAGATCTAAGTGCCCTTTGGGAACATGATGATATTCTTTGCATGTTATGCTTTTGTCATTTCTTTCCGTGTCATTCTTTCCATGATATTTTTCCAATTCAAACCGAGTCTTACAAAGACAGGGATCTCGCTTTCATGTGTTTGGGGGTTCCCCATGGTTGATAGAAGCAAATCAACCCTGCAGTCTGCAGATATCAGGTGGGGGATCAGCAGCCCCTGTGGTGTCCCCAGGCCATGAGTTCGCCCCTCTGTCAGCTGCTCCACAGCCAGCACTGGGGCACCAAGAGGGTTGTGAACCACCTTCCTCTGTGATACGCATTTCAAAGGCTGGGGATCTCTGAGAAACCCTGAGTGTTTCAACAAATATTGGTCACAGTCACCTCTCCTGCTGTTCTTCACAATCAGCATGTGAGGATTGAGCCTCATTCTGATCCTGTCCTTGGGGTGAAGAGGCAAGGCCAAGGACTTGTTTGCTTGAGAGTCTGAAAGTTTCCTGGTAGATTTGCCATTTTAGCTGCTCGGGTCCATCTCTGTCAGCCCTTTGTACCAAGACAGTCCCTGACTCTCGCGTGTCACTTCGCTGGGACCTGGATGTCCAGCAGAGAAGAACTTATTGTTTCTCCTTGACCAATCATTCAGGTGGTAACTGAACTGTGAAGGGGGCAGCTCTGCAAAGCTGGAGCTTTTCTCCCCTGGCTTTAGATTTCACCCGGTAGACATCGGTGTCTGCACCAGGGATTGCACTGACAGAACAGAAACCTGAAGAGCCCACCAGTTAGAACTGTGTTGATAATATATCAGAAAGGGTTAAACACAGAGGGTTGGGGGTAGGGGAGGTGTTTTTGAGCCTTTGTGTGATACTTAGCTCTTCCTGATAGCTAACTCCGAGAACTGCTGAAATGTCCAAGAGATTACAAAAGAACCAAAGGGGATGTGGAGAGACTGTGCCTCCCAAACTCTTAGACCTTCCTCAGTCAGGGAACAGCAGAAAGAAGGTTCAGTATGAGATTTATCCTGAGATATGTCCCCTTGAACCCCTGGGCAAGCTGCTCTTGGGCCAATTTCCCTACAAACACCTGATGGCTGCAGGTGAGGTCTCAGGTGTGCCCAGGAGGGATCCATGGGCCTGGAAATGCAGTGGTGGCTTTAATTCATGGTCAGGCCCTGGCCAGCAGGTTGGTGGCTGTTCCTGGAAAGATGTGACTGAGAAGGAAGCACAGCCAATGTGCAGCTGCTTTTTCAGAAAATTTTACTACATTTCAGTTCCCAAGGTTGGTGTTGGTTTAAAATGCTCTTTAGGTCAAATCTGAAGTTGAATTAACACACTGACTGTCCCCATGGGACAGCCCAATAGTTGAGAGTTGCTACCTTCAAATTAAGTTCTGCAGCTGTAAAATTCCCCTTGTTACTGCATCCAGCAGAGCAGGATGGAATAACTAAAGCTGCACTGGGAGGGCCTGGACCACGAGGAAATGCTGCCAGTTTTCCTGGCTGTCCTCAGCTTCATTTGGTGTTTTACATCTTGACCTTGTGGCTCTGAACTTCTGCTTTTAGGAACCGCCCTGAATTTTGCCTCTTGCCATGTCCTGCTGTCTCTGAAATCCAACATATGGAGGCATCCTGGTGCGGAAGGGCAGGGAAACCATGAGTGATGCTGGACTGTGGCTCCAGGAGAGGACATCTCTTGATTGGCATCTTTTGAGGAGATGCCTGAACAAACCATGGCCTCGCTGGTCTCCCTGTTGGGGGTTTCATCATTCAGTTCAGAGGTCGTTTCAGAGGATTTGAGACTTCTTGGGAAGAAAGGCCCTCCAGTTACTGAGCTGATCCCATCCTCTCCTCCTTCCCTGGTGACTCAACAACTCTGTGGCTTCATGAAAATGCACAATCCTGAGTGCTGACCTGGCTGATTGATTGTGCCCCTGTTTATCAATAAATACCATTTTTCTAACTCTTGCTCTGCTGTTTCTTCCTAATAATACTTTTATTTGTACTCCATTCAAAAAAGCTGAAACTCTCATGACATAATCACGAAATCCTGTGGGACCTCCCCTCCCCTCTCCTCTCCTCTTCTCCAACTTCTGCCAGCCAGAAATTGTGTCAGAGGTTTTGGCCACTCTTAACAGACTGACTGACACACAAGTTCTGTTAAGGACATTCCTTCATTATGCATGCAAATGTAAGAATGTGTTTTATTGGTTTATATTTCTGTAACTTTCGTTCCATTATTGCAAACCGATGTTTTCAGGTAAACACATTCTTCTGCCTTTAAATTCTCTTTTAGTCACACAACTGACAGGGCCTCCCTTTCCAGAAGGTAGCACTGCCCTCGGCCCAGAGGACTCCAGTCATTCCCGGGCTTTCAGCCATCCCTCAGGGAAAGCTGAAGAGCAGCAGAGATCCCACCACGGTTCTTGACCTCCTTGGAGCTGCTCTGATGGTGGGAGTAGCACTAAACCCAGGAAGGCTCCTGGTCAGACTTGGACCTTGGGGGTCCTGGGGTGGATTTATCTCACTGCTCCTGGTCAGTGGAGGGACACAAAAAGGTGCTGCCATGAAAGTCTCCACATGGAGATTAGTTCTCCTCCTCATCACTCATTATTAGCTGGCTGTATTTTTTCAGCATTTTTCCTTACTTTCAAGAAAATTGGATGCAGTGCACATGGAAGGTGCTCTGTGGGTCTGGAATACATACATACATACATACATACATACATATATATATATAAAATATATATATAAAATTCCCAAATCATTTGCAAAGCCTAGTCATGATATATATAAAACACAATATATATAATATATATATTATATATAAACATAAATATGGCACCACTTTGGTGAGTGTGGGAATATATGTATATATCTCATATATGTAATAGATTACATATATGATATATATCATAATGATATATATGATATTATATATCATATATCATATATATATATATTTTATATACAGAGATATATTTTCTGCACTCCACCAAGATGGTGCCACTGTTTCTCCAGCTCAGAACCAGCTGTGGTAAAATGAACAATTAAAATAGGCAAGAATGTGAGAAAAACAGTTCTGCAGATTTGGATGCCTCATGATCCCAGTGAGATTTGGAGCTGAACTTCTTCAGAGAGGGCAGCAAGAAGTTGGTTTGAGAGGAAAAAATGCAGGATAGGCTACAGGAGTATGTTCCACTGACAGTGGAGATCAGGAGTCTTGTCTGCTCAGGGCAGCTGCTGAGGACAATCCCCAGAGCTGACACCTCCCTGGGGATATCCCAGCTGTTCCACATCACCCACCCTGGGAAACCAGGCCCATGGCTTGGCCTCCCAGGTGTTTGGGTCATCGGCACATGGGGATTGGAAAATGGTTTGGTTTGGTTTGGGAATGCCTTGGAAGTGGTTTCTGAGGCTGAACCTCCAGCCAGGAGACTGGAGATGTGGAGGACTGATGGATATCCCTGGAGCTGATGGTGACCTGGCACTGGGCCCGTGGCAGGGACTGAGCCTGGGTGAGGGACCATGCCCAGGAGACTGTGACCAGCTGGGCCCTGTGGTGGGAGAGCTGCAGGGACCCAACTCCACACTGCGGCTGTCACACAGAACCACACAAATGCCACTTTGTCAGAGAGCTCAGGCTCTGCCCAGTGCTGTGCCAGCCCAGGAGATGTTCCATTGCATTGAACTCTCCAAAGAACCAGCTCAGGAGATGTTCCATTGCACTGAACTCTCCAAAGTGCCAGCTCAGGAGATATTCCACTGCTTTTAACTCTCCAAAGGCCATTGTCACTTGTCCCCTCCTTGCTGGCTGTGCCCTTGTCCTCACTTAAAGCAAGACATCCACAGTAACACCTTGGACATTGAGGTTAAAAGCTGGTTATTTAGAACCACAACTGAACAAAAAAGGCTGGACTAGATAGGATTTGATTAATTAGTGTGTGCAAATCGTATCACTCATGAGATACACAATAACAGCTTAGACAGAAGCTCCATTTCTGCCATCCCCAAGAAGAGCTCGGCCTTCCTATGCTAAAACTCATCCTGTTGCAGGTTTTAATGAGGATTGGGAGCAGATTCCAGCTGCAGCTGAGGGCAGGAGGAGCTCTGTGGCTCCTCTTTCCTTGTCACATCACTGCTGTGAATCTCTCTCACACAAGACAAGCAGATACACCTAATTTGTTACCTGCAGTTGGAATTAATTTTCTGTCTGCACTTTGGGGAAGTCCCAATCTCTTTTTCTCTTCTGACACATGTGCCATTTTTCCTGCTATTCTCTTTTCTGTTATTTAGCCTAATTTAAGCCAAGACACAGCCTATGCTGTTGGCAGAGGTAATGCTGCTGCAATTTTTAGCATCTGTCCTATAGATTAAATTTACATTCAACCTCCTCCACTTCAAGGTTTAAAGTGTAAGAGTCAGAGGCATTACCTAGAAAAAGCCAATTTGTAAGTGGTGGGGACAAGTTTATGCCTCAGGCTGCCACAGTCC
The DNA here is from genome assembly GCF_009829145.1 of Chiroxiphia lanceolata. NCBI lineage: Eukaryota > Metazoa > Chordata > Aves > Passeriformes > Pipridae > Chiroxiphia > Chiroxiphia lanceolata. The sequence goes on along the minus strand of NC_045660.1, from coordinate 1,241,679 downwards.
TGTCCATGTAGCAGAGGAAACAGTTTTGGGAATGAAGGAGTTCAGGGTCAGACACATCCCCAGCACCACCATTGGCCTGAGCAGAAGCATCCTAGTAAGAGTGAAATGCAATCTCTTCACTGTCAGGTTTTGAAACATGTTTCTGATGCTCGGTGAATTTGCAGGAGGGTAAATAAAGAGAATTTCAGTGGTGTGGGTTGTGCAGAAAGGTGTCCTGATTGCACCCAAAGCCTCCAAGTGAGGGAGAATCCAAAGCTGTGCCAGTGGTTCCTTGTCTCAACTTCCAGCAGCTGTTGGTTGGGTCTCCCTGCCATCCTCAGAGACCTGCTGGTCCTCTCTGCTTTCTCTCTGCCTAATTATAGACTGCAATCAAGTCCAAGTTCCTCCTCAATCAGTTAGTCCCCTTTGTGAGCATGGACTCTGTGCCTAAATCCCCCTTATTCCTTCACACTGGCAGCATCACTCACTGTTATTTCGTGGTTTCTGGAATGCTGGCACTCAGGAAAGATGAGTTCCACTGGTGAGGATGGAATTTTTGGAGCAGTTAGTGTTTGGTGTAGTCAGATGAAGGGTCTACTTACCCTCAGAATAATAATAAATAACACTAGATAACAGACACTGCTGTTATTTATCATTTTAGCAGTTTAGCTTTCCTGCAAAGAAGTGATGAAGAAATGCTGTTGTTGCCCCATGGGCAGCAACTTTGTCTGGAGGATTTGCTTGGCTTCCTGAGGAGTTCTTCCATGGATCCTTTGGCTGTGGACATGTGGCAAACACAGAGGACAATCAACGTCCTTTGGAGCTTCATCCAGGAGCAGAATGTCACAGAGTCACAGGATGGTTGGGGTTGGAAGGGACCTTAAAGCCCATCTCATTCCAGCCCCTGCCACGGGCAGGGACACTTCCACTGGGTGACAGAGCCCCGATGTCACTTCCTGGGGTGTTTTGTGGTGGGTTGACACCTCTGCTGACTCTTCTGTTGAGCAACAGAGATGGTGAGAGAGGGACTGGGGAGTCCTTTGGGGTCTGGGCTGGGATCAGGCTCCAACCAGCTGGTTGCACATGGACAATACAAGTCTTGGCACCTCCTTGTTTATAACTGAATGCACAAGGCCAAGGTGTTAACTGGGAGGAAAACCCACTTGTCAGATGCTGTAACTTGAAGCATCTCCATGACATCCAGATATTCAAAGCAGAATCGAGGTGCCTTCAGCTTTGGGTTTTGCCCCCAGCCTGGTGTGAAACTCCCAGGACCAGCTCCACCCTGCTCAGGCAGGGGCATTTTCACATTTCCTTCTGTAATTTATGACTGGGATTTTCCTCTTTAGTAGCAAAAAGGAAATTAAATCACCATCTTAAATCTGCAGGAGCCACTGTTATCTATCTTCTGCTGGCTTGCCTTAGAACTGTTAGTCATTAAGGTCGAAAACACCTCCAAGATCATCAGGTCCAACCTTTGACCAATCCCCACCTTGTCAACTTGACCAGAGCACTTAGTGCCACATCCAGTCATGTCCTGACACTTGAGAAACCTTGCCTTGCTGTTCCCCGGGCCCAAACACCAGGCAGTTTGTCCAGGAATGGCTTTGTATCCTGAAAAAGGACTTATTCCTGCTGAGTCTCTCTGGCCAATTCCTCATGGGCAGCACAGAGCCCACAGAAGTAGCTTCCAGGCTGCTCTGAAGCCCTCAAACTCCCAGCTCCAGCTACTGGCACATCATAAAAAGTATTAAACCCCATAAAAATGGGAACTTTTGCCCTGTGCTTATTGTAGATACAATTTTCCCAGCTCTGCAAAGCTCACAGTGATGGGGCATTCCCATGTCATAGGTGTGAGTAACACTTCTCTATAAAGGGCGATATCAGAGATTATAAACCTCACAATAATCATTTATAATATATGTTTTATATAAATTTATACATATATATTATATATTTTATTATTTTATATATTTCTATTATTTATATATTTATCTATATATTTATCTATAAAAATAAATTTAGAGAAGACTTTTGTAATTAACCTGTGGCTTTTCCTCCCAAAGCCAAGCAGGGAGTGCCATCATGTGACTGACTGGGGGCTTGGGCCCAGCACTTGTGCTGGAGCAGAGCATGAGGTTATTTCAAGAGATTCAGAAATCTCCTCACTGTTTTACATCTGTGGCCATGTGGACCAGCCAGAAACTCCCCCCGTGTGAATTAGTGTTGCCTCATGGATTTCTGGCCCAAAAAGCAGCTCCTGTGCTTCATTTTTTAAGGCAGATTAATCTGGGTTGCAAGTGTGAGCTCAGAGCCCGGTGACGTGTGTGTTCCTGAGCTTGGCACCAGCCGGGCTTTGGCTGGGAGCACCAAGTGTGGGATGCAATGAGCCAAGAGCTTAAAGAGCCTCAGAGAAGGTAAGAAAAAATAAAAGTGTAATTAGCTGAGACCACAACAATGATGACACGACTCAAACAAAGAACTCCCAGGAGCTACCAGAGAGCTGAGGGGCTGCTGACAGGAGCAATAAACTGAGCAGGGCTATCAGAGAATTAGTTGGGGGAGAAAAGACATTTAAGGTCACTGAGTGCAGCCATAAACTGGAAAAAAGAGAGGAGAGAGTCGGAGAGGAGAGGGTCAGAGAGGGTAGGAGAAGAGAAGAGAAGAGAAGAGAGAAGAGAAGAGAAGAGGAAGAGAAGAGAAGAGAATAGAAGAGAAGAGAAGAGAAGAGAATAGAGAAGAGAAGATAAGAGAAAGAAGAGGAAGAGAATAGAAGAGAAGAGAAGAGAAGAAAGAGAAGAGAAGAGAAGAGAAGAGAAGAGAAGAGAAGAGAAGAGAAGAGAAGAGAAGAGAAGAGAAGAGAAGAGAAGAGAAGAGAAGAGAAGAGAAGAGAAGAGAAGAGAAGAGAAGAGAAGAGAAGAGAAGAGAAGAGGAAGAAAAGGCCAGCAGGGGCTTAGGAAGGGGTGTCAGACAGAGCAGGTCACAGTCTGGGAGGATCAGAAGGATCTCAGTGGTTCATTGCCAGCAAGGGCTGAGGCTCAGGACCTGGGAAACAGGAGTTTCCAGAGAATGCTGTTTTTTCTTGATTTTCAGGCAACAGAGGCACAGACCTCTGTGCATGTTGGTAGAAAGCACAAGCATGAGACACTGAGTTGCAATATACTCCTTGTCTGCAAGAGAAAAAAATGTGGTTTTTTGTAAGATTTCCAACAGTTTTACTCAATCCCTAATCCCTCAAACATCCTGCTCAGCAGTTGTTTCTGTTGCCATGACGGGTGCTGGGGGCACCAATCCTTGTGTCCCAAGGGAGGGTTGTCCTTCCACATCCATTTCCCATGCAGGAAGGTTGGTCCTTTGATAAAACACTTCATTTCTCTCCCTGGGCAAGTGGAAATTTCTTGCTAGAGCTGGTCCAGGACTCTTTGCTATCATGTTTACTGGTGTTAAGCCTGACTCTTTTGCAGGTGTGTGGCTTCTTTACCACCATATGAGCTCGGAATCCATCAACTCAAACAGGAAACTCTTCTCAGAGGGGTCACACCAGGGCCAGGAGGACTCAGGAGTGAATCCCTGTCCTAAAGGGGTTCCAAGAGACTGGAGAGGGACTGGGGACAAGGGATGGAGGGACAGGACACAGGGAATGGCTTCCCACTGCCAGAGGGCAGGGAGAGATGGGATATTGGGAAGGAATTGTTCCCTGTGAGGGTGGGGAGGCCCTGGCACAGGTTGCCCAGAGAAGCTGTGGCTGTCCCTGGAATTCCTGGAAGTGTCCAAGGCCAGGTTGGACAGGGCTTGGAGCAACCTGGGCTGGTGGGAGGTGTCCCTGCCCATGGCAGGGGGTGGAACTGGATGAGCTTTAACATCCCATCCAACCAAACCAGTCTGTGATTCCAGGATTCTAGGATTTACTCCATAACATCTTCCACCCCAGCTCAAGCTGTCCCCATGGACCTCAGAACACAGAGAAGATAAACCCAGAGCTGTGTAGGACTCAAACCCCACAAACCTGCAGTGTTCCTGCCCTGCAGCTGCAGAGGGCATCACCAGCACTCTGCTGAGGACACACAGCACAACAGGGAGGGAAGGAGGAGAATCTCCTGCAAGTGCCAGCATTGGGACTTAAATAGTGGAATCACAGAGCCATGGAATGGTTTGGGTTGGAAGGGATCTCCAAGCTCATCCAGTCCCACCCCCTGCCATGGGCAGGGACACCTTTCCCTGTCCCAGGTTGCTCCAAGCCCTGTCCAACCTGGCCTTGGGCACTTCCAGGGCTGGGGCAGCCACAGCTTCTCTGGTGACTTCAGATACTGGACAAGTATTTGAACAAATAATCAGCAAGCAATTAAAGAAATTAATTGAAGGCAATTAACATTCCCATGGTGGCAAGCCTTTTATTTTTGTTTAAAGCCAGCAGAGCCCAGATGTGCAGCCTGTAGAGTCTCGGGGGGACCCACTGTTGCACAGTTTGGGTACAGACCCCAGCCTGGACAGCCAGCTGGCATGGGCACCCCTGCCCTGCTGCAGCTCCTGGCATGGGCAGGGGGTGCAGCCTTCCCTCAGCATCCTGGGAAAGCTGTCTTTGCCTCTGGAGTGAGGGAGGTGGGGAGGTGTCCCAGCAAACTCGAGCTGCCTGTCCCTGCCTCCACAGCCAGGCCCTGGGATCAGTCTGGGCTCAGAGGAAGCTGCAGGAAAATTCTCAGACACAGAAAAATGAGCTAAACCCAGAGAAACCACAGCTCAGCTCTGCTCCCATCTCATTCCAGGACGATGTCTGGAGGGCTCCTTTCTCCATCCCACACCAGTTTCTTGTCCTTCCCATGGGAACTGGAACTACAGAGTTTCATCCTTTGAGTGTCATTTAGCATTTGGGATCTTCTGCAGTTCCTGGATTTGTTCTCTTCTGCTCCTTTGGCAGAAAGCATCCTTGGATTTGAATTTCAAATCCTTGGATTTGAAGCTCCAGGTCACAGCTTGATGTTCCTTGGCCACATGGCTCAGAGCTCAGCAACTCCTTGTAGGTGAATGCTGAGAAATAGTTTTGGGGAAGGTCAATTAATTTTATTCTTCATGTATAATTGAAAATAGAATCTGAAAACATACGGAATGTGACAAAATCTCATTTCTCAAAGTCTATTTTAGTTTTAAAAAAATCTGTTAATAATGATGTCCAAGATTTCTTTTTTTTTTCCCCATCAAAATACATAATTTTGGAAAAAATTACTTTATTAAACTTTTTGTGCTGAGGTAATGGAGTCAATTCTGGCATTTTACACCCAATGTTTTTCTCTAATGGGAAGATTTTTCCTTTACACTGTGTTTTGAAGGAAAAACTGAAGTAAGCTCATGGGCTTCTTGCAGCGGCAGGATAACAGCAATTCCCTTGTGGATGGGGACTCCTTGGCTGCATCCATGACACCACTTCATTTCAACAGCCTGGATCCCAGACTGGTGTTGATGTGCTGTTTGTTCCTTCTCCTCTTCTACCACACCCCCTTTGGAGTCCACTGTCTCCTCAGCTTTAATGTCAGGTTTTCCCAACTATTTTTGAGGGCTGTGGAGTCTCCACTGTCACCATGGGAACCCAGAATGGCCCAGCCTGGTTCTCTGCTGTGCTCGAGCCCTTCAGCTGAGGTTCAGGAAGCCCTGGATGATACTGGGTTCCCATCTAATTCTCCATAAATACCTGGGAGTGATCAGCAGAAGTTTGCAAAGTTCATTCCTTAGTTCTGTGAACTTTGGACTGAGGTTGTCCAGACTGGGTTGAGTTTGTTGTACAAAGTCACAGAATCATTTAAATTGGAAAGGACCTTTAAGATCCTTGAGTCCCACATTCCCCCCAGCACTCCCAGTGTCCCACTGACCATGTACCCAAGTGCCACATCCACACATCCTTTAAACCCCTCCAAGGACGGTGATTCCACCACTGCCCTGGGCAGCTCTGCCAGTGTTTGACCACTCTCTCAGGGAAATTTTCCCAGATATTCAACCTGAACCTCCCCTGGAGGAACTTGAGGCTGTTTTCCCTTGTCCTGTCCCTTGTTCCCTGGGAGCAGAGCCCAAGCCCCACGGCTCCCCCCTCCTGTCAGGGGGTTGCAGAGCCAGGAAGTCCCCCCTGAGCCTCCTTTTCTCCAGGTTGAGCCCCCCCAGCTCCCTCAGCTGCTCCTGCTGCTCCAGCCCCTTCCCCAGCTCCGTTCCCTTCCCTGAACATGCTCCAGCCCCTCAAAGTCCTTCTTGTCATGAGGGGCCCAGAACTGAACCAAGAGTTCGAGGTGCCCAACACTATTCTCCCCAGCCCCAACATGCACTGCCCCAGCTCCTGGGCCAGCTGACCCCAGAACAGGATTTGGCCCTTTACTCTGCTGCTCCTTTCACAAAGGTGAGGCCTGAACCCCTCAGGGCTGAAAACCAAACCCGGGCTCAGGCTCCTGACTGGGGTAAAAGAAATCCCCCCCTTCCATTCCCACTGCCAGGGCAAGGCCTGGAGGGGAGGAGAACCACGAGCCTCTGTAGGGAGGGGGAGTGTGGAGGCTCCAGTGTGGGACTTCTTGATTTAATGAGGGAAGAAGCAATGGCTCTATAACAGGAAAGGACTTCACTGCCTGTTCTCCACCCGTCCACACTTTTCCCATTTTTTCTCAGTCTGTTTGAGAGCTTGTCCCACACACCACCCTGGGCTGTGCCAGGAGCTGCTCAGTGGGTGACCAGCTGCTGTGATATTTAGTTGTCCTCAGCAGAGTGAAAATGAGAAGCAAAGATGACTTTCTTCCTCCCTTTTCACCCGTTCCCGTTGCTGCCGGAGCTCCGAGGGCCCCCCGGCCCAGCCTGGGAGGTGTCTGCAGCCAAGGCTCAGCTCTTCATCTGTGCTTTCCACCTCTGTGACTTTTTCACCTCTGTTCTAAACCAACGTGCCTCCAGGCCTGCAGAGCTGCAATGACAGAGGTTTTGTCCCCTGTAGGAACTTCAGCCAACAGTGTGAACTTGTGGGAGCAGCAGCCCAGGAGGGGCAGGGGCAGAGGGCAGCGAGCAGCTGATCCTGGCTGCAGATCATCCCTGCCAGCCTGCAGGGCCTGGCTCCTCTCTCCTGCCAGACAGGCTGGCTCTGGAGGGTGACACAGGGACTCACTTGCCCGTGGCACCTGCCCAAAAGAATTAATCAGAGTCACTCGGCTGCTGCCTTGGAGGAGTCCCCACTGTGCCCCCTGCCAGCAGCTCCTCAGACAAAGGGACACTGTTTGGGCAATTTGCTGATGCCAAATGTGTTCATTAGTTGTCTTCTCAGAAGTGTCTGGAAGGGCTGGGCAGCAGCCACAGGGATGGTGCTCTCTGGCAGTGTCTGATGTCCTGACAAGGGCAGAGAAAGCCCCGGGGAGCTGCTGCACAGTGAAGAGAGGAGACACAGGGAGTGCAAGGCCAGGATGATGGGACTGCTGGACTCACATCCCACAGGCGCTGAGCCCTCCTTCCCTCTTGCTGCCCACACCATGGGATGTGTCCTGCACTGTAGGATGTCCCCTGTTCCAAGGGGAAGAGACAGCAGACTCTCCTCACCTCCCCTCCCTACACAGAACCTGGGCAAGAAAAGCACCTTCTGAGCAGGGAAGGGGCAGCAGAGCAGTGCATGTTCCTCACCTGCACCTTTTTATTCCAGTTTTCTTATCAGCCCTGGCCCCACAGATAACTACACCCAGCAGCCAGGCAACAGTGTCCTGGGAGTTCTGGAGCCATAAAAGCAGATAAATATAAGGACTCTCCCCAAGTGCTCGTTGCATCCAATTAGAAAGGAGGGTGTGAAGGCATCTCATGAATGCTCAGCATCAGCAGTTGTGCTTTGAAGCCTTCCCATCTTCTGCATGAATGGCTGGCTTGTGGTTGAGCAATTGGTGAAGCATCTGGAGGCCAGGACTCCCACCTCTGCTCTGGCCACATCTCTTTGTCCTCTCTGGCAAAGGAGATGGCATTTCCTTTGTCTGCCCCGGCCTTTGGGTGGGGACTGGAAGCAACTGGGATTCTTCACACAAGAAACTGTTGCTGCTCCAGTGTTTGCTTGTCAAAAAAGGTCCAAAAAAGGTGTCTCTGGGAGGGTGTGGAGGGGATAAGGGGATTAGTCACCCCAGAATAACCCAGAGGTTTGAGCAGTAGCAAAGGCACGTCCAGCTGAAGTCACAGCTGAGCTTCATTTGAAGCAGGAACTGGAATTTGCTCTTGTAGGTGTGTGATGAACGTCCCAACCACAGGCTATTCCAGAAGGGACTGATGTGAAACATTCCAGAGACCTCAATTATACTGAGGGCACCCTAAAAACCAACCCTCCATTTTTTCAGGGCTTCTTCTTTCTCCCTAAATAAAACTCCTGGTCTCTGTCCCTGTCTTGCCCTGGTTCTCTCTGCACCCTGGCAAAGGGGTGTCCCCTCAGCTGGGGACATCCCAGGGCCAAAGGTCAGGCAGGGGTGTGATGTGCAGGCCAGGGGAGTTCTCCCTCCTCATGCTCCCTGGTACCACAGACTCACCCAATACTTCTGATCAAAGAGTGCAGGAGCTGAACTGGCAGTAAGTTGCTATTCCTGGAAAGTGGAATTGGTGCCAATATTCGGTTCTTTATGGAGCAAATTCCCACTTTCACATGGAAAATATGCCTCACCTGGAGAAAAATGTACAAGGGGTTTTCTGATCCCCCTGAACTTGTCCTGCTTTGCCATCTTTGAGGGCATTTTGTCTGGTGTTTGCCCCTGCTGCACACCACGGTTCCCATCTCTGAGGTTCACCCATTCATTATCCTCCCTGCCTGGATCTGGGTTCTTGGGCACCTGGGGAGCTGTGATGTTGATCCTGCCCTTTATTTACCAGAGTTTTTGCCCCAGTGCAGCCTCCCATGTCTGCAGGGGAGCAGTGTCAAAGCAAAGGCCTTCAGCAAGTCCACCACGGCCTGTCCAACACCAGGGATCCAACGTGGAGCTGGCTGGGGAGTGCAGGAACCAATCCCAGCAGGGCCCAGGCAGAGCTCTGCTCATGGGCAGGACACCAGCTCTGGGGACTGAACCCTCAGATGGGTAAAGAGACCAGGGAATGCAAATTTTAAGACAAGTTGGACCACATGAAACTACTGAGAGAGGCCAGCAATAGCCCTAAATAACCCTGAAATAACCCTAAAATTTGCATTTTGGAAGGGATACAATTCCAGCTACCACAAAACACAAAGAGCTGCAGAAATGTATAACATCCCAACAACAATGCATATACATTATAAAATAATGAGCTAATTTAAAAGAATACAAATGAAGCCTTTAAGAAAGTCTTTACTCCTTGCATGTTACTCCTCATTAAAGAAAGATATGTCAAAAGGCCACTGGTAATTGCTTTGTATCACTGTAGAAAATGCCAGTTCTCTGGTCACAGGCACCACTTGGGAAAAGAGCCCAAGGACTGCAAATTTCTAAGACAAGTTGGACCATCTGAGACTTCTGAGAGAGGCCAGCACTGGCTGGCTCTGTCTTTATTTCTGCACCCTTCTTCTTTTTTTTGAGGGTCACTTATTGGTCCCCACTGATCTGTTTGTTCCCTTGGAACCAGGTTCACCAGCCAAAGGGACCTGCTGACAGATCCAGTTGTTCAAACTGGGGATGTCTCCAGGATGGCACTGCCAGGCTTTGTGAAAAGTGCAGGAGTTTCCCCATCAGCCTCCCAAAATCCTGGCAGTGGAGCTCTGGTGCCCTCTGAGCAGTGCTGGGCTCAGGCACTGCCCCCACAGCACCCTCGGGTAGGACCCCAAGGAAGCAGAGAGGCCTGGGCTGAGTCCTCAGGGCAGCACATTCCTGGCTGGATCTCTGGCTGCTCCACTGCCTGATGGAGGAAGGGAATTCCACAGCTGCTGCCTCCATGGAAAATGCTCTTCCCCAGACACCCACACCTCCAGTCCAGTTCTCCAGGCATGAGGGGCTCGAGGGGGGTTGTTTCTGGGAAGGGCTGTGCATCTGCCTATGGGAAACTTGGCTGCTGGGAAAAATCTCGGGTTAGGCAACCAAAAAATGGACCTTCTAGAGGTACATGGGATTCTCAGCTGAGCCCTGGGTGCTGCTCCCCAGCCTTATCCAAGGTGCTCCGAGCTGACAGTGCATGAGCAGGGTCTCCAAAACAGCTCAGCTCAGCTCAGCTCAAATCAGGAGCTGGACTTTGCTGACCCTTATGGATCCCTCCCAACTCAGGATATTTCATGACTCTGATCCTATGCTAGAGGAAGTTCAGTGTTAGTTCCTTTGAGTCAATGTTCTTCCCAGGCAGAATGTCTTCCAGCCTTGTACAGAATATGAATCCTTTGCATTTCAGGATATTCTGTGATCCTGTAGGAAAAGGCTGTCAGTGCCCATGGAAATAAAAACAGATTAGTTGAATGAAACCTTTATCTTGGGGCTGAGCCTGTGCAGGGTTAAGGGTCAGACTCAATGATCCTTGTGGGTCCCTTCCAAATCAGCATATTCTGGGATTTTGGGATTCTGTGATAAATCCCCACGTGCCCTTTAACTCCTGACAAATGCAGAGCAACACACATTTGGTATTCACTCCCAGGGAAGTTTTTTAGTGAGAACAACGTGCTCTGGGACTGTAAAAGGAATCACTCGAGTGATGTTAATGAACTGACAGATCAGAAATTGGAGCAAACAGAGGCTGAAAATGCTCACAAGGCTGTAACAGCTCTGCACGTTGTGTCAATCCAGACAGTTAACTGGAAGGAAGAATCCAATTTATTCTGAGGCCCAACATGATGAATAAGTCATTTCCCAGGATGGGAGCAAGGAGAGCTCCTCCAAACACACTGGACAATTCAGAGAGAGCCTGTTGGCATTGAGTAATAAGTGGAGAGAAGAAAAAAAAAAGAAGAAAAAAAAGATCAGCTTTGAGAGTGATTTTCTTGTCTCTTTTGAGCAATTTTGTTTTATCTCTACACTGAGAAGCCTGTAAGGCAGCACCTTTTGGCTTCTCTTCTTTTCCATCCAGAAAGGTGTCAGTGCTAACAGGAAATGGGCCTGAGTCACTTTACACAGTGTGGGGGGTTTGTGTCTCCTATCAAGAGGCACTTACAGCAATATTCTGTGAGAGGTGCCCACCAACATGCAGGTGGTGCATTCAGGATAGAGAATTTCCTTTGTGAATCCTCAGAGGTTGGACTTCTGCTTGATAAAATTTATATATGTTATATATAAAACAGATAAATATATATATATAAAATAGATAAATATATATCAAATAGATAAACATATATATAATATATATAAATATATATTAAAAATTTTATATATAAAATACTTTTAAGCCTTCATGCTTGTTGCAGTCAAACAGGTGGGAGATAAAATGTCCCTGCTGACTTTAAACACCCCTGATCTGTGTCTGCACTGAGGTGTTTGAACCCCTGGGGGATCCTGTGGTCCTGCTTTCTCAGAGCTCTGAGAAACAGTGACCTGCTCAAACCCCAGGGCTTGGCCCAGAGTGTGGATGAGGAGCCCACCATCCCCATGAGCATCACATAGGGTTTGTCATCATCATGTTCCCCTGAGGGGTCTGACACTCCCTCTGTGCTCTCTGCATCTTCCCCGGGAGGGTGGGGAGGCCCTGGCACAGGTTGCCCACAGAAGCTGTGGCTGCCCCAGCCCTGCAAGTGTCCAAGGCCGGGTTGGAGCAACCCGGGCTGGTGGGAGGTGTCCCTGCCCGTGGCAGGGGGTGAGACTGGATAAAGTTTAAGGTCTTTTCCAACCCAAACGATTCTGGGATTCCATGATCTTGCCTTGCCTTCTGCAGACAAAGGGAAATGTCCCAAATGTCCAAACACCCCTGGGCATTAGGAAGGTTTTGTCCTGGGTTGACCCTGTGCCTCAGGGTTGGGGCACCAGTCACTGGAGAGAGTGCAGAGGTCAGTTCATTGAAGAGTTAATGGTAAAGAAAGCCCAGCAACTCCTGGGCCAAAGCTTCACACCTCAGACTCTGGGACCAGAGATGGGGCTGCTGAAGAGTGACTTAGGAGAGAGAAACACAACTAACCCTGATCCATTAGAGAAACACATGGAATGGTTTGGGTTGGAAAGACCTTAAACTTTATCCAGTTCCACCCCCTGCCATGGGCAGGGACACCTCCCATTAGCCCAGGTTGCTCCAAGCCCCGTCCAACCTGGCCTCGGACACTTCCAGGGATTCCAGGGGCAGCCACAGCTTCTCTGGGCAACCTGTGCCAGGGTCTCCCCACCCTCCCAGGGAAGGATTTCTTCATGTCAGAAACAACACTGGGATTCCCTCTGAACCGGGAAGCAAATCCTGCCTTCCCCAGACCCTTACCAGGGCAGCTGCACATCCCACAGGGCAGGAGCTGCCTGCACAGGGTGCCTGGGACCTGCTGAGTCCTTTCTTCAGCTTCCCAGCCGGGCAGAGCCTGTGCCAGCCTAGCAGGGCAGGCTGCCCGTGCCCGGCACACCTCAGACATGATTTCAATGACTTGATCTTTTTTGTGTCACAGAAATTATGCCAACCAGCTTTTTGACGCCATTACTGTCTCTTCTGCTTCCCATCATGCCTGGAAATATCAGAGCAACCAGAAGTGCAGTGAGGAGCAGAGTGGGCATGAACCAGGGCTTGTTAAACCACAGAGAGCTTCCCCTGCATGGGTAAGGTGGGTGAGCTCCCAATTCAGCCCTTCTGCAGCCTTAGCCTGTTTCACACTCGTGAAAAGGAAATATTGAGTAATACCCAGGGGCAAACTGATGTTCATTCCCTGATGTTCATCCTTCCTGCTGCTCCTGCACACCTTGGTGTTCAAGCCTGGGAGAGAACACCCCACTGTGAGCACCGACAGGGAGCCCTGGCAGCACCCACTGTGCACAGACACGGTCACTCACACACTCAGGGGTGTTTTCACCAGATCCACACTTTAAACAAGGTTTTCTGGGGCAAAACAAGCTTCAGCTCCTGTCTCTGTGGTGCTCCTCACCCCTGGTCATGCAATGAGAGCAAGAGCTGCTTTGATCTTTATCCCCTTCCCCCTTTATTGTCCTTCAGCCACAGCAGCATTGCACTTATTGATTGATTATATAAAGCACCCTCAGCTTCAGGCGTTATCTGCCCCCATTCTATTTTTAAAGCCAACCTGATCTTTATGGCTGATTTCTTGAACTCTCTGCTGTCAGACACGTGTGCATTTTGCAATTTGCATCGGGAGCTAAAGCCATTAACCCCCCTCCTGATGATCTCACAATTAACACTGAAGCACTCTGGGCAATATTTCACTCTCAGCTCACATCAGAGACATGGGGCTGTTTTTTCCCCCACCAGAATTAAACACGCTGAGCACATCAGCTGCTGGCAGCTCTGAGCAGCACCAAAGGGTTTAAAATAGGCATGAATATTTTTAAGCATTAGTACCAGCAATCTTTTGGGATGAAATGTTTTTTCCTGCACAAATGTAGGATCCTCCTGTAGGAACTTCTACATGGAGCAGATTAGACTCCAAAGGAAGGACTTTTGCTGGAGGTCTCATGTAACAGGCTGCAAAATATCATTAGTCTTTAAAATAATGTGTAATAATGTCCTAATACAAAAGAGATTGTCACCAAGAATATGTGACACAGCTCTGGATGGCCACGAGATGGATAAAGGAGAATTAATTACCAGTTGGTCCTTGAGTGGATTCCAGTAACAGTTGATAAACTCACAGTGAGGGCACTGGCTTTTTTAAATAGATACAGAAGGCTGAAAATTCAATTAGGAAGTTCTCTAAGAGGAGTTCACTGAACCCACCAAACCCCACAACTTCTCAGTCAAGAGTTTCTCAGTCAAGTGTTTCTTTTTGCAGAAACACTCATTTTGTCACTGGCATGGAGAAACCTGCACCTAGAGGCAGAGTAGATATTACTGAGGAACGAAGGAGAAATAACAAGGAATATCTGTGGCATGATTTATATATTAAAAAATCAATGTCAAAGGAAGGTAAAACAGTGGGAGAAAAAGCAATGCTTGAGACAAAAGCCAGAAATATATTCAAGTTTCAAAAGCATCTTCAGAATCAAGGAATGGAAAAGATTGACACCACTGACAAAATTTGTAGGAAACAAACAAATTGAAATTACACTTTTTTTTTTTTTCTCTTCAGATAATCAAAGTTTTCAGGTGCAATTTTTTGTCTAACAAGCCCAGAGCTGCTCTGGCAAAGTTATTTTCTCAGGAAACACAAGACCAAGAGAAAGCCCCAGAAACAGCCAAGGAATTCCTCACCCACTTGGACATCAGACACTTTGTGTGGAGTCACCATCCCTGGAAGTGTTAAAAAAATGAGTGGATGTGGCTCTTTAGGGCAGGGTTAAGGGGTGACTGTGGTGGTGGGGCTGGGTTGGTGGTTGGATCTTAAAGGTCTTTCCAACCTTATTCCAGAGAGAGGCTTGAGAAAGCTCCTTGAAAATCAGGATTGATTGGATCACAAAGGGTGAGTGCCTTCAACTGTGGGGAAACAACTTCCCAGGAGAGGAATCAGGTGTGAAAGTGGAAATAAGGGAAATGCAAATGAGCAGGAAACAAAAATTGTCAGGAATTGCTGAGCACGTGTGGATGAGGAGATTCCAGCAGCAATCCTGCAGGAAAGGCAGTGGACAACCCCAGGAAGTGAAAGGGGTGTGATGTGACTGCAAAGACACTCCAGCTAAAGAGGAAAGGATGTGTGTGTGGGGTGGGGGCAGAGAGGGGGGAGAAAAGTCAACCTTCAGGGCAGCTGGAAGGTCATTGCTGGAGACACATCCCAGTGTCACAACCCAGCCCTGGGGGGACAGGGCAGGGAGAAACCTCCAGGACCCCCAGGACCCCTGGGCAGGTGTGTCCTGCAGGGCTGGATCAGTTTTGCTCGATTCAGGCTCCTCGATTTGCATTCCATCTAATTTCCCATTTATTGACAAACTTCACCACCGAGTCAGGGGAAGTTCTCATGGAATCCCAGACTGGTTTGGGCTGGAAGGGACCTTAAAGCTCATCCAGTTCCACCCCCTGCCATGGGCAGGGACACCTTCCACCAGCCCAGGTTGCCCCAAGCCCCATCCAACCTGGCCTTGGAAAGTTCTGCTCTTTCTCCCTGCCTGTTGTGTTTGAATCCTCCTGTCCTGGGGAGCTGAGAATGAAGGGGCAGAGTGTGAGTGTGCAGGGGAAGTGGGGAAGAAAAGTCAGTCTCAAAAGTGCCCTATTTGGGGAGGTGGGTGGGGAAATAGATTCATTTTCAGGAAGGAACAGTGTTTATGTCTGGCATTACAGGAATATTTACAGGGAAAACTTGTAAGAGAGGCGTCATTTAGAGCTCTTGGTTCATACTGCCATTTTCACTCTGCACCAATCTGAAACAAACAAAAAAAACCCCCAAAACCCAAAAGCCAACAACAGAAAAGGCAGAATTACTCTCTTTCTAAGAATGGCATTGTCAGAAGCAGGCACCTCACCCAGGGCTTTTGGAAACCCCATCTAGATGTGTCTCTGGTTGAGTCATGGGAACAGTCTTAACCAACTGCATCACTTTGTCCCCAGTCACAGAATCGCAAAATATGCTGAGTTCTCTCTATTATTGAATAGAAATCAGGGAAAAACTGTTCCTGAGTCCCTGTGGTCCCATCTGACATGGCCTGTCAGTGGTTTTGTGATCCCCTGACTCCCATTCTCACTTGCCCAGTGGCTCAGTGGGAGAGCTGGAGGGAACGGAGGGAAAACCCTCCTGGATCCAGCCTGGCTGTCCTGGCAAACAATGCCCTTGTCAGTAAGTTTGCACAGAGCTTGGGTGCACAATCAGGAGAAGACAATCCTTTATGAGCAGAACAATTGCCTTTGTCTGCAGGATGTCATCATTTGCCAGCAATATTTACAGCTGGAGAATGGGTGGGTTTGCACTGTGGGTTTTGTTGCAACATCATGTGCATCAAAAATACAAATAGATGGGGGGATGAGAGCAGATATGGATGAGTGCAGCAGGGACTGCTGAGGGATGGATTTAGAGCTGGGAGAGCCACTGGAGGCAGACATGGTAGAGTGTCACAGGATCAGGAACGTTGGAAAAGACCTCCAAGGTCATCAAGTCCAGGTCATCAGCCTTTGACCAAATCCCATCATGTCACTAAAATATATCACAAAGTGCCAAATCTACTCATTCTTTGAACACTTCCAGAGGTGGTGACTCCACCACAGCCTGTTCTGAAGCTTAACTACTCTTCCAGGGAACAAATTTTTCCTAATATCCAACCTAAACCTCCCCTGGTGGGCTCACAGGAGAGACAAGGTGATGTTTTCATTCTCATTTCCCTGAGTGGTTTTCTTCAATTATTAAAATCTCTTGATCCTATTTGGAGACCACACTCTGATGCTGGAGAATTCCTCTCCTGAGCGAGCATGGAGTTGGCAGAGCCTGGTCCCAGCGTCCCCTCCTGCTGCCGCTGGAGCAGAGGCTGGAACAGGATGAGCAGGATGAGCAGGATGAGCTCTGGCAGCTCCCACCTGCTGAGGAGGCTCCTGGGGGCTGCAGGCTGGGCAGGCTGGGCCCCTGCCAGGCTCAACTGCCTTCTTGGGGCACCTTCTGCTGAGCTGCCGGGTCAAATTTCGGTGAGACACAGGGATGTGAGTGCAGGAGGGAGCCTTGTCTGTAGGAACAACTCCTCAGGGAGCAGGGTTTGGGATCTCCAGGCCTGCTGCCCATCTGTTGGGTAGGAACAACTCCCCCAGAGAGCAAGCACGGGCACCTCCCCGGAGCAGAGGTAGGAGCAGCTCTGGGCACACGTGTTCCTGCAGCAGCACCGGGTCCTGCTGCAGTGGGGAAGGTGCCCACGAGCCAGGGGCTGGCAGGGAGCAGCACTAATGCCCGGGAATGTGGTGGCGTAGCCAGGAGGGAAGGTGCAGCAGCATTAGTTCAGTGAAAAGGTATGATTAAGTCACAGGGTTTTATGAGAAATGAGCAGAGCTCTGAGGGGTTGAGTCACGGCCCTGAGTGAAATATCTGAGCAGGGCAGAGACAGCAGGGCCTGGGCTCTGCAGAGAGAGAAAGGGGAACTGGAGCTGGAAAGGTGCCTGAGCTGAGGGCTGTGAAGATGGTGAAGGGTCTGGAGGGGCCATGAGGAGCAGCTGAGGGCACTTGGTGTGTGCAGCTGGAGCAGAGCAGGCTGAGGGCAGAGCTCAGCGGGGGCTGCAGCTCCTCCCGAGGGGCAGCTCCGATCTCTGCTCTGGGGGAGCAGGGACAGCACCCAGGGAACGGCTGGAGCTGTGTCAGGGCAGGCTCAGGTTGGATCTCAGGCAAAGGTTCTTCCCCCAGAGGCTGGTTGGGCACTGCCCAGGCTCCCCAGGGCAGTGGGCACAGCCCCAAGGCTGCCAGAGCTCCAGGAGGGTTTGGAAAATGCTCTGAGGGCCAGGGTGGGATTGTTGGGGTGTCTGTGCAGGGCCAGGGGTTGGACTGGATGATCCTTGATGGTCCCTTCCAACCCAGGATATTCTGTGATTCTGTGATTCTAAGCTCAGGTACCAAGAGAAAGCCCAGCTACGAGAGATCAAGAGCTTTGAGGACACTTGTGAGCTCAGCACTGCTGTTCCCTGTCACTCCAGCCCCACTTCTGCTTCAACATCTGCAAAAGAAAAAGGGTTTCATAGTCCATGGACAATAACTGCCAAAGGTGGCTCCCCAATGACTTAATGCTTCAGACTGTCCTTCCTCCATGTCCTGAAGGAACATTCCAGTGCCCCACAAGCCGTGTGCTGCTGCCACACTGACACCGTTGTGTGGTTATAGTTCTAATCATTAACCAGCCAGTCCCTCACCCGAGCTGAGCACAGTTCCCATCCTTTAGCTCAGGATCTCAGCCCTCTCCAGCCCACAGGTTGAAGTGCTGGACAGGGAACGTGCTGTGGGCCTGGCTGGATTTGGGTTTTGCTGCCAATCTGGGGTTTAAGTGCTGGCAAATTCGGTGTGTTCATAATCCTGTGGTTACGTGTAAGAGCACTGGATCTTGTGAGCAACAGCTGGGAAACTATTACTTAACTTGAAACCAAGATTAGGAAGTGTTTCTAAAAAGTCTCGCTCAGCCAGAAGAAATGGGATCACCTGTGGCAGCCTGTGCTCCTTGCGATTTTTCTGTAAAAGCAAGGCATTTCTGGCAATGGCTGCTCAGCCTCACTGTTCCCTCACTCCCAGTGTTTCCCAGCTTTGATTCTTAGCTCCCAGCAGCTGGAAATTGGAACTACAGAGTCATCTGCTCTAATGCATCACCACCACACCAACCAACATCTTGAAAAGACCAAGATCTGGGCTTTGCTGGCAGCTGAATCTCTCCACATGGAAGATGTCACTGGAAAGTGTCTCGTGGTTGCTGCAAAAAATAAATCTTTTGCAAATCTGCCCCGGGAGTGTTGATTTGAAACAACTGATGTTGGTTGCAGTTTCAAAGCCCCATGACACAAGATCTTAATAGTCTTGGGATCCCTCCAGCATTGTTGGGCAACTGATTCAGCACAGTCTTATAAAAACTGAGGTATGGTTGTGGGTGAGAACCCTGGCATGGGAATCAAACCCCTGGCCACGCTGAACCCTTGGCACAGGCAAACCCTAAGGGAGCTCGGGGGCCACAGGGGTGGTAGAATCAGTGCAGGGGAACCATCCTGTGCGAGAGACACTCCAAAGACCTGGAGGTCAGGTGAAATTGTAGAGCAGAATGTGTGTAATGGGTGAAAGAAAGAGAAAAATATAAAAGGAGGGGAGCAGCCCCCTGAAAACAGGCACAAATTGGAGGTCGGTCCCTGTTTTGTTGGGTTTATTTTCCCTGGAATGATCTCACAGCAGTTGGACAAATAAACCCTCTCTGCTGCAGAGGTGACCCTCTGTCTGCTCCTCCCTGCCCTCCTCCCGGGTGGGTTTTCCATCAGCACTGATGCCTGGGGGGCCTCTTCAATCAGAGAGGCAAACAAGTTACACAACCCCACTGGTCAGCAGAGGATTCCAGGGACAGCCCCAGAGGCATCCAAGGCCTGTGTGCTGGGTGATTAAATGGGAAGGACTCACTCTGTGGGCACAGGGAGGTACCTGCTCCTTCTGGGTCACTTCCCTCTGGGTCTCAAGGTTTAGTTCAGGTGACAGCAATGTTAGTTTTGTGAGACAGAGAACCTGTGTGAGGTCACCCAGTGAGGCCGATGCCAGCAGGGGCTGGGAGAGGGTCTCCAATTTCCTGGGGCCACAGCTTGAGGGAGCTGAGATCCCTCTGTGCTGTTCTTGTGGCTGTTTCTGGTTAAGGAGAGTGTTTGTGGTTTGCCCTTTGCTCTGGCAGGGTGTGGGAGGAGGAGGAAGTTCCCTTCCTCCCTCAGAAGGGGGTCTCTCCCCTTTTCCAGAGGCTCTGCAGGATAGAGGTGAATCCTCTTGTCTTGCACATTCCAGAGCAGAGGTCAGGGAAGAGCCTCCCTTCCTTTCCCATGTCTGGGATCATCTCTGGGGCAGGTACCAAAGTGTGACAGGACCTGGCTTCTTCAGCCCCATCATCCATGTCCCACCAAGGCTTCTTGGTGGAGCAGAGAAAGCAGAGGGAGTTGGGATGAGCCCCAGTTGAGCTGGAGGACAGTACTTGAGACGTCACCTTTCTGAGAGCCAACTTATTGAGTTGTGGCTTATTTATATGGTGGAAAATGTTTGTAGGAGAGATACAGGATGGGACCTTTGCAGGTGAACTGCTGGGGAGCCGAGTGAGCCTCCCTGGAGCTCCTCACAAAGGGGAGTTGGCCAGTCAGGGGGTTATTTTCTGTCTCAGAGGTTGAAATACTCCCTGAGTGCTTGGCCTAAATTTCCCTTTGCAGCTCCATCTCCCTGCAGGCGGTGGGTGGAGGTCCCTCCTGAAGGTGTGAGGATGTGCCAGAAACATCAGTGAGCTTTTGTGGAGAACAGAGTGAGCAGGGTGTCCCCTCTGAATAATCCCTGGGAGTGCAAAGCTCTGGCACTTGGGTGAGAGGGAGGATTTCTGAAGAGAGCCCAGCAGAGCCTTTAGAACCCACTGTGGACTAAAGCATCCCACAGAATTCCATGGATAGTCACCTCCTTTCTTCAGTTTTTTCCTTCACCAGTGTTTCAAAAAGATTTCCAGCTCCATTCCAGGCTTTAAGAAGACACAGAGAGGATTTCATCCCTCATAAATCCTGGGATGTGCAGCCTCCAAGAGCAGGACCTACTTCACCCTTATGAAAGGACGTTTTCCCCCTCCTGCCCACGCGGCCCTGCAGGTTTCAGTGACTCTTTGCTTTCATACCACACTGCCCTCTCATGGAAAAGCAGGGATTTGTCATTCCCGGATTTCCCTCTGAAAGGGGAGTAGGGATGGAGGAATACACCCTATGGTGGGATGTGGGGAGGCTGTCTTAGAAATGGAGGGTTCTTGCCCAGATACCATTAAAAGAGGTGATTCCTGAGAGGGACTCCACCACTTCCTTCACCTGTTTTTGTTCTGAGAACGAGGGACACCAGGTGAGCAGGACCACGAGGGTGGGAGGGACCACTGGGACATGCCTGGGGCTGGTACAAGAGGAGAATCATCCAAAAGATGGAAACTGTTTAGGAAAAGGGTCTTATCCTGAAGAACAGAGGTGAAGGCTGGCAGGGGGAGGTTCATTTGTCAACCTGGAAGTTGCTGGGAACTGCAAAGTTCCTGTTCCAAGAGAAACACTTCTGTGCCAGGTATCTGGAGATCCCTGATCACAGAGCAGATGGCCAGAGACAACAGGGCAGAGGATGGCATGTGACACGTGAGCAGCAGGTCTGGAGACATCCCAGGGTCCCTTCCCACCTGAATTATCCCACATCCCCAAACTGCAAGCCTGGGGTGCCCATTGCAGCCCTGGTGGCCTCTCCCTGTTGGGGCTGTAGCTCTTTTCTGTGAGCAGTGGTTCACCTGCTGGATGTTTGAGAAGGTGGGAGGATCTGCTGGGAATAAGGCCCAGGGCCAGGAGGTCTCTTGGACACTTCAGAGACAGCAAGAGCAAGTGCTGCAGGAGGGACAGGCAGTGAAAGCACTGGTTTGCAGGTTCCAGCTGATGAACAGTTTGCTCCTGGTTCCTCGTGCTAAGGCAAGACAGAGGAGACCTAGGAGGGGAAAGGGCATTAAAAAAGACTCCTTCCACTCAGGGCATGCCAGCACTTCCCCTTTCAATGGGAAGTGCTCAAGAAGCTCGAGATCCTTAGAGACTCCTGCAGCCAACAGCAAAGCAGCTCCTGCTCTCACAGCCAAAGGCTCCAAGTGCTGGAAAATCCTTCAGCTTCCCGTGCTGGAGGGACAGGAACATCAGCTGCTCCCAGGACAGGCTTCCCTGAGGCTCTCAGGCTGGGTGTCTGGGACAGCCACCTCCCTGAGGCTTTTCCCTTCAAATACCTCCTGTCTCATTCCACAGAGTCAGAGAAATGAGAGATGGAAAGCACCTTGTGAGGTCATGAGGCTCTGCCCTGTCCTCCCCAGTGCTGAACCAGGACAGGCAGATCCATCACATTCCTGTCGTGCTTCAGGCCTTGGCCACGAGTTCTGTGGCTGCAGTCAAAGAAAATTGTTAATTTGGGCACAAGCCAAAGTATCTTCCCTTCTCATCCAAGTCTTCATTCCCAGAGAATTATTAACATTTCCAGCATGAGGAGCTGGTTCCCTTTCCCTGTTTCAGAGCATCTGGTAATGAGGCAGCTGAACCTCTCCTGGCCTGGCAGGTGCTGTCCCTGCCCTGGTTCCCATGCCTGGCACTGTCCCAGGTATTCCCAATCTGCTCAGCTGTGGAACCAGGTGCTGTTGGAGTCGTTCACCCACGAGCAAATCCTGCCCACACCTACTCCTGCCACTCATGGACACTCCCTTTCCCATGGACATTCATGGACACTCATGGACACTCCCCTTCCCATGGACATTCCTGGCCATTCCCCCTCACAGCAGCTCTCCAGGCCCACCAATGTCTCTCCCTCAGAGAAATCCTCCCTCATGTCCCATCCTCCAGCATCATTTTAACAAAACAGAGCAGATGCTGATTGAGTTTTACCTTCCTAAAAGCTGAGAGGATGCAAGGCTGGCTGGCTTCATGTCTCGTGAAGGTTTTGTGCTGCCTGGCTCACGAGATTCCTGCCTGGAGCACAGGGAATAGCCAGGGAACAGTGACTTAGTCAGGGGGACACTCACAAATACCCATATTAGAGCACATTACAGGTTTAATGGCATTGACAAGGCTTTCTAAAATACATTTCTGACCATCCTGTGGCACAACAGGATGGCAGGTGGCTCCTTCATCACCGTGTGTGAGCTCCTCTCCCCACAGGAGGGTCAAGCTCATGGGTACCCTCTCCTGCTCCATGTCAGGAGTGAGTGCCCTGAGCTCAGTGGTGGGATTGCTGGGGTGTCTGTGCAGGGCCAGGAGAGGGACTCACTGATCCTCATGTGTCCCTTCCAGCTCAGGATACTTGGTGATCCTGTGGTTCTGTGACACCTCAGCAGTGCCAGGAGGAGCAGGGAACAGAGAAGGTCACAGCACAGGGCACGGGGTGCCACTGCTCTGTGCAAGCAGAGTCCCTGTGCTCGTTGCCAGCTGACCCAAAGGGTTTCCATATGGACCTTCTGGAAGTATTTCTGCCCCCATGTCCCAGGGGACACCTCAGTGGGGAGCCAGGTGACAGCTCCCCTGCCCTGCTGGGTGACCCAGGGAGGGGACAGTGCTGCAGCCACCCTGGTTCTGCTGGGCTGAGGCACAAGAGCTGCTGGTGTCACCCCCTTTTCTGGCCCTGGAGTCCTCAACCAAGTGTGCCAAAACCCAGGGAGCTCTCACATCCCTGAGGGTGAAGAGGTTCCAGTGGAGAAGAAAAGAGTTTATCAGCTTGGAAGTTGTTGCCCAGAGAAGCTGTGGCTGCCCCTGGATCCCTGGAAGTGTCCAAGGCCAGGTTAGATGGAGCCTGGAGCAGCCTGGGCTAGTGGAAGGTGTCCCTGCCCATGGCAGGGGGTTTAAATTAGATGGTCTTTAAGATCCCTTCCAACCCAAACCAGTCTGTAAGTGAGCTCCTGTATATGAGGCACTGCTCAGGCCATGAGCACTTATCTCCCCATTCAGGGAGAAAGAAATAAAAATAAAATTAAAACAACCAAAAATCTCTATCCCAAATTTTCTTTGTCCATTTTCCCAGTGCACAGAGTCAAGACAGAGTACCAAGGACAGCTCTGCAGTGTGAGGACACAGAGAACAATTCTGTGTTTTACTCTAAATCTATTATTATAAACATACATTAAAACATTAGGGGGCGGGAGTGGATGATCTCCAGAGGTCCCTGCCAGCCCTAAGTGTTCTGTGATGCAGGTATGGACATAAGTAGTGGCAGGAGATGTAATTCAAGTCACCTCTCCCACTCTGAGGGGAACAGAGACCTGGAGGGCTCATCTTTGAAGGCATCCCTCAAAATTTTGTTTCAAAACTTGTCCATTGCCTGGAATTCTACCCCTGCACTCGGGTCTTGGAGCATCACTAACAGCCACAAATGATGAAACCTAGTTCCAACCCACATCATTTCTGGGCACACTGTCCCAAATGCTGAGCTGGTTTCTCCATTTTTCTTTCATCTGAGATTCTTTCGGGGCCTGAAAGAATTTAATTTTCAGTTTTCCATGGCAGAAGGGGGTGCACTGGAAGCTCACACCCTCCATGGGCTGCCTGTCCAACTGAACCTTGTGTCCTCAAGAATGTGACTTTGAGCTGTTTTTCATGGCAAAGCTGGTGGATGCCAGGTCAGGGACTGTAGGGAAGTGCAGAGCTATTCCTCCATTTCAACCCCTCTGCCACAGAGGTGTTTCCAGGAGATGAAAAAGAGACAAAAATGATCCAAGGGGAGATAAACAGGCCCAGCAAAGGGTGGCTGGAGGAAACATTTGGGCTAAACCTGCTCAGGTGGCAGCAAAGTAGCTGAGGGGGGCAGTGAGGGCAGCCCTGGGGGGGCCTGGAGGTGACACCCACGGGATCAGTGTCCCCACACCAGTGTCTGGACTGAGCTGCTCCTGGGGTTGATGGAGAAGCCAAGGACGTGTAACCACCCCCAGGGCTCAGGGCTGTGGGTAGACCGGATGAAAGGAGGTCTCTGGGTACAAACTGTGGCTGGGAGACACTGTGTTTGGGTAGTTATTATTTATTCTCACAAATGCTGTCAAAGCACCTCTGCCTGGGGAGCACAAACCCCAGCCCTGCCCCCTTCCTCTCCAAAGTGCCAATGTCAGCGTGGGGAGTCTGGTACCAGCTCTTGGATCTGAGTGTGACAAACCCTGCAGGACTCCCCTGCCCTTGCAGGACCAACTCTGGCTCTCTGCAGGAATAACTCTCAGCTGTGGGAGGCAAGGCCCAGCCTTGGCAACAGCTGAGTGGCTCAGATGAGGTCTTTTGACAGGTGAACTCAAAGGTAACGTCATAAAGAGAACCTTTGGCCAAGCCAAGATGAGGACAGAAGAGCCAGGAATTCCAGGGCCACATCCAGATGGGAGCTGCCTCCCAGCAGTCAGGAACTCTTTTCTGGAAAGGACATTCAAAGAAAGCATCTGGAAAATCAAAGCCAAGGCAATAAAGGGTGAACTCTGTACCCTGTCCCAGCCCTGCAGCCTGTGCTGGTGCAGACAGAGAGAAGAATCGTGCTGAGAGATGTTAAAGAGAGGACAAATTAACACCCTGTTTGCACTGCCCCTGCACCCTCAGGGACCTCTCTGGTCAGCTCAGAGAAGGGCTGTGTGTGCACACTTGGCACAGCCTCAATTGCCCCCTGTCTCCCTCCACTGGGAGCAGCTCAGTGCTTCTTCCCTTTGCACTCTGTGGCAGAAACTGAGATTCTGATGGAGGGTTTTCCAAGACCTGAGCAGGGCTCCCATTCTGTGCTGCCCCTGCCCGTGCCCAAACACAGGAGCAGGTCCCTGACTGAGCAGTTTGGGTGATGCAACACCCCCCAGAGCTGGGCTCTGCTCCCTGTGCTCCTCAGATAATGCTCTGAGCAGGTCCCAGCACAATTTTGGATGCCACATGTGTGAATGAGTAACTAAAAATACCAATATATTCAAATGTGAGATAATGTCAGATGGCACATCCAACTGGGATTTAAAACCTGAAGCCAACAGTGCTGAGAGATACACATTTGCCATCAGGAGGGGAGGGATGGAGTCTGCTGCCTGAACTCCCACAGAGCACAGGGAAGGCAAAAAACCACTTCAAAATACCTTTCCAAAGGCAATCTTGCCTGCAGATGAAGCTCTATATTTTCCAAGGCTTATCCTGAAGCACAAACATGTTGAATGTTGTTTTCAACATGCAAATGACATTTATCTTCCAGTGTAATTTAATTATATATATATGTATATATATATTACTGAAGAAAACATACAAAATGTTGTTTAAGGACCTCACCAAATAACCCTTCACCACCTGGGTGCACAATTGCCCAGTTGTCAGTTGTCCCAGGGTGGCACCTGCAGAGTCCAGCACATCCTTGTGCAGGAACATCTGGAACCCTGGAACAAGCCCCAGTGATGGGAACCTGCAGCCCTAAGGCCACTGGGGATCCCTGGCTTCTCATGGATTTCACATGGATTTAGGGGCCTCAGAGGAGCATCCAGGGGTCTCAGTGACTTGAGGTCTGAAGCCAAGATGCCCAGACCCTGCACTGGGGGGCATTTGAGTGGCTGACAATGAACATGTCACCATGGCACGGGGCAGGTAGGACACACAGCCTGTCCTGCAGTGACTGTGTGCCCTCTGTGCACACCCTGGGCATGGAGGAGGAGAGAGAATGTGGGGAACACCCCACAGGGCAGCTTTGCTTCAGCAGGAGGGGCCGAGCTCCCATCTCACCCCAGATAAGATTTTGCTCCTGGCGGCTCCTTCAGTGGCTGCTGTGCCCGTCCCAGCCCTGCCCACGCCCCGATAAGGCCTGTGCCCTTTGGCTCCTTCCCTCCATTTTCACTGGGAAAAGCATGTTTGTTGTCCTTCCTTCCTCACCCAAGCAGGGTGCTGAGAGCTCCTGCTCCCCCTGGCCCCAGTGCCCGAGCTCTGCTGGAGCTCAGGCTGGCTCTAGGCAGCAGATCCCCAGCTCAGTGTCCCCTGGGGGGACCTCAGTTCCAGGGGCACTGAATAGTCAACCCTGTTATGGTACCTTCGGAGAGAAATGGAGGCCAGAAATGGAGAAATAGAGGTCGGTTCTGTGTCCAAAAAATGCCACTCTAAGATGAAACATCAAAGTATTTCCCTGACAAATACTGGGCAAAGTATTTCCATAATTTCGAGGCTGCTCCCCAGGGGTGGGGCCACCAACACAGGCACAGAATCAGAGAATCCCAGAATGGTTTGTGCTGGAAGGGACCTTAAAGCCCATCTCATTCCACCCCCTGCCATGGGCAGCAACACCTCCCATAGCCCAGGTTGCTCCAAGCTCTGTCCAACCTGGCCTTGGACACTTCCAGGGCTGGGGCAGCCACAGCTTCTCTGGGGAATGAATGTCCTCAAGAACTTTTCTCTGCAGGTCCAACATCATGCTGTTCCATCCTTCCTGAAGAGAAGTATCTCCACCACTGGGGACAATACACATTTTTAAACTCTCGGCAGCATTTAGATAACAACTGAAGACAGAAAACCCTTTGAGGCTTTAGGCCAGAGGTATTTGAAAATGCCTTGTAGGGCACTGTGGTTGGTGCCACTGAAGTCTCTCACAGCTGTGGACGTGGCACAAGAGCCGGTGACTCACCTCCAAAGTTTGAAATTACTCCTGCAAGTGAATTCTGTCCTGACAGTGCCACAAATGCACTCTGGTTCCTCTGCACATCACATAAACCTTGCTATGATTCTATGAAACATCAGTGAGCTGGTAGATACTTGTGGGTGTGAATGAGGTTGTGGCTGCCCCATCCCTGGAAGTGTCCAAGGCCAGGTTGGACGGGGCTTGGAGCAACCTGGGCTAGTGGAAGATGTCCCTGCCCATGGCAGGGGATGGAACTGGATGGGCTTTAAGGTCCCTTCCAACCCAAACTAGCCTGTGATCCTGAGGGAAGCAGCACCACTGAACCATGTCCTGTATCCTGAGTGCTCTCCAGGCCCACCCCAAGGCATGGCTGGAGGGGACAGGATCAGACCTGTTCCCTACTGCCCTGACCCGCTGGATGCTGAGCTGCAGTGGGTCTGCTTTGTTTCCACAGGGTTCTCAGATAAGTAATCTCTCTTGGGACCTGATAAATATGAGAAAAATGAAGGAAGTAATTTAAAATCTTTTCTGTTGTTACAAAGTTCAAAGGGTTTGTGTGGTACCTAAAAGGCACCACTCGGTTTGGTCAGTCACATGTCTCTGGTCCTGATGTTCAGTATTTTTAGATAAGGACACTTTAGCATATCTGCCAAATCTTTGCCTCACTCTCAGGATGTTTAACTTTGGGGTTTTAGCATCACTCAATCCCCAAAGCAGCCCATGAATCCCCTCTCAGCACAGCCTGGCAAACAGGGCAGAGCATCCTGAGGACACCAACTGGTTTAATGGCCATGACCAACCTCATCTGGGACCCCACTCACACCCACAGGCTCAGCTCAGCCGTGGCCTTTAGTCCTGAGCTAGACTGCAGGAGTGTTAGGCTCCAGCTCAGCCACAGCCACAGCCCTGCAGGGACCTCAGGGAGGTCCTCAGAGCAGCTCAGCCAGCACAGGAGGACACCCCACCCCATCCCACCCCACCCCACCCCACCCCATCCCATCCCAACTCACAAGCAGTTCCTGTGCAGCTTCTGTACTCTTTTGTTGTCAGTTAAGCAAATTTGCCTTTAAAACTCCACATTGCACTTTTTAAAAAAAAAAATATTCTGAAGAGGCAGAAAAACAGTTTTCTGGCCTCATCTGTCTTATGTGAGCTTTAAACTGATGAGATTTACAGGTGGGCCTTCCTGTGACAGGTAAAATTAAAGTGGCACAGAAACCAAGGCCAAAACACGAGGAGCAAATTTTGTCAGGCATTTCTAAATATCTGGTCTCTATTTCTGTGGTTACCTGTTATCTGTGCTTAGGACATGGGTGCATGAAATATAATTTCTAAAGTGCACTTTGACAGTCTACCTCAGGAAATTCTGCTCTGCTCTGAATTATAGAATCATGAAATCATGGAATGGTTTGGATTGGAAAGGACCTTAAAGATCCTCTTGTTCCACCCCCTGCCATGGGCAGGGACACCTTCCACTAGCCCAGGTTGCTCCAACCTGGCCTTGGACACTTCCAGGGATCCAGGAGCAGCCACAGCTTCTCTGGGCACCTGTGCCAGGCCGTCCCCATCCTCCCAGGGAACAATTTCTCCCTAATAATTAATCGAAGCCTCCTCTCTTTCAGTCTGAAGCCATTCCCCCTTGTCCTGTCATCTAGTTCCTGTCTCGTTAATAGTCTCTCTCCATCTTTCTTGTCTCCCTTGGAAGGCACAACCAGCAGACAGGAGGCAGTTGTTGGAGCTTTCCAGGACTCAGATCTGCTGCTCTGCACAGTCCCAGCATTTCCCTGCTCACACAAATGGCAGCATCCTGGAGGAGCTTCCCTGGGATGAGGCAACTTGAACCTTTGCTTGTGTCTCCACTTCCCCCTCAGGTCACAAGGGGCACGGCAGGATTTTTTCCCTTTGAAAAATCCTTTGTCATGTACATCCAAAGCAAGAGGGGAAATGTAGCTCAGACCTCAGAGCAGTGATTTCTCTCTGTCCATGACACCTTTTATCTATTATTCCTGTGTTTAAACTGTTTCTTGCAGCCACCTGAAGGAATATGAATAATCCTCTGGTATTTCTATAACTTTCTATAACCTTCCCCAAAAACCATTTGCTATTTTTACCCCAGTGCTTCATCTTCCTGGGATACTGGGGGTTACCAGGGCTGGAATTTCCAGGGGCTGGCAGCTTGTTAACCAGGGGCTGTCCTGTCCTGCTGACACAGGTGCAAAGGCATGAGATTCTTTCCTTTACAAGTGGAAAACATCTCAGCACATCCCTGATGCTGCTTTTGTGTGATGTCCAACTGGGCAGCCCTTCTCCTTGCCCAGTTCCACCACTCCTGTCCCACATGGAATGGAAATCTGGGCTGTTGGGGCTTGAGGGGGTCACACTTGGTGTGTTTTAAGCATCATTTCACACTTCTTCCCTGTCCTCAGCAGCACTGTGGCTGCAGTGGGGATGTGGATGTGGGAGAGCTGTTGGCCGTCTACTGAGGGAATGCTGCTCAGTTTTATTCCAAAGAGACATTATTGTATTCCAAAGAGACATTGTACTCCAAAGAGACAGTGTCAGAGACCTTTTGTCTCCCTGCACTCTACTGGGGTGGAAATGTGCTGTTTTCTGGCCTTGGGGGTGTGGTTTTGCAGCTGAGTTGGGCCAGTTGTGCAGCTTGGAGAGAGAACTGGGTATCAGCCTGTGCTGGAAGGAGCCCTGAGTGCTTTCCTGAGGAGCTGCCTCAGCAGGAGGGATTCAAAGGTTGATTCCTGCACTCCTGAGCTGGGAGGTGACACATGGTCCATGTCCCCTTCAGCAGAGGAAAGGTCTGAATGCCCCTCAGGATGGACCCAGAGCCCTGAGTTGTTGAGGCAGGATGGTGCAGACTTTGTGTGCTGCCAGGAACCTTTGGGACTGGGACAAGTGTAGCATGACCCTGTTTGTGACCCTCCCTCTGGGGTGTGTCCCCTGACAGGGTGCCCAGCTCAGATTGGAGCCCCCAGGGTGGGGAGATCCTGGCAAGTTGACCATGGCATGAGCTGAATTCCCACAGCTCACCCAACCCAGGCACTTTGCTGCCTTTCCCAGTGACTGAGCAGCTTCTCACCAGCGTTGCTGGTTTTGCAATCCCAGTGCTGGGCTCTGCTGTGGCTCCTGGGGAAGGGGCTGAGATGGAGGACAGATTCCCATGTCTGATGTCAGCCCTGGCAGCTGCACTGGTTCCAGTGAACTGCTCCTACCCTTACAAATGCAGCACGAGGCAGCCCCACTGAACTGACCCTTTGCTGGTTTATTTGCTCCCCACAGTGTTTAGTTGCTGCCTGAGCAGACACAACCCCTCGGGACACCCCACCTGCCTCTTGCACTCTAAAAATGAAGGATAAATCCACTGCAACTCCGGGGGAGTAGAAACATTGAATCACAGAATCATTAAGGTTGGAAAATACCTTTGGGATTGTCAAGTCCAACCATCAGCACCACCACCACGTTCACCACTAAACCACGTCCTCAAGTGCAACTCTTCGTGCTTTTTGAACACTTCCAGGGACGGGGATTCCAACACTCTTCTGAGAATCTTGTTCCAAAGCTGAGCCCCTCTTTCAGTAAAGAACTTATTACCAACATCCAACCTGGTGCAACTTGAGGACGTTTTCTCTCATCCTGTCACCCAGGGGCAGAGCCCGACCCCCCCCAGCTGCCCCCTCCTGTCAGGGAGTTGCAGGGAACAACGAGGTCTCCTCTGAGCCTCCTTTTCTCCAGGGAAAAGCAAGAGCCTTGCAAAGCTCAAGGAAAGGCTGGTGCTGCTGGCAGAGCAGGAGTTTGAGGGAACAATCTGTTCCATCTGCATCTGTCGTAACCAAGGGGTTTGATCATCGTTTGTGGTTATTGGAAACTGGCTCTGGCCGGGCTGTTCCTCGTGAGCTCTGCAGCCAAATCCCTGAGCCTGCTGCTGCACTGACTGGCACTCACTCCTCCAGCCTGATTTCTAGGAAATCATTTGTTATTCATAACTACTTGATGATTATTGGGAGTGAAATGATGTTCTCTGGAGAAAGGTGCCAGATTCCAGCGCTGCCAGAAATGTTCTCTTTCCTGTTGGGGTTTGGACGTCAAACTGTCAGAAATCCAACTGGACTCCAATGTATGAAAGGCAGATCTTCTCACTCATATGTTCACAGGGACCCTTATCCCAGTAACTGCATCACTCCATAGCTCTGGGACAGCCAAACACACAGATGAAAGTTGAAATAATTTTAGCACGACTGCCTTGGCTTTGGCTTTGATAAGAGCTGTGCTATCCGACCCAGAACACAGCCAGGAACCCACACTGTGGATGTGCTCACTGGGAAACAAGCCTGCCTTGTTCCTCTCCACCTTAATCCCTTTGAATGGGAATTAAACCAAACAAAGCAAGGATTTTTGGGGGATGTGTTATCTTTCCTGTGATAAATGGGTAGAAAGAGCTCGTCAGCTATTGGACACTTGGGCTTCCTCTGTGTCTGCTTCCGTGTCTGAAAGTTTGTCTGAATTTTCTAATGCTGCTTTTGGTCTAATTGAAGATATTATCTGTCCTGACAAGCCTTGCCTATCTTGTGCTCTTTGGCTTTCTTATCTGTAGAACAACTTGCCTTTAACAAGAACAAGAAACCCGGGCATCCATACCTGGCATTCCTAACAATAACAATGGCACTTTCTAGACAAACATAGTTTTGGATAAAGGACTTTGCTTGGCCAAAGTCTGGTTCTCTAGACAAGGCCAGCAAACCTTCTGTGGTGGCTTTGTGACAACACCATTAATCAGCAGAGATTAGCAGTCAGCAAATTCTTTCTTCAGATATAAAATCTGGGTTGTGAATGTGCCCATTCACGGAGTGGGAGCTCTGCTGGTGACGTGCCTGCAGGACTGGGCCTCAGCACCCTCCTCCTGCAGCTTCCCAGAGCTCAGCAGCTGTTTAGAACCATGATTTAAAACCCAATTACAGGCTGTGTAAAATCCCTCTTATTTAGCTCAATAATGTGTAATGGGCTCAGCTGGGATTTCTTTTGTTTGTCTAGGCTTTTTTTTTTTTTTTAGTATCATCCTCTTTAAAATCCATTTAAATCTATTTTCAACAAAGCTCCTCTGTCTGAGGAGAGACAGAAGATGCTGGGGGACAGGGAAGGGCTCTGCTCATCCCCTGGAGACCTGGCAGCTTGAGAAGGTGACAGGAATGGCAGGGAAGGTTGGGTTTGGGACCATCTGGTTCCTCTCCCAGCAGTGTACAGATGCTCTGCAGAGGGGATGTGTCAGGAGCACCTGCCTTGGGTTAGTCTGGCTTGTCTGGGTCAGACCAGTGAAGCTCTGTCAGGCTGAGAACTGAGCTGAGTGCTGACAAGGCAGCTCTCAAAGCTGCATTCTCACTGCTGCCTCCAGAAAAGAAGCCCAAAAACTTGACTCATTCAGCAGAACAAAGACTAAAACCTTCTGTAAATACAGCAAATCAGGAAGATGTGCAAAGTGATTAAAGTCACTTTGCACAGCGATGCAAAGAGATGAGTACCAACATGAATTACAAGGAGGTTTCCTTCACTCCAGGCAGTGGGGAGGTGGGGCAGGAGCTGTGGGACCACCTCATCTTAAACCAGAGCTTGACTGGCTCCTGAAAAGGATCCTGCAGTTTAACAGCCTGGAGGGAAAGGAACCAGAGGAGCTGAGAAGGTCCCTGGAGACCCCACGTGAGAGGGGCTGATGTCCAGGTTGGAGCCCTGCTTTGTGCTCCAGGGAGAAGCTGAGCTTGAGTCTCTGTGGAAATGAGGGTTGTGAGAAATGAGGCACTGAAGGAGAGGTTAAACACTGGAACAGGATCCCCAGGGAAGTGTTGGAGTCACCATCCCTGGAAGCGTTCAAAACACACGTGGCTGTGGCACCTCCCAATGTGGTTTATTGGCCACACTGGGATTTGGTCAAAGGTTGGTCTTGATGGTCTTGGAGGTCTCTTCCAGCCTTAAGGAATCTGTGATTCTGTGAAAGCCAAATGACTTGGACTTGGATATTCCTGTTTTCCCTTCTCCTCCTTTGTTTTTAATCCCCCATCCTGGAGTTTCATAATTTGGAAACAAGAGAGCAATTCCCAGCACAGTAGGTGAGAACTGAAATGCAGAAGACCAGAAGTTGCTTACAGGTTATTTATCTCTTTTTTTCTACCCATTTTGCCCCATTCAGCACCGAAACAGGGATTTAACCCAGCAACAGCACTGCAGGCACAGAGCACCTGTCCTGTGGGTGGAGAAACCTTCCCCAACACCTCCCAAAGCCCTGAACTGGCTCAGAGATTTCCTTCTCACATCACCCAATCCACCCAGGACTGGAAATGTCTCAGGGCCACAGACATGGCAGGAAAGAGGGTGTTTTAGGGAAATTAAATGCTAAACCCATTACACAGGCTTAGCTGATTTCCTAGGGGTAAACATGGAAAGAGAAAAAACAAAGTGGTTTTAATGACTTCACTGAGCAAACATAACAAGAAAGTGATGAAATGTGAGAAAGATAAGACAGAATAAATAAAGGGAGCTACCAGGAGCTCACTGTGCAGGAGCTGCACTGCAAGGGAGGAGCCTGTTCCTCACATTGGCAAAGGTGCAGGGTGGGATGGGGAGGCCCCTCCTGGGACACTGAGGGGTTTTTGTCCTGCTCCAGTTTTTTCATGGAGAAATAATTAAAAAAAAATATGTACAAACCTGAATAAAAATGTCTAAAATAAAGTGAACAGGATTTGCTTCTCTTCCTGTAGAAAGGTTTTGGGGTTGGCATTTCAAATTAGTTCTTTAACTTCACAAATAATAATAAAAAGGACTCTTTCAATAATGTTTTTGAGGTCCGCTGAGAGCAGAGGAGGTTTTTCTTGGAAAGCCCGAGGGATTGGGCACAAAGCAGTGGGAGCTGCTGGTTTCTGTCACTGTCACAGGAGTGTTCCCTCCTAACTGGGACAGAGATGCTCCAGCCCAGCAGTGACTGCTGAGGGCACCTTTGTTCCCCTTCACGGGAAGATGCAGAGCCAGGTGAGAGCAGAGGGCTCTGCTCCAGAGCCCAGGGATCCCCAAACCCTTCAGGGTCCCTGTTTTCCAGGTGTCCCAGGGATCCCCAAACCCTTCAGGGTCCCTGTTTTCCAGGTGTCCCAGGGATCCCCAAACCCTTCAGGGTTCCTGTTTTCCAGGGATCCCAGGGATCCCCAAACCCTTCAGGGTCCCTGTTTTCCAGGTGTCCCAGGGATCCCCAAACCCTTCAGGGTTCCTGTTTTCCAGGGATCCCAGGGATCCCCAAACCCTTCAGGGTTCCTGTTTTCCAGGGATCCCAGGGATCCCCAAACCCTTCAGGGTCCCTGTTTTCCAGGGATCCCAGGGATCCCCAAACCCTTCAGGGTCCCTGTTTTCCAGGTGTCCCAGGGATCCCCAAACCCTTCAGGGTCTCTGTTTTCCTGGGATCCCAGGGATCCCCAAACCCTTCAGGGTTCCTGTTTTCCAGGTATCCCAGGGATCCCCAAACCCTTCAGGGTCCCTGTTTTCCTGGGATCCCAGGGATCCCCAAACCCTTCAGGGTTCCTGTTTTCCAGGTGTGTAAGGAACTCTCTGTGTTGCACCCAACTCTCTGTGTTTCTCTGCCACAGAAAATTCCTCCTCCCCTGGCTCTTGGCAATCCCTGCATGATTGAAGGTACCCAAGGCATGGACACATTCCAGGAGAGTTGTTTAACTCCTGATTGAATATTCCTGCTCCTCTGGGGGAGACAAACCAGGAAGGGCTCTCTGCTGACAATCAGCTATTTCTGGACAGCAACACCTTCACATCTGTCCTTAGACATTTTGTTCTTTCATATTCAAGATAAAACTCACACAAGACAGAGAAAGGCCCAGGACAAACAGGAGGTGCCTGTTGAACAGTTTGTCCATGGCAGGGGGTGACCCAGCTCCCCCAGAGCTCTGCTTTCCACCCACCACAGCCCAGAATTCCAGCCTGGCAGGAGGCAGGGAGAGCTCAGGGTGCACATTTACACTTCCAGAAAGCACAGGAGGCAGAGCAGGGGAAATTTGTGTTGATTAAACCAGTCCTGCTGTTCCTGGAAGAGTGGAGGCAAAGGGGTCATTTGGAGAAGGGAGGGGCTTCCTCCCAAAAATAATGACAGGGAGAGGCTTCCCCCAGAAAAATAATGACAATGGGAACTGAATTGTTCCATTTTCATCCTTCTAAGGAAGAGAAGGAGGAAGGAGGGAAGGAAGGAAGGAGGGAAGGAAGGAGGAAGGAAAGGTGGAAGGAAGGAAGGAGGAAGGAAGGAAGGAAGGAAGGAAGGAAAGGATCTCTCAGCAGTGAAAGAAGGGCAAAGCCTCCAGCCAAGAAAAAAAGCTGTGGGGATTGGGGTGAGGAATGGGCTGGGAGAAGCAGATGAGTGAGGAGACATAGACCAATCATGGGAACTTTGGGAAGTTTAAAACCACTTCTTTAGATGCTTTCCGAGGTTAATCAGGAAGGAAGCTGCTCAAGGGACCACTGGAGGGGTCAGGAAGTGGAGGTGGCATTTGCAGTGCTCAGACAAGGGGGCTTTGATAGCAAAGGGCCTGAAGATCTTACTGAGACCCTACTATAGGTAAAACTTTCTTCCCAGCCTCGGTTCCTGCTGCCAGACCAGGGAGTCTGGTCTTAAAAAATGCATTTCAAAGATGCTAAACATTTTTGTGTGTGTCTTTACCACAGGCTGATAAAGAAATACTTCCCCTGAAGTGAGTCCTGCTTTCTAAAGCTGCTGTTGCACAGACAGGAGCATTTAAAACAGTGCTGTGCTGCCCCAGGGCCAAGCAGTCAGCCAGGAGCAGCTCCTGGGAAAGCTGCTGTGAACAGCCCCAGCAATGAGAGATGTGCTAACCTTAGTTTAGGATCACTGGAAACAACTGAGGCAATGGCTGATCTAAAGTGACCCCCAGGAGAAGGAAAATGAACTCATCTCCAGGCAGATGCTGCTTATTTAACCTGTGTGAGCTCTTAAAGCTCTCCCACACTGCAGGGTGGAGGGCTGGAGGCAGTGCAATGTATTCAGAGTCCCTAAAACTGTTCAGTAGGTGCTTGGCCAGGTGGTCAGAAATGCTGGATGACCATAAACTGAAGGAGGAAGACCCACCATGGATGTAAATTATGATGTGGCAAAGGGAATTAAAAAAATCCTGATTCCTTTACGTGCCCCAAAAGACTGAGGGGCCTCAGGTTTTGGTGCTTGGCTCTACCAGGCACCCAAACTATCCTACAGGAGAGTCATTGCTCAGCTGAATTCTGTTTCCATTCAGAGTTCTGCTTCTGCTGGGAGTCCTTGTCCACCTGCTCACGTCTCCCTCCCTTCCCACCCTCCCAGGAGCAGGGCCAGAGGAGGTCAGGAAGCACAAAGGATTTAATAAACTTCATTGGAGTCTTGACTTTGCACATGATTCCACAGTTTGCTTCAGTAGAACTATTTATATTTATATGCTTCAAATGCCAAGAGGAGCAGTGGCTCAGACTGTGGCCCCTCTTGCCCAGGGCTCTGTCTGTGCAGCAGCTCTGCAGCTGCTATTTCAGGAGAGCACAGCGGCAGAGCTGCTCTGTGCTGTCCCTTCCCTTCTCCTCACCAGCAGCGGCAACTGCTGGGCTAGAAATCCCTGACAGACACCCAGCCTTGTCCCTTTAAATCTGTGTTTCTGGCCTGGCTGCCCAGGAATAGATCCAATATATATCTATATAGATATTTATCTAATGATATCTGAGCTTGCTGACAGGGGCTGCCTGCACAGCAGTGGCAGCAGTTTGATGCCACCAGGACAAGAATTGCTCTGTTTGGGTGGACACCCCTCCTCTCCCAGTTCCTGCCCCAACCCCTTCTAGTGCAGGATATGGTCACCAGCCCAAGTCAAACATTACTGTTCATCTGCACAGAGCTCAGCCCTGCACTGGAAACCTCCTGAAGCCAATGTCTCCTCCTCACTTGTGTTTATCCAGTCCCACAGGACGGGGGTCTCTGCAGAAGGATGGGACTGGTGGGATACATTTCACCTGGAGATGTTCTGGGAGAACACTCAGTATTGTTTGAAAAGGCAAAGCAGCCCATGAGCTTTATGTGCTTTCCTAAGCCCTCTGCCATGGATGCAATGTGTGGTTTGGGCTAAAATCTGAAATATGGCTTTCTTTGCTGGTATTAATATTGCAAAGTGAGCATCTGCCCTGTGCTTGGCTGTCAGAAACACAGGAGAGAGATCTCTGGAAATACAGCTTGGGCACACAGAGAATGTCCTCTCAAAAAGTTTGTTTTGTTGTGAATCAGAGGGGCTGGAGCATGTGCAGGGAAGGGAACGGAGCTGGGGAAGGAGCTGGAGCAGCAGGAGCAGCTGAGGGAGCTGGGGGGGCTCAGCCTGGAGAAAAGGAGGCTCAGGGGGGACCTTCTGGCTCTGCAACTCCCTGACAGGAGGGGGGAACCAGGGGGGGTCGGGCTCTGCTCCCAGGGAACAAGGGACAGGAGGAGAGGGAACAGCCTCAAGCTGTGCCAGGGGAGGGTCAGGTTGGATACTGGGAGTAATTTCTTCACTGAAAGGTGTCAAGCACCAGAACAGGCTGCCCAGGGCAGGGGTGGAATCACCATCCAACACCTGAGCAGATGAGGCACTTGGGGACAGGGTTAGTGGTGAGCATAGTGGTGGTGCTGGGAGTTGGACGTGGTGCTCCTAAAGTTATTTTCCAACCTTAATTATTGTGGGATTCTAGGAATAAGCCAAAGTACCCCAGGCAGCCAAACCCAGAATTCAAACCTCACTCAGCCGGAGTGGAAATCACAGAACAAAACTGTGGTGGTGGATTCCTCAGAACTCCTGGTGCCAGAGGAATTACTGGGGATGGTGATTGCACAGCAGAGCATGAAGCAGTCAGGAAAATCCCCCAAGGGTGACAGTTGTGACAGTTGTTCCAAACTGCTGGATCATGAGCCAGAAAATATTGTGTTGCCATTGTCTGGGGTGTCCTCACTGTTCCATTCAGGATCAACCAGCTCAGCTCCAAACCAGTGAAAGAGGTGTGGGAAATGTCCAGTGAGGGGGAGATTGGCAGAGGCACCAGAGCTGGAGGGAGAACAGCTCTTTGGGCAAGGAGAGCCTGCAAAGCCTGGGACCAGAGGAGAGGGCATGGTTTGAGTTGGAGGGGACCTTCGAGATCTTCCAGTCTCACCCCTTGCCATGGGCAGGGACACCTCCCACTAGCCCAGGTTGCTCCAAGCCCTGTCCAACCTGGTCTTGGACACTTCCAGGGATTCCAGGGGCAGCCACAGCCTCTCTGGGCAACCTGTGCCAGGGCCTCCCCACCCTCACAGGGGAGAATTTCTTCCAAACATCCAACCTAAATTTCCCCTCTTTCAGTCTGAACCCCTTCCCCCTTGTCCTGTCACTGCAGTTCCTACCACAGGGTCCCTCAGAAGGGACTCCACCTTCCCTGGAAGGTTACTATGAGGTTTCCATGGAACCTTCTTTTCTCCAGGCTGAACACCCCAACTCTCCCATCATGTCTCCACAGGGGAGGTGCTCCAGTCCCCTTATCAAACTCGTGGCCTCCTCTGGACTTGCTCCAACAGCTCCAATTCCTCCTCGTGCTGGGGGCACCAGGACTGTCCCGGGTACTGCAGGGGGGCTCAGAGCAGAGCAGAGGGGGACAATCCCCTTCCTCAATGTCCTGCCCACACTGCTCTGGGGGAAGCCCAGCACAGGGTTGGGTTCTGGGCTGACAGCACATTGTGGCTCATGGGGAACTTTTCATCCACCATCACCCTCAGGGCTGCTCTCAGACACCTCTCTGCCCAGCCTGCAGGAGGGCCTTGGTACAATCCAAGTCTGTTCTGAGTTATCAATAAAATACAAAATGCTACTGAAAAAAACCCCTCCTTCTGTGGGCAAAACCAGGGCAGCAGGGCCTCAGTCCTGCTGGCAAACAGTGGGTGCCAAAGGATGACGTTTTGGCAGAGATTGGAAGTTCAAGGTTGGTGAATTCCAACATACAGCTGGAATTCCGCTAAAGGTGTTCAGCCTCTGGGTGGTTGTGAACAGGTTCAGGAGCTCCACGAGGGTGTAGGAACATGGGAACAGCCTCCCAGCCTGGCTCCATGGGCATCAGGAGCAGCTTGGAGCAGCACAGGAGGCCCTTCTCCCCCACCACTCTCGTCAATCCCTTTGCAGGTTGGGAATGTCCCTCTGGACCAAGCCAACCCTTCCCAGGAGTTCAAGGCATGGTCATGCTGTCACTGGGATGAGCTCAATCTTCCCCCCTCTCCTGAGAAATGAACCAAATTCCTTGTTGTATTTGCACAAGGGGAGGTAAAAGTTGCAGTTTGAAGTGACAGCCCAAGGTCTGGGTCACGAGGGGCCTCCTGCCAGTCCATCCACGGAGAAGGAAGGGCAGAGCTGGGCTGTGTCTGGGATACCTCAGGGGATGGAGTCGATCAGGTTGGTTTTGACTGGGCTGGAAAGTCCTAATGAATGTGTGACCCCAAGGAAATCAAAGCACTTTTCCATACAGAAATAACATTTCCATTCCTCGGGCTGGGGTCCAGCTAAATCCCACTGCCCTGGAGGCACATGGCTGATGGGAGGTTTGGAAAGAGCCAGAGGATTTCTTCAGCATTTGTGGGGCCTTAGTAAGACTCCTGCAGGCCATGAGTCACTGCTCCCACATTATCATTATTATTATTATTATTAATTACTATTATTATTATCATTATATTATTATTATCACTGCCAGGAACGCACAGCAAAGTCATGAGCTGGAACTCCCAGTCAGGACTGAGCCTCTTGCTCCTGGGTAAGGCTGAGTTTGTCAGCTGTGTTTTCCTCAGATGTGTGTTCACTGAGAGGGGCCTGACTCCATGTGGGAGACAAGAACAGGCTGTGTCTTCCAGCCCAGAGCTGGTCATGCTATCGACAGGAGCAAATTACAGGGTAATTCAGCTCAGAATTACTAAGTAATTTGGAAGATAATTACCAGGTAACCTGTGACAACCTGCCCCAGATCCTGCAGGGACAGTGTTTGCATGACATTGGCTGTGTAATTAAAGAGCAGGTCCCTGGATGTGCTCCCGGAGATAAAGGGATACCTGAGGTGTGAGTAAGAGAAATTCAGTTACTGCTCAGTGCACTTCAGAAGAACATCAGCTGTGTCATCTTCCCTGACTTCAGGCCAAATCCCAGCCATTTCCAGTCTGCCTCCTGCGGCTGCCTGAGTGAAAATCACATTTCTGTCAACTGCAGCTTCAAGAACCAACAATTTCTTGAAGAGGCCTGTTGATGGGAGCCTTCGAGGGAATCACCTCAGCGTTCACCTTCCCCTCCTGGTAGGGGAGGGACCTGCCTCTGCCTCCCCCAGCAGCTGAATGCACAGAAGTGCCCCAGCCCTGCAGAGTCACTGCTGTCAGTCCTGGGCTGCATTTTATAATGAACAGCCAGAGGTGACTCCACACCCTGCCTGGATTGGCACTGTCGGTTCAGGAGAATCCCACAATCATTAGGGCTGGAAAAGCCCTCCAGGAGCAAGTCCAGCCTGAATCCCCCCATGTGACTAAAGCACAGCACAAAGGGCCAAGGCTGCTTGTTTTGTGAACACTGCCAGGGCTGGGGACTCCACCACTGCCCTGGGTACTGTGCCAATGTTTGCCCACTCTTCCAGACAAGAGCTTCCTGCCTGTTTGTTGGAATCTTCAGTAGAGACCCTTGAAGTGTCCCCAACCATTGCCTTCCTAAAACCTCAGAGTCCCAGACTGGTTTGGGTTGGAAGAGAGATTAAAGCCCATCCAGTGCCACCCTCTGTCATGGGCAGGGACACCTCCCACTAGCCCAGGTTGCTCCAAGCCCCATCCAGCCTGGCCTTGGACACTTCCAGGGCTGGGGCAGCCACACCTTCTCTGGGCAATGCAGGTAAACAGGTAAATAGTCCTGCCCAGGTTCAGCTGCTGTGACAAGACATCAAGGAGCACAGGAATGAGCTGAACTGCCTCCTGGCCTCCTTGAGCTGCCAGCCCAGATCTGGCTGTTACCTGTCTTTCCTGTGCCAGTTGTACACAATCTGAGTCCAGGACCAGCACCATGTCCCTGGGCAGCTCCAGCACGGGGAGGTCCTTGCTGATGCCAGAGCTTCTCTGTGCTCTGACAATAACAAACACAACTAATACACAGAAACACATCATCTAAACTTAACAGCCTGAGCTATGAACACTTCAGGACTCTTTTTTATGAAAGGGAAGCCATAGCAACTATTTACTACAAATAAATCCCAGCAGCCCCTTATCTGGGTGATGATTCAGAAAGGCACAAATGTGTCATGAGGAGCATTTTCCTGAGTCAGACCTATCTGGAACCACACAGAGCAATTGCCATCATTTTCCAGGTGAACTTCAGAAGAAAACTGTGTTAGTTCAGCTGTCCCCAGGCCAGCTGATAGGACACCCCCTCTTCCACAGAAAGGCAGGGCCTCATCTGTGTCAGGACATCCAGGGCTGGTTCCTTGAGTCACAGAGGAGGAGCTGGAGCTTCTGCAGGCAGGGGATGTCCCCCCAGGACACATTTTCAGGCCCAGGGATCCTAACTGAATCCAGGTGCTGACAAGATGCTCCCCAGACTTGTAAGACCATGTGTCCAAGGAGTTTATAAGCCCCTGAATCCTTGGAAGGCAAACGGGGGAGCCCCAGGGAGGCACTGGGGAGTCCTGAGTGTGGTCAGGGCCAGCTGGGCACAGGGACAGTCTCTGGGGAGCTCCTGCATTTCTGGGAGGGAGGAGGGAGGTGGTGCCTCCCCCCAGGACTGAACTCAGTGTCTGGAGTGAGCTGGAACTCCAGCCCTGGCCATGGCAGAGAGAATAGAGGGAAGGAACCAGGGAAGGATGGAGGGAGGTCACTGCAGAAGCAAAGTCCTCAGGATTTCAGTCCTGGCTTTACCCTGTGTGTTGTGTTTGTGTTTCCTCCCCTTGCTTGGGGTTTTTCTGCTTTATTAAAAAAATTCAGACAGAAATTTATACTTTATATTCCTAGCTAAAATCCTCCAGGTATTTAGCTGGCATTAGTAGTCACCACATGTTATTTCCACTGTCCCCTGAACTACCAAAGCTGCAAATGGTGCTGTGCCAAACTTCTCCTCAGTGCCCACATGGCACTCAAAACTCAGGGTCATTGCAGCATAATCTTCTAATAACAAACATAAAGATTTATTCAGTGACATTTCAGTAAGTTTCTAAGCCAAGTATTTCTCTGGGGGTCATCGATCAACTTTCTTCTTTTCATTCCAGAATTTTCAGTGTGTTCCATTTTCCTCACTCTCATTAGGAATTTTTCTTTCTTACAATCCCATCACTTGGCTTAACAAAACAAATCAATTGAAGAAGATCAAGCTAAAAAAGAAGGAATAATAAACCCCACAAATTACTGAGGTAAATATATGAATGGAAAACAAAAAAAAACCCCAATCATTGATTGTTTGATAACTCAGTTGTTCATGCAGCTGACAGGAAAAAAAATAAGGTTATGATTTTTGGAGGTGAAATATTGGCTTTTGACAAAAAAACCCTGTCCAAACTCCAAAATTGTTTTAAGCAAAGAGCTTTAAGTCTTTCCCTCTAAAATGCATCTGCAGATACGACCAGACACTAAGTGGGGTCCTCGTGATTTCCTCCCAGCTCGGGATGTTCTGTGATTCCCTGTGATCTGAGGTTTTCTTGTGTTCTTCACTTCACTGGTGAAACACTCTCGGAGGAAACTGGGTGCCTTTGATGAATATTGAAGCCTCTTTCAGGGCTGCACTGAGGGACAGCCCTAGCAAATGCAGCTCCAGGGGCATTTTCCTCCCATTTTCCTCCTGTTTTCCACAGCTGAGCTCCCGCTGCCTCACCTGTCGCTCCAACACATTCTCACAGAGGGGAACCAGGAGCTGAGCAAGCTCTGGGCTTTCTCAGT
This sequence comes from Chiroxiphia lanceolata, assembly GCF_009829145.1. Classification (NCBI taxonomy): domain Eukaryota; kingdom Metazoa; phylum Chordata; class Aves; order Passeriformes; family Pipridae; genus Chiroxiphia; species Chiroxiphia lanceolata. The sequence goes on along the minus strand of NC_045660.1, from coordinate 1,199,023 downwards.
TGTGTGTCACCTCAGTGCAGGGGGAAACAATTCCCAAAGCAGAGCTGGCCAGGAGGAGGAATTTTCCACCACTTATTTTGAATGAACGATTTGGTTTTGTTTTGTTGGAAATCTGTCACGGAATTTCTTTATCCAGCGCCCCGAGTTGGATATTTTCCTGTTATTGTCTCTTATCTCAATCCCAGAAGTATGAAAAGAAACCAAACTATCTGAAACAGAGGGTTTTTTTCGTTCTTTACCTTGAAAACGTTTCAGCTTGGCACTGCAGGGAGCCAGGAGCTTTTCCTGGCTGCACCTCTTGCTCCTTTGCCAAAGGCATCCTGGTAGGCTCCAAACTGGCAGGAGTGGACTCCCTGTGTTTGGATGAAGGGAAGCACATTTGCTCAGCCACAGGCACGTGGCACCCCCAGCCCTCTCCCTCTCCCCCTCTCCCCCTCTCCTTTGCCCTTCACCTTTTCTCTGTGTTCCCACTCCAGATTTAGCAAATCCTTGGAAGATTATTTGCTGGTTTTGAGGGTGACAACAAGCACAGAAGCCACTTGGTCTGAGGCAGCGAAACAAGAGCAGCCTTTGGGGAGACAAGGACTGCAGACAGAGCTCTGAGCCTCCCCCTGTTCCTTTAAAAGCTCTGTGTGGTCCTTCCAGGATGTGTCCAACTGGCTCCATGTCACAGAGTCATGGAGTCAAGGAATGGTTTGTGTTGGAAGGGACCTTGAAGATCATCTCATTCCACCCCCTGCCATGGGTAGGGACACCTTCCACCAGCCCAAAATAGTTGGGAATTCCATCCCCTTGGAGACAAGGGCTGATGGTGCCCCAGATATGGAACCCTCCTCTGGTTCTTTCAGATCCCTCTGGAGGAGGCACAGACAGCAAAGCAGCAGCACAGTGATGTTTTAAAATAGGGTGCGGATGGCCTGGGCACAGCATCATTCCCTTAATAAAGGGCAGAGATCTAAGCTGGGACTTCAAGGCCTTTGGCAGAACGTGCCTGTGGCTCTTCAGTACCATCCTCCAGAGGATTTTCCCTTGTCTTGTGTCCTGCTGCACTCCCTGGTGGTCCCTGCCAGCAAGCCTGGCTCATCAGGCAGCACCTCAGTCCCTCTGGTGACCAGGTTTTCCTAACCCAGAACAAATTCCTGCACGGTAGGGGAGAGCTCGAGCCTTTCCTCCAGCTCAGCATCAATTTGTATGACAGTTCCCCAGTTGTCCCCAGGAAGGAGTGTCTGTGTCATCTGCCTGGAGTGCCACTGTAGCTGGAGGTGCAGATCCTCAGCTCCAGCCAAGCTGGTTCCCCCTGGAACCAGGCAGTGCTGAGCAGGGCAGGGGCTGTGCCTTGCAGCAGGACAGTGTGTCTGTGGACACACCAGCAGCAGGTTCCAGGTGGCTCCCAAACTTTCTGCAGGGAGAGGTGGGGGAGATGTTTTGTGCTTGACTCTTCTGCGTTCATGGAACTTCAGAGGTTAAAAAGTGCTGCTTTGTTGGTGCCCCTGCAGGCTGCTCTGGAGGGACAGAGCAGAGGCAGCTGTGCCCTGCTGAGCTGAGCCCAGGGGTGATGCTGGCAGTGCCTCAGGACACACAGGAACCTGGACTGGAACCTGCCCACACACCTGAGCAGCAGAAACCAGCCATGGTGGGCTTGGGTGTTCAACAGAACCCAACAGCACCGTGAGCTGAACCTCAGCACAGGCAGAATTCAAAGAACAGACACTTCAAAAGACAAACTCTTGAGATATTTTATTACCAGGATTCTGTAGTCCAGGCCCTGAACCAAGAAGATCCCTTTTGTTGAGTGGAAAGGCCCCATCTGACACAGAGTTGGGCCCAGAGAGACACAGCCCAGGAACCCCCTAGAGGAGGAGGATAAAATTAGAAATTGTTCCCTGGGAGGGTGGGGAGGCCCTGGCACAGGTTGCCCAGAGAAGCTGTGGCTGCCCCAGCCCTGGAAGTGTCCAAGGTCAGGTTGGAGCAACCTGGGCTAGTGGGAGGTGTCCCTGCCCATGGCCGGGGGTGGGACTGGATGAGCTTTAACGTCTCTTCCAATCCAAACAATTCCATGATTCTCTGAGTTTTCTTGGAGCAAGTGGGATCTTGCTACTGCTCAGACCCATGGAAATGAGATGCTCAGGGAGACACTGCCCTGAGAAGTGAGCCCTGGGCTTCTCTGGGATGTGGATTTTGTTCTTGTGTTCACCTCCTGCACAGGCTGCACTGCAGGTCCAGCTGCTCCAGACACCTCCATGATAAATCCTGTTCTGTGCTTTTGTCCTCCTCTGGGAAGGTGTCACTTCTTCCAGAGAGCCAGAACCTCCCCACACATCCCCAGACTGGGAATGTTCCCGTTCACCATGTCCTGAAGTGTTTTTCCAGCTCCATTCAGAGCTGAACAATGCCCAAGGCAGACATTTCCATCATCTGTGTCTGCAGATACCAGCAGACATTTTCCTGCATGTGCCCTGAGAGCTGGGGAGCCCTGGTTCCTTATCAGGCCTTTCCAGGCATGGAAAAACATCCCATCCCTGGTGCAGTTTTCCTTGCTTTAGGAAGAAGACACCTTTGCAAAGTGTGTAGCAACTGGCAAAGAGCCCAACCTGCACCCCAGGGGCCTTTGCAGAGCTGTCCTTGTCACCAAGGAGTGTGAACAGCTACAGGAGGTGACTTTTAGAATATTTCCCAAAAAAGAAATATCATCCAAGGCATCCTGGCACGGTGCTCACACGTAGGTTTTTATAATTGCTGGCCAAATCTTCCTTCAGCTCCTCTTCATTTACATGCAGCATTTGATCAAGTAGTTTCTACTAAAGTTAATGATACTTTTGCCTTAATTAAAACCTAAATGAGGACTCCAACTGGTTTTGTTGCAGCCAATCTGTATGTGGGGCTGGGACTTTGGGGGATGCTTTACAGTGGAGCTGCAAAATCCCTGCTGGGAGTGAGTGCCTGAGTCCCACACAGTGAGGGCAGAGCTGGGAGGAGGAGGGAACAGGAGGAAAAAGGGCAGAAAAACACAGATTGGGTGAAGGTTCTCCAGTTTCTGGGAGCATCTGCATGGTCAGGTCAAGGCAAGGTGAACCCTAAACTGCTCCTGAGGGATCCACAGGCTCCTGACAGGGAGTATTTAGGTAGATCTGGGCAGACTTTATCCTGCCGTGAAATATTTATGCCTCAAATTCATGTCCAAATACAGCAGAATCCTGAATCACTTTAATTTTGGGGGACATGGTGTCTGGGTAAAGACCAAGAGGTGTGTGCCTAGTGTCTGTTCTCTGCACTGCCCATCCAAGGACATGGGGCTGCTGCAGGGCCACCTCTCAGGACTGGCACCTCCAGGAGGAAAGATTGCCAGGAGCAGTTACACAGAGCCAAACATCTTAGATCCACAGCCCTGAGCCACCCTCCTCTGGCCCAGCAAGATGGGCATGCATGGGAAAGCAGGAATGGGCACAGCTGGCAAGGCTAAAATTCGGGAGCAGGAACATCCTGCTCATCACCTGGTAGTGCCCAGAGAGATTCAGCTGGGATACTAGGAAAAATATCTTCACTGACAGAGTGGTCAGGCATTGGCACAGCTGCCCAGTGGTGGAGTCACATCCCTGGAAGTGTTAAAAAATGGCCTGGATGTGGCACTTGGGGGTGTGGGGTAGTGGGCACAGGAGGACTCAGTCAAAGATCAGATTTGATGGTCTTGGAGGTCTTTTCCAGCTTTAATGATTCTGTGGCTCCTGAGAGAGAGGAACACGGTGTCTCTTTTCCCTTCTCTGGTCACAGAGCACAACTCCTCCACCCTCCACCTCTGCCAGTTGTCCCCAGGCTGGACAAACCCTGACCAGGGACTGGTTCTGTGCTCAGCAGTGTCACTGAGCCTCCTCAGCCCCCCAAAAATCCCTTCTCCTTGGGGCCTTTCATTCTGCCCTTGGAGAGCCAAACCCAGCTGCTCTGAGCGGCTTCTCCCTGTCCTAAAATTGCCTGGGAACAAATGATGCCTGCAAGGAGGCTCAGCAGAGCTCTGTGCCACAGCTCAGGAGCCAGGAGGAGACACTGCTGGGGACGAGCCTTTGGCGAGGACAAATGCCAGCGAGCTGTGATCGATGGGCTGGAGCAGCTCTGGCTCGTGAGGGGCTGTGTCTGTACATGTGTATGACCCGGGGGTTCTGTCATCCCTCTCCTCTGTCACACTGTGCTCTTCTAATCCATGTGGTGAAATGAGTTTGGAGATTGCTGAGGGCACACACACGCTCCAGCGATCGAAGGGAGAGCAAGGCATGGATATGAAATCCCGCCCCGGGGGGAGAATTACATCCCTGCTTTTGTGCAATGTATAATTAACCAGTGGAACTCATTTCTGTGATATATTATCGAGGCAAATGTCTGCACTGAGCTTCAAATAACCATCAGACAGAAGTGGGGAATGGAAAGTTTCACAGAGCAGGGCTGGCTGCAGTTCCTGCTGCTGGGAGTGGGACAGCCCAGCTCCCTCCCTTGGGGCAGCCAGGGAATAGGAACTGAAATGCAACTTTGCCACAGCTGACTGGACATCTGGATGAGCAGCTGAGCCTCCTGCTCCTTAGGAGGGCAGGGTTGGATGGGATACTGGGCAGAAGTTGTTCCCTGTGAGGGTGGGGAGGCCCTGGCACAGGTTGCCAGAGAAGCTGTGGCTGCCCCATCCCTGGAAGTGTCCAAGGCCAGGTTGGACGGGGCTTGGAGCAAGCTGGTCTAGTGGAAGGTGTCCCTGCCCATGGCAGGGGGTGGAACTGGATGAGCTTTAAGATCCCCTCCAAGCCAAACTATTATAGGATTCTCCAGATGTCAGGAGCAGTGCAAGGAGCAAGAGGATGCTCTGGGTAGAGAAAGTACAGTAATTAGGGAGCTAAACCAGTGTGCAGGAGAGATTGGATCCTCAGGCTCAGCAGGGCATGTGTCCATCCCAGCCAATGCCAGGCTCCCCAGGCCTGACCCACAGGCAGCTGGGCAGGGCCTTGGGTGAGTCTGACAAAGGAAAGGCTGCAGTGAGTGCTCCAGCCCTGCCCCACCCAGGGGGGATCTCAGCACCCCAGGGCTGCTCAGGGGATCCCACAGTCACAGGATAGCCAAGGTTGGAACAGCCCCCTGAGGTCATCAAGTCCAAGCATGGAGGGCCAGGTCCAGGACTGAACCTTGGCCCCAGCACAGACACCTCAGCTGAGGAAACGGATCCACAGTGATGTGTCACATCCACACACAGAGACAGGGAGGTCTCTTAACTGAGATCTGCTCCATCCTCAATATTTAGGAGTGGAAAAACCCCTCTGTACCCTCTGAGTTGTAAGGGACAGCTAGGAGCTGCTGCTGCCTCACTGTTCCCACTGTTCCAACAGTGGAAACCTGCTCAGGTCTGTGCATTTACCCCTCTGGTTCAGACCTGGGCACTGAAGTGATGCAAACCAGGCAGAGGGATTTCAGGCTGTGGCTTCTGCACTGGTGCATCTAAATATTTAGGATTGCAGGTGCAGGTGTGAGGCTGTGCAAGGACCGGGGATTGAAGAGTAAGTGTGAGAAGAGTTAATCCTTTTTACAGAGCCTATTCAATGTCTGCCAGAGTTCAAGAAGGGTTTGTCCTGTGCAGGGCCAGGAGTTGGACTTGATGTTCCCTGTGAGTCCCTTCCAACACAGGATACTCCATAATTCTATGATTCTACCAGGATGAGGTTTAAACAGTCCCACAGGTTTTTGCCCCCTGGTGAGAAGGTCCCCATGACTTTGTCCGGGTGAGTGTGTGTGTCTGTGCACAAGCACTGGGAGCTTATATCCCCTCAGCAAGCAGCTGCTGGTTGGTGGTTTGGTGCCACTGCCCCACTTGGCAGGCTTGTGGTGTGTTCTTTGCTTCCCTTTTTAAAACTCTGGATCACATTTCCAAGTGAAATATCTCTTAAGGAAACAATTGAGAATCAAGGCTGTTGTGCCAGAAATCACAGAGCCCTTGGAGCTGATGCACAGGCAAGGAATCAGTGTCCTCACTGCAACCCTTGTCCTTGGGCATCACCTCCTGGAGGGGACCCAAACCTCGTCACAAGTGCAGAGGGTGAAGCACAAAGTGTTACAAACACCAGCAGGGGCAGGAGGAGGGGGAGAGGAGCTGGCAGAGCTGGGATCCAGCACAGCAGCTCCAGGAGCTCCTCAGATCTGGTGCTGCTGCTGCTGGAGAGGAGGAAGCCAACAGGAAACAGAGGGAAAGGCCAAAAAATACAACTGTGCTGACTGGGAGGAAACTGCTTGGCAAGGAGGAATCCAGGTCGGTGAGGAACGTGCCCAGTGGCCTCCAAGGCTTCAGAACTGCAGAAATCCCTGCCTTGGCTAAACACAGTCCCTGGAGGATCAAACACACTGTGCTCCTTTGTGAGCACAGATCTGAGCAGGGCAAAGATGGTGCATCCAGCTCTCAGAATCAGAAGATTCTGTGTCCTTGCTTCCGTTTTTATTCAGCATTTTTGACCCGAGGCAGCGGAAGGCACAAAATGTCATGAAGAAAAAACAAGGATGGGTAACCCTGTTTCTTCATGTACACCCACAGTTCTGTAGAGCTTTGCTCTGAGCTGGTTTCCCCCTGCTCTGTGCTGGGGGGAAGCTGACTCCTCCAGGCAAGGATTACACTCCTCTGCAGCTCCCCTCTGGGATTTTTGCTGTTCAAGGATGAGGACAAACTGTCTCAAAATCTCTTTGCTTCCTCCCCCAGCACGGGAAGGTTTGGGAAGAGGGGAGGGGAAAGAGAAGGGGAAAGAGGAAGGGGAAGGGGAAGGGGAAGGGGAAAGAGGAAGGGGAAGGGGAACGGAGAAAGGGAAGGAAAAGGGGAAGGGGAAGTGGAAGGGGAAGGGAAGGGAACTATTTCTCTTGGAAAGGAGGTACAATAATCATCTTATATGAGTGCCTGACCAATTGACTCCCAGCTAGAGCAGAGATTCCTGTTTGAACTCCCTCTGCTGCACTTGGCTGACACGTTCTTTGGGAAATGGGACAGTGCCTGTGAGTTCAGACTCCCTGTCTGTGGAAAAGGCCTCCCCACCTGCTCCACGTGACTGCATTGGTCAAAAGTCTCATTGTGCAGGTTGTGTTATCTCTAAGATCTCATTTTCTGGCCTGGTTGCAGGACTGGAGACAGGTATCTGTGGTCAGGTGAGGATTAACATGACAATTTTTCCTGGGGGTTCCAGGGGCTGAGGCTGCTCCATGGTGACTCCAGCAATGCCCTGGGACAGCCCCCACATGTGGCTCTGCTCGTGCAGGAATCTTCACCAGGTGAAGTCAAATATGAGCCAGCTCAACAGCATCCTTCCAGTGTCCTGGTTCCTGAGAGTGTTTTACTGCCAGAGCATTCATGGAACAGCTCGTTTGCAGCTGGGCCTGGAAACCCCTCAAGTGCCTCCTGAGCAGATCCTGCTGGGGAATCCCAGCAGTGGGAATTGCTGAGGCCTTGTCCCTGCTGCTTCCAGCCCCTGCTGTCCCTCCCCAGTGCTGGGAGCTGGGGCAGGGTGGGCTGAGTGAAATCTTCCACTGGAGAGGAGGAAACCAAAGACAGGGTCCTCCCCACAGGACTGTCCTCCAGGAGGGCAACTGTGCTGGGGCAGAGGCTGAGAAATCCTTGAGGTCTGAGCTCCTCATGCTGGACAAGTACCTGGGGCTGTGTGAGGAGGGAGCAGAGACACCAAAGTCTGTCCCCGTGCCACAGCTGGGCTGGAGTCCTGTGCCCAGTCCTCAGGTCAGAGCAGACTCTGTGAGAGCTGGAGGAGCTGTGTGGGGACCCACCAGAGGGGATGGTGGGGCTGGGTCAATGCCTGTGGACCTGAGGAGTGTCTGCTCAGGAAACACTCTGCAATCCCTCAGGCACGAGAGGAACGAGATCCAGAGGGGGTGGGACTGGGAACGGGACCAACCTGGAGCAGAGAGGAACTTTGTGTCTTGAACTGACAGTTTGGGGTTTGGAGGTAGAATTTTGGAAAAATGCTTTGATTTAAGCTCAGACATTGCCCAGGGAGCAGGAAGGACCTCGGGGCACTTGGAGGACCCAGGAGTTCAGGAATTATGCCTAAATCTTCAGCCTGACCTCACCATGCAGGAGGAAGCTATGCCCTGGGCAGTAGCTGGTGCTGTGGCACTGGGGATGTGCTGGGAGCAGGTCACCCTTGTTCCTATGTCTGGACACAAATGTGCAGGTATTTCTTGTTCCAGGTGAGTTATAGCCATGCTCTGGCTCCAAATCCTCAAGAAAGTTTATGTCACTTATCCTGGGATACACTGGGTCGTTAATGATTTGGGAACTGCTGGTGGATCTCTGGCTGTGTGAGAGAGGGAGGCAGCAGAGCCCACCCCATCTAAACTCAGCAGAGCTGCCGAGTCCCAGGGCCCTGCCCAGCCCACCCCTCCCTCACCTTCTCTGCTCATGATCTCTGGGAGCACGAGCTCAGCACCTCTGTGAAAGCATTTCCACGTGTGGGAGGACAGAGCAGACCCAGAGCAGACCCATTTTCCAGCCCAGCAGCCAGATCCCTGTCAAGGACAGGCACGTGCCAGGGTGGTGGCTCCAGCCCTGCTCCAGGACTCCTCGCTCCAAGAGCTGTTATTTGCCTCTTCTAATGCCAAGGCCCCTCAGCCCAGGGGTTGCCCTCAGCCATCCTGGTGCTGCTCCATCATTCAGAGCTCCAAAGAAGAGATGAAATCCTGTTCCTTCCTGCAGCTCAGCTGGCAGGGCTGGGAGCAGGGGACAGCCCCAGGGGAGGACCCCAGCTCAGGACACAGGGAGTGTGGGACTGTGGGCAAACCCTGCCCTGTCTCTCCATCTGGGGGAAGGCTGCAGGAATTTCCTGCCATTGGATTTCAGCAGTGACTGGCTGGGAGGGGGAACCAAATCTGGAGGCTTTGGGTCAAAACTTCTCCTCCCAGATCTTGTGGAGAGCCTCCCCAGTTCCCAAAGCACTGTCCATGAACAAGGACCTCCATGGCCCCTCGAGCTCTTCCTCCTCCTCTGCAAGGCAGGAGATAGAAATGACTTTGTTTACTTGCCACGTTTTAGCCCCGTTCCCCCTCAGCTTCCTGCTTGTTCAGACTGTTCCCTCTTTATCTCCCCAGACAATCTCCATTGCCTTTGTTTGGCTTCCAGAAAATCCCTGTTCTAACCGGGCAGGAGGAAAAGCAAATTCAACGGCTTCCTCTGACAAAGGAGGAGTTTGGGGAAGGCACAGCCCAGGGCAGGGCAGTGTGTTTTGCTCATGCCACGAGTGGGTAGTGTTCAAACCTTCCCATGCTCTCATCCAGGTTGTTCTCTGCAGTGGGAGGAGGAAATCAGGTCCAGGAGAGACTGAATACAAATAATGGCTGCTTGAATTTTTTTAGAAGAATAATGCCTTTGTTGGTTCCTCTGACTCTGAGCAGCCCCCAAACAGACCCACAAGTCAGAGGAGAAGTTTCCCACCTGAAGCACCCCCTGCTCCCCACCCCAGCACTCCTTAGCTGTGCCGTGGAATCCAGGAGAGCTGGGATCACTCCTGCCTGCTGAGACAGAATTTATTGGGGTGATCAGTTCATCAGAGCCATTTGGCCATTGCACCCTGGAGCAATGAGGGCTCCCCAAACCCTTCCTGGGCACGGCTGGGAGTTGGCCCAGCCCAGGGAGCACTCCCAGGAGCAGCCCCTTGGCTGGGATGAGGAGAAGAACCTGTAAGGTACCTGTAAGGACCTGTAAGGCCTCAGTGCCAGGGGACAATCCCACTGTGACTCCACTCCTGTCACTCCATGGTCTCCCTGTCCATGGTTGTCTCTTGTCTGCATCTCATTTCTCCTTTAGACCACGGACTCACCTTGTCCTGACTCCCACAGCCCCTCTGCTGTTACCTGAGCTGGCAGGGACAGCCCATCCTTTCATCCTCCAGCCCTCCCTGGGGGACCATCCTGTGCCCCTGCACCCCCAGCCCATCCTTTCATCCTCCAGCCCTCCCTGGGGGACCCTCCTGCGCCTCTGCACCCCCAGCCCATCCTCCCACCAGCAGGGAAAAGAGCTGAGCCATGGGGGCAGGAGATCCTGGGGCTGCTCCGTGGGAAGGGCAGAGGTGGGATCTGCAGGGATTGCCTTGCTGGAGGGCTGGGGGGGCTTGGCAGGCAGGAGGAGGTGTGGGGGTGTTTGCAGATTGTAATTATTTTTCTCTTTTCCTCCTAATTACTGCCACGTGCTCAGTGCTTTCCTGGGACCTTCATTAACGCCCTGGTTTAATCCAAATAAACAATCAGCTCCTGCTGGACCCAACATCTTCTTATCCTTGGCTATTTCTGAGGCAGCAGCAGCACAAGCCCTTGGCTCTGGGGGAGCTGCCCTGTCTGAAGGCTCTGGCTTCTCTCTTAGCCCAGAGGAAAGAAATAATGATGGAATTTAGCAGAGTCAAATGTGTTGAGGGATGTGAAGTGAGAGCCTCTGGAATACAGAAGCAAACCAGGGCAAAATTAGCATCTTAATTGTATTAATGTTGCCAATTACAGGCAGAGCCCCTGTCGCTCAGCAGGAGCGTTCTGGGAGAGAAGGAAAGACAAATTGTCTGCAAACTCCTTATTCTGTCTTTATGAATTACCACCCCAAGGTACTTCATTGAATCTCTAGTCCTGATCAGTGAACATTGTTCAGGGAGTGAATTAAGGGAGGGCCCTACAGGACTGCTCTGTTTTGTCCCAATTAACAGAAATGCTGCATTTCTTTTTTTTTTTTTTTTTTTTTTTTTGGAAATTGTTGCATGCTGAAGAGTTAAATTGGAAAAGAGAAGCTGGGTTTAAAAAATTTAATTTCTGGCCAGAGCAGAGCTGGACGAGTGCATTGAGTGCATTGATGTCACTCTGTGCAACCCCTCTGAGCACCACCAAAAGTAGTTGGGAGTCCCACTGAGAGCACTGAGAGCCCCTGATATCAGTTCTGGTGACATACCCTGCCATGGTGACACCCTACTGTGTATCCATGTGGAGTGGAAATTACAGGGAGAGAACATCTTCACTTGTGTGGGACTGGATGGACACTCCAGCCAAGGGTGTTTTTGTCAACAACATTACCCTGAGAGTGGAAATGCTGCCTCTGACTGAGCTCCGCCAGCTGGGAGTTGGTTGCTGCTGCTGTATCGAGTATTTTATGCAGCAAAACCACTGCACTGTCCATTCCTCAGAGCCAATACTGGGGATAAGAACCAGCCTGAGCCCATTTGTGGATGTGCATCCAACACCCTGGGCACTTCTGGGACTCCTCACGTGTGTTCATTTTAGGCAGAGTTTAGTTTTGAGTGATAAATTTAGAAAAAACTCCCAAGAGGACAGTCTAGCTTGATTAGTTTTTTTGATTTTATTGCATAAGTTATACTTTATCTGTTCCAGAAATTGTTTTAAGTCTTTGGTCTGTTCATTCTCTGATTAGTAAAGAGAGGAAGCAGCCACAGGTGAGTTTTCTGCATGGTGCTGGATTGGACCTTCAGCCACTGGAATGCTCCAAGCTTATGGAAGTGTTCAAATGCAAGGCTTTGACTGAAAGAGGGCAAACAGGTCAGATATACAGAGGAATTTGTTCCCTTTGAGGGTGGGGAGGCCCTGGCACAGGTTGCCCAGAGAAGCTGTGGCTGCCCCTGGAATCCCTGGAAGTGTCCCAGGCCAGGTTGGACGGGGCTTGGAGCAACCTGGGCTAATGGGAGGTGTCCCTGCCCATGGCAGGGGGTGGGACCAGATGGGTTTTAAGGTCCCTTCCAACCCAAACCATTCCATGATTCTATGATTACTCCAAACCATGTAACTTAGGGGCAGCCTGGTCTTGTATTGCTTAAAAATTACAATGATAGGAGTGAAAAACAAACCTTCCAAGCATCCCCAGATGTCAGAGGTCCCAAGGAGCCTGATTCCCTGGGTGTCACTTTGAACAGATGAGCTGGTTCTGCTCCTGGTTACACACCTTGGAAAGGGAAGAGGGGGGATTTGGGATTACAAGGAACTGCCTGTTCTGCTCTGGGCTGATTTTCTGGTGGGGATTTTCTCCTTTCAGCCCCAGCCTCTTGAGCCTGTTTAGGACTGAGCTGCACATCTGCCAGAGCTGGGGGCAGGACTGAGCCTGGCTGCTCCTCTGCAGGCAGAGCTGAGCTCCACAGCTGGCCAAAGATCATTCCCTCTCCTCTTGTGTTCCTTCTGTGTCCTCCTGTGCCTCCCACACTGCCAGAGTCAGTTCTGGGAGCACAGACCATTCCTGAGTGCAGGATCCAGCACGGGACACCCACAGCCAGACCCTGAAGGTTCCTTCATAGGAATTTCAGCCAAGTGCTCATTATTGAGTGCCAAGGGAGAGGTGACCTGCAGGAGAACTCTGAAGGGGATTCCTAGAAAGGAAGGGGCTGATCCTGTGGAGCTGAGCTCCTTCAGCCTGGCCACAGGCCCAGCTGTGACCTCTGCCCAGGGGCTGCAAACAGCCAAGAGGGGCTGGGGAGTCACAGTCAATGCCACGACATTCTTTCCATTGTATCTCACTCGATGCAGAAGTTTGGGTGATGAAGCCACGAATTCCAGAGCAGGGGCACCTGGAACAGAGCCTGTGAGGAAGGGGAAAAAATATTGTAAAACATAATGATCAAACAGTAGGGGAGAGCGAGGACCATGAAAACATCCAAATTCGTGGCAATTGTTTTGGATGAGAATGTTTTTAAGAGTCCCTGTTTATGTTGGACAGGAGAGTTTGCTTTGAACAATGGATGAACTTTTGCAAAGCAGGCAAAATTCACTCTCCTCACTAATAGGAGCTGCTTTTCTTGTAAAAAAAATATGTATATTTATTAAACTAGTGAAAAACGAAGTGTCTTATTGTTTTGCTGTTTTCCCCAGGTTTTCTTTTCACACTGTCCACACTGGACTGTCATGAACAGGACGGGGTGAGATTTGCCCTGGAAGTGCCTGTGTGTCACTTGTGTGGATGAATTCTCCAGGGTCAGGCTCACACAGACACATAACCAGGGGCTTCTGCCTGTGCCCCTTGGGTTATCAAGGGCACACCTGGGTTACCTGACCCTGAACTGTGTCTGGGAGTCTGAGCCCTGGTTTGATGCTTATTTGCAATATTATGAAGGTGCCCCTGCCCCTCGGGATCTGTTTTGTGTGTTCCATTGTGACTGCAGGATCCTGGCACACAGGGATTGGGCCTTGGGGTCAGGCATGTGGTCATGGGAGGGAAAACAGGTGGGAAGAGGCAGGAACCAGCACCAAGGGCAGGGCTCTGCTCTGAGGGTTCTCCAGGGATCCGCTAAAGGCATTTCCAGGTCCCTCTCCATAGGGATGGGCACTCCCCTCCCCCAGAGCCTCCACCTTCCCCTCTCTGCAGGCCCTTGGCTCATCCTCTCTGCTTCCCTGTCCTGAACACAAGTCAGAGATGGCCCCTGATGAACACACCAGGAAAGGGGACATTGTTTCTTCCATTTCTTCCCCTTCCACATGAATTTCCAGAGCCCTGAGCAGCAGTAGCCTTTTAGCAGATCCTTGACTTGAACCTCGTGACATCTTTGTCATGGAATCACAGACTGGTTTGGGTTGGAAGGGACCTTAGAGCTCATCATGTTCCACCCCCTGCCATGGGCAGGGACACCTTCCACTAGCCCAGGTTGCTCAGGGCCCAGCCAAACCTTTGTCAACAGTTTAGGCTCTGAGCACTCAGGAACTGGGCAGTTGATTTCAGCAGCAAAAGCTCTGATCTTCAGTTTTAGTGTTGCTGGAGATGTGACTCAGGTGTCAGGAGCTGGAGAGGGACCAGAGATCCCAGAGCAAGTGAGACCAGTGTGGTGATGTCACAGAAGTGGCAGGAGTGGCCCAGGGTCCTGCAGAGAGGGAGGGCTGGGCAGGGCTCTGTGAGCACAGAGCTGGGCTGACTTCCATGGGAACTGAGCCCAAGTGCTTCCCTGCTTAGCAGGGCTCCCTCTGCCCACCCCTGAGCATGGGCCAGGCATGGTTTCTTTGGATTCTCCTTATGGAAGGGAGGAGCTGGGAGATGCTCCCTCAGCCCGAAAGATCTCTCCAGGGTCTCATAAATGTGGGATGGTTGTGGTAGCAACCAGCAAACAACACTGCAACCTGGAGAACAGAGCAGGCAGAGATCTGGGACTGTCCTCCTGCAGAGACCAAAGACACAGCAACCCCACACTGAGCATGTACAGCCCTGAGCTGCTCCTGCTGGGACAGCCTTCATGGAAAACACCCTCAGCCTCACCTCTGCAAGGATCTCCCAGCCTCCCACCCCAGGGTGAGCACTGGGGTCACTGGGGCAGCCTGGTGGCCCTGCAGGACATGGCCTGGATAACAGGACTTTCCCCTGTGGCCCCTGGACAATGGGGAGCTGATCCTGGAGTGCCCCATACATTCCAGGATGCATTGGCCTCTCAAGTTAAATATTTAGTCTTTCCTGAATCCGAATATTCCCGACGTCCCGGATTTGTTGTTTTCATCCACTGGGCTTTGTTTCTGCTGATTAGAGCGGTGGGTTTGGAGATAGGGACTCTATTCCTGGCAGAAAGGGGAGTATTATTAACATTCCTTATTGTGGGACTGTGTATCATTGTGTGGCACTGCACAGGGCAACCTTAAAATAAAAGCCCTGCTGTGCCATTCTGGGCAATGTTTTGGCTGCCAGCCACCCCCACAGCCCTGTGGGCAGAGACACTGTGCCAGGCTGTTGGGGCCACGTGGCTGCTGTCCTAAACCTGTGCCACTCACTCACAAAAGGAGGGTTCATCCAGCACATCCCTGGTGGTAAAGCCCCACAGCCTGGTTTCCAGCAAACCAGGGCTTAAAGCCCATTTTGGCTGCATCCTCCAGCTGCAGGTTTGCTGGGAGAAGGGGTATAAATACAGAACTTTGGAGAGAGCTGAGCAGTTTGCATATCACAGAATTCCAGAATGTGCTGAGCTGGAAGAGACCCCCAAGGACCATCCAGTCCAACCCTCAGCCCTGCACAGGTCAAGCCCCAAGAGTCACCCCCTGTGCCCCAGAGGAGCAGCCAAACCCTCCTGGAGCTCTGGCAGCCTTGGGGCTGTGCCCACTGCCCTGGGGAGCCTGGGCAGTGCCCAACCAGCCTCTGGGGGAAGAACCTTTGCCTGAGATCCAACCTGAGCCTGCCCTGACACAGCTCCAGCCGTTCCCTGGCTGCTGTCCCTGCTCCCCCCAGAGCAGAGCTCAGTCCCTGCCCCTCCTCTGCCCCTGCCCAGGAACAACTGGCACCCACCAGGAGTGCACATCCAGAGTGTCCCTAATCCCAGTGTCACCTTCCTGACACTCTTAACATTTAAGAGTTTAACTCTTAACATTTTCCTTGCTTTGGCAAGGACAGCACGTGAGGCTTTCAGGCTTCTCTCTGGAAAATTCACTGTTGTCTCTGCAGAGTCGTCTATCCAGGACCATCTGTAACATCTTCCTCACGGTATTTCCAGCGGAAGGTGTCCTTGCCCATGGCAGGACGTTGGAACAAGATGATGGTCATTAAAGATCCTTTCAACCCAACCTGTTCCATGGTTCTGTGGTTGTATCCAGCTTAACAGAAATATTCACACAGGAAGGATGGAGCAGCCCTTATGGCTTTCAGGTTTCCCTCATGATTTTTGATACAATAAACTATAAGCCTCGTGTTAAGAACAATTTAAAAAGTCTGCTCTTTCCTATTCCAAAGTGACTGTGCTCAGCCCTGTCATCCACTCTGGAAGAAAATTATCTCCAAATGAAAAACAGCAGCACAGGCAACAAGCAGCTCATGCACATCTAGCCCATGACTAATTAGGACTACTTAAATCCCAGCACTGTTAAACAAGAGTAATTTCTCTTTCTGTCTCCTTTCTGTTTAAAAAAAAAAAAAAAAGGCAAGAAAAGTCAATGTCTTAATAGAGGAAGTGGGGATGTGGCCGTGCCAGCAGAGGAGTCTGCTCGGCCACCTCAGGAATACACAGCATTTTCTCTTCCTGTTTTTCTGGGTCAGTGTGCAGGTTGATATATTGCTGTTTAACCTGTAAATTGGGTGTCCCAAAATATGCAGAAAGTGCAGCCCAGTGGAGGCAGTGCTGGAGGAGCTGTGGTGTGTGCCCAGCCTCGCCCTGCACTGCCGCGGGCTCTGCGTCCCCTGTGTGGTTGAGCTGGGACATTCCCACCCTGACATTGCCCTGTCCTGAGGAGTTCATGGCAATCCATGGATGCAAAACCTGCCCATGCCACTCACCTGCCTCACCAGCCTGGAACTGAGACACTGGAGAGTGGTTGCTCTTGGGTGGGGGAGGAACGGAGCCAGGAGAGATCTGCAGCAGGAAGCACTGAAGGAAGTTCATCTCAATTCACAGATCCATCCTTTTCCACGGAATCACACATTGATTTGGGTTGGAAGGGATCTCAAAGCTCATCCAGTTCCACCTCCCTGCCATGGGCAGGGACACCTCCCACTAGCCCAGGTTGCTCCAAGATCCAACCAACCTGGCCTTGGACGTTTCCAGGGATCCAAGGGCAGCCACAGCTTCTCTGGGCAACCTGGGCCAGGGCCTCCCCACCCTCACAGCCAACAATTTCTCCCCACTGTCCAATCTCTCCCTGCCCTCTGGCAGTGGGAGGCCATTCCCTGTGTCCTGTCCCTCCATCCCTTGTCCCCAGTCCCTCTCCAGCTCTCCTGGAGCCCCTTCAGGCCCTGCAAGGGGCTCTCAGCTCTCCCTGGAGCCTTCTCTTCTCCAGGTGACCCCCCCCAGCTCTCCCAGCCTGGCTCCAGAGCAGAGGGGCTCCAGCCCTGGAGCATCTCCGGGGCCTCCTCTGGACTCTCTCCAGCAGAGAGAGTGTGCTGTTGTTCCCAGGGCTGGGGCAGCTCTGCAGGGGGGTCTCACCTGAGGGGGCAGAGGGGCAGAATCCCCCCCTCCCTGCTGCCCACGCTGTGGGATCAGCCCAGGGAGGTTTCTGGGCTGTCAGTGCTCACAGCTGAGGCATGTCCAACTTTCCATCCTCCTGCATTCCAAGTCCTTCTCCCCAGAGCTGCTCTCCATCCCTTCATCCCCCAGCCTATATCGACACCAGAGGCTGCCCTGACCCAGGTGCTGCTGTTTCTTGGTGAGGAGTAAGATCCCTCTGCTGAAGGTGGATTTAATAGGAGCAAAAAGCTCCTCTAGACCTCAAAGCCATGCCAAGGGAAGGGGTTCTTTCTGTTGTTTTCAAAGAAGCTGGTAAAAAATGGATAAACATTGAACCTGTCAGGGCATGTTCTACAGCATTTATTGGAGAAGTTATGACCTGAAAGTTGAAAAGTTTCAGATTTTCACAGCCTTTTGGCTGGTTGAGCTGTATATATGGTACTTTTATTTTTCTTTCTCTGAATAGGATTACTGGAGTTTGCAATAGCTCCATCCTAGATCACCATGAATTAGGGGCTGTAAAACAACCAGGGAGCAGAGAAAGATGTCCAGGTCGTGGCCCCTCATTACAAGAAAGTCATTGAGGGTCTGGAGCATGTCCAGGGAAGGGAACAAAGGCTGGGGAAGGGGCTGGAGCAGCAGGAGCAGCTGAGGGAGCTGGGGGGGCTCAGCCTGGAGAAAAGGAGGCTCAGGGGGGACCTTCTGGCTCTGCAACCCCCTGACAGGAGGGGGGAGCCGGGGGGAAGTCGGGCTCTGCTCCCAGGGAACAAGGGACAGGAGGAGAGGGAACAGCCTCAAGCTGTGCCAGGGGAGGCTCAGGTTGGACAGGAGGAGGAATTTCTTGCTGGAAAGGTTGGTCAGGCATTGGAAGGGGCTGCCCAGAGTGGTTTGGAGTCCCCACCCCTGGAGGTGTCCAAGGAAGGCCTGGCCATGGCACTCAGTGCTCTGGGCTGAGGATGGGGCACAGGGGGGACTCGATGGTCTTGGAGGCCTTTCCCAAGCTAAATAATTCTATGATTCTCTTCTATGACTCTGAGTTGCACTGCCTGTGCAGGTCACAGCCCCAAAGCACTAAGGGAGGTGGGGAGGGAGGGAGGTAGAGGAGCAGGTTGCAGCCTGCATGCTCTGAGTGTGGCTGAAGTGGCCTCGAAAGAGTGAAGATTTTTGTGTTATGATCCTAAAGCCACCTCCCTGGTGGAGCAGCTGGCACAGCTCCCTGCCAGCTCTCCTTCAGACTGACACAGGCTCTGGAGGAGCAGCCAAAGGCTTCGAGGCAGCACCACAGAGAGTTCTCAGGAGCCTCTGTTGGGGGCAGGTCACCCCCAAGAGCCACCGCAAGGCCCAGGGCAGTCGAGGTGCTGCTGAGGACCCATCTCAGTGTGACCAAGAGCAGGTGTGAGGAGCCACAGCACTGAAACACATGTTCCTGTCAGCACAGCCCCTGCTCCTGACCCTCCTCTCGGAGCAGAGAGGTCCAGACTGGAACACAAGGTAGACAACGACACCTGAAGGTTGAAGGCTCCAGTGCCTGGGAATCTTGGCAGAGCTTTCACTGAGTCATCCCAGGGTGTTTACAAGGCTCTCCCACTATTCTGCTCCTGCCAGCAGCTGACAAGCACGTCTGGTTAAACTTAACAGAAGTGTGTTTAATAATTAGCAGAGCTCAGGAAGGCCTTGCTCGCAGCCCTGTTGCATGTGGAGGTGTTAATCAGAGCACATGAGGAATGAGAAGTGTTTGGCACTTGCAGCAGCTGGAGGATCCTCCCTCCCCCCTCCTCTGAGCACATCTCCCTGTGCTCCAGGCTGATGTCATCAGTGCCTGGAGGCTCCTCTTGGTCTCTGCTGCACCATCTGCCTTCCCATTCCTGGGATTAGGGACCCTGAGAACACCAAAACAGCTCCAGGGTGTGGAGGGGACAGTCCCCCTCAGCCCCACCTTGGCCAGGCAACCTTGTGTCCCCCAGAGAGCCTTGTGTCCTCTGGAAAGCCTTGTGTCCCCCAGAGAGCCTTGTGTCCTCTGGAAAGCCTTGTGTCCCCCAGAGAGCCTTGTGTCCTCTGGAAAACCTTGTGTCCCCCAGAGAGCCTTGTGTCCTCTGGAAAGCCTTGTGTCCCCCAGAGAGCCTTGTGTCCTCTGGAAAGCCTTCTGTCCTGGCTCCTGCTGGCTCAGGATCCCCTGCTCTGTGTAGGCAGGTACAGGCAAGTACAGGCAGGCTCCATCCACATCCTGACATGGATTGTTGGAGCTTGTCCAGCAGGCACATCTCCTCTGCTGTGTGCAGGACAGTTCCTCAGGGCTCTCTGGCCTGGCCTGTCCTCCCCACTCCAGCCCTCTCCCCATCCCATGGTTGCTCCTGGTCACTGGAGCTCTGCCTTCCCCTCTCCCCCTCCTCAGTCCCTCTCACTCAGCTTTTGGAAATGTCCCTCACGGGGGAGTTTCATAACTCCCTGACCCTCCAGTGCAGCTCTCAGTGCTGTTCTCTGCTCCATCAATCTATTTCCCCACTCATTTTCATTTCACATCCATTTATTCTCCATTGCAGCCCATCCACAACCTTCCCTATTTCTAGACCATTCCAGCCTGGCTCCTTCTGTTTATGTACATTTGCTGCCAACCTTCAGTCTCCTTCACACTTCCCTTTGCTTTGCTTTTATGGCCTTTTATGATGTTTATGTTACATCAAGGCTCTTTCCCTTTTTATTCCCTTCCCGCCCCTGGATAATTATTCTTCCATCCATGGCTTTTATTGCCTGCCTTTATCATGAATGTTTCTGTGGGTGACAGGAGTGTCTGGAGCCACCACCTCTGTCTGCAGGCTGCTGGCAGCTCAGACTGTACATGTTTTGCCCATACCCTGATGGACCCTCCCTGTGCAGACCCTGAAACCTCTCTCTTAAATTCCCACCATGTCCTTCCTGACTTGGCCTCCTCTGGAAGCCAGTGGTGACCACCTCCAGGTGCCTTCTTGTCTGTCACAGCATGGTCTGGGAGAGGTGACAACATCCCCTGGATCACAGAATCATCAAGGTTGGAAAAGACCTCTAAAATCATCAAGTCAAAGCATCCCTGCCATTCCTGCAGCCGCAGTTCCAGGGGGACAGGGCAGTGCCAGTCCACCCAGCACGGGCACAGGGTCCAGCTCTGCTCCTTGGTGGTAGGGAATGGCAACCTGTGTGGGAATTCTGGTTCCTCTCTGCCCCTCTGAGACAGCCTGGGGAGCTCAGACAGACCCACAGCCAGAGGTTCTCATCCTGCCCATGGGAGACTTCAATGTCTTCGCCTGCCCACTCACCCTGGAAACAGGGCAGTGGCTGATCCACAGGCCTGCAGGGGTGGCAGCAGAGGGGAGAGCTGCTCTCTTACCCACCCCCTGTCTCAACCACCCCCAGCTCCCTCTCCTAAATGAGGAATGAGGAGATACCATCACCACCATGGACTAATTGATGTGCTTCTCATCTCAGCCTGGTTGATATCATTTCTGGAGGATTCAGCCTGAGGACACAGTGGTTTGTTGAGCTGATACAGCTCTGGGTTTGTGACTCCAGGAAGGGTGGCCAAGCAATGGGCTTGTCCATGTGCAGAGGAGCTGGAGAAGGTCCAGGACACGGTTCTGTGCCCAGAGACAGCGTGTCCATCGGTCAGAGCAGAGCAGCTCCACTGCCCAGGCACAGCAGCCCTGCAGACAGAAGAGGGAAATGATTTTGGCAGCACAAGGAGCCACCATGATAACCCAGTAAGGGAAGTCCAGGGATGCCACCATGGGAAGTTCTCAACATAAAGAGGAAACAGCCCCTGAGGCAGGACATGAGGAATCACCTCAGCACAGGGACCATGAGGGGAGAGGAACTGCCCTGGTCCAGGTGAGGTGTGTCAGGGGAGAGCAGGAGCTGGGGCAGAGCTGCTGCAGTCCCACCACAGCACATCCTGCCAGGGTGTCACTGCACAGGGGGCAACCAACCCCCTTCTCAGAGGAAACCACAGAATCACAGAGTACTCTGAGTTGAAGGGACCACAAGGACCATCCAGTTCAGCTTCTGACCCTGCACAGACACCCCAACAATCCCACCCTGGCCCCCAGAGCGTTGTCCAAACCCTCCTGGAGCTCTGGCAGCCTTGGGACTGTGCCCACTGCCCTGGGGAGCCTGGGCAGTGCCCAAAACCCACCCTCTGGTGGAAGAACCTTTTCCTGAGATCCAGCCTGCCCCTCCTCTGATGGGCACTGTCTGCTTTACTACTTCCAGGTCTTCCCACAAAAGCCTGACCAGCACCCTCTGGCTCCCAGGCTGTTTCCTTCAGACCCCCACCAGCACTGCTTCCCATTTCAGTCTCTCTGCTGCTTTCTCCCCTTTCTCTGTTGGAATGATGAAATCCCATCTCAGTGCATCTAAAATATCTTCCTTCCCACACCATCCATGCTATTCTTGTTTATTTTTACTTCTTATCAAGAAAATCCCATTTTTCCCACTGCTGCTGAAGCCTGTGTGATGGTGTCAGCCCAGTGCAGAGCCCTGGTGTCCCAGAGAGCTGGGCCAGCACCAGGCTGATGTGGAGGCCTCGGTGCTCCAGCTGATTTAGGGATAAAGGACCAGACAGGGATCTTCTCCTTGTGCCCTGAGCTGTAAAGTGTCCTTCCTCCCTGGATGTTTTGTTGAGCACATTCCCTTGGGAAGGACAGCAAGAGCAGGAATCTCCAAGCAGGCGGTGAGAGCACTGACACAGAAATAAACCTTCCACAACCAGGAGACTCAGGGAAAACACAGAGGGGTTTGGAGGAGGAAAGGAACTGAGTGGTGAGGCACAGGGCAAAGGTTTGGGTTTTGGTTTTGGTTTTGGTTTACTGCCAGCTCAACTGGTGAGCAGAGGGGTGGGATGTGCTGAAGAAAGGGAGGAGAAGTCCTCAGCAAATCCTCCAGAGGAAAATAAGGGTGTGCAGCTCTTCATTTGAATGTGTTTCCTTGGCTCTCGTGGCCGTGGGGCTCCTGCCCCTCTGCACAGCTGGGGGTTCCTGCTGCCCCACGGCCAAGGAGTTGGTCCTGGATCAGGGGTCAGGCCCAGGAACCATCTGCCAGCCTTGGCTGGGCCTGCACAGGACTGGGAGTGCCCACAACGGTGCTCCCAGTCCCAGAGAGAACCCAAGGGATGTTAACCCCTCATCTGACCCCGCTGGTGGGACACAGAGTGTGAGACACAAGAACCCCACAGCTCCCCCTGCCCCCTTCCCCACCCCCTGCCTTTCTTTCTGTCTCTTGTCAAAGCTCTTCCCGGTGCAGCTGCTGGAGTCATTGAATTAAATGGTGATGCTGCAGAGCTGGCTCCTCTCCAAGGGCAGGAGCAGCAGCTTGGCACCCCGAGGGCAGGTGGGCTCCAGGGGAGCAGTCACAGCACCAGGAACACTCTGCACTCCTCAGGAGCCTCCTGCTGACAGGTTTAAAGGGATCCCTGGTGTGTGAGAGCAGGGGGAGCAGCCCCGGGGCAGCTCCTCCTGGCTCTGGCAGCAGCAAACCCCTGTGAGCTGCAGGGCAGCTCCTCCAGAGCGGAGCCTGTGCCCAGGGTGTGCCTGAGGACCCCCAGCAGCATCTGCTCTTACAGGAAGGATTGGACAGAGGGGGGGATTTGATGGTCTCAGCAGGGCTGGATCGGAACTGAGCAGTAAATCCTGGGGCAAAAAGCAGCCCCTCTGCCCTGCCAGCCCAGTGCTCTCTTGCCTTTGGGTCCTTTCTTCCCTCTCCTCCCCTCTCAGCACCTCCAGCCAGCAGCCACAGTTCTCCAAAAACAGGGAGAAATCACTGCTCTCGTCCTGTCTCCTGGCTGGGACAGTCCCCATGGCCCTTCCAGAGCATCCACCCCTCTCCTGGCCAAAATATCCACCGTGCACCCTCCTCTCACCCACCCCTCAGCCGTGGCTTCCCTCAGTGCCTTTCACAGAATCACAGAACTATTAAGGTTGGGAAAGACTTCCAAGATCATCAAGCTCAAACTTGGCAAAGACACCCCCATGCCCACTAAACCACATCCTGAAGTGCCACATCTACTTGATTTTTGAACACCTCCAGGGATGGGGACTCCACCACCTGGGCAGCTCCCTGGGCAGCCTCTTCCAATGATTAACCACTCTTCCAGTGAAGAATTTTTCCCTAATATCCGACTTGACCTTCCCCTGGCACAGCTGGAGGCCGTTCCCTCTCCTCCTGTCCCTTGTTCCTTGGGAGCAGAGCCCGACCCCCCCCCGGCTCCCCCCTCCTGTCAGGGGGTTGCAGAGCCAGAAGGTCCCCCCTGAGCCTCCTTTTCTCCAGGCTGAGCCCCCCCAGCTCCCTCAGCTGCTCCTGCTGCTCCAGACTCTTCCCCAGCTCCGTTCCCTTCCCTGCACACGCTCCAGCTTCTCCATATCCAAGGAAAGGCCCCTTTCTCCCACCCTCCCTCGTGTCTGGGTGGGCACTGCTCTGCCCTTGGAGCTGCACTCCCTGCACAACCTCAGCAAAGCCCGTCTTCCTTAGGAGAGACGAGCTCCTGGAGAAGATCCCAACAATTACCAGGCAGAGACAAAGCCCATGAAAAGCAAACTTCTATTAAAAGCTGAAATGGGAGGGTGTGTTGGTGGCAAACATATTGCCATGGTCACCCCGGGCGTGCTGGGGCCAGGCTGGAGGGAACCTGCCCCAGGCACAGAGCCCTGTGAGTCCCCAGAGTGCCTGAGCTCCAGGCAGGAGACAGAGATCAGGAACACTCTGTCTGCAGCACCAGGAGCGGAGACAGGGAGAAATGTCAGGATATTTCCACTGCTCTGGGAACGATCAGCTCCCTAAATCCTGACCTAGTCCCTGCCAGAAGGGCAGTGTCACGGCTACACAGCCCAGGAGCTCCTGCTGCCAAGCCCTCAGAGAGAGCTCCCAAAGGAAAAGCAGAGCTCCCAGGGGAGCTTGGATAAAATCCTGATCCCAGCGAGGCACCAGGAGTGAGCCAGGATGGCTGGAGGGGCACTGGCCTGGCATCAAAGGGCCACGGGCACCCAGGGGAGGGGGTTGTGCACCCAGGGGAGGGGGTTGCATGAGGGTTGGAGGGGGGGGTCTGTGGTGGGAAGGGCAGTTTGGGAGGGCTGGTTCTTGCCCACCTCTGCAGGAATCCTGCCCACAAAGCACCCGGTGCCCAAGGACATCATTCCCAGGCTGTGGGGTCCTGCAGAGGAGGGTATTGCCCCAGGCCCTTTTGAAGTGTTCCAAGGGAATGGTTGGGAAAACCCCTCCAGCACTTTGCTGCTGGACACTGTGGCTGCTCTGTCGCTGTTTCATGGCCCTTTTAACCCTGCGAGGAGGAGGAAGGGCAGGAGGACACCCTGTGCTGTCCCCTGTCCCTCTCATATCTGTCCTCCCAGCCTTCCAGTACCTTGTCCCTGGTCTCAGCCCTTCCTGGGGACATCCAGGACAGGGACACCCAGGAGGAAGTGGAGCAGAGGATGCTCCCCTGGAGATCTGTGGCTCTGGGATGGAGCACAGCCAGCAGCTCCTCTGGAAACCTGACACTGAGACTGGTTTTGCTGAGAACAGGAAAATCCTGGGGCAGGTGCAAGGGATCCATCAGAGCCCACACCCCACTCCAGGGCACAGAGGTACCTTAATTTGACACAAATCTCACCCCTTTGAATGCCATCACAAAACCTGGGCAAGTTTCTTCACAGCTTTCCTGTTTTCCTGCTGGTGGGCAGTGCCCAGGACCTGGGGGAAGGCATTACCAGACCCTTCATTATCATCTGAGAAACATCCTCTGTTTAAATAACTCAGGGAGAATTTCCTCTCTCCTTCAAAATTCAATTCTTACAACTCTTACCATGCAGAAGAGCAGACGATCTGCCTGCAGTGGGTGTTGGTGTCTGAGTGGATTTCCTTGCAGGGGATTGGGCTGATTGTACTGTAGAGACGTTATTCTTAATTTTACAGTTATTAAAATATTACCTGTAAGAACAAATCTATCCTAGAGAAACGCTCATGTTGAAAATTTGGGGTTGAAATTCAGTGTCACTAAGGTGGGACCCTCTTCCCAACTTCTCAGAGTAAAGGCAAGGAATAGACCATGGAGAAAATGTCCCAGAAAGGTTTGAGTTTTTATTCAAATCAGTATTAATCTGTCATTGCAGAGCCCAGACAGCCAAAAGCAAGAATTTGACTTAATGTAACAAACCCTCTGTGTGCAGAAGTTGCATCTTGATTTAGAAATAACAGCAGCTCAATAAATGGTTCTCAGCCAGTCTCTTACAAGCCCAGGATTTGATGGTTTTCCCTGTGAGAAGCTGCCCATGGACCTGAGCTGCAGGGATTTCAACCCTTGGGTAAGATCAGGGCCAGCTCAGCTGAGCCAGGCCCAGGGGGGCTCTGGCTGTGGGATGAGGCTCCTCAGAGTGGCCTGGTCAGAGCAGGAGGTGTCTTGGTCTTCGTGTCCTTGCAGGAACACACCGCTGGCCAAAGCTCTTCTGGTTGGAAACACATTCTTCACTTGAACTCTGGCTGCAAACTGCCAAACGTGACAAAAGAGATGGAGAATCCCATGATCCTTCAGGTAATCCCTGTCCAACTCATTGCCTGGGAAGTTATTTCAGTTGTAGCTCTTGAGATGTTAAAAATGTGCATCTGATTTTAGCTGGGATTTGTCCAGTTTCCTGCCAGCCAGGGCAGTGTGGGCTCCAGGGATGTGTAAGAGTGCCCTGCTCTGAAATATTTACTCTGCCCTTGGCATCAAATCCATATTCAGCAACGTTAAGGTGGAGATTGTCACCTCCTGATCTTTGCTTTGGCATCCAGGGGGTTTCCTCTCTCTGCTCTTTGTGTGCAGTGGAAGAGGCTGAGAAGGAAGAGTGAAGACATGGAGGGAAAAGGGAGCCCTTACAGAATGAGCATCATTAATATTGCAAAATCCAGGGCTCAGATGTTGGAAGCTTTAGGTTGCCTTTCTCATGGAACTGGCCATCAAAGCTGGATCAGCACTGCTCGGAGCACTGGGCTGTTGCCAGGACTCAGAGTGGGCTGGGAAGGAGGATTCATTCCTGCACAAGAACTTTTGGAGTCTTTTCCTTTTCCAGATCTGGAATCAATGAGGCAGGGAAGTGATGTGGGCCAAGTGACCTGTGTCAGGAGAGCTTTGGGTGCAAACACCCCTGTGACCCCCTCCCTGTCCCTATAGGTATCACTGAAACCAGTACATTTCCTAAATAAACCTCTTCTAGGAAAACCTGCCTTTCCTGGGGTGAGAGGGGCAGCAAACCTGTACATGGAGATCTCCCACCACCCCAAATACAGCCCTGGGATGGTTTGTTCCCCTGCACTATAATTCCCCAAAGTTGGCTGTCACATGGCCACAAATCTGGAGGCACCAGCCTGGAATTGAGATGGGAGAAATCCTGGGCAGTGTGAGGATGGTTACCTTGGAAACAAACACCTGTGGGGGGGGGGGGAGGGAGGGAGGGATGGAGGGATGGATGGAAGGAGGGAGAGAGGGAAGGAGGAAGGGAGGGAGAGAGGATGGATGGACGGATGGAAAGATGGAGGGATGGACGGAAGGATGGATGGATGGATGGATGGAAAGATGGGGGGATGGATGGAAGGATGGATGGAGGGATAAATGGATGGATGGAGGGATGGATGGAGGGATGGAGGGATGGATGGATGGATAAATGGATGGATGGAGGGATGGATGGAGGGATGGAGGGATGGATGGAGGGAGGGAAAGATTCCTGTGCAGTGAGGAGCTGACTCAGCCCCAGCACTCCTGCCTGGCACATTGATTTCTAGCCCCATCCACAGGCTTCTCCCAGCTCTAAGGCAACTGTTCAGGTTTATTTATATTCCTGCCAAGATGTAAAAAACAACAGCCTGCGAAGTTATCTGTCCCTGTTATCTTTATTGTTTGCATAGTGCAGATTTCCCTTGATGCACAGAGGGGGGGTTTATTCTCCCTGGAAAACAGCCTGGACTTGGCTTAGGGAGCAGAGGAACACACTAGGCACTGAAATAGTTATTGAGCTTGTTAACCTCCCACTGCACTGCTCTGTCCTGGGGAGCTCTCTGCCACTGCCCTGGGAACCTGGGGCAATTTTCACCCAGCAGGGTTTGCTTTGAAGTCACGTGTCCTGTTCCACTGGCATGGAGCTCTTTGGGTCTGAACTGAAAAGAGAACAAAAACGCAGGAAAAGGTCCCACATCAGGATAAACAAACTCCTCTGGTTTGATGTAATCTGGATGTTTGGGTGCTACTGCAATTCTGGGCTTCCTCATAAAGGGAAATTCCAGCAGCCCTGGAGTGGAGCCCTCTGACCTCACCCAAATACTTTGGTTCCACCTTTTTATCCGATGCTGAAGTTTGTCAAAAGCACCACCCTGGAGGAAAAGTTCTGCTTTGATGTGCAGGCATTTTCCAAGAGAGATGTTGTCCATCCACAAACGCTCCCCAGCTCTACTGCTGCTGCTTCAGAGGATGTTGTTGTTGAAGCTTTCCAGGCAGCAGGTGTCTGTCACTAACCTCTACATCTTTTGGATCCCAGAAAGGCAGGAATGACTCATGCACAACATGTTTGGAGAAGGTCAGATGGTAGGGGAAAAGCCCAGGCAGAAGGACAAGGGCCAGGAGGGCCAGGCCTCCTACCAGGCTCTCCAAGGGGAAAAATTCCCTGACAAAACTGGGGTTGAAATAACCATTAGCTGGGATTTGTCCAGTTTCCTGCCAGCCAGGGCAGTTTGAGTTCCAAGGATGTGTGAGAGTGCCCTGCTCTGAAATATTTGCTGCCCTTGGCATCAAATCCCTGGTCAGCAATGTTAAGGTGGAGATTGTCACCCCCTGATCTTTGCTTTGGCATCCAGGGGGTTTCCTCTCTCTGCTCTTTGTGTGCAGTGGAAGAGGCTGAGAAGGGAGAGAGTGAGGACGTGGAGGGGAAAGGGAGCCCTTACAGAATGAGCATCATTAATTTTGCAATATGTACTTTGCACCCAGCAAACACTCTCCTGGCAAATCCAAGCTCTGGGAGCTGTCCCAAGGCAGCCTCAGGGGAGTCTCCTCTCACTGTCAAAGCCATGGTGGTTGATTTTGGCAAGAGCATCTCCAGCATTTGCTCCCTGGCCTCCAGTGCTGGTCCCTGTTTCTCCTGGTGCCTCGTGTTTCCTCTTTCAGCAGGAACAGTGCTCTGTGGCTCCCTTTGGGTGTGCAGTTAAACCCTGGAGCCAAACAGCCAATGGCCATGGGCATCACCAGCAACACCTGCAGCCATTCATCACTAAACCAGCCCCATGTCTTGGAAGATAGGGACAATCATCCCTTAACTGCATGGCAGGGAAGTCAAGGACACCGACCTCAGCTGGTTTCCAGAGGTCATAAAAGCCTCTGTCCTTGCATGACTCTGTGCTTTGCAACCAACCTCTTGACAGGGGGTTTTGTTCCCTTGTGCAGGTGCAGTGACTGACAGTCAAAGAAAACCCAGCCTGTGATGTTTGGCTTGTCTTCTGACACTTCTTAACTGCTCTTTAGCCACCTCATACCCTGGGGAGAGCACTGGGTCTCTGATGAGGTGGTCTCTGTGTCCATCAGCCCTGCAATAACCCCCTGGGAACTCTTCCTCCGCAGAAAGAAGGGTGAGTGTCCCGTGAGCTGCTTTGAATGGGGAGACAAGGAGGGAGCTGGTTCCTGAGCCCTGTGGGGCAGCCATAGCCTGTGGGATGACTTTGATCTGTGAGGGCTTGGCAGTGGCTTCAAGAAGCCCATAATTAGCTGTGCTAAGGATCTGCCTCCTCCTTCCTCCACTCAACTGTCTGCTTGGAACAGAACACCAAGTGATGGTCAGAAATGTGCAAATCCTTCAGGGAACTCGGCTCAGAAATCAGTGTTGGGGGTCACCTCCAGTTTATCCCGAGGTTTTGGGGCTGGGAGGATTGCAGGGGTCTCAGCTGGAGGGTTTTCCTCGTTTCTGCAAGAGGTCTGGGGGGGTATCCATGTCTCCCTCCTCATCCCTGCATGTTTCCTGGTGAACCATGAGATGTTCCCCCAGGCAGCATCAAGACCCCTGTCCTTGCAGAGCGGACAGGCTGGAGAACATTGGGATTGGCCAAGGTGAGCTCAGGAAGTCCCTTCCCACCTGAGTCCTGCCCTGAGCCCAGGGCAGATGTTTGGGACCAAAGCAGGAGGTTTCACAGGGCTCCTTTGTTGGTGTTGCCCTGGAAAGCTCCAGGAAAGGGAATTTGAGGGGTTGTTTTAAGCTGGTTTCCTTAAACCCAATGTGTATGTTTGCTGTGATGGTCTCAAAATATCAAGGGATAATTAGTATTTCCCAAATTTGGGAGCTGCTCAGTCTCTCCCTTTCCCCAGAGAAGGCTCCACTGGTCATCAGAGCATCTCCCTGAGGCACTGCTGGGCTTGGCAGCCAGTTCCCCTCAGTAATTCATCTCAGATATTCCTGGTGCTGCTTTAGATTGATGGTGTTTTCCCCTTTCCTTTCTCTTTATATTGTCACTTAACTGCTCCGACTTGCAAAGCTGTTAATCTTTCCCACACATGCTTACGTTAAGCTGCTTAAGAGCCCTGCAAACACTTTATCCTCATAAAGATTGAACTGCCCTGATATGAAACTTGTAGCTCCAGAATAGAACAAAATTTACGTAGGCAAATAAAAGCTGAAGGTCAGGGACAGGCAGAGAGACTGTAAATATTTCTGGGCCTGTATTTCAAAGGATTTGGAAAGAAGACATGGGTTGATTTGCTCCAAGATGCTTCTGAGTCAGCAGGAGCTGAGTGGGGAGGGAAGAAGGTGCAGGGAAGGTGGGTGACTTCCAGCTTCCTCTGACTCACCCCATGCCAGGCTGGCAGCACCATTCTCTGGGGCACTCAGGGTTGGAGAGGCTCAGGAAAAGCCCTGAAGTTTTTTCTCCCTGGAATGAAAACTAAATGCAACCTTTCCTGCTGGAAGCTCCAAGGGGAGAAGCCTGGAGGGAGCAGGATGCCGGACTGAGCCACTGGCTGTGCCTGTGCAGACACAGGGGGGGGGGAGCAGGCAGAGCAAGAGCTGCTCCACATGGGCCCTGCCTGGGGTGCAGATCCTCCCTGAGGGCTGGAAGGACAGAAGGAGCCGTGGCTGTGGCTGGAGAACCCCATGCTGGGGGTGGGGACTGCTGGGAAGGGATATTTTGGGTATGGACACACCTGGCCAAGTCTCCTGAGGACATGCCCAGGAGCACCCATCTGATGGCTTTGGGCAGTGACCCAGCAGCCCTGGGCAAACCCTCCCTGCCCATCCAGCCCTGCCCCAGGTGAGCCTCCACTTCTCCTCTGGGCAGTTGTGTGGCCCTCCCTTTGGGCCCCAGGCTGCTCTGCCAGTGCTGGGCTCGGGGTCGGTGCCTCCAGCAGGTCTGAGCTGAGGTGCTGCTGGGGAGCCAGAGACCAGCAGAGGTAGCACCAGGAGAGGCTTCCCAGAGCTTTCTCTCGAGCTGCTTGGAGCCCTCCAGGTTTTGAAAAGGCCAGTCAGTGAGGTCAGTTTGGGATCAGTGGAGAAGGATGAAGTGTTTCCCAGGGTACAAGGGGAGCTCCATCCCAGATAATTTTGGGCCATTTGCAGAGTAAACCCTGAATGGTGTTACAGGAAGGGTTTATGGCTGAGGAAGGCCCAGCACAATTCACATTTGCTTCTGAAGTTCCTTATTAAAGGTCTCAATTAACTTAATTAACAAGGAGAGCTGGTGCACTTGCTGGGATGTTTTAATGGTCTTCTAGAACCACAGACTCACAGAATGGTTTGGTTGGAAGGGACCTTAAAGATCATTTAAATCCACGCCCCTGCCACGGGTTCCACCAGCCCAGGTTGCTCCAAGCCCTGTCCAACCTGGCCTTGAACCCTTCCAGGAATGGGGCAGCCACAGCTTCTCTGGGAACCTCCTGCAGAAGAATTGTTCTTCCTGGAGCACAGGGATGACCAGGACAGGCAGCTGCTTCCAGGCCCATTTCAAATGACTAAAGTGAAGTCAAGACATATTTCTTTCACTCTGTTTTTGAAAGGGAACTGATTCTGTCTTTGAAGACAAGGGAGGCAGTTTGGAAATGCCCCTTGGCTGAAAGCCTGGCAGGGTTGGTTGTGGCTGGGGGGGCTTTGCCCCT
This sequence comes from Chiroxiphia lanceolata, assembly GCF_009829145.1. Taxonomy (NCBI): domain Eukaryota; kingdom Metazoa; phylum Chordata; class Aves; order Passeriformes; family Pipridae; genus Chiroxiphia; species Chiroxiphia lanceolata. Next base: position 1,168,027 of record NC_045660.1, on the reverse strand, counting down.
CTGTTCCTGTTATATTGCTCAAGGGCAGCACAAAACCCAGGCAGGTTTGGATACAAGGATTAGTGATAAACTTGGCTTGACCTTGGAGCAGGATTTAACCCCCTGCAGTGGCTGGGCACAGTTCAGGTGCAGCTCAGGATGCCTTTGCTGTAGGGGCTGCAGGAGCAGGTCCTGCTGCACCCAAAGCCCAGCCCCGGCAGCAGAGGAAAGGCTCCTGGCCCCCTTCCTGGCAGTGCCTGGGAGCACTGGCACCCAGGGCCTTGGAGGGGTGATTGATGTGGGCTGGGCTGCTTTACTGTGGCTGATCCATCAACCCTGGTCCTCCCCAGGACATCACAAGGCCCCCGGTCCCTTGGGCTAGGCAGGGGAGGGGCTGCACCCCCTGAATCATCCTGGTTCTGTCTGCACTGGGCATTCAGCCCTGGGGATACTTGTTTCCCAGTTCCAACTGTATAGAGCTGGAGAGGAAAAGAGGAATAATAGAAGGACCAGCTCTGAGCAGGCCACCCATCCCAATGAAGGATTGGGACCAGGGTGGCTCCAGCAGGGCTGGGATCAGGACCTGACCCACACAAGGCTGCAGAGCTCACGGTGGCCAAACCCAATGGATACCCTGGTACCTCTCCTTGCCCTGCAGCTCTCCTGCCAAGAGACACTTCATCCCATTCCTGTTTGTTGGGAAGCCCTCGTGTAAATGGGAACTAGGCCAGTACATCCCTTTTTTCCTATTGGTTATTTCTTATCAGATCACTCTGAACGTCTTTATCAGTGATTTCTCTCTCCTCTTTTCCCTTCCTGCTTGGAAGGGACTGGCAGTGAATCCCTCTTGCCTTGAGAGCTGCAGTGAAACAGTTAAGCCTTTCCCAGGGCTTGTGGTAGGGATGCAATTTATAATTGTGTTTTCCAAGAGAGCTATAAAGTTGTCTCCTATCAGTTCTCTGGCTGAGGCGGCGACTCATCAAGAGTTGCATCAGGGATGAGGTATAATTCAACCAATTATAACTGGCAGGTTATGCTGCACTTGTAAAGTACGAATTTTAGAGCCTGCAATTGCTGATAAACAGCATTGCAGGAGAGCAGAGCAAAATCTATTCACAGGGAAAGGAGAGTTGGATCATTTAATGCTTTCCACACAGTGCTGTGGGCAGGGATGCTCCTCCACACTGCTCTGCTGGAGGGTCACAGGCAGGGGGTTCACAGCATCCCACAATCTGCTGAGCTGGAAGGGACACACAAGCATCACCGAGTCCAATCCTCAGCCCTGCACAGGCCCACCCCAAGAGTCACCCCCTGTGCCCCAGAGGATCAGCCAAACCCTCCTGCAGCTCCCTCCTGGGGAGCCTGGGCAGTGCCCAACCAGCCTCTGGGGGAAGAACCTTTGCCTGAGATCCAACCTGAGCCTGCCCTGACACAGCTCCAGCCATTCCCTGGGTGCTGTCCCTGCTCCCCCAGAGCAGAGTTCAGTCCCTGCCCCTCCTCTGCCCCTGCCCAGGAATTGGAACTGCACTGAGGTCTCCCCTCAGTCTCCTCTGCTCCAGCTGAACACACCAAGTGCCCTCAGTGTCCTCCCACGCCTTCAAATCCAGGCCCTTCTCCATCTCTTTGCCCTCCTTTGGACACTCTCCAATGGCTCAATCCCTTCCCTCCATTGTGTCCCCCAAACTGCCCCAATGTTGAGGTGAGGCCACCCAGGGCAGAGCAGAGCGGGACAATCCCTCCCTGATGCCCCCAGGACAGGGTTGGCCCTCCTGGCTGCCAGGGCACTGCTGACTCAGGGACAACTGGCACCCACCAGGACCCCCAGGGCCCTTTCCCAGCCCTGCTTTCCAGCCTCTCATTCCCAGTCCATCCATCTGAGGTTGTGGCTGTGTGAGCTCCAGGGATCCGGGGTGGGAAGCAGAGATTTTTGGGGCTGGAGTGCTTGGACTCACACAGTGAGGGGGGCTGGGAAAGCCCATCTGCAGATGAGGTGCCTTCCCACCCCCAGGTCTGTAGGGCAGGGATGTCCATCCAGTCCCCAGGTCCACAGCACAGGGAGCCCTGGGAAGCTGTGCCCTCTCCCTCTGCTGTGAACACTCTCCTTTTTCTCCTCCATTTAGCCCTGGGAGGGTAATTGTTTCTCTTCAGCAGAATTACTTGTAATCTCCTGTGAGCTGACTGTCCTTTACTCTGAGTGCAGCTGCTCTGGGGTTCCCAGTTACACCCCCAGGGAGGGGGTGGCAGCGGGTTCCTGCAGCAGGAACATCCAACTTGTCCCAAACTTCATAAATGCTGGAAGGGAGAGCAAATGTTGCCTGGGCTGCAAAGTAACTCCCATTCCCTGCTGCTGCAGAGGGTCCCCTTGGTGCTCCAGCCCCTCCCAACCCCCTCTTTGGCCACAGGGAATGAAGCTCCTCAGGAGGAGAAGGAGAAGGAGGAGAAGGAGGAGGAGGAGGAGGAGGGAAGAGGAGAAGAAGAGGCAGCTCAGCCGGGTGCCAAACACAGTGAACTGTACGACCATGAGGGGGGTGAAGCCCCTTAGGAAGGAAGGGGATTTGAAGCAGATGCGCCTCCCGTTCCCCCCAGCTCCTCAACAGCTCTGGAAACCCATTCCCAATCCCAGCGCCCCGTGCAGCTGGAGGGACGTTTGGGAGCAGGGCCACTAGAGGGCAAGCTGGCATTGCCACAGACCGGCCAGGCAGCGCCTTCCTCCTGCCAGACATTCCCGGGGTCCCTCCAGACCTCCGGTGCAGCCAGACCCGCTCGGGGGCTCGGGAGAGAGGGAGGAATCCAGCCCTCTGGAAATCTCCGGGCTGCGGTGAGTCAGGACCACCTCACTGCAAGAGCTGAACATTGGGGATGCCATGGGCTGGAGGTAATTCACTTCCAGCTTCTTTTTATGTGGAAAAAACACCAGACACTTGGTCGTTTTTGGTCTGATGGTCCTGGAAGAAATCCCTGATTCTGGACTTGTGTCTGTCACCTCTGTCCCGAGGGGGAAGCAGGACAGCAAGGAGGGCTCTGCCCGTGCTGTACCTGCCCTTTTGGGGACTCACCTCAAAGCCAACCTTGATAAAGCTCCTTGCACTCTCATTTTCCCCAGCCTGGGGGCAGGGAGATTTTTTGAAATCCTTTATTCTGGGGGTTTACTTCTCAATGTTTCTTTCTGCACACAGAATGTCTCCATTCTTTGGCATTTTTCCCATTTTATTGCTCTTGGCTTGCTGGCCAGTGAGTAGAGGTTCCTCAGCTAGGTCCTGCTCCTGGGGCAGCTCCAGGGGAAGGCAGCAGGTTCCCCTCAAGGCCTGACAGCCGTGATAAATGGAGTTACCAGTGCAGGGGATGGACTGATAGCCCTGGGAGATTTCCCCTTACCTTCTAAATGACTCCCAGTGATGGAAATTCCACCACCTCCCCAGGCCAAACTATAGCAGTGCTTCCTTATCCATCCTGCTGGAGGGCTTTTCAGGTGCTGCCAACGAGTCTCTCTTGTTGTGGTTTAAGTTCATTTCCTCCTTCCTTATCCACCCCAGGCACGTGAGCACATCCTTGTCCTTTCTGTACAATCCTTCACATCCTCACACATCGATCCTTTCTCTAGGGTTAAACCTGCCCTCTCCTCCTGGTCTTCCTTTGGAGAATGTCTTTTCCAGGCCTCTGATCTTCCTGTTGCTGTCCTCGGGGTTCTCTCCAGCTGCTTCCCAGCTTCCTTGAAGTGGAGGTCCAGAGGCTGTTGGAGGTGCCTGCAGGTGATGTTTGCACCTCTCATTTCCCCAGTTCCCCCAGCCAAGCCAGGTCCTGAGCTGCAGAACTGCACCAGGTTATTTGGGGTCAGATCCTGCCTCATTTTGTATTTGTCCCTCAAGAAGGACAAACCATCCTGTCTCTTTGGTCCCTCCAGGTTTCTCACTGCTGAGAAGCTTGGCCCAGGGCTCCAGTGGAACTGGTGGTGTGAGCTCTGCTCCTCCAGGAGGGGCCAAGGATAGAGAATTTCTTGTCTCTCTTCTCTCTGATAATCAGCGACAGGATCTGCAGGAATGGCTGGAGCGTGTCAGGGCAGGCTCAGGTTGGATCTCAGGGAAAGGTTCTTCCCCCAGAGGCTGGTTGGGCACTGCCCAGGCTCCCCAGGGCAGTGGGCACAGCCCCAAGGCTGCCAGAGCTCCAGGAGGGTTTGGCTGATCCTCTGGGGCACAGGGGGTGACTCTTGGGGCTGGGCCTGTGCAGGGCTAGGGTTGGACTGGATGGTCCTTGGGGGGTCCCTTCCAGCTCAGCACATCCTGGGATTCTGGTCCTTGGCCCAAACAAACGTGAATCAAACAGGCAGGAAGGAACCAAAAGCAGTTCTGTGCCATCACTGCTGTTCCCAGCTGTGATAAGGCTGTGAAATGTTTATCTGCTCCTGGGAGCTTAGACAACAAAGGCTGGGTGGCTGAATAAATAAAATAACATAAAATGGTGCCGAGAGTCCTTTCTGTTAATAATCCCGAGTATCCAAGATTAAGCATTCCCCATAAAACCTCATGTTTCAGTCATTTTATGAAATGAAATATAACAATAACAACATGACAGTGGCTTTATATGGGACAGGGCACACTCACAGCTCACACGTGAGCAGGAGCTATTTTTGCCAATAAAGTTGTGCAGTGAATTGATCCATAAAATATATCAATAAAAAAAAGATAAAAGCAGGGTGATTTTCCTGAAGGATTTCTTAAGTCAAAAGCAAGAGTGTTCAGCAAGAGAGTCTCTGGAGGATATTCTGAGTGTGGGTTACCCCAAACCTGCATTGGCATGTCCTGCCTTCCAAATCTTTGACACAATGAGGTAATGAGAGGATTTGGTAGTGTCTGTCTGTGTTTTCAGGGAGGTGTAGGAATCCCAGCTGATTCCCCTGCATTGGGATCGAGCTCAGCATGAGGGTGTTGTGCTGCAGACTGGAAAGGTGGGAGCAGGCTCGGAGTTCCTCCCTTCCCCTGGCTCTGACTGCAAGAGCCTGTCCTGCAGCCCCACAGGCTGGATTGGGACAGGGACTGGCAGGGTATGGAGTTTCACAGCGAATGAAGCAGCTCCATATCTACCTTTGTGTTCAGTTTTGTCTTTATAACGGGCCAAACAGCATCTTGGCTCTTTCCTCTTTCACATACAGAAGTAATACTGAGGTTCCCAAAGTATCTTTAAATTGGCCAGTGACAACAATTTGGGGGCACTGATTCATTTCTAAAGGACTAAAGTAGCTTAAGGAAGGAGTCAGATCATTTAAGAACTGAATTATTTGAGCCTGACACTGCTAAGAGTGGAGATCCCATCTCACAGTCCAGAGGTAGAGGATAATTAGTCTTTGTCCGAGTGACAAATTAAACTCTGGTGCTTTTTGTGAGTGGGGAGAACATCAAAGGCAGGAAACCCACGAGGAGAGGGTGGCTTCATGTTGGCAGGGCTCTGTTCTGTCTTTGGTGGCCAAAAAGGCCCCAGCCAGGCAAGCCTCTCAGAGCAAGGGGAGGCTCAGCAGCAGCCCCTGCTTGTGTCCTCTATCCTCTCTCCCCAGTACGATGGAGGAGGCCCAGCAGGACTCTGGGGTTCTCCAGACCATGGACCCTGCTCAGAAACGATGTCAGGAACAAATGTCCTCCTGAACAAGAAGCATCCCCTCAGTGTCCAGAGGAGCTGAACCCTCAGGCCCTGTGGTTCTCATTGTTTGGTGTATTTTCTTCACAGCCTGGGTGGGACCTCAGTGAGCTCTGTGCGCTCATCCCATGCCATGCTTTCCCAGGACACAGCTGGAGGCCCAGGCTGGCACTGGGAGCCCCCAGACAGTTCCTCTGACAGTGATTTTAGGGCTGATGTCCCTGACACAAGGCAGGGGAGCCAATGACTCCCTGAAGGACTCGGCCACCCTGAGCTCTATTCAGTGGGACTCAACTTCCCTGCTCCAGGAGCTAAAGCTGCTCCAGGCTGGGAGGGGAACACCTGCTGGGGGCTGCACTGCAGACGTGTCCACAGGCAGGAAATGTGCCTGTTCCCGTGCTCCAAAGGCTCAGTTATTTACAGCCCAGCCCGCAGGGAGCGAGTCCAGCAGATGCACATTTCCTTGGCCCCTGTCAAGTGATTGCATTAAGTGCTGCTCACACGAGCGGCTCCAGCAGGGTCCTGCCCCGGCCCTGACCCCGCCATCTGGCCCAGTGATCACCAGCTCATTACACACACAGATCAGATGCTTCCAGGTGTGAGACACAGCCCGTGCTGAGCCAGACACTTTGGGAAGCTCCGGCGGTGTCACGGGGCTGGGGAGGCTGCACTGAGCCCTGGGAAACACTGAGCCCTCTTTAACAGGGCACTGGGATGTCACAGCACTGCCTCTGACACCTGGGAGCTGGGCAGGTGCAGGGAGCTGTGGGACAGGACTCCTGGACCGGGGACACCCCCTGGGCTGTGGATTTTGGGCTGCAGGGACCGTGGGAGGGTTGCACACCCGATCTCTGAACTGTTCTATGTTCCAGGGACTTCTGGCTGTCACCAGCACCAGGGGAGGGTCAGTGGCCCACATGGGAGGTCAGAGTCTCTATACTAGTTTGGACTGATGACCTGAGCAACGAGTTGCCAATCCTGCCTTGCTACAAAACCCTCACGTGCCAGATCCACCTCTGCCCTCTCCCAGGCACACCTGGAACCCTCTGGCTCGAGCAGGGCTGACTGAACTGTCCCCATTTGCAGCTGGGCTCTGGTTCTTCCAGTCTGGAACAGTCTTTGGAGCGAGAACACTTAGAATCATGGAATCACAGAATCAGAGGATCAGCTGGGTTGGAAAGGACCTCTGAGATCATCCAGTCCAACCCTTGATCCACTCCCACCATGGTTCCCAGACCGTGGCACTGATGCCATATCCAGTCTCACTTGCTGCCAAAGGAATCTGGTCCCTTTTCTTTGCATGACACAAAGGGTCCCTGATGAGACCCTACAGCTCGGTTGGCCTCACTCTGCCCCCCCAGCCCACAGCATGTGTGGTGCTCCATGAAAGGAGAGGATGCACTTGTGTCCTTCCAAGGGAAATCAGCAGCTGGCTGTGCATGCTTGGAGCTGGGTGCCACTCACAGAAGGACCATGTCTGCTCACCTGCCTGAGTCTTGTCGGGGTGTCTGTGGCAGGGCCAGGAGTTGGGCTGGAGGTCCTTGTGGGTCCTTCCAACTCATAAATTCTATGATCTGAGATCAAGGGGATATTCTTGCAGAAGGATCTGGCACCAAAGGACAGAGCAAAGCCTTGGGTAATGGCCCAAGTGATACCAGCAGCCAACATCAGCCACACAGGGTGTGACAGAGTCGGGGCTGCAGGCTCTGTGCAGGCCAGACCAGCACTGGCCTCTCCTGCTCCTTCCCACAGGAGGACACCTGTCACTGTCCCACCCTGCCTGTCCTGGCCATCGAAGGGTCTATGGCAGTACTTGAAGGGGTCCTAGAAGGATGATGGGGACAAACTTTTTAGCAGGACCTGTTTGTGGTAGGACAAGGGTGATGGTCTTAAAGTAAAGAGAAATGACAGATTAGATACAGGAAAAAGTTTTCTACAATGAGGATGTGAGGCCCTGGCACTGGTTGCCAGAGAAGCTGTGGCTGCCCCTGGAATCCCTGGAAGTGTCCAAGGCCAGGTTGGATGAGGCTTGGAGCAACCTGAGCTAGTGGGAGGGGTTCCTGCTCATGCAAGAGGAGTAGATGACCTCTAAAAGTCCTTTCCAACCCAAAGTCTGCTATGATTCTGTGGTTCTGTGGTTCTGTTTGGCAGCTGAGACATGCACATACACACCGTCCTGTGTAAACATAGCTGCTCTTCTTCTTTAGGTCTTTGCTTGTTATTTTCTTCTTCCTTTACTAATTTATTTTAAAATAAACCCATCAGGCTTTGAGCTGCTTCTCATGTGGGAAAATTAATGGGCTCCCTGCACATGACTGAACCCTGTGGATTTTAGCAGTGGATGTAAATGTAGGGGCACAGCTACAAGGTGGAGGTTTCCTTGTACAGAAACAAAAAGTCAAGGCTGGAGATGGGGCAATGAACTTGGGCATCTTGCAGAGACCAGACAGCAAAAACTTCCAAAAGCAGCCAATCCCTTTGTTCCTCCTAACCCCCAACACCAAGTGGTGCTGCCATCCTGCCTGGGGGGCTGCTCAGCCCTCCTCTGCCAAACTGGCTCATTCAGGGCTCTGGGCAGATGTGGAGGTCGCCAGAGCTGACAAGAGGTCTTTGGCTGCCTCCTGATGATCTGTGGGTTAGGGACGGGTGTTGATGCTCTGCTCGTGCTTTATTGCTCTGCTCTAAGGTCAGTTCGATATCTCTCATGTGCTGGCTGGGCCACTGCCAAAAAGTAATGTAGCAGACAAGGACAATGCTGAGCTGAGGAGAAGTGGATGAGCTCAGTGCTCTCAAGTGCTAATTATCAGGCGTTGATTGGCCTCGCTAACAACTTCCCAGGCCTGGAGCCACAGCTTCCCACTGGCTTTTTACCATGAGGTGATGGGGAAATGAATGGAATTACCAGGGCCCAAGTCCTCAGAGGGACGTAAGTGCACAAGATGACTTCCCTACTAAAATTTATCTTGTAATGTTGGGATGTGTGGCCCCTTCTACGTGCCTTATCCCTGGTTGTCCTACACCAAGAAGCATGAACTCAGCAGCTGCCTCAGCCTGTCCTGTAGCTGGGCTGGGCTGAACAGCAACCTGGGGGGCTAAAGAAGAATCCAACTCCAGGTGCCAGACACAGCAGCTTCCCCAGTTTGCTTGGGTTGCTTTGTGTTACTGGGATACACCAGGTAGAGATGCACTGGCCTAAGGAAGGGCAAGTCAGAACTTCTTTGGTACCTGCCCCATGCACTTGTAGGTGCTCATTGTGACACCAGCCCGACCTGCCTCCACCCAGCTGGGCCACCAGGACGCTGCCAGGCTGTTTGCCTTGCACTGCTCCTGAAGGAATGGGATTGACTTCCTCCATGGAAAGCAGCTGCTGAGTTCATGCTCTTGGTGTAGGACACAAAGTCATCACTGTCAGAGACATGATTTCCTTCCCCAGCCCAGCCCAGGGGTGTGTTTTGTTCTGGAGCAGCCTCTTGTCCTGTTCTCATTTTTACCACTTGGGTCCTTCAGAAGTTGGATCCATCCCTCCCCGGTGGGGCCCATTCCCTGCATCTTCAGTGCACCTTGGCAATAGACTCACAGAATTATTATTTAGGTTGGAAAGTCAAGGTCATCGAGTCCCCCCTGTGCCCGATGCCCACCTTGTCCCCCAGCCCAGAGCACTCAGTGCAATGGCCATGCCTTCCTTGGACACCTCCAGGGGTGGGGACTCCAAACCTCCTGGGCAGCCCCTTCCCATGTCTGACCACCCTTTCCATGAGGAAAATTTTTTCCTAATATCCACTCTAAATGTCACCTGGTGCAGCTTGAGGCCGTCCCCTCCTCCTGTCCCTTGTTCCCTGGAGCAGAGGCCGACCTCCCCCGGCTCCCCCCTCCTGTCAGGGGGTTGCAGAGCCAGAAGGTCCCCCCTGAGCCTCCTTTTCCTCCAGGCTGAGCCCCCCCAGCTCCCTCAGCTGCTCCTGCTGCTCCAGCCCCTTCCCCAGCTCCCTTCCCTTCCCTGGACACGCTCCAGCCCCTCAGTGTCTCTCTTGCTCTGAGTGCCCCAGAACTGCCCCCAAGGCTGGAGGTACCCAGCAGTGCCAGCACAGGGACAGTCACTGCCCTGGGCCTGTGGCCACACCATTGGCCTTCTGCCCACATGGGCACACTCTGGCTCATGTTCAGCTGCTGTTGACCAAGACTCTGATGAATCTGAGAGCCCAAAGAGCTCTTTAAAAGATCGAGAGGTTTCTTTAAGTCAGAACCTACTCCTACTGCGCAGCAAAGCCTGAGCTCCATCCCAGGCAGTCCAGAACAGGAACACTCCTACAAAACTGGATTTGCACCATCAAGACTTTGACCTGAGAGAATTGACTCCACTAGACAGTCCTTAAGAGGAGAACAGGAGTACTCCCAGGCCAGTCTCCAGGCAGAAAAACCATTTGTGGACCCAGCACCGAAATTTAGCTGAGTCGGCATTTTGGGAACGACTGCAAAATCTTTCAGGTGAACAAGGAGGAAAACACCCTGATGGAAAACACCCTAAACACCAGTCACAGGATTTGTTGTGACCAAGGTCTGTGGCCCCGTGCTCAGACAAGGACCTTCCAACAACCCAGAGGCAGGAACCGCCCTGCAAGGTGAGGAGAGACCCCCATCACAGACCACGGGGTTCCCAGCTGGGGAACGAGCCACCCAGCTGAGACATCCGTCCCAGGCAGCCCCATTGTGACCCATCCTCCAGGTCACCTGCCCCGGTCCCTCTGCTCGTGTGGCTGCTCTGCCCAGAGCACGGGGGATACAGGAGGGACAGGGTGGTGATCCCGGGAGGGGCAGGATGGGATCCCGGGAGGGGCAGGATGGGATCTCGGGAGGGGCAGGATGGGATCCCGGGAGGGGCAGGATGGGATCCGGGAGGGGCAGGATGGGATCCCGGGAGGGGCAGGATGGGATCCCGGGAGGGGCAGGATGGGAGCCCGGGAGGGGCAGGATGGGCTCACCTAGCAGGGGGAGCAGCAGTGACTCTGGGAGGGGAGCCTGGGACCACTAGAGGGAAGCACGAAGCCACTCACCACATTGGCTCCAGAGGATTGGATGGAGAGCCAGGGAGTGGCAACAACAGGGAAGGAGCTGCGGGAATGGGGGACGGACGAGTCACCTCCCGCTCACACTCTCGTGTGTCCTGAGCGGGTCCAGCCGAGCGGGCAGAAATGCAGATGCAACCAGTTATATCCAAACAGTCCGGTCCTTCTTGGTTCCTCAGAGGACACAGAGGGGGTCTCACCATGCCCAGAAACAGCCTGGAGGCTCCCTGGGAGCAACGCCGCCGGGCTCTGCATTAGCACGTAATTAAACATGTGATAAAAGGGGGGAGGGGGAACCTCACAGGGGCATTCCAGCTGAGGCCTTCCTGGGATTCCAGGAGGGTGAGCTGTGAGGCTCAGCTGAGCAGAATGGTTGGTATCCAAGGATGGAGAAGCAGCCAAGAACCAGTTCCAGGTCCCATCCCAGAGCTTTGCCCAGGCTGGGGCCAAAGGTCCTGTGCAAGACAAGTCAGCTCTGGGGGGGTGCAGGAAAGGGAAGTCACACATGACAGTGCAAGGGACAGCTGCTCTCATACACTGAGGCTCCAGGCAGGTTTTGGTGCATATTTGGAAGCACAGCACAACAACCAGCCAAGGCTGCACTCCCTCCCCCAGGGCTGGGAGTGTCCTCCAGGCTGGGGGTGCTGAACCAAGGAGGTTCTTCCCCTACTTTCGTTTTTGGTCCAGCACAGTTCTCAGTGCCCACTCAGGCCCCCCTCAGCTGCACTGGCTCCCTGCCAGGTTGGAGGTTTCCCCTAGCAAGGAGCTTGGACTGGCAGCTTTTCCAGTCTGGTTCCATATTTCAGGAAGGAAAGTCCCTCTCCTCCGAGCCCCTGAAGGTGCTGTTGCAGTTTCCCCTTAGCAACTCAGGGACCTCTGAACATGTTCCTTCCCAAAGCACCCAGTGCCACACCACCCCCTTCTCCCCATCCCTCACATCCAGCTTATGACAAGGGGAAGAAGATTTGATGACTGGGGAACCAAAGCACAGCCCTGAGATACACAGATCCCAAAATACCCCTGATCTGCACCCCTAGTGCTGGTGATTTCCAGAAGGGAGTCACCTCACCCCACCATACCTGGCTTAGGGAGGGATAAATGACTGCTGGGGGTGCCACAGGGCACTGGGGTGAGGGACACAAGACTCCCCAGTCCCCCAAAGCCATTTTGGCATCAGGGCAGTGGAAAAAAAGATAGGCTGTCGGACAACACATACAAATGCTGGTGGAGTGAGTCCTTCATCTGGAGCAGAGAGGTTGGGGATGGGGATGGGGTCAGGTCTTCCTGGGTGTTTGTGTGGCCAGTACTTGAAGATGTTTTGTACCTTTTCTGGAAAAGAGCTGAAACTGGAAGTTTTTTCTCACTGGTTTGTTCTTCTTAGAGAAGGCACTTTCACCATCTTCTCCACACCAGAGGAGACCAGGGCATGAGGTTTCTGCTCTGGGAGGGCTGTCCTGGACACCCTCTGGGGCAGTGTCTTGCTGTGTGTGGCAGGGGCAGATGTGGGGGAATGGGAAAGCCTGAGGGGAGTTGAGATGCCAGGGAGGTGCCCAGGGCTGGGCTGGGGGACAGCCCCCCTGTGTCTGCACAGCCACTGGGGACAGGGAGGGTCAACTGTGCTGGCAGAGGGGACAGGACACTGGAGCCAGGGAGGATGCTCAGCTGCACTGGCTGTGTCCAGGGACCCCACTCACGGACAGCAGCACAAGGTGGGGAGTTATTTGGCTCCAGGAGAGCTGCTCTCCAGTTGGTTTTCACCATAAAGCTTGGAAACAAGAAGATTTTGCCCAAGGTCTGCAGCTGACAAAACCTTGGTGCAGAAATGGCCCTTCCACAACCAAATGACTGAAAGACCTGAACGTGCAGGGCCCCAACCTGAGCAAGCCCCAGCCCTTTGCTGGAAATGCAGGAACACACACTTTGATTGCTTCTGTCTCTGCTCCCAGCCATCCCAGGAGCCACATTATCCTCTGAAGAGTCTCTGGTCTTTCTGGAGGTCCAGATTAACATCCTAGCAATGGCATAGACAGGAATCAGAGCCAGGAATTGAACACCTGAAGAACAGTTCTGGACTGGAGCAGAGACAGGCAGAGTGTGGGTCAGGTCAGGAACGAAGCACTACTCCATGGCAATCCCTTCCTGGAGCTTTGAGAATCCCATAAGTGATACCTTTGCTGGGAATGCCCTTATAAAGGTGCCTGGAGAAAGCAATTCCTCTTCCCTCATTGCAAAAGTGTGTGGCAAAGGGTGTGAGACTCCTGTGCCCTGACCCCAGGAGCTCAGGGAAGGGTAGGTGGCTGCAGGGCAGAGTCACAGCAGTGCCTTTCCTTGGGCACACAGTGCCTGCTGCAGCTCTCCATGTGTTCACTCTTCCCTTGCTTCCAGTCTTTATATATCTCATTTATTTCTGGAAAACCCTTCCAGGAGGATATTTCAGATCCTGTTTGAACCAGAGCCCATGGACTGTTCTCTCTCTATTGCTGGCTGGAAAAATGGGGTCTGGGCCCACGTGCCTGCATCTGCTCCTGGAATGCCTGAGGCCCTGCGTGTTCACACACTCACTGCAGCCTCAGCTGAGCCACACTAAATCACAGAGCTGACAACAGGCTCCATCTGCAAGGCACAGGGACATCTTTATGCACTGAGCCAGAGCACAGGAGCTCCTCACACTGAGCAAGGCAGAGAAGCCTGTGGGAAGGGGTCAGGGATCATGGAATGATAGGCACAGAGAATGTGCTGAGTTGGGAAGGACCCACAAGGATCATCCAGTCCAGCCCCTGGCCCTGCACAGACACCCCAGCAATCCCACCCTGGCCCTCAGCATTGTCCAAACCTTCCTGCAGCTCTGGCAGCCTTGGGGCTGTGCCCACTGCCCTGGGGAGCCTGGGCAGTGCCCAACCAGCCTCTGGGGGAACCTTTGCCTGAGATCCAACCTGAGCCTGCCCTGACACAGCTCCAGCCATTCCCTGGCTGCTGTCCCTGCTCCCCAGAGCAGAGATCGGAGCTGCCCCTGGGAGGAGCTGCAGCCCCCACTGAGCTCTGCCCTCAGTCTGCTCTGCTCCAGCTGCACACACCAAGTGCCCTCAGCTGCTCCTCATGGCCCCTCCAGACCCTTCACCATCCTCCTGTCCCTCCCTTGGACGCCGCCGTAACACCTTTAGATCTTCCCTCCATTGTGTCCCCCCAAACTGCCCCAATGTTGAGGTGAGGCCGCCCCAGGGCAGAGCAGAGCAGGACAATCCCCTCCTTGATGCCCCCAGGACAGGGTTGGCCCTCCTGGCTGCCAGGGCACTGCTGACTCAGGGACAACTGGCACCACCAGGACCCCCCAGATCCCTTCCCATGGTGCTCCCCTCCCTCCTTTCATTCCCCAGGTTTCCCATCCAGGGTTGCCCCATCCCAGGTGTAGAATCTGGCACTTGTCTGACTGAGACAAGTCAGACTTGAGCCTGAAGACCTGGGATTGCTCCTCGTGGATGTCTTTACTGGCCCTGGGGGCTGTGCTGGTGCTCCCTGGCTCTCCTGGATTTGCTCTCAGTGTGGACAATCCCGGCTGCCCCTCCGTGCTCAGGAGGTGCCACCACATCTGGCTGTGATGGGGGACAGACAGCTCTGCCCAGGGCTCCTCTCAGTCTGCAACCCACACTCATCTCCACTGGAAAACAGGCAGGTTTTACTACTCTTTGTCCAAGAAAATGCTGTTCTCATGGATCTGCAAGTGAAGGCCACACCAGCATCGATCCCAGCTGCTCACCCAAGTAACCACCACAGGAATTCTGGAGTAAACTGCCATAAACTCTGCTGCCCAACTTCCTGCCTTTAGCTGAGGCTTTTCACTGAGCAGGAGCCTCTGTGTTCATCCCTCAGCAGAGCTGCTTTCCTGGTGTGATCCTGCTCAGAGGGTCCTTCACAGACTCATGGAATCATAAAATGGGTTGGGTTATGAGGGACCTTAAAGCTCATCCAGTGCCACCCCCTGCCATGGACAGGACCTCCCACCAGCCCAGGCTGCTCCAAGCCCCTCCAACCTGGCCTTGGACACTTCCAGGGATGGGGCAGCCACAGCTTCTCTGGACAACCTGTGCCAGGGCCTCCCCACCCTCACAGGGAGGAATTTTTCCCCAGTATCCCATCTAACCCTGCAGGAAGCCATTCCCCCTTGTCCTGTCCCTCCAGTTCCTGACTGCAGTTCCTCTGGGGACACGGGATGGACAGCACTGTGCTGGCTTCTTGCAGAAGTGCCTCTGTGGGAGCAGGACACCCCCCAAGCACGAATGCTGTGGTGTTCACTCCCCTCACTGCCCCTGGTGCAGAGAAGGGGCTGTTCTGGCCCAGGGCAGCAGCTCTGCCCCCTCCCCTCTGAGCACATCACACACTGACCCTTCCACCCCCACTGCACAGACACGCTCAGCCCGCGAGAATCTAAACCAGCACAAATCCAACACAGCGAGGCTTTTCAAACCAAAGAAGGTCAAAGGGGTTGTTGCTTCTAATTGGACATGCCCTGATATCAGGGAGATGGAGATGAGATGAAGGCTTTGCGTCAGGCTGTGTCCCCTCCCTGAGCTGCAGGGGAGCAGGGCTAGTTGAGTGTGTCATCCAGGCTGCAGTGCAGGGAAACAAGTCTCTCAGAGCCCTAAAACCTTCCCAAAGGAAAACAGGATTAGCAGGAAAATCCCAGCAGACACAGCACCAGGTGTGTTTTTTTCCCACCTTAACCTGGCCTATCACTCCTGAGGAAACTGGGACTTTTAAAGGATGAAGTGGGAGGAAGAATAAGAGAGAGTTCCTCAGTTGTCAGCTCTGCCTCTGGCTCTTGATACCACCCTGGGCATATATCCTGTCAGCTCTGTGCACAGTGGGGTGGAGATGAGCCTGTAAACCCTCCTTGCCTCCCAAAATAGAGAATCAATTCCTGAGCATCAGGAGAGCTTTGAAAGTGCAGCAGGAGGCTGGGAGAGAGGGAGATGCTGCAACTCCTGGGCTCTGAAATTCAAAGTGATGTTCCTTTTCATTTCTTCCACAGCCTGCCAGGCTCTGACAGGCAGGAGCATCAGGGAAGAGCCTCAGCTGCACGGCCCAGCACCTCTGTGTCTGCAGCTGGGATCCCTCCCCAGCCAGGAACTGGAGTTCGACCTGGAGGAGCTGGAAATAGTGGGACCAGCTGGGCAGGGGCTGCCAGGGCAGCAGGAGGGTGCAGTCTGAGCATCCCCACCTATGTAGAGCCATCACAGGGTGCTCCCAATGTCCCCTAGAGATCTCAAGCTGCTGGTGGGGCTGCCTGTCCACCCTGGTGGGTGGGGTGAAAAACAGGACCCGAGGGTCCCACAGCTTCCCCCAGGACATCCATTGTCCACCCTGGTGAGTGAGGTGAAAAACAAGGCTGGAGCTTCCCCAGAATATCCTTCACTCTCCAGCCTTCCCTTCTGCACCCCCCAGGTCTTGTGGGAACCCCTCAGCAGTGGTTACAGGTTTCCTGCATTCCCACGTGCTCCCCATGCCTGGCTCGGGGCTCTCTCCATCTCCAGCAGGACTGGATGGCTCTATACCAATTAAACTCTTAATGAAGCTGATCACAGCACTGGATGGGTTTGCCTCACACTTCCAGGACCAAGGCTGTACCTCCCCTTCCAAGCCTCTGCAAGAGCAGGAAGGATTCTGACCCTGGAGCCAGCCCAGGGTTACTCCTTCAGCCCCAGGAGCAGCTGCTGGAGATGCTTCCCGAGCAATCTCTGCCTCAGTGTCCAGGCTGGTCCTGCTCAGGGGGGCTCAGGGAGGCTCCAAGGGACGCCCTGCTGGTCTCTGAGCGTGGGAAGGCTCAGGCAGCAGAAGGAGCTGGGCTGGCCCATGGCAGGGCACTGCGGTGCCAACCCCATGTGATGGCTCAGCAATGATTCATAGCTCAGGAGCACCTCGGGCCTCCTGCAGCTCTCCCTCCCTCCCCTCTCCTCACCCTGACACAACACCTCAGCCAGCTTTCCCCCAGTAGGGATGACTTGGGAAGGTGTCTCAGGGAGGCCCCGGGGCCCAGAGCCCAGCCAGGCTGGGCAGGGGCTGTGCCAGAGCCCGGGCTCAGTGGGGCTAAGCGCAGGGCACAGCTCTGGGCCCCTCTGCTCCTGGCAGGAAGGCAGCAGAGCTGGGAAAAGGTTGGGCACTGCTCTGGGGACACCTGCCCTGCTCTGAGACCACAAGGAGCTGGGGGCTGAGGCCAGGGAAGGATCTGACCCAGCCTGGCAGGATAGGCTCCCTGGAGAGGGCAGCTCTCACAAATCCTTGGCTGCAGCGAGGAGCTGGCAGATGAACTGTGCCAGGAACACTCCTGCAGGTGCTGTCCTGGCAGCAGGGCAGGGATGCAGGATGATGGATCCAGATGCACCTGAGCCCTTCTGCCTCCTTGCTCTGTTACCTGCTCCACCCAGTCTGGGACATGGGAAGAGGGAGTTTGGATTTCTCCTGCCCTGTGTCACACACTGGCTGCAGAGCCAAGGCTTGGAGCTGATCAAGGGATGTGAGGATGGGAGTCTGGTATGCCAAGGTGATCAGTGCCCTTCTGGAGTCAGCACTAGGCACTTGCCCTCTGGCTCCATGGAAATCATTTTCCATGTGTGAAAGGGAATAACAAGGAGCCAGCAGAGGCTGCCAGGCTGTGAGATTAACTCATGTGAGGAGAATCCTCCCAGCCAGGAGCCAGCCACAGGCAAGGTGGGGTTCTCCCAGCCACGCCAGCCCTGTTTAGGAGGCAGATGTCAGTCTGTGGGCACACATCCCCAGGCCCCATCCCTTGACACAGCTCTCTGATTGCAAGGTTCACAGCAGCCTTGCCAGTTTGAGATGAGATGAAGGAGGAAGGTTTATTTTGACTGTGGTGAAGAGGGTGAGGATGGAGAGCACTGTGATGTGAGGAGAAACCTGTCATCAGGAGATAAGCTTGGGCATCCCCCCAGCTGGTTGTGCTCTGCCCCTGCTCAGGGTGCTGTGGTTCTCACAACTGAAACTCCTGCCAGTGGGGCTGTTCCCCTTCCCCTCTCCCATAACTGTTTTCCCCTTTCCCTCTCCCATGGCTGTCTGGTTGTGGTCCCACTCGCACAGGGGTCCTGGTGCCACCCCCGGGACACTCATCCTCCTGGAGAGGGGCTGGGGATGTGGGAAGCAGGATTTCCACCAGACTGGGATGGAGAGAGGGGGGTGATGGTGCTCCCCAGTGCCAGAAGGGAGCTGGAGAGCAGAGGGGTCCCAGGGCTGCCTGTTCTCTGCCTGTTTTCTGCCTGGTCCCTGCCTGTTCCCTGCCTGTGCCCACTCAGACACCCCTGCCCAGGTCACTGTCAGCCGGGGGGAGCAGGTCCTGCTGCAGAGCTGCCAGTGCTGCGGGGAGGCCCCGACCTGGGCTGGCTGCTCGTTTGGAACAGGCTCCTGTTCCCGCAGTGGTCTCCTCTACGAGCACTCAGCTGCCTTGTCATCAGCCAATTCGATCCATCAGCTTCTTGACAGGCTGGGAGAATAAAAATAACCACCCATTTCTAAGTGCCTATTATGGCACTTTGAAAAATGCCTCCGCAGGCGAGCCTGAATTATTCCCAAAGTACTCATTTTTTAAAAACGTTATTTTAATGTAATAAATTATTTGTACTGAAGAGTAAAAGATTATCCATGTACCCTGATAGCTCTCCTGCACAGCCAGGGTGCAGGCCTGGCCTCCCTCGGGGAGGGAGCTCCGGGGCTGTGGGAGGACAGGAGCCCCTGGGAGCTGCCACTGGTGCTCCCTGTGCTGGGGGAAACACCAGTGGAGACCTGCAGAGCTGCCACTGCTGCTGAAAACAGCCCACGCAGCCCAGGGCCCCGGAGCTGGCCCAGCAAAGGGCAGCATCCTCTGGGGGAGGAAGGGCAGCCCCAGCTCCACAGGGGAGGAACTGCCCTGGCCCAGCCAGCTCGTGGCTCCCAGCAGAGGAAGGGTGGCACTGCCAGGGTGGGGAGCTCCCAAATGCCCCCAAAGCACCACCCTGGTGCAGGGCAGGGGCTCAGGGGGCTTCTCAACAGCTCTGCCCATGTCATGGGAATGTCGGGTCACGGGGATGCCTGGACATCTCCCCCCAGCTCCCCCTGCCTGGCTGGGCCTGAGGGAGCTGGGATGGGTGAAGGGAATAAAGAAACCCCTGCCCTGGGCTGGCTCTGGGTGCAGGGATGGATGAGGTGGCAGGGATGGATGAGCTGGGAGCCCTGCCCAGGGCACTGCCCAGCCCAGGCACTGCCAGGAGCAGGGCTGGGAGCAGGGAAGGGGGGCTCCTCCAGAGGCTCAGGCTGCTGACAGGCTGAGGGAACTGGGAATCCTTCATCTCCCAGCAACCAGTCCCGTGGGAGCCCCTTCTGCTCCCGGGGGTGTCCTGATCTCCCAGAACCGGCAGTGCCCTCACCCACATCCTGCAGCTGTCCCTGCACAGCCCCATCCTGCTGCTGAGGACACCACAATGACCTCCTTCCTGAGCAGAAGTGCTCAAAAAAACCCTGAGGTTTTTCCAGCAGAGTATTTTGAGTCTTTTTTTTTTCCCCTGTAGTATCCCATGATATGTTTAATATTTTTTTCTTTTTTTTTTCTTTTCTTAAAACTGCATGGGTTTGAGCTAAACCCCAAAATACTTGTTCTTCACAGCCTTGTCTTGGTGATAAAAAAAAAAAAAAAGAAAAGAAAGATGAAACCTTCTTTTGGAGGAATGTTTTGGGTGAATCCAAAATAGGATGTGGGTTTGTTGTGTTTTGTTTTGGTTTTGGTTTTTTTTAGTTAAACAGCAATTTGTAAAATATGGATTGGAAGAAGGCTCAGGTCATGTTTCAAACAAGTCTCCTGGGGGAAACCAGACACTCAGCGTTGGCTCCTGGGCTTCTGGAGAGGATGGGAGAGTGAGAAACCGTCATTGCTGGAGGTGAGGACACAGCAGTGGGGGAGGACGGGATTGCAGCCTCAGCCACAGCCAGGGAAATGCTGGGAAGGAGAACCTGGGAGAGGATCCAGGTGCCCACTTCTGCCTCCAAGAGGGACCAGAACAGGGTGAGAACTGTCCTTTGTCACTGCTCTGGGTCACCCCAGCTCTGTTCCCACAGCTCTCTCCTGAGCTTGTGCCTGAAGCTGGGAGGGCTCTGGATTGTGAGCACTCTGGAGCTGGGCAGGCTCTGGAGCTGGGAGGGCTTTGGAGCTCTGAGGGCTCTGGGAGGGCTCTGGAGCTGAGCAGGCTCTGTATTGTGAGGACTCTGGAGCTGGGCAGGCTCTGGAGCTGCTCTCTCACATCCCTCCCACCGCAGGGGCTGGAGCCCATCCCGGGGTCTCCTCCTCGCCAGACCTGCCCCCCCTCGTGCCTTGATGATGGGGCAGCCATTCCAATCATTTAACGAGCTCTCGCTGCTGTGAGGCCCCAGTAACTATGGCAACTTCATTCCGAGGTGGCTGCGTGGTGGCTGCCAGGATTTGTGGCTGGGGGAGCTGATTGGAGGAGCAGGGAAGGTGGGAGAATTCCTTGGGGAATTTGGGCTCGTTTGCACGAGGGTTTCGTTTCCAGTGCTGACAGGCGGCACTCGGGGGGGGGGGGGGGTGGCAGAGGGCCAAGGTAGACATGTCCCCTCTGGCCCAGGGACCACTGGCCACAGTGCCAGCACTGGGGTGTCTGTGCTGTCAGCAGTGGTGGTGGCACTGTCCCCTCCATCCCTGTCCCAGCCATCACCTTGCAGGTGTTGGTGAATTAGTCCTGGATCCCAACAAAGAGCTCGGCCCTTCTCACACCCAGGGAAAACAAGTTGTCACTCCAGGCTGGCAGTGGAGCTTTGCTGGCCTGGGAGCAGGATCCACAGTCCCACCTGAGGCAGCACAGCCAGACCCTGCCCGGTGCTGCTCCCCCTGTGCCACCCCAGCCACACTGCTCATCCCACGGCCGGGGCACTCCCCAGGCACCCACAGCAACTCCAGGGGCTGGGTCTGCCTTGGATCAGCAGCAGGGAGAGCTGGAGCAGGAGCCTTTCCCTGGGAAATCCCTGGGAATCCCTGCCATCCAACCCTGGCCTGGATCACACAGGCTGCTGGATTCAAGGAGGAAATAATTCTTGTGTTTCAGTGCCACTGGCAGCTCTAAAACCTCTGAGCAGCCGCTGCAGACTCTGCAGTCACATCAGTTATACAGGTCAAATGACCAGGGCGTGGGCATAGGTGGCATCACTGCCCAGCAGGTCAGATGGTGGGTCTCCCCATGTGGTTTTGCCTGAATCCAGCTGGAATCCTCCCCAGCACAGCTCTGGGGAGGCTCCTTCCCCTCGGGAAGCACCTGGGGGGCTTGTTGTGAAGGAGGAGGGTGTTGGATGCCCCGTGTGCCTGGGAGAGGGCACTGTGTCCCTCAGTGCCCAGTCTGCTGAGCACTCCTGGTCTGCTGAGGTGCCAGTGCTTCCCAGGAAACCCTGACACTCACACAGGTGGCTTTAAATTCCCTTTGGGCAGCGTGTGTCTGCTCTGTGCCACTCCATGGGGTGAGGAGATGCCATGGAAATCCCAGAATCCCAGAACATGCTGAGCTGGAAGGAACCCACGAGGACCATCGAGTCCAACCCTCAGCCCTGCACAGGCCCAACCCCAAAGTCACCCCACAGATCCTCCCAGCCCAAAGCTGCCCAGCCCATCCCTGCCAGTGCCAGTGCCCAGAGCTGACCCAGAGCTTCACTTTGATCACAGCCCAATCCCCCTCAGGCTCTGCAGTGGAAAAGGAGACCTTTGATCCCAAGGCTGGAGCCCCTCTGCTCTGGAGCCAGGCTGGGAGAGCTGGGGGGGTTTACCTGGAGAAGAGAAGGCTCCAGGAAGAGCTGAGAGCCCCTTGCAGGGCCTGAAGGGGCTCCAGGAGAGCTGGAGAGGGACTGGGGACAAGGGATGGAGGGACAGACCCACAGGGAATGGCTTCCCACTGCCAGAGGGCAGGGATAGATAGGATTTGGGAAAAGTTCTATCCCTGTGAGGGTGGGGAGGCCCTGGCTCAGGTTGCCCAGAGAAGCTGTGGCTGCCCCTGGATCCCTGGAAGTGTCCAAGGCCAGGTTGGAGCAGCCTGGACTACTGGGAGGTGTCCCTGCCCATGGCAGGGGGGGGAACAAGATGGGCTTTAAGGTCCTTTCCAACCCAAACCACTCTGGGATTCTGTGGTTCTCTGACACCAGAGTTTTACAGACTCTGCTTTCTCTGCCCCATTACACCCCCCCAAGAACTGGGGTGCTGAAGTTATTCCAGACTCACGTGTCTGGATCCTCACATGTGTATCTTGGATCAGTGTCGGGTCCCAGCTGAATTCCTCAAGATTCACTGAGGTGCAAGGGTTTTTTAAAGCCCCTCCTGGATTGCCTCAGCAATAAATTTATAGGCCCAGGAGCTGCAGCCTGGTTCTAGGGGAAATGGCAAGGAACAGAGAGCACAGGCTGGGTGGGAAGGGGGGAATTTCAAGGGTCACAGGTTGCAGCAGAGAAACCCCCCTGTGGACACCACACATGGAAAGTCTGCTCAGCCTCACACTTGGAGAAATAAAGAAAAGAGAAATGTTCTCAACTTATCTCTGAATCGGAAAAATAAGTTTCTCACTCAGGCTGGTGCTGCTGATGACTTTGTCTCCTTGCCCAGTGTAATTAATCCATTTTGGATCCCAGGTACTGGGAATGCAGCACAGGAGAGACACACAGAGAACAAGTCATAGGAATTTTTGGATGAATTGTGGGTTTTTTCCACTGGAAAATGCTGATTTTTCAAAACTGACACTTACTTTAAGAGAAGGTCGGTTTTGATTAATGTATTGAGTCAGAAAAAAATTTGGAAGGAGTTCTGAATTTGTCAAAATGAAGTGTTTTGACATTCTGAAAGGAGAAGAAAACAATCTATTTTCCAGTTCAGATGACCTCTTGTTTTGAAATTTAAGGCAATTATAATTAAACATTTCAAAAAGATGAATACTTTGAAATCAGGCTTGGAAGGGACACTTAGCTCATGGATGTCCGTAAGATCTTAATTTTTCAGGACAAGCTGTGGTGGAATCCTTTGTGCAATCCAAGCCATCAGCAACTGTCCTCCCCTCAACCCCGGGGTGTCACAGGAGAACAAAGATTGTCCTGTGAGCCAATGGTGCCAAAGCTTTTCCTCTTCCCAGGTTCCTTCAGATGAACCAGAGGAGTTGAATGGGGACAACTGCAGCTCACAGGGGTGGGACAGAAGCTCTGATGGCACATGTGGGACACAGAGCTCCCCAAAAATGACTTTTCAGATGATCCTGTTGGCTGCTGCCCCCCCAAGCAGCCCCTGCTGTGCAGGAGGAAGGAGAACCCTCCCCATCCCACACGGGGTGAACCAAGAGCCAACTGTGGGTGATGGTCTATGGGTCTGGAAAAACCTGAAGTCCCAACACATGAGATCATAAAAGAGTTGTCTGAAGCTCAAAATCCCAAAACAGTATCACAGAATCCGAAACTGGTTTGGGTTGGGAGGGACCTTAAAGCTCATCTGCTTCCACCCCCTGCCATGGGCAAGGACACCTTCCACCAGCCCAGGTTGCTCCAAGTCCTGTCCAACCTGGCCTTGGACACTTCCAGGGATGGGGCAGCCACAACCCCCACCAATAGTGGGCCCCAAGGTCCCACTGGCACCTGTTGGGGGTGAGATTCTCCCTGTGCTGCTGCTCCTCAGTTCTCACCTCTGATGGGCACAGTGGGACAATCCCAGCCCCACTCACCTCCTGTCCCAGGGCAGGGGGAAGGGTTTGAACCTGCAAAGGCTTGGGAAGGTGTCTGGACCTGAGCACTTCACCTGAGACCTTTAGCTGCTTTTTGGGGCTGCACAGTCCCAGGCTTCTCCCCTCAGTGCCCAGCTCCAGCTGATGGGCAGGAGCCAGCAGTTCTGAGGGCTGAGGCTCAAGAATGTGGGTTGGATCTGTGCATGGCCTGGCTGGATCTGTGCAGAGCCTGGATCTGTGCACAGCCTGGATCCGTGCACAGCCTGGATCTGGGCACGGCCTGGTTGGATCTGGGCACGGCCTGGTTGGATCTGGGCACAGCCTGGATCTAGGCACAGCCTGGATCTAGGCACAGCCTGGATCTGGGCACAGCCTGGTTGGATCTGTGCACAGCCTGGCTGGATCTGTGCTGGCAGAGGATGTCCCATACTCTCCTCCTGGCAGGGAGCAGCTGGGTGAGCAGCAGGTGGGGGGAGCTGCCAGCTTCCACACTCCCTCCCAGCCCTGGGAGAGCCTCTGGCCTCTGCAATCTCCAGCTACAAAGCTCCCTCCAAATTGCATTTGTGCTCCTTGGAAGTGATTACATTTTCCTGGAAGGATTTGACCCTCTGGCTGTGGCAGCAGCTCCTCCAAAGGGCTGCTGGAGGAGGCTCCGTGCAGTGACAACCAGCAGAGCTGGGAGAGACCTTCTCCCAGCCTTGGGAGCAGCTGTGGAGGCTCCTGGCTGGCAGGAGGGTCAGCTGGGCAGAGCAGGAGGTGTTCCACCCCAAGAGGATGCACACAGGGTAAGGAGGAGGAGTGGTGCAGATAATCTGCCTCTCCAGCCTGGGACAGAACCCAGACAGGGCAGAGAATGTGACTCCAAATCACATCAGGCGTTTATGCAGCACCAGGGCCTGGGAGCAGCCAAGGTTCAGGGCTCTGGGGGCTCTCCCACAGCCAGGGAGGCTTCCCTTACCTGGGAAGGGGGTGGGTGCCGAGCTGGGGGAGGGATCAGCACTTCACTGCTTGGCTGCAGTGCCCAGCTACAGGAATAACAGGCACCTCCTCAGTCCTGTCCCTCTCCAGCCCCACAGAATCCCAGGAATGTCACAGCAGTTCACTCAACAAGAACATCCTGTTAACTTTGCAGAGCCCGGGAGCAGGGGGGAAACTCAGCTCTTCTCTTTGTTCCATGGATGAGGGTCCCTGGGAAGCCCCAAGGCAGGAGTTCCCCAGCGTGCTGGTGGCAGGGGCACACCCAGCTGTGGGTGCACAGCTGGGCTCCAGACAGATGTTGCTGTTCTAGGTTTTAGCATTAGGGCTAATTAGCTCAGAATGTGAAGTTACCTTTTATCTCCAAAGCTTGTTGCTGTGCCCCTTCTATTATTCCCTGATTTCTGGGTATGAAATCTCCTCTGCATATATTTGTAGGAACATAATGAAGTCATGGATTGTCCAAGCTGCTGGCACCTGCCTGCGTTCCTTCTTCCTGCCCCTGTCCCATAGGAGATGGAGCCCAGCTCAGGCTCTGCATCCTTCAGGAAGTGTCTGAGGTGCCTGAGCACATGGAAGTGCCAAGAATGAAGAGGAAAGGAAAGAAAAATGTCTCTCCTTGTCTTCCAGATTGGCCAAACAAAAACTGGGGCATGGAAAGCCCCACAATATCACCATGAACGACACAACTTGTGGCCAACCACTCTGCCTGTGTGTCCTGGACACAGGAAAGGTGTGATAAACCAGAAAACTCAAACCATACAAAGTGCAGGAAGTTGAGTTTACCCATTCCCAGATGGGTGAGATGGAATCAGATCAGATTCAGCAAACCTTGTCTGTCTCAACATCCCCAGAGACCCAGAGCCCCCACAGGCAATAAAATGCTGCCTGGAACCAAGAACAACCAGAAATCATCAGTGTCTTTGGTGCATCTCAGCCACCACAGCACTGAAACAAGCAGGTTAACAGCAGCTACACCAACTTGTACAGCAATATGAGGGACCCTAGAGCAGAGTAAGGCTTTCAGTGACAGCCCAGCTCTGAAAGGAGGGGAGAAAACTCATTTTCAAATGCCCTGGCAAAAATCAATTTACAGGTTTTGAAGAGAAACAATCTCAGGTGGAGTCCTGGCCTCGGAGCTCCCAAAGAGCAGAGGGACAGAAGCCTGAATGATTGCACAGTCCCTGTGCTTTTCCAAGCCATCCTTTCCAGGGGGAAGGGTTTCAGTGTGAAAAAGAGTAGGTTTAGATGGGATATTGGGAGGGAATTGTTGGCTGTGAGGGTGGGGAGGCCCTGGCACAGGTTGCCCAGAGAAGCTGTGGCTGCCCCAGCCCTGGAAGTGTCCAAGGCCAGGTTGGACGGGGCTTGGAGCAACCTGGGCTGGTGGAAGGTGTCCCTGCCCATGGCAGGGGTGGCACTGGATGAGCTTTTAGGTCCTGTCCATGGCAAACCCTTCATGGTTGTAGGACAGCCAGGGGGACAGCTGGGTGCTGCTGGGGTCCCCCCTGTCCCTGCAGACCCCAGCACAGCCTGAGAGCCCTGGGGGGGCTCAGGGGAGCCCAGGCTGCTTCCCTGTGCTTCCCCTGCAGCAGCTCCAGGCAGGGATCCCTGCGGGTCCTGGGAGCGGGAGGGCTGTAATTACAGAGATAACTCACTCCATGTCACCCAACAATGATACATGAAAATGCTACATAAACCCGTCTATCTGCTGCTCTGGATTTATCTTTCTGCCTCTCTATTTATTTCCTCCCCCATCCTATCGCTCGGGACCGAGCAGGAGCTGCAAATGCCAGCTGCTGGAAATGCAATTTGTTTTGATTCCCAACATCTCCCAAAATATCTCTGTGACCTCTTGATTTTTTTTTTTTTTGCAATGAATTATATAATGATGATTTTTACTTATATTAACAAACTGCAGCAACTCAACACGGCCAGCAAATATAGATATATAAAAACCCCAACCAAATATACACACATTACTTCTTTTTTAATTAAGGAGGCCTTAAAACAGTATCAAACGGGGGGGGGTTTCTTGTTGCTGCTTTTCTAAAAGGCTTCAGTACCAAATTTCTACCCGAATTATAACAATGCTCCTGCTAATGAAAGAATTAATTTGCCTCCTCTAATCAGCTGGTTGGGAATTGCAGCTGATCCGTGTGGAGGAGGGGCTGCCAGGAAGGGCTGCAGGAGCCAACTCCCAATTTCCAAGGTACCTTTGGAATTAGGAAGCCACATCCTCCACAGGAGCTGTAAGTAGGTGGTGCTGCTGAGAACCCCATGGCAGAGCTGGGGGCTCCCTGGGGAACCTGGAGTCCTGGAGACCTTCCTGGCTCTGCTTCCAGGAGGGGGAACCCTGAGCCACCTCCAGGGGGGAGAGGGGAAACCACTGCTGATGGAAAGTGATGTCAGAGCTCATCAGGCTGCTCTTATTTGTTTTTCACGGGGACAAAACAGAGATGTGGAGCCTTAAAGATGGCTTCTCCCAAGGTCCCAGGCAGCAGAAGTGCAGGCTCTGGGCAGCCCAGGGGATTTGGGGTGTTCCTGCTCCCTGTGCAGAGCCCAACTCTGCCTCCTTGGGGTGCTTTGGGGTGCTCATGTTCCTCGGTGGGCTTTGAGGTATTTGTCCTCTCTGATGGGCTGTGGGGTCCCTCTGCTCAGGGTCCCGGGCTGCACAACTCCACTCAGGCTCCTTGATGGGCTTTGGGATGTTTCTGTTCCTCTATGGGCTGTGGGGTGTTTCTGTTCCATATGGGCTGTGGGGTGTTTCTGTTCCCATATGGCTGTGGGGTGTTTCTGCTCCCTGAGGGGCTTTGGGATGTTTCTGTTCCCTGAGGGGCTCTGGGGTGTTCCTGTTCTTGGCTGGTATTTCAGGTATTTCTCCTCTCTGATGGCCTTGATGGATTTTTCTGCTCCCTTTGATGATGACTTTGGGTGTCTCTGTTCCTTGAGGAGATCTGGGGTCCCTGGGCCCGGGGTGCAGCTCTCTGAGTGGCACACACAGGTCTCTGAGTGGCACAGACAGGTCTCCCAGTAGCACACACAGGTCTCCCAGTGGCACACACAGGTCTCCCAGTGGCACACACAGGTCTCCCAGTGGCACACACAGCTCTCTGAGGGGCACACACAGCTCTCAGTGGCACACACAGAGTGGCACACACAGCTCTCTCAGTGGCACACACAGCTCTCTCAGTGGCACACACAGCTCTCTCAGTGGCACACACAGCTCTCTGGGGGCACACACAGCTCTCTCAGTGGCACACACAGCTCTCTCAGTGGCACACACAGCTCTCTGGGGCACACACAGCTCTCTCAGTGGCACACACAGCTCTCTCAGTGGCACACACAGCTCTCGGGGGCACACACAGCTCTCTCAGTGGCACACACAGCTCTTCTCAGTGGCACACACAGCTCTCTCAGTGGCACACACAGCTCTCTCAGTGGCACACACAGCTCTCTCTCAGTGGCACACAGCTCTCTCAGTGGCACACACACAGCTCTCTCAGTGGCACACACACCTCTCTCAGTGGCACACACCTCTCTCAGTGGCACACACAGCTCTCTCAGTGGCACACCACACAGCTCTCTCAGTGGCACACACACACCTCCCTCAGTGCACACACAGCTCTCAGTGGCACTCTCAGTGGCACTCAGCCTCTCAGAGCAGCATTCCAGCCCTGGCCATGCACATCACAGTGTTTGTGCAGCAGCTCCTTCCAGTGATGACATTGGTGGTGGCAGCTCCACTCTCCTCCCGCTGCCTCCCTCCCTCCCAAGCCCCCCTGTCGTTTCCCTCCCTCATTCCCAGCCTTTAAGGGGCTGAGTCTGTGCCAAGCAGAAGGAGCCACGTGTTCCCAGTGCTCTCGAGGCTTGGGGCTGCAAAAGAGCTCCCAGTGAAATGGTGTGCTCAACCAGACATGACTGTCACCGGCCTGCCAGAACCATCAGCAGCACTTGATCTTCCCAGCACAGGGACATGCCTCACTTAGTTATTTTCATCCCAAAGCCTTTTTTTTTTAATTTGTTTTCTGTTTCCTTTATTTTGGGTGCTGGGCTGGGAAAGAGACTTTGTTTCCCCTACACCACATGGAGAAAAATCCACGGGCCTGGTGGGCACATTATGTTCCCAGTGAGGAGCTTTGGATCTCTGTGAGATGCTTTTAGAAAGCATCAGACAACCTCCACCCTGCCTATCTCCCTGCCACCCTTTGGATGAACTTTAGATGAGTCTGAGCCAGCTGGGAAGTGCAGGAAAGGGAAAACCTACCCGGCATCAAGAGGAGCAGTAACTCAGGGATGAGCTGAGCAAGGAAGGGGGTGTTTGCTGTGCCAACCTCTGCCCAGGGCCCAGGAGGGCCTGCAGCCCCTGGAGCTCCACGGGCAGAGCTGGCTGGCTGCAGTGTCCCTGGGGGAGGGAAAGGTGCCCTTCCTCTGAGTCACAGCTCATTGTCCCCCTCCCCTGTTCTCTGGGAGGTCCAGGTGATCCCCTGGAGGGTGGGCTGGGGACAGGGTGCAAAAGGAGCAGCAGGAAGGTGAGTCACAGCAGCAGCACATTCCCTGACTCTCTGGACATCTCCCGGGGTCCTGGCTGCTCTCCAGCTGTGCTCGGGGTCTCACCCACGAGGACAATGTTGGCATTTCCACATGGGATCGGGAGGATGCAGAAAGGACCTGGCCCACCTGAGGGACCTGGAGGCAGAGCCCACTTTCCTGCCTGCAGGAGAGGAGCAGCACAGCAGCTCCTGCCAGGCCCCTCTGCCCCTCCTGCTGCCCATCCCTCCTGGGAGGGTGGGGAGGCCCTGGCACAGGTTGCCCAGAGAAGCTGTGGCTGCCCCTGGAATCCCTGGAAGTGTCCAAGGCCAGGTTGGAGCAACCTGGGCTAGTGGGAGGTGTCCCTGCCCTGGCAGGGGGTGGGACTGGATGGGCTTTAAGGTCCCCTTCCAACCTAAACCACTCTGTGATTTATGATTATCCAATAAATTTCAGGGAAGATCACATTCCTCAACTTCTCCATGTACACATGTTTTGGGAAGGCAATACAGCCCACAGACTTTGTCTTCCTCCACTGATGTTGCCCTTTGCAAAAGTCCTGACAGCCACCTTTAGGTACAGACACAGAAAAAAGGGACCCAGGGACCAGAGGAAAATTTTCTTTAAAGAACCAGAAAAAGGCCCTGCCGGCCAAGCACCCTCTGGCTCCCAGCTCTGGGAGCATGGTCAGATGTAGAGCCACAGATATTTTGGTTGGACTTGATAATCTCAGAGGTTTTTTTCCAGTCTCAGTGACTCTGTGGCTGCAGCAGTTGCTTCCTGCTCCCAGATCCTGCCTGGCCAGTGCTGAGCCTGCAGCTCCTGCTGCCCAGCCAGCTTTGGGCTCCTAAAGCAGCACCAGGAAGAGCAGCCCTGGAGCTGGGATGTGGCTGGGGATGCAGGAGGCTGTGATTTCATCCCTCACCCCCAGGAGCAGCCCCAGAAACCACCTGTGTCCCAGGGAAATCCTCTGAGACCAAGTGGGAGAAACAGGAGGAACCATTTCAGAGCTGTGAATCCAGAGGAGGATGTCCCACCAGCTCCACAGACACAGAGAGAGGCTAAATTCACCTCCTGAACTATTCACTGAGAATTTCTGCTCTGTTCTAGCAGACACACACCCAGCAGCTCTATGAGAGGGAAATTCAGTATATCATAGTGGTTAGACACGTATCCATTACACACAGCAGTGTTAATCTTCAGTGAATGTGTTTAATAATAGCTATTTATGTACCATACATTAACTACCCCTTTTAAGCTTCAATGAATGCATATTTGAGACCCTTAATTCAAAGCACTACTTAAAGCTGAGGCTCTGAGTCAGGGTAGAAGGATTTTGAAAGAGGGTGTTTAAGTACTTTGCAATAAAGGAAACCTTTAAAAAAGCACCCCAAGACATCTAAAGAGGTTTCTTGCACTTGAAATCCCTCCTGGCTGCAGACTGGAGGTCGGGATCCATGGGCAAAGGGAAGTAGGAAGCAAATGAGAGAGATTTCTGGGTGCCCTGGGGGCACAGGAGCCCCAGGATCAGAACCTTCCTCTGGGATGAGCCAGGCTCTGCAGCTGCCCTCGGGCACCAAAGGGATGCCCTGGGCAACTGGCAATGTCCTGTTGGCAGCTCTGCTCCTGCCTGGAGCCAACTGCAGCCCAGGGTGTGTGGGGAGGGTGAGGAGCACTGTGGGACTCCAGCCCTGCAGATAAACCCACCACAAACCTTCCTAGAAAGGGAAGGATAAAAAAAAAAAGGACAGATTCCCAGAGAACTGCTGGAGTGCAGGTACCCCCCCCAGGGCTGCCCAGGGCACTGGGGCTGGGGGTATCCTGGGGCCAGGGGTGATGCTGGGCTAGAACAGCCTCAAACAACCCAAAAACGACCCCCCTGCTGGTTTATTTGAATCAGTTCCTCCATCTGTGGGTGATACACGACCCTCAGAGCAGGCAGGAGAGGAGCCAGAGGTGGGAGAAATAAAGGATCAAAGAGGGACCCAGCTGTGAGTCAGGGGCCACTGGAACCCCCACCCCAGAGAGAGCAGACATGGGCCAGAGTGCCTTCCTTCTGTCCTGCACCAAGGGGCTCCTTCTCCAGCCTTCCTGCTCCTTGACAGCCTCCAGCCCCTCCTGCTGTTCCCCCTCCCAGCTCTTCTCAGCCCCACCAGTTTTTCCCTGTTTTTTCTGGCTGTTTCCTAACTCAGCCAAGCTCAAATGAGCTTTCCTGGGAGCAGGGAAGCCACGGCCCCTGCTCTGCTCTGGATCCATGCCTTGGAGAGGGACATGGCACCAAAGCATCCTGAAGGTTGGACAGTCTGAACTGGCCTTCTGTGTGGGGGTTCTCTGGGATCTGATACTCTGGTTCAGATCCCGTTGCTTCAGCCTGGAGAAGAGAAGGATCTGGGGAGATCTCAGAGCCCTTCCAGGGCCTAAAGGGGCTCCAAGAGAGCTGGAGAGGGACTGGGGACAAGGGATGGAGGGACAGGGCAAGGGGAATGGCTTTAAGCTGAAGGAGAGCAGGTTTAGATGGATATTGGGAAGAAATTCTTCCCTGTGAGGATGGTGAGGCCCTGGCACAGGTTTGCCCAGAGAAGCTGTGGCTGCCCCAGCCCTGGAAGTGTCCAAGGCCAGGTTGGACAGGCTTGGAGCAACCTGGGCTGGTGGGAGATGTCCCTGCCCATGGCAGGGGGCGGGACTGGATATTTGGGTCCTTTCCAACCCAAACCACTCTGTGATTCTGTGATTCTCTGATTCTATTTTTCACCATCTTGAATTTCCCTTGCTGTTTTATGATGCCTCTTGGTCTCTCCAGCATCTGCCCTGTTGGTTCAGGCTGGCCCTGAGCCCAGGCCCACCAATTTCTCTCCTTCTGGAGCAAAAGCAGGTGCTCAGGGGACCTGTGCAAGGACAGGACTGGCCCACAGTGACCATCTCCTGATGTCCACCCAAAGGACCCGTAACCTGAAGGCGCCTCGGAATCAACATCCTTGGTGAGTTTTCCTCCTGTGAACCCGCCCATGGAGTTGGACATTTTCACTCTGTACCACAGAAGGGCACCTGCTGTTGAACATGAACGTGGTTCCATCAGTTCCTGCTCCTTGTGCTGGAAATCGAGGAGCCAACCCCAGTCTCCCCCTCTGGGCCATCCAGGGTTTTCCCATCCCCTGTCATGCTGCACATCCCTCAGGAGACGGGGCCAGAACTCCCCAAGCTTGAAGGCAGAGCCCACCAGGGATTTTCACAGGGATAGGCTGACAGCTGGTCTTTATATTTCTGGTCTTCATTCCTTTCCTAATAAATCCTAACATTGATTTACTTTTCCGAAGCACTGCCGAGCACAGAGATGACATTTCAAAGCTGCCTCTATTATACCACCGAGATCTTGTTCTTTAGCAGTGACAGGCAGCTCACAGGGCTTTATTTAATTCATAAAGTTAGGACTGTATTTCCCATGTAAGTTAGTTTTCATTTATCTACACTGAATTTTATCTGCCATTTTGTCACCAGTCACTTCACTTCGTATCACAAAGTCTTTCTGCAGCCCTTGTCTTTACTACCAAAATAATTCAGTATCTCCAGCTGAAGGTATCATTTCACAAACTGAAAATTGATGCAAATGAGCCATCTGTGGTGGCATCCACACAGCTAAACCAGGTCAGGCCTCAGGAGGGGGTGGGAGCAAACCCCCACATCATCCTCCACGTGACCCAAGAGTTCCCAGCACCCTGGCTGAGGGTTTCAAACCTCTCCTCAGCTCAGACCTGACCAGGCAGGACTCAGGGCTGGGGCTCTGGGCAGAACCTCCAAGGCTCTCACAGGCCTGGCTGGGCATGACCTTCCTTGTTACTCCCAGATTTCTGCCTGGATTTGGGCCCCCAAGACTTCCCAAGGTGCTACTGGAAGGACCTGTGGTCCCAGGAGAGCCTCCTGCTGAACCCTGGGAGCAGGAGCAGAGGGAAGTGCAGGGAGCTGGGGCTGAGGCAGGGAGCAGAGGACATGGTGCCTGCTGCTTTTCCTTGAGCCCAAGGCAGGGCTGGGCCTTCTTGGGCCATCCCACAGCTCACTCTGCAGTGTCACATTCTGTTCTGGTGGAAGATGTCCCTGCCCATGGCAGGGGTGGAACAAATCAGCCTTAAGGTCTCTTCCAACCCCAACCATTCCATGATTCTATGATTTTGAGGAGCCAGGTGGGAGGCTGGGATACAACATCCCACCCTGCCCAGCCAGGGCTGAACTTCAGGTGCTTTTTGATTTATAAAGCTGGGGGTTCCTGCAGGGGATGTCCCAGGGCATGGGCAGTGGGAACAGGCACTTGTGCCAAGTGTTCTGCTCCAAACACCTCAGGGCAGGGCTGGGTTTCCATCCTATGCTGGTGCCACGGCCAGCACGTGGACTCCTGATGGTGCCAGTCCCTGACAGCCTGGAGTCCAAGGAGAGAGAGCTTTCTCCTGAAAGCCCACAGCCCACAAGTCCAAAGCAGGGTGAGAAGTTTAAAGGAGGAGTATTTTTCACCAGAAAGGTGTGAAACTGCCCCAAACTGCCTCGCCCACAACCTCAGAGCACAGCAGACCCAGGGAGGAGCAGAGCCCAGCACCTTTGTCAACCAGCCTGTCACCTCCAGGGGTGCTCTGCTGTGCCCTCCCACATCTCCTTGGGTGCTTCCCTTCCCACAGCCCGTGGGCCACCAGGGAGTCCCAACCTCGTGGTGAGGAGAGGGCCCCAGGCCAGTGAGGGGCTGTGGGGCACAGCTCTGGCACAGATTGAACCCATGGGCATCCTGCAGAAGCTGCACTCTCTCCAGGCCTTTCAACTCCAACCACACATGTGAGAAATCCCTTGGCTCCCACAATGCCAGGAAACGAGCAGGAAAACCCTGCTGAGCCAAGGCAACTCAGAGGTGGATGGAGCAGGATGGAGGGGATGTGTCTCCAGAAACCCTTATTTGACATTCCGAGGCGGCAGCAGGTTTTCTTCTCCACCCTTGAGGCTCTGAGGACAGGGCAGGGGGTGCAGCAATGGGCAGCCTCACTGCTGGGTGGAGAAGGGGAAGGGAAAACCCTTCTCTCTGGTGTGACCCAGAGCTGCTCTGGACAAGGAGGAAGATGAAGGGCTGGAGGTTTGGCCTTTCTCTTCCTCTGCAGCGGTGCCAGATCTGGAATGAGCTGGGGACACAAAACACAGGTTTAGCAGCAGCAGTGTCAGGGCTGCAGTCCCAGAAAGGAGGTTTTCCCTGGGACTTGTGTCCCCAGATATCGTCTCTGAGGGCAGCAGGGTGACAGCAGGGGAGGTGCTGTGGAGCTTCTGCAGTTGGCCCCCAGTGCCTGGCACAGAAATGAGGATATCTCTCAGTTGTCCCCCTGCAGCAGAAGCTGAGGGTGTCCCTGGTATCCCCCAAGAGGCTCAGTGGGTTGGCAGGTCGGGTTTGCTCCAGGGTGGATTAGAACACTCCTGTCCCACCCACCTGCCTGCAGGGAACTGGCTGGTCCTCAGTGGCCATCAAAGGGCACAGGGCAAGACCCCAGGGAGCAGAGAGCTGCTAGCACTGCTCCAGGGAATGTTTCCTGCTGGGGCTGCCAATGGTTACCAGCTTGATGAGAGGGGGGAGCAGGGCCAAGCGTGGATTCGTGATTCCCGGTGAGGATGTGAATAAGCATCACCTGAGTCCTCCCACCCTTCTCTGGTCCCCTGTCTGCTCTGCCCAGAGCAATCCCCTGAGCAATCCCCTGAGCAATCCCCTGAGCAATCCCCCTGCTCTCTCGTTCTCTCCCTCTGTTTCTGCCCCTGTGGCTGTGCTGAGCTGCAGGCAGAGGGCTGAGGGGAGCACAGGTCCTGCCCCCACTGCCAGGGCTGTGACCACCAGCTCAGGCACTGCAGGGCAAAGGCAGAGCTGCTGCCCAAGGAGGATGCCTGGAACAGCCTTGAAGCATCCTAGAATCACAGAATCCTTGAAGCTGGAAAAGCCCTCTGAGATCATGGAGTCCTCTCTGTGCCCATTCCCCACCTCGTCCCCCAGCCCAGAGCACTGAGTGCCACAGCCAGGCCTTCCCTGGGCACCTCCAGGGCTGGGGACTCCACCACCTCTCTGACAGCCCATTCCAACGTTCAACAACCCTTTCCATGAAGAAATTCCTCCTGCTGTCCAACCTGAGGCATCACCTCAGCCTGTTTCAGGCTGTGCTTGGGGCTGACTGGTCAGAGCTGTGGGTCACACCCGTGTCATGGATGGTACCATGCCAGGGGCCCTGACTCCCTGGGAACAAGGATCTGGTTGGCATCGTCCTGTGGAGACTGGGAAGGAGCCAGAGCTGGTACCTTGTGCTTGTTTTCCTGTGTGCTTCCCATTTGAGGCCACTGGAAGCTGGGCAGGAAGGGACCTTGTCTGCTGCAGGTACTTGTGCCTGGGAAAACAGCCCTCCTGGCCTGTCCTTGCCAAAGATCAGGCCAAGAAAAGCTGCAAGGACAGTGTGGTTTGATTTCCTGGCCAGGAGGGAGCAGACCCTGCAGTGAGATGTCCCAGGGAGTGAAGAGCTGGGAGTGACAGAGGTTCCCCACAGCCAGAAGGAGCTGGTGGAGGGTTTCTCTCTCTGCCTGTTCACACTCAGCTCCCTCTCCCAGCTTGTCTGGCTGCACCCTCCAGCTGATACTCTGCCTTGGTCTCCGACCAAGGCCCTTGGGGTGTCCCTTCCTAAGGCACTTCCAAACTCTGACAGGTCAGATATTGATGTTGTCTTGGATTTAACAGTGATGAAAACCTTGCCCATCTCCCCTCTCCCTTTACACAACACATTTCCAGCACCTCGGACCATCCTTGGAGTTATTTGCTGATGATTTCCAAACTTGCCACCACACTTTGAAAAAACATGGAGCTCTGGCAAGGCATTGCCTTGGTTAGCTGTGTCCAGAGGAAATCCATGTCCAAAAGTAATGGCACACCCAAAGGCAATTCCATGGCCCTGCTGCAATCAGCTATTTCCCTGCTCGTGCAGCCAAGAGCAGTGTCAGGTCTGGCAGCTGCCTCGTGGTGTCTTCTGATTTCTTCATTATCCACAACACCCATGTCAAGGTTTTATTTTGTAGGACAAAGCCACATCTCCTTGTAAAGGCCAAATTTTTCCTTGGAAGGGGGTTTTGCCCTTTTTTGGAAATATAGAAATTGGAATTTTTTATTTTTTTGTGCAACAAGAGCTGCATGGAAAAGAGATTTCTCTGAGTTCATTTGCAAACTGTGCATTTGTTTGTTTGTTTTTAATGTTATTCAAGCCTGGAAAAAAGATAAAGGTTTTCCAAATTATTGTCAAATTGATTTTCAAAGGGTTTGGAGTCAACATTTCGTTTGACAGTATCGGAATATTTCGCTTCAATCAAGCCTTTGGGTTTTTCCAAATTAAATGAAAGGGAGTTTTTAAACTGAAGAACATTTCAGACCCAAAAAATCAAAACATTTCATTCTGAACATGTCAAAATGGCCATTTTAAATGTTTCACATGGTTTTTTTCCCTTCAACAAACAAAAATTGGGCAAAATCACCATAATTTTACAAAACACTTCAGAGCTGACACACACTCGTGTTTCCACCACGAAAAAAGTCGCGTGGAACAAAATTCCATAATCTCCTCTCCCAGGGTGGCACTGGGGGGGGAACAACTCCAAGAATGCAAACGTTGGAATTCCGAAGCAAATATTCATTCATCCCTTCTCTGGATAAACAGCATTTCTGAGTCCTGGTTTTTGTTCCCTGGGCACGGCCAGCCCACGGCTCCGGTGGGAGCTCTGCCTGGGCACAGGGATTGCTCTGCAGGGATTGGACTGGGCAGCTGCCCCTCTGGGTCACATCATAGAATCAGGGAATCAGCTGGGTTGGAAGGGACCTCCGAGATCATCGAGTCCAACCCTTGATCCAACCCCGCTGTGGTTCCCAGCCCATGGCACTGATGCCACATCCAGTCTCTTTTTAAAAATCTCCAGGGATGGAGAATCCACCCCCTCCCTGGGCAGCCCATTCCAATGGCTGATCAGCCTCTCTGTAAAGAAATTCTTCCCAATATCCAACCTAAACCTCCCCTGGCACAGCTGAAGACCGAGCCCTCTTGTCTTGCTGAGAGTTGTCTGGGAAAAGAGACCAACCCCCCCCTGCTCCCCCCTCCTGTCAGGGAGTTGTAGAGAGTGAGGAGGTCTCCCCTGAGCCTCCTCTTCTCCAGGCTGAACAGCCCCAGCTCCCTCAGCCTCTCCTCACAGCACTTGTGCTCCAGTCCCTTCCCCAGCCTTGTTGCTCTCCTCT
The DNA here is from genome assembly GCF_009829145.1 of Chiroxiphia lanceolata. Lineage (NCBI taxonomy): Eukaryota > Metazoa > Chordata > Aves > Passeriformes > Pipridae > Chiroxiphia > Chiroxiphia lanceolata. The sequence continues at coordinate 1,130,867 of NC_045660.1, read as the reverse complement.
GGACCTGCTCCAGCCCCTCAATGTCCTTCCTGAGCTGAGGGCCCAGAACTGGACACAGCACTCCAGGGGTGGCCTCACCAGTGCTGAGTCCAGGGCAAGAATCACTTCCTTGGACCTGTTGGCCACACTGTTCCTGATCCAGGCCAGGATCCATTGGCCTTCTTGGCCACCTGGGCACACTCTGGCTCATGATCAGCTTCCTGGAAGGTCCCTCTCTGTCTGGCTGCTCTCCAGCCACTCTGTCCCCAGCCTGTAGCGCTGCAGGGGGTTGTTGTGGCCATCACCCTGAGAACTGTCCTTCCCTTCCTGGCCGGAGTCCATTGGCCTCATTCCACCAACAGATGAGACAGAAAAACACCTTGGCACGAATCTAAACACCATGGTGGCTCAGTAGTCACCAAAGGGGTGTGTTCCTCCTGAGCAAATCCCTCCCCACGGAGAGGGGCACCTCCCAGGGCTGGATGCTCATCCTGGCAGGGCTCTGGCAGTCCCTGGGCAGCTGTACTGCTGCACCCCTGGGTGCACAGGGGTGGCCACGGGATGGGACTGAGCACCCTCCAAATAGTGACACTGCAAGGCTGAGCTTAATTCACCTCCACAAACCCAACCAAGGTGGCTCTGGGTGTGAGACTGACCCACACCTGCTCTCCAGGAACTCACAGAATCACAGACTATCCTGAGCTGGAATGGACCCCCAAGGATCATCCATCCAACTCCTGTCCCTGCACAGACACCCCAACAATCCCACCCTGGCCCTCAGAGCGTTGTCCAAACCCTCCTGGAGCTCTGGCAGCCTTGGGGCTGTGCCCACTGCCCTGGGGAGCCTGGGCAGTGCCCAACCAGCCTCTGGGGGAAGAGCCTTTTCCTCAGATCCATCCTTCTTTCTCCATCGAGGTTCCTGCCACTGTCTCTTGGCTTCCCCAAGGGGCACTTTGTGGCACCAGCCCCACATCCCCTGGCATGAGCTGCCCAGCTCTGCCCTGCCATGGCAGGGCTGCTCCCCAGCTGCCTTGGTGATTGATTTATGGAGTGTGGGATTAAAGGCTGGAGCTGGAACAGGGAGCTTTGAAATGAATGAAATTGCAAAGAGGATTTGTGAGTGTGACTGAGCCGCTCTGGCAGTGACACCGAGCAGGGACTCTGCCAGGGGGGGAGGACAGAGGGGTTGCAGAGAGAGCTGGGACACAGGGCCAGGAATGAGTGGGATGGGCAGGCAGAATTCCAGTCTTCTTTTCCTGGTGTGCAGTAAAAGAAATCATGGAACTGTAGAACATCCTGAGTTGGAAGAGACCCACCAGGATCATCCAGTCCAACCCCTGGCCCTGCACAGGACACCCCAACAATCCCACTCTGTGCTGAGAGCAGTGTCCAAATCCTCCTGGAGCTCTGGCAGGTTTGGGGCTGTGCCCACTGCCCTGGGGAACGTGGAAAATGACCAACATACACAAGAGGGTCTTATTGATCAGCATGGACTTGCCTTGATTAAGTCAGGTACATAATGGGTGTGAGAACCTCTCCTCCTGAGGGCTCTGTGCTCCAGGTCCCTGCTGTGTGGGAACATGCCCCCCTTGGTTCCCCGGGTAGACAGACCCTGTCTCTCTGCAGGGCAGCAAAAACATTGGAAAGGAACTGCAAACCCCCTTCAGCCACCTGCTGTTGTGCTTCTGATACCTCAGCAGTGGGGCCTCCACTGGCCTTGAAGGTTCCCAATTGTTTCTGGAGGGTGGGACACCCCCACTGCTCAAAGGGAACCCTCACTCTTCACCACCAAGGACACTGCAGTCCCACATGGAGCTGCCAGTGCCCCGAGCATCCTGGGGCTGGGGCTGTGGGAATGGGAGCTCTGGCTCTCTTCCTGAAATGTCAGGGGTTACATTTTGCCCTCAGCTCCTCACATGCTGTGGGAGTAGGATCGTGTGCCTGAGTGTTTGTGTCACATCGGGCACCTGAACAGGTGTGGGAGGTTTTCTGTGCTGTTTGAGCAATGCCCAAACCCACCATTCCATCGCTCCTGGTGCACTCTGTGTCTGTCCTCAAACCCCAGCAGAAGCAGCCCCGGGATCCAGGGTAAGTTTGGCCTCTCCCATGGCCTTGAACTCCTGTGGATCCTGCAGCAGGATACAGGTGGGAAGGGGAGTGGATATAAGTGCTTTTAACCCAATAAGGAAGCTGTTGCTGTCCCCCCCTTGCAGCAAGGCTCGGGCACAGCGGTGGGAGCGGCAGCAGGACCCCCGAGGGTCCCGAACGGGGCAGTGCCCGGCTGAGCAGAGGGAGCTCAGACCGAGGACAGGCCGGGGAAGGGCTGAACGTGCCTTTGCTGCCATCCAGCTCGGCAGCTCGGCGGTGACAACCAGCCCCCGGCCAGCCCCGGCACAGCGGGACACGCTGATCGAAGCCCGATGGATCGAGGAAGATCAAAGCTCCCCTTTTATCTCGGTCTCCCTTCTGCCTCCTTCCACAGCTGGAGGGCGTGTGTTCCCCTGCTTTGTAGATGCTCCATCTCCTTCTTTAAATCTTCACTTCAAGCCTTCCTTTCTTCTCCGGCGCGCAGCGAGTCCTCCCCGGGTGCGCCGCTGTGATGCCCGTGGAGGATCCCATTCGGAGGCATAAATTACACGGCCCCGCTCGCCGAGCGGCTTTTTCAGGTAGCACTTGGTGTTAAGTGCACATTAACCAGCCCTGAACGGCGGCAGCATCACAAAGAGCGGCTCGCGGGGACACCCCCGTGCCTGGTGCTCATTAGGATCGGTGTCACAGCAGAGCCCAGAGCGGGATGAAGGCTGAGCCCCCCTCTTCTGCTGCTGGGGCTGCCATTACTTAATTGGATCCGATGTAACATATTAGAGAGCACATTAGGGGATGACACAAATTGGGTTTGGCTCTTTCTCAGTGAAGGAAGGGGCCTCAGTTCGTGTAATGAGCACAGAGGGAGGGAAGTGCCTGGGCGTCCCTGTCACCTCCCCTCTCCGGGGGACCTGCAGGCCGGAGCACTCCCCCCGAGCAAACCACATGTTTCTGTTGAGCACTTTCACCGGCAAAATGGGGGAGAAGTGCTGCTTGGGCAGCCCCCCCGCAGCTAGCTGAGGAGGGCTCACAGTCCACCCTGGTCTGCAGGGTCATATCCCAGCCCCAGGCCCTCCCCCTGGTGCTGAGGGATGCACTGAGCCACGGACAGGGGCTGGGGGCTGAGGAAAACATCCCAGAATATCCCTGGCTCTGGCACTGGGGGCTTAAGCATGAGGTCAGTTCTTCCTGCAGTGGGAGACCTTTAGGGCTGCGGAGGGTTCCTGCTGCAGACCAGAGATGCTGCAGCCAAACCTGGGCAGTGTCTGACCCAGACGAGTCCCAGAGGACTCTGTTCCAGACTGTTCAACCCAAAAGCTGCAGCTCTTCAGCCCGTCCTACCATTGCCTTGGCCCTTTCCCCAGGATCCTGCAGAGCCAGGGAGCTCCTCTGGGATCCCCTCAGAGGCCCCAGCAGAGACACAGGGACAGCACACACAGAGGGTGTCACAATCCCTGACACCAGGGCAGTCACCAACACCTTTTGCTCCTCTTGAGGAAGCTCTTTGGTCACCACCAGCACGAGCAGGGTCAGTCTGTGCTGTGCAGGAAGAGGGTTAAAGTGCTTAATATTTACTGTGCTCACAGTAACTGCAGCTGATGGTGTTCATATGCACATCCAACCTGTTTTAATATCTCATGGCAATGAGCTCTGCAGCTTGAACCACACGCTGCATAAAAACTTGTATCGGTTCCGAATTTACTGCCTTTTAATTTCCTGCATTATGATTTTCTGCATTTCCTGAGTTTAATTTCTTGCAATCCTTATCTTCTCATCACTGTCCAAGATCAAATCTGGGGTATATTCTTCTTACTGCTGTGACTAAAAATACCACACAGCCAGATATTCCTGCAATACTTTGCAATACGTTTGCACCTTCAGCATTTTTTTTGCCCCAACAACAAATAATAAAGAAACAAACAAACAAACAAACAAACAAACAAAACCAAACAAAAACAACCCCACAACAAAATGTGAAAGAACATTGAAAAATCCCAAGCAAAGTACAGCAGATCAGCTGCTGAAGGTGGGGGAAAAACTGCTTAAGATTCTCCTGTTTGAGCAACAAAACACAGAAATTGGTGGTGCAGGGAGTGCTTTGAGCAGACACACCCTGTGAGAACAGTGTTTCTTTGCTCGAGGGAGTCAGAGATGCTGGGGGAAGTCAGAACCAACCAAGCTCTAAGAGGTCTCCTGAATCTACAGGTCTTTCCACCTCTCTTTCTGGCTGCTGAGCCCCTGTGACACAAAGTCTTGCTCCAAGGTGCAGATGGCAGAAGTGCTCAGCAGAGACCAGACTTGTCCTGTGCTCTGGGAGCAGGCTCTGCTCAGCCCCTGCCCCAGGGAGGTGACCCCAGCCAGGCCCAGCCTGGAAGGTTTGTGGCCTGTGTGGGTGCAGCCCTGAGCCTGCCCATGGACACCAGCATGGGCAGAGCCTGCCAAGGGTGCAACCAGCCAAGAGAACCCTCCTTGTCTAGGCTCACCCCCTTCACTCCTCCTGCTCCCAGTGCCACATGCCACCACCCTGGCTCCCTCCTGTCCTCAGTTATAACAGAGGAGCATGACATGGTGAACCCAGTGTCATCTGTCTTGGTGCCATGCTGGTCCCACTGCCCTGACTGAGGGGTCTGGAGCAGAGCAGGGGCTGGGTGCTCACCAAGGTGCTCCAGGACACAAGTGAGGCATCAGGGAATGGTGGCACAAGGCAGCACGGGCAGGGGAGCAGGAAATATATCTCTGGATGGAATATATATCTCTGGATAGAATATATATCTCTGGATAGAATATATATATCTCTGGACTAGAATTTGTGGTCACAACATTGTTGGTGTCAGCCCCAAGGCTGCCAGAGCTCCAGGAGGGTTTGGACAATGCTCTGAGGGCCAGGGTGGGATTGTTGGGATGTCTGTGCAGGGCAGGAGTTGGACTGGATGGTCCCTGTGGGTCCTTCCAGCTCAGGCTATTCTGTGATTCTGTGATCCTGTGATTCTGTGATCCTGTGATTCTGTGATTCTGTGATTCTGTGAGTGTGAGCTGCCAGAAGGACACAGACTTGGCCTCCTCTCCACAGGACTGGGCTGAGGAGCAGGTCCTGGATGCTGGCAGGGAAGATGAGGGGCCCCTGCTGAGCACTGTGACACGATGCTAAAGTGTTCTGAGAGATCTTCCTCCCCAGCCCAGGCAGCTAATGGCTGGTTTATGTCCTGAAGCGTGAGGGTTTAGGTCCCCTGCAGATTTTTATCCCATTTAATGTAACTGTAGATATCCTCTGTATTCATATAAATGAATAATCCTTTCGGAATCCTTCTAAGCACTTTGCTTTAGCAGCCTGGATGTTATTAATCATAATGCTCTGCACTTAGACAGCATTTTACCTATTCACAGCTCTGAACAAACACTGGCTAATTAACCCTCCCAATGCCAGGGGAGGTGATTATCACTCTTGCTGTCTGGAGGGGAGGTGACACCAAAAGTGCCAGTGAGTGGGGATTTGGGGCCAGGCTGCCCCTTTCCCCACAGAGTGGCAGTGGGTGCAGGGGGCACAGGTCAGTCTCTGTGGCTACAGACCTACTGAAAACTTCAGTTTCCTTCCTGAGAATCCACAGAATCACAGAATGGTTTGGTCTGGAAAGGACCTTGAAGACCATCCAGTCCCACCCCTTGCCATGGGCAGGGACACCTTCCACCAGCCCAGGTTGCTCCAAGCCCCGTCCAACCTGGCCTTGGACACTTCCAGGGATCCAGGGGCAGCCACAGCTTCTCTGGGCAACCTGTGCCAGGGCCTCCCCACCCTCACAGGGAACAATTTCTCCTTAATATTGACTCCAGACTTACTCTGTGCCAGTGGGAAGCCCTTCTCCTTGGCCTGTCCCCACGTGCCCTTGTAAATAGTCTCTCTCCATCCTTCTTGTAGAATTCTGGGAGAACATCATTTTATTCCCTTACAACTGACTGGCTTTTAGCACTGAGAGTGCAGAAAGCTGAAAACTAGAACTAAAACCATTTAATTAACTAAACAGAAATCAACATTCAGAAACTGGAGATGTTCTTGAGGGCAATTTCTGTCTAGTCAAAGCAATGGGGAGTTGGTGTGGGTGGAGGGAAATGCCACCAGAGCAGCTCTGGCTGGGTTTGCTGTGCAGCCACCACCAGGGGAATACTGATAATGATAATAATGATGATGGCAACGATAATATTTCTGTGCCTGGTTTCCCTGCAGCATCCTCAGCATCCAGCACAGACTGATCCCAGAGCACACTGTAAATGGGGTTGCTGTTGTCACTCCTCCTGCTCAGGCTGGGCTCTCACAAATGCCACACAGCTGAGAGCCAGACTGGAACTGTCTGGGCATGAGGCAGCTGCCAACTGCCTCCCATGTCCCCTGGGGGGACCGAGGCTCCCAGACATTCCCAGCAGGGCTGGCACGGTCCATCTTCTCTCCCTGATGATTGAGGGACCTTGCACCCCTTCCTGCTATTGCTGCTCCCCTTCCAGATGGACACTGGTGGAGGAGTTGCTCTTTGCCCCTCACACAGGTTTATTAACCCCTCCTTTCCCAGGGATAAGGCCCAGGGAATGAGGAGGAAGCACCCCATAGACAGTGGGAACTCCTCAGTGGGGCATCTCCCCAGCCTCCCTGCAAGGTTCTGGTTGCAGGATGGAACAGGAGGGGCAAGATCTGATCCTCCAGCACAGGAGAGGAGCTGACACTGGGGGTGTCATCAGGGTGCATGACCTAGGGCAGGAGGGTGGGCAACAGGAGCAGGGATGTGCAGGGGGACCAAGTCCTCTTAACCCTTCCTGGGCAGTTACAGTCACAGAGTCACAGAATCCCAGGATGTGCTGAGATGGAAGGGACCACAAGGATCACCCAGTCCAACCCTCAGCCCTGCACAGGCCCAGCCCCAAGAGTCACCCCCTGTGCCCCAGAGGAGCAGCCAAACCCTCCTGGAGCTCTGGCAGCCTTGGGGCTGTGCCCACTGCCCTGGGGAGCCTGGGCAGTGCCCAACCAGCCTCTGGGGGAAGAACCTTTGCCTGAGATCCAACCTGAGCCTGCCCTGACACAGCTCCAGCCCTTCCCTGGCTGCTGTCCCTGCTCCCCCAGAGCAGAGCTCAGTGTCTCTGCTCTTCATCCCTGTCAATCAGCCATGGGGACAAACAAAGGACACAGGGACCACTCTGGGCTCCCTGGGACTCTCCTGCTGTGTGGCTGCATCTCCCCTCCCTTGGCTGCCCTTGGGTGGCCGCCCTGGGAAGGTCAGGGGGACGTCTCGTGCAGCTGGGAGGACAGAGCCCTTTCCCAACCACATTTCACCTCCAGGCACAGCTCCAGCTGAGCCCAAACTGCCCATTATTTCCCAGCTGAACCCTCATTCTGCAAACAGAAGGCCCTTTATTGCCAGATAAATAACGCTGCCACTTGCAGAGCCGGCTCAGGGCAGCGCAGGGACAGGGAATTGCGAGACAGGATAATCACGGGTGTAGATCATATCTCAGGGGATGCTCCAGCACGGCCACGCTCCCCTGGATGGAGGCAGCAGCGGGGATTTGACTCAGATATCAGGTGCTCAGTGAGCATGGCGTGGCTACGCCTCTTCCCTTCCCTGTGCTGCCCTTCCCTGCCCTCCCTCTGGATTGTTCCTGCCCTCAGATCTCCTGGGATACGCAGAACACGTTCCCACGGCCCCCATGTCATTCCTGTGCTGGCAAATGTGAGAGATGAACTGCCCTGCTCGTGCTGCACACGGAAACCCAGCACAGGCAGGGCCAGCAGAAACACTCCTGAGGCACAGGAGATGCTGGAATTTCTCTTTGGGACCTGAAACCCCTGTGCCTGAAATCCCTCTCTCTGGGTGAGGAGAGGGGCTTCATCCCCAGCTTGGTGCTGTGTGTGAGTGTGGTGGGGAGGATGCTCTGCCAGGACCCAGCCCAGAGGAAGCAGCAGCCCCTGTCCCTGAGAGAGAGGAAAAGCTGCTTGTAGGGCTTTGTGTCCTGCAGCAAAGGGACAGGAGGAGGAACGGGTGTGCTGCTACAGGGGGGAGTTCCTGCTCTGTCAGGGGGGCTGAGGAAGTTCCCTTTGCCTCTGACACCCGAGGAGCTCTGGAGCTTTGCTTGCTTTCATTCCCTGTCATGCCTGGGAGATGGAGAATTGTCTTCTCAGGGTCTCTCCCTCCCAGTGTGGCTATTGATGCCCTTCCCTTCCCTTCCCTTCCTCCCCTGCCCTGCCCTACTTTTCACCAGAATTTCACACCAATTTCTGATGTCACCAAGGGTGGCACAACCCATGTTTTCATCTGTGGTGAAAGAGCAGAAAGTGTGGCCAGAGCATGGAGAAGTTTTTGAGAGAGTCAGAGCCAACCCAGCAACTGCATTTGAGCTCAGCAAGACAAAGTGCCAGCTCACTTGCAGGCATGGGGAGTCCACAACCTTCAACGTTCAGATCTTTGCTTCCTTCAGCCTTGCAGTGTGACCTCAGGCCAGCTGGTCTCCTGTGCCTCAGTGTCCCCAGGCCAGGCCACAGGTGGCAGCTCTTCCCTGCATTCCAGAGGCCGGAAGGAAAAGCCCTTTGCAGAGAGTACCAAACCAGAAGCACGTGGGGTTTGGACAGGGTGCTTCCATGTCATTCCTCCTCCCTGCCAGGGAATGTGCTCAGGGAGGCTGCACGAGGGAGGGGTCCCTGTGCCCCTCGGTGTGCTGGGCTGTGCCCTTGGGAGAACTGTGGCAGGTGATGGATTGCTCAGGAGGGAAGGCAGTGCTGCCCTTTCTGTTTGTGTGCAGTGTGTCTAATATACTGATATATGCTGCATTCATCCCTTTTAAATATAAATCAATAAGCTGCTGTATTTCAAAAGGGAAGAGAGCACAGGCCAGTCAATGTGCAGGATAAATGTCTTCATTCCCCGGGGTGCCCCTGGCTGGCCTGGAGGGCTGAGCACACGCAGGCACCGAGGGAGGAGGGACGTGCCTGGGCTTTTCCAGAGAGCTGTGCCAAGAACTGAGGGAAAACATGGCAGGGCTTTCCTGCATCCTGGTGCTGCCAAGATCCTCGGCAGCAGCTGAGCACTGAACCAGCCTGGCCTGGGGGGAGGCACCTGAGCTCTTGGGAGCCAAACTGACCCGAGACAGCCCAGCCCCTCCTGCTGGGCAGCCCCGGGGCATTGGCAGCAGCTCAAATCCTGCCAGCAGGGTCTGTTTGCAGCCCAGAAACCCCTCTGGGCTGATCTCACAGCGTGGGCAGCAGGGAGGGGGGGATTCTGCCCCTCTACCCCCTCAGGTGAAACCCCCCTGCAGAGCTGCCCCAGCCCTGGGAACAACAGCACAAGGACGTGGAGCTGCTGGAGAGAGTCCAGAGGAGGCCTCAGAGATGCTCCAGGGCTGGAGCCCCTCTGCTCTGGAGCCAGGCTGGGAGAGCTGGGGTTTCACCTGGAGAAGAGAAGGCTCCAGGGAGAGCTGAGAGCCCCTTGCAGGGCCTAAAGGGGCTCCAGGAGAGCTGGAGAGGGACTGGGGACAAGGGATGGAGGGACAGGACACAGGGAATGGCTTCCCACTGCCAGAGGGCAGGGTTAGATGGGATATTGGGAAGGAATTGTTGGCTGTGAGGGTGGGGAGGCCCTGGCCCAGGTGTCCCAGAGAAGCTGTGGCTGCCCCTGGATCCCTGGAAGTGTCCAAGGCCAGGTTGGATGGGACTTGGAGTAACCTGGGCTGGTGGAAGGTGTCCCTGCCCATGGCAGAGGGTGGGACTGGATGAGCTTTGAGGTCCCTTCCCACCCAACCATTCTGGGATCCCATGACTCCATGACATCTATGTGTTCACATGCCCACAACATGCAGACTGATGGTTTGTCCCTTCCCACCCAAACCCCTCAGTGACTCCAGGATTTCTCCATCCCCTTGCCCTGGGCCCGTGGATGTGGGCTCTGTGTCTGTGTCTGCAGTGTGGCACCAGAGCTGTGATGCTCAGTTTTAGCAGCCCAACGCTCTGCAGGAGGATTTGGGGCCTCATCTGTCCTTCTGTCTGACTGTTCGTCCCTCCACCCTCGTCAGAAGGTCTCCAGTGTCAGGAGAACACAGGCACTGGTTCCCTGCCCTGTCCCTGCTGTCTGTCTGTGCCCACCCAGGGGCTCCCAGGTGACCCCCCCAGCCCTCCCTGCCAGGGCTGAGCTCTTGGGGGTCAGTGAAACCCTCTCCGTGCCATGGGGAAGGTGCCATCCAATCCACTCCTCCCTGCCCCTTTTCCTGCCGGGAGCTGGGCAATAGTGCTGCTGCTTTTAACATTAGAGCTTAAAAAAAACAGGAAATCAAATCCACTCCACACAATTGCAAAATGGTTGCAGGTCCAAGGTCTGCTAATTGTACAGCAGTTTCAGATCCAGACTATTATTTATGATCAAAAAATGTCAATTTGTATAGATTCCAACATCTCACCTGCTAAAAAGCTCACCCATTAATTCATGTTGCATTTTTAAATGTTCATTTTAGGCCAGATTTCTCTAGTTAATGTACGAGATTCTCTTTTAAGTCCTTTGGAAGCCAGAGTTGGAGTTGAAAAGGAGAAGTAGCCCCTTTTCTGGAATCTTCTACTGAGAAAAAAAAAAGTCTCTCAATATTTTATTAATAATCAATTTCTTATGATTATTTTTTTAATGAGATGTCATTACATAAATGCCCTCATTTTCTGGAGTGCATTTGCTGTTTGCAAGAGCCTGTGTTACAGTTTGCATGAATAATTCCCATTCAATTGACTATTCCCAAACTGTTCCCTTCAATCCTCTGCTATTTATTACTTGGAATGTGTGGTTGGCCACTCCACTTCATGGAAATTACTGTTAATGGGATGACTGGAGTCTTACAACCCAGATAGATTTGGGGTTACTGGGTAGCACAAAGGAAAGTGTGCAACCACCAGGTGGAAATGTGGATAAATACTGGGAAATTTCAGGATCAGCAAACACGTCCCTGAATCTCTGGGTCCCATTTGAATGGAACATCCAGAAAACTGCTCCCCCTGGGCCAGCAGAGCCCCGGGAGCCTCCCTGGAGCACCATTTGCCCGTGTCATGCAGTGACTCCAGGAGGGGCTTTGAAAACAGGGGCCAAATTTCTCAGCCTGACCTGAAGTAACAGGGAAAAAATACCATTTTGGGGATTAGTGATGTTCTGGATCCTTCCAGGACTGTGTGACCCGAAATCAAACTGCAATAAAATCAAACCAGGATGGGTTTCTAAAGGCACAGATGCCCCAGCACTGTGTGAGGCAGTTCAGCTGGGCCAGGGAGCATCTTGATAAGGACACTCAAATCTCACACTGCAGGGCACAGGAACGCATTCCTGGGGTCAGGAAGCCCCTTTTCCCCCCTGGCTGAGGCTGGGCTGCCCTGCAGCTCATTTGTCACTCACAAAGGGCTTCTCAGCCACTCTCAGAGCAAAAGCCAATGACCCAGGGCTGGCTGACCCAGGGCTGGCTGCTCCAATGACCCAGGGCTGGCTGCTCCCACCCCAGGGCAGCAACCCTGGGATCATCCCCCTGGGCCAGAACCACCTGCTGGGAGACAGCTCAGGAGCAGCAGCCAGGACCATGGCACATGGCCAGGATGGTGGCACATCCCTGGGACAATGGCACACCCCCAGGACGATGGCACATCCCCAGGACAATGGCACATCCCTGGGACAGTGGCATATCCCCAGGACAATGGCACATCCCTGGGACAGTGGCATATCCCCAGGACAATGGCACATCCCCAGGATGGTGGCACATCGTTGGGACAATGGCACATCTCCAGGACAATGGCACACCCCCCCCCCGACAATGGCACATCCCCAGGATGGTGGCACATCCCCAGGACAATGGCACATCCCCGGGACAATGGCACATCCCCAGGATGATGGCACATCCCTGGGACAATGGCACATCCCTGGGACAATGGCACATCCCTAAGACGATGGCACATCCCCAGGATGGTGGCACATCCCTGGGGCAGTAGCACATCCCCGGGCCGATGACGTATCCCTGGGATGATGCCACGATGCCAGGACGCACATGCCCTGGACGATGCCCCAGTGCCAGGATGATGCCCGGTGCAGAGCCGGGGCCGGTGCGGGTTTGCAGAGCGGCTGGAGGTGGGAGGGAATCCCTGCGTTCCTGCGGAGGAGGGGAGCAGCCGTGGGTGATAAGACCCTGGCAGCGCTCAATAAGCCTCCGAGCCCGCTGCCTAAGTGAGATGTTGACAGAAACAAAAGAAACCCCGTTAGGAAATCTCTCCCCCTCCGCCTGGAAGAGGGCGAGGGTTTTCTTGGAGGGGGGAGAGGAAGGTTTGCATACATTTCAAGGCTCAGCCGAAACACAAAGTGCTTTTTGTGAACGCAAGAGAAAAGGACGTGAAGCAGGCAGGAGAGGAGGAGGAAGGCAGGGGAAGGATGCCTCAATACAAAAAAGCTTAGCCTGATAAAATATTTAGGACGGGCTCACACATCAGAATATTAATGCTCTGCATTCCTTGTGCTTGCACTCTGTTGATCTTCATTCTCCAGTGACCTTGTTTACAGTATCTGAATTTGCAGTCTGCATTTTAATAAGGCCCTGAGAGAAGGTCTGAGACACAGCGTCTCACTGAACCAACTTCAAACCCCTGCTCCGACTGGTTGAAATTCCGGAGGATGGGATGTGGCCCCGGGGGTGCCCCCTGAGGACAGACCCTCTGGAGAGCCCATCCCGGGTCAGCCGCCACCGCCTCGGACCGGGAGACTGGGGCAGCGTGGAGAGGCTCCTCCGTGCGGTTCGGGGATGTTCCCCCTCCCTGGGAGGCTGGGGGGAAGCCCGGCCTTTCTCCACACAATGCCCGCTCCCCCCTTCCCCGTGCCACGGCCAGGTGACCCCCGGGCCATCGAGCTGCGCCAGCCGGGATAACGAGCCGGGAGTGCCGGGGGGGACCGGGGGGGCCGCGCCTCCCGCAGCGCCTGGAGAGCGACGCGTGTTCCCGGCCCGGAATTGCCTAATGGGCTGTGAAGGGTCTCAGCAGGCAGAGCCCGGGCTCGGGGCGTGTGGGAGAGATCGTGCGGGCGGCGTGTTTGTCACATCTGCTCCCTGCTATTTGTGGAGACGCTGTCGAGGGTGGGGAGGGCAGAGAGCCGGGAGCGCTCCCTGGGGATGTGCCAGAGCCCAGCTTTGCTGGCTCAGGGAATGCCAGGATCCGGCCTGTCTGAGTCAGGCTCTGGGCATGGGATTGCAATGCCACGGGGGCACCCTGCTCCATCTCCTCCTGCTCCATCCCTGTCCTGCTCCATCTCCCTCCTGCTCCATCTCCTCCTGCTCCATCCCTGTTCTGCTCCATTCCCATCCTGCTCCATCCCTGTTCTGCTCCATTCCCATCCTGCTCCATCCCTGTCCTGCTCCATCCCTGTCCTGCTCCATTCCCATCCTGCTCCATCCCCATCCCGCTCCATCCCCTCCTGCTCCATCCCCATCCCGCTCCACCCCTCCTGCTCCATCCCCATCCTGCTCCATCCCTGTCCTGCTCCATTCCCATCCTGCTCCATCTCCCTCCTGCTCCATCCCCATCCTGCTCCATCCCCTCCTGCTCCATCCCCTCCTGCTCCATCCCCATCCCGCTCCATCCCCTCCTGCTCCATCCCCATCCCACTCCATTCCCATCCTGCTCCATCCCTGTCCTGCTCCATTCCCATCCTGCTCCATCTCCCGCCTGCTCCATCCCCATCCTGCTCCATCCCCCCTGCTCCATCCCCATCCTGCTCCATCCCCTCCTGTTCCATCCCCATCCTGCTCCATCCCTCCTGCTCCATCCCCATCCTGCTCCATCCCCTCCTGCTCCATCCCCGTCCCGCTCCATCCCCATCCCGCTCCATCGCGGTCCCTCTCCGGTCGCTGTCCCCAGCAGAGGGTGGTGGCAGCCCGTGGACACGCCGGTTGTGCCCAGAGCTGGCTGGCCCTGGGGAGGAGCAGGGCCAGGCCGGGATGTGGCTCCCGGGAATGCTGTGTCCGGTGTCCCGCGCAGGGAGGCAGCAGTTGGCAGCTCCTCGGCAGCCTCCCTGTCCCCAGGGACGGCCCTGCCCTGTTTGTCCATGGAGCAGCTCCCTGCGAGGCTGGCACGGTGCCCGGGCACAGCTCAGTGGGCACCCTGGCACCGCAGCTCTGGGTGGGAGCAGGAAAACAACCCCAGAGCACCGGGGGATTTGGGAACAACCCCCTTGGACGCAGATACTGGAAATGAGCTGAATGCCAGTCACACCCTCTCAAACACCCAGATCCAAACCATTCACAGGGTGGGGGAGACCCCTCCCTTCCCCTGCCCCACTCGGACTCGGTGCTGCTTTAGGAGCAGAAATGTCCTGGGGTTGGAAAGCACATCCCTGCTGCTCCCCAGCCACATCACCCCTCCTCCCTGAGCCCAGGGGGGTTCTGGGCTGTGCCACACCTGGGCTGTCCCCGTGGGGCCACATCCAGGGCACTGGGCACAGCAGTATCCTGGAAAGACCCCCCAGGAGCCAGGAGGCAATTGGTGTCTACACAGCACTTGGTATGTTCTTACTCCAGCACAAGTCATGGAATCACAGAATACTCAGAGCTGGAAGGGGCCCACGAGGATCAGCAAAGTACAGCTTCTAAAGGAACTCCACTAAAGGAATGAATCCTCATGGAGACTCTGGAAGAGAAGGGAGGAAGGGGTTTTTTTCTATATCACAAATGAGAAAATACAATCTGTAGGCACCGGAAAAACAATTCCAGTCTTACCTAGAGCAGATTCCTTCCAGTCTTACCTTTCCCACTGTGATAACACCTCAGGGCCATGCAGCCAGCTGGGTGTTCCTGCTCCTGCACAGCACTGAACAGCCTCCTGAAGGACACATTCCCCGCTTCATTCCTGCTTTTTCCTGGAAAAAGCTCATCAAGTGTCTCCCCTTTGACTCCTCACAGAGAAATAGCTCAGGGTGATGCACCATCACACAACCCTGTGGCACCGGGGTCCTCTCCTGGGGGGATGATGACAAGCCTGGTGCTCCTCTCCTTGGGAAAAGGGACAACCTGCTGGTTTGGGGGGACTCTGAGGCTCCCCCAGAGCACTGCAATGGCAGCAAAGCAGGAAAACTTGCAGCTCCAGCTCAGCGCTTAGTCACTGTCCTGACAGAGGTTCAGAGATGGTTTTCAAGAGCAGCAAGGGCTGTTCCTCCTCCTGAGTGACCTTTCTTCCTTCTCTGAAGAGCTCCAGGCACAGGAGTTGTTGTGCACCCGTCTCTCCTCAGCATGTCCTGGCTAGCCTGGGTTTGTGTGCAGCTCAAGTTCAGGCTGGGCAAGTTTGGCCCTGCAGCTTTTCGTGCTCCCCCTGTCATTTGCTCCCCCTGTCACTTGCTTTTTCAGGATGCCTGAATTGGAGTTGAATTCCAAACTATCACATGAGAGGTCCTGTGCATTCTCTGGTAGTTCTGGTGACAGTTTCCCCCCGTGCCACCCTTGCCACTGAGTTCAGCACATGTGGCTGTTGGTGACCCTCCTGGGAGATGGCAAGAGCTGGGCTGGGTGTCCCTGTTCCCATCACAGTTGCTGGAGACCAGCCAGTCCAGCCACTGAAGCTTAGAGCATGACTTTGGAATTCATTCCCACTATGTCTCTTGCAAGCAGCGAAATGAAACCTCAGCACTTCTAAACTACATGTTTAGAAGTCCCACATGGACTGGGACCCACAGTGATGCTGGGGACAGACTGAGAGAACCCATCAGCTCCAGCTCTGAGATGACTGGAAAAGATGACAGAGCTTCCAAAGCTCAAGGCCACCTTTTGTTTTCTGGTTCAAAGGTTTTGGCACAGTCCCAGTCTCTATTTGCAACCATCAGAAGGACCAGAATGTGGCTACTCATTACAGAAAATTCAGTTCTCCCTGGGCTCGGTAGCCTGGCTGGCAGCAGACTGACAACATCAAAATACCAGGAAGATGGGATGCCCTGGGAAAAGCCAGAGGCAGTTCCCAGTGAGATGCAGCATGCTCTGAGGCTGGACTGTGCACCCAGCTCATGGCAGTCCCCACCTCCCCTCTGCAGCTGCTCCCCTGGTGAAGGGTCTCTGCTCTGGGAGGACACCTTTGTCTGGAGCAAAGATGTCATTTGGGAGAGCAGGATGAGGCCCCTATGTCCATGGGCACTGGGAGCAGGGTGTGGAGGGGACAGGGGATGTTCCTGGGCAGGACCTTGAGCACAAAGGTGTCCCTGAGGGGCTGCAGAGCCCTGGGGGAGTTACTGCATGTCCCCTGAGCTCTGAGAGGCACTGCTGGGGACAGAGGGGCAATCTCTGGAAAAGGAGGGTCAGGTAAGGGATGGCCATCCTGCCCGGGGTGCTGAGAGTGCTGGATGAGTGCTGGCAGCTGATCCCCAAGGCTGGGACGAGGGGCAGGAGCTGTCCTGGGCACGAGCTGCAGGGCAACACACCAGCAGCAAGGGCTCCCACTGTCTCCGGGGCAGCTCTGTGCCCTGCCTGCCAGGGACAGCTGGGATTCACCAAGGGCAGCAAGGCAGGGGGCAGAGGGCTTGATGACACCACACCACGGGTGTACCTGGGCTGTGCCTTGGGATGGTGGCCACCAACAACCAGGACCTGGCAACCCAACCTGGCCAGCACCTGAGGGAGGAGCTGGGCTGGGGGGCAGCAGGGGATGCCCTCCCTCAGTCAGGGTGTAGGGGCACAGATCCTACAACACCCAGAAATAACACGTCTGCGTGGCCAAAGAATGGGAGGCTGAGGCTTCATGAAGCTTCAGGCTTCTCTGGAAGAGCCCAGAGAGCCTCCTCCATCATGTCCATGCCAAGGTGCCAGGAGTGAAGCTCAGCTCCGGGTTGAGCCACTGGGGCTCATGGGGGAAGGGCAGGACCAGAGTTTTGGAGCCTCATCACGTGGGAAGTTCCCTGCCCTCTGCATGCCTCAGTGTCCCCACCCATGAAATGAGGTCATCAGTGCAGCCTCCTGCCCCTTTGAGATCTAAAGATGGACTTCTAAACCCAGACATGCTGCACCTTTCCCACTGTACCCCCTCAGTTCCCAGTGGGATGGGGCAGACATCAGATATTGGGATCAGATCACCAACGACACCCTGTGCCAGCAGCACTGGAGCAGGGGAAGGGTTGCCCAGGTTGTTGCCCATGTTGTCACAGCCCCGGGGCTCTCTCACAGGTGCTGGAGCAGAACTGCAGTGCAGAGAACACACAGACATATTTCCTGGGTTTCTTTAAAGCTCCTGGTTTCTTTGCCTGGCCCTGGAGCGTGAGCAAGGCTGGGGCTCAGGCAGGGATGGAGCTGCAGGACCAGATGTGCTGTCTGTGCTCCAGCTGTCCAGCACATCTGTGCCTCAGGGCAGCAGCAAAGTGCCCTGATCACTGCTGAGAGAGTCTGGGAGGGTCTCCCCCCACCCCCAGCTCCTGGAGGTGCTGATCTCCCCCAGCAGAGCCCCCAGGCAGCGCAGGCAGGTGGGAGCTGGGAGAGGGGATGCTCCCCTCAGCCCTCCAGCACTGGCACAGCTCCTGCAGAAACAAACCCCAGAAACATCAGAGAGTTCCCCTAACTGGAGCTCTGGGGACACAGGCCATACCCCAGGGCAGGGCAGACCTGGCATGGAATTGGACATGGGGCAAATCCTGAGCCCCACTCTGGGAGCATTGCTCCAGGCCACCCCAGAGGAGGCATTTTGGGACACCTTTTGCTCCAGCCTCAAGGAAGGATGTGCTGCTCTGGGCACCCCAAAATGCTCAGTGCGTGGAACAAGAGGGTCCTCAGCTGAGAGGGGCTGAGCCCCAGTGCAAGAAGTGCAGGGAGAGAACCATTTCCATAGGAAGCTTGGAGAAATCCTTGGGAATGGCATCTTTGCTGCCTGCTGTGGGCTCACCCCCGGGGCAGAAAGCCCATTAGAGAGGGTACTGTGTCCCACGGGAGGTCTGCACACGCTGTGCCCCCACAGCAGCTCCAGCTCCCTGTGCTCCTCACCCCTCCCCTGGCAGGGCCCTGGCTCAGGGATGGCTGTGATTTATTTGGGAACATTTCTTGCCTGTTGAAAGCGTGACCTCAGCTCTGCAGACACGCCGGGGGGGTGATGTACGAGTGTCTCTGGCAGAAGTGCAGCAGAGGAAGGGGGCGGGAGCTCCATCAATCTGCCCCGGAGGGGACGGCCCGGGGGGACCCTGCCAAGGTCACCCGGGAGCTGACTCAGCCTCCACTCCCCGCTCTGCCATCCATCACCCCCGCTGGGAACTGGCAGGCAGCAGGGCTGGAGACTCATCCCCGCTCATCCCTCATCACTGCCCTGCACAGCTTCATCCAGAGGCTGGAACAGGCCCAGATGTCACCTGGGGCACGGGCAGAGTGACCTTCCAGTGCCCACAACAAGCCCTGACAGGCTCCCTGGGGAGAGACATGGCCCCAGCCCAGCCCCCTGCTCCGGGACAAGGACAAGATGGATGGGACACAGGGACACAGGTGGCAGGAGGGTTTTTCCCTCTCAGTGGCTCCAGCTCATCCAACATAGCATTTGGATAACCTGCGGAGTCTCCCCTAAATCTAGTGAGCACTGGGAAGGAGCTGAGCTCTTCCCAGCAGTGTTTAGAGCAGAGAGAATGAATCACAGAATCACAGAATCATTCGAGTCAGAAAAGACCTCCAAGACCATCGAGTCCAACCATTGCCACTAAACCATATCACCAAGGGTCTGATCATTTTTTGAACACTTCCAGGGACAAGGACTGCACCCCTGCCCTGGGCAGCCTGTGCCAATGGGTAACCACTCTTTCAGTGAAAAATATTCCCCAGTTTCCAACCTGAGCCTCCCCTGGCACAGCCTGAGGCTGTTCCCTCTCCTGTCCCTTGTTCCTTGGGAGCAGAGCCCGACACCCCCCCGGCTCCCCCCTCCTGTCAGGAGGTTGCAGAGCCAGAAGGTCCCCCCCGAGCCTCCTTTTCTCCAGGCTGAGCCCCCCCAGCTCCCTCACATGACTCACTCTGCAGACCCTTCTCCAGTTCCATTCCCTCCTCTGGACATTCTCCAACCCCTCAATGTTTTCCCATCCTGTATCCCAGCTCCCAGTGTGTGGAAAGAGCAGCAGAGATCTCAGCACCAAGGGGACAAGAAGTCCAGTCTCTCATCTGGCTTGGCTCCAAGCTGGTCCCCTTTCACTTCCAAAAGGGGTTTTTCTGCCTATGGTTAGGAACAATTAACATCAGGGCCCGGCACAAGACTCTCAGAGCTCCTCAGTGCAGGACCCCTGTTCTGGAAGGTCCTGGCCTTGTCTGAGCACGACTCTCACAGGCTTTTGATGAGTCTCTGGAACGTGCAGAACAATAAATACACCTGCAAACACATTTGGTGCTTCCTGTCAGGTGCCTCTGCAGTGCTAGGCACAAATGCTTCTGTGAATCTGGCCCCAGATTACCTTAATATCTTTGCAGATTGGAAGCTGTGAGAGTAATTGATTCTTCACTTCATTAGTTAAACTGAAAAAGGAATTAAGAATTACTGGGGGTATTACAAACTGCTTGGCCAAACACTCCTTGTGCTGGGAACAGGTAAGCTTATTTACCTTTTCTTTTTATCAAATGTGAATGATTTTGAAAAGAAAACTCAAGGATTTAAAATGGGGGATCAAGACTTCATTACTTTTTAGAATTTCCTGTTGCTAAAATGGTTCAGCTTTTCTGTTACTTTACAGAATTTTGAATAAAGATTCAGTCATGGCAAAATAACTTTTTTTTTCCTTTTTTTTTTTTTTTCCTGGTCAATAAACTAGCCAGCCAAAAGAAGCCTCACAACTGCCCACAGCTGGCTGTGGGTAAAGCCAAGAGGCTCCTAATTCCCATAGGACCTTGGGAAGTATTTCCCTTTGGTTTTGCTCTGTGCTCCAAAGCCCTGGGGATTAACACAGGTCAGAGGGACATCACCCTGGCCACATCCACCACTGAGCCTGGAGCAGTGTCCTGGCACCGGGGTTTGAGGTCAAGGAGGTGGGGAAAGTGCCCAGCAGGACACAGAGGAGGACACTGCATTTCCAGGGACTTTGTTGGATGGGACTGAAGGACCTGAGCTGGGGAGGAGGTTCCCAGGAGGTTCCCTGACCCTGCCAGAGCTCCAGGAGTGTTTGGACAAGGCTGTCAAGCACAGGGTGGGATTGTTGGGGTGTCTGTACAGGGCCAGGAGTTGGACTGACAATCCTTGCAGGTCCTTCTGGATCAGGATGTTTTGGGGTTCTTTGTAATTTCCTGGGTAATTAGTGCTTTGTGCTGCTGCACATCCCCTTTGGAGGAGGGCTCCCCTCCCTCACATGGATGTCTGTCTGTCTGAGGTTTCAAAGGCACAAATGAAGCTGCCTGTCCTCTCTACAGCCAGGGCAGAGACACCACGACCTCCAAGGACCTGTCCCTCCCTGAGGCTCCGGGAGATGCTCTGCAGGCACCAGCCCCTCGCTGCTGATTTCAACAGGAGAGAACAGCTCTTGGAGCCATCTGAGCTTCTAAGGTGTCTTTCCCAGGCAGGGAAATGCACACCAGCCCACCCCTGGCTGCCCCAGGGCCGTGGCCTGGGCAATCCCTGCCACGGGGATCCCATTCCCGGCAGGAGCACAGCGGGACCCTCCCGGAGCTGCACCAGCTCCCAGGACTGGGAGGCAGACTGAGCTGTTTGTTTTGCCTTGTCTGGCTCTTTATGCATCCCCAAGTCCCCAGTGACTCTGCCAGCAACTTCCAACGAGGAAGGAATCCTTGTTTCCATATATCTGTTAAATCCAATGTCAGCAGGTGACAACACACGCTTGGCTGGTGCTGTTCTGTGATTGAGCAGAGCTGAGGAGGGATCAGAGCCTGGCACCACAGTCAGAGTTAGGAACTTTGGCACTATTTGATATAGTTTTGGCACTATTTGCTACAGACCCACTTCACTGCATCCCCCAGCGTGCAGAGGCAGCCTGTCCACAGTGCAAAGCTTCACTTTGCACTGTTTAAATCCCTGGTGGATAAACTCTCCCCTGCTGCAGGACAGCAGCATTCAGGCAGGCCTTGCCTAGCAAAGCTGGGTTGGTTGGGCACAGTTACCTCTCTAGCAGTGTAAAGCTGACCCTGGGAAAGCAGGAATGAACAGCTGTTGGAGGTTTTCACTACCACCTTTACCAAAGGCTCATTTTTCCCTCTCACCCAACCCAGTTCTGAGGTTGGCAAAAGCCATCCCACCCCTGTTGGTAACGCTTTCAGCTGAGCTCTGTAACACAACCTGCTCCTTTCTCTCAGATGTTCTAATTTAAAAATTATGTTCACAGAACCATTATAAAGAATCCAAACTATTAACTGGGAGCTCTCCCTGAGCTGGCACAGGAGGTGGGAATGTGCTGCACCTCCCAGCAGCTGCAGACCTGTTTGCAGGGTCTCATCCAAAGCAGCACTGCTGTCAATCACAGCCCATGTTTTGGGCAGAGGAGACAGATTTTTTCCTATCAAAGTGACAGGTACAAAACCCATCCCCGACCTTTGCTCCCCTGAGCTCTGCCTAATGCTCTGGAAGATCCCCACAGCCAGTGGTGGTCTCCAGGTGAGTATTGAATATTGAAATCTTGCATTTTATAGCTGAAATAAAAAAAGAATGTGTTCATTCGAGGGGGGGGAGGGGGGGAGTGCTGACACTATCCTCCAGCAATCCTTGCTTTCAGCTGACGCTGCTCATCAGGATTAATTTTTAATACCAAGTTACCATGACCATGAACTTCATTTTTATTGCAGAGTATTCACAAGTGTCCTTTTGTTCATTCCACATCACACAAGCTGATGGACTCCTGACTGGCTGCCTGGTGGTGAGTGAACTGCCCTGAAATTCCCTTTAAAAACAAGCAGAAGCGACCTTTCTTTCTTTTTTTTTTTTTTTTTTTTTTTTTTGCATTTATCATTCTAGCACTGTGGGTTTGTGCAGTATCAATTAGCTGTGTTGATTTTTCAACTCTTTAAACCACCACACAACCACAGTGGTGAGGGGCTTAACCCAGCTCTCACCTTCCCTCATCCTCAGTGGTGTTCATTTATCTCCAGGCAGGTTATTTGCAGAACAGGAGCTGGCACTTTGTCTTGCTGAGCTCAAATGCAGTTGCTGGGTTGGCTCTGACTCTCTCAAAAACTTCTCCATGCTCTGGCCACACTTTCTGCTCTTTCACCACAGATGAAAACATGGGTCGTGCCACACCCTTGGTGACATCAGAAATTGGTGTGAAATTCTTGTGAAAACTAGTGGCAAATGTTTGCCCAAACACACAGTGTCTTCCCCAGGCTGAAGGTGTACAAAGCCTTGTCTGTCTCCAACAGCCCTTCCCAAGCTCCTGGTGATGCAGCACAAACAGAGGAACATTAATCATCAGCCATTTCTCCCCGAAACTCCTCTCTGCAGGTCGTGGGAAATGTCCCCCTGTGGCACACAGTTAATTAATTTGTGCCTGTATGCAGGAGAATAATTGAGACTCTTTTTTTCCATCCCATGGTGTTCAGTGAGTCTCTTCACTGCTCGCTCTGCAGGGCTGAGCAATGAGCCCACCTTCACCTCTGCTGGGGGTGAGGGGGATCTGAGATGGCTCTGGACTGCACACTTGTGTGGAAGTGTCCAAGGCCAGCTTGGACGGGGCTTGGAGCAACCTGGGCTGGTGGAAGGTGTCCCTGCCCATGGCAGGGTGGAATGAGATGGGCTTAAGGTTCCTTCCAACCCAAACCAGTCTGGGATTCTGTGATGATTCTACAGCTCCCACCCCATCTCACACTTAGATCCATGACCTCCAAGTCCACTGTGTGTGGTGGGTGCTGGCCATGCCCTCCCCCTGAGCATCACCCACCCCTGGCAGTGCTGCCTGTGCTGCCTGCTTTGATCTCCGTGGGGAAATCACAGAATCCCAGAAAATGCTGAGCTGGGAGGGACCCACAAGGATCATGAAGTCCAACTCCTGGCCCTGCATAGGCCCACCCCAGGAGTCACCCCCTGAGCCCCAGAGTATTGTCCAAATGCTCCTCGAGCCCTGTCAGCCTCGGTGCTGGGCCCACTTCTCTCATTCAGGGTCTGGAGGGATCAGTCCCAGTGCTGTGTCCCAGCTCCCCATCCCTTCAAGGACCCATTTCCCACTCCCAACGTCACAGAGCTCAGCCTTGGTCAGCCACTGGCTCTTCATTCCCCTCCTGTTTGTGTTGTGTGTGACAAACCTCTCCCAGAGCCCATCCCAGGGCCGTGCAGCTCTGGTAGGGCCGGTGCTGCCCTGTCCCTGTCCCTGTCCCCTCCCTCTGCTCGGGGTCACAGAGCACCGTGAAAATCATCCCCCACCCACTGAGGACACCCGGCAACCCCCTGAGGGCCTCCCTCGGGCTGGCAGGGAGCACAGCCCTGTTTAACCTCAGCCAGCCGCTCCCCCGAAGCTGCCCTTCAGCTCCAAGGAGATGTTCATTTGACTCTCCCCCTCAGGGGGTTTTCTTGGCTCGCTTTGCTCCTGGAACCACAGCCAAGCTCCACTGGGTCATGTTCCTGCCCACAGTGATTTGTGCTCCACAGCACGACCCTTTGAGCAGCACAGCCCTCATCCAGTGCCACACAGGTGCAGAGCTTCCCCCTTGGGCCTGTGGGGAGGGACCTTTGGCTTCGTCCCTTCCCGTGTCCCTCGGGAGTTTCCACAAAGGAGCAAAGCACCTCAGAGGCATTTTTATGTGCAAATATGCCAAAAACAAGTGACTGCTTTGCTCTGCCCTGAGACAAGTTTGCACTACAAGAGGAGCAATCCTGAGTGGGCCGGGGAGGTCCCAGAGCAGGGGAGGCTGCACAGGTTGTGCCAGGGCCCGCCCGCCTCCCAACCCCGGGCATGTCCGTGGCTGTCACTGCAATGCAGTCCCAGCCCTGCTCCGGGAGCAGACAGGCGCCGGGTGCATCCAGCCCGTCGAGCTGTCACCGTGGCAGAGTGACAGACACGTTACAAGCTGCCAGACAGACAGGGCTCAGCACCCTGTCTCCTGATCTGGGGACTCAGGGCAGAGCAGGCGGGAGGATGAGCTCAGCTCAGACTGGAGCTGAAACCAGGCCAGGAGTTACACCTGCAGCCCAGCTGCACCCCCCGTGGGCCCAGGGCTGCAGCTGCAGAGAGGACACCCCCACGGACCTGTGCACAGAAGTGCTGTCCCAGCACAGCACGTGCCTGAAAGCCCTTTTCTCAGCCGAGCCATCCATCACTTCCAAGCTGCAGGTCAGAAAGGTGGCTGTAGCTGCTCTCCCTCTCCCTGTGCCTCCCCAGGTGAGCGTGGCTGCCCCAAACAGGTCGAGGAAGCTCAGCTGGGCAATGCTGTGCTTTGCACCTGCACAGATATTTCAAGGGCAGCACCAGAAAATAAGGGTGTGAAAGGAAAGCTCTGCAGAGCAAACCTCCTGCTTTGAACCTCCTCTGTTCACCCTCTGGAAAGGAAAACAGAACATGAAAACACTTCAAAGAAAACCCTCCACCAGCCAAAGCTGAGCTGGTGAGGAGCTGGAGTGGGAAGTCAGGCATCCCCACATGTGAGAGCTCCTGCGTGTGTCCTGCGTCCCACTGTGGGAATCACACACTCTGCTGGATAAAAAGCACAGGGCAGCTCTGCACGGTCACCTCTACCCCATGTGGGATGTGCTCAGCTTTCCAGCTCCAGCCCTACTCCCTGAACCATATCAGAGTGCAGCTGTACCACAGGGTGAGGAGAACATTCATTAGAACACATTCCTCTGGAGGAATGGCACTGATATTAAGGGTCTATCAATAATGATTCACTAGGCCATGAGAGCAATGAAATTGCAGTGATAAAGGGTGACAAAATATTGTAAGATATGTGCATTGAGGTTGTGGAGCAAATGATCTGATCTGAGGAGCAATATGTGATGATGTGCATGGAACCATCTGCTGCCCAGAGTTAAGGGGAGACACAGGGAATACACTGTGCTAGTGAAACAAGGAATGGAGCTGAGGGCTGAGCCCTGGGGATGGGGATTGAGCACAGCACAGTGCTTCACTCCTGGGGGAGGAGCCCTTGCTCTGGCCATGTCCCCAGACTTCCCTGCAGTCCATGCAATTAATCACTAATGTCTGGTGATGAAGAGCAATAACCCTCCCCTCCGAACGCCCTGATGTGGAGTCACTTCCCATCCAAAGCACTTCTCCAGGGATGTCCCTGAGTGTCAGCAGTTGGACTTTGGGCTCCCTCTGTCACACAGAGCAGGCTCCAGGCACAGTCTGTGGCAGCAGGACAGGACAGGCAACCCCCTCCTCCTGACAGCTCTGCCTGTGCCAGGGCTCACAGAGCTGGGCTGGCTGCTCAGGACCTGCCCAGCTGGGTATGGTGGGGCTGGGGGCAGCAGGAGGAGCCAGCCCAGGTCTCCATATCCTTCCTACAAACTCTCTCTCACCCTTCTCCAGGCTGAGACAACCCACAAGAGAGGAGGAGCCCTGAGCTGGCTCTGGCAGCAGCACAACAACAATGCAGATGTGCTGGGGGGGTCTCTGGCTGGGAATCCCTTATCCCCCAAGCACACCCCATCCCAGCAAACCCCCATTCCCAGCCTCCTGCTGCCCATGCCCTGTGCAGCCTAGTGGCTGCTTTCACTGCCTGCTGCCATCCAGCCCCTGAGCCTCTCCCTCGGTGCTCGCTCGGGATTGATGGGGTTTGGGATTGCGAGCAGTAAAAACACCGTGAGGAAACTGCAGAGCAGAAAAGCTGCCCCATAAAGAGCAAAGGCTTCTTCCTTTCCTCCCTGAAACCCGTAAAATGTTTAGTAAATCCCAGCACATGCTCCCAGTGCTGCATGGAGCCTAATCCAAAAAGCCCAGGAATATCCCATGATTAGGTGCGTGCTGTGAGTAATGGTTTTAGTGAGGCCCAGTGGAAGCTCAGCTCAAACTTGCTCATGGTTTATGTGCTTTGACTGAGGGGATCTCCTGTACTGGAGATAAAGCCACCTGTCCATAAGTCACTGCTCTGCCTGTTCCCTGGCATTCAGGGAATGTGCTGATGTCACCACCAGGCTCAACACGTTCAGCCTGAGGCTGGCACGGGAATCCAAGGGGGAGCTGGGGCAGGAGAGAATCCAAGGGGGAGCTGGGGCAGGAGAGTGCTCCAGGAGCCACAGGAGCCTGCTGCTTTCTCCTTCCCCTAACAGACTCCATGATCGACTGGCAGGGACAGTGAAAGTGCTCTGGCCAGGCAGTGCAAGGAGCAGCTGGTGCCCTGCCAGGACCTGTGCTGAGGGAAGGAGGCAGCCCCAGGAGCATCCCTGAACTGCTCTGGGATGCAATGGGAGGCCTGGGGGTCTGTGTGGGGTTGATAAAGGTCTGCACTTCACCCTCTGCCTCTCCTGCCCACAGGAAAGTTATGCTGTGGAGTTTTGCTGAAACTCCTGCCTTGCTGATCCTGGATTACCTGACGGGTCCTGCCTCAGCACTGCCAAGCCAGCAGAGTTTTGTGGAGCTGGGAGGGAGGGTGGGAGGTGCCAGGGGTGCTGCCAGCCCACACACAGCTCTGGAAAGTGCTGGCTGCTCAGGCTGTGGAGAAAGAGATGACCCTTGCTGAAGGTGGCCATGGAAAACAACCTCTGAACTGAGGGCCATGCCCCCTGACCCTGATTTCCCTTACATAAAGCACCTCTGAGGTCACTGCTGTCCCCAGCTCCTCCTGGTGGCTCCTGGAGGGCCCCAATGACATGATTATCCCTCCTTAGCAGAGCATTTTCAAAGCCCAAGGAGGGCTTTGCTCACTAATCTGGCATTCAGAGCAGATAATAGGCTTTGAGATGAAGACCTCCTGAGTCTATTTTAAGGTGGTTTTGTAGCCTGTCGTCTGTCACAGCAAGAGCCATCCTGTCACAGCACTCCTGGGACACTCTACCACCTCCCAGTCACTCTTGCCCTTGTTTCCTGCCAGAGCAGCTCCTCCTCATGCCCATGTGCCATCCCCATCCTCTCCACCTTTCTGGCCTTCTGTCCTGCCCTTCCCACGAGCTGTAAGGGTGTCTTCTTCCTCTGGGTCTCCTCAGGAAGGGGCTGGAGGTGCAGAGGGCATCTCCCAGCCCCAGAGCAGGGCTGCAGTGAGGGGTTTGCCCAGTGCCTTTGTCTTCACGGGATCACCCAGGCAGGGGTGCCCTTGGGCCAAGGGGCTCCATGCTGCTGGCCAGGACTTCCTTAGGTTAGGAAACTTTAGGGCAATAGCTGAGGCCATTTTGGGGGAGGGTCCCTTCAGAGGCAGCTGAGGACACCCTCCAGGGTGCACCCACACAGTGATGCAGGGGAAAGGGAGCCCAACCTCACTGGCATCCAGAAACACTTGGGATGTGGGAACTCTCTTGTCTCCTGTGACACTCTCTAGCATTTTTCTGCTCCTGTCCCCCCCTTTCACAACTCCACACACCCCACCCTGCTTTTCAGGCTCACATCGTATCTCATAGAATCATGGAATATC
Organism: Chiroxiphia lanceolata; assembly: GCF_009829145.1. NCBI lineage: Eukaryota > Metazoa > Chordata > Aves > Passeriformes > Pipridae > Chiroxiphia > Chiroxiphia lanceolata. Next base: position 1,103,354 of record NC_045660.1, on the reverse strand, counting down.
CTGAGTTGAAAGGAACCCATCAGGATCATCCAGTCCAACCCCTGGCCCTGCACAGACACCCCAACAATCCCACCCTGGCCCTCAAGAGCATTGTCCAAACCCTCCTGGAGCTCTGGCAGCCTTGGGGCTGTGCCCACTGCCCTGGGGAGCCTGGGCAGTGCCCAACCAGCCTCTGGGGGAAGAACCTTTCCCTGAGATCCAACCTGAGCCTGCCCTGACACAGCTCCAGCTGTTTCCCTGGGTTCTGTCACTTGTCACGAGATGAAGAGATCCCAACACCCAGCTGGAGAAAGGCCAAGGCCAGAGGACATGTTCCCCTGGGTGCTGTGTCACCCCCAGCTCCCACAGCTCTCAGTTCCACTGCTGCCTAATCAGAACTTCCCTGCCTGCCCAAGTGGATCCAACACATTCCAGCAGTGTGGGGGAGCCTGGGGCCAGCTCAGCACCAGGGAAAGGGTGGCTAATCCACTTTCTGCTCAGCTGCGAGCCAGGTGGGAATTCATAAGGTGCCCACCTCATGCCAAGCACCCAATTAGGGACACTGTCCCCCCCTTTCCAGCCCTGACGTGACAGCTCCCGGAGCCCCAGAGGTGCCAGGCCATGGGATGCCAGCAAAAGGGAGAAGGGCAGGGCTGGGGGAATTCCAGCCCTGCTGAGGGCACTGGCACCTGCCCACTGGGATCTTGGCTCTCTGGTGATACCAGGAGGGCACTGGCAGGGGAGTGCCACAGGCTTTGCCTCTCCATGGGGGATGTGTTGTCCTGAGCTGTGTTATCCTAGGCTGTGTTATCCTGGGATGTGTTATCCCAGGCTGGGTTATCCTGGGCTGTGTTATCCTGAGATGTGTTATCCTGGGCTGGGTTATCCTGGGCTGGGTTATCCTGGGCTATGTTATCCTGGGATGGGTTATCCCAGGCTGGGTTATCCTGGGCATGGCCAATCCTGCAGAGAGGTGATGGCAGGGATTGGCATGCAGAGGGCTGCAGGGACTGGGATGCAGAGGGCTGCAGGGACTGGGATGCAGAGGGCTGCAGGGACTGGGATGCAGAGGGCTGCAGGGACTGGGATGCAGAGGGATACAGGGACTGGGATGCAGAGGGATGCAGGGATGTGACTCATTTGTGAAGTGCTGCCCCAGGCTGTTGGGGCCCTTTGCAGGCACCCCCGGGGCCGTGTCTGGGGGTGGGGGACTGCCCCTTCCTTGAGGCTTAGAACTTGGGCTCTCCTTGGGACACTCTCCAGCCCTTTCCTGCTCCCAGCCTGGCTCCCAGCTGGGCAGAAAGAGTGGATTAGTCACCCTTTCCCTGGTGCTGAGCTGGGCCCAGGCTCCTCCACACTGCTGGAGTGCATTGGATCCACTTGGGCAGGAGGGGAACTGAGAGCTCTGTGAGCTGAGGGATGACACAGCACCCACCAGGACACGTCTCCTGGCTTTGGCCTTTCTCCAGCTCCAAGGACAAGGCAGGTGGGTTTACACCTGCCCAACCCACCTGTCTCTGCCAGGAGGGGGAAGGAGGCACCACGTGCCAGGAGAACAGTGCCAGCAGTGCCAGCTCTCAGCACAGCACCAGGAGCTGGGAAGGCAGGGAGGGCTGGGCTGGGGGAGCTCAGGAGTTCCCAGGGCCCCGTGGTCCAGTACTGGCAGATCTGCCGGATCTGTGGACTGGAATAGCATGAAATGATGCTGAAAATCCGGGTTAATCCGAACCAGCTCTGGAGACCAGTCCTGGAGCTGCCTCTTTATCTGCAGTGTGGATCTAAATCCAAGCAGGCTTAACTTGGGTCTTGGCAGCTTTACGTCGGCTCTGATTAGTTCACATCACCTTCTTCACAGCTTCCTGACCCTCTGCTGGGGAGGCTGCCTCCGGATTTTCAATATTTTATATTTACACAGCAGTGTCACATCCTCAGGAGGCCCCAGAGCAGCCTCAAAACATCCCCCCTGGCCTCCTGCCTCCCTGGGAACCACAGCTGGGAGATGTTGTCCATCATGCTTTGATAACCAGCACGTCACAGGGGCTGGAAACCACCCTGCACCCCGAACCCCTGCCCAAATCCCACCCAGCCATGTGGAGATGGCATCTCCACCATGTGGTGCCAGGAACATGGGTGTACCCTGAGAAGGCATTTGGGGACAGTGCCCTGTGACAGGACAGCAGAGAAAAGGAGGGTTGTGGTTGTGACTCACCACTGGAGATCCTGGATGAGAATTGACCCCAACATATAACCAGAAAGATGGTGGGAGAAGCAAGAGCACAGTCAGGTGTGGGTGGCCCAGGGACTCCTATCTGGGTGGGCACAGTCCTCCATGGGCTGGGAGCCAGGCAGGGGCTGCCCTGCAGGTTTGGGGGGCAGAACTCACAAAGGCAAACATCTACAAGAGGTGAGGATGCAGAAGGTGGAAAGTCCCACCACTGTCATCCTGATTAATGGAGTCAGACAAGGGCAGCAATAGGGTGATGGCACCTCTCTGACACACAGGGGTGTTTTTGGTGGTGAGTCCTGTTTTACAGCTCTGCAGAGCCCTGCTCTGTCCTGTCCCACCAAACTGGGGGGCTCTGTTCCCACACATGGGAATATGACTCTGAACTGGACCTGGGAAGCCCAGGGAGCTCTTGGGTTAAGCCAACAGGGCAGAAACTTAGGGGACAAAAGAAGGAAACCCACTCCTTTCCCTAAATAGTCAAGTTTAGGCACTCCATGGAGCAACCACTACAGTCACCAAAGAAGGAGAGACCATGAGGCTGCTGCCCTGGGCCACTGAGGCCCCTGGGCTGGAGTCCTGTGGTCTCTGTTGAGCTTTCCTGCATTCAGGAGAGGTTCCTCTGGAGATCAGAGGCCAGAGATGGGAACAAGCAGAGATGGGAAGCGGGGCAGGCAGCTGTCCCCTGTGCCCAGGTTTGAGCAGCTCCTTTCTGGAGTAGATTCCCAGTCCCTGGCTGCAGTTCACTGGGATATGTGCCAAAGCAGACTCGCTGGGATGGAGGCTGCAGCACCCTGGGGAGTGTGTGGTCAGGGAGGGCAGCATGGAATTAGGCAGCATGGAATCAGGCAGCATGGAATCAGGCAGGAGTCCCTGTGGGAGCAGGTACCCCTGACCAGGGCTGCCACCCTGACCCTCCTCCCTGGCTGAACCTGCTTGACACCAAGACTGGCAGTGACAGAGGTGTGTTACCAGAGGGTCCTACAGTGTGCTGGGGTTCCAGGCGGGTGCAGAAACAGGGCCATGTGTGACCAGAGCCCGTGAAAAGAGACAGGCACCTTCCTTTGGCATAAAAACTCTCCCTCTTTTCCCATTTCAAAGAATCTCAGAATGGTTTGGGTTGGAAGAGGCTTGTTGTGCAGGTGCCCAGGAGGCTTTCAGGCTAACCTAGGGGGTGAAGGATGGAAGGGAAAAGGGACTCTGGAGAAAGGATGGCCCAGATCCACAAATGCCTGTGTAACCCAAGTTCCCTGACACCTGGAGACCTTCTGACGAGGATGGAGGGACCAACAGTCAGACAGAAGGGCAGGTGAGGCCCTAAATCCTCCTGCAGAGTGTTGGGCTGCTAAAACTGAGCATCACAGCTCTGTCCCACACTGCAGACAGACACAGAGCCCACATCCACGGGCCCAGGGCAAGGGGATGGAGAAATCCTGGAATCACTGAGGGATTTGGGTTGGAAGGGACCTCAAAGCTCATCCAGTCCCACCCCTTGCCATGGGTAGGGACACCTTCCACCAGCCCAGGTTGCTCCAAGCCCCATCCAGCCTGGCCTTGGATACTTCCAGGGATTCCAGGGGCAGCCACAGCTTCTCTGGGCAACCTGTGCCAGGTCCTCCCCACCCTCACAGGGAAGGATTTCTCCCCAGTATCCCATCTAATCCTGCCTTCCTTCAGCCCCCCTGCCCTCCATTTGTCTGTTAACCTGATGGCTCCAGGTCCCAAGGCAGGAGATGGTGAACTCCTGGCTCAGACACACCAAGTGTCACTGCTGTCCGTGGGACAGCTGGTGACATCTGTCCTTCTGTGCCACCCAAACACCCAAAGATGTATCTGATTTCTCAGTAGACGGTGGCAGAGATCATCTCCTCCAGTCTCTGTTCCAGTCTTTGATGGGTCCATCTTTTATTCCAGCAGCAAATGCCAGGGATCTGAATTGTTGGTGAGGTCAGCAAGGTGGGGACACAGGAGAGGATCAACAGCCCTTCCTGCAGGTGGGACACAGCCCTTCCTGCAGGTGGGACACAGCCCTCCTGTACAGCTGGAGTGGAGACAGACACTGGCAGAGGTGGGCTGACACAGCCCCTGTCCACAGCCACACCAGGACATTCCTTGGTGCCCAAACACCAATGGCCATAAAGCCAAGAGGAAGATCCCCCATGGAAAGGCACCACTTGTGCCCCACAGGGACACACACAGGGTTGTGCACACAAGTGCCAGCACTTCCAGTAAGTTTATTCAAAGCATGAGGCTGGGCAGGGACCAAAAAAATAGGACAAACAGAAGCATGGCACTGCCAGGGAGGAGGGTGCCAACTCACCCGCCACCTTCCCATAGGCCCTGCTGCACCTCTGAGCCACCAGAGCCCTCCTGGACCCCGGGGGTTCTGGGCTTTCCTGTGTCCCAGCAGGAGAGTGAGGGACAGGACCCAGCTCTCCTGCTGCTGTTTGTGGGGCAGGGAGGCCTGGGAGGGTGGGATTCACTGAGACCCTGAGATGTGATCCCAGGGGGTCATTCTGTCACCCTGTGCAGGGCAGGAGTTGGACTCAATGATCCTGGAGCAGGATCATTCAGCATGTTCTGTGAGTGTGGGATTCAGGCCCAGCTGCAGTGGGGGATGCAGGTTCCCCACCCTGGCATCCTTGGGCAGACCCTGGGGGTCTGTGGAGGAGGGGGATGGAAGCCTCCAATGGGCACTGCCTGGCTTGGCAAAGAAAAAGAAGAGGAAAGGGTTGATGCTCAAGGGGTTCCATCAGAGAGTACAACTGAGAGGTTCAGGCTGCCACAGACAACCCTTTGTACTGAACCAGCTGAGCAGCAGTGCTGGGGAAGGTCTGAAGGTTTGCACCAGATGCCAGCAGGGCCAGGATGGAGCCAAAAAGTGTCAGCTGCTGGAGTAGAACGTGTAAATCCATGGCTGTTGGCTGAGAAAAAAGCCAACGCTGCTGCCTAAATTATTTCTGCTCTCCCCACTGTGAGGTTCTCAGCTGACTGTGTTGGGCCAGCCCTGCTGCAGCATAGGCTCATAATTTGCTGTAATTAAGTGGGCACAAGTCTGCAGGGAGACTTGGACAAATGCATTGCTAATCCCTGCTATCCCCCAGCAGGGACAGGCAGTGTTAAACCATGGCAGGGCCCCAGCCAAGCACGAGTTGTCGCCTGGTGACTTGTTCTGTCTCAAACTGAACACGACGGGTCTCAGCAGCCCCTGAGCATGTAATGTGTGCCAGCATCTCCTCCTGAGCCCTGCAGGGGGACCAGGGCATCCAGCTCTGGCCTTGGCACAAAGATCTGGCACAAGGAACATCCTCAGAAGAGCAAAATGCCAGCACCCCCAAGAATTGAAGGTGCAGGCCCCAGGGGCAGCAGCACTGCTTCTCCCAGCGAGCCCAAGCTGGGGAAATGCTGGTCCAGGTTCAGCAGGGAGGACCCTGAACGTGCCTATAACTATGTATTACAGCTGTTACAGCTGAAAGAGTTTCTAAGAGCTCCTGTTCTTTGAGCTAGATCACAGAATCACAGAATCACACACTGGTTTGGGTTGGAAGGGACCTCAAAGCCCATCTCATTCCACCCCCTGCCATGGGCAGAGACACCTTCCACTAGCCCAGGTTGCTCCAAGCCCTATCCAACTTGGCCTTGGACACTTCCAGGGATGGGGCAGCCACAGCTTCTCTGGGCAACCTGTGCCAGGGCCTCCCTACCCTCTGAATAAAGAATTTCTTCCCAATATCCCATCTAACCCTGCCCTCCAGCAGTTTGAAGCCATTCCCCCTTGTCCTACCACTCCAGGCTCTCATAAATAGTCTCTCTCCGTCTTTCCTGTAGGCTCCCTTCAGGAACTGGAAAGCCACAATTAGGCCACTCCAAAGGCTCTGTCCAGATCCTGGCTGCCCAAACAGTGTCCCACCCCAGAAGGGAGTCACTGCCCCAGAAAGCAGAGCTCCTGCTGCCTTTCTGCCCCGGGAGAGCCCCAGCAAGGCAGGAGAGCAGGAGACCACAAAGGCACCACTCCTTTGGCTCCTTCCCCACCCAGAGCCAGGGCAGCAGGAGGGGTTAAGACAGTCTGAGCTCTCCCCCATCAATCCATCCCACAAATCTGACGGCCCCATCTCTTCCCGGGCCCAGATTGATTTCTTGACTGGGAGCAATGAGCAGCCTCACATGAAAAATGAGGCTCCGCGCCGTCAATAGGAGTTCTAATTACAACTTAAACCCAGGACATTCTTTACAGCACACACCAGATTTACAGCCCCTCGCAGGTGGGCGTGCAGCCTGCTCTAATTAAAAGCAGCTCTCATTGCAGATTGCTCCAGACAGCCCATTCCAGCTCCACAAGGGCACAGGCAGCTGCTGGTGCTGAGCTGGCAGGGAGGTACCAGGCACCCCAAGGGCACCGGCACCGCCGGCTCAGGAGGAGCTGGGAAGGATGGAAAGCTCCATTCCCTCCTTTCTTTGCTCTTTTCTGTTCTGAGGAGGTTTCCCACACTGCATCAGCCTTGGCTGAACAGCCCCAGTGCCCAGCACTGTCCCCCTGGGCACAGCCCAGTTCTCCATCCCACGGGCAAAGGGCAGAACTGGCTCTGACTGGGGGGACCCAGTGAGGGGGGACACAGAGTCACAGGATCCCAGAATATCCTGAGCTGGAAGGGACCCACCAGGATCATCCTGTGCCCTGCACAGGACAACTCCAAGGACTAGATGATCCTGGTGGGTCTCTTCCAACTTGGCATATTCTGTGATTCTGTGAATCCCATCCTGGCCCTGAGAGTGTTATCCAAACACTTCTGTAGCTCTGGCAGACTTGGGGCCGTGCCCTGCCTGGGAAGTGCTGGAATGCCATGGAAAGCAGTCTCAGAGCTGGCTGGTGCCCCTAAGGTACCATTCAGGGACCCACTGAGCCAGAGCCCTGGGTGAGGATGCTTTGTGGGATCTGTCACAGGGAGCTGGGGCAGGGCAGGTCCCAAGGGGGTGGCCAGGGCATTCTCAGCTCTGCTGTCAAGGCTCTCTGAGCTCTGCACAGATTGTGTTCCTCTCTGCCTCAGTTTCTCCATATCTGTACTGGGAGAAATGCCTTTCTGAACAAACCTGGAAAAGCAGAGGGATTTAGGAAGGCGGGGAGAAAGTGTCTCACTGCCCAGGCATGACAGCTCTGGCAGAGGGAGGTGACAGGGCTCTCCCATGTCTGCCCAGAGAGGTGCTGTGGGGTTCCCTCCCTACCTGGGACTGGGAAAGCCTGTCCTCCTGCACAGGGGGACACCAGGGCACTGCAGGATCCCTCTGCAGACCCCCCTGGGTGCTGCACCAAGACCCTGTGAGGGCTCAGAGGGACAGGGGTGTCTGGGAACAGTGGGGCCCAAGGGAGCCCCAAAAGGTGCTGGAGTTAGAGGAGGACAGAAGCAGAAAATGTTGAGCAAGTCTCCACCATCTGATGAGGGATCCTGGCTCCCTGGGCCGTGTGTGTCCCACATGGCTTCCAGTGGAAACCTGCCTGCCCCAGCTGGGAATAGCTCAGTTCCTCCCAGAGCACTGCTGTCAGGGAATGAGCTCTTTCTGGTGGGTGTCAGGATCCAGCATGAGCAGAGACATTGCCATCGTGGTGATGGGGACAAACTAACCCCCTCCCACGTGTCTCTGGGTGGGTGGCAGCCCTGGTATCTCCTCAGCTTGAGCCCTGGGCTTCAACCAGCCCTTTCTGCTTCTACCAGTGCTCCCAGCTCTGCTCCTGGTGCAGCGGGGAAGATCCTCCTGAGCCATTCCTTCCTCAGCACAGGATTTGTGGAGCTGAGGTGAGTGTCGGTGAGCAGAGACAGTGTTGATTCCACAGAGCTGGGAGTTAAATCACTCTTGCCATGAGCTGCTGCTTTGGAGAACAAAACCCTCCACAGAAGGGCTGCTAGAGGTGATGAAAGAGCAAAGTATCAGAGCTCTCCAGAAACCACTCCTGCCCCAGCTAGAGCCTGGAGAGGTGGTGCTGTATTGAGAGTCCAAAAGGTCAGTATGAGACTCACTCTGCAGAGATTTTTCCACCAGGAGCTTGGAGAAGCAGAAAGGTGATGCTTAAAGCTGCTCTCCAAGGATCCCACCTGTGTCCTGCCCAGAGCCTGGGCCTGCTGGCTGACAGCAAAGGGCAGGACAGGGGATCTGCCCAGATCCCTGCCCAGGGCCCTGGACTGGAGGCACAGGCTATGTGGGATCCTGCAGGGAAAGGCACCATCAGCCAGGACAGATTTACAGCCACAGCCAGTGGGATGTGCCCCTGCAAGAGGCTGCCAGTTCCAGAGGGGACACAGCTGCCTGTGAGATGTAAGGGATGGGAACTCTGGGTCAGGATGAGCCAGAAACTGCCCTCATGACTCAGCTGGTCCTGACCCAACCTCCCCACAAACAGCTGCAGGGCCCAGGGCGTCCTGGCTGGGGGCACAGCCTCAGGCTCCTTCCTCCCTGGTTGCTAAATTTCCTGCCTGAAACAAGATAAAACAGCCCATGTCATGCAGCCCCTGATGTGGGTGAGCAGCTCCCCAGCCCAGATGTGAGCAGCCCCCTCCCGACACGCCTGCTCTGGTTTATCACAGCTGGCAAGGATGTCACTAAAGCTGGCAAGGATGTCATCAAAGTTGGCAGGGATGTCATCAAAGCTGGCAGGGATGTCATCAAAGCTCTGCCATGTGGGCCCTTCACTCCCACATGGATCAGGAGTGTCCTGGAGCATGAACCCCCCAGGATGGGGTGCATCACTGGGTTAGGCAGAGCAGGGGAGAGCTCCTCAAGGCTGCTGTGCCTCAAACCTGCCCATCATTGCCCTTCAGAGCTGGTGACACCATGGGACAGTGGCTGGGACTGTTCCCTGAGCCAAAGGTGTCCAGTTCCTGCAGCTCTCAGGCCCGAGGGGCCATGGGGGCTGTTCAGGCCCAGACTTTGAGGCCCTCCAGGAAATGGCCAGGGCTGTCTGGGGTGAACAGAGTCATCCTGCACACTGAGGCTGCTCCTTCTGCTCCCACCAAGACAAGCTCTGTCCAGGTTTTGGCTTGGCCACCTCACCTCAGGCTGTTGTCCCTTGGGGTGAAGGAGGTGGTAGGTTGGTTCTTTGGGGTTCAAATGGGATTTCTGTGGGCTGTAAGAGGTACACCAAAACATCCACATCCCTGCAAGGCTTCACCCCAAAGAGGGGGAGTGTCTTTGCAGGATTTTGCCTCTGTCCAAGACCTTGAAGCAGATCCTTCCCATGTTTGGGCTCAGAGAGCCACTGGAGAAGATTTGGTGTAGCTTTGGTGCAGAGGACACCTGGAGCTCATCAACATGAGGCTGTAGGTGATTGTATCATCTGCAGTTCTCATGGACCTGACCCATGGGTCTGGGAAAAGTTTGTCTTTCAAAACAGGACGTCTTTTTCCGTGCTATCCCACCTCCCATATTTTTGTTTCTCTTGCCCTGCTGTGGAGTGATCCACACTTGGATCAGGGTTTGGATTAGCCCCTCCCAGATAGTAACTGTCACACAGGCACCACAGAAACAACCCTACAGGAGCCCTTTTCCTGAGAAATCATGGAATCATGGAATGGTTTCGGTGGGAAGGGACCTTAAAATCCATCTCATTCCACCCCCTGCCATAGGCAGGGACACCTCCCACTAGCCCAGGTTGCTCCAAACCCCGTCCAACCTGGCCTTGGACACTTCCAGGAATTCCAGGGGCAGCCACAGCTTCTCTGGGCAGCCTGTGCCAGGGCCTCCCCACCCTCACAGTCAACAATTCCTTCCCAATATCCCATCTGTCCCTGCCCTCTGGCAGTAGGAAGCCATTCTCTGTGTCCTGTCCCTCTATCCCTTGTCCCAAGTCCCTCTCCAGCTCTCCTGGAGCCCCTTTAGGCCCTGCAAGGGGCTCTCAGCTCTCCCTGGAGCCTTCTCTTCTCCAGGTGAACCCCCCCAGCTCTCCCAGCCTGGCTCCAGAGCAGAGGGGCTCCTGCTCTGGGATCAACTGAACGTCTCCCCTTTGGACTCATCCCAACATGTCCACAGGGAACCCTGCCAGGGGCTCCTGCAGGCAGCTGAAGGACCTTTTGGGGGCCCTGAACACCCTTCAGCCAACAGCATTTATGACACTTCATGATAAGAATGAGAGGACGCTTTGCAGCCCAGAAACACATCAGGTGCACTTTGAGTGAGGAACCCTGATGAAAGGAGGCAGGTTTGGGGAAAAAAAAGTCCTCGTTCCCGTGGATTGCTCGTGCTCCCCCTCTGGCAGCTGAACCCATCCCCTGCCAGGCTGTGCTGAGGCTGATAAGGAGGCAGGGGAGAGGAGCTGGATCCTGCAGCAGCAGCCACTGCCTGCGCTTCCCTCCCCTCTGCTTTTATGTAGTTTGGGAGTGCTCTGGAACTACTGGGCACAGACACTTCTGAGGCAGCAGCAACTTTGCACGGTGCGGTTGTTTTATGTCTGAACTGTACATACAGCAGTGAATAGAGCTCATAAAAGATGGATGTATTCTTGTTCTTTTTGCTGGTTTTGATTTATTATTTACTTCACTTTTTTCAACTCTTCCGAAGTGCTGTAAATCATCTAAATCATTTTTCTCCTCTGCTTGGCTGGTTTCAGGGAGCTGAAGCGAGAGGATGGTGCCTTCCTCCTCAGCATTGCAGGGTTTGCTGAGGGATTTTCAGGAAGAGAGAGAAAACCAGGAAATTTGAGCTCTTAACATCTCCACAAAGTAGCTGGGAAAGGTTTAAAGGTCTTCTTCCGTCTGCTCCCTGCGTTTCCAGGGGCTCTGAGGCTCAGCCTGTGCTCTGCTGAGAGGGCACTGCTGGCTCAGGCAGCCCTGCCCCTGGCTGAGGGGGGTCACCCAGCAAACATCCCCCCCAGTGCAGGGAAGGGGTCACAGAATCCCAGAACATGCTGAGCTGGAAGGGACCCCCAAGGGTCACCCAGTCCAACCCTCAGCCCTGCACAGGCCCAGCCCCAAGAGTCACCCCCTGTGCCCCAGAGGATCAGCCAAACCCTCCTGCAGCTCTGGCAGCCTTGGGGCTGTGCCCACTGCCCTGGGGAGCCTGGGCAGTGCCCAACCAGCCTCTGGGGGAAGAACCTTTGCCTGAGATCCAACCTGAGCCTGCCCTGACACAGCTCCAGCCGTTCCCTGGCTGCTGTCCCTGCTCCCCCAGAGCAGAGCTCAGTCCCTGCCCCTCCTCTGCCCCTGCCCAGGCTCTTGTAGCCTGTACAAGCTGCCCTTGTGCTGCTGGGGTGTTCCAGCTCAGGAGGGCCCTTTCCCTGAGGCTTGGAAGGGAACATGGATTGGACCTGGCTCTGGGAACTCCAAGCATGGGGTGACATTTTTAAGTACCAGCCACAGGTCTGGCCCAGGGGAGCAGCTCCCAGGGCTGGCTGTGGAAGGTACCAGGGTTTTGCTCAGGGCTGGGTCGTGGCTGGGCAGTGCAGTGGGATTCTCTCAGTCCAAACTCAGAGCCAAGGTACTGCAGCAATGGGGGCTCCTCCAGCAATGTCTCCCTGCTCTCAGCCACGCTGAAGGCAATGGAGCAGCAGCTCCAGCACCCAGAAGAAAAAGGAAAGTCTGTCCACAGGCAGAATGGAGCTCAGAGAGAAGATTTTCAAGGGCACATTGCACAGCACAAAGTTGCTGCTCAGGACCCTTCATGCATCCAGCTCCATGGGGTGTGAACCCCATCCCACACCGCTGAGCTGAATTCTTCAGCAACTCAGGACAGAGACTCCTGAGAGACCCAGAGCCTTGATCCTCCAGCCTCCCCTTGCTCCTCCAGCCTCCCCTAGCTCCTCCAGCCCCCCTGGCTCCTCCAGCTGCCTGTCCCACCACCTCCCAGCACGGGGGCACAGGAGGAAGGGGTCCCTCTGAAGGAGGATTGGGGTGACCCCATTAAAGCTGGATCTAAAGGGATGGAATCTGTGGTGAGCCCTGGACTCAGGAGACATCCACTGAGCAAGGAATCTCCAGCAGTTCCAAGCCAGCCCTGGACAATCCCAGCTGTGCACAGACCTGGAAACACAGAGCAGAGCCCTGGGAGCACCGAGGGCTCCTGCAGATGCTGTGGAGGGGGCAGTGACCTCTCCATCCCTTTCCCCATGGGCTGTGGGACAGGGCAGGATCACAGGGCTCCTCTCAGCTCCCCACACTCTCAGTAAGGCCCAGGCAGTGAGTCCCCACAGCCAAGAGCACACCAGGCTGCTGGGGGCTCCCAGCGCCGAGTCAGGGGCTCTGTCTCCTTCCTGTCACTTCGTGTCTCTTTTTCCAGGAGGAATTCAGCTGGAGGGAGAGCCAACAGGCAGGCTGCTAATGACAGGGCAGCTGCTGCTCTGTGTCAGGCATGTGAGACCCCACTGGGAGCTCAGCTGGGCGCAGAGGGTGGCTGGACACCGTTTATTTTTACATTAGAGCTCTTTGCCTCTCGCCCTGTCTGCTCTGTGCTCTTTGCTTGTGAGTCACTTCATCTCCTGTCAGATGGACATCGATGCAGGATGTGAGCACAAACCTTCCCAGTAAAGGCTAATTTTAGGATAGAAACTGATGGGGGGGAGGCTCTTGGCTCAGCCTCTGTTGGCATCGATGGCAGAGCTGTCCTTGGTGTGTGGCACTACCTGCCTTTCCCTGGTTCTTGCCGACATTGCAGCAGAGAGGTGAGTGTGGAACAGAGGACAGAGCCTCACTGGCTGCTGGCCATAAAGATATTTTCACAAATATTCTGTTCCCCTGCCCCAAATAAACTGCCTGTGAGTTTGGGAATCAGAGAATCACAGAGTGGTTTGGGTTGGGAAGGACCTTAAAATCATCCAGTGCCACTCCCTGCCATGGGCAGGGACACCTTCCACCAGCCCAGGTTGCTCCAAGCCCCATCCAACCTGGCCTTGGACACTTCCAGGGATTCCAGGGGCAGCCACAGCTTCTCTGGGCAATCTGTGCCAGGGCCTCACCATCCTCTGAGTAAAGAATTTCTTCCTAACACCCAAGTTAACCCTGGCCTGTGGCAGTTTAAAGCCATTACCCCCTGTCCTGTCAGTCCCTGTCTGTATGAACAGTCCCTGTCCCTGCTGGGGAGGGAGAGAACCCCTGGCTCTGGCTCCCTGGGCAGGCAGGAGGTGGTCAGAGCACGGGGTGCCTGTGCCCCAGCAGAGGGGCAGGTGGGATGTCTCAGGGCAAAGCTCTGCTCGAGGACATGGAGCTTCAGTGCCAGGTCTGACAGAGACAGGGGTGTCTGCAAACAACCTCCTCACCCAGGGGATGCCATTGCATCACCTTCAAAGCTACAGTGCCCTGGTGTGGGAATGGGCCTGAAGTGAACAGTGACTTCATGAAAAAGGGGGAGATCTGAGGGCTGGGCAGGGCAATTAGATGGTGATGCTTCAAGAATCAAAATTGTCTCGGCAAAAAATCTCAGAGTCATTTCTTTGTCCGGCCTTTTCAATGTCCCAGAGGAATTTCTGCACGTCTCCTCTGAAGCTGTGGCTCTCTCCCCCCTCATTCCCAGTGCTGCGGGGGCAGTGGGGCACAGGGTGCCCAGCCCTCCTCCAAGGCTCCTCTCTGTGAGCAGCCTTGGATGAGCATCCTTTGGCCCAGGGGATGAAGGTGATGCTCCTGGCACAGCCCAGGCTGTGGTCCCGGCACCTGGGCTCTCCTGGGCCAGGACAGAGCAGGGGGAAGCTCCCGGCTCTCCCTGCCTGTCCTGCTGCCTGCAGAGCTCTGCAGAAGGTGTTCTTGGTACAGGTGTGATCCCACAGAGCCAGATGGGCTCCCGCTCCTGCCTCAGGCCCTGGCAGAGCTGGGCACAGCAGAAGTTTTCATTGCTATAAAAAGTGGGGCTGAATTAGGAGGCAGGGAGAGCCCAGCTTTGCTCTCAGACAGTGATTAATCACGGGGCCAGGGTGCCAGAGAAGCTGTGGATTCATCTCACCTGAATTCGGATGTTCAGAAATTCAAGGTCTAAATCTAAGTCAGCCTTCCCAGTTCCCTCCAGGCTGAGCAGGAAGGAAAGGCCCCTTCCAGAAGGGGAGTCAGAGCCAAGGAGCAGTGCCAGGCTCAGGACTGGGACAGCTGGGGTGCCCAGAGCTGGAGAGTGTGACCCAGGAGGGGTGCAGGGGGCAAAGGGCACAGGTGGAGGTGCAGTGGGCAGAGGGGTGATGATGATGTTGAGGAGGACACAGTGGTGGAGCAGAGGACCCTGGGGACACATCAAGTCCTGTGGCCACGTGGCTGTGAGGCCCCTGGATGCCCCCAGCCCGGGGTGTGCAGGATGCTGGCCATGGTGTGACACATCAGGCAGGGCCTCCCTGCTCTGCTCTGAGTCAGCCCCAGGGCGGGCAGGGGAGGGACACACTCACACAGCACATTGAATGCCATAAATTCAGAAGCAGAGCCAGAGCTCTTTAATCTTGGGTTGTTTTTTCACTCATAACAAGATAACAAAGGAAACCAAGCTCAAGCTGGAGTCGTGAATTATGCAGGGAGGGCACATCCATCCCTGGTGGGTTGGGGTTTGCTCTGCCAGCCCGAGGTGTGCCCGGTGAGCACCACTTGGCTGGGGGCCAGCTGGATGCTGGTTATTCTTGTCAGGCTGTGATGCTCTGCAGGCACTGAGGGTTATTCCAGCTCTGATGGACACAGGAAGGCACAGTCAGGCCCCAGGCTCTGTCCCAGGTCTGGGGCCTCCAGGATGGCTGTGAGGTCTCACACAGAACCCCTCTCATCCTTTCACGGGGCACGAAAGGCAGGGATTTTTTCTTCAGAAAAGGGTGGGGATTACCCACACACACACTGCAAAGAAAGGATATTTAGCAAATGCCTTAATGCAGAGAACAGAAAGCTCCCCCAAAGCAGGGGAAGCCAGTGAAGCAAGGACCCACAGCAAGGTGTCTCTGCATGAGCTGTCCCTCAAGCACAGCTGAGCCCTTGAGATGCTGCACTGAGGGGCCCAGTGTCCCCCGGCTGGTTCTGGGGCCAGAGCCCTCCAGCTATACCATGTCCTGGCCTGAGGCACAGCCCAGCTCTGCAGGGGAGGCTGTGCCAGCACCAGGGAGAGGAGCTGAAGGGAGAAGTTCTCCCACCCTGCTCAGAGCCCGGCGAGAAGGATGGAGGCTCCCAAGCAGCCTGGAGCACCAATTTCACGGAAATCCATTTATCTCTCCTTCCTGCAGCCCTCCTGACATGAATAAATGATGATTGCAGAAGTGATGAACCTGCCCCTGTTTAGGTGTGAAATGAATGTTTACAGGCACAGAATAAATCAAGTATCCCACGGGCGAGCAGCGGGATATTAAACCAAACACCTTTGTGTACTTAGCACTTGCTGGCAGAGGCCAAGGCTTTGAAGCCTGGCCAGGGATTCCCAGTGTGGGAAGGGGCAGGTGCCCAGCACTGGGTGCCTGCTCAGCAGAGGCTGCTCTCCAGGGCCAGGAGGGATGAGCACCTCTGGGATGAGCAGCTTCCTCCCTCATCCCCACCTTCCCCCTCTGTTGCTCTCCATACCTCTCTCTCCCCACCCAACACTACAATCTGCACAGGCTCAGAGGAGTCAGGAATACAATGCAAATTCGTGAAGGATTGGCAAGGAATTGCGGGTGTGCTGGTTGCCTGTCAGGCAGGCAGAGCACTTCTAATCTTGTCACATAAATAATACGATTATGTAAAATATCAAACAGTTGGAATAAACTTAAAAGTCACAATGTTCTAGTCACAGACTTAATGGGGGGGTGGGGGGTGGAACAACAAAAAATAAGTAAAATCCCTTTTTTAGGCTGCAGCATGGAGGGGAAATGGCTCCTCACCAAAATCAACTGGAGCTTCCCAGGGGATGAGGAGGAGGGAACTGGTTGGGAGACAGAGCTGCTTCTTAGGGTGGCTGGACACAGCCCCCAAACTTGTGTAGGACTCAGGAAGAGGAGAGGCAGCAGAGCTGTGCTTGGGAGGAGTCCCCAGCAAGGACTTTGGGGACAGTCAGGACAGGGCTGGTGTTCCCTGCACACTCCCTTGCTTTGCCACCTGTAGAAAGCCTCTGCTGTGGTGCTGCTGGCATGGGGCATCCCTGCTGGCATGGGGCATCCCTTCTGACCCCGGGGAATATTCAGCTGCGAGGAAACACTGATCCAACCCCACATCCATCTGCCTGTGCTGCTCCCAGCCCTTTCCCCAGCACCCATCCCTGTCCCCAGCTCCCATCCCTGTCCCCAGCTCCCATCCCCGTCCCCAGCTCCCATCCCCGTCCCCACCTCCCACCCCCGTCCCCACCTCCCACCCCCGTCCCCAGCTCCCATCCCCGTCCCCAGCTCCCATCCCCGTCCTCAGCTCCCATCCCCGTCCCCAGTTCCCATCCCCGTTCCCACCTCCCACCCCCGTCCCCAGCTCCCACCCCCGTCCCCAGCTCCCATCCCCGTCCCCACCTCCCACCCCCGTCCCCACCTCCCATCCCCGTCCCCACCTCCCATCCCTGTCCCCAGCTCCCATCCCTGTCCCCAGCACCCGTCCCTGGTCCCAGCATCCAGCCGTGGCAGTGGGAGCAGGAGGGGTGTAGGGGCAGCGGGGGAAGGCTGTTCTCTCCCCCGGGCTGCGCTCCCCTTCCCTCCCGGCTCTACATTCCTGATTCGTCCTGGATTTGTACCGCCCCGAGAGTTCCGGCCCAGCTGAGGGTGAGAGAGGAGGGAACACGCCCAGGGACCTGCCGGGAGGGTTTTGCCGCCGGCCCCAAGATCAAGAGCAGCGTGAAAAGCCACCGTCCCTTTGTTAGAGCTCGTTAAAGAACCCAGGCTGATGGAGATGGAAAACAAAATCCTCTGCTCTCCCCCTCTTTGTGCACCAACCGACCCCCCAAATCCAGCTGGGAGCTGCCAGAGCAACCTCAGAGCTTCACCCACAGTTGCCCTGTGGCATCTGGGTCTTCCTCCAGATCCCTGGAACAGGCTCCCCAGGGCAGTGGTCATGACCCCAAGGCTGCCAGAGCTCCAGGAGTGTTTGGACAACTCTCAGGGACAGGGTGAGATTGTTGGGGTGTCAGTGCAGGGTCGGGAGCCGGACTGGATGATCCTTGGGGGTCTCTTCCAACTCAGGATATTCTATAAGCCTATGATCCACCTTTCCAGGCCATGGCCTGAGCAGAGTGAGCACAGCCAAGGCAGGATGGAGCTGTTCTCTGCTCGGGGAACCCCAGACTCAGCTGCACACACAAGGTCCTTCCCTGGCTTGTCTTTGGTTTGACATGGAGAAAGAATTCTGTGCTGGGGACCATCCCCTCAGAAGCCCTGAAGCAGCCAGAGCTGCACATTTCCCAGAGTGGGCCTGGGAACTACAGCCCTGGAAGCAAAGCCCTGTCCCCAGGCAGCCCAGCCTTGGCTCTGTGCAGGGAAAAGGGAAGCCTGGCAGGGTCTGGATTGCAAGTGCTGCCCTCCCACCCCTGGGTGCCCGCAGCCTGCAGGGAACAGGCAGTGATAGGACAGGTGAGATGAGACCTTTGGGCCAGGGAAGGCCATCCCTGCCCTCTGGGTCCTCTGTGCCCACTGAGGGGCAGCTGCCACGCCCGGATCGCGTTCCCTGGGATCACATTCCCTGCACTCCCCTGCCCTGCTGCTCCTCCCCCGTGCTCATCACCGAGGCTCTGCTGCTGCTCCCAGACCTTGACAAGTTTTGGAGCCCCCTTGCCTTGGGATGAGCCCCCCCGTTCCCAGCCCAGCTCCGCAGGTTTCCCTGGGGCACGGAGCGAGTCCCGGCTGTGCCGACCCCGCGGTGCCCGGGGCTGGTGCGGGGACAGGGCCGTGCCCGTGGAGCAGTGCCAGGCTGCAGATGTGTGCCCTGCCAGGGGCACTGTGGAACTCACACACACTGAGCTGCCCCTTCTGCTTAGCAGAGTGGCTTTGACGAGCCGAGCTGCGGGCAGGGCTCTGCCTGCGCTGCCTGCCAGGGGACACGGGCACTGGCCCTGCTCTGCCCCACGTCTGTGTCCCTCCAGTCCCTCCACTTTGCCCTTTCTGAGTTGGAACACAGTCAAGGCCACTGTGCAGAGCTGCTGGTTTAATGGAAGAAAGAGTGTCTCTCATCTGCTTGTTTTAAAAGGGGGAAGAGAAATTGCTGCCTATGGGGCACCCACAGAAGAGGGAGCAGCCCCACCCAGCCCCTTTCATGGGCCATAAAACTGGGAAAACCTGCATGCCATCCCCTGTGCTGAGTAGCCCTTCTCACTGGGGACCAAAATCTTTGTGAATGTGACCAAACCCTATTTCTAAGGATTTCTTCTCCCTGTAAGGAATATGGGGATCCCTGTAAGGATTGTCTGACCCACTTCTGTGGGCTGGAGCAGGCTGAGACCCCCCAGCCCATTGCACACATCCCTGCACTGACCCAGCAGCAGGGATTGTCACAGCCCCATCGAGCCTCCTGGCCTTGCTCCTGCTTCGATTCCTGCAGGAAAAGCCCTCTCTGTTGCCAGAGAACTGCACCTGGTGCCCACGTCTTGCCACGGTTGCCACAGTGCCCGGGGGCAGCCTGGCTGGGGGAGCAGCTGACTGCTCCATGTGTGCTCCTCTCCTCCCTGCTCTCTGCTCCTGGTCCACCTCCCCAGGCAAGGCAGTAACGTGGGGCTCTAGAAAACAGATCCAAAGCCCTGCCAAGGCAGCAGAGTGTCCTCCACCCCCTCCTCACTCTCAATATCTGTCCTCTACCTCAACCAGTTGCCCCCTCAAACCAGACTGGCAGCCCCACAGTAGGAAGCAAACTCACTGTCCCACCCTCCCTCTGTCCCCAGTCCCTCTCCAGCTCTCCTGGAGCCCCTTTAGGCCCTGCAAGGGGCTCTCAGTTCTCTCCAGAGCCTTCTCTCCTCCAGGTGAACCCCCCCAGCTCTCTCAGCCTGGCTCCAGAGCAGAGGGGTCCAGCCCTGTCATTAACTCGTGGCCTCCTCTGGACTCCCACCCCAATGAAATGGTGCTGGAAACCTCCCTTCCCTCTCCCAGCAGTGTTTGCTGATCCCAATTCCCAGTTCAGGGTAGTCCCAGGATGATGCTTTTAGAGTTCATTTGGAGCTTGGCCAGAACCTGAATTTCTCGGTTGACTGTTATTTCACAAAATGTGGGAGAACAGAGTATTGTGGTTGTCAGTGACAGCTCCTGGGGCTTCCAACACACAAGGAGGAGAAATACTGAGTTTCACCTGATCTCTCTGCATCATCCCTGTGTTTGAAGCTCCTTTCCAGCCTGAAACCAAGAGCCATACATCAGAATATCTTAATGAAGTAGTCTGGCACCAAGCACCATGGTCTGCCATGAGAAAAGGATCCCACCCTGCCTTTCCTCAGCACTGATCCTTCCCCAAAGCGGGGTGAGGTCACAGAGTTCCCCTGTCTCACCAGCCCCACAACCTTTCCCAGAAGGAAGAGGAGGCTCCAGCCCAGCCCCAGGGATTTTCGTGGCCCCAGAACCAGCCCCATCCCTGCCACCAGCTCCAGTGCTGCAGCAGCAAGCAGGGTCTCTCTCCCCCAGCCCACTGCAGCCCAAAGGAGTTCATTTCTCTCACAGACATGGGGTGAGAGAAAAGAGGCCCTGACCATCCCCTGGCCCTGCCTGCAGCCAGTCCCTCCTCAGCCTGGCTGAGCACACATCCAGCCTGGCACTCAGCACCTCTCCAAGCTGGTGCTGTTATCCAGGAATTTCTCTTTCTGAGCTGGAAGCAGCATCTCCCCAGCACTGCCTCCCCTCACACGTTCTGAGGAGATACAGCTCAGTAAATCTCGTCTTAGCCAAGGGCATTACCCCTTGCCAGTTAGCACTAGATCAAACCCAGGTTTATTCAGCCTCCCACTAATCCCTCTGCAACAAGAACCACCTGCAGTCTGGAGCCCGGGATTTAGCAGGATCAGCGTGCAGGTGTCTCTGATTTGATCATCCCTCTGGAAACGCTGGGCTCGGCAGCCCAAGAACGGAGCAGCCCGAGGAGGGGGGGCTGGGATGGGGGGAGAGGGGATGTGTCTGCAGGGGCCCAGAGAGCACCAGAGTGGGGGCTGATGGTTTGCCCCCACAGACACTTCTGAGAGGCCTAAAAACACTGGAGAGAGATGGGGGAAAAGAAAGGAAAAAAAATCTCTTATTTTCAAGAATTCTCTAGTACTTAAAAGCTCGAGACCCGCAGGGGAAGCTAATAAATTTTAAATAGTTTGGAGAGTTGAGACCAGCAGTTTAACTTTGTGCGGCTGCTGAGTTGTTTTCCAAGTGTATTTAATGGAACCCTTCATTATGTTCAGATAATTATGATCTCTGTGTTTCTGTGGCTGCTGGAGTTCACCATCTGTGCTCACCCAGGTACAGCTCCATCTCCACACCCCGGGCACCCCGAGGTGCCTGTGCTGGGAACAGGTTTTCCAGGGGATGGGAGAGGTTTTCCAGGTGTGTGGGTTCAGGGAGCGTCCCTGGGATTGCCCACACAGGAGCCACATCCTGCAGCCCCCAGCCCATCCCTGAGGGCGTGGGCAAGAGCACAACCCTGAGGGTTTCACGGGCACACCCCCCAGGTCCAGCGTGGGGTTTGTGTCCTGCTGCTCCCTGGGGCGATGGGGGAGTCAGGGGGTCTCATGTAACTGCTGCTTTGGGGTGAGCAGAGCCCTGATGTGTCTCCTGCTCTTTGCTCCCCTCTGGGTGTGGGAGTTTGCCCAGGAAAAGGTTGGGGCTGCCCAGGGCAAACTGGGCTCTGCAGGTTGATGTTTGCTCTGACCCCTCCAGCTCCCTGCAGCAGCTGGTGACCCCATCCCCTGCCCGTGGGCTCCCTCCACCTGCCCACCCCATTCCTCTGCCAGGAGGACCCGCAACCCAGCATCCCTGCTCCAGGCCCTCTGCCCATCCACCCTTGCCCCTTCTCCAGGAGGGAAGCTGCAGGTTCTCCAGCTCAGCCTGGTCCTCAGGGGTGGGAGGCACTGCAGCAGAGCAGAGCTGGGGCTTGTGGCTGAGCTCTGACAGTGCCTGGGGGGGATTCACCTCCCTTGCCCCATGCAGATGGACCAGGCACTCCCCTCCGGGCCCACAGGCAGTCCTGCCCTGACCATGGGCCTGCCAAAGCCCAGCTTTGCTCAGCCCAGTTCTCCCTCTGGCTGGAGGGCAGGAGGCTGAGTCCTCCCCTGGAATGGGGCCTTCCGCAGAGCAGGGTCCAGCTCCCTCTGAGGCAGGTGAACCACCCACCAGAGCCCAGTTCAGAGCCTGCCCTGGCTCCCAGCCCACTGGGATGGGGTGTTCCATGTGCCACCCTGCAGTGAGGATGACACAGATGAGCTGGGGGGGATCTTCAGCCTGTGCTGCTCCATAAACACAGCCTGGGTTCACAGCACCCTTCTCCCTTGTTGGTCCTGCCCCAGGACCCTGTGGGAGTTAGAAGAACAGTTCCCATCCCAGACCACCTTTTTCCTGCCTGTCCCAGGCCAGTGTGGGACAGGAAAGCCCCTCCATGTGGCTGGCACAGTGTGATCCCAGGGATGCCCTGGCTGGCACAGTGTGATCCCAGGGATGCCCTGGCTGGCACAGTGTGATCCCAGGGATGCCCTGGCTGGCACAGTGTGATCCCAGAGATGCCCTGGTTCCCTGGGGAGGGTAAACACTGCTGGTTCTCCCCTGTCAGGGTCAGCCCCAGGGCAGGAGCGTGGCAGTTGGGGGGTGCTTTGGAGACACTGCAGGGAAGCAGCAGTGGGAGATGGAGCCAGTGGGATGGGGGATGAGGAGGGGGCCTGCAGCCCTGAGGGGGAGGAGGGTGCTGGGTGCCGGGCTCTGCTCTCCCTGCCTGCCAGCTGGGCGCTTTCCCCCTCTCTTAAATGTCAGCGATGATGTTTCCTGCCCGAGGCAGCTCTTCCCCTTGGGGACTGGCCAGCAGGGACTGTTTTATACCCACTCCCAACAGCTTGGGTGGCTTGGGACTGGGCTGCTGCCTGAGCTGTGCCAAGCTGGCAGTGTGGGCAGGCTCCCCAGCCAGCTCTGAGCCTGCAGCCGAGCCCAGCACCCCCCTGGCTCCAGGACCCCAACCCAGCTCCCCCCTCTGGGCTTTCCTTCCATGGTGGATTTGCACAGGCAAAGCAGGTCTGGTTAGAGGGGAAAAGTCCAGAAGATCACCCTCCTGCTGGGGTGGGCAGGGCAGGGACCTTCCTGTACAGGCCTGGGGACATCACCCCCTCTCTGTGTCCTGTCCCTCCACGGCAGAGAGAGGCTGGGGTGTGCCCAGCAAACCCTGAGGGAAGCCAGGAGCCAAGGAAAAGTCCAAAGCTTCTGCTCCCTGCCTGCAGCACCCCCAGGAATCTGTGAACCCCCCAGGAGCAAAACATCAGCACCTGAGAACGAGTGGTGGGAATGCCTTGGGGCTGCAGGGAATGCTGCTCCCCTCGGATGTGCCTGGCATGGCAGGGCTCCTGTTAGGATGTGCAGAACTGGCACTTTCCTGCCTCCACAGGGTACAGAATTCACATTTCTGGATGATTCCCTGATTTAGGTCTGAAGACATCTGTGCTGCTGGGGCACCTGTGCCCTGGATTTTTATGGAGCTGGGAGTTGGCTTTGCCCTGGGGTGCTGAGAGCACGGGGTGCACTGGGCACAGCTGGCAGGAAGGGGTTTAGGGGCCAGCCCTGTTCCTGGGTGTGGGTGTCTGGCACAGCAGGGCTCCCAGCAGGGAGCCTGGAAAATGTGACTGACTGGGAGGAGGCATCAGGATACAGGGATGCTGCACCAGCAAAGGGACTGGGGATGTTTGTGCACAGGAGATTGTGCCCAAAACAGAGGCCTGGACATCAGAGAAACTCCAGGAGAGGAAAAGAAATGGTGGTTTAGTCTACCCCCTAGCTGGAAGGGGCTCCAGGAGGAAGTGGATGTGTGCCAGCCCTGCCTTGGGCAGGGACAGGTTTCATGCAGGAAGAGCAGCTGGCATCATGGGGATGCCCACAGGGGCTGGGTTGTGACAGCTGAGCCTGGAGCTGGTATCCGGAGGGCAGAGAGCACATGGGATCCTGCCATCCCTCCTTGGCTCTCCCTTCCTGTTCCCCAGGTGTACAACACCCCTCCCCACACACAGTCCCAGGCCCTGGCACACTCAGCACCCCTGTGGTGGAGAGCATCCCCCTCCTCTGAGCCTTCCTGAGACCCTCCCAGCCCATCCCACACACCTTGCACAGGATACCTGCCAAAAACCCCTGAGACACAACTGCCCAGCTGTGCCCAGGGCCCTCCTCCAGCTGTGGGTGTCTCCCCAAAGCAGAGCTGTGCTGAGCAAGGGCTGCAGCACTGGGAGGGATCCTGTCAGGCTCTGTCACCACTGCAGCCACTCTGGGAGTTGTGACAGGCCCTGCAGGACCCGGGGACTGGTGCTGGGCAGAGTGTGCCCTGCAGAGATGCCCTTGCCTGGCAGCTGCTGGGAGACCAGTGAGAAGGGACAGCACCAGGCACTGCAGGCACAAGGGATTTTCATAGAATCACAGACTGGTTTGGATTGGAAGAGACCTTAAAGCCCACCTCATTCCACCCCCTGCCTGGGCAGGGACACCTTCCACCTGAGCAGGTTGCTCAGAACCCCATTTTATCTGCTTTCAACAGGATTCCCAGAGTCAGGATTCCCAGGAAAGGTTCCCACCTCATGCTGGGTGGGGCATCCTGGTGCCCTGAAATGCAAGGGAGGAGCAGGAGTGGCAGAGAGGAGATGGGGACAGCTCGTGATGTGTAACGTTCCTCTAATGCTCTCCCTGGCCCCCTCCCAGCACATATGGGAGCTGGATGAGCCAATTAAACCAACACCAATTAAATCAGCATCAATCACATCCTGTAAAGCAGAGGTGGGGCCCAGGCAAACACCCCCACTGTGAGGGACGTCAGAGCTGGCCCGAGGCTGACTCCCAGTTTGGGGAAAGCCAGACCATGGAGGCACCTCCAGGGAGGGAAAGGGATGGGTGAGGACCCCTCCCAGAAAGGGGGTGGCAGAGGGGAGAGGGGGAGCAGCCTGATGGGCAGAGGGGATGGCAGAGCTCAGGGACCAGCTGGGACAGGCCTCTCTCTCACTGGAGATCTTTCACAGGGTCACCTTGAACCCTGGGCTGTGACACTCCTGGTGCCAGTGCCTCGTGTGTCCCCTGAGCCAGTCCCTCCCTGGGCTCAGCCCCACAGAGTCCCCCTTGCTCCGAGGGGCTCCAGCAGCTCTGGGGGCTGGGCAGGGTGGGCTCACCCTGGGGGGCTGGACCTGGCTCCGTTTTCATCCCAGGCCAGGCCTGAGCCACTGGGGCTGCACTGACAAACCAAGGGGATGGAAAAGTGTGTGTGAATCCCCCTTTCCTCCCCTCCCTCCTCTGCTCTCTCTCATTGCTTTGCTCTCCCTTTGACCTGGAGCAAAGGGACATGCTCTAAAAAGGGCCTTTCTCTGTTGGATGTTGGCTGGGTGTCCATCCTTCCCTGGGCTGGAGGA
The DNA here is from genome assembly GCF_009829145.1 of Chiroxiphia lanceolata. NCBI lineage: Eukaryota > Metazoa > Chordata > Aves > Passeriformes > Pipridae > Chiroxiphia > Chiroxiphia lanceolata. Next base: position 1,078,747 of record NC_045660.1, on the reverse strand, counting down.
GCCTTGGCCTGTCCCCTGGGGTTTTGTGTTCTCTTTTGTGTCCCCCTGGCTCTCCCAGCCAGGTAGCCCAGGGACCAGGAGGTCACAGGGAGGCTGCAAAGCCATTGGGAGAGCAGATATCTGTGGCTGCAGCTCCTTGGAAGTTCAAAGCTCCAAAGGGCACTGGAGATGTCCAAAGATGTTGCAAAGCCGGGTCTGGGGCACACAAGTGGAGTAGCAAGTCTTGACTTAATCCAGGCAACTGTCACTGAACCACAGCAGAGCAGGGGCTCTAATTAAGCCCCACAGCCCTTTGGGAAGTATCAAGTCAGAAAAACAGTTCTCGAGCTTTAGGCAGGGTGATTTTAAACAAATGAGGAAGTGCCTCAGAAACAGCTTAAGATGAAAGCTCCCAAATTAAAATCCTTGCAATCAGTATGGAGGCTACTTATGCAACAACCTCCCGAGGAGGAATTGGAATCCCAGAGATAAAACTCTAAACAAATAAAGAGACAGCAGATAAAGGAAAAAGAAATGAAACTTGGTCAAAAAGTGATGTGCAGAGGGCTGCTGGAGCTGCTTTGGAAAATGGCAATGGAGCATCACAAAGGGGCAAAACCAATGTCAGCAAAAGAAGGGAGGGGAGGATAAAGAGTGTCCAGCTTTCCAGGACACCTTCCAGCTCCCCTGAGCAGGCAGGAACGTGGCACTTGGTGCAGTTAGGAACCTCTGTGCCTGCTCAAACCTCTGTTTGGATGGCTCTGGCACGGGGAGATTGGAGTGAACCCAATGGTTTGGGAGAAGAAGCTCCCAGCAGAGCATCTCCCCATCCTTGGAGTGGTGGGATGTTGTCCTTTCCCTGGATTTTTTGGCAGGGTTGGTGGGTATGAGTGCTGGCAGTCCTATGGGTAGCCCAGGAGGCCAAAGCAGCTCCAGCTTAAGGAGAGTTCTGCAAACAAACAACTTCTTCCAAGCTTTCCTGGGAAGAACAAACACAGCATAAAACGTGAAAATGCCTGAGACAACCCCTGGGTTTCCAACACAGCTCTCCTGGGCTGCAGGAGCTGGGAGGGAACAGGCTGGACAGCACAGGGCACAAAGGGCAGTGCAGGGCCCCTGGGGGCTGAGTCCTTGCCCAGGAGTACCCTGAAGGTTGGCACTGCCCCGAGGGCCCTTGTCTCTGTGGATTGATGGAGGTTCCATGAGGATTCACATCCCTAATATTCATTGGTTGCATCCTCCAAACCTGGGCTGATGCTGCTCCTGAGCCCTCCACAGGTACAGGGTGGCCAAGGCTGGGCCCTGCTCCGTGTGGAGCCCCAGCTGGGACACCAGTGGCAGCTGGGTGGGCAGAGCTGGTGGCACAGGCACCCAGCTGGGCTTTCAGAGGATGCAGGGCACAGGGCACATCAGAACTGCTCCAAGTCACAGGCGGCTTTGGAAGCCCCTTTCAGTACCTAAAGGGGGCTTGCAATAAGGCTGGAGCCCTTCTCCCAAGGGCATGGAGTGACCAGGACACAGGGAAAGGGCTTTAAGCTGAAGGAGGGCAGGTTTAATCAGGTATTATGAGGGAATTCTTTACTCAGAGGGTGGGGAGACCCTGGCACAGGTTGGCCAGAGAAGCTGTGGCTGCCTCAGCCCTGGAAGTGTCCAAGGCCAGGTTGGAGCCACCTGGGCTGGTGGAAGGTGTCCCTGCCTTCCCATGCAGGGGGGTGGAGCTGCATGAGCTTTAAGGTCCCTTCCAGCCCAAACCATTCTGTGTTCCCATGTGGCTCCAAGACGCCCCTGTCCTGCTCTTGGCCACGCTCTTGCTGCTGTGGGGCTGTGCTGCAGCTGCCCTGAGCTCCCCATGTGCTGCCCAGGGGCACTGCCACTGCACCCTGCCCCAGCAGCAGGGTGGTGCCGAGCAGAGGAGGGCACTGGGCACACGGCAGGGCAGGGACAGGACCTGGCACGGGCGTCCAACAGCTGCCACGCCGGGTTCACAGTCGGGATTGTCCTCCCGAAAGGCACGGGCACCACCTGGATCCGCGCGGGAGGAGCTGCTGGGTGCCAGCTGCGGGAGAGCAGCCGGGGCTGGGCAGCCCTGGGGCTGTGGGGCACCGGCTGTGCCATCCTGCCGGCCCTGCCAGCGCCGGGGCTGCGGCAGGCACGGTGCCACAGCCCCCGGGGGGGAGGAACCACCGAGGGGAGAGGGGCTGGGAGAGAGGGAAGAGGGGCTGGGAGAGAGGGAAGAGGGGCTGGGAAAGAGGGGAGAGGGACTGGGAGAGGGGGGAGAGGGGCTGGCAGAGAGGGAGAGAGGGGTTGGCAGTGAGGGGAGAGGGGCTGGGAGAGAGGGGAGAGGGGCAGGTAACGAGGTCAGAGGGGCTGAGAGCGAGGGGAGAGGGGCTGGCAGGGCTGGCAGACGGGCTGGCAGCCCGGTCAGACACTGCCGGCAGCCCCGGGATGTCCCCGGTACCCCAGCAGCAGCAGCGAGGCGCTGGTGCCCGTCCCCCCGCCCTGGCACAGAGAGCGGACAGGAGTGTTCGGGACAGGGAGGGCTCTGCTTCGCTTTCCCTTCAAATCCAACTGGAACAAGCTTAGGAAATTAGAAGGACGGGAGGGGGGAGGGAGGAAGGGAAAAAATAGGATAAATAAAACCAAATAAAAATAACCCCCAAACCCTCCGTTTCCTCTTTGATTCTTGCAGGGTTGTTGTTTTTTTTTGGTTTTTTTTTTTTTCTTTTTCACGCCAAGATTACTAATTGTCTAAGCATCTCAATTTGCTGGTTTCACTTAATCACAGACACTTTGGAGATTATCAGCCTTCCCCACATGTTCGGTACCTTGTTTCCAAACTACAAGACCCACGGGGAGCAGGCAGGGAGCGCCTGCAGGAGCGACAGCCGCTGCCGCTCCGCATCCCCCGCATCCTCCGCATCCTCCGTGTCTCCCGCATCCCCCCGCATCCCCCGCATCCCTCGCATTCCCCGCGTCCCCCCGCATCCCCCGCGTCCCTCCGGCTGCGCTGTCAGAGTTTGATTTGCCTCTGAAACCGCCGCGTATTCCCCCAAAGTTGCCGAGCCCGGGGGCCGGGAGGAACGGCGGGGTGGGGGCTGGGGGCACCGTTGGCAGCTCCTGGCAGCTCCCAGCCTTTGATTTGCACAAAAGAAAGGAGGGAGGTGGGGGAGGGAGTGGATATGATTTATTCAGCAAGTTCCTAACCGTTGGGTTTTTTTTTTCTTCTTCTCCTTCTCCTTTTCCAGAGGCTGTGAAATAACTGAAGCCGACGGAAAGGTGAAGTGCTGGGAGAGATGAAGGAGGCGCGTTTGAAAGCATTTTCTTCCTCTTTGTCACATCTCGCTGCAAAGCTTTTAATTCCTGGAGCTCAGTTCCTTCCTGGAAAGTCTGAGCCGCTGTGCTGGATGGGGGGGGGGGGGGGGGGGGGTCGCTGCGGGCTCTGGGGGGTCCTGTAGCCGGGACAGGGGCCGGCAGAGGAGGAGGAAGGATGTGCTGGTGCTCGGCTGTGTCGGCTGGTTTCTGCCCCATCACCATCTCTTAGTTTCTGGTGCCACCCCGGGCACGGGGGGTCTCTGCTGCAGGGGGTGGGAGGCAGCTGCTCTCAGCCCTGTCATCACTTCAATTACAGAATCAGTAAGATTGGAAAAGACCTCCAAGGTCATCGAGTCCAACTTTGGACCGAATCCCACCATGTCACTGAACCAGATCATAAAGTGACACCTCGACTTGTTTTCTGAACACCTCCGGGGATCGTGACCCCATCCCTGCCCTGGCAGCTGTGCCAGTGCTTCTCCACTCTTTCAGTGAAGAAATCTTTCCCAGGATCCAACCTGAACCTCCCCTGGCACAGCTTGAGGCCGTTCCCTCTCCTCCTGTCCCTTGTTCCCTGGGAGCAGAGCCCGACCCCCTCCGGCTCCCCCCTCCTGTCAGGGGGTTGCAGAGCCAGAAGGTCCCCCCTGAGCCTCCTTTTCTCCAGGCTGAGCCCCCCCAGCTCCCTCAGCTGCTCCTGCTGCTCCAGCCCCTTCCCCAGCTCCGTTCCCTTCCCTGGACATGCTCCAGCCCCTCGATGTCATGAGGGGCCCAGAACTGCCCCCAGGATTTGGGGTCATGCCAAGCCCCAGGACCTGCCCAGGGCTGGACTGAGCCCAGCAGAGACAGCTCTGCTCCAGTGCCAGCAGAGGAGTGTCTGTCACAGCAGAGGACACGACCCACCCTGGTGCCACTAGGACAGGCAGCGGCAAGCAGGGCACATCCCCAGCAAGGTGGGCACTGTGACAGGCCCCTGAGTGACCCTCTGGGGACCCTGCGTGGGCTGGGACGTTGGACTGGGTGACCTTCAGTGGGCCCTTCCAACCTGAACCAGTGTGTGATTCATAGAATCATTGAATCACAGATGGTTTGGGTTGGAAGGGACCTTAAAGCTCATTTTGTTCCACCCCCTGCCATGGGCAGGGACACCCCCCACTAGCCCAGGTTGCTCCAAGCCCCGTCCAACCTGGCCTTGGACACTTCCAGGGATGGGGCAGCCACAGCTTCTCTGGGCAACCTGTGCCAGGGCCTCCCCACCCTCTGAGGTGTCCCAACAGCTGGGGGGTCGCTCCCTGCACCCCTTTGGAGCTGTGACAATCTGAGCAGCAGCACATCCTGCTCAGTGTCGGAGGATTAGCAAGAAGAATCAAACAGCATTTACAATGTGAAAAAGTGTCTGAAATCAAATTTTGCTGTTTGCAGGGGAAAAACATATTTTTTTTTTTTTTGAGGAAAAATGACAATTGGAAACTTGACTTTGTACTCCATGTGTGTGCTCTGGGAGAGCTGCACTCCCTGCTAGTCCAACTGCGTTTGTCTCTCCTCAGTAACAGAACCCATGGAACAGCTCCAGGAGCAGGGATGTCTGGGAGAGGCAAGAGGAAAGTGCAGGAGCAGAGACACCAGCACCCTCCACACAGCTTTCCCTGGGGAGAGAGGGACCTTTGAAGGCCTGCTCATCCCCTCCACAGCAGGGATCTCCACTGGCTTTTCCCAGCACTGGTTCCCCAGGGAGGCAGCGAAACAGAGCAAGACCCATGCCTGGGTTAACCTGTTAGCACGCAAAAAATCAGTGTCCAAATATTTCTGCTCTGTTTGAAAACCAAAAGAGGATTGTGCTGCAAAGGTCTGATTCACAAGTCAATCCCCCTTGGCTCTGAGCACAGACTCCCTGGGAGCTCCCCTGTAGCTTGGATGTGTGACACTGAAATTCCACCCATTCCCTTGGGAACCTTCTGTCATGACCCACAGCATTTTTTTTAACTAAAATCACCACAAACCACTCCCAATAAATTATCCTGGCTCTTCCTCTCTGCATCCCTTCTGCAGCACCACCAAAAACATCTGCATGGCTGGGAAGACAACTGTGGGCCTGCAGGAAGAAGCTCCTTGTGCAAGATTCATTGAAGGTTTTTTATTTTCCTTTTTTTTTTTAATTTCCCATTTGCGGATTGCTGAGAAGCTGATCCTGATTTCTGCAAATGAATTTGTTATCTGCAAGTGTTCACTGAATAGTTTATGCAAACAAATTTCAGCCCATAGGGTGTTTGCAAACTGTTCATTTCATGGTATGTGATTAGTAGAAATGGTCAGAAAACGGGTGCAAAACAATCTTTACGAGCTGTCCTCCACACCAAGGCTCTTCCACCTCCAGTTCTATCTCTGGCGCTTTTTTTTTAAGTGGAATTAGAAAAATATCAACCAACACATGATTAGTTGAACTTTTCACACTTTGTTTCCAGCTAGAAGCTCTAAAAGGAGGGCAGTTGATGCTCACAGGAAGAGCAGACACAGAATCATGGAATTACAGACTGGTTTGGGTTGGAAGGGACCTTAAAGCCCATCCAGTTCCCCCCCCTGCCATG